>NC_136069.1:1148934264-1150328590 GCF_964261635.1 Lissotriton helveticus
GGACGGGCACAGACGGGCACAGACGGGCTTGCCTCTGGCGCGCCTCCAGCGCGCCATCGGCGCGCCCGCTGTGCCCGCCCGCTGCGCGGATGGGAGGTGGTGTTCATTTTATAGTGTATAGGCCCCAAATCGGCCGCAACACTAGAGCGTTGTCCTCATCCTCCCCCAAGATGGCGCCCGAAGTCTGCGCCGAGAGGAATTGAGGCCGGTGATCATCAGGAGCCCCAAATCGGCTCCCTAAAGCCCCAAAAATCCCAGAAGGGAAAGCCACACAGGTAGGGAGGTGCGGCGAGGGGGGGAAAGATTAAAAAAACATAAATGCTAATGCGTGATTTAAAAATGTAATAATGCTAGCTGAATAGTCAATTATGGTTTTTAAAATATCGGAGCCCTAAACTCCCGGCTTCCGCCTCAGGAGTCCTTTGTTCTAACAGAAGAGCAGGTATTCACAAGCCCAATTTGTAGTGTATAGGCCCCAAATCGGCCGCAACACTAGAGCGCTGTCCTCGTCCTCCTCCAAGATGGCGCCCGAAGTCTGCGCCGAGAGGAATTGAGGCCGGTGATCAGCAGGAGCCCCAAATCGGCTCCCTAAAGCCCCAAAAATCCCAGAAGGGAAAGCCACACAGGTAGGGAGGAGCGGCGAGGGGGGGGGAGATTAAAAAAACATAAATGCTAATGCATGATTTAAAAATGTAATAATGCTAGCTGAATAGTCAATTATCATTTTTAAAATATCGGAGCCCTAAACTCCCGGCTTCCGCCTCAGGAGTCCTTTGCTCTAGTGCAATAGGAGTTCTGCGGAAGCCCCTAGCCTCCTCTTTATTTCTTCTATTGAAGAGTTACTGCTCAACAAATTGATGGAGCTAGCATTGGACTGCAAATCTTCTGGGAATTGAGGCGAAGAGGAGGAAAACTCCACAGACAGATGTGAAACAGCCGCCAGCGTGCGTTGCTGCTGATCCCTTCCCTGTGTCGGGGAGGAAGCCCTCTCTGCACGTGGCACTGCATTGGTACGGCTTTGCCGTCTCTTCACTCGCCATCGTCCCTCTGTGCGAGACCCCCGTACTGGAGTGGACGAGTTATAGCGATGTTGTTCCACGAAGTCCAAGTCCCAGGTGTCAGCAGGATCCATTAAAAAATAACTGCACTAGTTGGCCAATACAACAAAGAGTAGATGAGGTCTACCTGCCTCAGGCACTTCTTAATTCCCAAGAAGGAGGCCCTCTGATGTTGCACCATCAGTGTATAATCCGGGAAAAGGAAGATACATGTATTGCCATATTGTAGGGGATCTGCAGTGCGGGCAGCCATTAGGATGGTCTACTTCTCCCAAAAGATCAGGAGGCGGATCACCACTGGTCTAGGAGATGATCCTGGAGTCAGTCTTCTCGCTGGAACCCTGTGAGCTCGCTACAACTGGTAGTAGGCAGAAGAGGTCACCGGTACAATGACCTGTGCCAGCCAGCATTTGAAGAAGAAGACCGGATCGTTGCCCTCTGCCCCCTCAAGAAAACCAACAACCCAGAGGTTTTTGCGATGGGATATCCCTCGGAGTCTGATGCCCAGTCCTCCCATTCCCACAGCTTTGCCACCAATCATTGAACGGGAATTTCAAGTTCTGTAACTGCAGGTCGCAGCTCATTAAGTGTGCACTCTGTCTGGGTGACTCGTCCCAACAGTTTCCATTGGTGCTCACATAGTAAGCCCTCCTCAATTGCCACAGCATTGACCCCTGGTGTGCAGGTCCTGTCGGGTCTCTGCTATGGCTGCTAGTATTTTTTCCACTTTATCAGCCAAGGGAGGGTCACCACCATCCTGTGTGTTCTGCTCCATTAATCACACCCCTGTCGACCCAGTGAATGGGGCCGCTTACTCCATGCCTCTCCAATAGTCTGTCTCCACCAGTCAGCCACACTAGAAGACAAGGGCAGGTCCGGTTCGAATGGGGGAGAGAAAGAAGGCCAGTGAAGATCCTCCGTACTCAAGGGCCACTTCAGACCACCAAGACATCCACTTAGGCAGCAGAAAATTGCAGGTTAAGAGGGAGATTGCAGCTCCAATGCAAAGCCCACCTGTGAAGTGTAGACTGGGGTTAACTGGTACAGGAGGTGAATCTTCTCTGGTCCTAAACTCTAAGGGTGTGTTGATGGCCCATATGCTGGTTGGCACCAAGAGAAGGGACTCGCCTCACCTCACAACTATATATGGGTAACTGGAGAAGAGAGGCGCATTAGCTGTCCACAACTGCTCTCAGCACTCCATGAGGCACTTCATAGACATCTGGCGGAGAAGGGGCAGCATTGCCGGAAGTTGGGCCCAACGTCAATGTAGAGCATCTAGGGGAGGGGAGGAGGAGCCCTGCGATTGGACCTGCCTCACCTTTCCATATAGGCCAATGACTCGTGTCCATGGGTGAGGCAGGAGCAATCCGGGCTTCCCTTCTGGCCAGCGAAGAAGATTATGAGGCCCAGTGAGGTTCCCCTCAAAGGGCAGAGCCAACCACCACCCTCCAGTGTCCTCTGTCCTGTATTCCCTTGACGCATGGGGCTGCTGATCAGGCCCCGGCCCAGGTGGTGAAACCAACACCCCAAAGGTGATAAGGCCTCACTCGTCCAAAAAGTAATGGGGGGCAGCCCCTCACCGCAGGCGGGATGTGGAGAGCAGGGAGCACAGTCCTTGGCCTCCCTCGCACCTCAAACGATGCCTCAAGTGCGTGTTGATCAGTTCTCACTACCGCTGCCCAGGTCCTAGGCCTCCAGGTCAGTCAGGGGAGTCAGCACCAGGGACCAGATGCTCAGAGCAAGAGCATGGGAGCCCCCCAGCCTCCAAGCCTCAAACAGGGGCAGGGTGCCAGCCGCCTCCTCCCTACTCAAGCCGCAGGCCATGCCACCAGCCACTGTAGTCCGTCCAGCGACCCAAACAACAAGCACCTCAGGCTTCCGCAGTCTCCCCTCGGCGAGGATGACAGTCACAAAATCCCCCAGTCCCCTAATGAGCAAGAGGAGGGGCAAAGAGGCCCACAAGGAACAGGACTTTGCCTATCACAGCCCCCGCAATGCAGGGGAGCTCCATCCAGGCCCTCTCATTGGCTCACCAGGCAAGGCCCCGCACCTGACTCTCCACACGGGTTCCTCTGCTTCAGAGTCGTTCAGCAGATGACAGCAGCTCTCTGGGTTTCCAAAGCAATACACGGGGTCCGCAGTCTCCGCGTACTCCACCGGAGCAGCGATGTGGGTGGTCGGGCCCCAGGATGTGGGTGGCTGTCAGCGGATTGTGAGTTGAGGCACAGAACAACACGAGATTGCGCCCGCCATCTTGCCGTGGTCGGCCAGGCCCTGACAATTGTACTCTTATCTCTATTTCTCCTGGGTTTCTTTGCACCTCAGCCTCTCTTATTTGTTCCTCCTCTCATCCCTCTATAGGTCTGCCAGTTTCCCCTCTACCTCTGACATTGCTTCACATTCATCATCCAGATTCTAATTTCCTCTTACAAACTGCTATTTGAACTTCTTTTCTCACAGGACCATCTTTCCCAATTTTCATCTCAGCTTCCTTTTTCCACCTTCATTACCGTTCCTTGTTACTTTCATGTTACAGCAGGTCCGTCACTCTGTCACTCCCTTTCCCATTCCATCTGTCCAAACAGCCTGCCACATCTCACTTTACTTGCTATTACCTCCTTATCCACCTTGCACAGGATGACTGCATTCTTCTCCCTATCTCTCTCCCTGTAATGCCTACTCCCTCCGGGTATCGTTTTCTTGACCTCGTGCTCTTGGTTTTGCTTTCTCTCATCTTTTTACCTTTCTCTTAGTCATATTGTCATATCTGCTTCTCTCTTTCCATTTTCTTTGTCCTTTTTCTTTGTTACTTTGTTTTGTTTATATATTTCCCTCTCTTTTAATTTTTTTTATATCGATTTTTCTCTTTAAGCCTTTTGCTATCTCTCTTATATATTGTTTCCTTTATTTCTGTCATTCTTTATTTTTTACACTTCACACTTTCTTTTTCCTGAGAGTTTTCCTCTCCCATTTCATTTTACCTTTTCTCTTTCTTTCTTTCTTCCCCCTTCTTTTTAGTCTAACTTTTTGTTTCCTCTCCCTTTCATTCTTTTTTTATCTATTATTCCTTGTTCAAATTTCTCTCTTTGCCACACTTCCTTCTTATTCTCTTTGTTAGACCTGTCAGCCTTAGGGTGGTCTTCACCCAAATGTTTTGCTTTACCTCCTCTATTTTGCTGCATTTATTTTGTGGTGGTCCCAGGACTTTGTGCACTTTATCACTGCTAACCGGTGCTAAAGGGCTTGTGCTCCTCCTCTAAAACATTGATTAACGAAAACAATGGCTCCTGTGGAATAATATCAAAGTGATATTGATATACTTATGCACAATGGCAATGAAGAGGGTTAGAGTGATGTCAAAAGGAGAAAAAACCTCATACACCTTACTTTTTGTAAACAATCTAAGGCCTGTGGGAAAACCAAGAAAAATAAATTGCCCTTAGCGACACGCAAAAAAACATGGTTCCTCCACGTAAGCCAATAACTCGGGGAACGGGCACTGTCAAAGACCCCACCAATATCGAGCAATTGGGGGATAATGCGTAATTTTGGCGATTGGTGTTGTTAGTAATATTGAGACTGCAACGCATTCATTTACTTAACCAGACAAAACTTCTTCCGGGATCTTCAACAGCAAATGTGGTAACAAGCGACAATAATTTCACTGGTTGAAATCATAACACCCCTACAGCTGGTACCAACAGAAGTTTGAGAACACTCCACCTACCTCCGGAAGTCACCACCATGTTATCGTTCTTAAAAATGTTCCACCCTTACTTAACAGCAAGACAAAAGATTGGAAACAGCTTAAAAACAAAACGGTGCAGTGGCTGGTGAAAACTTTGGAATAGCCAGGATGTGATGTTTTAAATGACAAAATTAACAATGTAAAACGTGTTTCATGGGTGGGTTCTCAGACAAAAACTGAAATAGGAGACTGTATCGTTGTAAACTTCAGGGACAGAGATTTTGTACATTGGCTCATATACAGACTCACTTGGTGTAGCAGTCTGAGGGGCACTGTTGATGCTGTACCACTTGGATATTTTTATAGGCCGTTGTTAAATCGGGCATTTGTCGTGCCAATTCACAATTTAAAACATGTTCTTTTTTCCCCTAGACCAAGTGGACTGACTGAATGATCAGCTGCTGAGGGAGTCTTGTGTCGCAAATCTAAACCTAACTGTTTTGCAGGCCGTAGTTGATACAGAAAGAGATAGTCACCAGGCCCTAACAGCAACTTCACCAACACTTTTAATCATAAACACTTTAAATGATTCTTTTAAACCCCACCGGCATTGTTCATTAGACCCGACACACCCAATAGGGCTTAACCCTGTTAATCTATTCAATGGCGGTATATCAGACTCTTTGCCAGTTTACCCTGTTGTTTTACCAGCAGGCGCTCTAAACCTTAATGCACCAACTAACATGATAACAGTAGAAGGTGGGGTAATAGATACCGGTCGTGTAGAAAGTAAAGACACACCCTACACCAGCGTAATTACTCATGGCAGTCTCTTCTGGAATGTAGCGGGTTTGCAAAACAAATTAGGCATGAAAGACTGGGCAGAGTTTGTTAGCAAATTTAGTATAGATTGCCTACAGGAAACTTGGATGCGTGAAATAGCTCACATAAATGTTTTTCATTCTGTTGACACTCCGGCTAGACCATCTATGGGCGGTCATGATAAGGGAGGTTTATTAACTCTGATCTCTACAACATTAAATGGCAGAGTGTATAACTCTTCAAAGAATTTAACAAATTCCTGCATAATCACAGCATCTTCAGAACTTATTTCTGCGGAGATCCCGGGTTGGATACCTGCTATCTTGTTTCTGGTCTGGTCAGTTTTAGGCTTCCATGCCAGCATCTTGCTGCACCCTTCTCCGTATTCATAGTGGGACAGTTTGCTGACCTCCCAAATCTCTCACAATATTCTCCAGTATTTCTGTGAGGGCTTCTTTTTTTGTTGACCTTTCAGACTCTATCTTTTCCCTTTCTGATATTAAGGTTTCTGTTTCTAGTTGTATATCCAGAGTTTTTATTGTGCCTTCCAGTTGACTAATTTTGTGTTTCATTTTTTTAGATTTATATGCCGCAATACTTAACAGCTTTCCTCTGATTACCGCCTTATAGGCATCCCAAGTTACTTGTATGGAAGTACTCTTTTTATTAGCTTGGAAATAGTGTTCTGTTTCTCTTATAAGAGCTTCTATGTTCTGTGAGTCTGCTAAGATTGTGCGATCAACTGTCCATTTTGTTGAAGTAGTAGTATGCTTCATTTGAAGTTTTAGTAGGACTGCTGAGTGATCAGATAAATGGGCGGGCAAGTGTTCCACTTTCTGTGTTCTGTCTACTAGGCTTCTATCCAACAGAAAATAGTTTATTCTGGAAAGCTGTCCTAATTTTTTATTTTGAAATGTAAAGCATTGCGCTTTATCTCCTTTTTCCTTCCAGATGTCAACTAGGCCCAGGTCTTTTAATGCAAAGCCCCAACCACTCCCTCATTTTTAAAAGATTTTCTTCTCTTCTAGGTGGAAGACGATCCACCTTAGGATCCAGGATTATATTAAAATCTCCCCCCATAATTATTGGGGAGGCAGCCGTTAGTAGCTGTGTATACAGCTTTTGTAGTGGGTCTGGATCGTCTGTATTTGGCCCATGATAACCAACAATAGAGTACTGTTTGTTGGTTATTCTTACTCTCGTTATCACCCATCTCCCTTTCCTGTCCACCTCAACTGACTCTATTCTTACCTTGAGGGATTTTTTGAATAGTATAGCTACTCCTTTTATACAACAGTCCTGATTTGTACAGGCATAAGAGTCTACCCCTCTCAGAGTCTTTATTATTTCTTCCCATTCATTTTTCAGGAGATGCTTTTCCTGTAGTATTATAATTTCACTGTCTATTGTTTACAAATATTCAAATATTTCCTTCTCCGGCTCTTAGTTCTAAGGCCATTAACATTCCATGAGAGTATGTTAACTACTGCTGGGTCTTTCGTCATTGTTTTTTTCCTTTTTACTTTGGGGTCTTCCTACTGATTTGCTGGTCCCATTCTCCTTCATCTTTTTTTGTGAGGACTCTTTTTTGTTTTTTTCCCTAGTTTGCTTCCCACCCATGTGTTTATATTTTTTTGCTTTTGTGTTTATTGATTCATCCCGCCCTGGAGAAGCCTCCCTTTTTTCTTCACTGGGCAGTATTGATAGCCCTCTTTGAGCTCCATGCTCACCACACTGTAGTTTATTTTAATTTTCTACTGTTGCTCTCACATTTGATCTCACATTTGTTCCAGGAAGTGCTCAACCTCGTTTGGCTCCCTAATGTTGTGCATTTTGTTCCTCCACATAATTCTTAGGGCGGAAGGGAACTTCATCTGGACTGTTGCTCCTAATGAGCTTAATTGCTGCATCTGTCGTCTGAGCTCCCATTGTCTATCCTGGCTTGCCTTAGAAATATCTGATCGGATTCTGAAGGACCACTCATCTTTGTTACAGGAGCCCTTTTTTAGGGCCTCACTCAGAATCTTTTCCTTGAGGGTGAAGGTTTTAAAGTGTATCAGAATTTTCCTCTGGGTTTTCTTCATCTTATTTTTCAAAAAGGGGTCTCGATGCACCCTCTGCTCTGTATATCCTCTGCTAAAACTGCTGCCTTTGCCCAGGGGAAGTTCTTGTCTAGTAATAATACTATGTATTTTTTCATGTCATCTCCTTCTTGCCCTTCTGGCACATTCAAAATTCTTGAGTTATTCCTCCTTGCTTGGTTTTCCAAGGATTCTAACTTTTCTTTGAGGCTTCCTTCATATGACTTCAGAGCCCTGATTTCCTTTTGGTGCGCATCCACCTTTTTGCTCAGGACCTCTACTGCTGCCTCTACTGTTGTTACTCTCTTCCCAAGTGCATTCAACTTAGTGTCCAGCGTCTCACAAGCCTCTTGTATCTTAGTTTGATTTTCCTCGGCAATTGCAAATTTAGACCTAATTTCTTTTAACATTCTCTCCAGTATTTGATCTGCAGAGTTTTGAGGGAGCGCAGACATTTTGGGATACTGCTTACTGCGTTCCGCGCTGTCTGCGCTATCTGTGCTTGTAGTCGGGGGCTCTTTTGCTATGTTACCCTCTGTTTCAGATGTCTGTAGTGACTCTTTTACAATTCCTTCCTCCATACTCTCCCTCAAGTTGTCAGAAAGATTGTGGACCAAGTGTTTATTGTGATGTAGGGTTTTGGCGAGCTGTTCCTGCACTTGAGCTTTAAAGAATGATCTCAAAGATGGGGTAACTTTGACCTTAGGTCCTAGGGCCCCCCTACTCCTCCTGATCCTTTCCCTTTTGTTTGTTTCTCTTTGTCTTGGGGGGGGGGGTGCTGTGGTCAGGGCCTGTTTTTAGTGCTTAGGGGGGCTATGTTATGCTTTGGTGCAACAATCGGGGTGCTCTCAAGAAACTGCCTGTTTCTTAAGCAGTAGCTTGTGCCTCCGTTTTTCTCCCTACCTGCCGTTGTGCCTAACTCGGAGGAGCAGACGGTGCTTGAAATTTCCCCCCACTCCTCTCCTGATATTACAATGCTGTTTTCCCTTTTCCCCTGTGTCAGCGCCGTTCCCTTTGAAAACTCGCCCTCGCTAGGCTGATTGACTCGCTTACCCTTTTCATGTGCTTTGCTTCGTACTCCTTGCCAGCAGCTATGCGTGCCTTGAGCGGTCCGGTGAGTCCGATGAGTGACACTTTGCTTTTTCCTAGCGGCGTCCTGCTTGCTCTCGCTGGGGGAGAGGAAGAGGTTTGTTTGGCGCCATGATTACTCTTCCCAGGGTGCCCCAGAAGGAGACTCTGGCGGCCACCCTGCAGTAGCTCCGCTGTGCTACCGAGGCTTCCGACCACACTCAAAATGAATACACGCTGTGCTCTGCAGACGGCGGATTTTGCCCCCTCGCTGCTCCCTCGCAACGCGGTAAGATTGTGCTTTGCCTCTGATTTAAAGATAATTAATCCTGACGGCAACATATCTCCATGGTTCCATTAAACGCTTTCTTTTTACGAGGAGATCGAGCACTTCTCAGTCCGTTCCGTCCGTTTAAAAAAAAAAATTCGCCTGGCGAACATGGAGCTCCCAACCGGTCAGTCTAGCCGGCTGCCATCTTCTTCAGGAATTTGTTAAATTCTTTGAAGAGTTATACACTGAAGACATTATGCCAACAAACGAACAACTCAACGGCTATCTAGATCTCCCAATACTATCACAAGATGAAAACGAAGATCTAAACAACAAAATTACAAATAAAGAAGTATAAGACGTCATTAGAGGTGTAAAGAAAGGCAAGGCTTCAGGCCCGGATGATCTACCTAATGAACTTTACATCAAATTAAGAGAAGTCCTGGTCGGAATTGATAAACAATATTTTTGTTGAGAAAGGAGAATTTCCAGATTCTTGGAATGACGCAGTAATAAACATCTTACTAAAACCTGGAAAAAATCCGGGTAAATGTGAGTCGTACAGGTCTATATCTCTATTAAACTGCGACTAGAAGATATTTACGCAGATCATGGCACAGAGGCTAGGGAAAGTAGCAGGAACCCTAATTAACACTGATCAGAAGGGTTTCATGAAAGGGAGACAGATTCAGGACTTGACTCACGAATTAATAGGAACAATAGACTTAGCCATACAAGAAAAGCTGCCCCTATCCATAATCACCTACGATGCAGCGAAAGCATTCGACAGAGTGAACTGGCCGTTTTTGAACTGCGTCTTGGAAAAATACAAACTTGGGGAAAATTTTCAAGGAATGGTTAAGAGACTATATAGAGATCCAAAGGCCAAGATATTAATTAACGGGAACCTCACAGATAACATAAAGATCAATAGAGGTACGAGACAGGGTTGTCCCTTGTCTCCCCCACTTTTTAATCTATACATCGAACCCCTAGCGCAAAACCTCAGAAATAATCCAGAAATATCTCCTTTTCGTTATCAAGGGTGGGAGAAAAAAGTTGCCCTCTACGCAGATGACCCAATGATCTTTACGAATGACTTTGTGGGGTCTTTTAACATAATAGAAGAAAATCTGGAACACTTTGGGAGAGTATCGGGATATCTGATTAATGAGGCAAAAACAGAAATCATGGAATGCAATACTTATAGTAATAATCAACTTGTAAAGAAAGGATAAGTTATCTAGGCCGGGAATTGGTTAGAGTCTTAGATAAAAATAAACCAGATACATTTTAATAACATTTTTGGTGTGACTAGGTAACTACTTAAGGTATGGGGGGTCTCCCACTGACTTTCCTGGGAAGATCAAATATAATAAAAATGTCAATTTTACCCAGATTTACCTACATTTTTAGTTCAATTCCTCTAGAGTTTAAGAGGGAATCAATAAAGAAACTTCAAGGGGAACTAAACAGCTTTATATGGTTCACAAAAGGGACAAGAATAGCATGGAAAAAACTAAGGAGGAAAAAAGAACAAGGTGGGGTAGCAAGTCCTGATATACTAGAATATTATTAGAGCTTTTCAGTTTAAGTATATGAGTGTTCTTTTGAATGAGTATGAGCACTATCCCGCCTACCTACAAGCAATGACTGGTGTAGAAGGGCACTTTTTATACAAATTTGGACATCCAAAGTATTTTAAAAAGGTTAAACTGAAGGTCCTCAAGTCAGCAACAAATCTATGGTATCATATTAGATGCACCCTGAAGATACCTTATTATAGCGAATATGCCCCGATATGGGATTCACCGGGGACTCCGGAATGTCTTAAAGATAGGCTTGCCATCCCGTTAAGAGTATCAGGAATACTTAAATGGGGCCAACTGGTAATAGAGAACAACATTATAGACTGGGACCAACTAGCAACATAAACGAATGGCACCCTATCAAAATTTAAATTTGATAAACTTTCAAGTTGGGCAAAAACCTTAACAGAAAGTAAAAAAGGAAACAGTGCATTGGAGAAGGGAATGCAAGAAAATGCGCCTTTAAAAAAGAAGTCTCACAGTGGTACTGGGCCCTTATACTAGCCGGTGAGTAGGACTTCTCAATTCCAGATGCGACCTGGGGGAACAACCTCCCGACACTGGATGTACAAAAAATATGGCGAGTATCTGTGGAAAAATGTTGATCTATTGTAAAATCTGCTGCTTTAAGGAGAAACCATTTGTTCACCACTCATAGAGCTTACTGGACCCCAAAGAGGTTATCAAAGTTCAGTGGGTCAAAAACGAAGAACTGCCCCAAATGTGGTAAGGAGAAAGCCGAGGCCCTGCACATGTTTTGGCAGTGCCCCAGCTCGAAAAATTCTGGCAGGAAGTGGGTAAGACTCTTGATACCCTACTAGAAAGACCAATTGATGTAAGTATTGATCTTGTTGTATTTGGGGTGGACCAATCGGAATGCTTAGTTAAGTTAACTAAGAAACAAGAAAATCTACTCTTTTTGTTAATTTTTTTGGCAAGAAGGGAAATATGTAGCAAGTGGATAAGCCCCGTACCCCCTACACACTGGGAATGGCTGACATCAATTCATAAAATAAACGGGATGGACAGAAGGGGGAACCCAATAAAAAATATAACTTTTGGGAAATTTGAGAACATTTTAACAGACCCAGTCAGTAACCACAAAGAATATTTTAATTGAAAGTATGATCTATGATCGTCCAAAATCCAATAATTATGCGATGGCAATAAATAAACAGGCAGAATGCTTGTTTGAGTAGCCAGGGAGGCTAGCTCCCCTCCCCTGGAAACATTTATTGGAATTGGTAATGGAAATAAAGGGACCCCTGTTGGAAACGGTGGGGTCCCTGACAACTCCTTACACAAGCTATTGCAGAATGAGGGCAAAAAAAAAAAAAAAAAAGGGCAGAGTTAGGAAAATGCAGTTGGAGTCTCCTTGGACCTCTCAGCTGCCTTTGACACAGTTGACCATGACACTCTGAAACAAAGACTTTATGAAGCCCGCATAGAGGGAACTGCTCTAGACTGGATCGCGTCCTACCTTCGAAACAGAACTAATGTCATCCACACCCCACCTTTCTCTTCCAAACCGTACTCCACAAAAGCAGGGGTCCCTCAAGGTTCTATCATCTCGCCCATGCTTTTCAACATCTACATGAAGTCTTTACAAGTACTGATCAATAAATTTCACCTCACGTGCTACAACTATGCAGATGACACGCAAATACTCCTTCAACTGGAATGCCCCAAAGACATTGGAAAATCACCAATTTTCAGCTGTCTCAGAGCCGTGGATCAGTGGATGACTTGGAAAAATTACAACCCGCTTGCTGGCCTGATGAACTGGGATCACTGCCTAAAGTATTGAAGGAAGTAAGAAACCTCGGAATGACCATGGACTCCAAGCTGTCGATGAATGTCCAAGTGGATAAACTAGCAAGATCAAGCTTTTCTAATATAAAAACGCTGCGACGAATTTTCCCTCATTTGGGATTTCCACACAAGGTCTAAGCTACCATCTCACCTGTTCTATCTAAACTCGATTATGCCAATAGCCTCTACCACGGATCACCTTTAACGACCATGAAAACACTACAACGGATTCAGAACTCGGCTGCCAGACTACTCTTGCATATTAAACCACGAGACCACATCTCCCCTGCCTTGAAAGCCCTGCATTGGTTACCGGTTGCCAGAAGATCCACGTTCAAGCTGCTTTGTATTACCCACAAAGCAATACATGGAATAGGACCACTCTTCATCAGGAATAAAATCACCAAACACATTCAACAAAGGAACCTCCGCTCTAAAGGAGCATCTCGCCTCAAAATTCCACCATACAAAAAAAAAACATGGGTGGCACATCCTTCTCTGTTCAAGCAGCCAAACTATGAAACTCTTTACCCCCCAACATAAGATCCACCGACAACCACCTTATCTTCAGAAAACTACTCAGGATCTGGCTCTTCCCCACATAAGCACCATATGGAAACAGAAATTTATAGCATATCCCTCTGTATATAATCATTTGTTTTCACTATAGATATGTACCTATCTTTGTGTATTACTTTATAGAACATGTAAAATAATTATGTTGTCAAGAGAAAATAGTAATATTAATAATAATATTAATATTCATCAATAAATAAAAATGATCTTTGGTCTACATGTACATACTTCCATTGTGCATCTATGTACTTTCCATGTACTTGGATCTGTGTGTCTGTTAGTTTTCTCCTGAAAAAGCATATCCAATGCACTACCCTATTTCTCATCCTGTGCTTCTATCAATATATTTAATCTAAATATACTTAATTTCTTTATGAATCTATATACCTTCAATGTATTAATGGATCTATATATTTATCACTTTCTTCTAATTTAGCATTTCCAATGCACTAGCCTATTTCTCAGCCTATACTTCGCTCAATATATCTTCTAGCCCAACCTTCTGACTCATCTCAAACTTCTTTCTACTACTCCTTCTAATGCACTACCCTATCTCTCATCCTATACATCTATCAATATATCCTCTACATCCACTCTCTCATTTATCCCAAACCTCATACCACTACCATGATTGCCAAAATAACCCTTTCTAGACTCTCTCCTGCTCTACCCCTCCTTGCATTATCTGACACCTCTTTTTACTACACCGATCCCCTAAAACAAACCTTTCTAAACTTTTCCCTCTGACTCCTTCCCTCCAAAACTCCTGTTTACTCATCCAAAAGCCTCTTCCTACTGCTAAGACCTAAAAAATAAAAAAATAAAAATAAAAAAATCCTTCACTCTTTTATCCCTCCACTATCCTTTTCAATCAAAATTAACAGACTATCATGTTCACTTCTCAAATTCCATATTCCATATTCAACTATACTAATTTACTGCCCAAATAACTGAATAACATATCTACTACTCAAATTACTTCATATTTATACTATACTAATTTTCAACACTAATCCTTTATGGGTTCCGGAGTGGCGTGCTACTCGCCAGAAAAGCGCTTCAACACCCATCAGGGCTAACAAGTGCTATATGAATGCAAATCTTTCTTCCCCTTTTATCCATCCACTATCCTTCTCACACCAAGTAACAGACTAATATCCACCACTGAAATTACCTCATATTTCACCATAATAATTCACCACTAATCCTTTATAGGCTTCCTGAATAGTATGCGTCAACAAGCGAGCGATAAATAAATACAAACCTTTGTCCTCCTCTATACTTCTGCTATCATTCCAAATCCAAATAACTGACTAACCTATCCACCACTTAAAATGTATTTGCATGTTTCACTATAATAATTCAACACAAATCCTCTTTGGGTCCCGGAGTAGCGTGCTACCCGCTGAAAAAGCGCTTTAACGCCTCTTTAGGGTTAGTAAGCGCTATATAAATGCAATTACAATACAATACAATACAATACAATAACAACAGCGCAAATATCACTATTGCCCAGGAATTGGAGAATGCACTCACGAAGTACATTGAGGAGATAAAAATGGACTATGTAATACTCTGGGGGTGATTTTAATTGTAAGTTGTGTTCATTGTCTAAACGTGAGGCATGTCACTATTTAGCAAGGGACACAGTGGGTGGTTACCACTTTGAGCACAATCCGTGTGGGGATGTTTTGAATTTTTTATTGTCCAAATTTTCACTCTTTTTAACCTTAGATTTTTTTGACCTCCTAAATTCTGACATGGTAACATATGTGGGAAGAGGACAAGGGACGTTGATCGATTTCATTATTCTGTCTGACTATTTTAACTCTCAATACGTGGCTTTTAATGCTTTTAATATATCTAAAATACATCTCAGTGATCATTACCCGCTAACATTAAGATTAGCAATTCTATCAGATTCTTTCACTACACCAGCTAAAGTAGTCCCCTTATCCTACACCAAAAATCAGGGGTTAACCAGGAAGTGGTCTACCGTTAATCCAGACTTTGTGTTGGAGGAGATTATAAAGAGCAACCTTGTGCAAGTACTGGATTGTTTGGAAGAAGGTTTAAGCATCCCATCCATCATTAAATCATTCAAGGCAATAACAGAGACAATAAAGGTACTTCTAACTAAGAAAAACCCAAATAGAATACAGAACAACAAAAGTTGGTTGAACAGGGAATGCTCACAACTACACAATACACTAGTCAAGATTTAAAAAATTAAACCACAAGATAAAGTAGAAGTGAGACAGACCTGCATAGATTATAAGGGCGTGCTGGAGAAACGCATAATGGAGATCAGGCAAGAAGCATGGGACCAATTACACCTGGCATCCCAGAGTAAAGATCCCAAACTCTTTTGGAAAACTGTCAACAAAGAGTATTTTGGTGACACAAAAAATGGTAACATCGACGCAACAATTATGCCTGAAATGTGGGTAAAACACTTTGCTGGTCTCTACAGCAATAGCACTGAGACACAATGTGGCGCATATTTTCCAGACAAGGCTTCTCCCCTGGACCCCCAACTTTAGATAAGGTAAATAGGGTACTTTCCCAGACTGTAAAGAACAAGGCCCCTGGGCCGGATGGTATACCTGCGGACTTATTCCTGGCAAATATCCATCTGTGGCAACCGTTACTAACAAACATATTAAAATGCTACGCAGCCCAGGGTCCCCCGGAGTCATGGAGATCAGTCATATTGGTCCCTATCTTTAAAAAGGGAGACAGGTTGGATCCTAAATGTTATCGACCGATCTCTCTAATTGACAGCACTTGTAAGATTATGGGACGGGTAATATTGGAGAGATTGGAGACTTGGATAACATATAATGGGAAGTTCTCCGCTGTCCAATACGGATTTAGGAAAGGCCTGGGCACTGTAGAACAGTGCCTCAATCTGCACCTGGGCATTGGCAAATACACTATGGCTAAGTCAGGGTCCTTATACCTTGGGTTTATGAACCGAACGTCTGCCTTTGACTGGGTGCAGAGGGGGAAATTGTGGTAGAAAATGTTGCTTATGGGCATTGATCCTTCCATCGTCCATTTTTTAGCTGCAATGCACCAGGGAGTCACAGGCAGAGTACGGTATGGTGCTGCAGGCGAGCTTACCCCACCCATAAGGATGGATTGTGGGGTGCAACAGGGATGTGTACTCGCCCCTTTCTTATTCTGTTTATACATAAATTACTTAGAAAATTACATCAGAACTGGAACTGTAGATGCACCCACAATAGGTCGGAGGGCTCTACCAGCTCATCATGTGGACGATTGTGTCCTAATGTCGAGAACTGGGGTGGGATTACCAAGGCTTTTAACCAGTTTTAATGATTTAATGAGTGATCTCTGGTTAAAAACAAATGTTGCAAAATCACATCATGGTAGCAGGAAAAGCTCCATTTAAAATGAAAACCTTTTATATAAAGAATTACATTTTATGTCAGGTGCCAACCTTTTCATATTTAGGTATTCTTTTTAATGAAAAAAACTCTTGGTCCTACCGAGTGAATGCTAGGATTGTGGGCTTCAATAAAAATATGGAGGCCATATTTAGATTCACAAACAAATTAGGCTCTCGCCCCATAAAAGTAATTATTGACATTTACAAAGCATGAACTTGCGCAGTCACTTTATATGGTGCCGGAGTCTGGGGCTGTACTAACATATTGGGCCTCCAGAGAGCTGAGAACATAAAGCTAAAACGTATGCTGATCCTACCTAAAAGTACCCCAGCCACCATGTATCATAACGAACTAGGCGTAACACCATTATCCTTTCGTATTCAATTAGCACCGTTGATGCTTTGGCGCAGCATCTGGGTAAAGGAGGAACCAGCACTGAATCGCGATATAATTCTAGATTGTTTGAAATTGGGCCATGCAAAAAGAATTCTGTGGCTATTTTATGTGCAAGATCATTTGGAAAACTGGGATTGCAGGATTGTTTTAGTAGTCCTGGAAAGATATCTTCAATCCCTAAGGCCAAGCTTAAAAGTGACCTCCTTTCATTTTTGAAGCATCTAAGAGATAGCCAAGAGATGGCCCAAAAAGGGTTGTTGAGCATTCATTGCTAATTAACTCTCCACAGATTGAATCCTACCTCTCTTTTTATTTTAATCGAGCAAAAATGTTTAATCTGATTAGGCTTAGGATGGGTATTGCTCACCTGTTGGTTTCGTACCCGTGTGATGTTTACTGTGATGCCAAATTAGACTTGTGTCCATGTAATTCAACTTCTGCACAGGGCACTTTGCACTTTATGTTCTTCTGTAAACTGTATCTTAATCCGAGGCGCACCGTTTTAAAACCATTACTAAGTTTTTTAAACATTAGAAAGTATTATCCTGCATTATGCCATTTACTTCTTTTAAATGATTAATTCACTTGTCTTATTGTCTATAAGTATATCTCCTCTGCAGTCCGACTCCGAAATATTGTATCAAAATGAATTCCTGGGTTTTAATTAGTCTGAATAATGTTTTTATTTGTCCTTTTATGGCTGTCATCAAACCGAATAAAGATCTTCTGACTGACTGACTGACACATCCACTCTATTCACAGAGATCGTACCAGTAACGCACGCACTGTTGGGCTGTTAGAATCAGGTTCCAGCATGTGAAATCCTCATGTTGTGCTACGCCACAGGCTGCCAGGCCCACTCTACCCTCTATTCTACCCTCACATGGGGTAAGCTTGTATTAGCGATTATTTCTCATTTCCAGTACCCTTGTGTTACCTGTTCTCCACTAATATATGATTGTTTTCTTATATATACAGCGCCCGACTGGGACCCTTGTAAGTATCTTCTTCTTCTGTGTCTCTTTCCTATACTCACTTGTGGCACACATATACTACACGGCTGCGCAAACCACCCTTCAGGTACTATACAAACCCATGTGCTCCTTTTCAAGTGACCCCGCCTACAACTTGGCCACACACTTATATTATCCCTTTCTTTGTAGATGTCCCTACATTTCTAGGTCCTGAAGAGACCCTACATTGCACAAAGGGTCAAAACGTTGCCAGCAGATAACAGAAACAAATCATTAAACCAGCGCTTATCATTGTATGAGAAATGCGGTATACATTTTGTATATTTACAAATGGTTAATTCTATGATTAATTGGAAACCTTGTACATATGTCCCAAATATATCACCAATATTCTGGGTTCCTTTTTCCTCACTTTGGACACTACGCACTACTGTGATATTGTTTCCTTGTACATATCTTGATTTCTTTCAAGATCTATATAAACTTGATTGTGAAATACAAAAGTAAGGTGTATGAGGTCTTTTCTCCTTTTGACATCACTCTAACCCTCTTCGTTGCCATTATTCATAAGTATATCAATATCACTTTGATATTATTCCACAGGAGCCATTGTTTTCATTAATCATTTAACTACCCTGGTTTCGTGTGAGTAGGGTCCCCCCTTGTCCTAGGTTCTCGACCTCCTCTAAAACATGGCTACACTGACTTATACCCAACTGGCATATTTAATTTACGTGTAAGTCCTTTATAGAGCAGTATACCATATTCCCAGAGCCTGTAAATTAAATGCTACTAGTGTGCCTACAGCACCTATTGTGCCACCCACTTAAGTAGCACTTTAAAACATGCCCCGGGTCTCCCACTGCAGCTTGAATGCAATTTTAAACTGCCATGTCCTCTTGCATTTAAACCTTCTTGCCAAGCCTTAAATTCCCCTTTTATTACAAATAAGTAATCCCTAAGGTAGGCCCTAGGGAGCCCATAGGGCAGTGTGCTGTGTAATTATAAGGAGCGACATCTACTTTTAAGTTTTGCATGCTCTGGTAGAGAAAAACATCTAAATTCATGTTTCACTACTGTGATGCCTACCCTCCCCATAGGATAACATGGGGGATTCCTTATTACATTTAATAATCTGCAATTTCCAATTGGGAGCTGGGTGCTATTTCATGGTTGGTGTCTTTGAAATTGTGGTGGGAAGCTATATTTAATGGTAAAGTCTGTTTTTTATCACAATTATAAAAATGCCACTTTAAAAAAGTTGGCCTTTCTGCCCTTTTTGTGCTTACAGCAAGGCCTATGTCATATGGCAGGGTGTAGCTGACCAACTTTGTGAATTCCTCCCAGTCACATAATGAAGGGATTAGGTGTGCATGAATGGGCCATCGACGAGGAGGATGGAGGATGAAGCTAATCAGATTCAGAGCCCAACTTACAACGGAACTCTAAATCCTAAAATCACATTTTTTTTAAAATTAAATTAAAAGTATGTTGTTTAAAAAAATACTTTCCTACGTGGCAAAGGTACAAATACTTACTTGTGCAGTACTTACCTGCACAGTAAAGACTGTATGGTTAAGGTCTTGTGTGGTAAAAGCTGTGAGGTAAAAGCTGTTTTCCCTCAGTCACAACACAAATGTTTTGGGGGCACTGTCAGTTTTTATGTCCTTCGGTATTTTTGAAGGGCACCCTCAACTCTTTTACAGTTTGCACCCTCCTTCCTCTTACTCCCCAATACCCTATACTTTAGGTCTTTCCTGAAACAGTGCATGTGTTGTCACTTGCATGACTTTTTTTTACTTATGCAACTTAGATCTCACCCACTGCTTACTATTGGTTGGCTTTATCGTCATTCTCATTTCCTTCCCTTCTTTGGACAGCAAGTGCCAGTTTCACTTCCTTTTCATGTGTTGCCCCTACCCTGGAGCATAGTCCAAGTACTGCTTCCCTTGTCCATTGCCCTTCCAATGCTCACTGCTTTCAGCTGTACTTTTTTCCTTTTACCTACCTGCTCCTCCTTCCTCTATTCCCCCATCTACATTGTTGCTTTTCCTGCCCTTCACCCTCCTTCTGCAATGTTACTTGTCTGGCCCACCCCTCCAATATTGCTGTTTGCCACGCCCATCATCACGCTCTTCCTCTTCATTGCTTGCCCTCGCTTTCTCCACTGCTAGAAAAAAGTGTTCAAAAGTAACACCAATGGTAGTCAAGATGCTAGAAAGATGCAAACAGCACTACACTCCCTGCTCTGCATGGCCTTTTGGCATTTTTGGTTGTGTGTTTATGTGGGCTAAATGCAGAGAACTTCAGCTAAAGTGTAAACCAATTAAATGTTATTTTTGCAAAGGCAAAGAGTACTCCTATGCTAAGAAAACGATCACTGTCCCTCGTGGTCACCACTGTCCGAGCCAAGCACTTTTTTTCTTACTTTCTGCCATGCTGCACAGTGGCCATGCTGCTGTACAACATAGCTAAAAGAAATTGACAAAGCCAATAGCTCTCCCATTGGCAAGATATGTTGCCTGGCCTAGCTTGTTCACTACTGTGATGTAAAAACAATGAACAACCGGATTTTTAATTCTGCATCCATACTAATGGTACAACAATGGTATTGTCAGACTAACACATTTTAGTAGTCAGTCAGTCAAACCACTTTATTCGGTTAAGTTAAAACCATAAAAGTACAGACACAAAGGAACCTACATTGTAGTAATATTTTAAAAGACAAAGCAGAGCACTATTTACCGATAAATAGAGGTAAAACAAGCATTTACAAATGCAACAGGTGCCACCATGTTCAATCCTCTCCTTGCCAATGGCAAATGATTTCCACTATTGTGCCAGGAATTACCTCCAGTGTGTCAGGGCCTGCACAGAGCCAGGGATTACTACCATTGTGCCAGGTCCAGAATGTTACAAGGGTATACTGCCATTGAGCGAGGACTACATGTTGCCTAGGAAATACCACCAATGTGCATTGTCAGCATTTTGCAAGGGATTAAACCCATTGCCCTGGTGCTAGCATATTATTGTGGATTACCACTATTTTGCGGGGTCCATCTTGTTCCTAGGGATTAGCACCCCTGTTCCAGTGATTCCATATTTTCAGGGATTATGAAATGTGTGTCAGCACTAGCATGATGTTAGTGATTACTACCATTGTGCCATGGCCAGCATTTTACCCATAATTGCCACCATTGTGCCAGACCTAGCACGATGTCAGAGATTACCACCACTGTGCCATGGCCAGCATGCAACCAAGTATTGTCACAATTGTGACAAGAACACCATATTGCCAGGGATTACCACCATTGTATCGGGGAAAGCATGATGCCAGGAATTACTGCCATTGGGTGAGGGCCAGACCTTTACTAGGAATTACCCCCATTGTGCCAGGCCCAATATTTTACAAGGAATTACCATCATTGTGCCACTGCCACTATGTTGCCAGGGATTACCACTATTGTGCCAGGGGCAGAATTTTACTAGCAATTTCTACCAATAGTGTGTCAAGACCTTCATGTTGCAAGGGAATAGTACAATTATGCCAGTGCCAGCAATACCACCACTTAGCCAGCACAAATAGGTTGCTTAGGATATGTCACCAATGCCCCAGGGTTGGCATGTTGCTAGGGATTACTCTGATTGTGCCAGTGTTACCATATTGGCAGGGAACACAACTTTTGTTTCAGGAGCAGTGTGTTGTCAATGTTTACCATCCTTGTGCCAGGATCCGTTTTTTACTCGGACTACCACCATTGCGCCGGGCCTTGCATGATATCAGAGATACCACCATTGGCAATCGCTAGCATCTTACCAAGGATTGTCACCATTGTGATAGGGATAGCATTTTGCCAGGGGTTACCACCATGTTTTCAGTGCCAGTATATTGCTAATGATTAGCATTGTGCCAGGCCTAGCATTTTACCAGGAATTATCACCATTGTGCTACAGCCAGCATTTTACCAGGGATTACAATCACTGTGCCGAGTCTGGTGCTTTACCACAAAGTTCCACCAGTGTGCCAGGGCCAGCATGCATCCAGGTATTATCACCATTGTGCCAAGGCCAGCATGTAGCCAGTGATTACCACTATTGTGCCTATACCAGCGTTATGCCAGAAATTATCATAATTGGGCAAGAGGCAGCATATTGTCGGGGTTTACCACCATTGTGCCAGGACTAGCAGGTTCCCAGGAATTACCACCAAGTAGACCAGACCAGCATGTTGCCAGGAATTACCACCATTGTGTCATGGCCAGCATGTTCTGAGGGAATACAACCATTGTGGCATGGCCAGCATTTTACCAGGAATAACCACTATTGTCAAAAAGAGAAGAGGATTCCCTTGGACACACTATTGATAACAACGTCCACCACCTGTGTCACACACTATTTTCAGACTATAATCAGCCAATACAAAATATTACACTACTCAAACACAACAATTTAAAAGTATGAACTGAATTTTGTCTAGGTAAACATTTGTCTTTATTAACACAAATATTCAATAAAATTCATTGAAAAGCAATACATATACGAGGTTAAGATATAATGTGGACAATGAGATGTTAACATTATGTGAATATTTCAATGTTCTTGTATATAGCATGAAGCAAATGAGAGTAACATTTCATGTAGTAATATCAAAATTATTGATCTTATTTACATCTACTTTCAGGTAGAAACAAGCATAACAGTTTATCGGGAAAGCAAAATAATTTTTCTTTGTCTTGAAAAAGATGGTATTGAATTAAGATAAACCATCGAAACGCGTCGACGCATAAGAACAGTATAATCGAATAAAACAGACACAGAAGGGTTCAAATATAAGTTACAAGTATCTTAAAAACGATGTACAAATTGAAATAGATAATCTTAATGTCTGTTGTGATTTTTTTGTCTCAATTATGCAGGTCATAATTAGTGTATATTGAATGTGTATATGTATATGTATGATTTAAAAATGTTTTAATTTCATTGCGTGTAAGAATTCCTGATATAATTGCAATTTGCATAAATTTTTCGTATATGTATTGCTTTTAAATGAATTTTATTGAATATTTGTGTTAATAGAGACAAATGTTTACGTAGGCAAAATTCAGTTCATACTTTTAAATTGTTGTGTTTGAGTAGTGTAATATTTTGTATTGGCTGATTATAGTCTGAAAATAGTTTATGACACAGGTGGTGGACGTTGTTATAAATAGTGTGTCCAAGGGAATCCTCTTCTCTTGTTGGTATTTGTACCTCGATTCCCTTGGTGAATCTAGGGGTCCCTCTCTCTTATTTTTTCACATAACCACTATTGTGCCAAGGCCAGCGTGTTCCAAGGATTACCAGCATTCTGTCAGAGGTAGCATTTTGCCATGTGCTAGGGCCAGCATTTTACTAGGAATATTTACTATAATACCAGTGCCAGTATGTGATCATGGATTGTCAACATTGTGTCAGGACATGTATGCTGTCAAGAATTATCCCCAATATGTCAGGGCCTGCATGTAGTCAAGGATTGCCAATATTGTGCCAGGGCCAGCAGATTACAAGGGAATACCACCACTAAGCCAGGGTTTGCATGTTCCCAGGAAATACTACCAATGTGCCAGAGTCAGCAAGTTGCCCCCGTTGTGCTAGGGCTAGTATTTTACTCGAAATTAGAACCATTCTGCCAGGGCCAGTGTTGCTAAGTGTTGTGCGTGAATGGGAACAAATGCTAGGAATTTACCACCAATATGCAAGGCCCAGCATGTTTGTAAGGTGTATCACTGTTGTGCCAGTGCTATCATATTGTCAGGGATTACCATTCTTTTTTTTTTTTTTTTTTTTTAAACCTTTATTGGTACAAACAGGATATAAAAACTGGGCCTACAACCAATCCGGCCGGCCTTCACATGTGTAAATAGTCGAGAAGTACAGAAGGAATGCACATTATTTGATCATATAAAAACGTAAGCAATATTATCATACGAAGGGGAGAAATGGTCGAAACGGCCAATAGACAGGAGGAAAGAAGGTCATTTTATATAAGGAAACAATAAGGGGTATGACAGGTTCAGCGACAATATAAGGGAATCCGGAGTCCCAAATCAAACCATGAGCCGCAGAAAGGCTAAAGGGCATAAATGCAGGAGCGACAACAATGTACAGAACGGTATAAAAATAGGTATAGTAAACCCAAGTCAATTTGAAATTAATAGCAATCTACGCATCCCCACCACCCAATAGCACATCGAAATCAAAACAAAGGGTCCGGAAAGCGACAATATCAAGACTAACCCGTCACACCAACCTTGGGCGGGGAAAGAAAAGGGGAAGGGGAGGAGGGGAGATGAAATAGGAAAAGAAAGAAAAACACAAACCGAAAGACAAGAATGCCGCGCCTAAACAAGCGCCCCGCGGTGAGGAACACATAAAAGAGCAGGCATAGCAGCGTCGGGGAGGGCATGAGAATCACAATGAAAAGCCATAGAACTATACGAAGAAGGACAATAATGCTATAGACCCTATCCCAGTCACACCATGGAAGGCAAGGACAGACGCGGCACTCCAAGACAGAGACACAAAAGGGCCATAGAACTGAAGAGAATAAAACGTCAGAAAGAACCCCATCCACCCATCCCACCCAGCACCCCTGCAGAAGGCTATGGCCTACCCTCCAAACAGCGCGCCTGTCGCCCTAATCCAGAACCCGAAATATAGTAGAGACAAGAGAAAAGGGGAAAAAAGAAACAAAAAGAGAAACATGAAAACAACAAAAACCAAACAAAAAATACTAAAAAGGGAGGGAGGAGCAAGAGGGCAAAAATAGAGACGGTCGGCCACAGCCCTCCGCCCACTCACACAATCATAGCGTACGGAAGGTCTCCCACCGCACTATAAACAGGAACTACTTTGCCATGGATTCGTGCACCAAGAAACCGCCGGGAGTCGCGTACTTCACCCCAGTCCCGTCCGAACCACAATTTCCACCCACCACACGGCAGTGTGAAGGAAACAACACAATGCTAGGCAAGCATACAAATGCAAAAAAGTACGAGAAAGACGTAGTCCAGGGAGGGCAATCAATAAACAAAAGGGTAAATAATCAAAGAGGTAGTTCAAATGTCTCAGCAGTAGCAATAGAGGCAAGAAAAGACAGGAGGTCAATCCCGCCGGATGAAAAGGCGAGGGCTTCCCAGTAAAATAAAAACACGACCCCGCCGAGGCTAAAATAGGCAGCAGTGCACCAATGTTCCCAGGCACCCGGGGAAGATCGGGACCTCGCACAATAGCCCCTGTCCCGAACTCCAAACCTCGAAAAGCAGGGGGCTCCAAATCCACCGGACTACAGTCCCATCGGTGGACAGCGGCAGTAACCTCCGGAGCGACCAGGAGAGGCGAGGCAGTGGCGTCAGTAGAACCAATGGAGACCTTGAAGGAGCATTCATCCAAGATGGCGGCGGATCGCACCGAGTCTCCGGGAGCACCGGGGGCCAGGGACGCCTGTAAGGACCACAAGGCATCAAGCACATCTCGAATCGTAGGCTCACGCACACATGTCCAGGCCCCCGTGCGTTCCGGCAACACAAGACCGCCATCACAGGGGGACCCACAACACGGGCAATCGGCAGCCATTCCATGAGTGCAGCCTCCGCACCACCCTCTGCGGCACCCGAAACAGGTCAAAAATGTAGGCCTTTACAGATGTTCGGGGGGTCCCAACAATGGCAGCCTCAGCGAAGAAAGGAGATTCGCCCAAGGCGGGGAGCCGTCTCTCGTTTCTCTGGCGCTCCCCACAGACCGAGTCTAAGGACAAGGGTCCAGGGTCGATGGACGAAGCGGCGGTGGGGGGACCCCTTCACTCGAGCAGGTCACGGAGGACCTTGCCCCGGAGCAGCACCACAGCCGTCAAGGCAGGCCCGGATCGGGGTAGCCGGGATATTCTCTCAACGGCTCTCAAAAGCGGCTCACTCTCTCGGCGGGGACAACGGGCATCACAACGCCAGGCAGGATTCAGTAGGCGAGGCCCCGGTCTCAACACCACGAAGGCCCAGATCCCTTCGGGGGGCACAACTCCGGAACCGGGTAACGTCGGAGCCTCCAGGTCAAACGGTGAGTAGGAGCGAAACGTTACGTTCCTGTTTCTCCAGAATTAAGTCGTCTGCGGACAGGATACGTAACAGGATAGTCGAGGCAGGCCAGAGGGCTGACGGAGCCGAGCTACAGGGCGACCATTACGCTCGCGTGCTTGGCTCCTCAGGGATTACCATTCTTGTACGTGGCCCAGCATGTTGCCAAGCATTACCAGCATTGCGCCAGGACCAGCAGGCTACTAGGAATCCCAATCAATGTGCCAGGGGCTGCATGTAGCTAATGATTATCACTGTTGTGCCAGGGAAAGATTTGTCTCCCGGAATTATCCCAAGTGTGCCAGAGCCAGCATGTTGTGAGGTATTGCCACCATTGTGCCAGGAGCAGCATGTTGCCAGAAATTACCATCAATGTGCCAGGGCCTAAATGTTGAAAGTGATTACCACCATTGTGCCCGTGAATTGTTATGAATTACAACCATCGGGTAAGGTCCAGCATGTTGCTAGGAGTACCACCATTTTGCCAGGTGTGCTAGAGCCAGCATGTTGTGAGGTATTGCCACCATTGTGCCAGGAGCAGCATGTTGCCAGAAATTACCATCAATGTGCCAGGGCCTAAATGTTGCAAGGGATTACCATCATTGTACCAGTAAACTGTCATGAATTACAACCATGGGGTAAGGTCCAGCATGTTGCTAGGATTATCACCATTTTGCCAGGGCCCGCATTTGATTTTACCAGGAATTACTACCATTTCACCAGGGCTAGCACGATGCCAAAGATTACCACCATTATGCCAGTATGTAAGTAGGAATTACCACCACTGTTTTAGGGTCAGTATGTTGCTATGAATTACACCATTGACACAGTGCCTGCATTTTCATAAGGAAATACCACATACACATATCCAAACAAAAGAACTACTGTTCAAAAATATTAAATATACACAAATCACTTGTAAAAAAAATTGTACAATTTATTTCATACATAATAGTATTAAACACAAGAAAAAAGTGCCATACAATGAAGATTAAAAATGTGTCAATACACATAAAGAACAATAAAATAAAGACAACCTTTGTGTATATTTAATATTTTTGAGCAGTAGTTCTTTTGTTTGGATATGTGTATGTGGCATTAATGGGTTCTTGATTAATTAGTGGATGCATTACAGAAATTTCTCCATATTGTTGGAAAGATAGGGAATTTCGTCTTGTTATATGTTTACCTCTCCTTGTCCCTAATTGGAGTTAGTTAAAAGGAGACTTCCTTTCTCTTTGGTATTCATAAGGAAATACCATCGTTGTGGCAGATCCAGCATTTTACAGAAATGATCACCATTGTGACAAACATGTTGCCAG
Source organism: Lissotriton helveticus (assembly GCF_964261635.1). Taxonomy (NCBI): domain Eukaryota; kingdom Metazoa; phylum Chordata; class Amphibia; order Caudata; family Salamandridae; genus Lissotriton; species Lissotriton helveticus. The sequence continues at coordinate 1,148,961,449 of NC_136069.1, forward strand.
GGATTTCCAACACTGTGCCAGGTGCAGTATTTTACCAGAAAAATACTACCATTGTGCCATGGTGAACAAGTTGTCAGGAATTACCATGATTGTGTGTGCAAAGGCCAGCATGTTGCCAGGGATTATCCCTATTGTTCCATTATGGAAGTATAAACGACAGTACGCACTTTATTATACTCCAAAAACGAAAACGTTTATAGTTGACTACTGACATGGGGGCTCCCTTTTGAGCACACGTGAGTTGTAATTTAATTAGTTGACAACTACATCCTCAAAAGGCACCAAAAAAAAAAAACAATACTCGGATACTTTCCAGTTAATTTAATCACTCGACAGGAAATGTCTTTTAAGATCCTAGGGTTGAAAATTAAATCGAATAAGTAACTTCTCTTTCACTTTAAAACCAAACAGTCTTGTCAATCTTAAGGTTACATCTGAAAGCTGAGTTCAACTAGGCATAAGGAAATGAAAGACACTTTTTAACAGTGCTCTCACTGCATTCCAGTGTTGTGTTCTTACACTAATTACACTGTGTTTTACCAGCGTTACTTCCGAACCAGTCTCTGGATGTGTCTTCTGCAAAATTCAATATCGAGCAAGGAAAAGTTGAGTGAGGGGTCAGTTTTACTACTCCAACACACTAGGATCTTCATCGTGCAAAGCCTCCTGGTAAATGTAGTTTTTCCCAACGTTTCCGTGAACACATCCACCATTGTATTGTATTGTATTGTAATTGCAATTATATAGCGCTTACTACCCCTGACGAGGGGTCAAAGCGCTTTTACGGCGAGTAGCACGCTACTCCGGGGCCCATAGAGGATTAGCGTTGAATTAGTAAAGTGAAACATGCAAGTACATTTTAAGAGGTGGATAGGTTAGTCAGTTATTTGGATTTGGAATGATAGCAGAAGGATAGAGGAGGGAAAAGGTTTGTATTTATATAGCGCTTGTTGACGCACGCTATTCAGTCTGGCCCGACTGCTTGGCGAGGAGTGCACGCCCAAGCTGCGCCTAAGCAGCGCCCAAGCAGCGCAAGTGGTAGAGTGGAAAGAAGCAGAAGCATAAGAGTGCTCACAGGAAATAGCACTCACTGAAACAAAAAACAAAGGGAGTGCCTTTCACGAGGCTTCACGGGTCTTAAAACCGTTCCCTGTGCGCGGAGCAGAATGCTCAAGGGAAAACTGCTCAAACCAAAGAGCAGGGCTACTGACGCTGATAAAGAAGTCCCCAAGGGTCAAACAACTAGGGTCACGAGAAGTACGGCCAAGCATGCTAGACAAGAGTCGCACACCATGAGCCCCCATTTACAATCTTGTCAACAAGGGCTCATTACTCACTACTTTCAAATGCCGGGCAGCTTACCACTCATTGGTATGCCTGCCGGGAGGGCTGAAGAGCCAGAAGAGGCCACAGTGGGCAACCCCAGAGCACCTCGATCAGGTCAGGTACCCTTCAAGCTTGATATTAAAATCTCCCCATCCGGGAGAGGAAGCAACCTTCTGCCCAATGAAGGGGACCAGGACCAGGTTCAGGAATGGGATACATGGTCACAGGGAGATTGTTGGAAATGGGGGTTGCCCAAGTCTCAAAGGGGGTAGCATGGCATCAAGCGGGCAGGCCAAACTTGGAGGACATGTGAAGCATTCACGCAGTACCCACAAACGACACACCAGGCACACTACAAAAGAGACGCAACTCCACCTTTAGTTGGAAAAGAATAATTTTAGTATTATCTCCAACCTGCAAGGTAAAAAGGAAAAATACACTGGTAATCATAACATGGCGCCAACTGGCACCCAAGCCAAGTATTTCAGTGGGGGATTATTTACATGGGACAAAAGGGATGAGTCCATAAGTCCATGCTGCAATATAAAAGGGTTAGCATTTGGCATGTAACATCAGTGACACCTATATAAGGGAAAAATGCACTTGGCGTATTTGCCCATTAAACATGCAATCAAACATTAGGGGTAAGAACCCAAAATAGCTGGCATTGGCGACTCCTGCAAAAAGAATAGGAATCACCTGGCATTAACATTAGGCAGGAACACCTGTAATAAAACATCAGGTTTCTTCCCCCCCTCCACCTAAGGAACTATGCGTCAGGCAGGGCCAACTCAGGCCTTCATCCTCGGTAGCGGCTGTAATTACAACAGGCAGCATCCTGCATAACCCCTGTAAGGAAAGACATCATGGCATACCAGCATCCACTAGCAGGTGGGCATAACCATAGGACTCTTAAGCCACTTTCGCAAGCTCTACAGGGCATACAGAACCCCGGTGCTATAGCCTTAGGGAAAAGACCTGGGGAACATGACTCCTTAGCCCCCAACCTGCAACACAAACATCAGGTAGTGCATTGGCATTAATAACATTTGAACCAGGCTTGAATCCCACTGCACTTGGGCATCGATCCCCTAGCTTAGGCGTAACACTGGGCATTTCATCACAATGCAGCTTAGTCTACTAATCCTCCCACCGCAGGAGCAAAGGGGGGGTAGTCAACCTCTCCCTACCTTCCCCTATTAAAACATTTCACAGGGGTGCAAGTCTATGACCCTGGTAGCTTCACCATAAACATTCCACCAAGCCCGCCCCTGCAAGAAAGGCAATAAAAAGGAGCTCAATTAGCATTTCCTGGAACCAGCACCTGCACATCATTTCAATAGTCACGGATCAACCAACAGGCAGGAAACATCAGGTAAGTAGGCACCTTTCCTTAGGAATTTACAATCACCAGCACCCCCAGCGCGGGGTTAATCCTTAATAGGCACCCGGGCTAGTTCTGGTACCTTAAGGGGGCCAGTCTCTAGTCCTTCTGAGGGGAGGGGCAGTTCTGGGTCCCCCTACTTGCTTCAGGAAGGCCCCGTTTCTGTGCCGGTTCTCCGCCCTCCCCGGGGCTTTACCTGCTATCTTCGGGCCTTCAGGCCCCTTGCGTGGACTTCTGGCGCCTACCTACAGGCATGCGGTTCCCTCAGTCGCGGGGCTCCTCTCAGCTCACTGGGGGCCCCGTAGCCTTTCCGTTGCCTCCGCCCAGGCCTCTCCTTACTCCCGAGCCGGGCGGGGGACTCACCGGCAGTGTGGGCACCCGCTCCGGCTGGCCTCCTTCGCCGGCCTCTCTCCCGGCTTTGTTTGGGGAGGCGGGGCTGGCACCGACAGTATGCCCCGGCCCCGCCTATCCTCCCAGCTTCACACTCAGGGCGCAGACCGGCAGGGTAGGCTCCTGCTCCGGTCACTCCCGATCGGAGCTCTGCAACGATTCTTCACCCAGGTCCCCCCTCCTACCTCACGGGGACCCGGGGCTTCGATTCAGCTCCTTCTGGCCTTCCCGGCCGACCACCAATCCCTGCGCGGCCTTCTCGGGGGCGTGGCCAATGACGCCACCAGGCGCCCCCGTCACATGACACGGGCCTGGACGGCTTCCAGGCCTAGCGCGGCCCTCACTCTACTTCGGCGGCCCCCTCCTGGCATCGGGGGCTGCCGCGACGATGCACACCCCAGCAGGGGGGTCTCCTCACGGCGGCGCCGGGCGGCAGCGGTGATTTTCGGCGCTGCCACACAGCGCGAGGACCGGACAAGGGGTAGGCTCCCTTTCTGGATATTAAGTCCCTTCACAGTCTCCTCAGCACCCGGGCTGCGACGGTGATCTCCGGCTGCGACAAGGGGTAGGCTCCCTTCTTAATTAATTAATGATGCGGCAGACAGCGCGCTGAAACGAGGGTAGGCTCCTCCAGCGTGATTCTCCTCAGGAGAATGGCGCCATTCACAGCGCACTACTCCCTCCTCTGCCCACACAGTCCTCAGGGCCAACAGCACTTCGGGGGCCACATCATTCACAGGGCACAGTCCCTTGGGGGCACAATCCTCCCCAGGCAGCTCCACAGGCAGCAACAGTCTTTAGACATCCAGCGCTTATGGGGTGATACGGCAGTTTACGCCTGTCAGCTGTCCACAGCCCTTCACCATAGGCACCTCACAGCCCAGCGCTTCCAAATTATAGCGCTTCTCACGGAGGGGGGCGAACAGCTCCACAGCCAGTCCCAGGGGCACACTCCTCACCTCCTGGGGGGTTCAAGCCCACAGTATTCCTCCTCTTCTGGGCACCTTTTTCCCTCAGCGCTGGCGTAGTTCAAGGTCCCACGGCGTCAGGGACCTATGAAGAGTCCTCCCTTGTCAGGGGCCCATGGGGACAGCAGTGGGGGGGTTTATAGGGGTGCAGGGCCCAGCTCACAGGCCCATGTGGCGGTCGCACCTCACAGCAGGTCCCCCTCCCTTCCTTGTCCCAGCGCTGACTGACTCTCTGGTGTCACTTCACCCTATTTATACCCTCCTCCCAGGCAGTGCCAGGACCTTCTAGAATGTTGGCACATCTAGCCTAAACTGGTTCTAGGGGAGGGGGTGAGCACCCTGGGTGCCAGGCTTTCCCTCCAAAACTAGGGGTAGCTGGGTAATATTATCTAGTCCGCTGACCTATGTCAGTCCAGTGGCAAAACCCATGGCCATGGCATCCATTTTAAATACAATACTTTTCAGTCAGGTACATTTCCAAAATGGGAGTGCAGTTTTAAAATGGGGGATTTTACAAGTGCTCACATTAGGTCAGGTAATTACATTTTTCAAAAGGGGTCTCACACCACTCATGGCCTATACAGGTTTAATCCCATGGGGGAGACATTCAAATTAGGGGGTCAAAAGCGAAAAATTTTGGGGGACAAAGGCCAAGTCCAACACGACTCCCCCCCAGCCAAAAGCCAGGGTAGACATATCAATGCCTTGATGGGCTTCCCTGCTTGGGGCGGTAAAAGGTGGACGCAGGCCTGCAACTACAGGAGCACCTGCAGTCTCTCCTCCACTCGGGAACCCAATGGTTCTTTTTCGCATCCCTCCTTTCACCAACATCACCACCCCACTGGTGTTCCCTAGTGGGATGTCTCTCCTTCCTAGAGTGGGAGGCTCTAGCCTCAGGCTTGTAATTCCCTTGGACCACTCTCTTCTCTCCAAACTGCCACTGGTCCACCCACCTGGGGTCTACACCCTCAGACTGACCAGCCCTTAGGGGCGAGGCTCTCCTCCCCCTACTTCTCCTCCTAGGGTTCCTCCATCTCCTACGCTGGGGGACACCCTCACACAACTCTCTCCCCAACCTGGAGCCAAAACCCACAGGCTGAACCGGTGACAGGGGCGAGTCCTCCCTCTCCCTGCACCCCCTCCCAGAGTCCCGCACCCTCCTAACTGGAGTAGTACCCCTGGGAGTCACTTCCGGGGGGACTCTGGTTACAGAGGTCCCTCCCACCAGAGCAGGCAAACCCTGTCCCTGGCCACCCAACCCAGGATCTGCGCCCTGTGGCTGAGCCGGTGACAGAGAAGAGACCTTCCTCCCTCTGCACCCCCTCCCAGAGTTCCGCACCCTCCCACTGGGAGTAGTACCCCTAGGAGTCAAATTGGTAGGGACCTGAATTACAGGTACCCCACCCTCCAGGTCAGGCAACCCCTTAACCTGGAACCCCAGTCCAGGATCTAAACCCTGTGGCTGAGCTGGTGACAGAGAAGAGACCTTCCTCCCTCTGCACCCCCTCCCAGAGTTCCGCACCCTCCCACTGGGAGTAGTACCCCTAGGAGTCAATTTGGTAGAGATCTGCTTTACAGGAACCCCACCTTCCAGGTCAGGCAACCCCTGAACCTGAAACCCCAGTCCAGGATCTAAACCCTGTGACTGGTCAGTCCCCCGAACCACTGGAGCTCTGATTAATGATGCTCCGGGTTCTCCTGACATAAGGGGATCCCTCCCTCGGGATGACACATCGGGGCCGCCTAGCCTCCCAAGCTGGGGTTCTCTTAAAGAACACTCCAGGCCTGGTGGCCGCAGCTGGGGTACCTTGGGACACCTCCCCGCCTCACTCCCTTCAGGATCACTCCCCTCAGCCTTCCCAGACGCTCTGGCACTTACCCAGAGGTCTGCCTCCCGTGCAAGTTCCCTGGGGTCTGAGAACCCGCACTGCAACAGATGGTGACGCAGTCTTGGGAAACAACTCCTCAGCATGTGCTCCCGGATAACGGCATGGCACAGCCCTTCCCAATCCTCCACTGCTCTCCTCACCACCCAATCCTCCAGTACAGTCCAACACTCCTCCTCGAACTCTTCCCAGGACTGATGGGACAGCTTTCCCCTGCCCCTAAACACTAACCCGTCCTCCTCTTCCGGGGAATCAGGCACAGTCTCTTGGGCTTCGGGAGTGGGACTCCTTGCACTGGACCTACACTCGCTGCCACCACTGGATCCCACCCTCTCCGGTGAATCCAGACTCCTAAAACCACTCTCAGGGGACAACCTACCCACCTGAGCTGATCTCTCTTTGGCGAAGGCCCTCTCCGCCTCCGCCATCCTCTCCAGCGCTAGGACTTTTTCAGTCTCTAGTCGCTGCTCTTCTACCCTCAGCTGCGCTAAGCCCTCGGCATGCCTGAGCTTTGCCAGCGCCAGCTGATACTCCCTCTCTTCTCGCCTATCTACCCACTCTTCTGGGGACAGGGAAAGGGATGGGGCAGTGCCCCCGGGACTGGACCCAGTGCGAGACTCCCTATCTCCGGTGTCCTCCACAGCTACTGGCGTCTCTGCCCTGCTAGACTCTTCCTCCTCCTCATCGGAGCAACTACCTCCCTGGGTTCTGGATGGGGAGCCCTCACTCTGGTCTCTAACCCACTGACCCTTCAACACTTCGGGGGGGTAGTCAGACAAGTCCCCATTAACCTCTAAGGCCTCTCCCCTCTTGAGGGCCTCATAGAGAAACAAATTCCTCCTAATGTTCCCTACTGGGGGTATCCCTCTCTCCAGGAGGAAGTCTATCACCTCCTGTTCGGTGTACTCCATCAGTTCCACTTCCTGGTAAATCAACCCCATCGTGGCGAGATACACCCGGGACACACCCTCCCAGTGGAACAAGGGGACACAATTGTCAAACACTTTCAGGAGGAAGCAACAATAATCCCCACAACAAGGCTCGGATTACCTCCAAAGCTCTATTTGCAGTGTAACCCGTGGCCGCTGTGGTACTGCGCAAACACAAGTCCTATCCCACCGCTCTGCCACCAAATGTTGGAAATGGGGGTTGCCCAAGTCTCAAAGGGGGTAGCATGGCATCAAGCGGGCAGGCCAAACTTGGAGGACATGTGAAGCATTCACGCAGTACCCACAAACGACACACCAGGCACACTACAAAAGAGACGCAACTCCACCTTTAGTTGGAAAAGAATAATTTTAGTATTATCTCCAACCTGCAAGGTAAAAAGGAAAAATACACTGGTAATCATAACATGGCGCCAACTGGCACCCAAGCCAAGTATTTCAGTGGGGGATTATTTACATGGGACAAAAGGGATGAGTCCATAAGTCCATGCTGCAATATAAAAGGGTTAGCATTTGGCATGTAACATCAGTGACACCTATATAAGGGAAAAATGCACTTGGCGTATTTGCCCATTAAACATGCAATCAAACATTAGGGGTAAGAACCCAAAATAGCTGGCATTGGCGACTCCTGCAAAAAGAATAGGAATCACCTGGCATTAACATTAGGCAGGAACACCTGTAATAAAACATCAGGTTTCTTCCCCCCCTCCACCTAAGGAACTATGCGTCAGGCAGGGCCAACTCAGGCCTTCATCCTCGGTAGCGGCTGTAATTACAACAGGCAGCATCCTGCATAACCCCTGTAAGGAAAGACATCATGGCATACCAGCATCCACTAGCAGGTGGGCATAACCATAGGACTCTTAAGCCACTTTCGCAAGCTCTACAGGGCATACAGAACCCCGGTGCTATAGCCTTAGGGAAAAGACCTGGGGAACATGACTCCTTAGCCCCCAACCTGCAACACAAACATCAGGTAGTGCATTGGCATTAATAACATTTGAACCAGGCTTGAATCCCACTGCACTTGGGCATCGATCCCCTAGCTTAGGCGTAACACTGGGCATTTCATCACAATGCAGCTTAGTCTACTAATCCTCCCACCGCAGGAGCAAAGGGGGGGTAGTCAACCTCTCCCTACCTTCCCCTATTAAAACATTTCACAGGGGTGCAAGTCTATGACCCTGGTAGCTTCACCATAAACATTCCACCAAGCCCGCCCCTGCAAGAAAGGCAATAAAAAGGAGCTCAATTAGCATTTCCTGGAACCAGCACCTGCACATCATTTCAATAGTCACGGATCAACCAACAGGCAGGAAACATCAGGTAAGTAGGCACCTTTCCTTAGGAATTTACAATCACCAGCACCCCCAGCGCGGGGTTAATCCTTAATAGGCACCCGGGCTAGTTCTGGTACCTTAAGGGGGCCAGTCTCTAGTCCTTCTGAGGGGAGGGGCAGTTCTGGGTCCCCCTACTTGCTTCAGGAAGGCCCCGTTTCTGTGCCGGTTCTCCGCCCTCCCCGGGGCTTTACCTGCTATCTTCGGGCCTTCAGGCCCCTTGCGTGGACTTCTGGCGCCTACCTACAGGCATGCGGTTCCCTCAGTCGCGGGGCTCCTCTCAGCTCACTGGGGGCCCCGTAGCCTTTCCGTTGCCTCCGCCCAGGCCTCTCCTTACTCCCGAGCCGGGCGGGGGACTCACCGGCAGTGTGGGCACCCGCTCCGGCTGGCCTCCTTCGCCGGCCTCTCTCCCGGCTTTGTTTGGGGAGGCGGGGCTGGCACCGACAGTATGCCCCGGCCCCGCCTATCCTCCCAGCTTCACACTCAGGGCGCAGACCGGCAGGGTAGGCTCCTGCTCCGGTCACTCCCGATCGGAGCTCTGCAACGATTCTTCACCCAGGTCCCCCCTCCTACCTCACGGGGACCCGGGGCTTCGATTCAGCTCCTTCTGGCCTTCCCGGCCGACCACCAATCCCTGCGCGGCCTTCTCGGGGGCGTGGCCAATGACGCCACCAGGCGCCCCCGTCACATGACACGGGCCTGGACGGCTTCCAGGCCTAGCGCGGCCCTCACTCTACTTCGGCGGCCCCCTCCTGGCATCGGGGGCTGCCGCGACGATGCACACCCCAGCAGGGGGGTCTCCTCACGGCGGCGCCGGGCGGCAGCGGTGATTTTCGGCGCTGCCACACAGCGCGAGGACCGGACAAGGGGTAGGCTCCCTTTCTGGATATTAAGTCCCTTCACAGTCTCCTCAGCACCCGGGCTGCGACGGTGATCTCCGGCTGCGACAAGGGGTAGGCTCCCTTCTTAATTAATTAATGATGCGGCAGACAGCGCGCTGAAACGAGGGTAGGCTCCTCCAGCGTGATTCTCCTCAGGAGAATGGCGCCATTCACAGCGCACTACTCCCTCCTCTGCCCACACAGTCCTCAGGGCCAACAGCACTTCGGGGGCCACATCATTCACAGGGCACAGTCCCTTGGGGGCACAATCCTCCCCAGGCAGCTCCACAGGCAGCAACAGTCTTTAGACATCCAGCGCTTATGGGGTGATACGGCAGTTTACGCCTGTCAGCTGTCCACAGCCCTTCACCATAGGCACCTCACAGCCCAGCGCTTCCAAATTATAGCGCTTCTCACGGAGGGGGGCGAACAGCTCCACAGCCAGTCCCAGGGGCACACTCCTCACCTCCTGGGGGGTTCAAGCCCACAGTATTCCTCCTCTTCTGGGCACCTTTTTCCCTCAGCGCTGGCGTAGTTCAAGGTCCCACGGCGTCAGGGACCTATGAAGAGTCCTCCCTTGTCAGGGGCCCATGGGGACAGCAGTGGGGGGGTTTATAGGGGTGCAGGGCCCAGCTCACAGGCCCATGTGGCGGTCGCACCTCACAGCAGGTCCCCCTCCCTTCCTTGTCCCAGCGCTGACTGACTCTCTGGTGTCACTTCACCCTATTTATACCCTCCTCCCAGGCAGTGCCAGGACCTTCTAGAATGTTGGCACATCTAGCCTAAACTGGTTCTAGGGGAGGGGGTGAGCACCCTGGGTGCCAGGCTTTCCCTCCAAAACTAGGGGTAGCTGGGTAATATTATCTAGTCCGCTGACCTATGTCAGTCCAGTGGCAAAACCCATGGCCATGGCATCCATTTTAAATACAATACTTTTCAGTCAGGTACATTTCCAAAATGGGAGTGCAGTTTTAAAATGGGGGATTTTACAAGTGCTCACATTAGGTCAGGTAATTACATTTTTCAAAAGGGGTCTCACACCACTCATGGCCTATACAGGTTTAATCCCATGGGGGAGACATTCAAATTAGGGGGTCAAAAGCGAAAAATTTTGGGGGACAAAGGCCAAGTCCAACAGAGATCAAAAGTCATTCCCTTCTGGCGGGTGTAAAATACTAATCGCAGACGAAAACAGCATAACATATAAAAAAAAAGGAGAACTAACTCTGACCCCGGGAAGCTCACAATAGTCTCTCGGATCGGAACGAAGACCAATGACCTGATACACAGCCTTTCACCGATCAAAGCCTTGATCCATCGGCCCCAGGAGGAAGACATGTCGGAAGGCATCGAGGGCAAAGATCCTATGCATACTAGTCCGCGCAACACCTCACAACCAAGTTCAAAGGTCTCATCTATTGGAGGGCGACACTTCGACTCACCAGAGACAGGAGATTTTACCAACTCCTTTTTACAAAAACTAGAGGAGACAATTGAAAGAACTTTGGAACTTACTCCCCTCCGTATTGGGAGAGGGGACATGGCAGTAACTCAGGGCAAAGAAAGAGCAGCGATGTTCCCAACGACAGGCCGAAAGGACCGAGATGAGCAAGACAACCAAAAAATAATCTCCCTTCTGACAACCACTAGAGAAGCTCAGATATCAATAGCTAAGGCCCTGATATGGCAAGCAACTAAAATGGAGGTCCAAGTTGACCTTTTACTATCAATAGCCCAGTGTCTAGAGAAGCAGGGAAGCAAACTGGATGAATTGGAGGCAACAATCAAATATAATCAGACAATGATAGCTCGGACAAGCCCAATCGCAGAAATAATAGAAAAGTGGGCTGAATTACCAGAAATTCTGGGGGACATAGTGGCACTAGCCAAGAGCAGGAGTGATTCGTCAAAAACACCAGGAACAATGGAACCACTGGAAAAGTGAAATCTTAAGGTGGCCTTCATGGGCGAACACGTCAGAGCGAGGGCAATGGAAACAAAAACCCTCGAGAACGAGAAGAACAGCCAAGTTACACTAGCATCCCCGACAAAGAGCAACATCAAGGAGGCTCTGGCAACATCTGAGACAAAGGAAGCCGAAGAACAGGAAAATACATGGAGGGGAACCAGAAGCCAGAACAGAAGCACCACTAACAAGGAGGGCAAAGAAAAAGCTAAAGAAACAGCTGAAGAGAACAAAATGAAAAGAAGATCCATCCTACCGCCAATGTTGAATAGCTGGAGATCTGAGGAGAAAAGCAACTCACTATCACTCTACCCGATTTTTAATCCCAAACAGAAGATCATGAGCCAGAGTGTATCGGGAAACAAAGGAAAAGCCGAAGAAAGAGAAAGGCTTGGTGTAATTCTACAAGGCAGGGTTCAAGAAAACCAGGCGGACCAGGCTGACCTACCACACCCCGCAGTGTCATCATCAACAACAGCCCTGGTTACAACAAAGAACGTCAGTAAGGGCAAGGAGGACACCACCACACAAATAAGGCTCAACGATCAATTGCAACTGGAGGGTCACAAAGGTCTTATGGACACTGATGTAGCAAAAGGACACTGTTAGCACTCTGGGTAACAACAATCGGGTGGATGATGAACAACATTTGCAAACCCTGATCAAACCCTCCCACAGTTGAAATCAAGCAGCAAGCGCAATTGGGGGGGTCATACAAACAAGTAATCTTGTGGACCCATCCATATTCTATGAGGTGGCGCTCACCCCCAGGTACCACATGACAGGGCCTCACGACATCTTAAACAGAACCAACATCCTCCAACTCTTTGGCCATGTTAAACCACTATCTCAGATCACTTCGGAAAACCCAGAGTGGGTAAAGGTGAAAAGGTCACAAGGAGATAGCCACGGCGATTCAACTATTCTGGGCTTCTGCGAGCAATCCCTCCAAAAGGCAGTCCTCGGTGAAGCCCAACAATTCGCTAGTTTGGGCATAGAAGTAACAGAACCCACTCAACCTAATTACCCCTTCGTCCTCATACCTCAAACAGAGGGGCAAGGGCCCATATCAATCTTGAAAGGTACCATCCACAACAGGAAACAAGGAGAATATACCAATGAACACCCCAAAACACCAATAAATGTCTCTATCTTTCAAAGAGACAACTTACGAAGAGTGCTAATGGGTCAAACGAATCAGCCAACAAGAAGTGACAGCTGGCAACAGCACCCATAGAAAATAACAGGTGGTACGGGAAGATCAATACCAAGGCCAAATCTTGGACCTCCACCATGATTTAACCCTCATATCATGGAACATCGCAGGGTTAAATAAAAAAGCAGGGATTAAGGAAGTACAGGACTACTTTGCAAAAGGGGACATTATCTGCTGTCAGGAAACTTGGTCAATGACCTCAACACCTATAGTGAGCTTTGACGAACATCGGATTAATGCAACAAAAAAAGCATCTTCGGACGTCCATCGGGGGGTCTTTCTATCTTTATAAGCCATGCGAGAAAACTCAAGCCCACAGAAATAAGAGTAAACTCCCCAGACCTGCAAGCAATGACAATCGCTGAGCTAACGGAGTACCACCTGCCGTTTAATCTGCTGCTCATAAACTGCTATATCAACCCTGCTCTGACTACGGCCAGTATGACATCTTTCACCAACACGCTGGAAGATATATTAATAAAATATGAGCAATACAACATAATCATCGCAGGAGACTTTAACTTGAGAGGCTTGGAAAATCCCCCGGAAAAACAAAATAAACAGCAAAAGGCAGGCCCATTGCTCTGTCTTCTTAATAATGTTAAACTCCACTCAACCCACTTCCTGATGAAACTAAGATGACCCTTGTGGTGCTCCAAACCATAGTTCAGGAATATATCTACCATAGATTATATTTTTTAAAACGAGAAAACAGCGGAAAGGCTGGAGGATTTCCGGGTCGATGATAGAGGGGAAAGTGACCACAGGCCTCTATGTGCAAGATCCAACTTAGGTATGGAAGCAACAGACCTCCAGAAATGTTGTGAGAAACCACAGGGGATGAACGCTTCAGAGATATCAAAAGAATAAAATGGTCAACCATGCTTGAAGGGAAAATGCAGGAGTGGGTATTAACGTGGCAGGCTCGGGGATAACGGGAAACTGACTTAGAAGTGGTTGGTTGCTGAGAGGAACTGACAGAAGATCTGTGGCGGAAGCTGGGTAAAAAACCCTGTTAAAAAACCCTGTCATAAGGCTGACTCTCAAAAGAACCAACAGACATCGAAGAGCCTGAGACAATGTAAAGGTGCGCTAATGAAGGCACTTAGAAAAAGGAAGAAAAGAGGAACACCGGCAGAGGGGGCCTCCATAGCAATACTAAGAGCCGCCTTCAGGAGGAAATTAGGTGATCAGAAGAGGAAAGAGATGGAACAAAAATGGATCACGGTATTTGCCCTGCTAAAAGAAAAGAATAATGCGAAATTATGGAGGTATATCAATCGACTGAGCTCTCAAACCAGGAGCAAGGAGAACAATATTGAAAGCAACGAGTGGGAAGAGTATGTTAGGGGATTATATACCAAAGGTACACTAGTTACCCAGCACAACCCTTTGAACATTCGGGAAACAGGCTCCCACATCGCCACTCTCCCCAGGCACACAGAAGAGGGAGGACAAAGGATGCTTGAGGATGAGGGATTCACAGAAGCCAAAATAATGATGGAGATTAGGAAAATGAGGAATGACGGGCACCAGGCCCAAATGGCATTCCAGCCATGGCCTTTAAAACAGCCCAATCATTCTTTTCCACAGTCCTCACCCCTTTATACAACGTTTCATATGCAACTGCATCAATTCCACACTCATGGAAAGGATCCATCCTCTTCCCCATTCACAGAAAAGGCGACCACCCTAACCCCGCAAACTACAGGCTAGTAGCCCTGCTGGATGTAGAAGCCAAAGCTTTTGCCAAACTACTACTGAGAGAGCTAGAGGACTGGGCTAATAACAACGAAATATTACCATTCTTTCAAACTGGCTTCAGGAAAAACAGTGCAACAACTGATAACATCATGGCCCTAGTCTACTTCTCAAAATGTGATGTTATAGTCAGGCACCCTCGCTGTTCTGCTGTTTTATTGACTACAGTACGGCTTTTGACAAAGTCGATAGGGGCAACCTCTGGGGAAAAATGTCATCCTGGGGTGTACCCCCCAAGTTATTGAAAGCCATCATATCCCTTCACGAGGGGACCTGGGTACTAGTCAAATTAAGCCCCACAGCTCTATTTGCCAAAGTTGAAACCAACAACGGACTGAAGCAGGGCTGCGTCCTGGTCCCCTATTATTTAATCTTTACACAGAAGACATGGGGGGAGCCCTGAAAAAGGCAAGTCTAGTTCCATCGAGACCGGGCACGACCAGCATGGCAATTCTACAATACGCAGACGATACTGTAGTGATGGACCACACAAGAGTGGGCCTCCAAAGAGCACTTAAAGAGTTGGGGGAGTATAACAAGGAGAATCACCCGACAGTTAATCAAGGCAAAACTAAGATAATGATATTCGCCAGATACCCGCACAAAAAACAAGCAGTCTGGAAGTTGGAAGATCACCAAATTGGGACCACTATAGCTTATAATTATCTTGGTGTTTGGCTAAACGAGAGGGCAACATCGGCAGCTCATTCAAAACATCTAACTGCTAAAATCAACAGCGTAATTTTATCAATGAGACGCCTGAGTCAACGCTTGACCAGCCCCTCAGCAGACCCCATGCTGAAGGTCCTCAGGGCAAAACTAATCCCGGCCGTCAACTAAGGTCACTTGGCGTTCCCAGGAGCTCTAGATAAACTTATAGCAGCAGCGCAGGTCAAAGCCCACAAGATTGTGCTGCAAGCACCTAGGAATGCAAGGAACACAAGATTACGGCTGGAATTAGTCCTCTGCAGACCCGAACTGGCCCTCCAGGGAGATCTAATAAAATATTATATCAGAGTCCTCAAAGCACCGCACAACTCTCTCAAACACCATCTTGTAACAATTTTCAGAGAAGAGGACTCCCCCTGGTTTACCAAGCTGGTTAAAGCAACAGAGACCCTAAATATAGATTCCAACAGTTTGTCCCTAACAGACATCCTGCTTAAGGCTTGGTCAAAACATCATAAGACAGCAGGTCTGCTCCATTTCGTACGATAAGGATCAAACTTCACTCCGACACAACACCAATACGAAGGCATTGGACGAATCTTACATCTTGGGGAAAGCCCAACCATAACTAACTTAAGCACTAGGGGCCCAGGCACGCAAAAAAATCTTTTCATGAGGCTAACGTCACTTAGAATTGGGGACTTCAATCCAGCATGGGCACTAACAGATGGAGCCGTTTCATGCCGCCTATGCAATTACCATTGGGAGTCCTGGCTCCACTTACTATGCTGTTGCCCCAAACTCACCTGCGACCGACAGAGGCTGCTTCGTCCCATTTTCAGAGCTCTTGGCATTAGAACTTTCAAGGAGGCATCAGATTGGTGCTTTTCAGAAATAAAAACACACCATCTGGCAAGAGCGGCAAAATTTACTTACCAGATTGGTCAAGCACTAGACGCTAGACTATAATCATTTCCTGCCCGTGAAAGTCAGGGCCATATTAATGCGCCATCAAGGTGTCACTTTAACACTCATGAGCAAAGAAGACCTTGGCCGCCACCTCAAGTATTATGACTGGAACATTGCCACATTAAAATTAAGCTCCTGGACTAAAGGCAAAATGTTCCTTGCAATACAAGTTTGACTGTTGGAAACGGGGTTTTAAATTTCACAGGAGGTCATGGGAGGCGGGACGGGTGGGAGGGTAAGGGGGGTAGGGTTTTAATTTTAGCTTTTACTGTAATGGTTTTAAATAATCGAATGGTCAATAATAAATCAATCAATCAATCAATAGTCTTTTCATGGTCGTTAAAGGTGATCCGTGGTAGAGGCTATTGGCGTAATCGAGTTTGGACAGAACAAGGGAGATGGTAGGTGGACCTTGTGTGGAAATCCCAAATGAGGGAAAATTCGTCACAGCGTTTTTATAGTGACAACGCTTGATCTTGCTAGTTTATCCACTTGAGCATTCATCTACAGCTTGGAGTCCATGGTCATTCCGAGGTTTCTTACTTCCTTCGATACTTTAGGCAGTGATCCCAGTTCATTAGGCCATGCAGCAACCGGGTTATAATGTTTCCAATCCCCACACATTAGTATTTCAGTTTTTAAAGTGTTCAATTTGCGATGGCTCCATGTCATCCACTGATCCACGGCTCTGAGACAGCTGAAAATTGGTGATTTTCCAATGTCTTTGGGGCATTCCAGTTGAAGGAGTATTTGCGTGTCATCTGCATAGTTATAGCACATGAGGTGAAATGTATTGATTAGTACTGGTAATGACTTCATGTGGATGTTGAAAAGCATGGGCGAGATGATAGAACCTTGAGGGACCCCTGCTTTTGTGGAGTACGGTTTGGACGAGAAAGGTGGGGTATGGATGACATTAGTTCTGTTTCGAAGGTAGGATGCGATCCAGTCTAGAGCAGTTCCCTTTATGCCGGCTTCATAGAGTCTTTGTTTCAGAGTGTCATGGTCAACCGTGTCAAAGGCAGCTGAGAGGTTCAAGAGGAGTAGCGCAGCAAACCCGTTGCGGTCAACTGTATTCTTCAGGTCCTCCCTGATGGCAAGGAGGGCAGATTCAGTGCCTCTTTCCGGACGGAATCCTGTTTGGAAGTCTGAAAGTATGTCATTCTATTCAATGAATTGTGACATCTGGGCGAACGCTACTCTTTCTATCAGTTTGCCCAGGAAAGGTCCATTTGTAATGGGTCTGTAGTTGTCAGGGTTCAGCGTGTCCAGGTTTGTTTTCTTTAGTAAAGGGCGTATGTATGACTTTTTGAGTTCTTCTGGAAATATTCCACTAGTTAAGGAATCATTGATGATTCTTCTTACCGGAGTGACAGCAGAGGTTGTTAAAAGAATTGTCTTGAAAGTTTGTGGCGGACAGGGGTCAGAAGGGCTGCTGGCAGGCATGCCTGCTTTGACCAGGTCCATAAATTCATTGTGTGAGATGTGTTGGAAGGAACGGAGAGGCTTGATTAGAGTGTTCTTGGATTATTGTTTTGTACAAGGGTTATTGCTGGTGCTTTGTTTCTGTTTTAAGTACGAGTCCAACTTGTCTGCTTTGTCCGTGTAATGATTTGCCAGTTTGTCTGTGAAATCTTGAGTAACAGGATGAGTTCCTTCTAGGCAATTTGGTTTGTGAAATTCATTGAGTATTTTATAGAATTCTTTATATGCACATTTAGCGTTTTGAATTCTGTCTGAATAGTACCTTTTCTTAGCTTTTTTGATAGCCGACTTGTATAATCTGTTAATTTTCTGTAGGTGAAGTTTGTCTTGTTTGGTGTTTGTTTTGAGCCAGGTACGTTGCAGCTTTCTAATTTGTTGTTTTATGTCTTTTATTTCTATGTTTCTCCAAGGCATTTTTTCTTTTGTTCTGTTGTGTGGTTTTGAGTGGTATCAGGATGTCTAAAAGCTTCCTGTAGCCACTCATATAGATTTTGAATAGAATCTATGGTTTCCAGATTTGTACTGGATGTTAGTTGTCTTTCTAAGTGTTCCAAATTAAGCTTGTTCCACGGCCGATAGGTGGATGGATGTAAGGTAGTTTTAGGTGAGTCGCTTAGTGTTATTTTTTTATGGAAAGCAAGCAAGTGGTGGTCTGACCATGTGACTGGAGTTATAGTTTGAAAGGTAACTAGTTCAGTAGTAGCAAACATGACATCTAGGATATGTCCAGCGTTGTGTGTCGGATTGTGGACAATCTGATGCGGGTTCAATGCGTCTAGGACAGTGATTATTGTTTTTGGTTGAGTCATATTGGGTTTATCAACCCAAATGTTGAGGTCACCCAGAACGCATAGGTTGGAGTGTATTGTTATCAGGTTTGAAACTGTGTCTAGAAGTGCATCTGGGAATGTTGCCTTGCTAGGTGGAGGTCTGTAAAGAAGCAGGAGGTTACAGGAGGAAGACGGTGTAGGATTGCATCTTGTTAGAAGAGCTTCGCAATTGTTTATGGAGATGTTGTCAATTTTAGTGATATGTATTATTTGCCTGAATACAACAGCTAGACCACCTCCTTTTTTGGCTATACGATTTTGGGTGATTGTTTGATAGCCTTGAGGAATGGCTTCATGCAGGACTGGTGCCATATCCTCTCCCAACCATGACACAGGTATGAATAGTATGTCTGGTTTTGCATCGTGAGAAGGTCGTAGATGTTTAGTGAATGGCCTTTAGTGATAGTGGGACTTTGTTTTTTTTAGAAGAGTGATCAGTATTGTGTGGGTTTGTAACAGGTGTGTTTTTAATGCTGGTATTAGCTGTATTAGGATAGTAAACGTGTAGCTGTTCTGTATCGTGTTCCTCATCCAGCATGCTAAGAAGGCATTTTGATGGGTCTGCGTGTGTATGTGTTGGAGATGGTGTTTGAGAGTGAGTTGGAGTGCTGTGTTGCTTTTGTGGTTTAAGATTGTTGTGAAGTAGACATGGGAAAGCAAAGTTGTGAGATATTTTTTGCGTGTGTTTAAGGTGGAAGGTGTATGAGTCATGGGAGGTGGTGCAGCATGTGGGTCATGTAGTAATGTTCTAAATTGTCCAATGGATGAGAGGCGGTTAGAAGAGAGTTGCAGTATTGCTGTATCTGTGTTAGGTGTGGTGGAAGAGGGAAAGCTTGGCATTGGAGATTGTTCCTTTATATGGTTTGAAAGGTGGGTATATGTTTGTATTTTGTGATGGTAAGTATTATGAGGTGTTGCCCTTTGAAGATCTTGTTGTGATGGTGTGTGTGATATGTTTTGCTTTTGATGAGTAGTGAAAAGGGGTGCTGATGTATATGTTTCATGCAATGGTTTTGGTTGTATAGTATTGTTTGTGAGAGGAGGTTGTGACGTAGAGGGGGTGGTGATGTGTTTATGAGTAGAGCGTATGTTGTGTAAGGAGGAGGGAATGAAGTAGAGGTGAGAGTGTTTATCTTAGACTTGTTTGTTGCAAGAGTTACAAAGTGTGGTGGTGTGCAGTGTGTGTGTTGCGCGTTAGTGTTATTATGGTGGAAGGGATAGGAGGGTGTTTGTTGGACAACTGATGGAAGGATAATTATATGTTTGTTAGTGATAAAAGGTGGTCTGTTAGGTGTAATTACAGTAGGGAGAGTGTGTCTGAATGGGACGTAGTTATGTATGGTGTTGATTGGCGTTGCGTTAGTGATGAGTGTATTGGTTAGTGGTATAGGATAGAGTTGTGTAGTGTTTCTAGGTGATGGTGGATATGTGTGGTAGTGGGATAGTAGGGTGTGTAGATGTGGTTTGATGGGTTTGTAGTGCAGGCTGGTACATTAATCTGTGCATAGTGTTATGCGTGGTGTGCATTTGGTGTGAGTGTGTTGCTCTGTTTGTGGATGTGGATGTTGTGGGGTGGGTATTGCTAAATGGGAAAATGGGCAGCTGATCCTGTGCAGTGCAAGCGTCCACAAATCCTCCGCATGGCATTCACTGCAGTTGTGGCAATTAAGTTGCCTCATCCCGAATCTGGAACAGTTTGAGAAGCAGGTATTTTTTACACTTGTTGCACATTTTCACATTAGGCTCTTGAATTATGTAGCTGGCAAGGTCCTTGCCTGACAATACTACCCTGCTCCCTTAAGCCCAATGCGCAGTTGAGGTTCATGAGAAAATAACATACAAAAAGCTGTAATTATTGTGGGTGCAAGCACATTAGTTGCTAGTTCCCATAAAGCGTCTTCTGATCCATAACCATGCCAGGACACCAATAACCAAAAACGCCCTCCTTGCCATTTAGAGTCAAAAGTGCTCACTATCATCACACAAGAGTGATGTGATGGACCCTCTCATTTTGCTGATTTCAGAAGTGACGAGTGAAAAAACAGGTACATTTTTACGTAAATTGGCAATTGTAGTTTATGAAATTGGATTCACTTGTGATATTACTTCAAATGAACACACACATTTTAGCATAAATTCCGGTGGTGTTTTAAAAAACTAATTTTTTGTAGACAACCATACAGTAGCTCTTTTTTGTAAGACTGATCAGGATATCTGTTTTTGAAGCATTTTTTGTGCAAACTCTTCGCATGTATTAAATGATTCTGGTCTTTGCTAAGGATTCTGTGCATGTATAAGGCTCTTTCGGTTACTTCTGGGGTTAATACCAAGTTTTTTTAGCAATGATAATCAGGTTGTATATTTGAACAATGTTTGCATTTGCCACGCAATGCTGTTACCAGGGAAACAGCCTTTACAATGCGGCTCAAACTACACTGGGCCTTTACAATGCGATCTGAACCATGAATGTGTCTTTACAATGCATTCCTTTACCATGCAAGTCGTTACAATGATTTGCCTTCGGGACAGCTCTGGACTTTGGAATAGTATAATTTACTATTCCAACTCCAGTCTGCGCAACAGTAGGGAAAGGGTTGGACTTAAAGTCCAACATCAGTCCAACAACGCTTTCCCCAAACGCAAGTCCTTGTAGTGACTTGCTTGGTAAAGGAATGCGTTATAAAAACGCATTTGTGGTTCAGATCGCATTGTAAAGGCCCAGTGTAGTTTGAGCCGCATTGTAAAGGCTGTTTCCCTGGTAACAGCATTGCTAAGAGAGGAAAGCCATAGGAAATAAAGAAGATACTTATGTAGATGCATGTTTTACATTGTTGTATGCAACTTCCCCTGCCCACAGCAGATCTACCCAAGACTCTGCGACATCAGACAAATAACAATGAAGGTATTGTTTAAGTGACTGGTTTACACGTTCTATTTGCCCATCAGAATGAGGATGGAAACTGGTGGACAATGTTGGCGTAATTAGAAGCATGCTGCACCAACTTAGCTGAACACGAAACATAAACTGTGGTCCTCTATTAAACATGATAGTTGTCGTTAAGCCATGAAGGCGTATAACATTATGTAATTAAAGTTTAACCAATTGTAAAGCTGTTGGGCATTTTAAACAGGGTATGAAGTGAGCCATTTGATTAAACTATTGACTATTACTAAATCTGTAGTAATATTTTGATCTAAAGGTAAGTCTGTAATAAAATCAATTGAGAAGGATTCCCAAGGCAATGCAGCAACGAAAATATGATTTAAGTACCCTCTAGGTTTGGATCAATATGCTTTCTTCTTGGCACTGACTGTATAATTGTGCATGTGATCATGTACATCCTTTTTCAGAGTTGGCTATCACAAATATCTTGCTAATAGATCTTGAGTTTTAGTTACTCCCATAAGTACACTTAATACTGACTTATGTCACCAAGACCACGCCTGATCTCTAAGGTCTGAATGTGGCAAATACAGAGAAGTAACATGGTAAAGCTACCCATCATTCACCCAACATATTGAACTGTATTTTAACAATGAAGATAAATCAACAAAGATGTAATTAAATTGTATTTTTCCAAAATAATCTTGTATATCTAATACTCGCATAGCGTGGTGGTCTGATAGGATTAGAGGAGGATCTTTGTTGTCTTTGTTTTCTTTAATGCTAGATTCTTCATATGGAGACAAGGCATCTGCTTTATGATTAACAAATCCAGGACAAAAGGTGATAACACAATCGTATTCTGAGAAGAACAACAACCTTTGCTGTTGCTATGGTGTAGTTATTTTCAGCCTCATCATGTTTGCACAAGAGAAAAACTCCTGAAAGCGATTCTCCATCTAATTATTTATTTCAGACAAAATCACACCAAATGCGACTACTGAAGCATCTGCTACAACTACAAATGGTCTTGTAAATATATGTATGGGACAATGATGAGCAGAAATAAATGTTTTTTTCCGAACCCCTTCAAATGTTGACCTTTTTCATCGCAATGTGGTGATGGTGGGTGCCTTTTGAGAAGAATTGTCTATTAAACAACGAAAAAATATTAGCAAACCCCAAGAAACATTTAATGACTTTCACAGTCCAAGCTGTCAACCAGTCCACCACTGCTTGAATCTTTCTCTCAACCATTCTCAGACCTGATTGAATGATAAGGAAGCCCAGAAGCTCCACCTTTTTTTATATGAAATTCACATTTACTTAATATGCAATACAACTTGTTGTAATACAGATAGCATTTCTATCACAAAAGTGCCATGTTCTTCTGAAATGGAATAGATCAGTATATCATCAATGCACACTACAATAAATCTATCCAAGTATTCACGTAAAAAATAATCCAAAAAGAGATGGAAAGCAACTGGAGCATGACTCAAACCTAAAAACATAACATATTATTGAAATTATCCATAACGTGTGTAGAAAACCATCTTCCACTCACCCCTGTGACATGTGAATCAGTTGAAATGCGCCTTTCAAATCAAGCTTGGTTTGCAACTGATCCAAAAGCAGGCTATACTGTAATCTTATTTAGTGTGTCAATAGAGAGCCCGAGTTCTCCGTTTGACACAAGAATAAAACATAGTGGAGATGCAGCAGGTGATTTGGAATGGTGTATAAATCCAGTCACTAAATGTTTGTCTAAATATTCATGTTTTCTGGCTCAGTTAATGCATATAATCTACTGCAATGTACTTCAGCTCAAGGAATTAAATTAATTTGGCAGTCATACACCCTATGTGGTGGTAATACATCTGTCTAATCACTACTAAATATGTCAGAGAATGAAGGACATTATGGTGCTAATTGCGTGGTTTTTGTGCTGTTGTAGCTACTGTTATTGACGTTTCACCAGACTTCTGAACTTCATGTCATTATTTAGGGAATGGTTGAGAACATTCTTTGTGACAGAATGAAGAAGTGAAGTGTTAACGCGGGGTTTCTGGTCTATATTTATTGTTCCAGATCCCGATTCAGGTCGACTAAATTGTTGGTACCTGTCATTGAGTAAAAGGCAATCCAATACTAGGTTAGAAAGTTAAGAACTTACACCACTCTAAATAACCACTGACTACAGATAAAGTTTTATGATTTAATGTAAAGTCAAAGATAACTGAAGATACAAACTTCTCAAGATAAGATTTAAAAGGTACACTGGTATCACTACAAACATATATTCTTTAAATGCTCTAAGTCTACAAAACAAAATGATGAGTACAAGTTCGAAGATCATCAAGGTTGCAAGATTAGATACAAGTTGCAACTTAAGAGTCATTACAGAAAGAAAATTCAGGTTAGTCTGTCCCTACACTAGACTAAGTGACATCCCTATTTAGCAAGATCTTTACCCAAAAGGTGTCAGCCGTGGTGACTTCCTAAGAAGATCACGCACTTCTCCTTGTCTCTTCTGTAAATCAGTCTCTTGTGATCAGCCTATCTGCCTACCCAACCGCTCTCTTAGGCTCCCAGAATCATCTGCTCTGCTCTTCCCCCCGGGATACTGTCCCTAATACAAATTCACATTTCCCATTGACACGCCTCTGAGAATGCCCCTCACGTGGTACAGATTCCGGCGGCAAACGCCATGATGATACTCTTCGGGACCCTCGTTAAAGTTGACCTTGGTTCTCAGGCTTCTTCTCCATCTCGATGGTACCCCCTGAAATTCCTGAACCCTCCTACAGGCCTGTGCCAGGCGTCGCTGAACAAGGCCCTATTCATTACAATTGATTAAAACCCCTCGCACCTGCAAACAGACAGTTCTATGGTGGGCCTTAAATTCCAGACTCCAACATATCTAAAGTCGTAAACCATGTGTAGAGTTTTGTACTTGGTGCCTCTCGACCTTTCTCTAACGAGCACATTGCAGATCAAAGAAACGACTTTATCTGTTCAGGCCTACTTGATTTACATGAAGCGGGTCCCTGCATTCTGAGAACATTTAACCTTTTATTAAACAGTATTCTTAACTAACACACGTTCTATAATGTAACACATCTACAAAACATATATTTCAGTACTAAGTTCAATAATATATTTGAAAACAATGTTAACCACGTCTCACGTTTTAGCAGCACTTTATCTTTACTGTGAGTTGCCATGCGGCCTACACATTCTCATTGGTTTGCTAAGTTTCATTTCCTTTCCACACAGTCACTTAACATGAGAAACGTGAGGTTTCATATCATTCTAACATTTCTACATTAGTCTCACACTGCTATGTTTATTGTTACTCTACTTAAACACTCTTGTATATTTCACTTCTGTATATATGACACTCTTGTGCAATGTATATTTAAACTAACTACGTGCTTGTAAATATGGTGCACTCATACGTTTTTCCAGATTTGTGCTCTCTCAGTCCCCCCTTTGATGACTTTCAGGAGTCATCATCATCAGAACACCATTTCTAAAATGTAGGATCCTTCTAAGTGAGGTCACTGCAGTACCACCTCGTTTCATTGTCTCTAATGCCTTCAGACTCTTATATTGTGTATCTTGCATCGCTGTCAACCTTCTCTCCTGTTCTCTCATAGATCTCTGCAACCTGTTTGCTCTATACCATTGATACAGTCGCACCAATCCCCACAAAGTGATTACACAAATCACTATTATGATAATGGGTTTCAATAGGTACCAAATGATACCCTTTCCTAGGTTGGCAAACCAACCTCCAACTTTTCCCATTCCTTGACCTACTTTCTCCCACACATTTACCTTTGTCAGATCCTCAATTTCGTAGTGAATTGCAGTAATGTTTCGTATGTACTTCTCTAGAGGTTTTGAATTGTCTGGAATGTAAGTGCAACATTCCTGGACCTTCAAAGCCTTACAGACTCCGCCCTCTTTGGCTAACAGAACATCTAGAGCAAGTCGGTTCTGAAGAACCATTGCCCTTATCGATTGCATCTCTCCCTCCACCAGCATTAAAGATCTAGCAGTACTAGCAGATAACCTATCTACTACTGTAGCCAATCTTCTAATTTTGATGTCATTCAGTATCAATCCCAAAAGAGGGAATGCAGCACCAAATACATCCCCAACTACCTCCTCAGCACCTAGATCTCTTCTCCCTCTAGTCTGTTTTCCTCTCTTAGTTGTTTCTAAATCCTCAACATGATATATTTTGGGGAAGACAATTGCTAAATAGCATGATCCGTACCAATTATCTGGTAGCTTCACATAGGCATTTCTTCCACATACAAAATATACATTTGGGATGGCTTGCATCTCCTTCAAAAAGTCTTTGGAGTGGTACTCCAATTGGAAAGCATGTTCACAACTAACTTCACCTACAAACAAATTCTCATAATAGGAGTAACTTCTGTGAATGCACAGTTTCCCCCTCTTCTCCTTGTCTAACGCAATTGGACCCTTGCTACCCTTTCTTTGGTGTTCCCTTTCTACCTTGGTCCAATCCGTTTCCCATTGTCCTGAGGCTTTTAGGATCTTTTGCCTTCTGTATCGAGTATCCACCTGCCCTATAAACTTTTTCTCAACTTCTGACACTTGACAAGTCAAATTATTTCTTCGGGCATGTGAAGTATCTAACGTTCTCCATGGAATGAAAAATTTCTGTAACCTGTCTTCGCACTTGTAGTAGTCCCACTTATTCAGATGCTTATAATTTGGGACCTCTGGTAATGTCGAGTCAAAATTCGAGAAATAATACTCGAACCCTTCTCGTCCATAAAATATGCTCAACAACAAACTACAGGTGATTCCATACGTCAATGGAAGATGATGGTATCTGATACCCTCATCCACAGAAGCTGGTAATTGCATACAAACGTAGCAATTCTTCGCTTCCATGACATCAATGTATTCGTAAAGTAATTTGGCATAAGCATTTGACCTAAAATTTCCCTGTGATTCATCTGTGTGTAACCTTTTAATTTCTGCGTCCAACAAAACTTTGTCTTTATCATTGGTGTTTCCCTTATAACTAACAGTAGTTGTTCTCTGTGTTGACACTCCCTTGGCTTCTTTAGCTACTTTTGCATCCTTCTCGTGCCCTATTATGTATGAGATAGTAACCACCAAAACCATAAGAGAAATCACTACTCCTAAAAGTGTGCCAACTATACATTTTGCCCTGCGGTTCGGGTTGCCGGCCTCCATGATCTCAAACAGTGTAGTTCTGGATGTTCTTCCGTGCCAACGCCTCCTTTTCTCTGAACAAAGTCTCTCTTTCGAACAATGTCTCTCTTTCCTTTGAACACCCCTGGAAGCTGACAAATTTTCTCCGCAAAACAGTCTTTGAATCCTGTAGAAATAGACAACCCTAGCCCTTCTCCGTCCACTAAAAGGAAGTCCCTACTATTCTTTCTTCTTCCTCTCGGCGCTAAGTTGTCTTTCAGCTGTATTTACAAAGTTCTTTTTCAAAAGTCTTTTAGCCATCTGAAACTATGCGTGTTCCAAGAAGCCCCACCACGTCCTCATATATGTCCATACGAAGAAATATTCCCTCAATTATTGGACATTTCGTGCAACAACATGGGAATTCGACTGTCTCTAGTATTATTCTTCTTATTTCGCTCAGAACAAGAGGACAAACAAAATTAAGAGTTAATAGTTTTTCGATCTCCACTCCTGGTACTACCAACTCTACATCCACAGTTACAAAGGGGTCCGTTCTGATCAGGGTCACTTTCTTCACCCTCCCAGTTCTGCGCCCCTTTGAAGACATCCGCAACGAGGTATTAATCCAAGACAATGAGCATTCCAAGAACTTCCACTACTCGCTCAAGCATTTCCAAACGAAGGAGAGTTCCCTCTAGTATTGGATATTGTGAACAACAAACCGGAAAGTCAACTGTCTCTAAAATCAATTTTCTTATTCCGCTCAGGAGAGGAGGATAGACGATGTTGAGTGTCAGCAGTCTTTCGGCCTCCGCTCCTGGTAGCAGGAACCGTATTTCCACTGTGATGATTGGTTCAATTCTGGTCAGGTTCACTTCCCTCACCCTCTCAGTTCTGTTTCCCACGGACATCTGCAACAAGGTAGGTCCAATCAGGAGTAGAGTATCTTCTGCTTGGCACTCGCGCCCTCCTTGATCTTCTTGGACCTTCCTGAGCTTGGTCCTGGGAATCTTCTTCCAGATCCGAGTCTTCGGATATAGGAGCAAGCGTCTCTTCTCGAGCTGACCTCAAGCTTGGCCTCCTTCTTCTTTCCGGCCAAATGGCTGCTCCACGCCTTGTTCTCCTATTTCTCGTCCTCACACTTGGTTCTTGATCGCTCTGGTACTGGTCTGTGTCTGAGTCGTATTCACTGCAGCTCTCACCTTCGGTTGCAACTTCAGTTTCACTGCCGTCCTGCCTTCCTTCTTCTTCTTCTTGATCTGATGCACTCTCAACTTCTTCAGACACCCCCACAGCTTGACTGGTCCCCTCTTGTGATTCTTCTTCCACCACTGGACTTTCGTCTGGGAGAGGAGCTGTTTCTTCTAGGGGTGCTGGAACTCTTCGAGTGTGGGATGCATGGATCCAATTTGGCAGCCCTCCGCACTTCACTGCGGTGTTTGTTATCAGGATTACCTGATAGGGCCCACGCCAACGTACATCTAGGCAGTTTTTCCGGACGTGCTTCTTAATCAGCACACAGTCCCCTGGGCACAGATCATGACACAGATTCCTTGATGATGGAACTTCAGCCGCCTGCACCTGAAGGGACACAGAATTAATGGCGTCAGACAGTCCCTTACAATAATCCAAGATCAGATCATCTGTAATGTTCAATAGGGCAGCAGTTGGGACGGTAGGAAGTCTCATAGCCCTCCCCATCAGAACCTCATGCGGAGAGAGACCTGTCCTCCTGTCAGGTGTGCTACGCATGCTCATGAGCACTAAAGGAAGAGCATCAGGCCAACTCAAAGATGTGGATGAACAGACTTTAGCCAGCCGACTCTTCAGGGTGCCATTTACTTGTTCCACAATCCCTGAGGCCTCTGGTCGATAACTACAATGCAGTTTTTGATCGATCTTTAATGCAGAGCACAACATCTTCACAATTTCGCTGTTAAAATGTGTTCCTCTGTCCGATTCCAAGGAGGCAGGCACCCCGAAGCGTGGTATCAACTCCCTGAGCAACAGTTTGGCTACTGTGAGTGTATCACACCTGCGTGTAGGGTATGCTTCGACCCATCTGGAAAATATGCATACAACCACCAAAACATATCTAAGGCGGTTTATTTTTGGCATTTCAATAAAATCTAATTGCATCCTATTGAAAGGCCCCCCTGACCTCCCAATGTGACTCAGTGTAACTGGTGTTCGCTTCCCTATGTTTAATTGTTGGCAGGTAACACATCGCTTACATACTGATTCTGCTGCTATCCTAAATTTAGGGCAATACCAAGTCTGCCTAAACACTCTCAGCATGGCATCTCTTCCTAGGTGTACTGGACCATGTATTTGTCTTGCCATTGGGTTCGCTAGTTCCTCAGGTAACACTGCCCTCCCATCTGCTGAAATCCAAAAATCCATTTCGCTTCTCACGCAACCTGCTATCTCCCATGCCTTTTTCTCTGTTTCAGGTGCGTTCTCCTGCATCACTCTTAAATCCTCCCAAGTGTCTACTGTTTCCAACATCATGCTCAATTCTGTCTTCTCTTCAGCCCCATCTATTTCTACTTTTGTGAAAGAATAATCCTGCTCCGCACAGTAGCGGGCGACCTCGTCTGCATAACGGTTACCTTGTGACACAAAATCTGTATTCTTAGTGTGAGCTACACACTTTACAATAGCAATGGCGGCTGGACCTTGTAATGCTTCCAACAACAGTCGCACAAATTCTCCATTTCGAATGGGCGAAGCAGAAGAGGTCATGTAACCTCTCTGAGACCACAACTGCCCGAAATCGTGAACCACACCGAAACCATATTGGCTGTCAGTGTATATGGTGACTCTCTTTCCGTTACCTGCTATACAGGCACGAGTTAATGCAATGATTTCTGCTACCTGTGCGGAATGTACTCCTTCCAGGCAAGCGGCTTCCACAACTCCAGTAATGGTGCAAACAGCATAAGCTGCTCTCAACTGACCAGTATCGTTTCTTAAACATGAGCCATCGACAAAGTAAATTTCATCAGGGTCAGTCAACGGCTCATCCACAATATCTAGTCTGGGCTTCGTGCAGAGTTCAGTCACATCAAGGCAATCGTGGTCTTCACATTCTTCGCCTTCTATTACACTAGGTAGTGGCATCAGAGTAGCAGGATTCAAGACAGAGCATCTCTTAAGGGTCACGTTCTCCGCAGCAAGGATAACTTGCTCGTAGCGCGTGAGCCTACTATTGGTCAGATGCTGCGTCTTGGTCCTGGTCATTAACAATTCTACAGAATGCGGTACATACACCACTAACTGGTGTCCCATAACAATACTCTCACACCGTTCAATGCTGACACCCGTTGCAGCAACGGATTTGAGACATCCGGGCAACGCTGCGGCTACCGGATCTAATGTAGCCGAAAAGTAGGCAACTGGTCTACGGGCATTTCCATGGGCTTGCGCCAGGACTGACAAGGCACATCCCTCTCTCTCACAGCAGTAAAGTGAAAAAGACTTCTCGTAGTCGGGCATCCCCAGGGCCGGAGCACGGCACAAGTCATCTCTCAGCTGCAGGAATGCCACTAAGCATTCATCGTCCCATGGTACCGGATCACTCACCTCCTTGTGCGTCAGTTTCTGTAAGGGTTTTGCTTTCAGTGAAAAGTTAACTATCCACTGTCGGCAATAACCAACCATTCCTAGGAACATCCTAACTTCTGTCTGTGTCGTAGGCGCATTCATCTTCATTATCGCCTCAATCCTGTCTGGAGACACCTTACGCTTTCCCTTTTCTAACCGGTGCCCCAAATACTGTACTTCTGTCAGACAGTACTGTAACTTGCTTGGAGATACCTTATGTCCATTTTCAGCTAAATGGTTCAATAAGGCAATGGAATCTGTTTTACAAGCTTCCTCGGTCTCTGACGCAACAAGTAGGTCATCTATGTACTGGACCAGAACCGAATTCTGCGGCAGTACTAGATTTTCGAGATTCTTCTTCAACAACTGGTTGAAGATTGATGGGCTGTCTGTGAATCCTTGTGGGATTCGACACCATGTTAAGACGCGATTTTCCATCTTAAAAGCGAAAAGATACCTGCTTTCTTCATCCAATGGGATTGAAAAGAAAGCCTGGCAAAGATCTATCACTGTGAACCACTCAGCTTGGCATGGTATCTGAAACAGTATCACTGATGGATTCGGTACCACTGGACAACATGAAACAACTATATTGTTAATTTTTCGAAGATCCTGAACTATCCTGAATTTCCCACTAGGTTTCTGCAAACCCATAATCGGGGAGTTACAAGGACTGCCCACGATTTCTTTTAGTATTCCCTGTTGAATCATTGACTCGATCACGGGTTTTATTCCTGCAATCGTTTCCTGGGACAATTTGTATTGAGGCGTTCTTGGATACTCAGCATTTGGTTTTACCATGATCTTTACTGGTTCTACCCCTTTGATCAATCCTATTTCTTCACCTGTGAAATCCCATACCTCTGAGGCCACTGCATCTCGTAAATCCTGAGGAAGATCTTCTACAGTCAGAGTAGGATATAGTTCTATGCAAGATTTTGAATTGGTTACTTTGAAGGTAGCATCATCGTCTGTAGTCTGTACCTCCACTCCTTGCGGTGTGCAGTATATTGTGCAATTCAATTTGCACAACAAATCCCTTCCTAACAGACATACAGGACTCGAATCACATACTACAAACTGATGTTCATTCTTATAGTTTCCTATTTTTACGGACACTGGTTCAGTCAAGGGACTAGTCATCCTTTTGTTTGCAACTCCTACCACTTGAATTGTTTCCCCTGACATCGGCAAATCTGGAACCACAGCTGATCTCAGAGTTGATCGAGTAGCTCCAGTATCCACCAAGAACGTTGTAGGACACCCTGCCACTTCAGCCTCAACAAACGGTCCTCTTTGATCCACTTCTAGAACTGCCCCGAGGGTACAGTCCTCTTCTCTACTCACACGTTGTCCCGTCAATGGATCAATATAATAACATTTTTCCTCATCTATGAAGAGAGGCATTTGTCTAAAGACCTTTCCCCCCGTCGCAATCTTAGGTGGCTGTGGAATCTGGGCTCGTGGAGCCGAAGTCCCCCCTTTGGCCACCTTGCTCTTTGTAACTGTCATCTTTTGAACTGGAACTTCTTGTTCTTCCTCCTCTGATTCTAATTCTCCATTTTCAGGGTTATAGGGACACTCTCGTCTCCAATGTCCCACCTGGTGACACCGGTGACACTTTGTCGTCTTTTTCAAAGCAGCAAAGTCTATTTTCGATCTCAGACCTTCCTCCTCTTTATTCTGATTATTTGGTTTTCGTCCCAGTGTTCCTATTCCCTGTTTCTGGGATCCGCCCTTTCCAGCTGACTGCATCTGCACCACCATTAACTTTTCCTTTAGCTTCTTCGCTTTGGAATCTATTTCATCGCTGCAGTACCTTGCGTACCGCAGAATCTCGTCTAATGGTCTGTTTTGCCAACAAATTAAGTGGTGCTGAATCATTAAACAAATTTCAGGTCTTAATCCCAATACGAATTTTGACACAAACTGCCCCATATCCTTGGGATCCATTACATCTAGTCCACTATATTGTTTGAATGTTTTCAACAATCTCTCATAAAATTCGTGAACTGTCTCTTTGGGTTCCTGTCTTGTTCGATCTATTTTCACCCAATCTACATCCTGCGGTGGTACCTTATCTTTCAACCAATTTATCACCCGTTCATATTTCATCATTACAATTTCTGACGGTCCATTAGTCTGGGCATCCCTTTGTGGTTCCACATTTGGCCACTCGACAGCAGTCTTGCATGCCGTCCACAAATCTCCTGGGACCACAATGTCAAACAAAGTGTTCAGATCAATCCACAATACCTTGGAAATCTTAACAAACCTCTCTACTTGTTTATACCATTCTACCGGATTTCCCTTAGCTTCGGAAATGAGTTGGTGAATGCAGCCAAATCTCCTCTACTCCAGGGCACATGTACATAATTTCCGTTCGATATTTCTCGCAAAGGGAACGCCTCCATCTGCATTACCCTTCCCTCTGGAGACATCACACTTGTACTCCGTCTAACTGTACCCCTTTTGGACCATCTCTCTTCCCATTTGTCCAGATCTCTCCACACCCTTATTCCCGATATCAACTCTCTTATGTGTGTTTTTAATCCTGTAGTTCTCTTCTCGTCTAGGTCTTGATCTGAGTACTGCAACCTATGGTTACTCTGTAACGTCTTTGTTCTGGACAAATCTACCACGTACCTGTCTGCCAAGTTAGACAGTTTCTCATGAATTGCTCTGGCCTTTCTAGTAATATCCTTTGCTAAGAACAGCAGCTCATCTTGTTCGTACAAATCAATCCTTTCTAAAGGCACCGTCCCTTCTATAATCTCATCTAGATCGGATTTTAGGCTGGAGACATCAAGCCTTTTAACCTTTATCGCAGCTTTTAGTACTTCGGCTCTAGGTGCTCCTTCCGCATCTCTCCCATCCCAGCTCCTAGTTCTACGTCTAGGCTCTGGTGTGTTATGTGGAGTCCTCCCATGCTCCCATCTCTCTAGGTCCCATGCCTTTCCATCTTCTCGGGGTGGATGGTGAAACACTCCTTCGCGCCTCATAGCCCCGCATTCCCCATCCTGTCTAGTTTCTCGGGATGCATGGTAAGACATTCCGTTACTCCCTCTTTCTTCCCAATGTGTCTGTGATCTCTGATCACTTGATATATGACGTGATCTTTCACTGTTCCCTTTCTGCCAGTGTTGTACTTCTTCCCCAGGTGCGTGATGAGTGCACCTAAACCTATCCCTGTACTCTTGTGTCCTTTGTTCCCCCTCACTTTGCATGAGGCGAGACATCCCTTCACACTCCATACTTCTACCATTTCGCTCCTGCTGATCCCTACTGTCTGTAGGGCATACAACTCCTCGGTTCCCCTGACTTTGTCCTTCTCGCTCCTGACTGCTTTCGCTAGCCCCACAGTGTGATCCTATCCCGTTGTCTCGACTTCCCCACTCAGCTCCTGCTCTTGACTCTGTGGTGGGTACTTCTATGGATCCATCCCACTCCCTTAGATCAGCTCTCAGTTCGCTAAAGGTTTTCGGCCGTGGTCCCCTCAGGTCCATCGGTCCTCCCTGACCCCTTTGCCCTGTTGCGGGACCCACTGCCGCTTCTAATGGGGTGCTCCACGTTACTGGTCCTGGCAGCTGTCTCCAGGCATTTGTCGTGTTATTCCTCCTCTCCATTTCAAGTCTTTCCCTATCTAGCCGTGCCTGCTCTTCCCCTCTCCCATGATCAGGATTGTAAATCGACACTATAGGTCCTATGGTAACAGGTACTTGAAGAGCATCTGGCAATGTATAAGGTTCTGCCCTCTCTGTGGCTGGCGTCTTCTGTACCACCAATCTTCCGACTACGTTCTGTACTGTACTAGGTTGAGACATCTCTTCCCCTTTAGTCGGTAACCATTCCGAGACAGGGAACGGTCTATACCCTTCTACGCCAGTCCTGTCTTCTCTTGGGAGCTCAGTACTTCTTATTTCTCTATTGTCCGGAGGTGGTCTATCTATCAATAGTCTATTTATTAAACTGTCCTCCGCCTCGCTCTCTTCATCTTCTTCCATGAGCCTCTTTTCTCCTGCCACCTCTCTCATTGGGTACAATTTATCCACCTCAATCACCTGTACCCTCCACATCTTGGCATCCTCATCCCATTTGGCATCTCGCACTGCCCTTACCGATCGCTTCAGCCTTTCTTGGCGCCTATTCAGATTCCTGTCGTGGGCGGCTCTAATCCAGGCGTTGAGGGCCTCAAACTGGGTTGGTCTAGGCGGAGGTTGTAATGAGGACAGACTTGCTTTCAATCGATATAATGCATCTAACCTAAACGTTCCATACTTTGGAAAGATCTGTTCCTCATTCCCCACCGTAAGCTTACTCCAATCACTAATCCATAGAATGGTGTGCAAACCGACATTCGTTGCCATGTAGTGAGCTGGAGTACCCTCTGGCGGTGCCTCTTCCCCATAATAGGATTCCCTTCTCTTTCTCTTAAAGATCCCTTTCAAACATTTAAAGCACTTCATGTTTAGAATCTACTATTTCTGTTTTCTCCGCGTTTGTTTACTTCCTGATGACACTCCACCAATCTCAGCGCGGCTCTCGCTAGCTGGCCTATCAGAGCGCGGCTCTAGCCGACGTCACACCAACCGCCCTATCCGAGCGCGGCTCATGCCAACGTCACGCCTCCCCCTTCGCAGCAGTTCCCCTCCTCTCTCAGCTCGCCTCCTCGTTTATGCATGCGTCCCATTCATACTCCGAAAAATGATTACTTCCGACCAAGCGATCACTTTCCTTGGCTGTACGCCCACAGCCTAACTGTAGTTGTCGCCTTAACTTGGCGAAATGTCTTTCCGATTACGTCCAGACAATCGCCTTCTCTGATAGGTTACTCCCACACAGTAACTTTCGACCAGCGTCCGTTACTCACACACTCTCTCTTGCTTTCCCCCTATCTCGGTTCCACGGCGGTCAATGGTACCTCATGACTCCCGTACTATGGCAGACAACTACTCTGGATGTTCAATACACCCCGAACCACTTAAGCTCTGGCCTGAACTTAAGATTTTCTACCAGTTCACCCGTTGCCGAGTTACTAGTCACCAGGTTGCGCGCGCTCACAACCTTCTCTCAATCACACTACAGGCATTCAACTCCGCTTGACATTACAATACAAATATAACACAAAACGCCGCAATCTGTTCGCATGACCCTTCTTATACTCACTCTCTCCCGACACTGCTGCTTGTCTCGCACCGTCAACGCCTTCTTCGATACTCGATTCTTCCGATGCTCATCTCTTGATGTCTAGGGGCCTTGGGGTAAACTAACCTACCCTAGATTACCTTCCTCAAGAAGATAACCATCCTAACTCTGCTACCAACTGTTAACGTGGGGTCTATATTTATTGTTCCAGATCCCGATTCAGGTCGACTAAATCGTTGGTACCTGTCATTGAGTAAAAGGCAATCCAATACTAGGTTAGAAAGTTAAGAACTTACACCACTCTAAATAACCACTGACTACAGATAAAGTTTTATGATTTAATGTAAAGTCAAAGATAACTGAAGATACAAACTTCTCAAGATAAGATTTAAAAGGTACACTGGTATCACTACAAACATATATTCTTTAAATGCTCTAAGTCTACAAAACAAAATGATGAGTACAAGTTCGAAGATCATCAAGGTTGCAAGAATAGATACAAGTTGCAACTTAAGAGTCATTACAGAAAGAAAATTCAGGTTAGTCTGTCCCTACACTAGACTAAGTGACATCCCTATTTAGCAAGATCTTTACCCAAAAGGTGTCAGCCGTGGTGACTTCCTAAGAAGATCACACACTTCTCCTTGTCTCTTCTGTAAATCAGTCTCTTGTGATCAGCCTATCTGCCTACCCAACCGCTCTCTAAGGCTCCCAGAATCATCTGCTCTGCTCTTCCCCCCGGGATACTGTCCCTAATACAAAATCACATTTCCCATTGACACGCCTCTGAGAACGCCCCTCACGTGGTACAGATTCCGGCGGCAAACGCCATGATGATACTCTTCGGGACCCTCGTTAAAGTTGACCTTGGTTCTCAGGCTTCTTCTCCATCTCGATGGTACCCCCTGAAATTCCTGAACCCTCCTACAGGCCTGTGCCAGGCGTCGCTGAACAAGGCCCTATTCATTACAACTGATTAAAACCCCTCGCACCTGCAAACAGACAGTTCTATGGTGGGCCTTAAATTCCAGACTCCAACATATCTAAAGTCGTAAACCATGTGTAGAGTTTTGTACTTGGTGCCTCTCGACCTTTCTCTAACGAGCACATTGCAGATCAAAGAAACGACTTTATCTGTTCAGGCCTACTTGATTTACATGAAGCGGGTCCCTGCATTCTGAGAACATTTAACCTTTTATTAAACAGTATTCTTAACTAACACAAGTTCTATAATGTAACACATCTACAGAACATATATTTCAGTACTAAGTTCAATAATATATTTGAAAACAATGTTAACCACGTCTCACGTTTTAGCAGCACTTTATCTTTACTATGAGTTGCCATGCGGCCTACACATTCTCATTGGTTTGCTAAGTTTCATTTCCTTTCCACACAGTCACTTAACATGAGAAACGTGAGGTTTCAAATCATTCTAACATTTCTACATTAGTCTCACACTGCTATGTTTATTGTTACTCTACTTAAACACTCTTGTATATTTCACTTCTGTATATATGACACTCTTGTGCAATGTATATTTAAACTAACTACGTGCTTGTAAATATGGTGCACTCATACGTTTTTCCAGATTTGTGCTCTCTCAGAAGCAAACTGAATATTCTAATCAATCTATGCTGGCATTGTTTTTCTTTACCAATACTATTCTGAACTGAGGGGCATTTATAATATTAAACTGAATATCCTGATAATGGCTCAGATTATTAGCATCATATACCAAAAGACAAGTATATTTTGTGATCAAACCTGATAACAACGGTGTTATATTAGTTGCATATATTTCCTCTGGTTTTTATTTTTTTGACATACGAATTCCACAAATGTGTGCTTAGGCAGCATCAAAAAAGTTAACACTGCCAACTGAATTCACCATGAGAGCACAAAAAATGTAACACAACCTGTATTAAAGATGCCTGTACCTTAGATGTCTCTCCAGAAACAATTCAGGTGAGTAGCTATCAGTGGTACCATAACAGTAACATTTGTGGGGGTCATTTGAGAGGAACCCCATCAGATAACTGTGTAGAAGGGCAATTAATAAATAGGTGTAGAAGTTGGCAATGGAATACTTCTGGACTCCTGCTGGGCTACTCAAGAAGCTAAAGCAGCATTTTAGGATTGCAAGGTAGCTATCTCTGCTCTGGCTGCCGCATCGGCTTCCTACATATTAGCCATTAGATTAATGAAATCATCTAAGGGAGCCATCATGGAGTCACACTGCTAGGGAAGAAAACACTCTGTGGGCTCACTAATATGTCAGGAGCTGAAAAAAATTACATGGGTGCAGTACTTCTTGCCAATGCCCACCTCTTAGCAGTTCCAACTCTGTGTTATAGCACACATAGAGATGCTTGGACTGGCTCACTGGGGGAAAAGGTTATTAGCTAGTGTACTGCAGGGAAGGAAATCTGTAATGAGAAAATAATGGTAAAATCAATTGCAATACATTTAGTGTATTGCCCGGTACAGCTGTTCTTAACGTTTTGACTTCTGTGGACTCCCCCTGAATCATTAATGGAATCTGGGTCTTTATCGGAAGCTGGGTACCCCTGCCTAAGCAATTTCTATGATTTGAACCAAAACAATCCACAAAAATACAAAAACAATATTTTGTTTAATTCACAAGCAAATATAGAAACCGTTTTCAAATGTTATTTGTATGGATTCAATAATATTAACTCATCAAATATAATATTATTTAATTTTGTAAAACATTTGCGGCCCCCCAAGGGGTGTTCGGACCACAGGTTAAGAACCACTGGCCCAGTAGATGAAAAAATTCCTGATAATGTTAATTCTCAACCCTGTGAGTGAAAAAAGGAACTGGCTGACATAGCACAAAATAAATACAATTACTAACACTTTCAAAACAATAATTGATACTGTCACCACAATAATTAAACAGAGTTTGCTAAATGCTCACAAACAAATAAATAAATGCAGTCATATGTCTCTTTGCAGGAAAAAACGCTTAACAAAAGTGTCAAACTACATTCCATTGAAAAGAAATGTAAATCACACTTTATACTCAATACTGCTCCATAAAAATATATTTTTTATAGTTGCACACTGGCAGTTCTTGTTCATGGATGGCTGCTGCTTCTGGCTCTGCTACAGGTTATATGTGTTCTCACATAGTCGGTGTGCCTAGCTCTGCCCAGGGAAGGTTCTCTGCAGTAGGATCCCCATCCCCATATTCAAGCAAGGGCAGCCCAGGGACAGGAGTGTGCTCTGGGGGCCGCATGATGGGCACTTTATGGAGTGCCAGCTTCATAGACCATGGTGATGGGTTTCGGCAGCAGCCTATTACATCATTGGGCCATATGTAGCCAACGGCAGGCCATCCAGCAGTAGGCTTCTGCAGCATGAGCAGTACAGAAGCTGTTGCAATATGGCCGACCCCGAGCCACTTTAAGGCGGAGTGTCTTCCAGCTATTTCCATGGTACCCTTGTTGCCACAATTTCTGTCAGCAGCTGCAACTCCTCTGAATACAGCCTCCCTATCACCAGGCAAACCATAACCTCTGAAAACCGTCCAGTTAAGGCAGGTGAGCAGCAAGACTGTCTTCCTGTGCCTTAATAGCTCATATCTCTGTGACTCGTAGCTCACCACTGCCAGCCTATAATCTCCTGTCTCCTCGGAAATCGGCAGCATCTCCAAGGAGACCTCTACTGCCATGGTTTAGGCAACAGCCACAGTACCCAGAGTCAGCAGCGTAACATGGGTGCACCGGTTAGGAGGCGCAATCCTATCTTTTGAAATTTTGCACTACCCTAAGAATTTTGCACCCGGGGAACCGCCCTGTGGACCCTCCCACGGGATGTATGTCGTTACA
Source organism: Lissotriton helveticus (assembly GCF_964261635.1). Lineage (NCBI taxonomy): Eukaryota > Metazoa > Chordata > Amphibia > Caudata > Salamandridae > Lissotriton > Lissotriton helveticus. The sequence goes on from NC_136069.1 coordinate 1,149,000,167, forward strand.
ACGCATGCTATTACAACGCATGCCTTTACGACGCAAGTTTTACAACGACTTGCGTTGGGGGGCGCTGGATAGTGAATAGTTTAATTTACTATTCCAACTCCAGTCCCCGTGGATGGTAGGGAAGGTGTTGGATAGTAAATTAAACCTATTCCCTATCCTAGAGCGCCCCCCAGCGCAAGTCGTTGTAATGACTTATGTTTTAATGGTTGTGTCGTAATGGTAGTGCGTTGTAACAGTTGCGTTGTAAAGGATGTTTCCCCTCCCATGCTACGCCACTGCCCAGAGTCACTGCCTGGTGGTCTCTATCCTGCTGAGTCTTGGAGTAATGAGGGCCATTGATAGTCTCGGGTGGAAAGAGCCATTACGTAGAAAGACAGGACGCAGATACCAATGAGGAATCATAAACTTGGTGTACTAATGCAATATCCATATGCCAGTAAAAATGAAATACTTCATATCATGACTGATCATCACAGCTCCTACTAGCCTTAGTGTGGGATTATCCAAAATGTTAAAGACGCTCGCCGCGGGCAATGCTGAAAGAAGCTGACCCATAGCACCTCTCTTTATTGTTTGTTGGTGACTCAGGCTATGGCCCTCAGCTAAAGCTGTCTCTTTCTTGACCAAAGAACAGCCTTCTCATTGTGAACACTTAACAGTGTCAGGGATTGATCTTCATGAAATGTGATTCTCTCTGAAAAATGTGTGAATGAGTCTGTTGAAAACAGGTAACACCCTCACATAAACACCCTGATTCTCTTACTTTTTAAATGAAGGTTGAATAGTGGTAATTTGACTTAATTTCTAGGCAAAACACCAAGCATCTCTGACCTATCGTGACCTTTCCTGTAGCGAGAGCTACTTCTGATCACCAAAAGCCATCCTAAGCTCCTGCCTAACATTGGGATTGGATAAAGGTACATGAAGGCCAAGTAACTTAAACACCAACCCTGGGGTACCCCAGCATTAATGATTTAAGAGCTGTATTTCTAAAGGCTTCTCTGGGAGGTTATCAACATCAGCTCTGTCCCTTTGCTCTTGTTCTAATTGCCACTCAGAGGTGAGTGTTTCACTAGGGAAGATATTTTTATTGTCACTCATTATATGGGATGACACTGCTCTAATTTTGAGACAGGGAGGCCTGAAAGACTTCCACTGTCTGGCTATTATCTTGAAGTGCCTTAGTTGATACCCACAAACCAGCAAATCATAACGTTATTTTTAGCATATGGGATCATTAACATTAATATATTCAGTGAGGCATATGATATGTAGGCTCCGTGGCTATCTACAATTAATATTCATCAGGTACACCTGGTAGGAAATCATGACGCAAATTAATGCATGAAGATATTGTTTTAAGCAGCTAAGCATTAAGAAATTAATGAAAGAAAGAAAGAAAGAAAGAAAAAATAGCAGAAGAAATAAGAGAATAAGACAGGAACAAAAACAAAATTGAAAGGAGTAACAAAAAGAAAGAGTAGAGCGAAACGAAAGAGAAAAATGAGAAAAAGAAATAGGAAGAAATAAAAAAAGGAAGGAACAAAACACATACAAAAATAATAAGCAACAGGTGGCAGAAAGAGAGAAGTGAGAAAAAAATGTAAAGAAAGACAGAAACAGGAAGAAAAACAGAAAAGATAGAAAATTGAAGACTAGAAAGGAGAAAAGTAGAAGAAGAAAGAAGTAAAAGAGACAGACAAGAACAAGTAAGACAAAAAGAAAGAGGATGAAAAACAAAAAGGAGAGAGGTAGAGACAGAAATGGAGATAGGAAGAAAAAGAAGGAAATTAAGATAGAAAGAAAGAAAGAAAGAAAGCAAAAAGAGAAAGCAAGAAAGAGGGGAAAACAAATTAAAGAAATTGCAAAAAAAAAAGAAAAGAATGGAAAGGGAGAAAAAAGAAATAAGAAATGAAAGATGGTAAGTCGCCTGATTCTGTACTGTTAACTTCCTGGGTCTCAGATACACAGGCCATAATTCCAAGATAGTTGTGGGATCTGGTACTAGTTATTGCACCCAATAAAACCCAACTCCCTGGGGTGTGAAATTTATCTGGTGCAATAAATAGCACCTATTCTAAGAATTTAGGGAATAGCACGTGGATTTTGGTGCTTACATCAGCAAAACCCATGTCACAGTAAATGTTGTACTGTTGTCCCCTGTTACATTTGCTGGCAGGTTTGGCCTACTGAAATGTATTGAAGGGTGAGGTATTTAACACTCCCATTAATTGTAATTACTGGGTGTGGTAAAATTTCACCAAACTCGGAATTCCAGTTTGCACAGGGCCTGGAAACTCCTACCAACTCAGAATCGGGGCAACAGTGTTTTGAAGAACTGCCTTAGTAGCTGTACAGCTCCACAAACCTGCTGGCAGACATATAACATCTGGAAGCTACTTAGAAGAACTTTGGGGCATATTATCAAGGGGGTTTATCTCTGCTTTTTTGGATTTAAAAGCCAAGAAAGCGGAGATAAAATTATCTCCCTATTACCTAGCTGTCGCTAACACCAGTTAGCGACAGCTAGTAGGAGATAGCGACCATCTTGGGCCCCGCTTTGCATGTCAGTGAAATTTATCACTAATGACATGCAAAGTGGGCGTGCCAAAATGTTAGCGACTGGAAACAGTCGCTAACATCGCTATCTCCTATTACCAACATGGCTAAGAGCATTAGCTCAGTAATGCATGAATATCGCTGACTTTTCAGCAATATTCATGCATTTCGGCCGATTTTTATCGCTTAGGAGATAAACCTTGATAATAGCAAGGTTCGTAAGCGATAAAAATCGCCGCAGCTCGGCGATAAAAATATTGCCGCTAAGCCAACATAGCGATAATTATCGTTAGTTGTTGGTAATATGCCCCTTTGTGAGCTACTGGTGGCTTGTGATCAACCTGTTGAAGACCTCAGACTTACATTCTCATTACGAGTGGTCCCCTAATTCCTATTGTAGTTGGTAAAAGCGGTTACAAGCCCCATCGAAATATGGGGTTGACTGGAACACTGCGGATCTCTTTACTTTCACCTGGAGATTTCAGCTTCTCAAAACAACTGAAATCTCCCTGTGAAAGTACTTTTGGAAAATGAAGAATTACCAGGGGATTCGGACCCAGAATTGCAGTTTCTCTTGATAATTCATTCCTTCTTAGGTTCTTCGGGCTTAAACGTGTAATGAACCTTCTGCATACCACTTGTAATGGACCGGATTTCATTTTCCTGCCCCTGAATTTACCGGTAACTCTGGCATCAGTAACTTCAGGGGTGGACAAAATGCAGGCCACTAGCCCGGCCACTCATATTCTGGGCTTTAGTAACTGAAGTTATATCATGGCTATGAGTAAAGATTACTGTGAGCAAAAGGGAGATACAACAAAATTCGTCCAGTAATTAAAGTGCTACTCTGTTATGATTGCTCTCTATGAACTTACTGTTTCTGGGCAGCATGTTGCCCATGGAATGATGTGGTCTGTGACATTACATCTAGTGTAGAGTGGGGCGAATCAACAAATTAGCCTGGAGAGCCGAGCCAAAGCCAAGTCTGGCTTGGCTCCAAGAGCCCGTGTGTGAGCTGAGCCCTGAAAATAGTTGGCATGTAAATCATGCAACAAATGTCATGTAAAAATAACATTTAGGGCCAGATGTAGGTAGCCAAATACCGGTCGGTAACGGACGATTTCGGCCGTTACCGACCGGTATTTGGCTTTTGAGATGTAGGTGGGTCGTAATTTACAGAATCGGTATATTTACCGATTCGGTAAATTTACCACTTCGGTATTTTACCGAATCGGTAAATATACCGATTCTGTAAATCCATATGTAGCTGACACTCCTAAGAGTGCCACAGGCCCTTAAGAGTCGGTATTTTACCACCCAATCCTATTGGGTGGTAAAATACCGAATTCAGGCACACCTGTGCAATGTGACACACAGACATGCCCTTAGGGCATGTATGTGTGCCACATGTCACACATGCCTGAACTTGGGGTGCTAGAGGGTGTCAAAGTGACACCCCCTGCACCCTTGCAAGATTTGGTATTTACCGATTCTGTAAATTCCGAATCTGTATTTCCCATTGAATCAATGGGCAATACCGATTCGGTATTTACCGAATCGGTAAATACCGAATCTTACCGAATCGGTAATTAGGAAATGGGATTTACCTACATATGCCTCCTTCATATTTACCTACTCTTAAATACCGAATCGGTATGATTCGGTATTTAAGAGTCGGTAAATAGGAATTACCTACATCTGGCCCAAAATGTCTTATATTTTCAAAAGTGTATTTGCTTAACATGCATTAATTTAGTGCATCAGATTATAGAACTGCATTGTTAGGTTATTATTAAAAGTGATGATTTATGGGGAGGAGCCAAGATGGCGGACGAGACGGACGTCTGAGCCCCCGGCTCCGCGACCCGTCTGTTTTTCACTTTAAAATCCTGTTAGTTATCCTCGGTCGAATCTAATTTAAACGGAGCCACGAATGCGCTGGAGATGACTGCGTTCTCCTGAGGTCTCTCTCGGCTGATTTGCTGGAGGATTCGTGGAGTTAGCCGACCTCCGACACTGCCCCTGGGATCTGCTCCGATGTTCCCCGCCTGACGCTGCTAGACTTGGGAGGTGGAACGAGCTGTGGCGGGGCTGTAGCGGGGCCGATCCTGAGCGAAGCGCGTCCGATTGCTGAGACGAGCGGATTTGCTTTCTCTGCTGGGACGAGACCCCATTTAACGGCGGAGTGTCTACTTGTGGGGCTGGGTCTATGCAGGCGAAGCCTTTCTTTGTTCCGAGACGGGCCATCGGAGCGGACTCCATCTTAAAGCGCTTTCTCCGCCGAGTGACGCTTGCACCAACAGCCAGCGAAAGGGCTTTCACTCGCGCAGCCCCCGGACTGCGAGCCGCGCTACATCTGGTGGCTCTAACCCCTGCTTCATTAGGTACCGGAGTCGGCCCCCCCCTCCCTCCATTGTAGGCTGCCCGAAGGGGTGGTAATGGCGCCTGCCTATCGATACGACGGAGTGGCTGATCCCCTGTCTTCAGTACTTGCTGCCCTGCCTGCCCTGGGGCTTGAGACTACACTGGGGGTGTCATTGAGCGGAGCTGACCGGCCAGTACCGCGGAGTGTCCTGACTTATAGAGATATCCTGGTGGCGCTTGCGGATCTACGGGCAACATGGCGAAGGACTGCTCGAGAGCTGGCACGGAAGATCGACAGCGCTGCCCATGACATGGGGCAATCGCGGCTGGCTGACCCTTTGCTGCCTCTCACTGCTCCCGAGATGGATACAATGTTGCAACATGTGCACACGGAGATCGGCCATGTCCCTGGCTACAGTGTCGAGTGTTTCCCTACTGACGAGACTGCAGCTACAAAGTGTCCCTCCATTCTTACTACTGAGACTTTGCCTACGAGAATGCTGCCATCGTCTTTTCTTCACAATCGGAGTGTGAGCCATCCTGCAGAAAAAATAGAGCCCGCCACCTTGGACGCTTCTCTGGCTGCCGACTGGGGACACTCCCTTCTTCTTTTTCCGTTTCTTCCATGCCGAGGGCGGCCATTTTCCTCCTTTGTTCTGCCTGAAGTGCGCTCACAGCGGTGGCCAAGCCTGCTGGGGTTTCGACGTTCAGGACAAGGTTGATGCTGTTTCTCTCACTGGTTCTGACTGACTGGCTGGCTGAGACCCGGACTGGCGCGCTGGTTGATATACTGGTCGCGTTTTACATGCAATGACCCCCCACGCGGATCTCCATGCTACAGTCGACGGAATTCCTGGTGACTTTTGACGGCCATTTTGTGGTCTCGCTGCACTTTCGTTTTTCTCTTGCCATGTTGCTTCTTTGTTCTGCAGTGGGCGAGCTTCTTTCGGGGAGCATGTCCGGGGGTTTATCCACGTTTGGGTCAGGGCTGGGCTGATTTCCTTAGTACCTGCTTCTTGGCTGGTTGGGCCGGGTTCAGGATTGTTTTTATGTCCAGTTTCATCGACTGCTGCTAGTTGATCGAGGGCTGGGATCGGGGGTGCTCCTGAGATCGGGACAGGGTTGGGCGGGTTCCTGGTTGTGTCACTGTCTTGCCGGGTGGGGATTGGGGTTAGAATGGGGTACGTACTGGCTGCATGGCTTATGTTTACGATGTAGATTGTTCTCCCCCGTCTGTCTCTATTATAGCTAGTGGTTGTTTTGCTTTCCAATCAAGGCATCCTACGGGTGCTGCGACCTTTGTCAATGGCACAGTCGGCATTATACACTGGCTACCCTAATTAATTGCTGGCTATCGGCTCCGCCACGTTTTCTATGGTTCCTGTTTGCTGGTCCTGGAAGCTTGTTGTGACATGGGTGTTATTTGTTTAGGGTAGCGTCCATCTTGCTCTCCTTTCTCTGCACTCTCGTTACGGCGGCCATCTTGTCCCTTTGTCCTGACTGGGGAGGGCTTTTGCTGGGCGTCATGCTGTAGTGGTCGCTTGCGACCTGATCGGAGCTGGAGGTCTTCGGGGCTTCGCTCTTGTTGGACTAGCTGTTATGTTTCGGACTGTGCCGCATCTCTGGCGAATGTAATGGTCGTAGCCCCCCACATTTGTTCTGCTACTGTTGCTCATCCTGGCGATTTCGTACGTGGGGTAGAACTGGGTGTATCCTGTTATTGCCCATATGGACGGGGTGGTCATTCAAATACCGGCTCGGGGTCCCGGGTGTATCTGATTCAATTTTTCATTTGGTGGTGTACTTTTCGATATTATTGCTTCACTCAGTGCAGGGGGCTATACATAGCTGGGGGTCCGAGAATTTTGTTAGTATTAGGGCTCCTCCTCCCCCGTTTCCTTTCTTTTTCGGGAGTGGTAGACTAGCTTGTTCTTTTCTTCCTCCCGATGCTTCAAGTGTGATAACTTTCTTTTCTTATCTTTCTTCTTTCTTCTCTATTCTTCCTCTGTATTTCGGGTTTCTTTACTGGGCGACAGGCGCTTTGCCGGGGGGGGGTAGGCCGTAGCCTCCGGATTGTTGCAGGGTGGGGGGGTAGATTTATTTTTCTTTTTAGTTTCTATGGGCCTTATTTTTCTAATTTCTGCGCTTTCTTGTTCTGCTTTCTGTTCTGGGTCTGCGTTAGGGGTCAGTAGGGATTAGGTGGCGCTGAGGGTAGTACGTATATGTGAACTGCAGCTCTTATTGTTTTGTATGGTACTGCCATATTTACGGGGTGTTCTTACTAATGTTGTTCTAATTGCTGCTGCCTGCTCATGTTGTAAAGCTAATGTCCGGACTCAGTTCTTCTTGATTTTATTCTTTACTGATTTATATTTTTTCGAAACTTTAAAATTTAACCTTCAATACTCCTTCTCCTTGGCGACATGACTCCATTCAGTGTAACTGTTACTGATTGCTGCTATCTTGCCTGTTGCCGCTGTGAAACCGCATTGCTCGCACATGTGCTTAAAGTTTCGTGGCCGGCCTGCTGGTTGTAGGCCCGTATTTGTTCTCTCCTTTTGTGCACAATAAAGGTTTTAAAAAAAAAAAAAAAAAAAAAAAAAAAGTGATGATTTATAAACAGAAACATTTATGCCCCCGCCAACTCTGACAACAATACCATTTGTGAACTAAGAGGCATGTCAGTTGTCATCTATACGCTATGTGTGGCCTACATTCTCATTATACATTGAGCAACATCCTATTTTATTGAATCAAACAAAATAGGTTTCTGTCTATTGCACATACAGGGGCCTAGCTTTGTTAGTAAAATTATATGGGTGTGAGCTTCAGATTTTCCGATAATCAGGCTGGCATGTAATGTTAAATACATTATACAACAAGCAGGGAGCAGGAGAGGGCCCAAGGGGCAGTGGAAAGGGAGAGGAATGTGGATTGGTAGGAGTACTAAGAGAGAAAACACAATATCTTGTCAAATAATAACCAACATTTTTGAGGACTTTGAAAACAAAGAGGGAGATTGTGTGTGTGTGTGTGTGTGTGTGTGTGTCTGTGTTTTTTTCTATGTATGTTTAAATTCCTGGTGAAATCTGGCAGACATCTTACCATACCCGACGGAAAGAACCTGTACCTGACTATTTGTCGAAAAATAAATTTTTTAGGGGGGTGTAACACCCCAACCCACCCCCCAGAACTACGCCACTATTGCACATCCTAAACTCACATATTTGAATGTGCTTGCATGCGTGTTAAGGAAGAAAAAGAGGCCTTGTGAAATAAAATACCTCTGTGGGATCACACAATTTAGTCAAGCTGGGAAGCCAGGCTTGATTACTGGTTTTCTGATTTTATATTTTGAAATTCAGCCACTAGATAGCTATCTTTTTCTCTCCATTTTTAACATCAAAGGTTTATTCTTAGAGTATGAGAATAACATGTGTTGGCAGGCAGAAGTCACATGAAAGCTCAGCTCGTTTTGGGCTCGATTGTCCAAAAAGACCTGGAGCTGAGCCAGAGCCAGGCCTCTGGCTCTAGCCTGGTTCGAGCCTTCTGTGGCTTGCCCACTTCTAACCTAGGACGTGAGCCCCTGGGCAAATGGCTCACAAATAAAACCATGGACACGGTTCCTGCAGCATCCTCTGTCTCCAGCACAGCAAGCAACCTGTAACCCATGTAACTTGGGGAGAGGAGCCTAACGGCTAGGGCGCTCGACCTCGGACCTGGGGATCTGGGTTCGAGTCTCGGTAACGGCGCCAAAACCTCCTGTGATTCTGGGCAAATCACTTAATTTCACCTGTGCCTAAAAAATGAATGTGTGTCCATCCACATGTAAGGTAACTGGTGCTATGTAAAGCGCTCTGTTAACAGATTCGGTTCGGGTCTAGTTCGCGCTATATAAAACTCTGCAAAAAAAAAAACCTCATAATTTTAAATCTCTTACGCATTGCTCTCTATTCCTTATGATTCAGCTGACAATGCACAATTTCAATAATGACATATGGCAGGAAGTCCCCCTCTTGCTGATGGTTTTACTGCACCCAGCACTTTATTAGGCTAGTCCTGAAGAAGGGCTAGACTACGGGAAACGTTCCCTTGGCATTTGAGTACTCTGCTAGCCTCTGCTTGTTTACAGGTCTATTATTGTCTGTGCACTTTGTTAAACCTAGTATTATCATAGAATTCTATCTTATGTAAAATCTAAATTATTATGTAAGTGTTATATCTATTTTTTACTTGGGTCTTAAAATGTATCTAGTTCTTTTTCTTTTATTCTGCACTGGTTTTAATTAACTATGCATTTAAATAAACTTGAAAATTGATGCTTTAGCATCTACTGGTACTCTGCCAGGAGGCATTGGTTGACCCCAGAGGTGCTGAGGTCTGATGATCTTTCCAGCTTTAAGATTATCTTAGTATCATCAACGCTGTTGTAGCAGGGACATTTGAAGGAGCTGAAGGGATTGGGAAGTGGGGACAGATGCACTTTAAAAAGGGGGGTTGATTGTTTAGCCAAGGGGGACACCTACCCAACTGGTAGATGGCAAGGAACTGAATGGAAGAAGTGTGACAATTTGAGCTCTGTCTTTGGGGTGGGATTTTATCCTGTTACTGACTGTGCATTACATTCCCATGTCATATGTTCTGGGCTGGTGGCGGGTCATCTCCAGTGAGGATTGCTGCTGGAAGTTTGAGTGGGAGTAGTGGTGTAAATACCAACAGTTCCTGAGGTCATCCCTGGTCGATTATTATTATTTATTATTAAATTATTATTATTATTATTATTATTAAAAAAGATTTGGTACCGCGCTCATACACCAATTGGTTTCTTGGCGCGCAAGACCGGGTGAAAGAAGAGCAAAAGGTTTAGGACAGCTAGCCGTGGGCAAGGCGGAACAGGTGAGTTTTCAAGAGATTACGAAAAAAAAGATAGTCAGTAGACAGTCGAATGAAAAGAGGAAGGGAATTCCAGGTAGAGGGAGCAAGAAAGGAGAAACAAGCACCCCCGTGTTTCTTGCGGTTGAACCTGGGAGTGATCAAAAGATTGTGGGCAGAAGATCTGAGGTGACGGGAGGGGACATAAGCGTGCAAGCACGAAGAGATAAAAACAGGGGCGCAAATAAACAGAGATTTAAAGATGGTGCAGGCCATTTTGAAAACACACCGCTGCGCAACTGGGAGCCAATGTAAAGTCTTCAGCAGTGGAGTAACGTGCTGGTGTTAAGGCTGCTGGAAGATTAATCTGGCTGCCTGATTTTGAACCAGTTGAAGTCGGGAGAGATGGCAGGCAGGGACCCCCACGTATAGACAGTTGGCATAGTCTAGACGTGAGGTGATGAGGGCCAGAATAACGAGAATAAGGGCCTCTTGAGATAGAAACCTGCGAATCTTCCCGATTCGGCGGAGATGATAGAAACAAGCCGAAGTGACGGTGTTGATATGTGGCCGCATCGAAAGATCACTGGAGATGGTAACCCCTAAGCTCTTCACAGTGTTCACTGGACAAGGAGGGGGGCCAAGAGCGTTGGGCCAAAAGTTGGAAGACCAGGGGGTGTGAAGGCCGCCAGTCAAAACCAGCTCCGTTTTGCTAGGATTAAGCTTTAACTGGCTAAGATTCTTCCACTCATAAATAAAAAGCATAGTGTTTTGGAAGTTAGAACAAGAAGAGGGAGAAGAGTCGATAGGAAAAATAAGCTGCAAATCGTCTGCATAGTTGAAAGCAGTAACTGAAAACTGACGAAGAGAAGCAAGGAGGGGCTGCATATACAGATTAAACAAAAGCGGGGACAGAGCGGAACCCTGGGGAACACCACAAGAAAGTGAAAGTGAAGGGGCAGAGAAGGAAGAAAGACGAACAGATTGAGAGCGGGATTGGAGAAAGGATACAACCCATGACGGGGCCAGACCAGAAATGCCAGCATTTCTGACACGGTCGACCAAGATTCCATGGACGACCGTGTCAAATGCGGCTGAAAGATCTAAGAGTACAAGGGCCTGGGCTAAGTTCTTATCAGCCCCCTGTTTCAGCGTGTCCATGACTGCCACCACCACTGTCTCGGTGGAATGAGCAGGTCTAAAACCAGCCTGTCGGTCATCGAGGAAGTGTGTTTCCTCGATAAAAGCACTAAGGCAGCGGGTGACGTAAGTCTCCAAAACCTTCCCCAGGTAAGGGAGGAGGGAGATGGGTCGATAGTTGGCCAGCGTGGTAGGGTCAGACCCAGGTTTTTTTCAAATGGGGACCACCACGGCGTTTTTGAAAGCATTGGGGACAGAACCTGACAAGAGTGAGTGATTTAAAAGGTCAAGAGGAGGGCCGGGGCAGGCCATAAAGGCAACTCTTAGAATAGATGGAGGGCAGCGATCATTAGGAGAGCCAGAGCTCACAGCCTGAAGTAGTGAAAGAAAAGTATCCAGAGAAATGGGGGGAAATTCAAGCAAGGAGTGAGGGTTCGAGGGAGGGAGAACAGAATCGTGAGACAAAGTAGTAGGAGGAATATTGTTTTTAATCAAGGAGATCTTATCAGAGAAAAAAGAATTAAGGGAGTTGCACAGGGCTTGTGAGGGTAGAGGCTGGGGGGTAACCCGATCAGGGAGGGAGAGTTCGGCGACGATAGAGAAGATTTCTTTAGTCTTGGATGCCGAAGTCAAGACTTTCTGGGAAAAATAGGAAAGTTTGGTCAAAATAATCGATTTTTTATAGGTGGTCGAGATGAATACTGATTCAGTGCTTCCTCAAGGTTTAAATGCAGTCTTTTTGTCTGACACTAGTTTGTTTTGTTTTATGAAGCTTGAGATCTATAAAAAAGTGGTCTTCTAAGAGTCTATCTAGGATCAGTTCATTGGATACTGGTCTGTAATTTACCAGGTCTATCTGGTCAAGTATCTTCTTTCGATTAAATGTAAAATATTTTCAGGCCACTTGGACCTCTCCAGTTTATACGGAGAATTTCATGATTGCTCAGGCTATTCTTTGAGAATAGCCATAAAAATGTTAAAAGTCTGCTTGTGAGCCTAAGGGACTGATTTACAACTTGGCGGAAAGGTTACTCCATCACAACAGCGACAGATGTCCACCGAAATATAAATCCCATAGGTGATTTATATTTCAGTGGATGGGATATCCATCACTGTTGTAGTTGAGTAACCCATCGCCGAGTTCTAAATCAGGCCCTTAGATATTCATATTTTTTAATAGATCATTGGTTCCTTTTTTTGTTTGCAGGTTGAGGAGTAGAGTTTATTTTGGGTCAGGGAGGTAGCATGCTTTGGGCATGGCTGGCAAAGAAGACGTTTGTTGCTTGTTATTGAGATGAAGTGGGATAGCATTGAGGGATTGGTCTGCTGAGTGCATGTGGCCAGTGAGGAGATGGTGGAAGTTGAGTGCGTTAAAGTTAGTGAGGAGACATGCGGTCTGACCCAGTGTCAGTTTGAAGAACTGGATGTTGTGATCTCCTCAAATACAGAGAGTCAGATGGCCTATTGTAATGTTGGATATTCAGAAGTATATAGAAAGATAGTGGGTTACCCAATCTACCCTTGCGGGCTCGGGATGATAATTGATTATAAAAGAAAGTGTGCCAGCAAGGGAAGAAAGTGTGCCAGCAAGGAAATTTGTTTTATCAGAATCAATCACAGATTATAGACATATAAGTTAATCGATTCTTGTAGTCTATCAAACCAAATGGTATCTGTTTGCTATTATTTGAGTCTCACTGCTCAAGACGAAGAAACAAATCAAAAAAATGAAAGAAATTGCTACTCGGGAGGTTGATTTTATGAAAAAATTGATTATTTTTATGTATTTTTAAGGGTACAGTTAAATAATTAAAATTGAATATACAAAATATTTCAAATGAACAGGAATTAAATCAATCACTCCATTAATCAATCTGCACTAAAGTCCAGTCCAACAAAAATTATCATCAACGACTCTTATGTTACACAGAAAGAATGACGTTGCGTGAATTTAATCAAAGTGAAAATGATCTGGACAATTTGGTCGACGTTTCGGTCTTATAGTTGTTGACTCCTTAAGACCATCTTCAGGACAATCAATAATTGCATATAGATGTGACCCCCTGAAAAAGATACAATGTTAACATTGTTATCCTTTACATAATAATTTATACATCAAATTTTTAATAATAACCTGTGTGCAAAACAGAAATCTGACTCTTGTTGAGTCTTGAGATATCTATTAAAACATAGCTGATTCTTGGTATCAACTATCTACATCTAGAATGCTTAAACCACAGTATCCAATGGATTCTTATTAAAACCCTCTTTTATTCAGAGTGGGTTTTGTGATATCGCAAACGAACGTTATTGATTTGCGGAAACTTCATTTTTACATTTTCTTTTGTTGAACCAAATTTCCTGAGAGATTAAAGCATATAATGAACCTAAACATTTCTAATTAGGACTTGGGGGCATATTACCAACAACTAGCGATAATTATCGCTATGTTGGCTTAGCGGCAATATTTTTATCGCCGAGATGCGGCGATTTTTAATCGCTTAGGAACCTTGCTATTATCAAGGTTTATCTCCTAAGCGATAAAAATCGTCCGAAATGCATGAATAAAGCTGAAAAGTCAGCGATATTCATGCATTACCGAGCTAATGCTCTTAGCCATGTTATCCACCTACCATTGGATAACATGGCTAAGAACTGCTATGGGGCAGGTGTTAGCTTTTGGAGATATTCGCGCTTAGCGCAAATATCTCCAAAAGTTGGTAATAGGAGATAGCGATGTTAGCGACTGTTTCCAGTCGCTAACATCTTGGCACGCCCACTTTGCATGTCATTAGTGATAAATTTCACTGACATGCAAAGCGGGGCCCAAGATGGTGGTTATCTCCTACTAGCTGTCGCTAACTAGTGTTAGCAACAGCTAGGTAATAGGGAGATAATTTTATCTCCGCTTTCTTGGCTTTTAAAGCCAAAAAAGCGGAGATAAACCCCTTTGATAATATGCCCCTTGGTTCCTTACATCATCAGAGATTTAAATGTATTATCTCAGAGTGTTACCTGGACAGTTCTCTATGGTGTTACCAACTCGTAAATTCTTTGTGAGTATGCCTCTGTCTTCACAATTCTTAGATCTCGAAAGGCAATAATTCAGGAACATTACTTGAAAGAATAAACTCCCTTCTTATCATATAGGAGATCAAGGGAAATTCTTTTCTTACACTCCATCGTGTAGCCAAATTTTGATAGGAGAATTAGTTACCTGTTTTGTCTATTTAATTTCTTAGGACCTGAGTGACGATTTCAAATTGAAGTATCTCATTGGTTTATAGTGCACCTGAGGAGACAAGAATAAGTGTCCTTGTAGTGTTGACTGTAACTTACTACTATTTATTTTAAGGCAAATTGGTTTAAGCATAAAAAGCAAAACTTTTTCTTCTCTAAGGGCTGCTAAATATCTGTAGCTGCCGGCTACATTTAAATGGTTGCTTTCTGTTTAATTTATCACACCCTTTTTTTACACCTCTTATTGGATTTACGAACATAGCGCTCGGCGTATTCACGGGTGTCTGAAGATGACCGCTTTTACATTAGTTTATAACCGAAAAGCATGCTATTTAGCAATTTCATAAATTTAATATCGTCAGTCTTTTGTATCCACCTTAACTTTCCTTTAATTGTATCAAAAAACAGGGATACAAAGTCTGGCGTTTTTCAAAGTTAAGCGTACCGGAGAATATAATAATCTGGTCTGACTACAGAGCATAGTGCTCTACAATTTCATACCGGTTTTTAAATCCACCTTGACTCTCCTTTACTGTATCGAAGACGGGATTATATGGAGTCTCACTTTTTTTACAGAAAATTATTACGGCGCCTTGAAGAAAAAGGCCTAACTGTAGATATGACTGCTTACAACAGCTTATTTACTTTTCTGCAATTTATTATAAACTAGGCGGCGGTTGTCTAACATATACAATAAACAATTAAAGGAGCACAGAGGGATGCTGGAGCGGGTCGCCCTCCACTCAAAGTCAACAAAACAATAAAGACCCACTCCCTCGGCGTACGACCAAATCAGTGACTAGAGGGGGGGTGTTTCAAACGTCCTACTCCCTACCACTCTCTTACCAATATTGTAAGAGACAATATGCACTGTTCTCCGCCAATGTATAAAAACCTGTTCTCCAGGGCAACACACCAGAACCAACACATAAGGTGTACCCGAATCCCGGGATTTACCACTGTATCCACACCCAACGTTGGACACTGCTCTTGTTAGAGCAAAAAATGTGAAAGACGCAAGTGACACCTCACGGAAACACCACCGTCGGGGTAACTGGTATCAAATTTCCAGACAGGCCCCTGTCTCATCATCGGTTGTCACATGCGTCTTAAAGAAAAATAAGATGAAAGGAAAGAAGTGTCCAAAACAACAAACATATATAGTGACAAACTAGTGAAGGTGCAGAAATATCTGCTAGTGACCAACACATATAAACAAAGTGAAAATAAAGTAACAAAGTGCATAAAAACACACACCCAATCAACCGTCCCTTACCCAACTTTATTCATAGGGCGGAGATGGTGTGCTTGTATAAAAAAGGGGGCTGGTAGTTAATCATATCTACCACAACCTCCTGCCAGTGCCGACATGTTTCACTGCTATGTTATATTAAAGCAGTTTCTTCAGGGCTGCACTCTGGGAATGTCACTTCACTGTCTTGGACACTAGTTCTATAGTGTGCAAAGGGCAGCCAGGCCATTCATACCGGCCGCTCCAGTATCTATAAGGGCAATCAACACTTCTCATGTAAGTCTGTGCCTTATTGCTCCATTATCAAATCGTGCCGTGCTCGACGGCTGAGGAAAGGCGCCTTCCGAGCACGGCACGATTTGATAATGGAGCAATAAGGCACAGACTTACATGAGAAGTGTTGATTGCCCTTATAGATACTGGAGCGGCCGGTATGAATGGCCTGGCTGCCCTTTGCACACTATAGAACTAGTGTCCAAGACAGTGAAGTGACATTCCCAGAGTGCAGCCCTGAAGAAACTGCTTTAATATAACATAGCAGTGAAACATGTCGGCACTGGCAGGAGGTTGTGGTAGATATGATTAACTACCAGCCCCCTTTTTTATACAAGCACACCATCTCCGCCCTATGAATAAAGTTGGGTAAGGGACGGTTGATTGGGTGTGTGTTTTTATGCACTTTGTTACTTTATTTTCACTTTGTTTATATGTGTTGGTCACTAGCAGATATTTCTGCACCTTCACTAGTTTGTCACTATATATGTTTGTTGTTTTGGACACTTCTTTCCTTTCATCTTATTTTTCTTTAAGACGCATGTGACAACCGATGATGAGACAGGGGCCTGTCTGGAAATTTGATACCAGTTACCCCGACGGTGGTGTTTCCGTGAGGTGTCACTTGCGTCTTTCACATTTTTTGCTCTAACAAGAGCAGTGTCCAACGTTGGGTGTGGATACAGTGGTAAATCCCGGGATTCGGGTACACCTTATGTGTTGGTTCTGGTGTGTTGCCCTGGAGAACAGGTTTTTATACATTGGCGGAGAACAGTGCATATTGTCTCTTACAATATTGGTAAGAGAGTGGTAGGGAGTAGGACGTTTGAAACACCCCCCCTCTAGTCACTGATTTGGTCGTACGCCGAGGGAGTGGGTCTTTATTGTTTTGTTAACATATACAATAACCAGCCTTATCCAGTTTATCAGGTTTTACCAATTACTTACTTGCTGTATCTTGACTCACAGCAAAGCCAACTCTCTCGAACCCGATGTTCCCTTTCTATTTGTATAGTTTTTATAGCCGCGTATGGAGAACGATTCCCCAAAGGAACTTTGTATCATGGGCGGCCATCTTAAAATAGCTAAAAACCTTATTTGAGATTATTAATTGATTAGAAATGGCTGGTTTGTTGAGGTGCCTTAGGAGTCTTGGAAATGTTCCGACATGATAAGCACTGAAAATTAGCATGCACAAAAGTCCATGATGACTGAAATGCGTGACCCCACACACACATCAGACGCAATCTAATTATAGAAACACGTGTATGCTGTACACACATAGATTGCACAACTTCCCTCCAAATAAATGCTCTTTTTACTCCCAACGCAGGCCATAAAAATGACAATTCTTAAGTCCAACATTTATACAAAAGAACAAATTATGTCTTGAAGATGGCTATCACTTCTATTACATGAATGGGCCAATAGCTGCCTTCTCACTGTGGGCATATTCTGTCCCTTGGACCCATAAATAAGCAGCTACGGTTGAACCTCTTACAATTACAGCACGCTCACAGCTAACCGTTGTGATAATCATGCCACATCAAAACAGTAACCACATATCACATTTTCCTGGTGTTCCCCCTCACCAGTCTTCTGCCCAGGATCAAAGCTGATATCCGATGACATATTTGACTCTTCCAAATCCATATGCACATAGTCTTCTTCAAGTGTTAGCTCCTTGCGCTTGGCCAAGCCGTCTATGTCACAAATGTACATATAGAACGCTCCCCGGCAGGGGGCAGTGATGACATCTTTGCTCATGGTCTGACCCAAGTGGAAACCCTACAGCCATTCCACACTGCAGCAGAAAAGGCTCAGTGACTCAAAACACTATGAAATACACATGGTAGAGTATAACACAGGAGCTGCATTTCCTGTTTTTAAATCCACCTATTTAGTGTAAAGAAGTAGTGCCGAATTAAACCCTGTGGAGGCCCGTAGGCAGTGGAACTTTTGAAGGGCCACCTCGCAAATTATCTCCTAATATGTTTTTAATTTTACCAACCAACAACTTTAATAATTAACATGTAAGAGTTTGCACCAGATTTTTTATTAAACTGACAGCTGCCCAGCACAGCGGGGTAATTATCCCCACATGGGCGTTCCGCGGAGGTCATGACGAGCTCAGCTCGTTATCAGCACAGCGCCACCGTGCTGCATTACGAGCTGAGCTCGTCATCAGCACGCAAGAGTTTAAGACAGCTGGGTTGAGAGGGTTAAAGTGCGCATTTGTGGCTGGACGTCTCAAGGCAGCCGGCCAAAGACACACAAGGCAGCCCTCTGCCCACCACTTCTCCCTGCTCACTGAGCAGACCCGACCGCATTCTGACGCTCGGTTCAGGACGGGACGCTAAAAAATAAAATGGTAACGATTTACCATTTTAATTTTGATCTCTGAGTCTTTGGGGGACACATAAGTGGGGTGAAACTCCTCCGCTCTAATGGAAGAGCTGCCCCTGGATGCCAGAAGATGAGCTTTTAAGAGACAGTTAGGTGAATCTGATGCCTCTGGTTTATGTACTTTAAGTTGTTAATGGGTACATTACATTAATACAGTATTTTCTCTATAGAATCTTTAATGTAAAGTTTTCGTTCCTTTGAGATGATTCATTTTTTCCTATCTTTTGAAAACAACTTAAGAAAGCTTGATTGTAATTTTCTGTCAAGATCAAATCAATATTATTTTGATCCATTGTAGCGGGCCTCGAGTGGGGCCCATAGGCCGGTGCATACTTTGCCTATTTGGTAAACAGGACCCGTAAAGAAGAATTTGTGTGGGGAGATGACACACGTCTGTTTCAATATATGAAGGTGTCTCCCCCGGATTAGGTTCCAAACCTCTGTTTACTAGGCGGGGGTTCTGAAATTGTTGGCCATGCCAGTAAGAGGCGCCATAGACAGCTAACAACCAGGCCTTGAAATCTGATGTCCTCGACTGGCACTGTTGTGTTTATCTAAGCGGTTATCGACTTTCCTTTCGATGTTCTCTTCTATGCCTGATAAGCAATAAATGTGTGTCTGGTGCCATGCACAGCAAATGTACTGCAACTGGCTAAAAACGATCAATGTTTCAAATTCTTACCAGTTAGGTGATGTGAAATTGTTTGCGGTTTTATCACAGCAGGACAACTCAGTCTCAGGGAGAAAATATTGCTTCTTCCTTACAAAAGAATGTCTCTGCTTATTCTACATTCAGCTTTCTCCAGATCTCGAGTTCCAACCTCTATTATAGGAAATAACAGCAACTTGTTACAGCTGCCAATGATATTTAATAATGACCTTATTCTCGGTGCCCTGTGTCCTGAAGGTGCTGACAAACATAAAAGAAGCCACAGTATGCACTAGGGACTATTTGTTCAGAAAACGACGTCTCTTTTCAGAAACTGCATTTTATTTGTTTTTATTCAGTCTCCTGTGACAATAACTTTTATTATTGCAACCTGAATTACAGCCGTTTAGACTTAACAAATAGGCGCATTCCTTTGATGCATTTCTACCTTTTTTTCAGCCAGGCACTTGAGCTGTAATCCTTTCACTTTTTTAAAAAGGTGAAAGCACTAAACCAAAAAGAACCTGTTTTTTGATAGGTTGGTTTCTTAAAGTTGTGTGTTAACCTAGGGTGCCCACCTAGGTAGACCACTTTTAATTGTTTAGGTTTGGATCCATGCAAGATGTAGACCTCTCGTCACTCTTCTCTGGGACCCCCCCTGGGTAAGGGGGTAATTGACGACTCTAACAGTCTCCTGCGTGACACCCATAGACATTCACTCCCAGTGAGATACAGGCTTACAGGATTTGGCAAGGACCTCCATTGCAGCAGGCACATTTTCTTGGCATAGTGCATCTGTGAGATGTAACACATATAGATCACTTCCCTGTGGGGAAATATTAACACATATATCTGGCTCGATTAACCCTCGCTCACAACACAAACCCTTACAACACATAATCCATAACAACGCAAATTACTATTCTAACTCCCCTGGGATGTTACTTGGGGGAATGCATTGTAATGGCATGCGTTGTAATGACATGTGTTGTAATGGATTTTGCGTTAAAAAATTGTGTTGTAATGGCACGTGTTGTAACGCATGCGTTGTAGAGGATGTCTCCCACCTAGGTTCTAGGTGGGTCAGCAGTAGGGGACCACCACATAGGCATGAGCCTAGGGTCCCACTAATAACCTGTCTCGCCCCGTACCATGCGGGTAGCCCTGCAGCAGAGCCTTGACAGCAGACTCAGTTTCTACTTCATCCTGAGAGCCCTTCCGTGCTGTTGAGTTGGACCTGGGAGACACCCAGGAATCTGGTTACCAGTGGCTCAGTCCGCCGCAGTGCTGGTCTGGTGGCTTAGTGGACTAATGTGTCTACTGTAGGGGCCTGTGTTTGATCTCAAGGTCAGAGGTTCAAATCCTGGCGGGTCCACTCAGCGTTTCATCCTTCTGAGGTCAATAAAATGAGTACCATTGAGTTGGGTAACAATAAACACCTGTTGTTCGTTTACGATTCTGAAAGTATATAACCTAAATGTCAATGTCATTATCCAGCATTATATACTATGGCAGATGTCTTCTGAGTTACAGAACACTGCATTGTGTTTGATTGTTGACACAATAAAATCTGTTTATAAAAATTAAAAAAAATACATCTGTTGTTCAACGCCAAGATGCCCATGGGTGAAAGTGCACTCTACAAATACACGTTATGTTTACAAATACACATACTATGTTATGTACTCTCAGCCCTTGAGTTCCAAAGGGTTCCGTCCTTTCTCCCTGGAAAATGGTTCCTACTTACGCCAAGGGAATTGGTTCTTACACTCTCTCAGTGTTAACCTTGGCTCTGCGAACAATCCCTTTAGTCTCTAAACAAATATCTGTCCAATGTGCATCTCGTATTTAATCTAACCAGATTAAGATACTCTGCATTCAGCCTGCATCTCAAAATATGCAGCTTTTCATAAGTTCTTCATACTTTTGTATGATGCTCCAGAAAGCGAGCTCTAGACGATGACATGCCATATGGCTACCAGCAGATGATCTGCAGCCATGAGATGTAGGCCTTTATGCCTGAACCCCAAAGTGCCATGTTGTAATCTGTGTAGTCTGCCTTGAGTGGGCCAAGTGAACGCCCCCCAAAAGTGTGGAATGTGAGTGTGAAAGACTTGGATATAGTGTGTGTGTGATATCCGAGTTTGGGGATACCCACGTGTACATGTATCCCCAAGATTGTAGGATGCTTCAAAGCTTAGGTGGTCTTTAGATGCGCCCAGGTATTCCCTACATGTCCTCCTATGCTGCTCTCCTCTTGGCCACACCTTGCTCAGCAGTGACCTTGCAGCCTTTGGAAATTAGTTGTCTTGCAATGAGCAAGTCCTACAGAAAGATGCACTTTGTCCTGATTGGTTACTCTTTATATCTGGGGATTACTTTGAATTTTAGTAGCCAGTTGACACCGTTTTGGGATTAAAAACTGGTCCTGTGAGCTAGATACCCATGTTCACCTTTCTTATACAGGGAGCTCTGAAGAGGAGATAAAATCCCAGTTGTGCCCATAATCTGCCTAAATTAGACCAGAGTACAGATTCCGCTATGAGCGGCAGTGCCGTTTTAACGCATGGGCTCTCTGGGCAGGGCCCACAAGCATAAGCCCCATGCAGACCAGAATTTAACACTAATTTTCCGTTAAACATTTTGATTCCGGTGAGTTGTTGTGTAGGCAAAGCCCAGTGCACTGATTTGCCCGGGGGCCTATAATGCTGTTAAGACGGCCCTGGTGAGCGGTGCTGCTGTGAGGACTTTTACTGGCAAGCAGATGAAATTATCAGAGACCTGTGCAGTGTCCAGTCCTACCACAAGACTGTCACTCGTGAAAACAGATTTCCTCAACTCCCCTATGAAAAGTCAATAATTTATGTCCGTGTGAGGTGAGTGAGAGATGAGTGCAAGGAACCTCTGGGATGTACGTCTGCTGCCTCGTGGCCTGACCACGGTGCCCTACCTCTCCCGGTACTTATACCCGTTCCCTACTTCTATGCAACACCAGTGTGGCCTTCCACGTACTTTCACCGATTTCCTGCCTGGAACCAGAAACTGTGCCCTTGACCACTTCCAAAGCAATTTTCCAAATGGTTACACTACTTAAATATGCAGCTCTGAAAACTGTGCCTTTTACCACTTACAGAGCAGTCTTACCCTTGCTCACACTTAGGCATGCCAAATGGCTGTGTGTTTTTTTACTGGCCTGGCTTGTATTTTTACATTCAGGTCAATAAAAAGTTTGGGAAATGTAATGAAATCCGGCATTTTTTCCTCCCAAAACATGCACGTAAAGCTGGAAACACATAAACAAATCAGGTAAAATATATTTGAGAGCTTTCTAAATCATTTCAGAATGACTATTAGAACATTGGCCTGTTGGAAGCGCCTTTGAAAACAATGGAGTGTTCCGGGCTACTGATAATTCCAACATTCCAATGTTGTTGTTCATAGCTGTTACTGTGAGCAAAGGCCTCACGGACTGAAATCCCCTTGCACTGCGTGAGGCCTTTGTTTTATTTGTTAGAACATTCTGCTCTCTAGTGTCGCAATGTTCTAACTCAGGCCTTTAACGCTGGAGCGGGCCTTTCATGGGTGGTATAGCCCGCTACGGCGAGCTAAGGCTATATTAAAACATAGGGTTAATTGCTTTGTTATATAAAAGAATCCACTAGCCTTTGACTGTTCCCGAATAGCCAAAAGTGCCAGTATTTGTTTCAAGGAACTGTGGCAACGCTACTCACTCTACAGCTATGTGTGTGTCACTAAGAATGATGACACCAAATGTAGAGTTTGGTCAGCCTTCATGAATGACCACCCCCTCATGTGTGATGGCAAACAGGCCATGTGTCAGCACGTGTCAACGGCATGCTCCAGTTGGTGGAATGTCTTGCTGCCACCGAAATCTACCACCTGGTACATGTCTCACGTAAAATCCCAGCCCCTACAATTGCCTATGTTCTCACTAGAATACACCACCACGCTTGTGTCAGAACCAGCCATTGTTCTCTGTCACTTTCCATAATTTCTGACTTAATGAGCAGTTATTCCCTTTAAATTTCAGCTATTACCGAGTCCTACAATTCATCACGAGCTCTTAAGACTCTAGTATGTTTTTTTTTAAAGGGATAGATTATGGGTCCAGTATGATTTTTGATTTTGCCTCACAGTCAGAGGGTGCCCCTAAGAAAGCTGATTTGTTCTGGGTACATTTAGTTTCACCAGTGGATATTTGGTGTCTGAGTGATACATCAGAAATGCTGGGCCACAAACCTCATTACCTCACATAAGCCCCGATTATCAGATGGAGCTGATTACTGTATGGAATTCCGCATCTGATATTCCTAGGTGTTAGGCCATGAGGCCTGCTTTCATTCGCTGATAATTCTGCCCATAAATATTGCACGAGACTTTGGCTGCAGCAACAGCCAAGCCTCTTTCCCTGTTTTCTTTTGGGACGAGACCTATACATCGGGGTTATTTATGCTCATTATTGCCTGGACTTGGTGCGGTGTTAACACATGGTAATATTATTTTCATGTGTATATTTACCTCCCTGCCTGTACAGTCAAACTCATAAGCAGGCCCAGGCTGTTTATGCGCTAATTGTAAGTCCCAGACCTTAATTTGCAATTTATTAGGTGCCGGGCCCATTTTTTTTCTCAGAGGATCGCAGAGGTGCAACCAAATGTGGGAGTTGTAGAACACCAAGAGTGTTTAGTATTTTGATTTTGTATTTGTCTCTTTCATCCACTACCGTACGCTCTCTGTCCCTTAATTTCACCCTTATAGGCTGTTCTCTTTCATCCTTTCTTTCTCGATTTTTCACTGCATTACTATCTACCTCGTTTCACTCTTTCCCACTTTCCTGCCTTTTTCTTTCTTGTTCTGGGTCAAAGTCTGATGGAGAAAAAAAAAAAATACCGGGTCCCAAAAATTAGTGACGGTGGGCCCTATTAGAACCACCGGCTCAAATTAAGTACTGGTAAAGCCCAGCACTCCAAACATCCTTCGTCTGCTAAATTGCTGTGCGACCTTTAAAAATGCCGTTTTACCACTGATTATTTAAAAATGCTGTTTTACCACTGATTAATATGTGCAAGTTTTGGTTTTCCTCTAGGTAGGCAGTGTAAATGTTGGCACAAAATGACACAGGCTTCAATGTAAGCAGGGGCAGTCATAGACTAGCTGTAAGCAACTGACACCCCGATGAACCATACTATCGGTACGCCAAAATTTAATATTTTATATTCGTTTTGTTTTTTAGAGTCTATGGGGCAGATTTCCCCCCTGCGCCACTTTTGCATCACTTTTCCCTGTTAAACGTGACGCAAAAATGGCACAAGGGGCTTGTAAATCTGCCCCTATCTTTCCCTCTAATTTGCCGTACCACTGGTAACGGTCTAGTTCGCCTCCATAGTCAAGTCAATCCAAATATGCAAAATTGAACCTCTGCAAACTACAAAATGCGGCCTCCTGTATTCGGTGGTGCAGGTAAAGAGATACATGATGAATGCAGCCACTTTATTAGAGAATTACTTAGATTAGGTGAGAACAGAAAATGTATTTTCTATTTTATTCGTGTCCCAGTATGAGTGTATGTAAAATATATTAATTAAAAAAACAACACACAACTCTAACTCCATTATTCTGTCCCCTTTACTGCTGGACTATCAACTACAAGCACTTTTCAATATCACCACTAGATGGCCCACAAGGACCGGGATTGAAAGTGGGTTTTTCCGTAAAAGCTTTTGTTGTTTTCTCTCTTTCTTTCTCGCTTCAGATTCTTTGCATCTAGATAATTAATTCTCACCTGCTCATTGTGAACAGGTGGCTTGGAGGACACAATATAATATGTATCGCAAGTCATAATCTGCACGAAATAGCGCTCAGAATATGAAATACAAAACCGAATGTACCCAGGTTATCAATCATCAGTTCACACAACGGAACAACACTGGCTACGCTGTTTTTCAATCTCTCGTACTCATGTTCCAGACAGACCATAAAATGTATTTTGTTAGATCGAAATAATAACCGCCCAGCATTGGGTATTTATTTCCTGCTAACGTATTTATTCGCTTTTTAGCAGAAACATGTAGTGAATACTTATGCTGGGGCTGCTGTGCTACAAAATGCTTAAGAATTACTTTCGTTTGTACACTACTAATCTCCAGCCCCTTGTGTTATTGAGTTTTTACAAAAACACATAGAAGGGAATGCTTCAAGAGTCCAAGAAGGTGCGTTGTGCTACCTGGTCTGAGCTTACAGAACCTACTGGGGTGTGGATATTAAGCTGCAAGGTTAAAATATGGGCTTCCGTTATTGTACTACGATAATATAGGAGCAAAACAAGTGTTCCAAGAGTCTCTGAGAGAACTGATTTCCTCACAATTAAACTTCAATGTGATATTGCTGCAAAGAAATACATGAACCCTGATGAAGTCCTATCAGAGGACGAAACGCGTTGTCCAGGCTGTTTCATTGATGTTTTGAAGACTAATGAAGAGAATTGTTTTGAGATTCATATTACGGCTCCCATGTTATTTTGGTCTTGGAGAAGAGTATATTGGGATCAAGACCATAGAATTACGTGCTCTTCGTGAAAGGGGAAGAAAAGAAAGAGAACAAGCTCTATAATACAGTTTTTGGATTCTTGAGGCACTCCCTTTTGTGTGTCTTTGTCTGTTCAATTGTATTTATCGTTGTTGAGTAGTTCAACCATTGTAGGGTGAGTGCCTACAGCTATTACAAGAGTAGCATATGTGCGGCCTTTCGTAGCCATAACTACTTTTGTTTGGGGATTATTTGTTCTCATTGAGTCTTTGTTTGATTTGCTTCCACATAGCATTTTATTTGGAACAGTTATGCACTTTTTGGTAATTTTGTTTTTCATGCTACTATCGGCATACAAACAATTCTGTGGGATTTAGTGCCAAACAAAACTTCTGAGTTGATATGGCTGGGGTTATTGCTGTGATGCTTAAGGTAAAGACTTAGATTGACCCCAAAATGGCCCTTCTGGGATTGCTAGAGGAACTTGACCTCTTAACCCTTTAGGTGCTGCCGTCGGCCAACGGTCGTCACGGGCACTACCTCCCCAGTGCTGCGTGCGACCGCTGGACGTCCAGTTCAGCACTGGATAATGGACAGCGCAGCACTGGGGAGGTATGTTTACAAGCTCCCAAGGTGTTAAGGCACACTCAAGTGTTTGTAACTTTTGTATTACTCTTTAGCAAACTGGACGCTGTAATCCTTGGCGCGTGAAAGGTGCACCGGAAAATAGAACTTGGGTTAGTGACGTGGACAAGGACATAGTGGGTGGAGGACTAGTGCCAGGGGGTGTATACATCCCAGGAAAAATGAAAAGATATAGGGCACACTAATGACCTAATTGAAAATATCGTTGCCAAGCTATCTAAGCTCTGAAAATATTCTAAGAGGTACGCTATTTCTGCTTAATTATCTTCAAAACTGGAACAAATGTATTTGCTTCATTATTTTTACACTACTTTTTCTGGTTCTAAATATGTTTGTAAACATCAATAAAATTGTCAAAAAAGCAAACAATTTTGTGTGTACAGGACCATCGGGGAGCGGGGTTTCCCTCTGTCGTTATATGAAGATATGCATTTTGTGGTGAGGTAAGTGTTGCTGAACAGCTGGCGGGGTTGTCAGCAGCACAAGGTAGCTAGTCGCCACTAACTTTTTCTGCAGCAGCCAGCAGGAACGATGCCGTGAAGAATAGCCTCCCTCCTACCCTGAACACTACCCCCACCACAATGTAAAAGACCACATTGTGGAAAAAAGGAGCACACAGGGGAAAAGGGAAGGGGACAAAATAATAAAAGACTTTTGTTGTTTCACAGGTCTGGTCTAGTCTGGTCTGCCTTCTTCCTGGTTAACACTGTATGTAAATAGAAAGTAAGTGGACAGTGGGAGACACAGCATGCAGTCATACAGATTACCAATCTAGTATCACCATGTTACACTTACAGGGAGTTTCTGTGCCGGAATCGTCGTAGTAAAACAAATATAAACCCAGAACTCCTTATTTCATAGGGGGGGAAGACTCGAGGCTATCACGGAATAAACTTCCAAAGTAATTATAAGTAATTTCCTCCCATGCTATACTCGAGAAACAGGAGGGCCAAAAGGAACTTCAGGATACTGTATACCCCACAATGTACACACTAAATTGTATCTCCTTTCCAGTAGTGAACAAATCAAGGCGCGGGCAACCCGCAACTTTGAACTGCTCCGCTATGAACCGCATGACCACTGCGGTGTATTTGTCAAGAAAATTGTGAAATAAAGTAAGCGGAGCGGAGAGCCCGAAAACACCAGTACTGCTCCTCTGTACCGCTAAGCAAGGAAGGCGGAAATGCCCCACAGCCCCGAGAGGAGAGCGCTTCGTGCGCAGTCTTCCACTCTCGGGGTGAAGATCAAATCCCTGAGTACGCGCTAGGCAGAAATGCCCCACAGCCCCGAGAGGAGAGCGCTTCCCCACGCAGTCTTCCACTCTCGGGGTGAAGACCAAATACCTGAGAACGCACTGGGTCATCCGGAAAGCAAGGCTGGCCTTCGCTATTCTGGAATTGAGCACACGCGTGCTCACAGGTTAAACGAGGCTTCGTCAAGGAGAGACAGCGTCTCTATGGCAATAAACCGAGAGACCTCCAGCGGGGAAGCACCATCCGCTATTCGGCTTTGGGAGATTGTCAAGTGCCGTTCTCTGGAAGAGGCGGGGCTTATATCAGGATAGGCTTTTGGTAGTCACATGGTTTCTTCTTCCTACCACTGTGCCCCATGGCCTTCTGGGAGATGTAGTGAAATAGGGTAAACTGTGAGATACTGGGATTTCATTCAAAGCAGAGAAAGGTGTTGTGTGTTTTTCTCTTAGACTAGCTCCCTTTCGTGTCTGAAAACCAGTAATCGCGACAGAACCCCCTCGCAAGGATCGCCGACTCGGCGGTCATCCAGGCTTCCCTGGATGGGTAGTGTGGAACGGTTCCAGTAGGTCGGGGCAGTTAAGGTTCTGCACTGGCTCCCACATTCTATCTTCTACCCCATAACCCTTCCACTCAACAAGATATTGTACTTGCCCCCGTACTATCCGAGAATCGATGAGTACTTGTACTTCGTATTCTTTCTGGCCATCTATTTCTACAGGGAGAGGTCAGTCAGGTACTCTCATGCTAGTAGGACTGGGTTGGAGCAAAGAGACATGGAATACAGGATGGATGTGCCATGCTTCGGGTAGGGATAGTCTCATAGCTACGGGATTTATGACTTCCTCTATACCATATGGACCAATGTATTTAGGTTTCAGTTTATTAACACTTTAAGGTGAATGTTCTTGGTTTCCAACCATACCTTGTCCCCCACCTGGTAAACAGGTTCTGGAGACCTTTTTCTATCAGCAAAGTGTTTCTGTGTTTGTTGGGATGTGAGGAGATGTTTCTTTGCGTCTAGCAACACAGCCCTGAGATGAGCATGGTGTTCTTAAATACTCAGAAGTTGGGACTGGACTGACCATTCAAAGGGAACCATGTTGGGATGATGACCGTGCAAACAAAAGAATGGCGAGCACCCCAACGTTGAGTGTTCAGCATTGTTGAATGTGAATTCCGCTGTCCATAATAGAGTATACCAATCAGAGGTATTTTGGAGGGTGAAGCAACGGAGATATTGCTCCAAGGTTTGGTTCAACCGTTCTGTTTTTCCATCTGTCTGTGGATGGTAGCTACTTGAGAGTTTACCTTCTATCTGCATGGTTTTACATAAAGCTTTCCAGAAGCGAGAAGTGAATTGTGATCCACGATTCGTGATAAGGACACTCTGGATTCCGTATAGTCTGATCACATTTTGTAGAAAAACTAGGGCTAACTCGGATGAAGTAGGTAACCGTTTGAGAGGTATAAAGTGTCGCATTTTAGAAAAATGATCAACAACCACCAATATGGTTGTGTACCTCTCACAGGGTGGCATCTCTACGATAAAACCCATCGACACCGTATGCTATGGTCTGGGGGAATAGGTAAAGGTTGTAGGAGGCCTGTTGGTTTCTTGTGGTCTGCCTTTCCTTGTGCACACATAGCACAATTCCTTATGTACTGCTCAGTGTCTTTTCTCAAGGTGGGCCACCAAAAAGATCTATCGATGCTGGCAATGGTCTTATATCTTCCCAGATGTCCTCCCAACGTGGAGTCATGTGCCCATGCCAACACCTGGTTTTGTATTGTTGCGCTTGGGATGTACAAAGCTTAATAATGGTATAACAGGTTTTCTTTTTCTGTGCGGTACTCTGGAAGTGGATCACTGAAATAATATCGAGGGACAGAATATCGACCAACAAAAATATCGTTGACAAAATATCGAGAGACAAAATATCGAGTTTCTATCTACAAACAGGTAAGTACAAAAATATCGAGTTAAAAATATCGTTTACAAAAATATCGTTGTAAAAAATATCGACTTTAATAAAAACAATGTTTAATTACATTAATACAAAAAATTAATTACTAAAATATACTTAACAATACTTAAAATAACTTTTAATAATTAATGAAAGTAAAAAAATTATATTTTTTTAATCATATTTCTTAAAACATATATATATATAGTAACAAAATTTAATTAAATAATAGCCAATATTATTAACGTACAAATACAATAGAATAAAAATTACTATTCCCACTCCAGTGGGTGCAACAGTAGGGAAAGCGTTGGATAGCGTAGGGGTTAAAATTACTATTCCCACTCCAAGGAGTGCAACAGTGGATATATGACGTTACAACGCAACTTTTACAACGCACTACCATTACAACGTAAGTATTGGTAAGTATATAATAATTTTTATAATTTAAATTATTTAAAATTAATTTAATATAATTTAATTTAATTTAATTTAATTTCATTAAATTAAATTAATGTAAATTTAATTTTACTTTATTTTTACACTGTACCCCTGTACCCCAAAAACCCAAAACTGACCCTGAACCCTAAAAAAAAAACCTTTACCCAAAACCCCAAAACTGACCCTGAACCCTAAAAATACCCCTTTACCCAAAAACTAAAAACTGACCCTGAACCCTAAAAATACCCCTTTACCCAAAAACCCAAAACTGACCCTGAACCCTAAAAATACCCCTTAACCCAAAAACTAAAAACTGACCCTGAACCCTAAAAATACCCCTTTACCCAAAAACTAAAAACTGACCCTGAACCCTAAAAATACCCCTTTACCCAAAAACTAAAAACTGACCCTGAACCCTAAAAATACCCCTTTACCCAAAAACTAAAAACTGACCCTGAACCCAAAAAATACCCCTTTACCCAAAAACTAAAAACTGACCCTGAACCCTAAAAATACCCCTTTACCCAAAAACAAAAAACTGACCCTGAACCCTAAAAATACCCCTTTAATTTAACATAATTAGCAATTAATCAATTAAATTAAATTAATTACTAATTACATTTTAAATAATTAACAAATATTATTTAATTACCAATTAATTAAATATTACTACCAATTAATACATTTACATATTTAATTAATTATAATTAAATTACTTCCCACCCTATTCCCCTATAAACCCACAACCCGCTACAGGAAATAAATTATTTTAATTTACATAATTAGCAATTAATCAATTAAATTAAATTACATTAATTACCAATTAAATTTTAAATAATTAACAAATATTATTTAATTACCAATTAATTAATTATTACTACCAATTAATAAATTTACATATTTAATTCATTATAATTAAATTACTTCCCACCCTATTCCCCTATAAACCCACAACCCGCTACAGAATAAAATTACACATTAATTACAAAAAAATCATTAATTAAAAATAATTATAACATAAAATGACACTTTTCACACATATTATAACATAAAAACACTATAAATAATTAAATATTATTTAAAAAACGATATTTTTTACTATCTAGATTATACACTTGGATATTTTCACTTTCTATATTATTTACAGTCGATATTACTTCACTTACCTTAAAAACGATATTTTGACTGTCGATATTCTGTCCTGTCGATATTTTGTCCAAACGATATTTAAAACTCGATATTCTGTCCAAACGATATTTTGGAGTCGATATTATGTCTGTGCACCTCTGGAAGTACTTGGATCCACGCATCGACATCGATGTCCGCTAAAGACACTTTGATATCCTCAAGGAAGTCACGTGAAGTCGTCAATGCTACCGATGTGGTAGGAAAACATGTCTCAGTTAGTATGGATGGGGGTTCTGGTGTTTCAGGTGACAACACATTTTCTGAATCATCGATGCATGATAATGCATCGGCTTTGCCGTTCTGTGGTCCAGGCCTGTACTTGATAACAAAATCATAATCAGAAAAGAAAAGAGTCCATCTCAACTGACGTGGTGTTAGGGCTTTGGCTGTTTTCAAGAACAACAGATTCCTGTGATCAGTGTATATCTCAATAACATGATGAGCTCCTAGAAGGTAATGCCTCCATTCCTCACAACCCCTTTTTATGGCGAGTAACTCTCAGTGATTGAGTAATTCACTTCACTTGGGCTACGTTTCTTCTAATAATAAGCAACCAGGTGTAGCAGTGTGGCTCACTGGTTAGAAGCGGCAGACCCTGAAGCAGAGGTCGGCCCGGGACCAGGGTTCAATTCCCATCGCGGCAGGGTCTTGGGTCAATGTCCGTGGACTCGATAATTCTCGCCTAGGTGCCTAAGCTAACCATGGGTCCCACTCTGCAACTCTGGGCAATAGCTTGCTTAATCTCCACAACGGCCCTATCAGCGCCGGGGATGCCTGGCTTCACCTTGGAGGTGCCCAAGAGGGACCATCTCACAGGGAAAGTCAGGACGGGTTCCCCAGCGGTATACAGCGCCAGGACACTCCGAGATGGAGTAACAGTGCGCTTTACAAGTATACATTTTAGCTGTCCGGTAGTGGGACGACGTTGCAACAATGCCCCTCCTATTGCATTTTGCGAGGCATCGGTTTCCATGATGAAAGGAAATTGTGGATCGGGGTGTCTGAGAATAGGTGCATGGGTGAACCTTTCTTTCAGTATGTTGAAGGATTTCTCAGCCTCCTCTCCCCAGATAAACGGGGTGTTTTTTCATAACAGGCAGGAGATGGTGTGGATGATTTTTGAAAAGTCCTTGATAAAACGCCGATAATAATTGGCGAACCCCAGAAAGCTTTGGACGGATTTCACGTGTTGGGGGTTTTTCCATTGGGTGATGGCCTCCACCTTGCCTGTTTCCATCTGGAATCCTTTTGTGTTTATGATGTACCCCAGGAAAGCAACTTCTTGAACATGAAACAAACACTTTTCCAGTCTGGCATATAGGGAATGTTGTCGAAGTCGTTCCAGGATGGTTTTCACATGTAGAATGTGTTCATGAAGACTGGACAAATATACCAAGATATCGTCGATGTACACAACGCAAATAGTATCCAGCAATCCGCGGAGTACCTCATCCATAAAGTACTGGAATGCCGCCGGGGCATTGCAGAGACCGAAGGGCATTACTCTGTACTCAAAAAGCCCGAATTTTGTTCGAAAGGCGGTCTTCCACTCATCACCATGCTTCAACCTTACCAAATGGTAGGCTCCTCGTAACTCCAATTTGGTGAAATATTGAGCCCCCTTTATCTGGTCCAATAAGACAGGAATCAAGGGTAAGTGATAACGATTTTTTATTGTGACCCGGTTGATAGCTCTGAAGTCAATACACATGCGTAATTCATGGCAATCCTTCTTTGTGATAAAAAAGAGAGGAGGAGAAGCAGGTGATGAGGAATGTCTTATAAAACCTCAAGCTAGGTTTTCATCAAGGTACTTCCGTAAGTAGTGCGTCTCGTGTTCTGAATTAAGCAGAACACTCCTACCCAGTCAAAAGATCAGGGCTTGATCCATCACCGTTTTTTAGCTCACTGCACCATCCCAGTTCAGAACCTGCCTACATGCAAATTAGTCTGTTCCTGTCCCAGTGCATGATGGGAACAGGGCAAACCAAACTACCAAGCCAATTCTTATACTGGGAAGGAAACAAGCTTCCGGGGACCGGTTTCTGCCATTTCAGGCGTCGTCGGCCCGGCTTGCTTGAATCCTGATGGTGCAATGAGCAAGGGACTCACATCTGAGTATACCCTTCCACGCTTATGGTGGACAAAATGATTCAGAAAAGGGGGTGGTGATGAACAGAGTGCCTGAATTAAGCAGACCACTCTTACCCAGTCCAAAGATCAGGGCTTGATCCATCACCGTTTTTTAGCTCACTGCACCATCCCAGCTCAGAACTTGGCTATATGCAAATTAGTCTGTTCCTGTCCCAGTGCATGATGGGAACAGGGCAAACCAAACTACCAAGCCAATTCTTATACTGGGAAGGAAACAAGCTTCCGGGGACCGGTTTCTGCCATTTCAGGCGTCGTCGGCCCGGCTTCCTTGAATCCTGATGGTGCAATGAGCAAGGGACTCACATCTGAGTATACCCTTCCACGCTTATGGTGGACAAAATGATTCAGAAAAGGGGGTGGTGATGAACAGAGTGCCTGAATTAAGCAGACCACTCTTACCCAGTCCAAAGATCAGGGCTTGATCCATCACCGTTTTTTAGCTCACTGCACCATCCCAGCTCAGAACTTGGCTATATGCAAATTAGTCTGTTCCTGTCCCAGTGCATGATGGGAACAGGGCAAACCAAACTACCAAGCCAATTCTTATACTGGGAAGGAAACAAGCTTCCGGGGACCGGTTTCTGCCATTTCAGGCGTCGTCGGCCCGGCTTGCTTGAATCCTGATGGTGCAATGAGCAAGGGACTCACATCTGAGTATATACCCTTCCACGCTTATGGTGGACAAAATGATTCAGAAAAGGGGGTGGTGATGAACAGAGTGCCTGAATTAAGCAGACCACTCTTACCCAGTCCAAAGATCAGGGCTTGATCCATCACCGTTTTTTAGCTCACTGCACCATCCCAGCTCAGAACTTGGCTATATGCAAATTAGTCTGTTCCTGTCCCAGTGCATGATGGGAACAGGGCAAACCAAACTACCAAGCCAATTCTTATACTGGGAAGGAAACAAGCTTCCGGGGACCGGTTTCTGCCATTTCAGGCGTCGTCGGCCCGGCTTGCTTGAATCCTGATGGTGCAATGAGCAAGGGACTCACATCTGAGTATACCCTTCCACGCTTATGGTGGACAAAATGATTCAGAAAAGGGGGTGGTGATGAACAGAGTGCCTGAATTAAGCAGACCACTCTTACCCAGTCCAAAGATCAGGGCTTGATCCATCACCGTTTTTTAGCTCACTGCACCATCCCAGCTCAGAACTTGGCTATATGCAAATTAGTCTGTTCCTGTCCCAGTGCATGATGGGAACAGGGCAAACCAAACTACCAAGCCAATTCTTATACTGGGAAGGAAACAAGCTTCCGGGGACCGCTGGTTGCGTGGTATTAGTAATCACTGACGAGATCGTGTTCCAATCACCTGATGAGCCAGTGATCCCTTTTTGTCTCAGAGCTTTCAGTTTTCCAACGGTTCCATTGATCCGAGTGATGCTTGCCCCCTCTGGCCCATGCTTCGTTCTGGAAGCTGGGCTCGGGCACGACATTCTCCGATAAAGTGACCCCCTTTTCCACAGTACAGACATAGTTTCATTTTCCTCCGTTTTTCTCTTTCCTTGGTGGTCAGGGGACCTCTGATGCCTCCGATTTGCATTGGCTCTGATCTACCTGCCTGCTTGGATTGTTCTTCGGGATGAGGTTTAGATCTAGGAAGAAAAAGGCGCATGTCTCCCTTATTCCTATCTCCTTTTCGTTCCTGGATCCTATGATCAAGCTGGACTGTAAGGTCAATCAGTTCTTCGCAAGTTTGGGGCAGCTGTTCCACCTGAGCAAGGACATCCTTTAATTCCCCCCTTAATCCCTGGTAGAAGAGAGTGGTTCTTTTTTTCCTGTGGCCAGTCGGTTTCTACTATCAGGCGGTTAAATGTCGTTATATATGCTAACAAATCCTGTGATCCCTGTCGGATGGTGATGAGTTCACGATCTAGGGTCATCATGTGGGATTTGCGGTCAAACAGTTTCCTCAGTTCTAGGCAGAAATCGCTGAATCTATGTAACGCAGGATCCTTGCGTTCCATTAACGCAATCGTCTAGTTAGCGGCATTTCCTCCCATATAGGACATCATAAATGCAGACTTGACTGCTTCGTCCTGAAAAACGATTCAGAAAAGGGGGTGGTGATGGACAGAGCATCTGAATTAAGCAGAACACTCCTACCCAGTCAAAAGATCAGGGCTTGATCCATCACAGTTTTTTAGCTCACTGCACCATCCCAGTTCAGAACCTGGCTACATGCAAATTAGTCTGTCCCTGGCCCAGTGCATCATGGGAACAGGGCAGACCAAACTACCAAGCCAATTCTTTACTGGAAAGGAAACAAGCTTCCGGGGACCGGTTTCTGGCATTACAGCCGTCTTCGGCCCCGCTTGCTTGAATCCTGATGGTGCAGTGAGCAAGGGACTCATGTCTGAGCATACCCTTCCACTCCTATAGTGGCCAAAACGATTCAGAAAAGGGGGTGGTGATGGACAGAACATCTGAATTAAGCAGAACACTCCTACCCAGTCAAAAGATCAGGGCTTGATCCATCACCGTTTTTAGCTCACTGCACCATCCCAGTTCAGAACCTGGCTACAAGCACATTAGTCTGTCCCTGGCCCAGTGCGTCATGGGAACAGGGCAGACCAAACTACCAAGCCAATTCTTTACTGGAAAGGAAACAAGCTTCCGGGGACCGGTTTCTGGCATTACAGCCGTCTTCGGCCCGGCTTGCTTGAATCCTGATGGTGCAGTGAGCAAGGGACTCATGTCTGAGCATACCCTTCCACTCCTATAGTGGCCAAAACGATTCAGAAAAGGGGGTGGTGATGGACAGAGCATCTGAATTAAGCAGAACACTCCTACCCAGTCAAAAGATCAGGGCTT
Organism: Lissotriton helveticus; assembly: GCF_964261635.1. NCBI lineage: Eukaryota > Metazoa > Chordata > Amphibia > Caudata > Salamandridae > Lissotriton > Lissotriton helveticus. The sequence goes on from NC_136069.1 coordinate 1,149,035,932, forward strand.
GATCCATCACCGTTTTTTAGCTCACTGCTCCATCCCAGTTCAGAACCTGGCTACATGCAAATTAGTCTGACCCTGGCCCAGTGCATCATGGGAACAGGGCAGACCAAACTACCAAGCCAATTCTTTACTGGAAAGGAAACAAGCTTCCGGGGACCGGTTTCTGGCATTACAGCCGTCTTTGGCCCGGCTTGCTTGAATCCTGATGGTGCAGTGAGCAAGGGACTCATGTCTGAGCATACCCTTCCACTCCTATAGTGGCCAAAACGATTTAGAAAAGGGGGTGGTGATGGACAGAGCATCTGAATTAAGCAGAACACTCCTACCCAGTCAAAAGATCAGGGCTTGATCCATCACCGTTTTTTAGCTCACTGCACCATCCCAGTTCAGAACCTGCCTACATGCAAATTAGTCTGTCCCTGGCCCAGTGCATCATGGGAACAGGGCAGACCAAACTACCAAGCCAATTCTTTACTGGAAAGGAAACAAGCTTCCGGGGACCGGTTTCTGGCATTACAGCCGTCTTCGGCCCGGCTTGCTTGAATCCTGATGGTGCAGTGAACAAGGGACTCATGTCTGAGCATACCCTTCCACTCCTATAGTGGCCAAAACGATTCAGAAAAGGGGGTGGTGATGCACAGAGCATCTGAATTAAGCAGAACACTCCTACCCAGTCAAAAGATCAGGGCTTGATCCATCACCGTTTTTTAGCTCACTGCACCATCCCAGTTCAGAACCTGGCTACATGCAAATTAGTCTGTCCCTGGCCCAGTGCATCATGGGAACAGGGCAGACCAAACTACCAAGCCAATTCTTTACTGGAAAGGAAACAAGCTTCTGGGGACCGGTTTCTGGCATTACAGCCGTCTTCGGCCCGGCTTGCTTGAATCCTGATGGTGCAGTGAGCAAGGGACTCATGTCTGAGCATACCCTTCCACTCCTATAGTGACCAAAACGATTCAGAAAAGGGGGTGGTGATGGACAGAGCATCTGAATTAAGCAGAACACTCCTACCCAGTCAAAAGATCAGGGCTTGATCCATCACCGTTTTTTAGCTCACTGCACCATCCCAGTTCAGAACCTGGCTACATGCAAATTAGTCTGTCCCTGGCCCAGTGCATCATGGGAACAGGGCAGACCAAACTACCAAGCCAATTCTTTACTGGAAAGGAAACAAGCTTCTGGGGACCAGTTTCTGGCATTACAGCCGTCTTTGGCCCGGCTTGCTTGAATCCTGATGGTGCAGTGAGCAAGGGACTCATGTCTGAGCATACCCTTCCACTCCTATAGTGGCCAAAACGATTCAGAAAAGGGGGTGGTGATGGACAGAGCATCTGAATTAAGCAGAACACTCCTACCCAGTCAAAAGATCAGGGCTTGATCCATCACCGTTTTTTAGCTCACTGCACCATCCCAGTTCAGAACCTGGCTACATGCAAATTAGTCTGTCCCTGGCCCAGTGCATCATGGGAACAGGGCAGACCAAACTACCAAGCCAATTCTTTACTGGAAAGGAAACAAGCTTCCGGGGACCGGTTTCTGGCATTATGGCAATCCTTCTTTGTGATAAAAAAGAGAGGAGGAGAAGCAGGTGATGAGGAATGTCTTATAAAACCTCAAGCTAGGTTTTCATCAAGGTACTTCCGTAAGTAGTGCGTCTCGGGTTCCGTTAGAGCGTATACTCGGCTGCATGGGATCTCTGCTCCGGGGATTAGATCAATACGGCAGTCAAATACTCGATGGGGTGGAAGTTGGGTAACCTTCTGTTTATTGAAAACAGACTGGTATTCTTCATATTCACTTGGCAATGAGGTAGCACAAAAATAAACAGGATTTGCACAAGCGGAAGCCAGTAGATTAGCCTGAGATACCTCCTGGGAGTTGCTTAGAAAGGCCGCCTGTTGATGGCAGTGTTCTCTGCAGTATTCGATTTCAGGATCACAGTACGAGCTGCCCATCAAACTATAGGGTCGTGTAAAGTAAGCCATGGCATATCCAAGATGAGGCGGAACTGGGGAGCGTCTATGACATCAAACTGTATGAGTTCATAGTGGTTTCGTCCTGAAAAACAGCAGGTTTGCAGAGGAAATGTAAACGATATTGATTCAAAAATGTTTCAAACTTCTTAGGATCCCCGTAGAAGCGTTCAGGGGGTGCCAAGGGAATTCCAGTGTTTTGTATGACATGGACTGTGGGCACTGAATCACTTGCTGGAGGGGATATAGGACCAGCTGCAAAAAAGCCCCCCCTTGTGTAGGGGCAGGTGGGTGTACGACTGATATTGGTGGGGGTAAGGTAGCTTCCCTTATAGAAGGCCCTTTACCTTTCCGGGATATACCTGCTACCTCCCTTCTTAGTGTGTTCATTTCTTTCCTAAGTTCCTGCTTTTCCAGGCGTGAGGTTTGCACCTCCTGCTGTAGAGCGGTTAGGCTCTCCAGCAATGAGGACAATACCACATTAGTATTCATCGTTTAGGCTGGGTGTCTAACTTGGGCTTGACAATATGTCAGGGTTGTCAGCAGCACAAGGTAGCTAGTCGCCGCTAACCTTTTCTGCAGCAGCTAGCAGGAACGATGCCGTGAAGAATAGCCTCCCTCTTACGCTGAACACAACCCCCACCACAATGTAAAAGACCACATTGTGGAGAAAAGGAGCACACAGGGGAAAAGGGAAGGGGACAAAACAATAAAAGACTTTTGTTGATTCACAGGTCTGGTCTAGTCTGGCTCTCCTGCCTTCTTCTTGGTTAACACTGTTTGTAAATAGAAAGTAAGAGGACAGTGAGAGACACAGCATGCAGTCATACAGATTACCAATCTAGTATCACCATGTTACACTCACAGGAAGTTTCTGTGCCGGAATCATCGCAGTAAAACAAATATAAACCCAGAACTCCTTCTGTCATAGGGGGGGAAGACTCGAGACCATCACGGAATAAACTTCCAAAGTAAATATAAGTAATTTCCTCCCATGCTCTACTCGAGAATCAGGAGGGCCAAAAGGAACTTCAGGATAATGTATACCCCACAATGTACACACTATATTGTATCTCCTTTCCAGTAGTGAACAAATCAAGAAAGGCGCGGGCATCCCGCAACTTTCAACTGCCCGCTATGAACCACATGACCACTGCGGTGTATTTGTCAAGAAGATTGTGAAATAAAGTAAGCGGAGCGGAGAGCCTGAAAACACCAGGACTGCCGCCCGTACCGCTAAGCAAGGAAGGCTGAAATGCCCCACACCCCCGAAGAGGAGAGCGCTTCCGTGCGCAGGCTTCCACTCTCGGGGTGAAGACCAAATACCTGAGTACGCGCTAGGCGGAAATGCCCCACAGCCCCGAGAGGAGAGCGCTTCTGTGCGCAGTCTTCCACTCTCGGGGTGAAGATCAAATACCTGAGAACGCGCTGGGTCATCCAGAAAGCAAGGCTGGCCTTCGATATTCTGGAATTGAGCACACGTGTGCTCACAGGTTAAACGAGGCTTCGTCGAGTTGAGACAGCATTTCTATGGCAAAGAACCGAGAGACCTCCTGCGGGGAAGCACCATCCGCTACTTGGCTTTGGGAGATTGTCAAGTGCCGTTCTCTGGAAGAGGCAGGGCTTATATCTGGATAGGCTTTTGGTAGTCACATGGTTTCTTCTTCCTACCACTGTGCCCCATGGCCTTCTGGGGGATGTAGTGAAATAGGTTAAACTGTGAGATACTGGGATTTCATTCAAAACAGAGAAAGGTGTTGTGTGTTTTTCACTTAGACTAGCTCCCTTTCGTGTCTGAAAACCAGTAATCGCGACAACAGCAGTCTTAAGTTCCTTCTGCTTCTTATGCAATATAAGGTAGATCTGCAGCACAGGTGTTTTTGTTTGCTGATTTTTATGTTTTGAACTTTGGTTTACTGCGTATCTCGACTGGTAGTGGTGTCTTTTGTTTGTGAAACAAGACTCAGGGCCTTATTACGATGTCGGTCGGAGTTGCATCCGCACACAAAATTACAATCCACTCCCATAAGAAACCGTCTGCAGCACAGGCTCCCATTGAGAAACGGGAATTTGTGAACATCCCTGATTCGTGTGGCAGGCACCTCACGCTGCCTGTCACACAGTGCAGGGATGTTCAGGGGAGCACCATAGGTGCCCCCTAGGTCCAGATGTGGAGGGCCAGGGGGAAGGGGGCCCTGCTAGGGGCCTCCAATGTCGTTTTCCTTCCATGAAAGACAGTCAGAAACCAACATCATAATTCAGTATCCAGACGGCGTAAACGCCATCCATAAGGGATTATGATGAGTTTCCGACTGACGGGCTCCATGAGACCATCAGAAACCGGCAGTTGGTCCCTCCGAATGCTACTTCCAACCGCACGCATCGTAATGCATCGGTCGGACCTCAGAAGTAGATGCGGTTTGGACCGCAACTGACAAGCCGTAATTAAGCCCAATGTGTTTACACTGATGATGAAGATGAGGCAGTGCTTGAAAACCATGCATAGGCTCCAGCGTTGGCTCTGCTGCCTGTGACGTGATATAGCAAAGAGTGCATAGTGCCTGCTCATTGAGATGTCATGCTCAGATGAAACAGGTTGCAAAATTGAGTTGGATCATCCAGCAGCAAGGATGCTAAGTCGAGCCGGTGGGACTGTTCTATCACACAATATTGACAGAAATATTGAGATATTAAAATTTCATTTTAAAAAACGAGAGAAAATTAATATGTCCTCTATATACAGAAAATATATAATATTGAAAACAGAAATATCTAAACCTATAATACTGACAACTCATAAAAACCAATGAAGCATGATGTAAACTACAAAAAAAATATTGCCAACCAAAAAAGTGTTAAAAGATATTAAAATGTGTATACCTCTATATATATATAAACCGGGGCCCAGCCGATTTTGACAACGGGGAAGGGGACCGGGCGGCCCCTCTAACAGGCTGTTTTCGGCTTCCACCTCTCTGGGGCAGCCCTTCAAATTTCACAAGAGGAGAGCTGTGCCATTAATGGCCCCGGGGTGGCCACTTCCAAGGGCCGGCTCCCTATGTCATGAGGTGCCCACCCTCGGGACATAGATGTTTGCATTCGATTGATGGGAGCTTTGACAGCTCCCGCCAAGCGGAGTAAATAGTAAGACCGCTCCCAGCAGGCGGGAGCAGTAAAACTGCCCCCGCCTGCTGGGAGCAAACGTTTCTTCTGTGAAAAAATTCCCCCAAGGCCCGGTCAATTATTTAAAGGGAAGAACGGGCCACGTGGCCCCCCTCCCTGGCTGATTTTGGACCAGGGGACCCCATCCCCCGGGGCCAGGCCATTTATTGAAAGTGGAGGGGGCCACGCAGCCCCCCTCCCTGGGCCTATTTTGGTCCTGGGGACCCCATCCTCTGGGGGCCGGCCACTTGATGCTGGGTGCCCTGGTAATTAAATATTACTTAATGTAATTAAGGCCTCCTTTATGAATTATAGAACGGAGTGAAGGACACAATAATCCAGGAAGCAAACAATGATGACATATTTATCGAACGATCTGCCAGATGGTTGCAAATCATATCTTATTTTTGTAACCAACGGACAGCACTGTTTTTTCCTAACCAGACTGCGGTTAGGCACTATTTACCACTTGGTTGCCTTTCCTAACAGGAAAAGCATTGTATTGTAATGTACATTTTTAGGAATGATTTGATTGTTTAATTTTTATAGCTTTTTAAATGTTATATTTTTTAGTGACATATTTTATGCTTTTTTTATGGTACCAATATTTGTGCTGAATAAAGTATTTTGATATGATTTGATTTAAAACATCACTTAATGTTAAAACAACTACAAATTCACTGAAAAAAACCAAAGGTTACTGGGACGTTATAGTTAGGAAATAGAAACAAAAAAATCTTAGAAATTCACTAAAAAAAACAAAGGTCAGAGGGACGTTATAGTTAGATTCAGATTTTACATACACAAAACCATAGAAATTCAGCAGCTATAGTTACACTTATCTCAAGAAACTATAACTCTTGCCCTAAAGTAACTATAACTCACACCCTCGCAATACACTGTTAATAAACCCACATATTACATCAGTAATGAGATCTTAAATGACATTATTTATAATATAACTGCAACATGTGCAATAAAATTATTGATGAGAAAACTGTGCATGGTAGGGGCACAAGTTATAGTTACCTTAGGGCACGAGTTACAGTTTCTTGAGATTTCCTCAGTTGTTAAGTCTATGAGAGACCTTACTTCTAAGTTCCCTTTGGTTGCTACCTCCACGCAATGAACTCACAGGGTTCTTTTCACAAAAAATGTGAGATATCTATGCCTCCTTTCCCGCAGAGGCTCAGAACATGAAAGCACCTGTGACCTCTGAGACTCTGGACTCTGCTGGACTTTCAGTCCTATTCAGCTTGAGGACTTTTAAAGTTTTGCCCACACAGTAAAATGAAGCTCTCCACTTGATCCTGCTCCACCACATGCCATCAATAAAGGTGTGTCCAGTATCCTTCCAACCTTTGTTGATCTACTCAGTCTTTTGATTTCCACTGCACAGGTTCATTCTTCATGGAAACATGTAGTAGTTATTCCTTTACTGCAAAACCCCACTGGATGCCAACAAACTGTAAAACTACTATTGTATATATCATCTTTCCTTTTCCAGCTAAGGTACTGGAAAAACATGTTAACCACCGACTCTCTACGTATCTTGAAACTCACAGCCTGCTCCACTCTTCACAGCCTGATTTTTGCCATACCATAGCCCGAAGTCTGCCCTGCTGGCTGTATTGGAAAACGTAGTTGGACCCTAGATCAAATCAGCTCTGCTGTTATCATCTTGCTTGATCTGAATGCCACTTTGGATGCAGTGACCCATAGCTCTATTTTACAGAGCTGTGGTATCAGCAATAATGTCTTGGATTTTGTTTGCCTTCTTTCTGATGGACAGATGCTTTTAAGCATCTGACAAACCTTTCTTCACTATCAGCCTGACAGTTTCTTGTGGTGTGCCTCAGGATTCTTACTTGAGCCCAATCTGTTTTTAATATATATGTCCACACACTGATCGACATTGTTGAATTATTTGGTCTTACCCAGATCATCTATGCTGATGTCACCCAGCTGGTAAGGTCACTTCTGCCAGATCATGAAAAAAACTCTGTGAAATTAAGGTATTATCTCTCAGATGTTGCCGATTGGATGGGACTTATCTGCCAGAAATTGAACTGCGGGAAGACTGAAGTGATGATAGTGGGTAACCAGCCCTATCTCTGGACCCCTACATGCTGCTGGAGCTTCTAAGCCCTTTTTCTGTCCCCGGATTTGCAATAAGATATTTGGTGTTTGGATTGACAACAAATTATCTCTAGAAAATCTAATAAAGAATCTATCAGCCTGTTGTTTTGGCCTTCTCATGAGCCTTAAGAACGTGGTCCAAGCTATTATTAACGCGAACCTGGACTACGGGATCGTACATTATCTATGTATTTCACATTTGCTATTAAAACGACTTCAAATAATACAAAACGTGGCGCATCCCTACTCCTGCATATCCCTAAACACCAATCAATCTTTTCTCACTTGTCAGATCTTCATTGGCTACCGGTTACAAAGCTTATTAAATGAAAAACCCTTTCTTTACATGACTTTGCAAATACTGGTATGTGACGAGGCAGGGCAACCCAGTGAGGAAGTAAAGACAAATATAGACTGGTTGACTGCTGTACCTCTCTTTCTTCCTCTTGTCCCCTTTCAACAGGAGGAATGGACCCCACATTCACAAACTTTATTGAGTGCTAGCGAGGAACAAGAAACCGGCACCTTTAATTGGGGATTTCTGCCGGATGAGGCTCCACCCCCAAATTACATCATGACGCCCACAAGAACAGGGATTCCCAGGAAGCCGCCATGCAACACCACCGGAGAGGAGGAAGAACCGGAGATGAGAGCGATTTCGAGAGACCAAACATCGGAGGAAGAAGACGAGGGAGAACGAAGGCTGGGCTCCATTGCAGCCCCAACGAAGCCAGGAAGCCAACGACCCCACGAGCCGCCGTGCCACGTTCCCAGGGGAGGAGCGTGGCTGGAACAGGAACGGGCAAGTTCGCGGGGTGGGTGGGAAGAAGAGACCGTCCGGACCTCTAGAAGTGAAGCCTCCGCCACCCGCATAGTCCTTGTAAATAACCCCGTCCCCACCCACGAGCACTAGAGCACCGATTTGCGTCGTACTGCTGAGTCTGCACTCTGCGCACTAGAGTGTGGTGTCTCCCTCACTCCCCGGGCCCTGGTTTATACGCTTTCCAGTAGGACAAGTGTCCTGACATCTCTCTTTATTTCTTTGTTATACCTGACTACCTCTCCTGCCTACGGGACATTGGGACCAAGGGGACCGCTTGACAGGAGCCTCCAGACTAAACCAGCTTCCGTACCGAGCAGCCCAACGCCCATCTCCAACACGGATCCCGCCAGCTTTGCTAAACAGAGACTGACCAGTAGACAGAAACGGGTGTTTGGTAAAATAAAGCCCTACTTAAAACGACCTGGCCTACTCTCAGTTAATGATACCCCGCCATAACTGATGTCAGAAGTGGGATTAAAATCCCAGTCTGTCTGCCAACCCAAGATGGACGCCCTTATTCAACACCTAATCAAAGGCCAAGAGAAGCTTGAGTGGGCTATCGAAAGACAAATGTCGTCAGCCCAGGCGGACCGTGAAGTGTTCCAAAACACGATCACTGCCCATATAGAAAGCATGCAGAAAGTGGCACGCGACCCTGGCACCCCAATCCTTGCAGAGAGACGAGCCCCTGTTCCCAATCCTTCAGGGATAGCGCTCCAAAATTACATCCCCGGGGAAGACGATTTCTTGTTGAATTTCGAGAGGGCCGCCAGGGCATGTGGCTGGCCCGAAGAAAAATGGCCTTTCTTTTTAGCGCCATTACTGACCGGCGAGTCCCAGTTCGCCTACCAAGTCGCCAACCCCACAGGGGACACTCCATACCAGGGGATCAAAGAGGTGATTCTGGATCATCTTGGGCTCGATGCTGAAGCCTACAGAGGAAGGTTCCGAAAGGAACGAGGTTTACCAGGGGAGAATCCCAAAACACTATTTTTCCATCTCAAGATGGCTACTGACAAGTGGCTAAAGCCGGCCACTAGCACCAAGGAAGTAATCATGACGAGGGTCTACATGGAACAATTCATGGATGCCCTCCCTTACGGTACCCAGAGGTGGCTGCAGCAGCACTCTAATCTCTCGGCGGAACAAGCCATAGAAATGGCTGCAAACTACTCCAGAGCCCAACCTCGGACCATGGGGTGGGACTTGGAAAGACCTCAGAAGACCGGCTAAACCCGAGAAAAAGCTAAAACCCCTGATGGACACTCCAAAGACTAAAAGTATCAGAGTGGAGACACCCACATTCCGAGGGCCCCAGTGTTTTGAATGTGGCAACTGGGGCCATATCGCCCGTCTGTGCCCCAGGAAAAAACCAGTGGAGGAGCCGATGGAAGTTGGGTACCTCCCAAAAGCTGTACTGTATTCGGCAGGGATGGGGACATCCTTTTATGTAAGTGTACAGGTGAATGGGAAAATGGTAAAAGCCCTTTTAGATTCGGGGTGTAAGCAATCAGTGGTGCAGAGAAACCTTATCCTCCCTATCCAGTATATTCCCGATACATTGATTCACATCAGTTGCGTGCACGGGGACGTAAAGCCCTACCCCCTCGCCCTAATAACTATGATACCCATAGACAGGGACCCTTGTACGGTTAAAGTGGGGGATGGTTGATTCCCTGCCCGAAGACATCATCCTGGGAGTTGACAATCCTGACTTTCTCTCCCTATTCCAGGGTAAAATAGGAAGACCAACGGGAGAACAGGGGAGCCCTTTACCGGCCTTTAAATCCCCAGACCCTTGGTTGATAGACCGTAGTTTCCGCTTCGCCCAAGCCAATGACACCACTTTGTTTAATGCCTGGGAGTCCGCTCATGTCAACCAGAGTAATCAGACCATTATTATTATTATTATTATTATTATTATGTTTCTTATATAGCGCCTGAATCGACCCCCGAAGGGGTATCTCCGCGCTTGCCTTGGGAACCCATCCTGGCTTTTCCCTGTGAGATAGCCCCTACAGGGCATCCCCAAGGTGAAAGCCAGGCATCCCGCCGCAGGGGGGCCGTTGTGGAGATTAAGCAAGCTTAATGCCCAGAGTTGCAGAGTGTGAACCCATGATTAGGTCAGGCACCGAAGCGAGAATTATCGAGTCCATGGACATTTGAGCTCAAGACCCTGCCGCGTCGGGAATTGAACCCTGGTCCCGGGTCTGACCTCTGCTTCAGGGTCTGCCTGCTCTAACCATCACTTATCCCCGTTTTTTTATCAAGAATGATCTTCTATACCGTGAAGGGGGACTAGGTGAGCCCACACAACTACTAGTTCCGATGCCCTTCAGGGAGCAAATTCTATTTTTTTCCCATGCGCACCTTACAGCAGGTCACTCTGGAACGGAAAAGACCACAGAAAGTGTATTGCGCACTTCTTCTGGCCGGGCATCTACAGGGACATCCAGAAATACTGTCAAACCTGCGAGCTTTGCCAAAAGAAGAATATGCACTGACCTCTGGCCGCACCCCTGCAACCTATGCCTATTATAGGAACCCCCTTTGAATGAGTCGGCATGGACTTGATAGGTCCCCTACCTAGGACCGCGAAAGGACACCTTTATGCGCTTGTTATTGTGGACTGTGACCCCAGGACACCCCCCACGCCGCACGGCTCACCAGCTGTAGCGCGTCTCTGCCCCGGCGCCACAGGCTCGCCCCTGTCCTCGGTGCCCCTCGCTGCTGCTCGTTCTTTCTCTCCCCGCTGTTGCCCTCATTTTGTGCATCTCGTGATTGTAATCTCTTTTTTTAATCTCTGTTTAATTGTTTTGTGCCTCGTTAGTATTGTAGTGTTGCCCTCATTTTGTGCATTTCGTAATTGTAATCTCTTATTTTCTGTTTAATTGATTTTGTGCCCATTAGTATTGTACCCCTGGTGTGCCCCCCGCTTCCCGTTGCTGCTCCCTCGCGGCCCCGCCCCCTTTTCTATTCTGTAACCCCATTGGCCGCCCCGCTCCCGCCTCCCAGCTGCTCCTCCCTCCCATTTGGCCTCATATGGAGCCCGCGCGGCGCAGGCGAGTGTGACCTGACCCCAGGACACCCCCCACGCCGCACGGCTTGCCAGCTGTAGCGAGTCTCTGCCCCGGCGCCACAGGCTCGCCCCTGACCTCTGTGCCCCTCGCTGCTGCCCGTTCCTTCTCTCCCCGCTGTTGCCCTCATTTTGTGCATCTCGTGATTGTAATCTCTTTAATCTCTGTTTAATTGTTTTGTGCCTCGTTAGTATTATAGTGTTGCCCTCATTTTGTGCATTTCGTAATTGTAATCTCTTATTTTCTGTTTAATTGATTTTGTGCCCGTTAGTATTGTACCCCTGGTGTGCCCCCCCCACTTCCCGCCGCTGCTCCCTCGCGGCCCCGCCACCTTTTCTATTCTGTAACCCCATTGACCGCCCCGCTCCCGCCTCCCAGCTGCTCCTCCCTCCCACTTGGCCTCATATGGAGCCCGCGCGGCGCAGGCGAGTGTGACCTGACCCCAGGACACCCCCCATGCCGCACGGCTCGCCAGCTGTAGCGCGTCTCTGCCCTGGCGCCACAGGCTCGCCCCTGACCTCGGTGCCCCTTGCTGCTGCTCGTTCCTTCACTCCCCGCCGTTGCCCTCATTTTGTGCATCTCGTGATTGTAATCTCTTTAATCTCTGTTTTATTGTTTTGTGCCTCGTTAGTACTGTAGTGTTGCCATCATTTTGTGCATTTCGTAATTGTAATCTCTTATTTTCTGTTTAATTGATTTTGTGCCTGTTAGTATTGTACCCCTGGTGTGCCCCCTCCGCTTCCCGCCGCTGCTCCCTCGCGGCCCGCCCCCTTTTCTATTCTGTAACCCCATTGGCCGCCCCGCTCCCGCCTCCCAGCTGCTCCTCCCTCCCACTTCACCTCATATGGAGCCCGCGCGGGGCAGGCGAGTGTGACCTGACCCCAGGACACCCCCCACACCGCACGGCTCGCCAGCGGTAGCGCGTCTCTGCCCCGGCGCCACAGACTCGCCCCTGACCTCGGTGCCCCTCGCTGCTGCTCGTTCCTTCTCTCCCCGCTGTTGCCCTCATTTTGTGCATCTCGTGATTGTAATCTCTTTAATCTCTGCTTAATTGTTTTGTGCCTCGTTAGTATTGTAGTGTTGCCCTCATTTTGTGCATTTCGTAATTGTAATCTCTTATTTTCTGTTTAATTGATTTTGTGCCCGTTAGTATTGTACCACTGGTGTGCCCCCCCCGCTTTCCGCCGCTGCTCCCTCGCGGCCCCACCCCCTTTTCTATTCTGTAACCCCATTGGCCGCCCCGCTCCCGCCTCCCAGCTGCTCCTCCCTCCCACTTCGCCTCATATGGAGCCCGCGCGTACGCGCAGTGGGCGCGCGGATTGTGCGCCGAAGGCACGCCAAAGGTAAACCCGTCTACGCCTGTCCGGGCCTGGACCGCGCCCAGCGCCGGAACCCCTGGTCCTCGACGTTGCCAGCGCACCCGACGAACCTACGCCGCCGCCACCCTCCACGCACTCAACACCGGCCGGAACCCCGCCTGCCACCGAGCTACCCCAAAACGCACCCACGGACCCTTTACCTGCCAAGCCTGCCAATTCACATGTCTCCGAACCAGCACCGCACCCGCAAATCCGAGCGCCAGCAACAACCACCTCAAGGGCATCCTGCTCAACACCCGCTCCGTCCACAGGCACGCCGTCGAACTCTGGAACTTGCTCGACACAACATCACCAGACGTCGCCTTCCTCAACATCACCCGACATCGCCATAGCCATCCCGGACGGCTACAAGATCACCCGGAGGGACCGCGTCAACCAAACCGGAGGAGGCATCGCCATAGTCCACAGAAACACCATCCGCATCACAACCAACTCTGACGACACCCTCACCACCGCCGAACACCTTCACTTTCAGATACACACCGACACCAAGACCACCCTCAGAGGCACCCTCATCTACAGACCCCCGGGACCACGCACATAATTCAGCGAAGCCATCGCAGATTTCATCAGTACGCACGCCCTCACCTCCACAGACTACATCCTCCTAGGGGACCTCAACTTCCACCTGGAGAACAACAAGGACCGCAACACCGCCACCCTGCTGGACAACCTCGCCAACCTCGGACTCAAGCAGCTGGTAAACACCCCCACCCACTACGCCGGCCACACGCTTGACCCCATCTTCTCCTCCAGCAAACACATCTCCTTCAGCCACTCTACTGGACTACACTGGACAGATCACAGCTGCGTCCACTTCAACTTCAGAAGAACCACGACCCACCACCACCCGCAACAGGTTCCCCGCAGAAGCTGAAGCAAGATCACCGCCGACCAGCTCACCACCACCCTCAGCCAGAACCCGCCCACCAACACGACGGACCCCAGCGAAGCAGCCCGCAACCTCACACAGTGGCTCACCAACTGCGTCGACGAACACGCACCACTGAAGGAGCCTCCCAGCAGACCCTGCAACAAGAAAGCCTCCTGGTTCACCAACGACCTCAAGAACTCCAAGAAAACCTGCCGCACCCTCGAGAAAACCTGGCGCCGCGACTAGACAGCAGAACACATGACAGCCCTCAAGAACGCCAGCCGCAAACACCAGCAGCTGATCCGCACCACCAAGAAGACAGCATTCAAAGAACGACTGGACAACAACACCCACAACAGCAAGGAACTCTTCAGCATCGTTGAGGAGCTCTCCAACCCCAGCGCCTGCAACAACGACATCACACCCTCGCAAGACCTCTGCGACTCACTCGCCTCGTTCTTTCACCGAAAGATCGCCGACATACACAACAGCTTCGGTGCACAAACCACGCACCCAACCACCGAACCAGCGCCCCCCACCACCACCCTCTGCACCTGGACCCCTCTCAGCACCGAAGACACCACCCGCCTGATGAACACCATCCACTCTGAATCCCCCGCCGACCCCTGCCCTCACCACATCTTCAACAGAGCCGACTCCATCATCGCACCCCAACTCCGGAACATCGTCAACAGCTCCTTCGCATCCGCCATCTTCCCGGAGAGCTGGAAACATGCCCTCCTGAAGAAACCCACCATGGACCCCACGGACCTCAAGAACTTCCGCCCCATCTCGCTCCTCCCCTTTCCAGCCAAAGTCATCGAAAAGACCGTCAACAGACAACTCTCCGCCTTCCTCGAGACCAACGGATCCCTCGACCCCTCACTGTCCGGTTTCCGAGCAAACCACAGCACCGAGACCGCCCTCATCGCAGCCACCGACGGCATCAGGTCCCTGCTCGACAACGGGGAAACTGCGGCCCTCATCCTCCTGGACCTCTCAGCAGCCTTCGACACCGTATGCCACCGCACCCTGATACAGCGCCTCAGCAACACCGGAATCCAAGGAGCGGCACTGGAGTGGATCATCTCGTTCCTCGCCGGAAGAACACAGAGAGTCCGCCTCCCCCCGTTCCGATCCGCGGCCACCGAAGTCATCTGCGGCGTTCCGCAAGGATCTTCACTCAGCCCCACCCTCTTCAACGTCTACATGAGCCCTCTCGCAGCCATCGCTCGCCAACACAACCTCAACATCATCTCCTATGCCGACGACACCCAGCTGATCCTCTCCCTCACCAACGACCCCGCCACTGCCAAAGCCAGCCTCCAGGAAGGAATGAAAGACGTCGCAGAATGGATGAAGATCAGCCGTCTGAAACTGAACTCAGACAAGACGGAAGTCCTCATCCTTGGGCCATCTCCTTCTGCCTGGGACGACTCCTGGTGGCCCCCTGCCCTGGGCACCGCACCCAAGCCATCGGACCACGCACGCAACCTGGGCTTCATCCTGGACTCCTCCCTCACGATGACCAAGCAGGTCAACGCCGTCTCGTCCACCTGCTTCAACACCCTGCACATGCTCCGAAAGATCTTCCGATGGATCCCCACTGAAACCAGGAAGACGGTCACCCAGGCCCTCGTCACCAGCCGTCTGGACTACGGGAACACCCTCTACGCTGGAACCACAGCCAAACTCCAGAAAAGACTCCAGCGCATTCAGAACGCCTCAGCACAACTCATCCTGGATATCCCTCGCCACAACCACATCTCTGCCCACCTGAAAGACCTGCACTGGCTCCCCGTTAGCAAGAGGATCACGTTTAGACTCCTCACCCACGCACACAAGGCTCTCCACGACGCGGGCCCGAAGTACCTCAACAGCCGCCTCACTTTCTACACACCCACCCACCAGCTCCGATCCGCCAGCCTCACCCTTGCCGCCGTCCCACAATTTCGGAAATGCACCTTCGGAGGAAGATCCTTCTCCTATCTGGCAGCCAAGACATGGAACTCCCTCCCCACTCACCTACGGCTGACCCCGGACCATCTCGCCTTCAGGAAACAACTCAAGACCTGGCTGTTCGAGTAGTAGCGACCCCCCCCTCAAGCGCCTTGAGACCCTTACGGGTGAGTAGCGCGCTATACAAATTTCTGATTGATTGATTGACTACGCCACTAGATTCACAGAGGCTTTGCCTCTTCGAGCCCCTACCACCAAGAACATCGCAGAGAAGTTTGTAGAGCTGTTGTTAAGGGTGGGTTTCCCCAAAGAAGTGTTAACAGATCAAGGGACCCCATTTGTGTCCGGCCTGATGAAGGAAGTATGCCGCTCTATGGATTTACACCACCTCCGTACGTGAGTGTACCACCACCTGACAGACGGTCTCGTCGAGAGATACAACCAATCTCTGAAGATCACTCTAAAGAAGATGCTCACCGTGGAGGGACGTGACTGGGACCGGCTCCTACCCCTGGCTTTATATGTCCTATGCTCACAGGTACAAAGCAGCCTGTGTTGTTCGGCATTCGAAATGCTGTACGAATGACAGCCCAGGTCCCTACTTGAGAAGACCAAAGACGTATGGGAAACAGAAGAAGAAAAAGACCAACAGTCTTTATTGGAATATACGCAACAACTGAGGTCGAAACTGGGGAAATTGAGAGACCTAGCCTACTCCAACCTAGAGAAAGTAGAACAAAACAAAAGAAGTATTACAACCGGGGGAAGAGGTTGAGAAGACTATTCGTTGGGGACTGGGTGTTGGTTCTTCTCCCCTCCTCTACCCGTTAATTCCAAAGTGAGTCGCTGGGCCCTTATCGAGTGACAGAGACCCTGGGCAACACCACGTATAGAATACAGATTACTCCCACCAAAGTCCAATGTAATCACATAAACATGCTAAAAAAAATGGCTCGGACCACCACCCAAGGCGGCACACTTTTTACTACCCATTTTCATCCAGCCGGGACTCGACACTAGAGAAACTCACAGTCAATGAAGACATTACAGAAGACATGAAGAAAGAGCTACAGCACGCTCTTTTCCCTTTTTCAGACATTTTTTCAGATCTCCCAGGAAAGACTTCCCTAGCAGAACATAAGATCAAAACACAACCCGGAACAACAGTGAAGCAGAAGCCATATCGGATAGCCGCGGCCAGAAGAGAGGCAGTAAGACAGGAAGTGCAGAAGATGCTGAGACTTGGGGTGATTCGCCCATCTAACAATAACTGGGCGTCCCCGATCGTAATGGTCCCGAATCCGGATGCGCTTCTGCATGGACTTCAGAGCCTTAAATTCCATCTCCACATTTGATGCCGACCCAATACCCAGGGTGGATGAGCTAAAAGAAAATCTCGGTGACGCCACGTACATCACGACCTTTGACTTAACGAAGGGGTATTGGCAGGTGCCCTTCCGTGACGAAGACCGAAGAAAAACAGCATTTTCTACGGATGAAGGATTGTTTGAATTTAACGTTCTTCCTTTTGGACTCCACGGGGCACCTGCCACATTTCAAAGGCTGATGAACACCATCCTTCAACCATACCCCTCGTTTAGTTCAGCGTATCTGGACGATATTGTAGTCTATAGTAGCAGTTGGGCCGACCACTTAGAACATCTAAAAGTCATCTTGCAGGCCCTCAAGCAGGCCGGGCTACACATTAACGCAAAAAAATCCTGCGTGGCATTTCAGAGGGTGAAGTATCTTGGGTTCGTGTTAGGAGACGGTGCAAAAGCCCCTCAAGCAGAAAAATTAAAGGCCATAGCGGAAACACCTTTTCCAACCGGATCACTGACATAATATCGACGTCACAAATATCGAGATACACCAATATCGAGTGAAAAATATCGATTGACAAAATATCGACTCCCTATCTACAAACAGGTAAGTACCAAAATATCGACTCCAAAATATCGACTTACAAAAATATAGACTGTCAAAATATCGATTTTTTTAAATGTCTTAAAATTAAGTTAAAACTAATATAGTAATAAATATATTTAATATAAACTTAGAAATAATTATTTTAAAATTTTAATTTTAATAAATAATTTCTATAATTAAAAAAATTATATCACCAAAAATAATACATATATATATATATATATATATATATATATATATATATATATATATATATATGTATATATATATATATATATAAAAACATATTATTAAATAAACATATATAACATTTTTAGCGTAGCATAGAAAATGGTTAAAATTTATTGTAACAACTATAGTGAGTTCAACATTAGCAAAAGTGTTGGATAGCGTAGAGGTAAAATTTACTATTCCCACTCCAGTGGGTGCAACAGTAGGGAAAAGCGCTGGATAGCGTAGGGGTTAAAATTACTATTCCCACTCCAGGGATGTATGACGTTACAACGCATACTTTTACAACACCTACCATTACATCAAAACTTTTACAACACAAAAACTTTTACAACTCATACATTTACAACGCAAGATTTTACAACGCATATACCTTTACAACGCATACCATTACAACGTAAGTATTGGTAAGTATATAATATTTTTTTTAATATAAATTAATTTAAAATATTATAATATAATTTAATTTTATTTAATTTTATTTAATTAATGTAATTTAAATGTAATTTTACTTTATTTTTACTAAGTACCCCTGTACCCCAAAAACCCTAAACTGACCCTGAACCCTAAAAATACCCCTTTACCCAAAAACTGAAAACTGACCCTGAACCCTAAAAATACCCCTTTACCCAAAAACTGAAAACTGACCCTGAACCCTAAAAATACCCCTTTTCCCCAAAAACTGAAAACTGACCCTGAACCCTAAAAATACCCCTTTACCCAAAAACTGAAAACTGACCCTGAACCCTAAAAATACCCCTTTACCCAAAAACTGAAAACTGACCCTGAACCCTAAAAATACCCCTTTACCCCAGAAACTGAAAACTGACCCTGAACCCTAAAAATACCCCTTAACCCAAAAACTGAAAACTGACCCTGAACCCTACAAATACCCCTTTACCCAAAAACTGAAAACTGACCCTTAACCCTAAAAATACCCCTTTAACCAAAAACTGAAAACTGACCCTGAACCCTAAAAATACCCCTTTACCCCAAAAACTGAAAACTGACCATGAACTCTAAAAATACCCCTTTACCCAAAAACTGAAAACTGACCCTGAACCCTAAAAATACCCCTTTACCCAAAAACTGAAAACTGACCCTGAACCCTAAAAATACCCCTTTACCCAAAAACCCAAACATATAACTTTTTAAAAATAATTATATACTTAGCAATACTTACGTTGTAATGGTATGCGTTGTAAAGGTATCTGCGTTGTAAAAACATGCTTTGTAAATGTATGCGCTGTAAAAGTTTTTGCGTTGTAAAAGTTTCGTTGTAATGGTAGTGCATAGTAAAAGTTGCGTTGTAAACGTTGCATACCCACTCCAGTCGGTGCAACAGTAGGGAAAGTGTTGTATAGCGTAGGGGTTAAAATTACTATTCCAACTTCAGAGAGTGCAATAATAGGGAAAGTAAATACTTCACAAATAGATATAAATAACATAAATAGTAATACCAATTACAAATAAATAAAATATTTTACTTGTGTATAAAAAATATTAAATATTTATTTATAAATACAAAATAAAATTATTTAATTATAAAAATTGCCTACTCATACTAATTAATTACCTATTAACAATAAATTACTGTACAATTTAAAAATTAATAAATTAATTTTAATTACCAATTATATTGTAATTAATTACCTATTAAAAATGAATTAACAATTAATTCAAAATAAATACCAATAATTTAAATGACATATTTAATTAATGAGAATTAAATTACTTCCCACCCTATTCCCCTATAAACCCACAACCCGCTACAGAAAATAAATGAATGAAATTAACATATTTATCAATTAATCAATTAAAATTATTTACCAATCATATTTTTATTAATTACCAATTATTATTTAATTAACAATGTATTCCAAATAATTAAGAATAAATAAATTAACATATTTAATTAATTATAATTAAATTACTTCCCACCCTATTCCCCTATAAACCCACAACCCGCTACAGAAAATAAATTACTAAAATTAACATATTTATCAATTAATCAATTATAATTAATTACCAATTATATTTTAATTAATTACCAATTAATAAATAATTCACAATTAATTATAAATAAATATCAATAAATAATTTAAAAAATTTAATTAATTATAATTAAATTACTTCCCACCCTATTCCCCTATAAACCCACAACCCGCTACAGAAAATAAATTACTAAAATTAAAATATTTATCAATTAATCAATTATAATTAATTACCAATTATATTTTAATTGATTACCAATTAATAATTAATTAACAATTAATTCTAAATAAATATCAATAAATAAATTAACATATTTAATTCATTATAATTAAATTACTTCCCACCCTATTCCCCTATAAACCCACAACCCGCTACAGAAAATAAATTACTAAAATTAAAATATTCATCAATTAATCAATTATAATTAATTACCAATTATATTTTAATTAATTACCAATTAATAAATAATTAACAATTAATTCTAAATAAATATCAATAAATAAATTAACATATTTAATTAATTATAATTAAATTACTTCCCACCCTATTCCCCTATAAACCCACAACCCGCTACAGAAAATAAATTACTAAAATTAAAATATTTATCAATTATAATTAATTACCAATTATATTTTAATTAATTACCAATTAATAAGTAATTAACAATTAATTCTAAATAAATATCAATAAATAAATTAACATATTTAATTAATTAGAATTAAATTACTTCCCACCCTATTCCCCTATAAACCCTATAAACCCACAACCCGCTACAGACTTATATTACACAAAAAATAAAAATTATTATTAACTTACCTTAAATTCGATATTTTTGTTGGCTATATTATGTCTAGTCGATATTATGTCCATTCTATATTTTTGATTCGATATTATGTCCATTCTATTCGATATTAATTTTCTCTAGTCGATATTTTTGTTGTCTATATTATGTCTAGTCGATATTATGTCCATTCTATATTTTTTACTCGATATTCTGTCCAGTCGAAATAAAAGACTCGATATTATGACTGCACACCTTTCCAACCACCAAGAGGGAGCTAAGGGCATTTTTAGGTCTGATAGGGTATTATCGAAGATTCATTCCCCAGTTTGCAGACCTGGCGACTCCCTTGACCAACCTTCTCTGAAAAGAGGTCCGGCCACAACTACTCAAAAACCCGTCCCCAGACATGCTGAGAGCTTTTAGGGAGCTGAAAGGGATCATCACTACAAATCCAGTTCTCATATCACCCGATTTTAGCAAACCCTTCATTCTGGCCACTGACGCTTCCAATTCAGGGCTGGGGGCCATGTCATACCAGATAGGGGAAGATGGGCTAGAACACCCTATCTTATATGTCTGCAGAAAATTGTTTCCCAGGGAATGCAAGTATCCCACGATAGAGTGGGAGTGCCTGGCAATTAAATGGGCCATTGACAAACTGCGCTATTATCTAGAAGGGAAACCATTTGTCGTGTACACACACCATGCCCCATTGCAGTGGATGTGCCGAAACAAAGCCCAAAATCCACGAGTGCTTTGCTGGTTCTTGTCTCTCCAACCCTTTACCTTTGAAGTACATCATAGGAAGGGGAAGGATAATTGAAATACAGATTACTTGTCTCTGGCCTTTCCTCTCCCCGAGTGGGAGAATCCAGGGGGGGAGGTGTGTGACGAGGTGGGGCAACCCAGTGAGGAAGTAAAGACAAATAGAGACTGGTGGACTGCTGTACCTCTCTTTCCTCCTCTTGTCCCCTTTCAACAGGAGGAATGGACCCCACATTCCCAAATTTTATTGAGCGCTAGCAAGGAACAAGAAACTAGTGCCTTTAATTGGGGATTCCTGCCGTACGAGGCCCCGCCCCCAAATGACGTCATGACACCCACGCCCTCAAGAACAGGGATTCCCAGGAAGCCGCTGTGCAGTGCCACTGGAGAGGAAGAAGAACCCGAGCTGAGAGCGATTTCGAGAGACCAAACATCAGAGGAAGAAGACGAGGAAGAACGAAGGCTGGGCTCCATTGCAGCCCCAACGAAGCCAGGAGACCAACGACCCCACGAGCCGCTGTGCCACGTTCCCAGGGAAGGAGCGTGGCTGGAACAGGTACGGGGCAAGTTCGCGGGGTGGGTGGGAAGAAGAGACTGTCGGGCCTCTAGGCGTGAAGCCTCCGCCACCCGCATAGTCCTTGTAAATAACCCCGTCCCCACCCACGAGCACTGATTCACGTCATACTCGTGTGTCTGCACTCTACCCACTAGAGGGTGGTGTCTCCCTCACTCCCCGGGCCCTGGTTTATACGCTTTCCAGTAGGACAAGTGTCCTGACATCTCTCTTTATTTCTTTGTTATACCTGACTACCTCTCCTGCCTACGGGACATCCGGACCAAGGGGACCGCCTGACAGGAGCCTCCAGACCAAGCCAGCTTCCGTACCGAGCAGCCCAACGCCCATCTCCAACACGGATCCCGCCAGCTTTGCTAAACAGAGACTGGCCAGTAGACAGAAACGGGTGTTTGGTCAAATAAAGCCCTGCTTAAAACGACCTGGCCTACAAATTTAGCAACAATAAATACATGCTAAAAATTTATTACTAAAAGTGTTTCTGTGTATATGTACCAAAAACATTTGTTTATAATTATTTTTTTTAAATAATACAGTCAGAAATAATTTTCGCTGTAATATTAAACAATTTACTTAAAATGTTTTTAAATATACTGTAAATTTACTATATGACTTTGAGGTGATCACACTGATATTTCCAACTCTAACTCCGAACTGGAGAAACTGTTGCACTTTGGATGTGTAAGATTTAATATTCCTACTTCAAACTTAGCTACACTGGGGAAAGTGTTGGACTCTGAGGACATCAAGTTTACTATTCCCACTGCAAAAATAGCCAGAGTGGGGAAGGTGTTGAACTATGGAGGTGTCAGATTTGTCGTTCCCACTCAATACATGTTGGGGAAAGTGTTGGACTCAGAGGATGTCAGATTTACTATTCCCGCTCCTAACTTAGCCACACTGGAGAAAGTGTTGGTCCATGGGGGTGTCAGATTTATTTGTACCACTCCAAGCTTAGACGCTCTGGAGAAAGTGTTGGAAACTGAGGGTGTCAGATTTACTATTGCCATTCCAAACATCACCACATTGAGGAAAGTGTTCGACTCTGGGGGCTTTAGAAATTCTATTTCCACTCCAAACGTAGTCACCATGGGGAAAGTGTTTACTTTACCTTACTGGGGACAGTTTTGGGGTTTAGAAGTTTTATTCCCACTCCAAACAACCTCATTGAAGAAAGTGTTTGACTTTGGTTGAGGAGGGGGGACCCAAAATATAATTCCACCTACAAACCTAAAATTTCATGTAAAAAATTTAGATCTAAACAGTATAAGCTTGCTATTACCAATCCATATTTGTTTATAATTATTTTTTTAAATAATACAGTCAGAAATAATGTTCACTCTAATATTAAACAAACAATTTACTAAAAATGTTTTTTTAATATATTGTAATTTACTATATGACTTTCAGGGTATCACACTAATATTTCCAACTCCAAACTGAAGTGAACTGGGGAAACTGTTGCACTTTCGATGTGTAAAGTTTAAAATTCCCACTTCAAACTTAGCTACACTGGGGAAAGTGTTGGACTCTGAGGGCATCAAATTCACTATTCCCATTGCAAAAATAGCCAGAGTGGGGAAGGTGTTGAACTATGGAGGTGTCAGATTTGTCGTTCCCACTCAATACATGTTGGGGAAAGTGTTGGACTCAGAGGATGTCAGATTTACAATTCCCGCTCCTAACTTAGCCACACTGGAGAAAGTGTTGGTCCATGGGGGTGTCAGATTTATTTGTACCACTCCAAGCTTAGACGCACTGGAGAAAGTGTTGGAAACTGAGGGTGTCAGATTTACTATTGCCATTCCAAACTTCACCACATTGAGGAAAGTGTTCGACTCTGGGGGGTTTAGAAATTCTATTTCCACTCCGAACGCAGCCACCATGGGGAAAGTGTTTACTATTACCACTCCAAACTTTACCCCACTGGGAGCAGTTTTGGGATTTAGAAGTTTTTTTCCCACTCCAAACAACCTCACTGGAGAAAGTGTTTGACTTTGGTTGAGGAGGGGGGGACCCAAAAAATAATTTCACCTACAAACCTAAAATTTCACTTATAAAATCGATATCTAAACAGTATAAGCTTGCTATTAATAATCCACATTTCACAACATAATTAAAAATATTAAAAACAAAATAAAAAATATTTAAAACAAAAGTAAGCATAACATTAAACAAACATAAATACTACAAAATCGTTTGAATAAATACATAACCAAGTAAATAAATTATCACAATTTCAAAAAAACAATTAATGTTATAAAAATCAAAATGCAAAGTGAACCAACTGAAAAAGAAACAATACCTTAAAAAGAACAGTAATTGTTTTCTATAAAGTTTATTACAAATAATGATAATTAGTACAAAAAAGATTACATATTTTTTAAGCAATCAAATTTTGAATGTTATCCAATAAAACAAATTTCAATTACCTTGAAATATTTGAAATATCTAAAATATTAAAAATGTAAATAATACTTACCACTCAACCCCCTAAAAAGCCTAAAAGCTTAAAAACTAGAAAATAGTATCTTATTAACAACAATTACCAGTATGCTATCAATGTAAAAGGTAATAAAGAAATTACAAATATAAATAAATAAATACATACATATGCACATTTTCTCCTTTTCTTCTGTACGGGAAAACATTTTGCCACATAAAGAAACGCCTTTCCTACAGCCCAACCAAGCTTGGAGATTAATCCTTCACTATAACACTCTGGATAGGGAGTTACTCCAGTCTTTTAATAGAGTAAATCTGTGTCCATTTCCAGGGTGGGAAAAGGTTGGATCGAGGTTTGTGAATGTCAAGAAACTCACTAATCTGTGAGCTCAAGAAGGATATATGGAACCATGTATCACAACTTTTTTTTTTAAACTTTATTTTCCATTTCCATAATAGAAAAAGTCACAGCATTCACATATGTAGTACACTGCTGCACCGCAGTAGGTAACTCCACGTTGAATCATACAATGAACATTGAATATATTTGACGAGATTGTTTCCCACACCCTCCAACCGCCTTTGCATCGGTAACTGCCTATCTATGTAAACAGAACACCCAGACAATGCTTTCCAACCCCACAATAATCATCTGTACTCTGAGAAGGTGGAGTTTTTCCCTCCTAATATGAAATATACATAACAAAGGGTGCATCTGAGAGGCGTATGCCCACTGTATTGTGTCACCCCACTCCTGTGGGGACCAGCCCATCTGGGAGTTGTGAAGTGGGGGTGGTGTTCATGTCCACTAAACAGGCTTTGAAGGGGTCCCAAATATCCTTTGGACACGACCTGCAGGTATGGTGTCCTAGTACAGATCACTATTTGTGTTACAGTAGGCTAAACTCTGGAGCCATGCCTTAGTTGTCGGAGGGGCCTTGCAGCCCCATTTAAGGGCAATCTCCCGCTTGGCAAGCAGGATGCCCGTTGCAGTAAATTTACGAACAGGCTTAGGGAAGCTTAGTACATAGCCCAATAATGTAGGCCCCGGTGAGAGAGCCACATCCCCATTAATCATCTTAGCTATTCCAACGCAAGTCGAACCCCAATATGCCCCAATCTTCGCACAGTTCCAAACTAAGGGGCTCATTACGATGGCAGAAAAACAGCCACAACCGGGTCGGCGGTGGCGATCGTTCCGCCATCGTCATGAGATTTACCCCAGCCACATCATAATGGCGGTGGGTATCCTGGCGGACAGAAAGTCCGTCTGCCACTTTTCCACCAGTAGCAATCGTCACAATTGCCTGGAGGAGCGGTCAGCATGCTCACAATGGCGGCGGAGCCTAGTAGGCTCCACCGGCACAATTATGATGCCGGTGGAAGCCAGCCTTTCCGTGGCGGTTGAACCGCCATTGAACAGCTGGCAGATAAATGTCTTCAGGGGCCTGTTGTGGGCCCCCCTTGTGTTGGGGGGAGGTGTGGGTGCACTGGGGTAGTACCCATGGTACCCCCCTATATTTCACGATTCAAAAAGGGGGGTGGTGATGGACAGAGTATCTGAATTAAGCAGAACACTCCTACCCAGTCAAAAGATCAGGGCTTGATCCATCACCGTTTTTTAGCTCACTGCACTATCCCAGTTCAGAACCTGGCTACATGCAAATTAGTCTGGCCCTGGTCCAGTGCATCATGGGAACAGGGCAGACCAACCTACCAAGCCAATTCTTTACTGGGAAGGAAACAAGCTTCCGGGGACCGGTTTCTGGCATTGCAGCCGTCTTCGGCCCGGCTTGCTTGAATCCTGATGGTGCAATGAGCAAGGGACTCACATCTGAGTATACCCTACCACACTTATGGTGGCTAAAACGATTCAAAAAGGGGGGTGGTGATGGACAGAGTATCTGAATTAAGCAGAACACTCCTACCCAGTCAAAAGATCAGGGCTTGATCCATCACCGTTTTTTAGCTCACTGCACCATCCCAGTTCAGAACCTGGCTACATGCAAATTAGTCTGGCCCTGGTCCAGTGCATCATGGGAACAGGGCAGACCAAACTACCAAGCCAATTCTTTACTGGGAAGGAAACAAGCTTCCGGGGACCAGTTTCTTGCATTGCAGCCGTCTTCGGCCCGGCTTGCTTGAATCCTGATGGTGCAATGAGCAAGGGACTCACATCTGAGTATACCCTACCACACTTATGGTGGCTAAAACGATTCAAAAAGGGGGGTGGTGATGGACAGAGTATCTGAATTAAGCAGAACACTCCTACCCAGTCAAAAGATCAGGGCTTGATCCATCACCGTTTTTTAGCTCACTGCACCATCCCAGTTCAGAACCTGGCTACATGCAAATTAGTTTGGCCACTACAAGTGTGGAAGGGTATGCTCAGACATGAGTCCCTTGCTCACTGCACCATCAGGATTCAAGCAAGCCGGGCCGAAGACGGCTGCAATGCCAGAAACCGGTCCCCGGAAGCTTGTTTCCTTTCCAGTAAAGAATTGGCTTGGTAGTTTGGTCTGCCCTGTTCCCATGATGCACTGGGCCAGGGACAGACTAATTTGCATGTAGCCAGGTTCTGATCTGGGATGGTGCAGTGAGCTAAAAAACGGTGATGGATCAAGCCCTGATATTTTGACTGGGTAGGAGTATTCTGCTTAATTCAGATGCTCTGTCCATCACCACCCCCTTTTATGAATCGTTTTGGCCACTACAAGTGTGGAAGGGTATGCTCAGACATGAGTCCCTTGCTCACTGCACCATCAGGATTCAAGCAAGCCGGGCCGAAGACGGCTGCAATGCCAGAAACCGGTCCCCGGAAGCTTGTTTTCTTTCCAGTAAAGAATTGGCTTGGTAGTTTGATCTGCCCTGTTCCCATGATGCACTGGGCCAGGGACAGACTAATTTGCATGTAGCCAGGTTCTGATCTGGGATGGTGCAGTGAGCTAAAAGACGGTGATGGATCAATCCCTGATCTTTTGACTGGGTAGGAGTATTCTGCTTAATTCAGATGCTCTGTCCATCACCACCTCCTTTTATGAATCCCCTACATTTCACTGCACCAAGTGGCAGGCACAGGGTGGTGCCTGCCGCGTAGTGCTGTGAAATGCACAACATGCTCTTTTTAACATCGTGGCGGTGCTGCTGTCAGCAGCCACCACCGCAATGTTAAAGGTGCGGAATCCAACCGCAGCGGTTGCGGTACCATCATAACTGTATATGCAGGACCGCCGCACACATGGTGGTCAGACCCAATCACTGCTATGGTGGCGGGCATCGTAATGAGCCCCTAAGTGTGCAAAGTCTGCGTGTGGTGTGCCACACTTTACACATGCGTGTGCCCTGCTAGCGTCGATGATGTGTATTTTTTCTGGGGACATGTAGATCCTCCATAAGAATTTAACGTGTAATAACCGGTGTCTGCTGTTTAAGGAAACTTCTTTAATTTATGCACATCTAAAGTCCCAGTGTGTGTCTGGAATAGGATGCCCCATATCCCTTTCCCAAGCCTCCCTGATCTCGGTGTCCTTTCCAGGAACTAGTGTCCTGAATGAACTACACATTTTCGAAACTAGTCGGGCACTACCCAGGGAAGAAATTACAGTGGTTAACGGGCCGAAGTCGGCTGGTGCCAAGGGGAATTCTGAAAATGTAGACCTAAGCGCGCTTCGCACCTGTCGAAGGATGAATTTGTCCATAAACGTAGCTTCACTAAATCTACCCTCCTCGTCTCCGTCAAAGACATTGCCGCCTGGAAATAGGTCGCCGATCTTGCTGATTGTAAATTTAGTTAGAGTGTGCTGCACTATTTTTTCAGTCATGATGGGGATCCATGCATTATTCAAAACCATGTATCACCGTTAGTAAGTTTCCTGCAGCTGACTTGTCACCCTCAGGCTCTATTCCAAACGGCAGATGACACTGTGGGCTCTGCACTCAGGGTTTCAATCAATCAATCAGGTCATTTATAGAGCGCACTACTCACCCGTAGGGTCTCAAGGCGCTGGGTGGGGGGGGGGGTGCCGTTACTGCTCGAACAGCCAGGTCTTGAGCTTCTTCCTGAAGGAGAGGTGGTCTTGGGTCAGGCGCAGGTCGGTCGGGAGTGAGTTCCAGGTCTTGGCGGCCAGGTAGGAGAAGGACCTTCCTCCTGTTGTCGCTCTTCGGATGCGGGGGACGGCGGCGAGGGCGAGGCTGGTTGATCTGAGGAGGCGCTTGGGAGTGTAGAAGTTGATCCGGTTGTTGAGGTAGCTCGGGCCTTGGTCGTGTAGGGCTTTGTGTGCGTGGGTGAGGAGCCGGAAGGTGATTCTCTTGTTGATCGGGAGCCAGTGCAGATCTCTCAGGTGTCCGGAGATGTGGCTGCGTCGGGGGATGTCGAGGATGAGTCTGGCCGAGGCGTTCTGGATCCGCTGGAGTCTCTTCTGGAGCTTGGCGGTGGTTCCGGCGTAGAGGGCGTTGCCGTAGTCCAGTCGGCTGGTGACGAGGGCCTGGGTGACCGTCTGCCTTGTCTCGGTGGGGATCATCCACCGGAAGATCTTACGTAGCATGCGCAGGATGTTGAAGCAAGACGAGGAGACGGCGTTTACTTGTCTGGTCATGGAGAGGGAGGAGTCCAGGATGAAGCCCAGGTTGCGTGCGTGGTCCGTCGGTTTGGGTGCGGTGCCCAGGGCGGGGGGCCACCAGGAGTCGTCCCAGGCGGAGGGCGAGGAGCCCAGGATGAGGACCTCCGTCTTGTCCGAGTTCAGTTTCAGGCGGCTGGTCGTCATCCATTCGGCTACATCTCTCATCCCTTCGTGCAGGTTGGCTCTGGCGGTGGCGGGGTCGTTGGTCAGGGAGAGGATCAGCTGGGTGTCGTCGGCGTAGGAGATTATGTTGAGGTTGTGTTGGCGTGCGATGGCCGCGAGGGGGCTCATGTAGACGTTGAAGAGGGTGGGGCTCAGTGAGGATCCTTGAGGGACGCCGCAGATGACTTTGGTGGCCTCTGACTTGTACGGTGGTAGGCGGACTCTCTGTGTTCTTCCGTCGAGGAAGGAGGTGATCCATTCCAGTGCCTTGTCCTGGATTCCGATGTTGCTGAGGCGCTGTACTAGGGTGCGGTGGCAGACAGTGTCGAAAGCCGCGGAGAGGTCCAGGAGGATGAGGGCCGCTGTTTCTCCGTTGTCCATCAGAGTTCGAATGTCATCGGTGGCAGCGATGAGGGCCGTCTCGGTGCTGTGGTTCGCTCGGAAGCCCGACTGTGAGGGGTCGAGGGATCCATTCGTCTCGAGGAAGGCGGCCAGCTGTTTGTTGACGGTCTTCTCGATGACTTTGGCCGGGAACGGGAGGAGCGAGATGGGACGGTAGTTCTTGAGGTCGGTGGGGTCTGCTGTGGGTTTCTTGAGAAGAGCGCTGAGTTCGGCGTGCTTCCAGCTCTCAGGGAAGGTGGCGGTGTCGAAGGAGGTGTTGATGATGTCCCGCAGGTGGGGTGCGATGACAGCGTCGGCCTTGTTGAAGACGTGGTGAGGGCAGGGGTCAGTCGGAGATCCGGAATGGATGGAGTTCATTGTGCGGATGGTGTCTTCGGTGCTGATCGGAGTCCAGGTGCGGAGGGTGGTGGTGGGTGGCGTTGTTGCGGTTGTGGCTTGCGTTGGTTGGTTGCTGAAGCTGTTGTGTATGTCCGTGATCTTGTTGTGGAAGTAGGACGCGAGGGAGTTGCAGAGGTCTTGCGACGGGGTGATGTCATTGTTTCCGGCGTTGGGGTTGGAGAGCTCTTTCACGATGTTGAAGAGTTCCTTGCAGTTGTGTGCGTTGTTGTCCAGTCGGTCCTTGTATGTATTTTTCTTGGTGGCGCGGATCAGTTGGTGGTGTTTCCGGGTGGCGAGCTTGAGGGTGGTCATGTTGTCCGTAGTTGGTTCCCTTCTCCAGACTTTCTCGAGGGCTCGACAGTTCTTCTTGGAGCTCTTGAGTTCGTCGGTGAACCATGGTGTTTTTCTGCTGCAGGGTCTGCTGGGTGGGGTTCTCAGAGGGGCGAGTTCGTCCGTGCAGTTGTTGATCCACTTCGTGAGGTTGTCGGCGGCCTGGCTGGGGTTCGCTGAGCTGGCGGGAGGGTGCTGGCTCAGGAAAGCGGTGAGCTGGTCGGCTGTGATCTTGTTCCAGCTTCTTCGGGCAACCTGTTGCTGGTGGGGGTGGATCGTCGTTCTTCTGAAGGTGAAGTGGACGCAGCTGTGGTCCGTCCAGTGGAGTCCTGTTGCGTGGCTGAAGGTGACGTCTTTGCTGGATGAGAAGACGGCGTCGAGTGTGTGTCCGGCGAGGTGGGTGGGGGTGGATACCAGCTGCTTGAGTCCGAGGTTGGCGAGGTTGTCGAGCAGGCTGATGGTGTTGCGGTCGCTGTTGTTCTCCAGGTGGAAGTTGAGGTCCCCCAGGAGGATGTAGTCGGCGGAGGGGAGGGCGTGCGGGCTGATGAAGTCGGCGATGTCCTCGCTGAATCGTGTGCGTGGACCCGGGGGTCGGTAGATCAGGGTGCCTCTGAGGGTGGTCTTCGGGTTGGTGTGGATCTGGAAGTGCAGGTGTTCAGCGGTGGTTAGGGTGTCGTCGGTGTTGGTCGTGATGCGGATGGTGTCTCTGTGGATGATGGCGATGCCTCCTCCCGTCTGGTTGGTGGTGCGGTCCCTCCGGATGATCTTGTAGCCCTCTGGGATGGCGATGGCGATGTCGGGGGCTGAGGAGGCGTTCATCCAGGTCTCGGTGAGGAAGGCAACGTCAGGGGCGGTGGTGTCGAGGAGGTTCCAGAGTTCTACGGCGTGTCTGTGGGCGGAGCGGGTGTTGAGCAGGATGCACTTGAGGTGGTTGCTGCTGGTGTTCGGCTTGGCGGGTGCAGGGAAGGTCGGGATGCAGGTGAACTTGCAGGCGTGGCAGCTGAAGGGTCCGTGGGTGTGCTTCGGGGCGGCTCGATGACATCCCGGGATGCGGCCGGTGTTGAGTGCGATGAGATCGGCGGCGGTGTAGGTTCGTCGGGTCGGCTTCCGTCGGTGGGGGCCAGGGGTCCTGGCGCTGGTCGCGATCCGGTCGCGGACGGGCGCAGACGGGCTTACCTTTGGCGCGCCTTCGGCGCACAATCGGCACGCCCGCTGCGCGTCAACGCTGCGCGTTCGCACGGTCGCCATTTAAGGCGAAGTGCGCGGGTGGGCGGAGCAGCTGGGAGGCGGGAGCGGGGAGGGAACAGAAGGAAAAAAGGGGCGGGGTCGGCGGTGGTGGCGGGAAGCGGGGGGCGGCGAGGGAGGCGGGAAACAGGCCGGAGGACGGTCAAAAACCAAGAAAACAGGCACAAGTTACAGTAAAAACGCTAAACACGGGCAAAAACAAAGAGAGATACAAAACAAGCACAAATGACAGTCAAAAGACGCTTGACACGGGCCGAAACTAGGAAAAATAAAAACAAGCACAAATGGTTGTCAAAACATAACAGAGCAGCAGGGTCAGCCGGCAGCGAGGCAAGCAGCGAGGCAGAGGGCACAGCGAAGGGGCACACGCAGCAGCTGGTGGCCGTGCGGCGCGGGGGTGTCCCACAAGTGGGTCACACTCACCTGTGTCGCACGGTCGCCATTTAAGGCCAAGTGCGCGGGTGGGCGGAGCAGCTGGGAGGCGGGAGCGGGGAGGGAACAGAAGGAAAAAAGGGGCGGGGTCGGCGGTGGTGGCGGGAAGCGGGGGGCGGCGAGGGAGGCGGGAAACAGGCCAGAGGACGGTCAAAACCAAGAAAACAGGCACAAGTTACAGTAAAAACGCTAAACACGGGCAAAAACAAAGAGAGATACAAAACAAGCACAAATGACAGTCAAAAGACGCTTGACACGGGCCGAAACTAGGAAAAATAAAAACACGCACAAATGGTTGTCAAAACACAACAGAGCAGCAGGGTCAGCCGGCAGCGAGGCAAGCAGCGAGGCAGAGGGCACAGCGAAGGGGCACACGCAGCAGCTGGTGGCCGTGCGGCGCGGGGGTGTCCCACAAGTTTAAGCCATACATTAACTGTTTAGTATGTTTATTATGCCAGGTGTGTGGCTTTCAGCCACACTAGGCTTTTCAATTATCAGGACCCCCCCCCCTCCCCCCCCCCCTCCCCCTCCCCTCCCCCTCCCCCCTAAGGGCCTGATTACAAGTTTGGCGATTACAAGTTCCATAGGATATAATTGAATTGTAATACGGCGGACGGGTTCTCCGTCATGTTTGTGACAGAGTAACCCCGTCTGCCAAACTTGTAATCAGGCCCTAAGTGTGTGCAGGCTTATAGACCCATGTTTATTACGCGAAAAATGAAAGTAAAAGTTCTTTTACAATGGCTACTAAACCAGGGCCGGCTGAAAGTCATGCTCCTATCATAGGACAGGGTGACTTAGGTCTGCCCCCGTGGTCAGTGACAGCTTTATGATTGTGCACTACCGGGGAATAATATCTGGGAGAATAAAATGCACATTACTTCATTTGGAGCATTTTATGCTGATAATGAGAAAGTGTATGGCTGATTAGATCAAAATCCTGAGACTTTTTTGGAAAATTTTATTTTAATCTTGAGGCAATTGGATACCCATTTTTGGTTCTTTGTTTATGAATAACTTGTTTTTAAAAATAATTGTCCTAAAGCACTTCAAACCACATTTGTACTGTTTCTAAGCATTGTGACTTAATTTCCTGATCTCAGAAGATAGAAGGCTAACAGACCTTGACAGAATTCAAACGTTTGAAATTGAAATTCTGAGCACTGCAATTTTAGCAGCAAGCACTAATGCAGTAAGCAAAATTGTCAGTTTGATTATTGCTGTTTATTTGTTGCGATTGTCTTCTATGTACAGCCAATATCTTGCCTTTGGAACACAATGAACACAAATAAGTAAAAGAATGCAATGACCATATTTGGAATAGAATTACGAGTGGCCAAAATTATAATCTTCGTCCTTGAAATGTGATGGAGTTTGCAAATCTTGCACTTCACCTAGCTTCGATACTTTGCCAAGTTTACCAACTTGCCCTGGTTTCGCGTGCTTGTTTTCCACATAAAAATATTTTTGTGAGAGAATTTTCTTGCAAAATCTTATTTATAAGACAACAGCTCAAAACTGACTTTTCTCAAAGTGTCCTCTGGCATGCCTAGTTGGAGTGGGAATTCTCTCCCATGTTTATTTTTTAGGTCTAACAAGTACAAAAAATAAGCTGGGATGCACTCCATTTAAACGAATTTCAAACATATGTGACTCAAATTACTCAAGGCCGTTTTCTCAAGTCTGCACAGCCACCCAATTCAAAAGGAAAAAGAAAACTAGGACGTGTGTCCCAGACACTCGGTGAACTACTGTAAAACACTGTAATAGTTTGAACAATGTGAACAGCAACAAATTAAAGAAATGTTCAACAAAGTGTGACCAAAATTCAACGACTGTGCATAATCGATAACTCAGTGACAATGTCCATGGCAAAATGATCAATAGACCGCTGGATCTTCCTCAGTTGTTTTAATGTTCAGATGAAAAAACATCTCGACAAAGAAATGACCTTCTTGGTACACAGTTCAATAATAACAAATTATGGTTATGTTATGTTATGTTATTTTAATTTATAAAGCGCGCGTGTACCCGGAGGTGTCTTGGCGCTATGGACAGCGGGGGTCTACACTGACAGCTAGTTCTGGAATAGCCAGGTCTTCAGGCCCTTTCTAAAGGCGATGAGAGTGGGGGCGTTTCTAAGCTCGAA
The DNA here is from genome assembly GCF_964261635.1 of Lissotriton helveticus. NCBI lineage: Eukaryota > Metazoa > Chordata > Amphibia > Caudata > Salamandridae > Lissotriton > Lissotriton helveticus. The sequence continues at coordinate 1,149,069,758 of NC_136069.1, forward strand.
AGGAAGAGAGTTCCAGAGCTTGGAGGTATAGTAGTGGAAGCTGTGCCCGCCACATTGCACGGTGCAGATTTTTGGTACCTGCAGAAGTTTTGTGCCAGAGGAACGGAGGTGTCTGGAAGGTTCGTACCAGGAAAACAATTTCTGCAAAAAGATCGGCCCTTTTTTGCTCAAGGCTTTGTAAGCTAAAGACAGTGCCTTGAATTTAATCCGTTGCTCCACTGGGAGCCAATGCAGCTTTCGAATTTCAGCGGTGACTGAGTTATTCCTAGGGAAGTTGGATAGAAGTCGTGCCGCTGAGTTCTGAACACTTTGGAGTTAATCAATACCACCGATCCCAATGCATTTCGGGCATTTACAATTGCCCTTCATCAGGGGAATGTCAAAAGGGCATGGCAGCAGGTAACCGAAGTTATCAAGGGGTCATATAAGCCGCTGGATCGTTACAAAACAGCAAGAGCCAGTTAGTGAGTGAAACCATCCGTGTCAGGCATGTTTATTTTTAAGGTCTGGCATTAGTTTTGATTTTACCGAAATTATATATATATTCACTGAAACAAAACATAGGCAACAGGGACGTTATAGTTAGCCTTACATTCCACTTGAACAAAATCAGTGAAATTCAGCAGTTATAGTTACCTGTACTAACTATCCCTTATGCCCCAATAATGCACTGCTTATGACCTCACATATTACATCACTCATTAGATGGTCAGTGATATCACTGATGACATCGCAAATAACGTCACTGAAGTGGAGCTTTAGCTGGGGCACTTGCTGTGTTTATATTTGTAAGTGATTCCCGTTAAGGTTTAAATTCTGTGAAATGAGCATCACGGCCAGAATGGAACCTCATTTTTTTGAAGAAGAGTGCACACTTTTGCTGAAAATGTATTTCTACAGGTTAATTAGTAAGTGCTACCTTGTTGTCTAAATGTCTAGTGCATAATCTGCACTACAGCTGTATATAGAACCATAAGGAAATGTATGTAGTGACCTTGTGTGCATGTAATTTCAGCAATGTGATTCTTCCTACAGCGTTTTCATCCACAAATTTCTGATAACCTGAATCCTTGTTAAGAGAAGATAACAAGACTACAAAGAGGTGAATCTCGACCTAACAGGGGTACTTCCCCTTTACTATATAAAATAACTGGTTCTTTGTTTGGTGGAGATGTCCGAATATTCATCTGCATCAAGAACCCGTCACCAAAATCGGTGGGAAATGCGCTCAGGGGCCTTTTGGTAAACTGTCAATCAACGTGGGAAAAGGAGGTAAGACCTTTGAATACTAATATGCAGGGCTTGCAGATGTTTTTGGACATTTGCGTACTCAGGCTAATTACAAGAGAGAGCCATGGTCTCTTTTTATATTTTTAGAGTGAGGGGGGGCTGCACGGCGCCCCCCCTCCCTGGGGCCTGGCCTTGACATGCTGGGTGCCTTTAACCCCATGCAGGGTACCCAGTCTGTACTGCAGGGGAACGCGGAGCTCCCACAGTCCCTGCCGGCTCCCTGCCTCCAGCAGGAGCCGATATTGCTTCCATACACACAGCAAGCTGCTAAGCATGCAGCTCCCTGTGTGTGGGAGCAATCTTTTCATCTGTTTCCCTGCCTGTTTGAAAGCGGGCAGGGAAACAGGTAAAATCGTTGTACAACTCCCACTTGCTGCGAGCAAAGTAAATGTTTGCTCTTACTTGGTGGGAGCTGTTACAGCTCCAGTGAAGCAAAAGAAAACTGCTATCTCCAGGAGGAGGTCACGCAGCCCCGCTCCTTTGTTTTGCACTGGCAGCCCTGGGAGGTGGTGGACCCTGGAGTCATATATGGCCCCCCTCCATGTTTACATTTTGGATTTGGCCCTGAGGAGATGGTGGTCCCCGGGGCTGGCCATATTTAATTTAGCCATGGGAAGGTGGTTACTAAAAGCCCTAGGATGTGTGTCGGTGCGACCCCACTGCTTTTTTTTTTTTTTTTTTCTTTTTTTTTTAAAAACCTTTATTGAAAAACAGGTATAAGTACAAGCGCTGGCCTACAACCACAGGGGCCGGCCGCAAAATCAGGAGAGTCAAAAAACATAGCAATGTATACGACAGGATGAATACAGGATAAATGCAAAAATCATGACATCGCCAGCGCCAGGAGAAAGAGGTTTCATTTTAAATTGTATGAAGGAGGCAGCAACCATATCTACCAGTGCGTCATGCAACACATACCGAAAAGAGAAAAAGGGGGGGGGCGGGAGGGAACAGCCCCCCACGTAAGCAGATGACCACAGTAGGGCAGAGCCCCAAGACCACACACGCCCATATCAGGTGCAAAATAGACAAAAATACCAACAAACAAATCAAGTGGACGCCATACGTACAGCCCACCCGCCCCGAAAAAGGAGAAAGTGCAGACGCATCATGAAACAAAGGAGTAAACACCAAGGGACACAGCCCACCTCCTGAAGAAAGCAAAAAGGGACCATAGAAGAAAACAAACTAAAACAACAAACACCCCCCCCACCCTACATCACTGTAATGGCTACGGTCTACCCCACTAAACAGCGTGCCTGTCGCCCCGAATCACCCGAAATATAGAAAGAAGAAGAGAATAATAACGAGAAAAGAGGGGAATAAGAAAGGGAGAAAGAGGAAAAGGGAAAAGGAAAAAAAGAAAAGAAGCAAAAACCGGTCCCATAGAAACAAACCAAAAACAAAATATAACCCCCCACCCTACACACATGCAGAGGCTATGGCCTACCCCCCCCCCTAGCAGAGTGTCTGTCGCCCCATAAACCCGAAATATAGCAAGAGAAGAAGGGAAGAGAAAAAGACGAGATAAAGGAAGAAAAATGTAGAAAAGGAAGAAAGAAAATAATAAGAAACGGAGAATTTCAACACTTGAATATAGGGAGGAAGAAAAGATCAAGCTGATCCGCCACTCCCAAAAAGAAGGAAGCGGGGAGGAGCCCTCACAATAACAGTACTCCCGGACTCCCAGCCATCCGCAACCCCTACGTCATTTTAGTGTTTCGGTCCGGGTCCCCCCCGGCTAAGCAAATACAAAGTCCGCAGCCATCAACCACAACATCTGTCTCTGAGCCCCCAGCCCGCAAAACAACAGTCGCCCCATAAAGAGGAACCAAAAATGATAAAACACAATACTTGCGACTTGAAAGGAAGGGAGCGGCCGGCGCGCAGAACAGGAAATACAATATGAAGTGGGTGGAAGTCTCACTTAATGCATAAGCAATGCATCAACAAGTGTTGCAGTCCGGGGTCACAGCCAGGCAGAAAGTCAGTGCCAGCAAGGGAAAAGTCATCAGCCCTGTCCCGAACGTCGGAATCCCACTAGGTATAGCCACAGAGAGACAGTGAGACAGTATGGCCACCGAGAGAGTGAGAGCGTCTCAGGAACACAAAATGGCCGTCGAGAGCCATCAGTAACTCCACCGACTGTAATAGCGAGTTCCCCAGAAACCTGCAGAGCGCACGAGTCCTCTGAATACAGAATCAGAGGGCACAACCCAGGGGCCGGCGATAAGGTCGACAATGTCTTAGATATGTCCCAAGGAACTCGCGGTGAAAATACCAACAATGTTGCACTCTCCGGTGAAAGGAGAAACAAAGTATCCCAGATAGAGGTAGCAGGCGGACGGTCTCGGGCAGCAGTAGATTTGGAAGCGGGCACCAGCGTCCAGCTGGCAGACGGATGTGCTGTATCACCATGGAACGCAGTCGGAGAGGAGTGTAGACTTTGCGGGGTCAGAACGTTACATTCCCGCCGCAGCGACGACGCCATGTCGTCTAGCTTCCTTCGAAGTACTTGGTAGCCTAGGCACATATCAGCACGGAGGTCGTGCAGGGCAGTCAGGATATTTTCGAAAGAAAGTGTAGGCCGAATCCCCCGTCTCACACTTCCCAAGAAAGGTGTTTGAGAATCGGACCCCAACACAGGTGGGGCAAAACAGGCCACTGGCAGGGGCGGGCGCTCTCCCCCACACCTCGGAGCATCAAACAAAGCCATCATGGCGAAGTTCTGGGGAAATCGGCAGGATGAGTGTGGCACAGGCGAGCGTCCCTGCAGGGCTACGATATCACAAAGCACAGTACCAGTGATGCACACATCGCGGAGAGGCGCCTCGTAACAGAGGAGAGTAGTGAGGCGCGGGGTCAGGCAAGCATAGGCTAACAAACATGGCCGTGCGACACTCTCCGTTTGTATCTGCCCCAAACAAAGGATCCGTTGCGATAGGGTGCCTCAGCTCAGCAAGCGCTCGCTCCTGGCCGCCTTCTGCAAGTCACCGTAAGCGTCGCAGCACAGACAGTGCATCGCGAGGTCCCCACCGGTGCTCGGGTCGTCAGCGCTGACCAGGCATCCCGGCCGCCATCAGGTCTCCGGGGAACGGCAGAGAGCGATTGTGCAGGCGGGCTCCAGGGCTGCAAGCAGTACCGCGGCTATCTCCGGCCGCCGGCCAGGTCGAGTGACCAGAAACACACCGCTGGAATCAGCGCCGCGCCGCACTTCATCGAATAGTAAGTTGTATCAGGATTTATGCCAGGATCCCGGTGCGGCGATAGCAGGCTGAAGGAGCCGGGAGCCTACAGGTCTGCTCCGGTCGCCATCTTGGCTCCTCAGCCCCACTGCTTTTTAAAAAAAAGCCCAGGGGAGGACATGGTCCCCGGGTTTTGGGGGTTCGTGTGGCCCACATTATATGTATATGTAGGCCCAGGGGGATGGTGGTACCCAAGGTATAAAAATGCCATTGGAGGAGGGCCATGTGCACCCCTTCAATTATTTTTATAAAATATGTATGCCCCTGGGATCCAGCCCACAAGAGGGGATATAGTGTAAACAAGCACAGGAGCCCGTGCTTGTTTTTTTTGGTGGGAGGGGGGTTGCCAGGGATTTGCGACCCCCTTTTGATTTTGCACCAAAATCATTTTTTATAAAGTGCTTTTTTGCCCTGGTGGGGTACCAGGGAGACGCTAGGGGGTCAGGGTATTCCTACCATGCCGCCTTTTCTTTAAAAAAAAATAATAATTCAGGCTCGGCTGAAGCCGAGTCCCAAGATGACTGCCAACACTTCCTGGTTGAAGTGTTAGCTGCCAATCAGATATCAGCAGAGGGACTGTCGGATCCTCTGAGGATCCGCATCACTAGATAAACAAATCTGATTTTCAATTAATTCCTCGAAAACTAATGAATGGATTTACACCAAATAACAAAAAACATGTTTTCTGGACCAAGAGCTACCTTTCTGCCAAAGTTGGTGTAATTCCGTGCAGTGGTTCGGGGTGTAGTCATGTTCAAAATCCTTATGGGAATTAACATGGGAAACACACATTTGTTGGCCCCCCCTTTTTCTTGGCCCCCGCTGGACGGATCACCCCAAAACCTCACATTCACAACTAGAATGACCAGTACACTTCTTTTGAAACATTTTGTGACAATGCATCAACCGGCACCAAAGATATTGGCAAATCAAAAAACCCTTTTCCAATGGCAACATGGTCTTAAGAATATATACCTACTGGCGACTGCTAATAGGTAATATATATATTATGCTTACTTATATTGGTTTTCATCCAGCCATCGTCATCCATTGGTCTATTGTTGTGCAAGTCACATTTTTCTTCCACCCACAACAGTGTACAGCATGGGACAATGTGTCACTGCACTTCAGCCGCTGGCTAACTTCACTGTGAGTCATGCCATTCTGCTCTTTCTCAAAGAGCACCTCCACACAAAGTAGTTCCCTTCAGTCCCTTCAGTATCAGGGACTACTACAGCAAAGTGTGCTTTGCGATGTCAAAAATATATTTTTGCTTTTAGCCAGTGCCTATTTTTTATATTGGTGATGGCCCGGAAGCTCCTCAAAAATAAAGTTGTAGGAGGAGCTTGGCGGGCATCCGAGATGGCCGCGTGAGCACAGCGCTCTCCGGACCCCCGCCGCTCCCGGCTTAATATCCTGCTTTAATCCTGATTTCTTGCGAGGATTCATGTAGAGGACATTGGGCTGATCTACCTGGACCTTTCAGAAACTGATTTGGACATCGGGTGCCTGAATTATGTTCAATTGAACTTTTGGGCTCCGCCCTCGAAGTGCGCCCGGGACTGGGTGAGGTTCGGTGGCCGTCTTGGAGTTGAACAACAACGGCAGGGGGATTGGTCTTGTGGGTCCCCCTCTTAAGTTTCGGTTTCGTTTCTGCCTCAGACTGGGACACTGGTGAGAGGGTCGGACCGGAGCTGCGGCCGGGACACGAGTAGGTTGTCTGGCCTTGGCTGCACTGTTCCTGGAGTGGGCTGCCTCGATCCTGGTGATTCCCCCTCTTGTAGTCCTTTGGTCCCAGGGCCTCCATTTCTGGTGCCCGGTCCGTCGACCCTGGTGACTTTACTCGTGACGCATCTTCAAAATGGCGGGCAGAGGGGACCGAGAGACGCGCAAGACGAAGACACCTCTGCGCGGGGGTCCGGTTCAATCTAATGTTATGGATCGTTATACCCACTCTAAAGGATCCCCCGGAGCTGCCCTGCCCGGTCCCATTGCGTCCGACCAAGTAGTGGATGCGTCGACGGAGCCCTCCTTGCAGGACATTATGGGCGCCATTTCTGGCATGAGGGAATCCATAGGCCAACAGTACGAAACCTTGGCCCACAAACTTGACACTGTGGCAATTGAGGTGAATTTGATTCGAGCCGATCTCTCCAAGACGAACGAAAAGGTGAAGTCGTTGGATATCAAATCATCCAGCCTCACGACGGACGTCTCTGATATTCAGACGGAGATTGGCAATCTCCGTAGGGTGAACGATTTCATGACCCGGCGCTTGGAGGATTTTGAGAACAGGGCACGTCGCTGTAATGTTCGCGTGGTTGGTGTGCCGGAGAACCCAGAACCCCACTCGGTTGATCTCCTGGTTGAAGACCTTATCCAGAACCACCTTTCTCCGTCTGGCCTTAGTAAATTTTTCGCAGTGGAGCGCGCACATCGTGTTCCGGGGGGCCAGGGCAAGCCAGGCGCCCCGCCGAGACCTATTGTTGCTAAGCTTTTCCACTATAGAGATCGGGACGCTATCCTGCAGGCCTCGCGGGTGAAGGGCCCGGTGGCCTTTGAGAATACCACGGTGAACTTTTATCCGGACTTTTCCCAACAGGTCCAGAAGCAGCGTATGGGATTTCGTGGTGCCAAGAAGCGTCTTAGGGACATGGGGATGCGTTACGCAATGCTCTTTCCGACCAGGCTGCGGGTGGAGTATAATGATCGAACTTTCTTCTTTGATCGGCCAGATGCTGTGAATGACTGGCTAGACTCCCTGCCTCATCGACCTCCTGAGCCTGAGTCCGAAGCCCACCCGGGCGGTGCTGAAGGTGGCGTAGAGAGCTGAACATTTCATCTTTGACTGATGCCTTGTTTTGTATAACTTCTCCAGGGATGTAAGCCTATGTTCCTCTACCTCACTTGTGTTTTGATGTATGATTCTATTCTCGTCATTGGTTTGATCGGGGGGCGGGTGGGACAGAGCCTTTCCTCCTCCGGGGTCTTTGTGTAGAATAGGGGTTCTTGGGCGACAGGCACACTGCAGGTTGGGGTGGCTTTTTAGCTTTTTGCAGGGGTGCAGGGTGGGGGGTGTTTTCTTGTTACCTGGGGGGTGGGTGGTTGGGAAGTTCGTTGTTTGTGTGTTCTGTGTTCAAGGCGACTTTATTCTGTATCTGTACTGCTTTTCATGGTCATGCTCATTGGTGGGGGGTTTGGGCTTTTTCGGGTGGGATGGGGGGTAGCGGGTTGAGATTTGTTTCGTGGAACGTTAATGGTCTGGGAGATCGTATCAAACGAAGTGTGGTGTTGAAATGTATACGACGTTTATCTCCTGACATTGTTTTCCTGCAGGAGACTCATTTGATAGGCAATGTTTGTCATGCAATGAATAGGTGGGGCTATCGCCTCGTAGCGCATTCGGGGTTTACCTCGGGTTCCAGGGGTGTGGGTATCCTTGTCCGGGCTTCCCTCCCCCTGGCTATTGATGATGTTATTCAGGATGACCGGGGGCGGTATGCTGTTCTTGTGGGTCGATATGAAGGCCGTGCCCTCTCCTTATTAACTGTTTATGTGCCCCCCGGCTTGCAGACTTCTACCTTTTCAGATTTGGGCCGTGTCTTGTTGGACCTCCCTGATAGTACTCTCTTTCTGGCTGGTGATTTTAATTCGGTAGTCTCCGGCCTCCACGATCGCCACCCCCCTAGGGATACCCCTGCGGCTCAGCAGTGGTTGGGTGGATTTTTGGATACCTTTGGCCTGGTGGATTGCTGGAGGCTTTTGCATCCTACGCAGCTTCAGTACACCTTTCACTCTGGGGCCCATGGGAGTCTGTCTCGGCTGGATTATTTCCTGATGCCTGCGGCTCAGTCCCCAGCGGTGCGTGAGATTGTGCACCTGCCCAGGGGTATCTCTGACCACTCTCCGCTCTGGCTTTGTTTTGAGGTTGGGGTGGAGGCAGTGGGCCGGGTGGCCCCCATTAATCCGTGGTACCTCACCTCCCCCGAGACCCGCACCCTTTTGCTTAAGTCCTTGGACTCGTATTTTCTGGATAACGAGGGGTCGGTTTCCTCTGCTGTGTCCCTATGGGAGGCCTTTAAGACCGTGATTCGTGGGCAGGCCCTCTCCCTTATTGTTGAGGCTAAGAGAGCGAGAAATAGAGAGGTGGTTGATCTTGAGGGGGAGATTTCTGCATTGGAGGAGGGTTTGGAATCTGGTGTCACACCTGAGAAGCTCCATGCCCTGGGTCTGAAACAATTTGCTTATAAGTCCATGGTCACAGATGCCGCCAAAGTGATGTTTCGGGAGCAACAGGGTCGTTTGTATGATGTGGGTGACAAAGCGGGTAAATTACTGGCATGGCTGGATAAGAAGGAGAGAGCTAATCGTGTGGTACCCGTGATTCAGTCTGCGAGTGGTGTGAGTGTAACGGACCCGATTGGAATAGTTGACCGGTTTGCCGATTACTTCCGTGTGGTGTATACCCATGTGTCTGTGAGGGATGTGGTTGACTCTCGCCTTCTGTTGCGTGATATAGCCCTGCCCATTGTTTCCGATTTAGACCGTGTGGCGTTGGACTCTCCCTTTACGGTTGATGAGATAGCTACTGCCATCCGTTCCCTCCGTTCCGGGAAAGCATTGGGCCCGAACGGGTTGCCAATCGAATTGTACAAGTTGCGTCCCGATAGGGTGGCTCCGTATCTTCGCGCCATGTTTCTGGAGTCCCGGGAACGGGGTATTCTTCCTTATGATCAGAGACTGGCCACAATAGTTGTCATCCCCAAGGAGGGTAAACCACGTGATCTTTGTTCCTCCTATAGGCCCATATCCCTGTTAAATGTTGAACCCAAGGTATTGGCGAAACTCCTGGCATCCCGTCTCTTGACGGTCATTAGTGACTTGGTCCATCCGGATCAATCTGGATTTATCCCGCATCACAACACGGCTCTGAACCTGCGTCGTCTTCACGGCGCGGTCGCGGGGGCGGGGCTTCTGACGGAGCCGGCCATTTTGGCATCGTTGGATGCTTCCATGGCCTTCGACACGGTGGAGTGGCCTTATCTTTGGGCGGCTCTCGAGAAATTTGGTTTTGGGCCTGAGTTTATTGGTTGGGTCCAGTTACTGTACGCGGAACCTCTGGCGCAAGTAGTGGTGAATGGTAGGGTCTCGGCTCCTTTCACCCTTGGTAGGGGTACCCGTCAGGGATGCCCCCTGTCTCCGTTACTGTTTGCGCTCGCCATGGAACCATTGGCTGCTTGGCTTCGGTGGGAACCTTCCCTCAAGGGGATCCACTGGTCTCCGGACTTTGAGGACCGCGTTTCGCTTTACGCGGACGATATCCTTTTATATCTCACCTCCCCGCGTAAATCTCTGTCTGTTCTGTTTGATGTTCTTGCTTCCTTTGGAGCCAATTCGGGCCTTGTTATTAACTGGACCAAATCCTGTGTATATGTTCTTTCGGGGGTTTTGCCCCCCTTGCCGAGCAGACTTCCTATTCAGGTGGTCCACTCGGGTTTCAAGTATTTAGGGATTTTTATTACGTTGGATCCGACGCTCCGCTTTGAGCGTAATCTCCTCCCACCGTTGCTTAGATTGCGCCTGGATGTGGCCCGTTGGCGTAAGCTTCCTTTGTCTCCTCTGGGCAGGGCGGCTCTGTTTAAAATGATGTCCTTGCCGCGATTCCTTTACGCGCTCCAAAACTCCTATGACGCTATTCCTAAGACCTATTTCCAAGAGATTGAGAGTCTTCAACGGCAATTGATATGGGATGGGCGTCCGCGTATAGCGCTTGCAAAGCTCACCATCCCTTGGTATGACGGGGGCATGGCGCTCCCCGATATCAAGCGATATTACTGGGCTTCCCAGTTGTCTGCCATTAATCACGTGATGTTTTCCCCGGGTCGTAATCCTGCATTCGAGATGGACAGACTCCAGCTTCCGGGTGGGGACTTTACTAGAGCGCTTTATTCCCGATCGGCCGGGCGCCATCTTGTGGGCCCATCCAGGATTGCAGTAACGGTGTGGCGGGCTGCGAGTGTGAGTTTGGGGTGGGAGGATCGACTGACGTTGGCGACGCCGCTTTATGCATCCGAACGTTTGGGCGGGCTCTGGTCTACCAAGGGTTTCGACCGCTGGGATGTGATTGGGATCTGTAAGGTGGGTGACGTGTACTCGAACGGTTGTGTGAAGTCGTTCCAGGCCCTCCAGGCGGAATATGGTTTGAGTGGTAGGGAATTTTTTCGCTACCTGCAGGTCCGGCATGCCCTCGCCTCAGTCTTGGTCCCTGATGAGGCCCTGCCTGAATCTTCCCCCCTCGAGGACCGTGTCCTTGATGGGCATCTTCCCGATAGCACTATTTCTCTTATTTACAAGAAATTGATTAATAATCGGGCGGACTTACTGGTCCGACTTCGGGAGGCTTGGGTTTGCGATGGGTTGGAACTGGACGACGAAGATTGGCAATCGGCGCTCTCTTCTCCCAAGGAGGTGGCCATTCCTGCCCGTCTCCGCTTGGTTCAGCTTAAGATTCTTCATCGGGTCTATGTCACTGGTCCGCGTCTGGTTACGATGGGCTTTTCTTCGGATGGGCTATGCAAGCGTGGATGTGGCTTGAGTGCGACCTTTTTGCATATCCTTTGGGAGTGCCCGGTTGTAGCTGCTTATTGGACTGCTGTGCTTGAGGTGATGACTGCTGTTACGGGTGTTGCCCTGCGGCCGGAGCCTCGCAGATGTCTGTTGAATGTGTGGGAGCCCACTGACTACTCGGTGGCCCAGACCAGATGGGCTACCCTTGGTTACATGATTGCGAAGCGGGATGTCGCGCAACTCTGGGGCGCTTCCAGGCCCCCTGAGGTCTCAAAGTGGGAAGACAATATGGACTGGTCCATGTTTCGTGAGAAGACGGTTTATGTGGCCAGAGGCAGGCCCAGGGCGTGGACGAAGGTTTGGGGCCAGTGGAATGATTATCGTGGGGATATTTGCACCCCTCCCCTTGACAACACAGCTGAGATTGTCCTTTCTCCCTAGACTAGAGTTCCCGGAACCCTTCCGTAAGGGTTTTTTATACTTCCGGTTCTCCCCGCTGCTCCCCTCCGCCCCCCTCCCCGACTTGATTGGAGCCTCTGGGCTCTGGGTGTGTTCTCCTGATCGTGGAACCGTCCCCTCCGCTCTTTGGGCTGACCTTAAGTATCATTCATTCGCCTTTTAGTGTTTGTGTTTCTTTTTGTAAAAAATAAAAATACACATTGTTCTGTGATGTCTATAGAGTAATGCTTTGTACTTGAGCTGTACCCATCCACGGGTGTACATTTTCTTACATGCACTGTGCCTTGTTATTAGCGGCCAGCCCGTGAGGTTGTAGGCCCATTCTTGTACTTTTCTATGCTTACTCCAATAAAGGTTTGGAAAAAAAAAAAAAAAAAAAATAAAGTTGTACAAAAACCATGGCAAAACAAAACAAGCATTGACAAAGCCAAAACGCTGCCAGCCAACGCAAGGTGTACTGCCTTGCCAATGCTTGTTTTAAAAAAAATAACCAGCTTTGTGATGTTCACGAAGATTATGAAGTGTTTAAACAAGTTTACAAAGTGTCTGAACAAAATCTTTACACTTCGCACACCCGCTGTTACAATGTGTTGAGCGCTAAGATTTTACAGCCAAACCACCAATTCTTACCTTAAAACCTGGATCTAAAATATAACATATAGTGATCTAGGTTAAACTTTCTTTAAGTCAGCAAAATGTCTACCTGTGTGCAAAAAAGTTTTTTAGTGGCCCTTACCAACCCCCCACGTAAATTCCCCTCCTGCTGCACCTTTTTTATTCAGTCATCTTTTTCCCATTTAATATCAGCATTTCTCAAAACCAAATCCTACTCACCGATCGCTTTTTGTTCTTTTTATTCCTGAGGTTTGCATAATTGTCAGCCAAGAGAGAGGCGCGGCCGGCCCATCTGCTTATTTGCTGGTTACAGACTGCCTGCAAAGCTCCCTCGCCTCACTTAAGTACAGTCCGAGAAGCATGTGGTTGAGCAAAATCAGTGGTGAGGGGTAAAAAAAAAAAATCATAATGAGGAGTTCAGCCAGAGGGGCTTCACATGAAAGAAACAAGAGTTCATTTTAAAACTGCTGACCCGTGGCAGATGTTTTTGGATCAAAGCTGTGCTTCCCCAAGTTTTAACTGGCAAGAGTTAGTCACTGAAAAAAAAGTATACATAGCCTGGAGGGGTATGACTCACCCCCCTCCCCCCCCCGCCCCAAACCCCCCAACTCATTTTGCTATTACAGGAAGACACGATAAAAACTTGAACTACTTCACAGAAACATCCCAGGCATGCCATCCACGGACATTCATTAAATATTTCTCTGTTTACATTACTAGAAAGTCTGCTGTAAAGCCACGGTTGTGACCGTGCCTTTATCTGCCACAAAAACATCTGTGTCACAGGGCAGCGATCCAAGGGTGATTTTCGCAGGATAGCAGGTTATCTGACAATTTAATATTTTAAATTTTGTGTAGAGTTCACTGTAGCTTGTGCACAGTCGCCCCCCTCTGTCTTTCTGCATTATATTAAACTAGCAGCCTGTCCCGACGTTGTCCGGGAGCAACAGGCTTCCCCGACCCCCGCCCGCCCTGACATTGTCCAGCAGCCCGGCCCCCGCCCGGCCCGTCCCCCGCCTGCCCCGACCCCCGCCTGCCCCGACCCCCGCCTGCCCCGACATGGAGCCCCTTACCTCAGCCGCCACTCCTCCAGCCTGTTGCTGCTCGCACCGCCGCTAGCCTGTCCGCTGCTCCTCACGTCACCACTCCTCCCCCGCGCCATGTCCGCCGCTCCCTTACCTCAGCCGCCGCTCCTCCAGTCTGTCCACTGCTCGCCCCGCCGCTGGCCTGTCCGCTGCTCCTCACGTCACCGCTCCTCCCCCGCGCCATGTCCGCCGCTCCTCGTCGCGCTCCTGGACGCCGCTCCTCCCCGCGCTCCTGACATGAGCACGCACGTCTAGGCCGGCGCTACTTCGGAGGGACTACTTTTTTTTTACTGTAAATTTTTTAAATAACTTTTTTTTAAAAATGTATATAGCCTATAACCATCTACACACCCTGACGATTCCAACGGTGTATGGGGTGTGTAGATTGGCACTGTGGTTCCCGAGTTTACCCGCCTCAAAGGCTGAAAATTCTTCCTTTATTATAGTAGTATAGATAGTCCACCCACCTACCCTGCCATGGGTGACTCTATTTTTCGGCCAAACCCATTCACCATCTCTATGCATCTATCTGTCCCTGCATTTTGTCCATCTGTACACTCAATAACACACACCTTTGCACCTTTGTTTGTTCTCCATTGGTCAGTTCATATATGCGTCCCGCCATCTCTGCTTCTGTCAATCAGGCGACCCATCCCCGTCACTGATTCAGTTTGTTTGACCTCTGCTCCATCAGTCTTACCTGCCTTTCTAATTGTCAGATGATCCTCCCTTCATCTCTCCATTAGTCACTCCCTTTTTTGTCTCTTCATCCAAACCTTGGCTCTGTGTCCTTTTAGCTGTTCTTCGCCAGCCAGTCATCCATCAATCCATCCATCCAGTCATCTCCATCTGCTTCTCCAGCCTCCCTCAATATCTCATTTCTCTTTCTAAATTCCGGAAAATGCGGAATGCTTGGCTGTTCACGCGGTTGAGAACCACTATTTGGGGGATGGACTGCGCAAGCACTTGCTCTTTTATTTTCCATAGCGCCAAGAAACTTCAGTGGACGGGTGCCCTATGCAAATAAATTACAACAAAACAGCATTTTGGATCCCAGAATGTGCCTTTCCATCTTCCCCTCCATCTGTCCACCTCCCAGTTACTCTGTCAGTCCCTTATCGGCTCCTCTCTCTCACTATTTGACCTTTCTTCCTCTTTGAGGCCATTTTCTGTTCCTCCTTTGGACTATTTACACTTTTTAAAATTATTTTCCATTTATATACACCATAATAGTGCACCATACAACTACGGCTACAAGGAGAACATGTTACACATCATGTCGAAGACTATCTACCTCTCAGTCTCAGTTGAAGATTTTGTCGATCAGTAGACCAAAGGAAGCCTGGAAGAACTCTGGGCCTTATTAAGATGGTGGTCAGTCAGACCCCCGACCGCCAACGTTTCGGGCAGGAAACCGTCCAACAATGAGTCTGGTGCTCCTGCCCGCCCTATTAGAATACGACCATCGTGCAGGCAGTCGTAAAGTTTTTTTTTCTACTGCAGCTTGGCCTGCGGCCCAGGAATAGGGCCGCAGCACAAGCCGCAGTAGAAAAAGGAACTTTGTGCACAACCATGCACTGTGTGCCAGGCACCATATGGTGCCTGGAACCTGGTGCATGGATGTGTGGGGGGGCACTACATGTGCCCCCCAGGCCACTTAGCAGTGGCCCACGAGGGATGGGGGCCCTGCTTGTTTCCGTCTGCCTTTTCATGACGTTGGGACCACTATGAAAAGGCAGTCGTAAAGGGACATCCTAATCCTTACGGTGGTGCCTGCGCAGGCACCGCCTCTATAGTCGGGATAAGAGTCCGACCGCCGCCCCAACGGGATCCTGGATCCTGTCAGAGCAGGCAGTCCTACCCCCCCCCCCGACCTCCGGTATTTCCTCCATGTCATTTGTTTCAAGGAGGACAATGTATTTCAAGTTTCTCTCCGCTCCACAGATAGCCATATTCACCAGATATCTGTGTATTGATTGCAGATCTTGGCCATCATTGTGTGCATACAGGGCTTTTAATTAGTCGTAAAATGTTAATTCCTGTCTCAGTGTGCTGCAAAACACCTTGTTGGTCTATAATGTAAATAAAGGACTGTGGTTAATCCTTTTTTTTTAATAAGCCACATGAACATCGTACCCGGCCTATCTCCATACCTTTGTCTTCTGGAAGTGTATTATAATTTATCTACGGACATATTTTGTTCGCTACATTCATGTTCACAGTCCAGGAGGTGCTTCTCAAGCTTGGATTTGTGCTCCACTTCCAACCTCAAGGCAGTTATCTTATCTTAAAACTTTTGTATAGTAGCTGCAGTTGCTGTGTCACACCGTATATTTTCTCAATACATATACCTCATACAGCAGCCTTCATTGCATCCCATTTTGATGCTCCCTTGAATCGAGTTCCCCAGTTTGTCTCAAAGAAGCTAGTAGGGCCTCACCTATAGCTGCTGAGAAAGTTGGATGCAGCAGTGATTCCACTTTCAGTTTCCATGTCAGCTCCCTATTTTGAGATTTCTACCACAAATAGAGTAGGCAGTAGGTTGAACAATCAGAGAAGGTCTACCAAGATAATAGGCATCAGAGGGTCTTTCGTACAGGATGTGTGAACTAACCATAATACATTCAGATCTACTGTACCAGCGCATGAGGGTGAATAAAAAAAATACAACAGTGCTTCCTCTACAAATGTAGCTGGTAAAGTCTTCCTACTGTATCACACAATTGAGCCATGAGCCTAAGGCAGAGATCCGCCTCAAAGGAAATCTCTTCTACTCCTTAGACTCCACATAAAGAGTTTACCTTTGCTAGCAATTGTGGGGGAAATGAAAGGTCAGGAACAGTAGAAGCATGGATTGTGGTAAACATTAATCCTGGCCATCAAAGCATCCCTGCACCAATACGTAGTGGTCCTATGGAGTACGAATAGTAATACAATTCTGTGCTCCCTTTTTTAGCTAATTTGGTATGCCTCTGCATAGTAGGCTGCACCTACTGAAAGAAGGTGACACCAACCTTCTGTTCAATCAACAAGGAGAGTGCTCTACAGCACTTTCAGTAGCTGTTCAGGTCATGATAATATGAACTCTTCCAGCCATTGGTAAGCAGAATACGATATAGCACATGTACAACTATGTAACTGCCTCCCAGTCCCCACTAGGACTAAGCTGCACATGCCACCACTTCATCACCAACCGCCAGTGTCATGCAAATGAAGCCAACAGTGTAAGAACGTGCCCCCCACCTAGGGCCTCTTAACAGCATTATAGGCCCCTGGGCAAAGCAGTGCACTGAGCCCCGACCACACAACCCCTTACATGAATAAAAATGTAAATTTGGTTAAATTCTGGTCTGTGCATAGAATAGCATGGGACACTTATGCTCGTGGGGTCCGGGGGCAACTGCCCAGCATGCCCATGTGTTAAGACCACACTGGCCCCCCGTCCACCCCCCCCACCGAAGAAGCAGCAGCCCAGATCATTGGAGTTATTACAGCAAAAACGAGATGTATGGGGTTCCACAAAACGATTCCATTGAACCCTATCCTAAACTGGGGTTACCTTTGCCAGCAAGCGTGGGAAAAACAATAGTTCAAGAACTATAGGACTACAGATATTTAGAAAACTCTCCTTCCACGTGTTCGTCTTCCTATCAACCCTTTGACTCAACAGCCACTCCATAAATCTACCCAGACACCTATATTTTCATATATGAGTCTGCCATGCGTCTCTTTTTATGCCCAACCATGCATTCCTCTGACTTCTTGTCTGCCTGTTGTGGTATTCTGCTCGCCCCCCAATGATGACGCGATGCAGTTGGTCTCTTTCAGGTACTTTTATTGTCGGTCTTCATACAGCCTGTCCTGCGTCCTGCTCCTCGCCCTCTGCCCTCCTGAATGCCCATGTCCTGCCCCTTGACCGGATGTGGTGTCAAGTGTCACCTCCCCACATCTGTGACCCCAGGGTCCTAGTGCCCATTGCCAGGTCTTGACATCTCCCCCTTTGTTCCAAACAAGCATTTAAACATTTGTCGTGACGCGGCCTGTGACCACTAGTCAGTGAGTGCTGAGAGAGAGAGAGAGAGAGAGAGAGAGAGAGAAAGAGAGACAGAGAGAAAGAGAGAGAGAGAGAGAGAGAGAGAGAGAGAGAGATCTTCACAGACCCTCGCCCCATTACATCTCTTCAATCAGTCTCTGTGGCTTCTTGCATGTCCTTCTCTGCCTTGTTTCTCTGTTGTACCTGTACACTTTCTTCCTCTTTTGTTGCCTCCGGCGCTGGTGCCGGCTGTTCTTCTTCTTTCATTCTCAACTCTTTGAAATGTGAGCTGTTCCTTGTAATGCTGTACCGCCCGGCTAATGCTGTGATCATCGGTCCTTTCACTTCCGTTACGGTCAGCGGGTCCTTCGAGAACGCACTGTCCGATTTCCTCTGCTGTCTTTGCCGTACCACCACTGTGTCCCCTTCTTTTAGTCTTGCTTTGGTGGTGTGCCTTCTTTGATCTGCGTACGCCTTCATTTTTGCTTATGCCTCTTCATCTTTTGCAGCTATGTTGCTTCGCTCCACACTTGACATCGTTTCCACCTACGGCAACCGGGTCCTGCTCGAACATCCGAGCACGAGCTCGGCCGGGCACCGGCCTGTGGAGCTGTGAGGCGTGTTCCTGTAGTACCTGGCATAGTGCTTGTCCTATCGATATTTGTGTTATCTTTGCTCTCTGCACCACCCTCTTTATTGTCCCCATGAACCTTTCCGCCATCCCATTCGCTTGTGGCCACAGAGGCGTTATCTTCTGATGGCGGATGCCTAGGTAATCCATGAACTTCCGGAACTCTTCTCCTGAAAATGGCGGCCCATTGTCAGTTTTTAATGTCTGAGGCGAGCCCCATGCTGCAAACACGTCATCCATGACAGGTAGTGTCGCGCTTGCTGACGTTGACGCCACTTGCCTGACAATTGGAAAACGGGAGAACTCATCTATTATTACCAACAGGTAGTAGTTTCCTGTCTCCAGTGGTCCATAGAAATCTGCCGCCAGCTCGGTCCACACTGCTTTTGGTAGTTCAGACATCTGAAGTGGCTCTGGCTTGGGCAGCGGCCCCGTCACTTGGCAGACGTGACAACGCATGACAGTCGCCTCGACCATGCTGTCCAGCCCCAGGAACCACACTTTTTCTCGTAGCATTTTCTTAGTTGCGACCATTCCTCTGTGTGACTCGTGTGCCAGTTCTATTGTCTGCTTCCTCAGTGTTCGGGGCATCACGATTCTCGTTCCTCTCATCATGATACCATTTTCGGTCTCTGAGAGCTCTTCGTGGATCTTCTTGAAGGCCAACAGTTCCTCCTTCATTACTCCTTCATCCACGATGCAGTTATTGTTGATGTGTCTCCACCTTTGCTGTCTTGTCACTTTCTGTATTGCTCGCATGGTGGGATCCCGCTTGGTCTCATGTTCCAGCTCTGCCATTGTTATTGAGGCCGGCGTGTTGTGTTTCAGTATGAAGTTCGGGTATTCCTCCGCCATTGTCGTGGCCTCAGTTGCGTGTGGCAACGGATGTCTGGACATGTAGTCAGCCGGGTTGTGTTCTTTGCCAGGCTTGTGTATTATTTTGAAATTGTAATCCATTAGTCTTATTCCCCACCTCTGTATCCGGGGTGGTATCTTTGCGTTGGGGTTTCCATAGATTGTTATGAGTGCCTGGTGGTCTGTTATTATCGTGAATGGTTTCCCATAGATGAACATGTGATAATGTTCGCAGGCCCACACAACTGCTAAACTCTCTTTTTCCGGTTGAGAGTATGCTCGCTCAACGTCAGAGAGACTCTTACTTCCATATGCCACCACACATCTTGGTGAGTCCTTTCCTGGTTTGTGTTGTGCCAGTATGGCTCCCAACCCCACTGGACTTGCATCCACTGTCAATTCCGTGCACAGTCGAGGATCAAAGTATGCTAGATGATCTACTGCAGTCACAGCTTTTCTGATCTCTTCAAAGGCTTTGCTGCATTCCTCTGTCTATGCAAAGCTCTGTCTTTGTTTTGTCAGTTCTCACAATGGTGCGCTTACTGTGGCAAAGTCTTTGATGTACCTTGCACAGTAACTGGCAAGACCAAGAAATTACCTTACTTCTGCCACATCGCTTGGCTGCCTGGCTTTTTCCAATGTGTCCACCTTGCTGTGATCTGGCCGCATTCCTTTTTTTGAAAAAATGTGTCTGAAGAATACTAGTTCATCTCGCCCAAGTTCACATTTGTCTTCGTTTAATGTGAGCCCTGCCTGCTCTAGTTGAGAGCATACTTCTCGCAGCGCCTTGTCATGTTCCTTATCCGACTTGCCGAACACTAGGATGTCATCGCTGTAGTTCAGGCTATTCTTTACTGGCCTTATCACTTGTCTTATTGTCTCTTGAAATATTTCGGGGGCTGAGGATAGTCCAAAACTCAGACGCTTGTAGCGGAACAGACCAAGGTGCGTGGAGAATGTTGTTATGTATCATGACTGAGGATCAAGCTCTAGCTGGTGATATCCTTTGCACAAGTCTAGTTTGGAGAATCTTCTGGTGCCTGTTAGGCAGCTGATCATGTCGTCAAGATGAGGTCCAGGGTGTCTTCCCCGTTCAATTGCTGTGTTTGGTACCCTCATGTCAACACAGATGCGAATTTTGGATGTGTTTTTCTTTGGTACAGCCACTATTGGCGACACCCAGGGCGTCGGCCCTTCAGCTGGTTCTATAATGTCCTGTTTGAGCAGTGCCTCAATCTCTTCTTCTACTTGCGCTTGCAGGTGTATTGGCACTCGCCGGTGGTGTTGAGCTACTGGCCTTATCGCTTCGTCGATGTGTAGCGTTATTTGGCGTCCCTTTAGCTTCCCCAGCCCTTTCAGTTGTTTGGGATATTCTTTTAAGATGCTCTTTTTTTCCGACATGTTATACGTCATCTCAAGCAGGCCCATCACTTGGGCTGTGACGTTGCTCAACAGGCACGGTGCTGGAAAGTCACCTCTCAGTACATGAATCTCTTCCTTTGTCGATTGACTTTTGTATGTTAGGTTCTCTGTGAATTTTCCCAGGTTGGTCACAGGCCTTTTTGACCCCCATTTGAACACCTCAACTTTCGACGGTTTCAGCGCTGGTTTCACTTCCATCCTTTCATATTACGACGCACACATGATGTTGAATGTGGCGCCGCTGTCGAGCACGAACCGTGTTCTGTGTGGTCCTACGTCAATGGTCACAGACTCTGTCTTCTTTATGGTGCTTTTGTCTATGAGGCGGATACTTTCTTCAGTTTTGTCTTCATCTGTGAACATGACAGCAGTATCTGACATGAGGTACAGTCGCTCTACCTTTTCTTCTTCTTCTTCATCTGCCGCTCTATTGAAGAGCTTCTGTTTGCCGTCTCGACATGCCTGACGTGTCTGCTCGTCGTCGTCCGCTGTCTTCCCGGTCTTCCTCTTTCACTTCTAAATTGCAGCCCTTGGCAAACACTGGCAAAGTGATTGCTCCTGTTGCATTTCCTGCAGGTTTGGCAAAACGCTGGGCACTCGCCTCTATGCGGAAATTCCAGTACGCATCTGTAGCATGATGATTCTGGTTGTTTTCTTGTCGTTTGGTCATTTTTTCCTTTCTTCCAGTTGTTGGTGCGACTGTGTTCTGTCATGCGGTGTGCCTGTTCGACTCGTCGTTCTTTTCCTCGCTCCATTTCCTTCGCTTGTATTGCCGCTCTTGCTTCCGCCCTTGCTAGTGATAGGATGTTCTCTAGTGATGTCGGTTCCTTCAGAATCCTTGTGCAGAACTCTGTGTCACGACACCCTTCAATGATGCGTAGGCAAATTGCTTGCTCGTTGTCATATTTATCGAACTCGCAGTGAGTTACTAGCTTCCTTAGTCTCGTCGCCAAATCATCTAGTGACTCATCGGTGTGTTGGAACGCTATGGTGAAAGTATATCGCTCGAAATCAATGTTTCTTTGCGGGTCAAATTTGTTTGTTAGGCACTTTATTAGGTCTTTGTACGTTGATATCTCATTTTCTGGTAGGATCACCAGTAGGTCATCTACTTCGTCGTCCACTAAGTTGAGGAACAGGCCTAGTTGCTTGGCCTCTATTACATCAGTTGCTTCCATGTACCTTTCAAATCTTTTGACCCACCTCTCCCATCTTATTCCCACTTGTGGCTCTGAGAGGTTGAATGGGAGAGGTCTGCGATATTGGGAACTTTGCCTTTCAATCCTTGCCTCTGCCATTTTCTTTGCTTTATGCTCTTGGTGGCCCTTCGCTGTTTATACTTGACTTCCTGTTATTTTCTATTGATTCTTTTTGTGTGGCATCTCTTTGTGCCTTCTTTAATTTCCTTCTCTTTTTTTTTCTTTCTTGTTATACTTTCTTTGTTGCCGACCCCAGGGTCCTAGTGCCCATTGCCAGGTCATGACACCTGTCTCTCTCCGTCTGTCTGATTCTATCTCCATGTCTATCCTCTTTCCCACTCACTTGTATTGAGCAGGGCCATTGGAATCATGTGGCATGGGAGAGCCAATTTTTGCGACAGGATTGAGTAAACTATGCAGAGCAAGAAACAGCAAATATGTGGCATAATGAAGCACCTTTTGTGACAGTATTACTTCAGTTGTTTGTTACTTTACACTTGCCAACACTGTCTGGACATTGGTTGCACCTCATTTGTACCAGTGTAACTCCCAAATATAGCAATAAGCAACCGAAAGATGAACAGTTAGTTAACCTTTGCAAAGATTTCCACTGCACAATAGCATGTGCAGCTGCGTTTTTAGTAATTTTTGAACGGTTTGAGCTAGAAACATTTTTTTGGTTAAAATCTGCAGATTATGGAGGAGAGGATGGATTATGTGGCAAATCTATAATTATGCATAATTGCAGTGCCCGTGGTTTCGAGTCATCCTCTGCTAACTGCTCTTATAGGCACAAGCAGGACCGTGTGATTACAAACATACGTAAAGCCAATGTCCAGCAGCAAACACCACCAGAAGATCTTGAGGCTGTGACAACAGTAACATCAAAAATTCCATCTACCTTTTAAGTGTGGGAGCGTGAAAAAATATCATGTCACTATTCGGCAGACAAAAACTATGCTAACCACCTTAAATGTATGCACTACTATCAGAAAAATAACAACTGTGCAAATTTACAGATGTTGTTAGAAATGCCCATGTATGGCCATATCCATTGCTTTTCTGCGTGTCAAATGCTTCCACGCCACTACCGCCTTATTCTGTGGAAATAGTAAAGAATTTATTCTATCATATATCGGAACTTTTTTCAAGTATAAAGTTTCCGTAACCATAAATCATAACAATACTGTATGTCATCTAGATGTTTTTGCATTGACATAGGGGAATACGACTGAAGGTTTTGTTCATTTATACAGCCATAGAACCCCAAGGTGACTCAGCAAAATATTTTTATGTACCTTGGTGTAGAGCTTCTGATGGATCGGTGATGAGATTTGAAGTAAAAAAAACAACATAAAACGAAAGACTAGCAAAAAGGTAGAGACTACGAAGTAGGAAACCAGACCACACACAAAGGAATAAGGGCGGCTCCTCCGCTATGGTGGAGGAGCGTCGCCCCACTACTTTTAGGCAGTGAGAAACATAAAATGATAATAACCTAAAGTTATTAACATTTTATGCTTCGTGTCCTACTGCTTTACGGCGGGCGGGCGGGGCTGTTCTGCTCTCGGAGCAGGGGAGAAGTGGCTTAACCCCTTGTGTGCTCCTGTCGGCCGTTGGCCGATGGGAGCACTACCTCCCTAGTGCTGCCGAGCCCCGCCCACACTTTAGAACGCCCGCATCGCAGCGGAAAAACCGCTGTGGTTAAGGCGTTAACCACTCCTTAGTGTGCAATAACTGTTTGGTCGGTCCACTTGGGCTGCCCAAACCAGTCATGCGCACTTTCCCAGTTCTCCAGAACATGCTCACCCCTGCAACCCCTGCTGAGTGCCGTTTCATGGCGCTCCGACTGATCACAACGCTGCATTGCAGTGTTGTGATTGGCTTTAGGGGGGAGCCTGGCTGCATGCTTCCTGTCAGAGTCTGAGGCAGACGAGCAGGAGCAGAGAAGACGCGGGACTATATATATATATATATATATGGAATATACAAAAATGTTGACAAAAGTATTGAAAATGTATGTGTTAGGGTTAGGATAACAGATGGCCTTAGAAGGAGCTCAAGCTTAAGTTCAGGTTATGTTTAGGGGTTAGTCTTAGAGTAAGGTACAGTGTGTGAGAGGAGGTAAGGTGTAAAGATTGGTTTTGTGGTAGGGTGTTCAGCTGCAGCTCTGCTATAGAGCAATTGAGCTTCTTATTTTCCCCAGTTACAGCTGATGATTCACACACATTTAAAAACAAAATAACTGTTGCTCACCTTACTTCAGTATCGTTGTTAACTGGGCTGAACGCTGAAGGTGTGCAGGCAGGGTGGGTCTCCTATTTCTTATAGCATGTGCTCAAGCCGTCACCTGGACCCCAAACCATTGTTTTTTTAGATCCTTGGTCTTTTACTCCTTCTGATGAATGAGGTCTCCCTGCAGCAGGTAATGTAGAATAATTGTTCATATACTTCAAGCAGTTTAATATATTTTGCTAGTTTTGCCACCTTAAATGTATGCACTTCTATCAGAAAAATAACAATTGTGCAAATTTACAGATGTTGTTAGAAATGCCCATGTATGGCCATATCAATTGCTTTTCTGCGTGCCAAATGCTTCCACGCCACTACCGCCTTATTCTGTGGAAATAGTAAATCATTTATTCTATCATATATCGGTACTTTGATAAAGTATAACGTTTCCGTTTCCATATTGGGCAACATGCAGGCAGATTCCTATACTCAAGCACTGAACTGCCATTTATCTCATCAGACAATAACCGGATTTTCAAGATTGCAGGCCTGGTTCACATAGGTAACTGTCAGAGCCCCTTTCAGAGGGCAACCGGGCAAGCAGAAGCTACTGGGCCCAACTGTGGGGGTTGGGGCTTTTTACTCCTGATGTCCAGGGACCCGACCTACTATGGGTTCTGAGCAACTGTGCCAAGTATTCCTTGAGCACTTGACTCTCAGTGATAGTGCTGGTTGAGCAATCCCAGGCTTCTCACGGGAAACCGGGGGGGCGTGTAGATACAGGAGGGTGAACGCAGGCTCACAGCTCAAAGTACGTTCAATAGCAGCAGTAAATGATTGTTTTGTCAAATACCTTCTTTTACAACAAAAGTAGTATTTACATACGAACACAAAGTGAAATACAGTATACACAAACAATATACACAGCCCCATAAGGTCAGGGCTCTAGTGTTAAATAGGCAGGTCTCTGAGTAACCCTTCCTTATCACTAGCCATAGTGAGGATTCCCTACTAACTATAGGTGGCATTTATTCTAGACTCCAGCAGTAGTCCGAGTCTCAGGAGTGTAACTCTGACTCCGATAAAAGGCAAAAGTGTTCCAGCGCCCGAAGCACTACGTAGCAGAACAAATTCTCCCAGGACCTTTTAGCCCAGAGATCATTCTTACCTGCTCCTGAGTGAGGATGGTCTGATCAGAATCTCTGCGGGGAGCACAGCAACTGCTGCTGGTGAGTAGCACTTGTAGCTGGGCATCCACAGCGCTTGTGAGACGTTAAGTTCCTCTGATCCTTCCCACAGGTGAGGGGTTGATCTATTTCTGATCCTCTGATCCTCAGTCAGAGGGCTCAGGCCCACACAAGTCACAACAGTAGTCTCTAACACAATGAACGGTTGAACTGGAAGATGGTCCTTGTCCTTTCTGGTGAGCCCACCTGGCATACGGAAGTAACTGACATTACTCTGCACACGGGCTACAGCCCAATCAACATGGCACTAATCTTCACGGCGGCCCCACCTAACATAGGGGTCACCGACTTTCTTCCGTACACAGACTATGGCCTGTTCGGCACAGCAGTAATCTTCACAGCAGCCCTACCTAGTATATAGGGTCGCCGACTTCACTCTGCACAAGGACTACTGCCCAATCGGCACTGCAGTGAACTTCACTGTTGCCCCACCTGGAATATAGTCACTGACTTCACTCCGCACACAAACTACGGCAAGATTGGCAAAGCAGTGATGATGATCACTGCCAACTTCATGGCAGCCACCTCCTGGCATACTGGGTCGCTGACTGGAACATGGCGATGATCCAATTAGTACAGCAGTCATCGCTTCACACCTTGTACTGGGATTCACTTGCCAGGATCCTCAGCTGGACCTTGCTCCCTCCAGTACTTTCATCTTTCTCACAGGGCTTACTAGTCTTCACAAACAGACAGACACTAGTGCTCCAGGCTCCACAGGCAGATGGTGTTGGATGTCCCTGGGTGTAGTCCACTCACCCAGCTAGGAGATTGGCAGGCCTTTGCCTCCAACCCTGGGCATAGGCAGAAGTCTTGCAGAGCTTCTCCTCCTTGCAGAGCCTGACTGGCTGCTTGACAGTTGACAATATCGGGGGCCTCACACTCCCATTCATATAGTCCATTTCCAAACACCAAATGTGATTTAGGGCCTGAGTCTTTGACGTTTGTGTTGGGAGTCTGCTTCCTTTTGAGGTGCCCACTCCTCTGCACTGTCCTTCCTCAGGAAAGCAGTCTGTCACAGCAGGAGTGATTTCAACCTGATAGCCCACAACAAAGGTCATGGGAGAGACCTAAGGTTCACACCTGATGTCAGCAGCAGTTATAAGTGCAGCAAAAAATTCCCAAGGGCCCCAGTCTTTATGAGTCTCCTGTCAGCTCATTACCTTCCTGTGATTTTTTTATTTTTTATTTTTTATAATATTTGTATTGCTTTCCATACAAAACTAGCGTAAAAGATGACCAATTCAAGCTACACATGAGCGTGGCCACGTCAAGGCACGTGCAACAAAATATGACATGTGATGTCACATTCCAAGCAAAATATTCAAGTAAATAACAAAAGAAAAGTGAAACCACCTGTCATCAATTTGCCCAAGCTGTAATAGTTCCGTAGTAGCACCAGGGCCCTCCTGCAAACATTGTATGTTGTGGCTCAAGGCCTTATCATAGACAGGCCAGCTTGTACTGCCCTCCCTCAATCCTCCCGCCTCCCGCCCCCTCTCACCGGCGTGTCAATTAAACCAACATATATTAACAAAACAGTATGTTATGATGATCGATCATGTACATGGTACCAAATACACGGCAATATGAAGTATTGCGACTATATTAGAAGGGGGGGAAACAACCCTTCCGTATGCTTCCATACCGTCACCATAGGGCAGCTACATTATAAGTCACCATCCCCAGTAGGTGCGCTCAATTCCGAGTCAGAGTCCGCATCTGTCACCCTCAGCTCTGTGACCAGGGCCTCCCATGCCCGCGCTGCTTCTAGTGCCTTGTCGTTGTGGGACCTCTGGGCCTGCTGCAGGCGAACCATACTCTCACTCCCCGCACATGTAAGTAATGCAGCCCTCCATTTGATGAAGCTGGGACCTCCCGTAGCCTTCCAGTGGGACGTAATTTCTCTTTTAGCCAGCACCAACCACAAGTCCAGGAACGTACTCGTCAATTTTGTCCTACTAGTATGAGGGAACCAATGTAATAGGCAGGTTCCTTTGTCTGGATTAATCTGTCGTTTCGTTATATTACTCAGTAATGTAACTATATCCTCCCAGTAAGTACCCAGTTGTGGACAATCCCATAACATATGTAACGGGCCCGCATCACTCAGCTTGCAGCGGGGGCATTATGCAGTGTCTATATGGAAATACTGGCTTATCTTCACTGGGGTAAGGTACGCCCTGTGCAATATGAAGAAATGAAGTAATTGAAATCTAGCATTTCTAGTGCCCTTCCATGCCCTCTTAACTATGTGCGTCCAGGCCGAGTCAGGTATTTCTTTATACATATCTGCCTCCCAGTGGGAACGTTGTCTCTGCAGTGGCGACAACCCTTCCTCAAGCATTCGTCTATATAAGCAGGTGACAGCCTTATAGGTGCCCGCCGACATCGTTACATACTGGCATGCAGCATTCACCGGTGGCTCTACTAGGCCCGTTCCCCAGCGTTTTTGGATGGCAGCAATTATGGCTGTATGGATTAGGTAGTGACCCTGTAGAAGTCCAAATCTCTCCTGCAGCTCATTATAAGGCAATAAAACGCCATCGCCGTACAAGGATCCCACAACTTGCAGCACGAGAGTCTCCCACTCCGCAAGGGCCGACCAATCTCTGCCATGTGGAAGTGCTGTACACATGCCCGATGGTATCTCTGGGGCGTAAGGGCGCTGCACCCCAACTCTGTTGTGGTACCGCTTCCAACAAAGCCTCAAAGTGTGTTCCTCTGCGGATAACGAGTCCGCATGCAACTTTTGCTGTAAAACCACAAATGACAGGACATGCCGTGGCACATCTTATTTCCTTCCTGTGATGTGCCCAGTCCCCTTTCTAGTGATGTCTCTCTAAATCAAAGAGCACCCTTTGAAGTGTGCTGGAGAGCCTGGCTCTCCCTTTCTCCTGTGTGTCCCACCCAGCTCACAGAAATAAAGCAATCCACAAATCTATATGGGGGGATTCCTCTACCCACTCAGTTCCTTCAGTCAGCTCTGGGTCTCCCAAAATGGAATCCACAATCTTCCATGTAGTGTACCATTCACAGGCACACATACAACCAGTACATGCATACAACTCACACGCACTGCAAGTTGCTACATGCTAACCAAGGGTGAATTAAGAACACAGCAGCTGAATTTTACAAGAGTGAGCCTGTAGGCCTCACTCCAGTGACACAGGTTGAAAGGCCTGCTCACATACTGATCTCGAACGAGTTGGTGTGTATGGTTACTGCCAATTATGTCAGTGTGTACCAAGAAATTAAGAAAGAAAAATGTCTTTCTATAGTCCCCTCACTCACCGGGGTTTCCCCACGGTGACATGCTTCATCATTGGGGCTTCCCAATTTCTCTACGAAAAAGGGGCGTGCTGCGACAAAACGGACTACGCAGGAGCACTTTTTACGTGAAAGAACCTGAAAGACTTCCTGGTTCACACCCGACCCATAACTACAAATCAAACAATAAGAACACAACCACTACCATGTGGACATTTTCCCTGTAACAACTGTAGTGTTTGTCATTTGACATCCGCAACAAAAACTGTAACCTTTAACAATGCTACAAAATGGGAACTAAGGGTTTTCTCTAATTGTAACACCAGTGGAGTGGTGTACCTAATAACATGCACCTGTAACCTCCACTATGTAGGGATGACCACGAGGAAGGTCAGTACCCGCATAGTGGAACACAGAAGCAATATCAGGTGCAAACGAGCAACCACCAGGATGACTACCCACTTCATCGAACAGAACCATACACCAAATGACTTGACCTGGGTGGTGCTCGAGACAGTGAAAAACAAGGACAACCTGGAGAGAGTCCTCCATGAACGTGAACAAAGATGGGTGTATCGTCTTCACACCGACACCCTTGGGCTTAACGACGAAATCCCTTGGGGTGCTTTCAGAACCTAACCTAATCAATAAGAACACTACAATACACCTTATTGATCCTCAAGCCTTGAAAAAAAATTTTCCTGATTTTTTCTGACCTTTGAACTGCAACCCAAACAGATAAAACAAACCATCTAGTGACATTGGGAAGTATCTCGCCAGCGTTGCAATACTCAGAACTTTATCTAAACATAAGTAGACGGTATCACCGTTTTTTCAGACCAACCACTCAGCATAAAAACTGACTAAACACTTTTGGTCATCATTTCGCCTAAATTGTATTAAATGAATGCCAAACATCGAGGCATCACTGTAAATACCTTCTTTTTTTTAAAAATCAGCTGATTAGTAATTTTATTCACAATTTCATAGCACACTCGTGACGGTTCCATCGACATACACCTAAGATGGCCGCCGCGTTATGAACGTTCTAGACGCACTAGACCCGGAAGCGCGGTGACTCCAAATACACCGGCGTTCCTCTCCAGCATTAGTATGAGGTCGGGTGAGGATTGATCAGGTAGTACCGAGCGGGTTTGCCGATAGGAAGTAAGTACAATGACGCGAAGCAGTACAGTTGTTCCTAACCTCGTAAATGGTTTGATTTCCTTAAAATGGTAACGCAAATCTTTGGGTGAAAACGGAAAGTAACTATCACCTAAACTTTACAGCAACGTTTCCACGAGGCGATCCTGCCCTCGCCAGAGACCATGAAGTGTAATTGAGCACTTGCATATGTAAATATACCTTTTTGCCATGAGAACATTTTGTGTATATATGTTGTGTGTCTTGTCAATAGTCACATTAAGTTCTGTGTTATGTGTGTGCCAATCACGTTACCACCTTTTCACAGAACCTTTTTAATCTTCACGAGTTTGGAAAGCCTGCACGCACCATTATGGTGCCCAAGGCACACCATTGCCCTAGACGAAGTGAGCTGCATGTGTGAACCCCTACTCCTTTGAGGGGGGATGTTTGCCACTAATCAGTGTCATTCTCTTTTTCAGAAATACGAGTAGGATACAAATCGTATGTATGCAAAACGCATGTTTAAATAATTACAGCGTTTAGTATGATCACGAAATTTTTTTTTAAAAACCCTAATATTGGGATATAGGAGTGGAAAATACAGGGCTGGACCCTGTATGGTCCTGATGAAAAGCTTGGGGAGCTTGAAACATGTTGACCATAGAACACTGATCTAGCCCTAGTTTAAGGCCAGATAGCAGTGTCACACCCCGTTTTTAATATACCAGACTAGGAGCAAAATAAATTGTTGAGGCCCACTAGCACGGTATTTTTAAACCCACACCCACTCCACCATCACTACACCTTACACCACACATAGCCTTTCACGTAAAAAGTGCTCCTGCGTAGTCCGTTTTGTCGCAGCACGCCCCTTTTTCGTAGAGAAATTGGGAAGCCCCAATGATGAAGCATGTCACCGTGGGGAAACCCCGGTGAGTGAGGGGACTATAGAAAGAAATTTTTCTTTCTTAATTTCTTGGTACACACTGACATAATTGGCAGTAACCATACACACCAACTAGGTCTCCGACCTCTTTAGAGGAGGTTTATGTATTTCTAATACTGTTTGGAGGCCGACCTAGTTTGGTTTAACCTCCTTCCCTCCCTCCTATGTTCTTCTGCACATACTGATCTCAATACATTATGCTGTCACCACTGCACTCGTGCTACTTAACACTTTGCAAAGGCAATAGCATTTCACCACTATGAGGGTAGAGCATTGTGCACACCTTCCAGTGCAACCAGACCACAACCAGAGACAGACCTATGTCATGGTGCACACATGTGATAACATGTTGCCCATAACAATAAAATCAGCACCAGGGATCGAGACTTCTTCCACAGCTGGGGCACTCAAGGCATGGTTACATTTTCGTGATAAGACGAAAGACTTCTCCGCCCCAACTGCAACCTACACTTTTGAGAAAGTTTACACTTTTAAATAAGTCTACTACTTTTTGGCATTCACAAGCTGCACTTTTGTAGTAACTAACACTTTTGTAATAACGTACAGTTTTCAAGTAAGTCCAAGACTACACATTGCCAACCACTAGTACTGCAACACCCTCCAATAGAAAATAATAGCGGCAGGGCCTTAAAATAAACGGCATATGAAATAATGTTGAATTCAATTAAATTTGTTCAAATAGTTAAAAAATATAAATAAGTGTAAAGTAATCCAAAAAATATCTAAAAATAGTACATTATTATTTAATTATAAAAATACTTAGGTAAATAAATATTTGTGAATCCCAGTGTTACACAGTGTGCAATTTAAGGATAAGACAAGCAAACGATCGATTTTCAAAGTTGATTTGGGGATTATGGATTCTTATTGATGCCATTTGGCCCTTGAAATTTGCCATCTAACTTTGAAAGAATTACTGAAGATGTTTTTTCGATTCATGCAGGATAATTTCGAGCCTGGTGTGTGGCCCACTAGCCCGCAATTCAGTCGAGGGCCTGGCCTCCACTTCTTTGGTATTGGTCCATCAGCTATATTATGAGATCCCCATCTGCCTAATCTTACTGTCATCAGAGCCCTTTCTCACTTTGCCACTGGATTCAAGCAAGCCGGGCTGAAGCCGGCTGAAAAGCCAGAAACCGGTCCTCGGAAGCTTGTTTTCGGTCCAGGGAAGGCATGGCTTGGCAGTTTGGGCTGGACTGTTCCCATGAGGCACAGGGTCAGACTGATTTGCATATGGCCATGTCTGAACTGGGGTGGCAGAGTGGGCTAAGAATGGTGATGGATTAAACCCAGATCTGTTGACTGGGTGTGAGTGTTTGATTGGTTCAGATGCTCCGTCCATAACCACCCCCTTTTGTACCACTATTTCTTTTCTCTGCCTGTGCCCACAATTCTTTGCATGCCAGAACTGGGCAAGGAAAATTAGCAACTGTTTCTCTGCCCTAGAGCAAGGCAACTGTCACTATGTCTTAGCCTTCAGGGGCAAATGAGCTGTCGGGTCAAGGGTTATCGACATCGGAGTCAGCTAATGTACAACCTTCCGAAACCCTTGGAATCCTCATCCTATAAATGTGGTGAGTCAACTGCAAGTTTGGGCGGAAGGGGGCATTACCAATTTTATGGTGGTGGTTCCATCCTGTCAAACTCTAAATAACCCCATTACTTCCCAAACATGTGTTAGTGTAGTTGGATGATATATTTATCTAATTGGAAGCACCACAATCATATGAGGTATGTGAGTGCTAATTTCACAGTGCCAACGTGTACTATTTAGGATAACTCATTAAAACTCAAGGAATTCAAATGCCCAAGCAGAAAGTAAAAGATATTAGATTAGCCTACTCCCCTGAATCCAATGTACAATCAGTTTTTCAGTGGTTCATACATTTCTCCAAAAGATGCATCCCCAATCAATCCAGTCTTTTCACTTTTCAATTTCCCAGCTAAAGACAACCAATTATAAGGACAAACAAAACCTTAGTTTCCTTTTACAACCATAAAGAAAATGTTTCTTGCTCATCTAGATTTGATGCGCCCTCTCTAGGAGGTGAGACTAAAG
The DNA here is from genome assembly GCF_964261635.1 of Lissotriton helveticus. Taxonomy (NCBI): domain Eukaryota; kingdom Metazoa; phylum Chordata; class Amphibia; order Caudata; family Salamandridae; genus Lissotriton; species Lissotriton helveticus. The sequence goes on from NC_136069.1 coordinate 1,149,102,080, forward strand.
CTCCAAAAGAATACAGCTATCTAGATCTGTCAACATACACAAACCAAATTCAGCTATATTGTTCATTGGAAATCTCACACAGAGGAGCTGTATATATTTTAAGAAATTGTGAATCACAAGGAACCTCATGGTGGTCAAGACAAACTGCTCTGATAAACTGAAAATGTATGCTTATAAATTGATCTATCCCCTTATGCTATTTACTACTACCTATGCAAAGAGACTTCATTTGGGGTAGGTGTTCACCCCCAGTTATAACTTTGTATGTACTCACCTGCTGGGAACCTTGAACTCTAACACTGGGACACTACTATCTAGTGTTAAATGAAAAGGGAAGCCCTAGTGGTTGAAAGATGGTTGCCTGTTGTGGAGGAATGGGTGGAGACTGTGCATATATCATGGCAAGCTACATGATGATCGTAATGATTGGAGGTTGTATGTAAATGCCCTCTACTCCCACCGATTCGATGACAACCTGTCAAAAATATTTAATTGCTTCTCATATAATACTTTCAAGTCTCTGAGAACTCAGTTCTCCACTAAACAAAGGTCAGGATCACAAAGGCGGCAAATTGAGTGCACATTGATTTTTTAAATGAAGCTGGAGAAACCTAGAGGCCTAAATATAGATGAGGACATCCATTGATTTGTTGGTCAGGCCACCTGGATCATTTTCACAGCGAAGTGGTGGTTGTTATCTGAACTACGATGTGCGCGTTTTTGAAAATGGAGTCTCACTGCATTGAGCAGTGATTCCCCAAGCAATCAATGATATGCACAGAACCGTATCTTCTCTGGAACTGGACAGCATTCACAGTATTTCCGTAGCTGAGAATGACGTATCCATCCCCTTTGAAAGCACCCAGGCGTCTGACTTCTCCTCTTGAAATAAGCTTTTGTGTATCCACATGAAGGCCCATACAGGGTTCTACTGACTCCTAACATACATTGGAGTATTAACAGGCTCTCTACTTATACTCTCATTGTAGCTGGCCTGCTAAAATCCCTGTTATTTCCATGACCCAGAAATACCATTCCCTGATGTCCTTGTAATTTCAGAGGTGGAGAGAAAATAACAGATATTTCATGTTTTCGGGGAATAACATGTGGTATCCGGTGTTCTCGCGACAGTTCCTGCATGTTTAAGTTCTTCAGTGCAATTTCCCTATGGAAACCAAAAACTTATAATTACAGTAATTCTGGTAACTTCTGTTAGCGGTTTCATCTAAAGTTTACACTACCCTCCTAATGAGGGCCTGACTCTTTAATCCCCTCAGCGCAACTAAAATGTGGCCTTTCTCCGGCCCTCATTATATGATGACATCAAGCAAAGCTTGTTAAATAAATGAAGATTGTTGTTTTGCCTGTGTGCCTTAGAGCTGAGTGAGGCAAAAGCATCATTTGATGTAGACTCCCTTGGCTGCCTTCTCATGGTCTCCTTGCAATCTCTCTAGGCTGCTACCAAGTGCTTGTCACTTTCAGGGTGCAGAATGTGGACAGGAAATAGAATCTTCTTGTTAAATGGAGGTAGTCCTACAAAGGCTTTCATTTGCATGGTGTAGTAGAATATAGGATACCTGCAGAGGTCTGAACTAGTTTATTTGATGCCTCCCTTATGTTCTATAAATAATGTTGCCATTACTCCACTCATAGGAAGCACTAAATATTCTCTTTCACCTTCAGGGTTTTTTGTGTGGTGTATGAAAAACTGGGATATAAGTGCACATGGGGAGGCGTCAAGAACCGAGTTGTTTTTCCACTGAGGTGTTCCTGGTGACATCATAGCCTTAGAGAGTGAAACCCAAGAGCACCACAAGGTGTGAAACCCCTTGTTAATACTTACATATTTGTCATTTACTATTTTATGTTATTTATGTTTCCTGTTCCTTTGACCCCACCTTTGATCTCTTTTCAAGGACAAGCAAAGTAAGGTGTGTAGAGAGGTACCTCGAGGAATAGTTTTCTGTTGATGTCTCTGACAAAATACAAAACGTTTGTGGATCACTGGAATGGTAAACACTCAAAGCAAACACATGAGTAACCTTTGGCATTCCATTCCATAAAATGGTGCAGGGTCACCACTGCAAACCCCTTCTGCAAAAAAGGAGCACCCCAATGCTTAGAGATGGCAGGGTCCAGGTGCTCCATGCTTGGGGTCCCTCACTCCTACTGGTTGTGTCAGGGCCATGTATTGTTGTCACAGCGATTCCTCTGCTCAGCAATTTTGCACCCAGTGGTAACATTCCAGCATGGGATACTTGGGGGTGGGCACAGGAAAGAGGGAAATCTCAGCCTGAGGGGGGCAGTACCTGCGTTTGAGCATGAATACCTGAGGTGGGGAGTCGAGGGCAAGTCAGCTGTGTTTTTTTCTTAAATCTCTCACGACTGGGCAAACTGCCAAACTGCATCTAAGGGAAATTAATCTAAATCGAGAATGAGGTGGAAGGGCTGATATTACGGGACGCCATTTGTCAATGGTGGTATAAAATCTGATATGTTTAGTATTACCAATTGTGGAGTCATTAGGGTTTATGTAATGAATGTCACTGGTTTAGAGGATAGTTGGTGCTGTGTAGAACTCTAGGCTTTGTGAGATGAGCCAAGGGCCATATGTACAGAATTTAGGAATTGCGATTTCCTAAATACGATTCTTTGCGAATCGCAATTCCTAATTACAAAAATGTACAAGTTCGAAATAGCGATTACTAATGGGGTCACAATAGACCTTCCTCGTGAACATTAATGAGATAGGTCGCAATTTGTGGCCAAATAGGAATTTCCAGCCATCACAGGGAGGCCTGCTGGGGTCACAGGACCACCATGTCTGTGATTACTTTTTAATAAAGCAATCTTTTTTTGTTCCAATACGGCCCAATTTCCCTAAAAGAAAACGGGATGCATTTAAAAAGAAAAAAAACAAAGAAATGTTGAAGTTTCATTTTTTAGGAGTAGGCAGTGGTTCGTAGGACCACTGCCTGATCTAAAAAATATTTATATCAGCATGCACAAAGGAGAAGGAAAGGGTCCTATAGGGATCCCTTCCCATTTTTGAATGGTTGCCAACACCCTTGAGTTGTCAGGAAAAAAATGAATGTTTTACTACTATAATTTGGTGATAAAACATTCATACATACCGCTGTGAATCGGTATTAGGATGGGATGCCCTAAACACACCCCTTCCAAATACCAATTCGCAAACCCAAATTAAGATTCAGTAACAGGTTACTGAATAGCAATTTTACTTTTGTACATTTAATAAACCTTTTTTGCAGTCACAAACAACCCAATTCACAGAAACAATCTATTCTATGTCACTGCATTCTATGCCAAATCAAATCAAATCAGGTGTTTGCTAAGCACGACTACTCACCCGTAAGGGTCTCAAGGCGCTGGGGGGGTATGCGGGGGGGGTTTCGCAGGTTCCAGTCCATCAAGGAGGGAGTCTGTCGAAGAGGCAGGTTTTGAGGTTTCTTGCTAAGATGGGGAGCGATGTTATCTGTCTGAGGTGGAGCAGAAGGTCGTTCCAGGCTCTGGCCGCGCGGAAGGAGCGGCCTCCCGATCTCGTCTTTCTGGCGTGGGGAACCACGGCACATGAAAGCCGGGCTGATCGTAGGGTCCTTTCGGGTGCGTGGAATTTGAGTTGGCTGTTCAGGTATGCTGGTCCGGTGTCGTGGAGGGCCTTGTGAGCGTGGGTTAGCATCTTGAAGGTGACTCTAGCTTCGATGGGGAGCCAGTGGAGTGTGCGCAGGTGCTGGGAGATGTGTCAGTGTCTTGGCAGGTTGAGGACCAGTCTTGGGGCGGCATTTTGGATGTTCTGTAGCTTGTGGGTGAGGTTTTTGTTTATTCCGGCATAGAGTGCCGGAATGCCACTGCACTCTACACACCTCAGCACCACTCTACTCTACGCCAGTGCTCTTTGCCAATCTGCTCTAAGACACCACACTCTATGCCAATGTACTCTACACCACTAAACGCTATGTCACTCTACACCATTGTTCTCTATGTCAATGCATTCTATGCCACTCTATTGTACTCTGCACCACTGTACTGTATGTCACTTCTCTCTACAGCACTCTACTCTGCAACACTCTATGCCACTGCACTATATGCCAATATACTCTATGCCAAGGCACTCTACACCACTGCTCTCTATGCCACTGCACTCTAAGACAGTCTACTCTGCAAGGCTACACTCTCCGCCATGGAACTCTATACTGCTCTACACCACTCTACTGCACTTTATGCCAATGGAGCCCTGTCACTGCACTCTAAACAGCTCTAAACTGCTTCACTCCACTCTACAACACTCTAATCTACTCTGCACCACTGCACCCCACACCACTGCACTCTACACTGCTGTACTCTATGCCACTCTACACCTTTACACTTTATCCTGCACCACTCCACTTTACCCTGCACCACTTCATTCTACTCTGAAACAATCTACTCTATGCCACTGCACTCAACGCCACTCTGCCCACTCCACTCTGCACCACTCCTCTCTACGGCATTGCACTCTAAGCCACTGCAATCTACAGTGCACCACTCCACTCTTCTCTACACCTCTCTACCCTGCACTACTCTACTCTATGTCACTGCACTCTACGACATTGAACTCTGCACCACTTCACTCAAAACTAATGCACTCTACGCCAATCTACTCGGCAACACTGTAAATGAAGCCCCTTCCCTCTAGGTCACTCTACGACACTCCACTCTGTGACACTCTACTCCACTAAACTCTACTCCACTCTATGACCCTCCACTCTACAACACTTCCCCTCTCTATGCCACTCTGCAACACTACTCCACTCTACAACACTCTACACAACTCCCTCTATGCAAATCCATGCCACTTTACTCCACTCTATTCTATGACACACTACTCTGCTCTATTCTACTATTTCACTCTACGCCACTACACATCACTCTATTCTACAACACTCTACTCCACTCTCCGCAATTCCAATCCACTCTATGCCACTCCATTCTACGACAATCTACTCCTCTCTGACACTCTACTCTACTCTTATGCTACTCAACTCAAAAGCTCAACTCCATTCTATTCCCTTGCACTCTAAGACATTCTACTCCCTCCTCAACACTTCACAACACTTTACATGACTCCATCTCAGTCCACTTCACTCCACTCTACCCAACTCTACCTTATACCGCTCCATAACACACCACTCTACTCCACGATACTCTACTTTACGACATTCCACGCCACTCTCCTTTACGCCACTTACTTTTAGCCATGCTGGTGTACAACATGGCTTAATCATATTGGCAAAGTGAATAGCTCTTGCATAGGAGAGACCTAGTGGCTTTGCCAATGTCTGTTTATTTAGTTTAGACTGTTGTGAGATGCCAATAGGAAATAAAAGTAATTTGTGGGAAGCAAGAAAATGAAAATAATACAGATTGTCAACATTGTATATACCAAAATTATGTTTTTGCATGCTCCATGATACTCTTGTGCATGTAGTAAATGGTAAACTGGCGTAAAGTCGGAGTTGGACTGGCAATGATAGCAAACTAGAAACTGGTCCACTGAGCACAGACTGCAAATTTCACTGCTTATGAGTATGAAGCTTTACCACATTTAACAATGAAGAGTAAATTGATCCCATCATTGGTAGGCACGTTAATGGGAAATTGAACACAAACATAATAGGCAGTCTCACTGCCCAAATTACCACCTCTCTCTGTATTTATTACGCACAATAAAATGGACTTTGCAACTAGGGCACTTCAATAATGCAAATGTAAATGGAATGAACCAGAAAATAATTTGCAAATAGGCATCACATTTTTATGGTGTGCGGACCTAGCGTGCACACATCGTACAAATGTACAAATCAAATTAACTTTAACAATGCTTGTTTGCCTGGCAGCACCAGAGAGCAAGATAGGCAAAAGCATCTGAAAAATGGATGTTACAGAAAATAAATCGGTGCTCTCTTTTCTGCAGCATGTATTTTTCAGATTCTTTTGTCAGTGCTTGCTCCTCTGTGCTTTTGGGTAATTTTCAAATGATTCTAGATATAAAAGAAAGTCCTTTGTGGTGAGACTAAAACACTTCTGTGGGAAGATCTGAGATGTGACTGACAGTGTCTCAAGCCCGTGGTGAAGCTCCTTGAGTACAAGAAGCCCATGACATAAGTATAGAATATAATATGTTTGCCAAGAATTGAGATAGTATGAAAGATTGTATTGTATTGTATTGAGATAGTCATACATGGTGAACATATAAAAATGTGTGATGAAAGCAAAATGAATGATATACCTTTGCTTCACATGATCACTCCATCCACGTGTGCATAAAACAGATCATTTTAGTTATCGGTCCACAAGTAGCTTGCTGCCCTCAAACATCACTCAAATGCATTTAAAAGAGTGGCTTAAAATCCCCCTGTTTACCATGAGGTTCTAGAAATATCCCTTATCAAGTTTCAGTATCTTATCTGATGTGTGTTTTCATTGCCTACTGCACTAGTTGTCTCACTGTACATGCTTTACTACAAGTGAAGCATACTAAGAAAAAAACATGGTCCAGACAACCTACTTGACAATATGACTTATTGAATTAAAGCTCATTTCATTGCTGATATCTCAGGTGATCTGTTGTCATGACTTGTGGGAGAATAACGTGAGGTTGTGATATTTTGGGAAGGAGAACATGGAAGAAAGGCAGAAAGGACACATTGTTATTGTGAAGGCTGGTTCATAGGAGGTTGGAGCTAGTGGACAAGAGCTCGGTCTTCCGGCTTAGACAGAGAAGGACAACCAATCACATTTGCAGTAGGACTGCTTCCCGGGTATGTTAAGAACCTAGTGGTAGCGGTAGGCTGCTTTCCAACTTCTGTGTTGTATGGTTCCCACTCACTTAGTTCATCAACGTTTTGGGGCTACACTGTACCTTTATTTGGTTCTATATCAGTCGCCCCATTTTTCCTCCTTGTTGTGACTTTGTATGCCTCTGATATCCAGCTAACAGATTAGCTTAAACCTGCTGTGTGATATTTGACGCAACCATCAGTTTTCAGCATCTCCTGGCACTCCCAAGATGAGGAAGGTTGCCAGGTACTTCCTGGGTTCTTTATTCCCATTTGCCTTAGGAACATCATGTCCCAGAAGGGATGCTCGTCGTTATGTAACGGGTATGCTTGCACACTGCCTTTACTTACTGTCTACCTTTGTCATATTAGTTAGACTTGCTGAACCAGTGGTATGGGTTTCTGTAAGACTTCCAAGGGAGACAGTGCAAGCCTGAGTAGTAAAACATCTGAACCCCTCTGAGACAAGCCAGCTATTCCATTGTGCTGTCCCTTACCCTCCCTAGCTCCATTTCCCCCTGTTATGAACTAGTAGATTGGAGATTCCCCACTCCTCCACTTACTGTTCTTACTTGGTGGAGAGTACTTGACAAGCTTTGGACCTCTCTCCTCCCATACAGCTCCAAACACGCTGTGACATCTGTAGGTTATGAGCTTTAATTCTGGCAAAATCTTCCCATCTTTATGATGTGGGTAAATTGAGGACCATTACATTGAGTAACAGTAACGCCTGCTAATCACAGCATTCAGACTTGGTAAATTGTGTTACTTAAGCCTCAAATGAGATCCCTCTTACACATTGATGTGCCTATCAACCACCCATTAATCCATAATCACTGTTCCATCAATACATGATCATGTGCTCCTTGCTGCACATCCCCTTGTCTCCCAAGTACTTACCACCCTGTGTCCCATTGGATTGCATCCCGCTGCCCATCAACCTCCAGCTTTGTAATGCAGACAGCCCTGTGTCCATGATCTTCATATCACCCGGAGCTGCACTGATGCTCAGCAGCACGTGCTCTTGTTACGCACAGCACTCAGTATTCCCATAAGGAGTAATGCGCAGTGCTTTCTTGAGGCACATCACCCAGTATTCCCTTGTGGAGAATCACCACGTGTTTCCTGAAGCACATAAACTTATGCTTCCCTGAGGATTTGACTTAGGACAACCGCTCTGTGCTATGCTTGTGCACATTGGCCTGTGCTTGCCTTGCTGCAATTCTCCTGTTGCTTACCTGGTGCACATCTTCCCTATCTTGTGCTCTGCAGATCACCCTGTGCTTCCCAGGTCCACATCTCTGTGGCCCACTGGTGCCATTCAACCTGTGCTCCAATGATTCACATTGTCATGGACCCAGCGGCAGCTGGCACAGGTAAGCGAGGTGGGGAGGGGCAGAGCGGGGGGGGAGTAGACAGACAATGGAATGTGTATAAATAAACAAATAATACCTATTTCGTCATCTGTCGACTTCCCCCCACCGTGCCCTGCCCTACAGCACTTACCTGTGCCAGCCGCTGCTGCATGGTCCACCTATTGCATACCATCCTTTGCTCCCCTGATGCACATTGTATTGCATTGTATTGTATCAGTGCTTATATAGCGCAACTGCTACCCTACGGGTATCCTGGCGCTCAGATATAATAACACCCGATCAGCATGATGACGAGCAGAGAGATGGAAAGTACGGATCAGACTTTCGGGAAGAGCTAAGTTTTCAGGCTCTTCCTGAATTCAATTAGAGAGTCAGGCTGTCTGATCCTTTGTGGCAGCTCATTCCATAGCTGAGCTCCTACCACACCGAAGGCCCTCCCTCCCATCCTTGAGCGTTTAAATCTCGTGGTTGCTAATAAACTAGCACCAGAGGACCTGAGCTGCGGAAGGTACCAAGAAAACCTTTCTTGTAAAGGGATTGGGCCCATCTCGTGTGATGCTCTGTAAACCTGACAGATTGATTTAAAGAGAGCCCTTTCCTTGATTGGTAACCAATGGGGCTCTCTCAGGGCACGAGTAGAGGACGCGTTACGCCGCAGATTCAGCACCAGTTTTTCCGCGGCGGACTGCGCTCTTTGCAACCCCTGGAAGATGTACTGAAGAGCCTCTAAATACAAGGAGTTGCAATAGTCAAGAACTTGTGCCTTTTGTTGCACAAGGATATGTAGGACTATTGGTCTGTGCACAGAGGTGCTTTTCTGTCTGCTTGCTTGTGTGCACTGATGTTTTGGTCTATCTGCATAGGTAATGTGTGTGTGTGTATTTGTGTGTGTATCTTCTGTACATGTATAGGTGCTTGCATACCTGTCGGTCTGTCTGCAAGGGTGCCTGTATATCAATCAATCAAGATGTATAAAGCACGGCTAATCACCCGATATATGGCCTGCATGTTTGGGTCTCTATAGTTCTTTTGGACTGTCTACATCAGTGTCTCTTTGTTGGTATGCACGGAGAACTGTCTTTTGGCTTGTTCTAACACTTTAACACTTGTTTTAGCTTTACTGACATAAGCGATATATGACAGCAAAGGATTGCCTCCCTTACTATTCAAGGGCAGGACCCTCTTGACTAATTGAGTCCATAGCATTGCAATCTTCTGCATTAGCAGAAATAAAAATGTATAGAACCCAATATACATTAAACAAGCTTTTTTTTTTACCCATGCTGTACAGCTTCTAGGAAAAAAGTCATCAAATCAAAAGGATGATAAAGAAGCTATGCTCCAGGGGAGGGACAAACACAAGAAGAGGAAGGAAAGAAATTGAATAAGCAGCAAACAGATGACACTATCAAGAAAGGCAACCAATGGTAGCCATCTTCTTGCCAGATTTGTAAAAGTAACACCATTTCTGTTTCTCAGTCGACAGACACTGTGTTCAAACTTACAAGAATGATTTTGTTTATAAGCCACACCCTGTTCACACTTACAAAAACCATACTGTTTATAAGAAACTCCACGCGTCTCCCTGCCGCTGGTGCCTGAGCTGGTTGCCATAGCATCGCATGTCACATCCACAGAGCTGCTGAATAAACTGAGCCGCTGCAGAGGGAAATCAGAACAGCACTTAGGAGTATAAAGGCAATATTATGACAGGATCCAGGAGTTAAGGTAGTCACCACAGTCTGCTGTCAAAGACAGCGTGGGTGAATTGTTAAAAGGGAACTTTTAGATTAACCAGGCAATAAACAATACAACTGAGGTGTCAATCCAAGTTTGAGCCGTTTGTGATGTAGGGAATGAGATCTAAAAGGGAAATCTGATAAACGAGGGGTTTTGCAGAGGAACTGGTACTGCAACCTCTTTTTTTTTTTTTTTTACATTTTTTGGAAGTCTTCATTTCAGCCAATTGAAACCAGGTCTTGGAGACACTTTATCTTGGCTTAACCATGATTATAAATCTACTAGTCCTTTCTTGGGTTTGACAGCTCAGTTGCCAAGTAGACCTGCTGCTAAGAGCAATACATTTTGGTAGGAGGCCAGCATACAATCTGTTTGTTTCATTCATATGTCTACGATTTTTTTTATATTTAGCTGTAATCACTTTAGATCCAAAAATTCATAAGCAAAATATTTCTTTCTGTTGTAAATTATTCTCCATTCATTGGTGTTTTTTTTTCAAAATGTACTTTATTGCAAACCAGTTTTCAGTCATTGTTTGGCAGACCCAGCCAAGGCAATGTATCCTCCCTTATAGGCAGGGCCACTGGCATTGTGTGATTTTGCGGCTGCAGCGATTTTCATAATAATTGCTGCATAATCTGCAGATTTTAACAAAAAAAATAATTTTGTTTCTAGCTCAAACGGTTCAAAGGTTACTACAAACATAGCGACTCACATTGCCATGCAGTGGAAGGCACCTCACAAAAGTTGACTGGTCACCTTTCTGTAGCCTATTGCTGTGTTTGGGGTTTAAACTGGTACTAGTGAGTTGCAACCAATTGCCAGACAGTGTTAACAAGTTTAAAAATGACAAAATAAAGAAGAAATAGTATCCCCAAATGTGCTGCATAATTTACCCAACCCGGCCACATAATTTGGAACTTTCCTGCCGCATAATTCCAATGGCCATGCTTACAGGGACTTCATCGGGTAGGGAGATCGCTGTTGCCTGATATGAGAAATGCTTTATGTGGTTAAATGGTCTGAAATTGTTGAGAACTAAAAAAATAGCACAACAGAAATGAAATATAATGTTTTGCCCTGATGAAGTCCATATAAGGGATAAAACACATTGGTTGGGTCTGCCAAAAAATGATTGAAAACTGGCTTGCAATAAAGAACATTTTGAAAAAATACCAACGCTTGGAGTATAATTTACAACAGAAGGAAAGACTTTGCTTACGAATTGTTGGCTCTAAAGTGATTACAACTGTGCACAAAAAAAATCATGGCCATACGAATGAAACAACCCGATATATTGTGCCCTACTACTAAAAATATTCCTGATTTATGTAGAATTTTATGGGCGGTCGAAACTCTGGGATAAGGCACAATATACATAAGAATTTAGGGATATTGACCATTGCAGTCTGAAGGATCACTACTGCCATTATTTTGAAAGCCTGTTGCAAACAGCATACATGGAATGGGCTTTGGAGCCTCCCTTTCAACCATTTGCTTCCTTGTAACAGACTCATTCAGCCATTGGACCGAGACTTTTTCAATCATTTTTTGGCTCATCTCAATAAAGATTTCATCTCTCACCTAAAGTTATTGACTGTTTGAGTATATCCTACTGCCTCCACTCCAGTGCTTGCATTGAACAGCATGAAGGACTACTTTACAAGTATGTTCTTTTCTGTCTGCTACCTCTTGTGTGTCTGTCTCACTTTAATGTGCCAGCACTGCGCGTGTGTTAGCACATTAAACACTGGGCTATTGGAGTTGGCAGTGTTGTTTTTGTGAGATAATCCTTACACTTCAACTCACCATAGCAGAATAAATGCTGCTAAATTATGCCAGTGCAGTTGAAAACAAGCTGAATAAGATAATGAAACAGAACACAGAGGAGCAAAATGCAACTGCGTCGACAATGGATCGTTTCCTACCTGAACATTAGTATATTGGATATATTGTCCTTAAATGGCGGAAGATATGAGAGTTGCATCCTTTCCACTTAGCAGACAATTTTGCTCCAACATTCTCCTTCTTTAGTATATGTGAATTAAAAGGGATGCCGTTGTCAGTTGACTGGCAGCCTCCCTCCTTGTTGCATCACACTCAATCAACTTATCAAACCATCTGGTCTACCTATTAAAGAATCTTTCAAGGAGTTAGCCTGTTAAATTCTTGGTTAAACCTGAAAAGCTATCTCCATTCTCCACTCGTCAATTACAAAACCTCAATGGATATTGCTCCTATTGTTCATCTGATAAAGGCCTTTACCAAAACAAAAACACCTGAGATTCAAGGGTTATCAACCTCCTCAAACTAATTTTAATATTAGTCCAAGTGGCACTCATTTTTCTGTTCTGATTTCTGTTCAAATTGCACTTTGATTACCTACTTAAGTTTTGTATATGAGGCGCTAATTAGCTGGTATAACAAAAGAGGACTAGTGTACACTTTTTGCTAGCAACAGAAACCATGAGAGCTGCTGGTATTTTAGGAATTTTAGATTGATTTTAAACTGCAATTCTGAAAGCTTTTCATTCAATTGTATCCGAGTATTGTTATCATTCTTCATTGAATAACATGTTGTTTGTAATGATTGCATATTGTAATATTTCAATTTATCAACAATAAACCTTTACTTATCTGATTTCTTAATGGTATAGCCAGCTCCTTGGCGCAAACATACTTTATTTGTCCCACATACTTATTACATTGCGGATTCATTGAGGTTTTCCAGTCTGTAGCAATAATTAACCATGCAATTACCCCTGCAAAGCACACAAAAAATGTAACACCAATGGAGAATATATTTATCTCAGACTTACTCCAAACAGTATCAAACTTCAGTGGATTCCCAAAATGGAACTAAGAAGAAGAAATGAAAAAATATGTAGATGTGGTCCGAATTTATATTTTGAGCATATACTGTTAGATTGAGCTTTCAATTTAGCAAGTCTTTCCGGTGTATAATATTCACGATGCATTGTTTACAATTGTTGTTGGAGATACCTGGTATGGTAATTTTGGTGTATATATACGAAATTAAATTCAACAAAAACTCATTGGACACTTGAATCCCTTAATACACAAGAATCCATTTTGCTTCAGTTGTATTTTTTTTTAGAAAACTGAGAAAATTGTTCATGATACTCAGAGAAAAAAAATGTATGCTTCAAGTGAATAGTGGAGACAGCTGATGAAATCTAGAGCCTGGCTCTATAGCAGTACGTTTGTCAGCAGATAATATATTAACAAATTCAATTAATTTATTGTACACTATCATAATTCATGAACGTTTTTCAGCTGTTTCACATCACCAACAGATCGTTCAAATAGTTGATATAATCCTGAATCTTTGAGTGTGAGGAGGCCTTTATGAGTAGTAGGTCGTGGTTATCCCTGACAGCTGAGCTCTGGGTGAAATATGTTTGCGCCAATTGATGATTAATCTCGAATTTAACTTTTTTTAAATACTTCGGATTCCTGAATTTTGTAAGATAATGTTTTGCTGAGTTTGGATTTGTTAAGTAAAAGAGGAATTGGAAGTAATTAGCTTCACATCTCCCTCGCTGGGCCAAGCAAGAACTGGATGGATATGGAGAAGGCGTGATGCCCAATAATATTTTTATGCCAAGTAAAACGAGGCTAGCTCCTCGAATTTATTACATTATCTATTCTCTCCAGATTCTGGGATTTTGTCATATTCCACGTGCATCTATCTAGATTGGATTTCAAACCAACAACTCGAACGCCTATTAATTTTGTAGCACTGAGACGCGCTTATGATTAAGAAAAACAGGACCAGATTTTTTCTAATAATTCTGGATAAGCAAAAGGAGCTGCCAATCTGTAAAATTAGAAATACCGCCACAGCAAAACTGTACAATATGCTCAAAGTGTGCGATAAATATTCCAGGTTCGCAAATTATGAGTGGCATGTAATGTGCAAAAATATACTTGTTTGGGAACCAGAAGATAATATGTGCAAATATTCTCAGAGAGTAATTCAACCCGAAGGGAGGTACATGCAAAGAGGACACAGATTTGCCTCATATTAGAATGTGTATGTAAAACCGAGCAGGAGCATAAACCAGAATTGAAAAGTGCAAAGCTGCTTGGAGGTATTCGCACACAATAAGCCAATCGAAGCGTAGCTAATGTCACGTTTAAAGCTGCGTCAGTCGTGGAGCGGGGCAACCCAGAATAATTAAAGCAGAGCTATGGTATATTTGGTCAGTTTGAGAAAGTGGTCTGTGCACCTAAAATATGAGTTACAGAGTCCAGACTTGCATAATTTTCCATGAATAAAATGCATTTGGAATAACAGAAACTCTGACAGTATGGAAACCATACCATTCATCCTTTGTGAATGTCACCTAATAACATCCCAGAGATTTTGAAAAGCATTCATTCCTGTTGCGACAGACGTCTCACCTCAGCCTGTAGTCCACTCCCCTCTCAGGCGGATGCCCTGCCCGATGCTTGCGCCATTTTGGGGAAGTCTGCATCACTTCCGTCCATCATCCTCTTTGGTATCGCTTTGTTCGCCCTAAATTGGCAGGGTATGCCCAGACGTGGGTCCCTTGCTCACTTTGTCATGAGGGTTATGAACCCGAAACCGGTCCCAGAATGCTTGTTTCCGGTCCAGGGAAGACATGGCTTGGCATTTCGGGCTGGACTGTTCCCATGAGGCGCAGGGTCGGACTGATTTGCATATGGCCTTGTCTGAACTGGGGTGGTGGAGTGAGCTAAAGAATGATGATGGATTAAACCCAGATCAGTTGACTGGGGGTGAGTGTTTGATTGGCTCTAACGCTCCGTCCATCATCCCCTTTGGTATCGCGCCTGCGTTCTACCACAGAATGTTATTTGATTAAATTCATAGAGATCACAAATACCCCTGACTATGTCCTGGCACAATGAAGAAAACCACTAACTGGTCAGAGAAGTAGGTCTCAAAATTGAATGAACGATGTGGTTTTAATTTGTTTTCAAAAGGCCCAATGATTGCCATGACCCTATATTTATTTATTTAATGTGTTTTTATATAGCGCAAACGTTACCCGAAGGTGTCAAAGTGCTTTACAATAGAACCAGACACATTACATAAGGACTTCAGCGTCCTTGAGTTGCATAAAAGATACAAACAGATAAACTCTAAACTTATATAAGAATGTTAGAAAGTACATATGTCTACTACAGATACTATTGGTTAGAGTTACATATATAGAAGTTGCAAATTCACTCAAGATTACATTTTAGGAAGAGTTAAAGCGATTAGGGATGGACACATATATATATTAGATATTTACACAGCGTGATCTTCTCGCCATTGCTGGGGTTCTTGCTTTCAGCCCGGCCTTCAGGGTGCTGTTGCACTCAAAGGCGGGGATCCTGGACCTGGAGAGATCACCGAGCTGGTGATGGCGAGATGTCCTCCGCGCTTGTTGTCCCAGTTGCTTCAAAGCTCCTGGTAGCAGCTTGAATGGAAAAAGAGCAATCTCCTTCCCGGTTTTGTGTGTTTTGGGAATAGACAGGTGTCTTGCAAATAAAAAGCAAATATTTCAGGAGGAAGATAAGTATAAAAGTTGTGTTGTAGAGAAACAGTGCTTTTTATGGGAGTCAACGCCCTTATTCACCATCTTGCCCCCATATTAGAAATGTGGATGGTCCAAAAGTGTGTTCTTGAGGGGACATACATGACACTCCACATTTCATAAGGGTTTGGTGACAAAATTCTGCAGGGCATGCCCACTGCTGACATGGGGGAGGGGGGGAAGCTTGTGGGTTTCACAGCAACATGAAATTGGGTATAACGTGTCAAAAGGTCAGACTTCAAAATGTTCCGAGTTCCACACAAATCACTGAAACTCATTAGCCATCTTTGCTGTGAACACCCAAGCCTGAGAGACAGGTGTATAGAGCACAGGACATGTGGAGGTCGGTTAATCATTTTTTTTCCACTTTAAAAAAATTTGATTAGCAGAATAGATCATCTCTGGGATCAGGATTCATATATGACTCAGACTGAGTTATTTACAGGGCCGGAAATGCTTGGAAACTGAAAAATAGGGCACTGAAGATTAACCTCATAGGGACACTGGACTGCTCAAGGCAGTTTCAATAGACATCTTCATTTCTGGGTTATTAAAAGTACTTCTGGAATAGAAGTGGGAGAGATAGATAGAGATATATTTACATTACATTATATTACATTACATTTATTCAGCGCATGGCTACCTCCAACGGATGTGTCCCGGCGCAAGCAGCGGATTCGACAGAGAGAGAACGGGGGGCAACTATGGTAGGCCAAAAAGCCAGGTTTTCAAAGCTTTCCTAAACATTAGTTCTGACTCTAACTTACGAAGGTGGTCAGGCATAGAGAGACGCAGTTCTCACTAAGAAAGCTATGTATATATATATATATATATATATATATATATATATATATATATATATATATATAGAGAGAGAGAGAGAGAGAGAGAGAGAGAGAGAGAGAGAGAGAGAGAGAGAGAGAGAGAGAGAGAGAGAGAGAGAGAGAGAGAGAGAGATAAGGCTGGAGTTCACTGTCGTACTGAAGCCTGCGCGGGTCTGGACCAGTACTGAAGGCCTCGCTGCTAGGAGTACGAGGATTCACTGCATGGGCAGTAATGATGCAGGACACCCCAAAAGAGTATGGGTTATTGTTGGTAAAATATTGCAGTAGTTCAATTAAGTCAGGCTTACTGGTGTCAGGGGTAGATGCTGCTGTGGTAAAACCCCTACAGACCGTCATCCGAGGTGGAAGTCCCTGTTTGCCACCGCAAACCACACAAGACAGCAAATGAAGCAAGCAAGAGAAAGAAGATAACCAGAGGTACCACAGACATTCACACAGACCAAAGCTGGGAAAAGGTAGAGAACCCAAGGACGTGATGGATGTGAGAACAGTTGCAAACTAAAACAACCCGAAAGCTGCACCACTGAACAACATGTTGCCAGGTGTTGCCGCCATGTTTATCAGTCCCCTAAATACTGGCTCTACTCTTTCTCCCCCAAAAGCGTATGAAACCAGGAAGTGAGTAAAACATGTTAGCCAGCACCACGTTAGTGGTCTAGTGTTTGAGAATTTACAATTTTTGTTTTCCCGTTCTCCAAAGACTCCAATCCGACTCGTCATACTCTCATCCATGTCTCTAATAAAATAGATCCTGACAGTCTTGTTCTATCATTCAACATATTCCTTATGACTCATAGTTGTTCTGTATTCTACACTGTGTGTGTCACTTAGCTTATATCTGGCCCTGATTGAGATGAATCCGCTCTGAGGGCGAATTCGGTCCTATGTTTTACTTGCACCCCAAGTCTTATTTCCCACCTCTTCCTCCAACAGGCATATTGCTTGACAAATACCTATATGCAGTGATTTAGAGACAGCACAGGTTTTCACTGGGTCCAAACACTATTAAAATAACATATGGTCATTATGTTTATTCTGAAATGTAGGTAGTCCCTTAATTTAACAACCAGATGTATCTGGGATAAAGGATCCAACATACAAGACAAGGATAGTTCAGGTCACTGAGGCGTTCTGTGGCCAGGTGGAGGAATGAGGTTGAAGGCCATGACTCTTTATACAAAGCAACACGGTGCCTTGTGATATTCTTGGTACATACTGTTGAGGATATTTTATTCTTTGTAATACATGGTCACATCTCATCCTTTGTCCACCACAAAATCTATGGTCTCTGTCCCTTAAAATTTAAGAAAACCTCTTGGGCCCTATTATTGAAAAGGTGCACTTATCCTGTTTGCACCCGGAGTACCTTTAAACAGGTGTGCCGGGTGCAAACAGGGAGAGTGCTCCCGACTACATAAAAAGCGCTGCCCCCAGGTCAGCCACGAAGTCGTGTTGCCCGGGGGCCAGCAAATTCAAGTGAAATACGGAGCGGCTTTAAAGAAGCCGCTCCGTGTTTCACAGTTCAGGCGGCAACTCACCTGCACCTTTAAAGGGGATGCCTGGGGGGTCCATGGGACCCCTTTACCCATAACAGAGGGCTGCAGTCAGGGGACAATGACAGTGTGCCACCTGTCAATGTGCCTCCTCAGGGCTTCTTTGCCTCCTCACCTGAGTCTGTAATACGGCGCAGGTGCAGAGGCAAAGGGTCCCTAATTTGCATGGGGCCATGCCCCCCCACGCAAATGAGGGAACGCCCTCTTGAGAAAGCGCTGGCGCTGTATACGCGCCAGCGCTCTCAGAATTACAGAACGGGTCACAGAAGTGTCTGCGGCCCCTTCTGTAATACCAAAGTGCCCGAGGGCATGCAAAGCGGGTGCAAACGCCTGTTGCGCCCCCGGGGCGCCTAGTGCTATATAGCCCCAGGTGGCTAACATTGCATAATGAATGTAGAATCTGTACTGTGAATATAAACACACTGGCCCTGATTATAAGTATAGGTGGTATTTATCGGACATGATAACCAGGGTATGTTATTTATCAAGTGTGATAAATATCACCTATTATGAGTTGTTGGGGAATAATATGCTGATTTTGGTGTTTATCACATCAAAAACTGCATGATGTGGTAAATATTGTGTGGTTTTCACTCGTTACAATCCTGCCGAAATTTAACAAGGGGTTGGGTTATTTAATGCATCTCATAATTGTCGGATGTGTTAAATACCAAACAACTCATAATTTACACCTCGGGTCAAAATGAACCTCCTAACTCATAATATGGCCCACTGAGTACTTTCTTTCAAGCACTCTGAAGCAATTTATTCTAAGTCAGTATGAGTACTACGTTTGCATTTTAGAATATGTAGGTAACAGGCAGACAAAATCATGCTCTCAATTATTTGGCCCCAGCAGTGTGAGAAATAAGCATTCTACTATACAAGGATACTGACTATGTTTGGTAAAATGAACAGAATGTTCAGAAGAAAGACGTCGGAAAAGCTAAACATCCCTTTAATTACTTAAGAGGCGTTTTTCATTGTTTACTGTTCCTAGAAGGAAATACTGAGATGCTGCTTATCTTCTGTAATAAACTATTAGAGTAGAATAGCTCTATTTTCCTATTGCATGTAAATATGAATGTCACAAACAGATTGCATAATACATGTATTATGTTATGCGTGATGTGAAATAGGCTTGTTTAAAGCGCTAGTCCAGGAAACGTGGCATGTTTGCAGACAGAGTGAAATGTGCAGGAGTTATAATCAAGGAGTCAGGAATGACTCAATGGATTTGAGACAAGTGGGAACACAAATCTCAAATGTCACTACTGACATATGTAATGATAGCTTTGTCAGACAACAACTGTTAGTGGGTGGGCACAGTGCCTAATTTGTAAATAAATGAGCACCGGGGCTCTCGTCAAGAGGCCACTGCAGCTTGCACCAAGCATTGCCCCAGCCCTGCTGCCAACGATAGTAACAACACAACTACTAACCATCACACTCCTACAAGTGTGATCATTCTTAATATTTCAGGCCCCCAAAGCTATAACAATGACTTGGGCGGACGGTAATAGTCATTTTAATGTATATTGAATTAATTATCTCTTGTTGTGGCCGCCTGTAAATTGGTCAGATAGTGCCACCTTGTGGCAGGCTGTTACAAGCGCCGGTGTTGACAATTTAGTGCCAGTGCCAAGCACCAGAAACCCGGCTCAAATTAAGCACTGGCTTAGAGATGTAGTTCTAGGCTCAGAGGACCATGCAAGGTCCCGGATTCTAGTGGAGGAACACAAGCTGAAATTTAGTGTTTGAGGCAGGTGGACCCCTCGTACCCAAACTCTCCTAGAACCTCAGGGATTTGGGTTCTGACAGGACCCTGATGTCCAAACCATATCAGGGAGTATGACGTCAGGGGGAGATCCAGGGCCTTTCTAGGTATAAATAAATTAATTCTGAATGTCCTAGTCTGCAAGCCTATGTGGGCTAACCCATGACATGGCCCCATTTAAAGGGCAATGTATGTGCATATATATAGAAACGTCTCTGTTTTAAACAAAAGCTATATGTTAACGTGGTTAGGACATACTGTGTCTCCACTTTCTCCACACCATGCCACTTCAGGATCTCTGACAGCTGGACCATGGGTTCTCATACCCTTGAATCTGTAAGGACCCTCTGGTGGTGATGGGTTCTGCATATAAAAAAATAACCCCTGATGCTAATTCAAAGCTGTAAATTCTAAATCTGAGGACTCTTTATACGTGAACTTAATCCAGTTTTACACAGTTTGAGCTCGTTTTAGGGACAGAAGAAGCCTGGAACAGGCAACTGCAATATTTGAGTATGTAACACTAGATCTACACCTTTATTAAAATGTGCCATAGAAGCACACAATTAATGCTCTGAACAGACTTGTCTCAAAACCAGGCCTATCTGGCACTCATTCCTCCTGCTCTCATTAGTAACAAAAGTGGTCACATATTTTAAAAACATCAACAGCAGGTAGTATGCCATATCACTGCGTAGCGTTACTGAGTACTTAATTTGTAAAAAACTAATAATAATAATAATAAATAAGTGACAGGGCCATTGTCAGGAGGCCACTGCCGCATGCATCACCCATTGCCCCTGACAGTGCTGACAGTGACAGTACCAACACAACTACTAACCATAGCACATGTACAAGTGTGACAATTCAGACTACTAGTCATTTTTTCATAGTGAATTAATAACTGCTGTAGTGCTGATTGCTAAATTAGACAAAAAGCTCCACCACGTGGCAGACTGTAATAAATGCCGGTGTTGACAATTAAGTGCTGGTGTCAGCAACGGAAACCACAGGCTCAAATGAAGCACTGGCAGGGCCGGATTCGCCGCAGCGGGCACCGGGCAATCCCCCGGTACGCTGAACAGGTGGGAGCCGGTTTTGGGCCCCTGGGGGCCGTTTTAGTTACAGGGCCGTTTTTGCAGCATAGCTGCAAAATCAACCCTATACCAAAATCGGCTGAAAACCGGCCCCGGCAAAGAGCTCGGCGGCACCTCCAACCCCCCGAGTGGGGAGGGGGGACCGGCCGAGCACTTTGCCAGGGCCGGTTGTGGTTCCCAGTCCGGCCCTGAGCACTGGCCTTACTAATCCTTTAGCTGACAAATGTGCTTACCTGTATAGGGTACAGCTTGTAGAGTTGCAAAATAAGGCCTGCATATTCCTTGGTGCTGGATCTTCAAAGTCCAGAGGAACGAATGGACATGGACTGGCCACTTGGCTGCTCTCCCATAGAGTCAAGGCCAGATCTGAGTACAGAGGACAAAGGCCTGCTGTTGCAGTAGGTATTCTAGCAGAATAGTAAGGGGCCCATTAGGATGGCGGGCGGATTACCACATGTTCCAGAAAGAAAATATTAACTAAGTCCCTATTCTACCCTAGCAGATCCTACCTACCAGAACCATAAAGAGTCATTTTCAGAAAACAGCGAGATTTTAAGGAGCACTTAATACAAGATTAGCATTTGGTTGAACTCCTCATGAAGAGCAGTTCTGGAAACTCGTCCGAGTCTCCCTTAATTCAGAAGTTAGTCACAGCAGTAGCTGTTATCCTAAAAGAATTTAGCAATCACCATCAGCAGTAGCTCACAGTGAAAAAGGCAAAAAAGGCAAAAAAGCCAGGATATGGGACGGTCACAGAACAAATAGCCTGGGCAGAATGGGCTCTCAGAGCATGCTCTAAGGAAAAGGTAGGGGAAGACCTCTGTTTCCTAAAATAATCAATTCAATTAGAACTCCTAACTAGGAACGTGTATATAAAACACAAAAAGAATATATCTATCCTTGTCGGTGTTAGGTCATCTCAGTCCAATGAAAAAGTATTGTCCGATGGACTGCTACATCTTACTTCATTACCACGGTAAACATACAACGGCCCACAAGAACCCTGCAGTTTACACTATTAGCTATTCAGAACTCCACTGCATGACAATGAACTAGTCTAACGCAGAAATATTCTAATTGTAACTTCTACGGAATTAAGTCTTGGGCTTCACATTTTCCTGCATACAATATTGTTTTAATGTACTATTGGTATTTATCTTGTGCGCGGACCTCCGGAATGATGCGGTGGACGGTGGGATAGGAGACCAGGTTGTGGAAGAGTTCTTGTCCCCCCAGCCATACACCCGCGCCACCGGCGATCGCCACAACATTTGGGCCGAGTCTAGTGAGACCTGTCGGATTTCCTCCCACAGCAACGACAGCTGGCGGGTGGGGTCTGTGCGTCCAGCAGAGATCTGCTCCGCCTCCAGTCGCGCGGCTTTGGACTCCAACACCACAAGCCGGGTCGACTGGTCTGCCCGCTTGGCATGCACCAGTCCTCTCGCCACTCCGCGAATCACAGCCTTGCCAGCTTCCCACAGGGTGCTCGGCGAGGCGACCGACCCCTCATTAGTAGAGAAGTACTGTTGTAGCTCTTGTCCTAGTGAATCCACTAGTTTAGGGTTTTTCAGGAACGAAGCATTGAGACGCCAAACCGTTCGCGGGCCCGCCCGTGGGGAGCCAAACCGGAGAGAGACGGGAGAGTGGTCGGACAGGCCCCTGGGCAATATAGCCGCACCGGAGACCAGATGGCAGTCGGTGGCTGGAAGCAGGAAGAGGTCAATACGGGAGTGGGTGTGGTGGGAGGCCGATGTGTGAGTGTACTGTGCCTTGTGGGGATTCCAAACCCGCCATATGTCGCAGAGCCCCAATGCCGAGGCCAAACTCGACAGAGCAGCAGCGGAGGAGATCCGGACTGTGGACGGGGTCCCGGTCGTGTCGCATCGGGGTTGCATGACGGCGTTGAAGACACCCCCAACCACCGTGAGGCCCTGCGGGAGGGAGGAGAAGACCCGTGTAAGGCATCAAAGTCTCGTGGGCAGGAGGGCAGGCAGGACGTAAAGATTCAGGATATTTAGAGGGCAACCTTCCAGCGTGCCCGATATCACCACGTAGCGCCCCTGCGGGTTAGTGCATGCGGCAGTTAAGGTAAAGGGAAGGCTTCTCTTAAGCAGGATTGCCACGCCTCGGGACCCGCGTGCGAACCCAAAGTGCCATACCATCGCGAAGCCATACCGGGCCAGGAAGTTGCATTGCGTGCCTAGGAGGTGGGTTTCTTGGAGAAGAAGGACGTCCGCCGCGTGGCGGTGGGCCGCCCTAAGGACAGCTGCGCGCTTAATGCGTTCCAAGAGACCATTGACATTCCAAGAAAGAATGTGGAGGGGCCTAAGCAGTGCGTACACCATCAGGGGAGGAGGAGGTATGAGGGAAGCGCACCCGGGGAGAGAGGGCCAGCAGCGCCAGCAGAGGCGGGAGGAGTTGATCCAGGGGCAATGGGCGGAGCAGGGGCTTTGAGGGCTCGAGCAGGAAGTCGGGGAGGGGGGCAGCCGCCCGCGGTCGCCCCCCATGGTGGTCCGTAAGTGGCCGAAAATAATAAAGTCGCGGGTGATAGGAGATGCGTGTCAGGCGTGGACCCACCCACCCCATTTCTTCAGTAAGGAGAACTGCAACCAGCCACCCGGAGGCAGCACCAGCAAAAGCCGAGAAGCGGCTAAACAGAGTTAAACTAAAAGGCGGCCCGTAGGCGACTAAAAATAACAAACCAAGGAGAGTCAACGGACTCCCCACCCCCCCACACCCCCCAACTCCCCCTACCCTACACTTCAAAACAGGAAGCATCTGTCGCCCCAAATTTCAAACAGTCGACACTAAACTAAAACGGTTAGTAGGGAGCAGTAGCACCAGTCAAGAGTTTGCTATGGAGGACCTCCCTCCATATCACAGGATAAATGTCAACAGCTTTAAACACCGAAGGAAAACTTAAGAGCTGAGCACAGTTCAGGATATTAGCCACAGTTATGCAGGTAATTGACAGGATGTGAGGTGAGTGGCAGGAGATGGACAGGGCAGGGACGGCGGCTGTGAGAACGTGTGCAGTTCAGGGCCCGTCTCCCACGGGGAACACCATGGGCGACCAGATTCCCCGGATAGCGGAAGAGGCCCGGGTGGCCGGCCCGGGCAGGGCCGGTGCGTCGCACCCGACCTACTGAGACCAGGTATCTGGTGAAGTTGGTTCAGACTTCCACGTCGTCTATGGTTCCTTGGATCACAGGGCTGCCAGATAAGTCCGAGTCAGATCTTGCCCTCCGCAGGCCCGCAGCCAACTCCGGAGTCCCGCCGATGACAACCAGGGAGGAGGGGGCAGCCGAGGGGGGAGCACCAGGGCTAGTGGGCGGACACTGGGGTCGTCGAGACCCCCCCACCTCCCGGCGACCGAGAGGTCCCTTCTCGGCGACGGCCCCTCCTGCGAGAACCATTGCGGCACCGCCGCGACCTGGGCGTGCCATGGGTCGGGTGAGTTGAAGATCTCCGGGTAGGGGATGGGGCCCGCCCGGGCAGGAGGGGGCGTTCCTCCGTAAGCCAAGTCCACGCCGCCTGCGGGCTGTCAAAGAAGAAGGTCCTGTCCTGAAAGAAGACCTTAAGGCGAGCCGGAAAAAGGAGACCATAGCGCAGGCCCATCACCCTGAGCTTTTGTTTGACTTCGTCGTAGGCCCTGCGCTGGGACTGGACCTCTCTGGAGTAATCCGGGAAGACCATTATCTTGGAGTTCTGGTAGAGCAGGGGGCGACAGTGTAAATATTATAGAAATAGATGCTTACTTCAAAGAAATATGATGAAACATGTTAAATTGCACGGTTTAGAAAAGGCTCATTTACTATTTGTTCCATTCTTTAGGCATTCTCATCCCAATATTTTCACAAGTTAAGACACATATTTAAAGCAAACTTTTCCCGCTTTAACATGAGTATCTCCCTAAAAGGGAGCTGGCATTGACCAAATGGTGACACTAGCAGAGGAAAGCGTCCCTTTCCCAAATTGACTCATACATTTTGAACTCCTACCTGAGGCGTGGTAGGAAATTAGTTTGAGTTCAGTCTACTTGTTCACACCTGGACCACCAAAGCCTTATGCATAGGCAGAAAGAGACAGGCCGGTCCCCTGGGTGGGTATGTGTCCTCTAGACACTTTGTGGAAAATTAGTACGGTTTAGTAAACATTATCTGCGCCATCTTGCCTTTTTTCCCCGATGCCACACTTTTTGTCGTGCGCACCCGCCATTTTAGGTGCCTCGATCAGAACCACCCTTTTGCATGCCACTGGCCCCCAGCATAGCCCTCCGCCCTCACAAAGCCCGCACTCTGACAACCCCCGCTCGCACATGCCTTGGGTCATAAACCCCTCTTCAGCGCAGCTCTTCCTCAGAACCCCATCCTGTTCCCAGCGCGACACCTCCCTTCCTTCCTTTCATGGTCCCAGGCCCTTTTTGACACAAACCCCCTTTTCCTGTGTCCCCGTTTGTCTTCCTCGTTCCCAGGCCGACACCTAGCTCTGCCGATACTGTTTATTGCCCCTCCCCGTACAGTAGAAAGCTTCCCTCATCAAAGGACCCCCGAGTTGATCAAAGCCCCCACCCTATGAGATCCGATCAAACCCCCACATTCCATGAATCGGCGGAATGTCCAGCTGCGCGATAATCATCACCTGTTGTGACCGGGGTGGGGACTTCAACTGTAAATGTGTGTGGGAACGGGCCTGAAGGGGAGATTCGGAGGATATCCTTTCGTACTTCAAAGCATTACAAGACTGTGTTACCTGCAATAAAATTCATTTAACTATGTATAAGAGGCCAGGCCTCGGAGATGCGGGTAGAGCACCTCAGAACGATACCTGCTGTTTGAACTGATGTGTTCTCCTCCGGAGAGAATAAACCTCGTTTCCTGCCTTCCCGTCTCCAGCGCCTGCCTCTTCATTGATTAATATTTCGTGGGTTAAAGAGGCGATACCGCCGGGCAAATATCGATTGTCCCCGACTTAGTTTCAACAATTGGCGTCCCAAGCGTGGGGCCCATCAGCGACTCGTGGATCCAGTGGGAGAGGTCCTGACGACAGAGTGAACGACTGCAACGATCGGGAGAGCTCTTGCCCAATAGACCCTCGTCTGGCAGCCGATCATCCGAACTTCACTGGTTCCGAACAGACCTCTCTCGAGTGATCTACGGTCCTGACTGGGAACCATCAGGAGTGCTGCGAGAAATACGAGGAAAAGAGGACGATCGGGCGCTGGATTCGGAAGACAAGAAACTGTCCATACGGTCCGGGTAAGGTCGTGTAGACACGACGAATCACGAAATAATTGTTTAATTGTTCAGAAAATACTAGTATTACTCTTTTTATTGACCTATTTGGAGATTCACTGTCTGCAAACGGAGAAACAGTAGGCTCTTTCTCCTTTGGAAACAGTGAAGGATAGGTAACGCAGCCGTCGCGCCTATCTTTCTCCCCCACTGAATTGATTATTTATTAACGGCCACTGATTAACTGTTTTTGACCCCGAGCTACTGTTCGCGGATCGTTTTCTGGAGATTCTCTGTCTACAAACAGGAAAGAACAGGTTCCCCTTTGCAGATAGTGAAAGGGTAGAGGACGCAGACCTTTTGCGAACCTACTTATTCTTCCCACTGGTCGTTTTATTGTTCATTTGATATTGGTTCATGAGGTATTCACTGCCTGCAAACAACGTAGAGTAGAAATATTCTGTCTAGTCTTTGCACACAGTGATAAGATAGGCAGTGCTGACTTTTTGTCCCTCGTTGTGAGCTGTCATGTCTGTCTTCTCCCCACTGGTCGATAGCTGGTTCAGCCCGGACCGTTTATTAGAGGTGGACCATCTAGCTCCGCTGGAAGGCACCCCTAATAAAGACATGTTCATAAACTATGGATTAGTTACTATAGCCTATAGTAAACTATGGCACAGGTATACCAAAGAAAATCAAGAGAAACAGTGGCCACTGATAGGATCCTTCGATCTTGATAAAATAGAAACGTTAGAAATAGCCCTTCGTGATAATAAGACAACGCCTATTATGCTCGACTGTCTCGGTATGTGGCGCAAAGAAGCCATGCAACGAAAGAAAAGAGACGAGGACAGAGCGGGTAAAGGAATATATCGACAGGACGACCCCAGGACACCACGTCCCGAAAGTAATCCCCCGACACTACGCACAGGACGGCCAGACTTAGGGCAAAACCAATGTGCTTTTTGTAGATATGCCGGGCACTGGAAAGCCCAATGCCCGACTCTACTGAACCGGAGTAGGAGCAGAGGGCCGACAGGAATAACAGGCCGGCAGAAAGGGAAAAGGCGCGAGACAAAGATGAATCAGACTGACATGGACAGGCCAGATAGAACCACCACGTTCGATTATGCCCGATGGCACAGATTTCGCCAGGCCGATTTCAGCGACATGTTCGAGTCCTCATAGATCAAACAACGCTAAGACGAGAAACCCAGTCTAGCTCTAAATTAACAGACGACAAACTCCGAATAAAGCAAAAAGAATAATGTACACACATGATCAAGCATTCTTACGTTTAGCCAAGTAGGGAAAAGTTTAGGGTATTTCGAGGTAAGGGTTACACAAGTATCCTTCGCCGAGAGGACTAGGGATATTGCCAATGTTTGAAAACCTACTACCTCCTTTTTCCGCATCCTTATAGACATATAACTAAAAACTGCCCCATTGCTCTAGCGATAAGTATGCGCAGCATACAGAAAGAGATAATTATGGCCAATAACTGTTTTATGTTTGTCTTGGGTCTTTGTATATAATACTTGTACTGTCTCCCCGTCTGAGTTTGTGTGTACGTGATGCATGAATCTACGTCATCCCTCTGCCTGTGTTTCCGTGTTACTTAACTTCTGTTAACAGAAGCTTTAGCATGAAACAACCTGGAAAGAAAGGAATGGGAAAACGAAAATCGTAGGCCACTGATGAACTTGAACTTTTATTTAACATAACGAACAAGAAACAAATAACAATACGTAATAATAACACCTATTAATGCCCTAACAACAGAAAACGTTAGAAACAAGAACGGTAAACTGTAGAAAATGAAAGTCAGCAGAACATCCCCCCCCACTCTGGAACCTTCCACGGTAGGGCAGGGTTACGGCTACGCCCAGCCGGCAGCAACCCATATAAGGCGGGTCCTGCTGCCAACAGTCGGCCAGGGAATCGTAACATAGGGTGGAGCCGGAGGAGAGACAGGGGCCAGCGGGACCCAGCCAGGGGATCACCTTGACCACACCGGAGAGTTGTAGGGGGGGAATGTCTATGTCCTCGACCCCCCTCTCTCTCTCCCCCAGTCCGGCCGCGGTGGCGCGTGGGAGTTTCAGGTAGTCCCGCCACATGTCCTCCCAGTCCGGCCACCAATGGCCAGGGACTGGGGCCAACTGGATCCGGCTGCAGCCGATAAACCAAGGAACCCGTTCATGGGGCCAGAGCCAGGGGCATCCGGCCGACATCCACCGGAAGCCCGGCCCAGAGAAGGACGAGACACTTCTTTCTTTTCTCCTCCGTAATGGCAGCAGCAGCACGCCAGGCGCCACTTGAATAATGGCTGCGACAACTCTGGGGGGGAGGAATGTCTTGTACATACCTCCGCGAAAATTAGTCCAGGTCGGGCTGGGAGGGAGAGGCGACGCGGACGAGCCTCTCCCACCTCCACGGATAGGAGGTTTCCCAGCCCCCGGCCCGGCGCCGAACTCCTCCAGCCAGGCGGGGGTGCCAATACCTGCGTAGCACCGAACATACCATGGTGGCGCCCCAGTACTTGCGCAGCACCGAACATGCGCCGCAGGTGGCCATACTTCCGCAGCACTGGGCATGGGACTTGTGGAGCACGGGGTGTGGAGAGGCCATCGTGCATGCCCATGAAAGAGAGCGGCATGGAGTGCACCGGGAGAGGGAGACGGCGCGAACAAGTCTCCCTCGCCCCCCCCAGGTGGGGGGCACCACAGCTGCACCCTAGCCGAATGTCCTGCTTCCACAACACGGAGTTCTATTTCCTTTTTGTCCCCAAAAGGGTCTCTTCCACTCTTGCAGACTCGACGAGGGGAGCTGCTGCAGGGCCTCAAAATGGCGTCTGGGTCCGCTGGAAGGCGGGTCTAGGCCGCTAGAGTAACTTTGACCAGCAATGTAACTCGGGCGCTTGCCCACCGGGGCACGAGCCCCCACCTCCGGCAGCACCCCCACAGCCTTGAAGATTCTACAAAAGTCCCAGGAGCCCTCGGCCCCTGCAGGTTTCCGGTGAGGGACAACTGCCTTGATCGCTAACGAAATAAGCATGACATAGCCACTCCTTCTGTTAGCATGAATTCTTGAACTGCCGAAAAGGACTCTGGTCCAACCGCCGGTTGTAGGAAACATTTTTTCCTTGATACTACTTCCGGACTAACCCGGCCCCGCCCAAAATGGCACCGGTATCAATAGGAACTTACGAACACCTCGTGGTGTCTTTCTTTTGCTAAAAAGACTCGATGTTCCGAGATATGTTATGATCCTTTGTACACTTGACGGAAAAGAGGGAGGATTCACTCGACGAACATGTAACAGGACCCCGTGAAAAAAATGTTTTTCAATGTACGATTCATTATGATATTATCATGTCTGACATGTAACCTCGCTTATGACACACTCCCATGGTATACCTATAGGAATTTGATTACAACTAGTCCAACTGTGTTTCCAATTATGAAATGAATGCCCCTTGATCCCTCAACTATTCGATAGACGTTTTTAGTCCCCTGCAAATGAATGAATGAACCTTTTTAACATGTTTTTAATCCTACAAAATAGCCCCCCCTACTGTACGCACTTTAGCCATTGCCGTATCCGGCCAACCCCGATCACACTGTCATATCAACATGCTGAACGATTGTGCAAATAAAGGTTTTCGAAACTATGAACGGGTATTACATGCTTTATTTAAAATGTGGGATCGGCGGGAGAATTTTTTTCTGTGCACCCTACTCTGCCCTCTCTTTAAGGTTATTAGAAGAAGGTTGCCCAGCCCCGGATGGAGGATCGAATCTAAGACACGATACTCTGCCGTCAAATATGCGACTGACTCAGGGACTCGCGCATGGAGAAAGACCTCGACTTCTGAGGATGGGTAAAGCGAAACGGTGTAAATGATGGAATATAAAGGATGGGTAAAGTGAAACGATGTAAATGATAGAGTATTATAAAAATACGACGCTAAAAGGTACTAGGGAACAGAGTTGTCCGAAGAACTGATAAACCTTAGAACATCACAGCGTTGTGAGAGATTTAAGGACCCCGATAGCAAATACACCTACCAACTAGAAACCTCGCGCTAAGTGCTTCTGATTCTCTAACGTTTCCTTACTCACAGCCTATAAGGACACACTACCCCCCCCCCCCCTTGGCTCCAGAAACCACAACCCCAGGGATTCTATCCCGAGGAGATAAGACGAGTATGAGGTAAGTAAAAGACTTTCGTACCCGTGCTTTTGATATGCTCGAATGTTGTCCCCCTCCCCTCCCCTCTTTTTCCCCCCCTACAGGCCACATCGGAATCACGACCGAGGTATGGTGAAGATCTGAAGCCTCGCCATGTCTGATACACGAAGCGGACTACTCGATGCATGTCCTCTGTACCCGGCCTAATGCTCGTCCATCCCAAACTGCATGCTTTCAAAATTCTAACACGGACCCGTAATGTCTTATGTTGTGTAATGCGCTGAATAGCCTATCTTAAATACACGGCCACTCCCCATGTCGCACGTGTACTATTTAGCCTGTTGTTGCACATCTCTCTCTCTCTCTCTCTCTCTCTCTTTCTCTCTCTCTCTCTCTCTCTGTCTCTCTCGCTCTCTCTCTCTCTCTCTCTCTCTCGCTCTTCCGAACGACTAGCACCTAAATTGGCAAACCGCCGCCCCTAGTGCACCACCCAATTGGCTCCAAATACCGCAAGTATTTGCACAAAATTTATCCTAAATAAAATCACCCTGACGCCGTGGCACTACCTCTCCTTTCTGTTAAAAATTGATGAAACCGAGAATTGGCCATAAGGGAAAGGACAGGTAAGACAACTGAGGTTCCCTAATCTGACCCGTAATAAGGGAACTACATGTCAGCGGCTCCTGTGTTATAAAAAGATGCCTCAGATAACGCGACCTTCCCCGTCCCGAATTGTCGCAATACCCAAGCAGTAAAGGTGATCGAAACATCCTCATGTTCCCAGAACGCCCCCAGTTTCGTATCAGCTGCCCCAGACGAGAGTTTTAAAACTGTCCCTCACCCCCGGTTGTAAGAGATGGGTCGATTTACGCCCTTACCACAGTTTTCTATGTCCCTAGTTGTTTTCCATAAGACCCCCTTTTTAATTAAGTAGTCAGGTCGTAAGAGGCTATGTAGGAACCAGAATGATGTTTACAAAGTTAAAGATTAGACCGAAGTGAAGAAATCATTGCAATGAACCCTGTTGAAAGCGAAAATGTTTAGTTGAAAGGCAGGATGCATTGATAGAATGAAAAATGTTTAGCCTATGTTCGTCCCTCAGAAAGATACCTATCAGACCATGGTGATAGCACACAGCACCCTTTTTTAAATATAAAGCCCTGGAGAACGGTATAGCTTTGTAAGGCTCGTATTAGGAAGGTGGGTCTCCGTCAGAAGAACTGACGTAACTGTAATGCAATAAAAGGTACCAGATCTCGTACCACGACCAACAAACACCAAAGTAATAGTTGTGAAGGAAAGTTATAGTAAACCCAGCAAGCCCATCATCAATCATTTATATGTTAATTGTGAACCCCAATATAACGGACGTTTCCCATTTGCCTGGAGCTGGGAGAGAAATAGACTTATGTGATTACCTTCCTCTGCCAATTCTCTAAAGACTGTCTTTTCAAACTCATTTAAGGGTACGACTGTCGGAGGAAAGAAGGACCGGATGTGGGAGCACGTGGCCTGACTACAGATTATGGAACATCTGCGACATTGGCCAAGGCGAGACCGCGACAGTAAGGAGCTGCAGGACGAGGCACTGTTTCCGACAAAATGAGAGGAAAGGGCTGACCTGATGCCCCTGCTCGATGTTCAACGTATGCCGAAAAGTCCCCGCTCTCTGAACTCGGTCATGAGCCCGCCTACCTGAAATTTTCCGTCCCCCTAGTCTGTTCCCGATCTGGCCCTGCTCCATCCCCCTTTTTTCTCCGACCTACCCTAAAGGACTGCTCACACGCACATTTCTTCCATCTGAACTTTTTTTGACAATCAACTCAAAGGACACAGGGCGAAAAGGACCTTTGTGACCAGAAACGCGAGGAAAAGGTCGTGCCCTGCAACGCGGGACCTAGAATAGAGCCGGACCCGTGGCTCCACCACCGGTGCTCCACAGTGCCAACAAAAGACGACAAAGAATGCTGAGAACTCACTAACTTCGAACATTGACACCCTTAATTATCGTTTCTCCTATGTCTCATTTCTCTCCCAGCCACCATTGTATTGATTATGCTCCAACCAAATATGAACAGAACTTACATATGTAATGACCTATCAATTTACATTCCGAATGACTATAAGTAGCTATGAAATGTACTCAATGCTCTCACTACAGAATCATTTTTTGTCCGTTATTGCATTACTATGACTTTCCTGCAAACGAGTTTTTATCGATAGACCCGCCTCCTAAGATGAAAGATTTTAAAATGTAATGTTTATAGCTCCTTCACCTGGGTACCTACTTCTTTTCTTATGACCACCACAGTAGACATGAATAGGAAATAGGCCAGCAAGATGTCTTGGATATGTTAAAGGGAGGCCTGTGGAAAATTAGTACGGTTTAGTAAACATTATCTGCGCCATCTTGCCTTTTTTCCCCAATGCCACACTTTTTGTCGTGCGCACCCGCCATTTTAGGTGCCTCGATCAGAACCACCCTTTTGCATGCCACTGGCCTCCAGCATAGCCCTCCGCCCTCACAAAGCCCGCACTCTGACAACCCCCGCTCGCACATGCCTTGGGTCATAAACCCCTCTTCAGCGCAGCTCTGCCTCAGAACCCCATCCTGTTCCCAGCGCGACACCTCCCTTCCTTCCTTTCATGGTCCCAGGCCCTTTTTGACACAAACCCCCTTTTCCTGTGTGCCCGTTTGTCTTCCTCGTTCCCAGGCCGACACCTAGCTCTGCCGATACTGTTTATTGCCCCTCCCCGTACAGTAGAACGCTTCCCTCATCAAAGGACCCCCGAGTTGATCAAAGCCCCCACCCTATGAGATCCGATCAAACCCCCACATTCCATGAATCGGTGGAATGTCCAGCTGCGCGATAATCATCACCTGTTGTGACCGGGGTGGGGACTTCAACTGTAAATGTGTGTGGGAACGGGCCTGAAGGGGAGATTCAGAGGATATCCTTTCATACTTCAAAGCATTACAAGACTGTGTTACCTGCAATAAAATTCATTTAACTATGTATAAGAGGCCAGGCCTCGGAGATGCGGGTAGAGCACCTCAGAACGATACCTGCTGTTTGAACTGATGTGTTCTCCTCCGGAGAGAATAAACCTTGTTTCCTGCCTTCCCGTCTCCAGCGCCTGCCTCTTCATTGATTAATATTTCGTGGGTTAAAGAGGCGATACCGCCGGGCAAATATCGATTGTCCCCGACTTAGTTTCAACAACTTGCCTATTTACTTGTGGGTACGACCAAGGTTCGTCCCAAATGCCCATTCGTTTATCAGTCTGGGCTTTGTTAAATGGGAGGAGTGGTTCTGTGGAAGCCTTCCCAGGCTGTAGGACGTCATAGAGGACATTATTTTTTACCTTAATGGACAAGTGCTATAGGTCCAGAATTTCAGGAAGCAAGCCAGATGACCACAGCAAAGGAGGCTGATTCTTCTGTGGAAGGGCCAGAAAGAGAGAAGGAGACTCAACCCAGTGTCAGGGGAGGTGTTCAGGCCACTGGCCTGTTGAAGGTCCATGTATAAAATGTTATCATCATTACAATGGGATGTAGTATCCCCATCATCTCCATTATCATCATCTAGACCATGGTGACTGTTTGTTTTCTGAGTCTGAACCAAATTAGTTTCAGAGTGTCTGTGGCGACTCCTAGGTATTAGAAGTATTCTGTCGGAGTCATAATGAGGTTGGACTGACTACATGAAAGCTTGTGGGAGATGTGGCTATGGACGAGTCCATGTCAGACAAAACAACTGGATCCTCCAACAGTGTCAGGGCCAGCGTTAATATGACAGGGACTGGCATTGCTTGTGGTGCCACATTTAGAGCTGTGTTGGGTGTCGTCCCCAGAGATTCGGCCAGACCCTGCAGAGGAGTCTGAAGACACAGACAGCGTTGAAGACAGATACAGTGATGCAGGGCCGCCTGTAGTACTGGTGGCGCCCTGTGTGACAATGTGTGCGCCCCCCCATGACCACCTCTCAACGGATTCCCTCACTACCACCATTTGACAATGCCCCCCAAGTCTCCATAACCACTGTCTCTTCTATTCATTTAGTTTTGTAGCTCCACTCATACCAGTTTATGGTGTCAGAACACTTTACATCAAAACATACATTGCACAGAGACAATCAAACGTGTGTTGATCAGTGTATAGGAAATGTTACTCAAGACAGAGGCCTACAAGGTGTAGGAGTCACATGTCATCCATACTGGTAAGCAGTATAGTTTGAGTCCTTGGTCTGGAAAAGCACACATTCAGAATTTAAAATTTAACACCCTTGTTAGGGGGTTTCTTTAGTAATAAGAATTGATTTTTACCCAAATAAACACTTTTTGCAATTTTAGGATAAGGAAAGACTGGGCAAAAAAACATGTAGCTGTAATATATTCCTTACAGTTTGCATGCAGCTCTTTGAGGACTGTTAATAGCTCACTGCTCTATATTAGGATGTTTTACTTTTAAACTGCAAGTAACAAAAGGGCTCTCTTTGACAAAAGCGATAACCCATTGACCTATTTATAGTATATGCACTTTGTGATCTGAATGGGACA
Source organism: Lissotriton helveticus (assembly GCF_964261635.1). NCBI lineage: Eukaryota > Metazoa > Chordata > Amphibia > Caudata > Salamandridae > Lissotriton > Lissotriton helveticus. The sequence goes on from NC_136069.1 coordinate 1,149,136,883, forward strand.
CGTTCTTTGCAGCAGACATATTAACCCTCTGAACTATGATGAGTCAAAACTTCCGCGACCAGAATAAGCTCCAGTCTCTCTACAGCAAGAACATTAATCACTGGAGTTATTTTGACAAGTTTATTGATGCTTAAAAATTGCTGGGACAAGGAACGTGGCATCAGGTGCTTTTAAAACAGTAAACAGCAACGCTCTTTTCTTGGGCGCGCCGGAGGCAACGCTTAACAAACTTCAGCTGGTGCAGAACGCAGCAGCAAGGCTGCTGCTGAATGTTCCTAGGAGACAGTCAGCAAAACCAGCATTAAGAGCTTTGCATTGGCTCCCTGTACGGGAGAGGATAAAATTTAAATCCCTCTGTACAGCTCATAAGATCTTGAAAGGGAAAGGTCCTCCCGCCCTGGAGAACATGGTGCTCCCCTACAAGGCTACTAGAGCACTACGCTCTGACCACAAATTTCTGGTACAAGTGGCCAGAGTAAAAAGAGCCCGGACGGGCGGTAGAAGATTCTCAGTGAATGTGTCCAAGTTATGGAATGCATTGCCCTTGAATCTACGGACAGAGACCGATATGATTCAATTTCGAAAGTTGCTTAAGACCCACCTATTCCCTGGCTAACGTTGTCCTTTTAGCCCTCTGCCTCTGAGTCATGTACGAGCGCTGGGATGCCCGAGGGTAACTACGCGCTATATAAGATTCCCAAAAAAAAAAAACATGGTGCCCCCACCCCAAGTCATCGCCCGGTGTGGTGGCACCGATCGCACCGCCCTACAGCGATGGCAATCCAACTGGAGACCTCCTCCAATCCTGGGGGCCGAAGGACTGCCTTAGGGAGCCAGAAAGGTTCCAAACATATTCACAATATGGCTTCTTTGAAAGCCGGTACTTTTTGCAGCAACACCCATGGACCTTTCAACTCGGTTGCATTGCAAGAAGTTGTAGAACATGTTCGTCAATAGGAGAGGATTGAGACCGAGAGGCACCTTGACGTCCCTAAAACTTTTTCAGGAGTAGCCGGACTTTGAAGAATCCTGCTTCATCTTCATCTTCTTGCATTTGTATTCAATTTAGACTAACCTGAAGACTTGAAATGCAAGGAAGATCTTTCTCTGGAATGGGCCCAAGAACGGGAGCGGGTCCGCGTTATCGACTTTGACCGGGATTTACGTGCCTTCTGACAGTGTTCAGCACATAGAGTTTGGCTTCACGGTCCCAGATCATCTTGAGATTCATCTGGGAGCAGTCTGTGAGGACCTTAGACACAAGAGACAGTCAGTATAAACTTTATAACCTGTAGTTGTTGGAGGGGACATATTCCCTTGCACACTATGAAAAAAAATAACTTGAGAAAATATTTGTCAAACGGTGGAAAGAAAGATTGGGATTGAGCTCTGGATCTGCATCAGAGGTGCAGAAAAAAGGAACTGACAGCGCACAGGAGTGGCACATATATGTGATTCTTGCATCGCTTCTGGACTGGAATTAAGTCAACGCAGTGCTACTGAGAAAGCTCTGCAGTGTGGCACCTGGGGGTATTCAAAAGGTGAGCAATCTGCAGTCAGAAGTATTCAGAATGATAATCAATTGGATATAATTCAAAGGCAATTTGACAGAGAAACATTAGGGGCTTTACCCTAAGAAATGAATAGGAAATGTCTTTGCAAATGGTGTATTCCAAAGCAGTTACGGCCAGTAACACTATTCAAATTTGAATAGGATTTAAAGACAACTTTTAAGGTAAAATTTGTTAGAAAAACCGAATAGTTTCCATGGGGCCGTAAAAAGCTAAAACTGAATGTGCCACAATTAACACGAGAACCCTTAGCAGCTATGTCATTGGTTAAACCTGTTTAGTAACAATTATGCATGGGTTGTTGTCAAATGCCAAATATCAGCTCATTCATTTATTAAAATGAACTCATTTCTGGGCACCAAAATATTTAATTGGATGGAGAGGTTCAGTCTCTCCCAGCTGGTTTGTGGATTTAACTGGCAGCTGTTTACATGTACTGCCTTCGGCAAGTATTCGGGCAGCTACCCTCAGGGAGCCTAGGAGGACCCCTCAATATTGTATCTTTATGTTGCAGTATGAATGAGGTAATGTTACGATCCGATCAGTCTGCCTCTGGAGGGTGTACTTGGTCAACTTCAGCCTGGAAATCAAATCACCACTACTGCTCATCCAAAGTCCCTGTATAGCTTCTTCCAGCTTCCCATTGCAGTCTCAGGCACATTAGAAAAAACTGTATTTGCTTCCATGGAGTACATGTCCCATATTGCACTGCCATATATACACTAAGTTCCGGCTTCCAATGTGAAATGCTTTCTATGATGCCAGTTCTGCTGTTGGATTCTCTCTTCCAAGGCTTCTAAGAGATGGGAATTGCACACACACCTGTGACTCGTCTTGTGCAGCTCAATCATGTGACTCCATCCAAGCTTGCTGCTACCTGGAACATTGCCTGAAGCCCCTGGTTTGTTTATTGAAGTTAGAACCTATGTTTACTGCAACTCTTGTTGCCTGTTTCCCTGACCAGTTCCTGCCTTGTTTCTGCCAGAAACTGTGCCCTATTCCTTTGCAGATTGCTGCAGATTTCTCCCAGCCTTGCATTGTTTTTTGCTTATTTCCTTGTCTGCCTTTTGTCTAAAATAAGTACAGCCCCTGACTGCCCCCTTTCTAATTGCTCCTGTTTGTTCCACCTGTTCATGCTATTATTTCCCTTTGCTTATTCCTTTTGTTTCTGTAATAGCTCTTATATTTTTCCCCAGTTTTCTATACTTTGCTCCTTGTTTATGTGCCCTTTTCTGTGTTTCTCCTGAAAACTCCAGCACCCTTGCAGTTCCAATATCTTGCTTGGTACAGTTCCTTTTATCCTTGTGCTTGCCTTACCCCATTTGTTCTCCAGTTTTTCCTTGAATGGCTTGCTGTTCAATATTTGCTAGTTCTTAGGCTTTTTTCTAGTACTTGAGCTCGGGGGCGGCTCCTCCATGTGGGCGGAGGAGAGTTGCCCCACTGCTTTCTCGCAGTGCGAGAAGCAGAAACATAAAATGGTATTAGAAATACCATTTTATATTTCTGCTTCTGCACTGCGAGAAAGCAGAAGGGTTTGGTTGGGGGCAGGCGGGTGGGCGGTCCTGCTCCAGGGAAGGGGAGGAGTGGCTTGCCCACTGTTGTGGGTGCTGACTGTTTGGTCAGTCCAAGGGACGACCAAACCAGTCACACACACTCTCCCGTTTCTCTATGTAGGCTGCAAGCAGCCTACATGGAGAAAATGGCCTCCCCATAGATGCCTGTGTAGTGTAGTGATTGGCTTAGGGAAGGGGAGGGAGGCTGCCTGCTTCCTGTGAGGAGCAGAGACACTCAGAATGACACGACGCGGGACCTGACCGGGCCGACAAAGGTAAGTTAACTTTATTTTTTTAATTTATAATTACACCCCCTTACCCCTGCATGATCCCCTCCCCACGTGACCCTCGCCCTCCCCACCCATGAGTCATGCCAGCCGCGAATGCTTGAGCTGTGTACTCCTCTTGGTATGCATGTTATTTTTTACTCACCTTTGTATAAGTGTATTCCTTTTGTACAGGGTTTGGCTCTTGGATTCCAGGAGGCAAGCCCTGTTCCATCCTTTGTCTTGTGTTACATGTAGTCTTAAGTGCTTTAATTGTGACAGTGTGATATTCGTATTTTTATAGGAATCTCCAGTGTGTATCCAACTGGACCAATAAAGGCATGTCTAGCGTAAGTAAGTACAATACTTGTTTGTGCCCGAGAGTCCAGAAACATAATTACGTCTGCCATCTCCCTTTTATGGGGTTCACAGAGTAGCTATCTGTAAGAGTCATCTGCACAGAAAAGAAGACTTTCCCTATTGCTGTGGGAGGTTCTGAGTCTTACCTGTGCACAACCCTAGTGGTAACCCTGTGTTTTTGTCCGCTAGTTGTTCCTTACCCTTTTTGTACACTTTAGGGTAACCTTGCCTTTTCTGTCCTTTTCCTGTTCCTTACCTTGTTTGTGTCTGTTCTTTTCTCGTGTATGCCTTTGCTTGCTTCTCATTATCAGTACACAAACTCTCAACAGTCTATTTAATTAATTTAAGGGGTGCTCTCCCAGAGCCCAAAATAAACATATGTGGGTGTGCCTGGGCCGAGCCGTGTCTGCAGATCATTGCATGGTCTCCTCATGGTCTGATCGTTCTTTTGGAAGATAGTGGACCTGAACAGAGCCCCTTCTGGATGATGAACCAGGCCCTCAGGGATCCAAGTGCAGATCCGAGCCTCAGGCAAGTATGTTGTCCTTAATCATCCTGTTTCCACCCTGTCTTCTTAAGGCACAAAGTGCAGAAAAAGGAAATAATTTAAAACCAGGACTAGCTGAGATATGCATACCTAACTTTGGCAACATGAGACCTTAGCCCCTGTTGAACTTTTGGATGGATAGAATTATATGGGGCTAACAGTACCACTTCAAAATTAGGACGGCGATGGTCCGATTATTGAGGCCTGTTGCTGCACGCTGGCACTCTCTTGTGACCATTTGTGGTGGTGATATAAGGCAGATTCTGACAGTGTGCTAAGTGTAGCACTATTCCATGCTAAGGGTAACATGCGGTTGAACCTTACTCCTCTAGAAAGTTGCTAAAGTTACACAATTCAAAAGGCTACAATTATGACGCTCATTTGAATATAAGGGGGCGAGATCTTTTACAATTTCTGCAGACATCTGGGTAATATGTGAGTTGGTGTAAAAGTCAGCACACATCAATAATACACGAACTAAAATTGCCCATGCATGCTCTTCAAGAAAAGTGTTAACTTTATGTGTCCATTTATGGGATGGGAAAGGATATCCTTTATAGAATTCAATCTTTGCCTTTGGAAATTTAAGACTTAAATTGCGCCTGCATAGCAAAATACTGGGAGAAAGCAAGCCAGATGTTGGAGGCAACCTTAGGCAGAACTGTAAAATGAACAGTACTAGCTCTTATCTTGGGGATTTTGAAAAAAATTGGCACGACTAAGACTGTTTGTAAATGAGGACCTCATAGTGGCAAAAAGAGGCACTGTAATACAATGGGGGCGTTGAGCGGTACTGACATTTGCAGAGCAACATTGACAAAATAGGTGGCTACGTGTGGTTTGTAGTAACTTCACACTGAACTCTTACCAAAGTAATTTGAGTATATGCTTGAATAATTAAATGGTAACGTTACACATAATCCAAGCTTGTACAATGTATGCTACTCTCATATTTGTACAGCAGCCGACATGCAAAAGATCTTTGGTCCAGATTTACTAAGGCTTTGAGCTGGCACAATGCGATGCAAAGCAACAGAAAGTCTTGCATGGTATTTGTTAATAAGTGCAAAAGGTGTTTTGCTATTGAAAGGGGCCCTTTCTCAGCATGAAAATGTTTTGCGGAGCTTTGTGTCGCTTTACAGCAGGGGTAAAGAAGGCAAAATGTGCTCATTTCTGAAAAAAATGCATTGCATGTGTTTTGTGATGCGGAGCACACACCCAATGGGTGGGATACTTCTGAGTTTACCTATGCAGGAAGGCCATGCATCTTGTTAAATCCTGTGCTAGACAGCGCATACTCGCCTCTGCGCCATGTTGCAAAGCTGTGTGTTGTGCAGGGTGGACTGCTTGTGCACCACTGCAGAAGATGACAGTGCTAGACCAATCTTAATAAATTCGGATCTGTGGTGCTTTTTTCCCCTTACACAAAGCAGCACAGCAAATTTGTTTGTGTCCACGCCTGGCATGTAAAATAACACATTTGGGCCCTTGGTTTTTGATAAACTGTTCGCCACCTTTGTGGCTGCATTGAGTTCAAGAAAAATCAATAAAATATCGTTCAAAAAAAGAAATTGTAAGGCTTAGATGTCTTAAGAACGATTGATTGTGTTGGCTTAATCATTGATTGTTCGTAATACAGCAAAAATGGCTTGTTTATATTAGGAAAAGTAAGAAGAAATAGTCAGGCAAATGTACAGTCCAAACAGCTTCTTATTACTTGGTTTGACGTTTTGTTTGCATAAAAACTAAAAACAGCTTTGCCGCTTATTACACCCACTTAACTATTGGCGAACATAGTACTCCCAAGCTTTTCACACTCAGACAGGGCGCTCCTGGAAACGAAGCTCACCAAAGCGGAAATCGTGCGGGCAATCCGTGACTTAAACCCTGGCAAAGCGGTGGGCCCTAATGGCGTGCCTATTGAACTTTACAAGCTTACGGACTCTTGCCTGCTATCTGCTGCAAAAGTTCAAGGAAAGCTGCAATTGGAGCTCCCTCCCTGGAGATCAAAGGTTGGCCAATGTTGTGGTCACAACACAAAGATGGTAAACCGCCAGAGGAGTGTGCCTCATATAGGCTGATTTCGCTGTTGAACGCCAAAATCAAAATATTAGCTAAAGTATTGGCCTCCCGTTTGATCCATGTGATTACGACTCTTATCATCTTGACCAGTCTGGCTTTATGATGGGGGGGAGCACTGCTCGCAATCTACATTGTCTCCATGGTGTTTCTCGCTTGATGCCAGAATGGCATTTGACAAGATCGAGTGGCCATACATGTTTGAAGTGTTGGCTAGTACACCGATCAACTGGCACCGGTGACAGTCAACGGAGGAATATCTCAGATATTCTGGCTCCAATGTGGTTCTACAAAGGGCTGCCCGCTCTCACCATTAATGTTCGCTCTCATTTTAGAGCCGCTAGCAGACTGGATTAGGCCAGACCCCCTGTTTCGAGGTTTGTAATGGACCAACCGTTGGCAAGACAAAATATCACTCTACGTGGATGACATTCTGCTCTACGTTTTGAATCCAGTCTTTACACTTGATCAAATTATGCAAATACTTATCCAGTTTAGCCGAAACTCTGGTTAGACTATCAACTAGAGAAAGTTCCTGATCTACATCCTCCACAGGCGCATACCACGATTGCCCTGTGATTATGAGGTGAGAATCGTCACAGATGGGTAACGATATACAGGGATACACAGTACCACTGACCCTGGCATGTTTTACAACAGTAATGTGTTACCACCGCTGGCATTTCTGAGGCGTGATGTCCAACACTGGAGGTACCTACCCCTGTCGATACTTGGCAGGGCTGCACAATTCAAAATGATGGCCTTGCCACGCTTTCTTTATTCTCTGCACACCACACCCTACCCACTCCGTTTCCTACTTTAGAGCAATCAAGAGTGAAACTCGAACACTGCTCTGGGATGGTTGCCCTGCGCGTTTACCCATCAAAAAGCTGATGAGAGGTTGGCACAATGGCAGAATCGCCAGAACTGATCTACAAAAATACTTTTGGGCAGCACAACTAACTGCTGTTAACCACTGGGTCCACCTCCACACAGAAGATCCTGCCTTTCGCATCGATGGACAAATCTTGCAACTGGGGGAGGGGGGGTGGGGGGAGCCATCTCTGGGCCATCTATGGGGGGTCATGCTGCACAACCTTTAAAGGTCCAACGGCAGTAACGCTCAGCCTCTGGCAAAAAAGGCTTCATGTTCTTGGCTAGTGGGACAAGATAACAACAGCCACTCCCCAGCGGGATGCAGCGAAACTAGGCACACTAGGACACAGCCTGGATGTGAGAAATCAGACCTCATCCATCTATCTAAGGTGGGAGACCTCTAGGCACAGGAGGTCATCCCGTTCGCTGAACTGCAACATGAGTATCAACTAACACCGACTGAAACGTATCGCTATTTGCAGATACACCATGCACTGCAGACCACATGGCCGTAAGGAGCAGTGCTCTCCAAGTCCTCACCAGTAGAGGACAGATTGTTAGATGATCACATGCCCAGCAAGGCAATCTCCCTCACTTACCAAAAATGTATCAGCAACTCACCACATACCCTAAAACATCTACAGGAGCAGTGGGAGCGCGATCCGGAGGGTCTTGAGGACGATGAGTGGCGTGAGGCTCTGGCGTCCCAAAGAGAGGGGGTTATAAGGTCACAGTTATCCCTTGTGCAGCCAAAATACTGCTTAGACCCAATTATCCATGCACTACCAAGGTAAAAATGGGCAAGGCAACGGAAGCACAGTGTCACAGGCAGTGCGGCCAAATAGATAAATTCTTTCACACTATATGGAGCTGCCCTGAGATACAACAATATTGGGAGTCTCTCTCTTAAATGTCTAGGATGAAACAGATCTCAGTCATATGGAGCAGATTTGGATGACACTGGGGCTGGCGGTAGCCCAATGACATATTGCACGTTTATGGGAGGTGGAGCAAGCATCACAACCGGGAGACTAGAAACGGGACATGGACTGGTGCATGATGGCTGGTATATGAGGGCCAGGGCTGTCCTAAAAAAAGGCAAAAATATGGGGGAAATGGAACAACTATAAAGGAAATCCCTGCACTTCCCTCGTTGGTGCTAGTTCCGATATATCACTGGCTAATCACTCCGAATCAAACGTCATTTTTTGGTGATGTGATGGGGGAGGGTGAGAGAACACACAAGCTATTAGTGGCTGAGAGGGAAATTTTTTAATTGACTGTGTCAATGTAGAGCAGTGAGTTTTTTCTTTATTATTTTTTGTCATGATAATAATAAAATACTTATTTAAAAGCAAAACAAAAACAAGATTTTATACAAAAAAAATTCAAAGAAAGTGATTAAAGAACAACACAGATAGGTGACTGGACACAACTCTGTGATCTGCCATTAGAAATATGAACTGCGAATGAACAGAGCTAAAAAACCGTTGGCATGTTTCTCGCGCCCATCCCTTGGGCCTGTGTATGACTTCCAGAAGCTTCCAGACAAACAGATTCTGCTAAAAAAGTCTGAGTCACATACTCGGAGCTGATGGATATGGCCAGGAAGTAGGTCTCTTCGGGCTTTAAAAACAGGATAGACAAGACGCAGGGGGAATCTGCAGCCTGACCAGAGACCGAACTCCATCAGGGCATTTCGACTCCTACCGGAAGTCAAAGAAGCTGAGCACGAAAGAAACCCGGATGTCAGCAAACAATTGCTGAAGTATTATGAGGCTTTCCTGGGCTCGTAAAATTTACAGCACTGGTCTAGGGATGACAATCCTGGCCAGCTAATCAGTGTTTCCTTCGCCACTCGGTATCCCGCAACTAAAGCACGTTATGAAACATCAGTCTGAGGGCTGAGCTGCAATGCGTATATTGCCTTCTTGGAAACTGTATTTTTCCAAGCTTTATTGCCTGAAACTATTTCCACATGTGAAACAGTAAACCGTTATCATCTTTTCCATATGCGCTCACAATCACAGTGAGAGCCGGTGCCTAGTAATGCGTTTCTAGAATTCATTACTTAAGTCGGATTTGAGACATTTGTATTTTACTTTCTTGCTTGATCTTTGCTTATGTTATGTAAAAACTCTTTATTTGGTAATATGACCTTAAAAAGAGTGACATAAATTAAAATCATGCAATGCCGTAGCAAGGATGCCATGGGCCCAAGAGCAGGTAAGGAAAGTAGACCCCGTATTTGCTACTTGGTTGGTATAGTACAGCAATAATCCGGCTTCAGTGTAGTAGTAGTAAAAATACTTTATTGTATTAATCATGTTACTATAAAAAATGCAAGCATTGAAGAAAAGTTGTCAATAATAAAAAATGTCAATAATTAAATTTTACTTTAAAGGCCAATACACACTTCCTAATACAACGATTCTGCAATAATCGGGCTTCAGTGGCACCACAGGCCTCTGGGACGTGGACACCTGCAGTACCATTGACAGCAAAGCTCCTGGAATCATACCAGGTAGACCTGAGATCTTTTTCTCACATGAATCGATGGGTTATACCTAGGGCTTTACTGTGACTTCCGCTGTAACCCCGATGGGGCGAGTAAAAGGTTTTAGTGGTCTCACCGGAATTATGAGAACCACTGTATCTCTGTGGCTCAGGAGAATTTCATCCAGTGGCTTTGCCTGCTACAAGCTGGTGACGCCTCTAGGTGAAATACCCGGCAAAAACATGCGTGGAATACTGCAGGAACATAGATTCTCACTTTTTTGTTGCTGCAAAAACGTTGACAGGCCTCCAACAGGGGCAGTGCTTCCACCACGCCAGCCGCAGACTGTCCTGCAGCTTGTGATGTGGGTAGTGCTCAATTTGTAAAAAAAAGTGCCAAAGCCCATCTCTGGAGGCGACTGCACCCTGCCCCGCACATTGCCCCTGCCAGCGCTGCAACTGACATAATAAACACAAGTCCTAACCACGGGACTCCTACAAATATGACAATTCAAACTATTCCAGGCCACCAAAAGCTATAATAATGGTGTAAGCAACAGGCGTTATTCATTTGTAATGTATATTAACATATTAAACACTGTTGTTGTGCTTATCTCAAAATTTGACAGACAGTGCCGCCATGTGGTGCACTGTTATTAGAGCCGGAGTAGACAATTAAGTGCTGGTGCTGAGCACAGGAAACCACCAACTCAAATTAAGCACTAGTTGTGGGCTTTTAAAACAAAAGTATTTCTGGCAATGCAGCAGTAGAAATCGCACAATACCTTCCTGATGACCTGCCATGTCATGACAGATTGGTCGGGATTGTTTTTTAAACACAAGCGCCAAATCGTGAGTTTGTTTTAGAAAAATTAAAAAACGAATGCCCTTGATGTGCTCCCAGCATTTAAGGTACATAGCTCATATTTTCCACTTCTGGAAAAAGGAGCATTAGAACACCTGCCCTAAAGAGAGAGCCTTTTAACACCATAGAGGTGTAGATGGCTGTCCTGCAGAGGATTCCAGCTGAGAATAGGGCTCTGGCAGTGGAGCAGGCTGAGGCCCTGCTGGGTGAAATGAAGATGCCCCCCCCCTCTAAATGAGGCAGTTAACCATGAAAAGAGGTCGGACAAACATCTACGGATTTTTGACAACTTTCTTGATAACGGAAGAAGTGAGAAAGATGCACCGACTTGGTTGACGCACACAATGGAGACCAAGTTTGGAGCGGCATGGTTCCACCACACGTCTGTACAGGATGCTCAAACAAATACCAAGTACAGCATTTGTTGGTGTGGATATAGGGGATGTATGACACAATCACACATGCTTTTACAACACATGCCAATACAACGCGGCCAATACAGCAAACTCGTTGTTACCATGCATTCCATTATCACGCAAGTGGTTACAACCACTTGCCTTAGGGAAGCGATGGGCTTCCAAATAGTATATATTACTATTCGAACTCCAGTCATGCAACAGTAGGGAAGGTGTTGGATTTATAATCCAACAACATGTTTCCTAATGCAAGTCATTGTAATGACTTGCATGGTAATGGAACACGTGGTAACAATGCGTTTGTTGTATTGCCCGCGTTGCAATGGTAGTGCGTAGTTCTGGCTGCATCGTAAAGGCTGTTTCCCATATATAGGAGGTGGATGGTCCATTGTGTGTGGATGGATTCCTCAGTACAGATTTTCCTCATTCTTTGAGTGGATGTTTACTGCCACAAACAAAGTGATAGAAAGAATGCTTGAATTTATCTCAGCCAAGGGCAAATATTCAGGGCCACATTCCAGTGCATTGTTTTTCACCCACTATGCCACGCTAGCCAGATATATGCCATAAGCAAATCACCCTCGGTCCTGCTCCAATAGAAACACTCTGTTCCAAACTGCCTGGTCTGGTTCCTTCCAGACGAGAACATATGTAACACCGGACTGGTTCTGACCTAAATATGTCTAATCACCGAGGTATAGCATGAGTCGGACCCACATCTTGGCACATCCGTTGCACTTATGGCATCTGCTGCATCTTAGGACATTTACTGCAAAAAGCAGCAAGTGATGGAAGAAATACTTGAATTAATCTCAGCCTCGGGCAATTGCTCAGGGACGCATTCAAGTCCATCATTTTCCAGCCACTTAGCCACACTAAAGACCTGATACAGACAAATTAATATTGGTTCTGCTCCATTGGGAACAATCCAGTCTGAACTGCCAGGACAGGTCATTTCCAGACAGGAACACAAGCAATCCCAGACTGTTCCAACCAACTTAGGTCTCACCAGTGACATATAACTTGAGTCATGTGACACAGTGAGCACGAGGCGCACTTCGGGCCATACCTGTTGCACATATGGCATCCACCACAACATACAATAAGGTGATGGAAGGAATGTTTGAATACATTTCAGCCTATGGAAAACAACTGGGCTGTATCCCAGTCCGTTAATTCTATTCTTTTAATAAGCAATTTTTTTAGCCTTTAAAAATAAACAAAACAGTAAGAAATAAGCACCAGGCCATTAAAAGATAGCACAGTTAAAGGCAACTATAATCTGAAGCATTGGAATGGCTATTTCTAGGACAAGGTAACGGCTACACCACCTGGAACGACTATCCAAAGGGAAGTGGTTCCACCAGTGCTCCCATAACTCTACAAGTTTTTGAGTGGACCCACAAGCTTCTTATATGAGTCTCTCGAGCAACATACATCTATTCATTCCTCTGAGACAGCACCTCAAGGAAAGGAGATCTGTGGCTGTCCACTATTGAGTACAAACCAACCCATGGTTTATGCATAGGGGTTGGCATTCAAGTCTTCCAACACTTGTAAAAGCGCCTGCTAAGGAGTGGGTGGGACTGGTCAGCAAAAAGAAAGCCTTCAATAAGGAAACCTAAAATAGGGAACCAAGAGTATGATCTGAAAAGAGGTGAACGGAACACAGGAAAAGACCACTGAGTTGTGGAACATTTGACAAAAAACAATGCTTATTAATAGCAGAGCTCAAAAAAAAGTCTGAGGCCTTGTGCCAGAGGTGAGGCTTTTGCGGTTGTAAGGATGCAGCTGACTTCCCCTTGCATCATTGTTCCACATGAACTCATCATGGGGAAACAGACGGAACAATGAGAACATGCTTGAGGTGAGGGGAGAGGGTGGAACGCAGAGCATGCAGCTAACCAATACATAACTCCTATACCTCACGTTTGGCGCGTTTTTGGCAATTCTGTCCATTAGAATTGCACAAGTGATTTGTGGCACGTGGTCAGTTTTATCCACTCACGTATCGAACACCGCAAAGATCATACATAAACAACTTACACGTACGTTTGTCTTACTGGAAGCAAAACTAAGTGAATGTGCCAAAGCACTGTGCATTGTCAGAAACCCACAAAGTGAATCATTTGTTTCCCTTAGCCAAGACTGGCTTGCATTGCTGTACTACAAAAAATAACTAGCACCTACTTATCACAATTGAGCACTCAACCTGAGCTTTATCTCATCCATGTTATTGTGGAAAGCAGACAGGCACCGCTTGTATTTTAAGCCCTTAGCTACTGAAGCTTTTCTGGCCCAAAAGCTGAGCCATTTTGTGATGCCTGGGGTGCTTTGCACTTACCCCATCATAACTCTTTTCCTACAAAAGGTATCCACACCAAATTTGCATCCTTTTTTCTCACATCTTAGGGATTCTAAAGGTACCCATAGATTGTGGACTCCTCTGCGGAGAACTCAGAAAATAGCCAAACTATAGCAACACTTACTTTTTTGGTTAATACTTACTGTGCAAGAAAGTGTATTTTGTTTCTGAAAATTATATCAATGGAAGGTTTGCTGTGCTAAGATCACCATCGTCCCATTGTTTAGGAGTAGGGAGAGTTATAATATATTACCAATGTTTTGCATTTTTCCAAGCGGTAGCTGGTTGTTTACATTTTTATCTGGTTTCCACCTGATTTCAATTTGTGGTGTGAACAGATGTGAAATCCATAGGTGACTCCCAAAAACTATACATTTCTTAGATGAAATTCTGAATTCAGTAAGGGGTCATTTATGTTGATCACTCTTTAATTTAAAAAAGTGATGAAAATAAGTTGGAAATGTGCCAACATTTTTATCTATGTTTTGTTTCAATGGCTGATTTACATAAGTGATAAATCGTTAGGTTCTTCAGACCCTTCTGTTCAATGCAATATAAGTTTGTTGTCCAAAAACATGTTATTCCCAGACCCAACAACTAAGCTGCAGCTTGTAATGCTTCTTAATTGTGTAACTACTGTGTTTCAATTTGTATGGTAAAATATAATTAATGAAAAATAGGCATAAAGGAAACCTGTGCCTTTTTCAAATGTGACCACAATACTGAATTTAGGAAAAGTTGTTATTTGCACAGCTCTGAATTTTGGGTTACCCATCCTATCATGTGATTCAGCAGGCATTTTGAAAAATGTGTTCATTTTGCATACTGGGTTACATTTAGAAGCCAACAAGGGAAAAAAGTTACATTGATAATAGCAAATGTTATATTATTCTGTGCTCCCGCACTTTTCCTGATAAAAATGGTACTCCACTTGTATATGTGGGCCTATCGCTGACACGAAAGGTCCCAAAATGCACATAGAGATTTGACATTTTCACCATGAAAATCCATTTGCACCACCCAGGCAAACCTACCAAACCTAGACATTTCTGAAAACTAGACACCTGGGAGAGTCCTGGTGATGTGGCTTGCTGATGGATTTAATTTGAATCCTCAGCTAGGGCCAGATGTGACAAACTTCCATTTGCAAAAAGTGGTTGCAAATTGCACACCAACTTTTTGTGAATGGAATTCAATTTTGCATACCGACTGATTACTATTAGGTTGTTTCCCAACAATCACCATTTGCAGCAGGTCACAGAACCACCTGCCTAACTTTTACTCATTAGCCAAGTCGCAATTTGTTACTTCTTGTGATTCCATTCTAAAACAGATTTTCTTTAAAGCAGCCTATGATTCTAAAAGGTATCAGTGCTATTTAAAAACAAGTGTTGTCAAATCTGGCGCCTACTTACAGCCTTCTGGCAATTCTTTTTTTGTCATGGTTTTTACATAACATTATTGTTTGAGAATATGCCAGGCCCTCATCAATCTAAACAAAAAATTCTTTGCCACAGGTAAAACATAGATTTTGAGGTCAAACTTCACCACAGTACTCCTTGCAATTGAAGGGAACTCCTTAGAAAGCCAGTGAGTCTGGCACTGCCTACAAGTCTCTTGCCTTCGAAAGAAAGAAAGAAATGTAGCAGGAAAGAGAGAAGGATAGAAAGAGAGAAGAAAACGGAGAATGAAATAAAGAAAGAGAAGGAAACAGGGAAGGAGAGAGAGAAGAAATAAGGAAAGAGAAAAGCAAAGAAAGAAGAAATAAAAAGGAAAGAGAAGGAAAGAAAGATGGAAAGAGAAGGAAAAACAAAGGAAAAACAAAGAAAGAAAGAGAGAAAGAGAGAAAATGGCAATAAAGAAGAAAAGAAAAAAGGGAAACTAAGAAAGAAGGAAAGAAAGGAAAATAGCAAAAAATAAAAAATGAAGGAAATAAAGAAGGAAAGAGAAAGAGAGAAGGAAAAAAAGAGAAGGAAATAGAGAAAGGCAAGAATGAAAGAAAGAAAAAACAAAAAGAAAGATAAAGAGAGATAATGGAATAGAGAAAGAAATAGAAAGTATAATGAATGAAAGGAGGAAAGAAAGAAAGAGAGAGAGAGAGGAGGAAAAAAAAGAGAGAGAAAGAGAGAGGAAATAAAGGGAGGAACAAAGAAAGAAAGGAAGAAGTAAAAAGACGATACCTCAATACAGAATAGTTTCAAATGGACACAATCTGTTATGCTGTGTATTAGCAGCAGTCACCAAAGCAAAACACTCGAAAAGGTAATTAAAACAGCATTGGCGGGAGATGGGATGTGAGAAAGATTGAATGGACATTAGAAGTGTCTTGCTAAAGTAACTATAAAGAACAAGCATTTGCAATGCAATAGGTCTCGCATCAGGAAAGTTTGAGCTATTGGTATTGTAAATGACAAATTTTTTACTTATGTGTTGGTTTTGAACATAGCGAAATTAATAGCTTTGTCATTTACAATGCCAATAGTTTTAACTTTCGCAAATGTGACACCTATAGCATTTGTAATGCAATATGTGTTTTATTTAAGTGACTTAGATGTATTGATATTACAAATAACAATGGCTTTTAATTTTTTTAAATAATTAATACTTAAATAAAAGCTATTGTAATGTATAATGGCAATAGCTTAATAGCTTAAACTTTTGTAAATAACTTTTGTGAAGATTATGTTCAGTGTATTTTATTGTGACAAAATCCAAGAACAGAAGTGAAATATCAACATCTTTTTGTGACATTTGTAATAAAGCTTGAAACATTGAGAGAACATATTTGAATCAGTTGTTGTTGAATGGCTGCACAGATTGATGATGTGGTGGCTCTGAATGATGTTGAGGCGGCGACGAGTGATTCTGTGGCGTTCAGTGATGCTGTGGTAGCGCATAGTGATGTTGTGGTGCCCCTGAGTGATGCTGTGGTGGTGCCGAGTGATGCTGTGGTGATGCGCTAGATAGTGAGGGCGATAGATAGATAGAGGGAGGGCGAAAGGTAGATAGAGGGAGGGCGAAAGATAGAGGGAGGGCAAGAGATAGATAGAGGGGGAGAGAGAGATAGAGGGAGGGCGAGAGAGAGATAGAGGGAGGGCGAGATAGAGGGAGGGCGAGAGATAGAGGGAGGGCGAGGGATAGAGGGTGGGCGAGGGATGGAGTGTCGGCGAGGGATGGAGTGTGGGGCGAGGGATGGAGTGTGGGGCGAGGGATGGAGTGTGGGTCGAGGGATGGAGTGTGGGTGAGGGATGGAGTGTGGGGCGAGGGATGGAGTGTGGGGCGAGGGATGGAGTGTGGGGCGAGGGATGGAGTGTGAGGCGGGGAGGGATGGGGTGTGGGGCGGGGGAGGGATGGAGTGTGGGGCGGGGGAGGGATGGAGTGTGGGGCAGGGGAGGGATGGAGTGTGGGGCAGGGGAGGGATGGAGTGTATGGCAGGGGAGGGATGGAGTGTGGGGCGAGGGAAGGATTTAGTGTGGGGTGGGGGAGGGATGGAGTGTGGGGCGGGGAGGGATGGAGTGTGGGGCGGGGGAGGGATGGATGGATGGATGGATGGATGGAATGGATGGATGGATGGATGGAGTAGGGGGGTTGGATGGATGGCTGGATGGAGTGGAGGGATGGATGGCTGGATGGAGTGGGGGGATGGATGGATGGATGGATGGATGGAGTGGGGAGATGGATGGATGGATGGATGGAGTGGGGGGATGGATGGATGGATGGAGTGGGGGGATGAATGGAGTGGGATGGATGGATGGA
The DNA here is from genome assembly GCF_964261635.1 of Lissotriton helveticus. Taxonomy (NCBI): domain Eukaryota; kingdom Metazoa; phylum Chordata; class Amphibia; order Caudata; family Salamandridae; genus Lissotriton; species Lissotriton helveticus. Next base: position 1,149,154,033 of record NC_136069.1, read on the forward strand.
TGGATGGAGATGGATGGAGATGGATGGATGGATGGATGGAGTGGGGGGATGGATGGATGGAGTGGGATGGATGGAGTGGGATGGATAGAGTGGGATGGATAGAGTGGGGGGGATAGAGTGGGGGGGATAGAGTGGGGGGATAGAGTGGGGGGGATGGAATGGGGGGATTGAGTGGGGGGAAGGAGTGGGGGGATGGATTGATGGATGGAGTGGGGAGGGTGGATGGATGGAGTGGGGGGATGTAGATGGGTGATGGATGGATGGAGTGGCGGGATGGATGGAGTGGATGGATGGATGGAGTGGGGGGATGGATGGATGGAGTGGGGGGGAATGGATGGATGGATGGAGTGGGGGGATGGATGGATCGATGGAGTGTGATGGATGGATGGATGGAGTGGGATGGATGGAGTGGGATGGATGGATGGAGTGGGGGGGATGGATGGATGGATGGAGTGGGATGGATGGAGTGGGGAGGGTGGAGTGGGGGGATGGATTGCTGGATGGAGTGGATGTACTGCATGTACCCTTGAAGGCGTTTACTGTTCACAGATAGTGTTGGGTGCCGTGCAGGGGTGTAACGCAAACCCCTGCAGCCCCTACGTCGCCACTGAGATAGGCCAAATATACCTGCGAATGGTATGTGGTGAGTACCTCTACATTGCACATAATAAGAGCTGCGTGGATCATTCTAGACGGAGTAGCGTGGCTGTTCCTGGTAAAGAGTGCTCGGTGCAAGATTTAATAGCGCCATTTTTATGGAGTGATATACCCTAAGTACCACGCACAGATCAATGTAGAAGTTATGTAAACTGCAGAGATGGTGCCGGGTGCAATTATCTTCCGGGGCTACCATGTACCCTGAGCTAACGGAGCTGGCACATAAAGGATATACCCACGCCACGGGTGCAAGCGCTATCCAGCTGCATGGGTGCGCAGAGACAGAGTAGGCGAGGGCAGGCACTTGGCACAGCTGGCGTCTGCCTCCCCCTCCTTGCCCACCTCCGGAGATTGACAGCCAAGGAGCTGGCAGCGGACACACTCCCTGATTGACATCTCGGCGGTGACGTCAACGTTGACTTTGGTCGCCATGGCAACGCCTTGGTAGTGAACTGTGAAAGTCTGCAGGCCTCGCCTCCCCGGCCGAGGCTGAGCTCTGCCACCGGAGCCGGAGATGCTTGTGCCGCTTCCCCGGGCTCCCGCACCCCGATGCCGCATCCGCTGCTCCCCGGCCCCAGCATGGTCATGGCCGAGCCCCCTTCTATGTACTGCAGAAGTGATACAACCAGGGCACTCTTCCAGTCTGTACCACAGCACACCTTTCACTGGGGGGCGGCTGCGCCTAGACTGGAACAGAACACCCAATGCCAAAACCATGCACTTTCATAGCGCAGGAGCACACTCACACCGGGCTGGGTCAGCACCGCACTGCGAGGCAGAGTCCGGTTTCAAAGAGCCGGTTCACCTTTCAATGCTCAAACTAAAGGACTGGGATCGGCCCGCAGGTGGGTGCAGTGAGCGAGTCCACCCGCCTTCAGAGGGACGCCTGGGGGAAGGGGTTACTGGGACCGCGCCTCTTGCAAATCCGGGAATGCTCATTTGGGATTATGCCAGTGCACATTTGCACCATAACAATCCATATTATCTTAGCGACCGTGCAAATGTCCTTTTCTGTACTTCTAAAGTACCCAGAGGACGCAAAAAGCGTCACACACGTTCACAATATGGCCCCCATGAAGGACGCATTAAGAGAGCAGCCAAAGCTCGCAGGAACCCACAGACTTGAAACGATTTTGCAGAACCAGATTCAGACCCCATCTGGCTGTAGATATGTCCACAAAAAAGAAACAAGCCAGCAACAAAAAAAAATTGCGTGGTGAAAACGAGGCCTAACACGCAAATAGGATTTCTGGCCGGGAGAAAGGAGAGGCGTGACACGCACGAACTGTCCTGAAGGGGCGGAGAAACAACAGAGCGGGCTGCGGAGTCTGGACACGGAGGAACAGGACGAGAGGAGCCGGTGAGGGGGGGCGTCGGGGCACATTGACGGTGCCCGCCCCCCCAGTGATGGAAGCCCTGCGTGTGCCCGGTGAGTGGGGTTGGGAGTGTGTGTGTGCGCGTTTGTGTGTGTATGTAAGCCATGCCGGGGTGGGGGGGGTGCGCTTGTATGTGCCAGCGTGTGTTGTGCCTGCCTGCGTGTATGTGTGCTGTGTCTTTTTCAGCAGACACGCACTCCGAAACCGAAAGCATTCGGAGCCAGGGGACGGGCAGCCAGATACAAAAGCGCGAGGCGCGCTCACGCGGACAAATCTGAGACAGCAGAGGCTTGTGGCAGAATGCTGTCCCAGATTCCCCCAAAAGTAACAGCTATAGGTCCTGAGCTAGACAGCGCATGCTACGCATGCGCAGCTCTACGCTCGACCAAAAAAACACTGGCATGAAAGGGAACTAGTTTGTGTGCACATGTGCTCCTCGTTAGAAAGCAAAATGTTACACTCAAAGTGAAGTTACCCAGTAGCTTAAGTAGGCTGACCCACTGCCGCAGGCTATACTCTGTATAGGGAGGAAGCGGAATGTGAATGACCAATGGATGAAGAGAGGGGTCTGAAAGTAAGTACAATATTCATATTTTCGTAAAATCAAAGGGTCTTGGCTAACGCAAGACCTAAAAGAAAAGTTTTCTGTTTGGCAAACTTCAGTGGAAGCAGGCAGTTGTCCACTTGACTGTTGCCTGCTCCCCCTCACGCTACCACCCCGATTTCCAAAGGGGACGTTGTCCTTTTGACGAGTCGGTAATTCTTTAATAGTTTGCGACCATAACTGTGGTCACAAACCATTGAAACATACTACATCAAATAGCAGTTTGGAAGGAATGGCGCTTTCACGCCACTTACAACTTGAGATGAATTGCCACAAAACCCTGTTTTACGCGTCAACAAAAGATTTGGGCTTTGCACATGGCAAAAATGGATTTTGCAGACACAAAGTCCTTTTTTTTTTTTTTTTTTAATATATTTTTATTGCAGAATCAGGAAGAAACATATCCAACAAGCCAACCCATATACCAACGGTACCCAGCATACAGTACGATAGTAATACAATACACAGCCAATTAGCCCACATCCCGGAGGCTGGGCGGCGCGTCAATGAGTCAGGTCACTGGAGGTACCTCGGTGCGTGCCCTGTTCGGGACACAGGTCAAGTGTAGCACTTCGTTTCCGCTTTTATCCCAAAACAACCAACCCCCCTCTCCGTCCAATCCTAGGCCACTCCAATGTCATATCACGAACTCAACACGACTACCTTCCTGGGCCATCCAGTTCCGGGAGGTCGCCGCTGGCCGGCAAACCACCCCCTTCTACGACTCCTACTCTGAACCCTCCCCTGCAACTGCTGCTAATGCGGGTACCACCACCCCCCTCCTGCTCTAGGGTGACAACTATCAGGAAAGTGTAACAAGCTAGTAGTCACATGGAGTCCCTGCTCATGACTGATCAGTGTCTTCGCCTTCAGTTATGTTGTCCCGTAATGCCTGCACCACCAGCTCCCACGACCGTGCCAGGTCCAAGCTCTTCTCATTACCCGTTCTAGTCGCCTGGCGCATTCGTAACACACTCTCACAGCTCGACCACTTCACCAATTCATTCCTCCACCTCCGTACAGACGGCCCCTCCTTAGACTTCCAATGCCAAGTGATTTCTCGCTGTGCCAGTATCAGTCCCAACCCAATGAATTTACTCGTAACCTTGGTCTTTTTGGTATGCGGGAACCAGAGAAGCAGGCAAGTGGCCATGTCAAAGTCCACCTCCCGATCCGTGACAGCATTCAAGAGGTCCCCCACCTCAGACCAGTAGTCCCCCAATTTCGGGCAACCCCACAGCATGTGGTCAAGATCCGCCTCAGGTTCTAAGCATCGCGGGCACGTGGCATCAAGCACCCGGAAGTGACGACGCAACCTCTCCGGGGTCAAATAAGCCCTATGAAGCACAAAATAGTGCACCTGTTGGAATCTCGCATTCCTTGTCCCTTTCCAGGCCCTGTGTAACACCTGGCCCCATACAGAGTCCGGGATTTGCCTACCAATGCTGGCCTCCCAGCGCGACTTCAACTCGGCCAACGGGGACAGACCTTCGTTTAACATCCTATTGTGCAGGCAGGTCACCGCCTTGACGGTGCCCGCTGCCATCACCACATATTGGCATACCGTCGTCACCTCCGGTTCAGCCAATCCGCCCCCCCAATGCTTCTGCAGAGCCGCGACAACCGCAGCATGCAGCAAGAAGGTACCACTCGGCAGGCCGAATTGCTCATGCAAGGTCTGGAACGGGGCCAGCGTCCCATCCACATAGAGGTCTCCTACCATCTGCAAGCCCAGGTCCTCCCACTCCAATAATTGGGACCAATCACCTCCGTGCGGCAAGGCAGTGAGCATGCCCAACGGAATCTCCGGGGCGTACGGCCGGCGCTTCCCAGCCCTCTTCAGGTACCTGTTCCAACACAATCTGAGTGTCCATTCCTCCATCGTGACGTCCCTACTGGCCAGCCTCTGTTGCATCACAATAGATGACAAAACATGCCTCTGAGCGCCGACCCCCCGGCCATCCTCGGGCCCCCTGAATTCTCTGGCCACGTTCTGTGTCAGGACCTGGAGCTGTGCTGCCAGATAGTATAACTCATAGTCGGGGACGGCCATCCCCCCTCACACTTGGGTCTCATCAGGGTGGTCAATGCCACCCGTCTGCGACCGTGGCCCCAGAGAAAGCCAGTCACCAACGTCTTCAGCTCCCTAAAGACACCTTGCGGGATCCACACCGGCAGCGTTCTAAAATAATAGAGGAGTCTCGGGAGCGCCACCATTTTCAACAGCGCCACTCGGCCCAGTACAGACAGCGGAAGAGAGGCCCAGAAGTCCATACTGCCTCTCAGAGCCCTAATACAGCGTCCCACATTCCCCTCAAGGAGGTCCGCCGTGGCATGGTAGATGCGCACTCCTAGGTAAGTAAAACAAGAGGGTTCCCACACCACCGGCCTCGTAAGCTGCGGACAGAGCGTGGTCTTCCGCAGCGGAAACACACAGGTCTTTGCCCAGTTCACCCGTAGGCCTGAAAGCCTCCCGAACCTACTCAACATATCCACCGCGCCTTCTAGAGCCTTTTCAGCATCCGCCAGGTACAGTAACAAGTCGTCGGCGTACAGCGATATGTAATGCGCGTCAAGGCCCTGCGCAATCCCGTCGAAAACAACTCCCGACCTTGCCTGCGCCGCTAATGGTTCCATCGCGAGAGCAAAGAGCAGAGGGGACAGCGAGCAGCCCTGCCTCGTGCCCCTACAGACCGGATAAACCGAGGAGACCAGTGTCCCCAGCCGCACCCGCGCCTTAGCCGAAGAATAAAGCACTCTCGTCCAGCCCCGGAACCCCTCCCCAACCCCGAACTTCAACAGCACGCCATCTAAAAAATCCCATTCCAAACTATCAAACGCCTTTTCAATATCAACCGTCAGCACTGCTGGGCCTGGATCCGCCAAGGCAGCACTATCGATGATCCCAATCAGCCGGCGGATATTCATCGAAGTGCTCCTAGAGGGGATGAATCCCACTTGATCCCTATGCACCAAAAAGGTCATCAGTGGCAGGAGCCGGGTGGCCAGGATTCGGCTCAAAATCTTATAATCCACAGTCAGCATGGACAACGGACGAAAAGAGGAGACATCTAAAACATCTCTGCCCGGTTTCATCAGGGGCACAACCAGCGCCTCCGTCATAGAGTCAGGCAACCGCCCCAATTGTGTCGCCTCCGCATACACAGCCTGCAGTCTAGGCGCCAGCACATCCATAAATTTGACGTAGAACTCGATCGGCAACCCATCAACCCCGGGGGGTTTGTTCCGCGCCATATGGCTAATCGCCCCTCTGATTTCGGACAGGGTGACCGGGCCCCCCAGATCCCGGGCCTCCTCCTCATCTAATACTGGCAAAGGGATCTGATCTAAATAATCGCCAATATCCGTAGCTTCCACTTCGAGGTGGCTGGCATACAGACCCGCGTAATAGGATTGAAAGCGCCCCAGGACCGCTGACTGCGAGCAAACCACAACTCCATCCTCCTGTCGCACACTCATAACCGGACATCCTCTAGGGTGTGGATCGGCCAGTTTCGCAAGGAGCGTGCCCACTTTATCATGCTCCTCATGCACTCTCACCGCATACAACCTATAATCATAGCACCGCAATCTCTCCGTCTCAGTCGCCACCGCCTCCTTAGCACGCAACAGGCTGTCCTGCAGCTCCGGCTTCTCTGGTCGCTACCGCTCCACCCCTCTCAGCACTTCCTCCGCCTTCGCGAGGTCATTCAACACCGTTCCTCTCACAGTCAGAAACCGGCCCATGCACAGCCCCCTCACCACCACTTTCATCGCGTCCCATTCATTCGCTCTGGTCGCTGTCGACCCAGCATTGACCGCGAAGTAGTCATCTATGCCTTGTCGGACCGTGTCACAGAACGCCGGGTCATCCAGCGTCTCCGGACGAAGTCTCCATGTGGGGACCGCCGATCTCGCCAGCTGCCAGTGCACAGAAATCAGCAGTGGGTTATGGTCCGAGATGGTTCTAGACAAGTACTCAGAGTGCATCACCACCTGCGCTAGAGACTCACAACACAGCACCGAATCCAATCGAACATGCAGATCATGCAGCGCTGAGAAGTAGGAGTAATCCCGAGTTTCGGGGTGCTGCGCCCTCCATACATCCACCAAGCCCCACCTCTCCTGCCAGTCCCGTCTATGGGTCGCAAGTCTGCGCACTGGGGAGTCTACCAAAGGCGGGTGCGACCTGTCCAACAGCACATCCGAAATGGAGTTAAAGTCCCCCGCCAGCAGGATAGGGCCTGCCAAATAATACGCCAGTGAGCGCGATAAACCTTCAAAGAAATGCGCTTGCTCAGCGTTGGGGGCATAAATGTTACACAGCACTACTTCCCGTCCACATAGCCGTCCCTCCACCACTACATAACGACCCTCCGGATCTATCTTCTGACTCGTGACTTGGAATGGCGTGCCCGCTCTGATCCATATTAACACTCCCCTAGCAAATGCCGAGTAAGTCGTGCCAAACACCTGACCCCGCCACCTCCTCTGTAACGCCCCACATTCCTGCTGTGTCAAGTGAGTTTCTTGAAGCATTGCTATCTGAACGCCCCGCCTCACCAGGTAGGCATGTACTTTGTGGCGCTTAACCATAGTGCGAATACCCCGGACATTCCATGTGACACATTTCAAATTAGGTAACGTCCCCATAGAGCATCAATCCCAACAGTAGTGCACGCCAAGAAATGTGACCCGCATCGCAGCAATTGTACAACCCCCTCAAAACACACCCCACAACTCCCACCCACCCCCTCCCCAGGACAGGGCCTAGTAACCCAGCTTCAGCCCCGTTCCAAACCGTAAACACCCAACACATCACACTATTCTGTGGTCGACACCACAGAAGACCTTAAGGGTCTGATGGGGACTGTGGAGCCCCGAACCAGGACGACAGAGCAACCACCCCGCGCCCACAGCCCCGTGTTGCTGATGCAGCCCCATACCTGGCAGTCTAATAGAAGTCAGGAGCGTCCAGGCCTTACAAAAAGTTCAGCGGCCACAGGCTTCACCCATTAAAGATACCATCCGACGTTTGTGGGGTCACCTCCGGCCCTAGCGCTCCCCCCATCTCCGAGTCCTCGTCGCCGGTCTTCTCACCTTCACCCTCCGAAGCCGAGCCTCTGGAGGCGTCCTCTTGCTGCGAGCCCGTGATGTTCGCCGTGGCCTCCAACGCACTCCGTCTATCGGCCAGCATTTGCGCTTCTCGCTCGGCCCGTTGGCGCCTATTCCGGGAGCGGATGCGCTGCGACTTCCTGACCCTGACCGGCTGCTCCCGATCCCTGGCGGGCCTGTGCGCTCGATCTGTCCCTGCCCGGTACAGTTCCAGCCAGGACCAAGCCTCATCGGGTGTTTGAAAAAAGTGGGTCCTGTCATCAACGACGACCCGCAGCTTGGCTGGAAAAAGCAAGGAGTATTGAATTCCCTCCTCTCGCAGCTCTTTCTTCACCAACAGAAAAGAAGCCCTGCTCCGCTGTACCTCCTGTGTGTAGTCCGGAAAGATCGTCACCTTGCTATTGTCTACTTGGAAGGGCCCCCGATCTCTCGCCCTTTGGATCAGCAGATCCCGATCCTTATAGTGCAGCAGTCTGGCCACCATCGGTCGGGGCGGTCGGCCCTCCAGGGGAGGCTTCGCGGGCACCCTATGCGCTCTTTCCAGGGAGAAGAAGGGGGATAGGCCCTCCGGCGCCACCACTGTGCGGAACCAGTCCTCCAAGTAGGCCACCGCATCACCCTTCTCAATTTTCTCCGGAAGCCCCACCACCCTCACGTTGTTCCGGCGGTTGCGTCCTTCCGCGTCCTCCGCTCGCCGCTCCAGAAGCGCCAGCCGATGGATAACATCATCCAGTTTATGCTCCGCCGTGACCACCGCCGGTTTCAGCTCCTGGAGCAGTTGTTCGTTGGATTTCACACGGTCAGAGAGCTTGGCGTGGTCCGCCCTCAGCAGGCCGAGCCCGGACGCCACCTGCGCAATATCCTGGTGCAGCTCATCCTTTGTAGCGGTGATCGCAGCCAAGATTGCATCAAGGCGAAGGTTTAGTCTCTGTTCTTGTGTTGAGGGCTCCGTCAGGGCACCGCCATTCACGTCTTCTGGCCTCCGGCCTCCCGGTTCAGGCGGTTCGGCAACGCCATTTCCCCGCGCGGCCATCTTGCGTGCCGGTATTCAGCTGCTCGAGCAGCCCCTTCGGACAATGGCCAGGCCCTCCAGAAACACCCAGCGGAGGAACCCCAATCCCCAGGTCAAGCGGGAACCCGCGGCGCCAGCCGTGCCACACTCACGGTCCTCCGACTATATCCAGGCCGGAAGTGCCCTCCGCGCTGCCCCACAGTCACCCAGGGAACGCCCGCAAAGCCCACCAGGGCCAGGGGGAGCAAGCTCCACTGAAGAGGTGGCCAGCGGATTAGTCAGGGTCCAGGGCAAGCCGAACTCCCCGCCCACGGCAGCACCGGCCCCCGTGACGCACCACGCGCAGCGGGGCCCAGCTCCACGCTCGCTGCCCGGCGTATCCTTGCCCTCCACCGGGCGGGTCCTCCACCACAGACCGGGCCGAAGGCCACCACCTTGTCTGTCCGTGTCCAGGGATGCTCAGGCGCCTCGGGCGGCCGCCCCCCCAGTGCTCCACCAGCCCACCGCACACCTCCGTGGCCCCTCGGCTCCTACCGCGATCCAGCCAGTGGGTGGGCGGCCTCACAGCCCAACAGTGCCTCAGCCGGCTCAGCGCAACTCCAGGCTCCGTTCTCCAGCCGTTCTAGGGACCGGGTGGGGGAGGGGCACCACTCGTGCCGGCATATCCCCGCCGACCTCCTCCGCAAGTCGAGGCCCGCTCCTATGGCCCACCGCTCTGCTCGCCGCCTCACAAGGGCCCCGCAGGAGCCTGCAGCTGCTCCGGTTCTCCCCACTGCTCCGCTCCCGGAGCTTTCACGCAGTCGGCGCCGCCATCTTTCCTTTGTCCGCCCGCAGGACGAGCCGATCACCAGGTCCTCCGGCGCTCAGCAGCCAGGGCTCCGACCGGGGTCAAACGCTCCCCAGGAGGTCAGCGGCCCCTCCGGACCACGATTCCAGCCGCCAGGCGACTCGGGGCAATAATTACCAGGAGGAAAGACGGGACATGGCGCGGAGCAACTCGCTCACGCAGCCATCCCGGTCGGCGCTGAAACCACGCCCCCCCTTTGCAGACACAAAGTCCTTTTGTATATCTAACCTCATGTGATTGGATGCAAAAGATATATGGGTATTCTTTGGACAAAGTTTGGCAGTTCTCTGCTGGCAGCAGTTTACATTTTCGGGGCCATATCAGAGAGAAAGAAAATGACGTATGTAAATAGGAAAGAGATAGCAGGTTTAAAACCTTTAACAACACAATCAAACAGTCATAATTTACTACAAAGGATGAATTCTACCGGATCATTGGTTATCAATCTCACAAAAAGAATATTCATGACAACTGAGGGTACCATGGGAAAACACAGACTGCAAAAGCTTAAACTTCTAAACTACGCCCTGCTCGAATATCGACCATACATAAATATCTTCTTACAAAATGTTTGACATCATCAACTCTGTATTAACCACTTGCCTCTAGGTATGGTTAGACTGGCATATGAAGCAAGTTTGGCAAGATTAAGTAATTAAATTGTGTCAACATGTTTTGTGGGGAGAAATTTGTTTTGATAATATTTTGACAGTGTATATTATATGACTACGTTATATTACTGCAGACTTTGGGGAAGATTTACAGCCCCAAGTTTAGAGATGCTCGTCTCCTGCATCCCTTGAGGGAGCTGCTTTGGGGGAGAAAAAACTATTGTGGAAGTTTTGCTATGCTATGGCACAACAGTGGTCCTTCACTTATGCGCATCCCTTAGATAGTACCCCAATGCGCAGATCTATCACCATGACATACATAAGTAATGTCCCCTACAGGCAGGGACTTTTGTCTTGTGTGTGGAGGACATTTGTAGTATTTTCTGTTTGGGCAGAACTACCATGGTTACAATGGCTTTCTTGGACAGTTCTACCCGTTGCAATGAAGTGGCAATGAAGCCAGAAGTGCCACCATTAATTGGACAATCCCTCCAACACTTTTCCATTGGTACCATGACTCTGAATGGGTACCACGACCATTGTTCCCTCTAATTCTGTTCTTCTGTGTGCAGCAGTAAAGGTTCTCTGTGCACAGCAGCCAAGGCCGAGTGCCAAAGACATTTAAAAACTCACTATGCAAGCCATTGCAGCGTCTGAGCAACCAAAATCGGTTGGTTTTACCACATCAAAGGCTCATTTTGACTCACTCGTAGTTGCATGTAATAACCATATTTACGTCAGATGCATTATACACTATCTTGATCATACCAGTACCCCATGACAGTCACTCCACCATCACCTGGATTTAAACAGGTACAGACATGTCCAGAACTCAAATATTTGTACCATTAGGTACATTTAGGGGCCGATTCCGATCCCGTAAAATAATCCGCCGTACGAATCGCATTCGTATCCGAATCCGTACGAATGGGAACTTTACGTCCGACCTGCGAATTCCGATCCGTTCCTGTCTATTTCCGTACGAATATCATCTAACCGTCCGAATCACAGTCGATGATCCGTACGAACATGCATCGGGAATCCTACCGTACGATTCGGAAACTACCCGTACTAACACACAAGTACGATCCGGTACGAGAAGCCTGACAGCGATTCGGACGGGACAAAGTATTCGGACATAAACAATGATTCGTACGGCAAATATGGGGTCGCATCAAGCAGCGTCAAACCATACCACACGTGTACCCCTCACACAAGCACAAGTATGACACGCACACCCCCCTACGCGAAGCCCCCCACCCGCCAACAGCCCGTACAAGTCAACCACACGCACAAGTACGACACGCACACCCCCCAACCAGCCCACGCGAACAGCCCCACCCACCAACGGCCCGTACAAGTCAACCGCACGCACAAGTACGACACGCACACCCCCCAACCAGCCCACGCGAACAGCCCCAACCGCCAACGGCCGTACCAGTCAACCGCACGCACAAGTACGACACGCACACCCCCCTACCAGCAAATGCGAACAGCCCCAACCGCCAACGGCCCGTACCAGTCAACCGCACGCACAAGTACGACACGTACACCCCCTACGCGAACACCCCCACCCGCCAACGGCCGTACCAGTCAACCGCACGCACAAGTACGACACGCACACCCCCCAACCAGCCCACGCAACAGCCCCAACCGCCAACGGCCCGTACCAGTCAACCGCACGCACAAGTACGACACGCACACCCCCTACGCGAACACCCCCACCCGCCAACGGCCGTACCAGTCAACCGCACGCACAAGTACGACACACACCCCCCCCAACCAGCCCACGCGAACAGCCCCAACCGCCAACGGCCCGTACCAGTCAACCGCGCGCACAAGTACGACACGCACACCCCCCCAACCAGCCCACACGAACAGCCCCAACCGCCAACGGCCCGTACCAGTCAACCGTACGCACAAGTATGACACGTACACCCCCCTACGTGAACACCCTCACCCGCCAACGGCCGTACCAGTCAACCGCAGGCACAAGTACGACACGCACCCCCCCCAACCAGCCCACGCGAACAGCCCCAACCGCCAACGGCCCGTACCAGTCAACCGCACGCACAAGTACGACACGTACACCCCCCTACGCGAACACCCCCAACCGCCAACGGCCGTACCAGTCAACCGCACGCACAAGTACGACACGCACACCTCCCCAACCAGCCCACGCGAACAGCCCCAACCGCCAACGGCCCGTACCAGTCAACCGCACGAATAAGTACGACACGTACACCCCCTACGCGAACACCCCCACCCGCCAACGGCCATACCAGTCAACCGCACGCACAAGTACGACACGTACACCCCCCTACGCGAACACCCCCAACCGCCAACGGCCGTACCAGTCAACCGCACGCACAAGTACGACACGCACCCCCCCCAACCAGCCCACGCGAACAGCCCCAACCGCCAACGGCCGTACCAGTCAACCGCACGCACAAGTACGACATGCACACCCCCCCAACCAGCCCACGCGAACAGCCCCAACCGCCAACGGCCCGTACCAGTCAACCGCACGCACAAGTACGACACGTACACCCCCCTACGCGAACACCCCCACCCGCCAACGGCCGAACCAGTCAACCGCACGCACAAGTACGACACGCACACCCCCCCAACCAGCCCACGCGAACAGCCCCAACCGCCAACGGCCCGTACAAGTCAACCGCACGCACAAGTACGACACGTACACCCCCCTACGCGAACACCCCCACCCGCCAACGGCCGTACCAGTCAACCGCACGCACAAGTACGACACGCACACACCCCAAACAGCCCACGCGAACAGCCCCAACCGCCAACGGCCCGTACCAGTCAACCGCACGCACAAGTACGGCATGCACACCCCCCCAACCAGCCCACGCGAACAGCCCCAACCGCCAACGGCCCGTACCAGTCAACCGCACGCACAAGTACGACACGTACACCCCCCTACGCGAACACCCCCACCCGCTAATGGCCGTACCAGTCAACCGCACGCACAAGTACGACACGCACACCCCCCAACCAGCCCACGCGAACAACCCCAACCGCCAACGGCCCGTACAAGTCAACGGCACGCACAAGTACGACACGTACACCCCCCTACGCGAACACCCCCATCCGCCAACGGCCCGTACCAGTCAACCGCACGCACAAGTACGACACGCACACCCCCCAACCAGCCCATACGAACAGCCCCAACCGCCAACGGCCCGTACCAGTCAACCGCATGCACAAGTACGACACGTACACCCCCCTACGCGAACACCCCCACCCGCCAACGGCTGTACCAGTCAACCGCACGCACAAGTACGACACGCACACACCCCCAACCAGCCCACGCGAACAGCCCCAACCGACAACGGCCCGTACAAGTCAACCGCACGCACAAGTACGACACGTACAACCCCCTACGCGAACACCCCCTCCCGCCAACGGCCGTACCAGTCAACCGCACGCACAAGTACGACACGTACACCCCCCTACGCGAACACCCCCACCCGCCAACGGCCGTACCAGTCAACCGCACGCACAACTACGACACGCACACCCCCCCAACCAGCCCACCCGAACAGCCCCAACCGCCAACGGCCGTACCAGTCAACCGCACGCACAAGTACGACACGCACAAATAACGCCAACACCCAAAGCAGCACAAGGACTTACCAAACAGGTCGCACAACAACACTGAACATGTCTCCTGTGTACACTCCATTGAGAATCACTGCCCTGGTCACAGCCAAACAGAGGTCAACACCAACACCCACCCCATATAACACCCCACCCCCCCGAATTCAAATTAAGCCACACCCACATTTTGGCCAATAAAAGGGTCCACACATACAACCCATCATCCTTAGCAACATACCCATTCTTGCGAGGAAACTGAGAGCACACCAACAATTGCAGCCACATACCTTCACACATACACCATCACATCTTCACCCACACCACCCCCTTCACAATTACAACCACACACCCTCATCCATACACACCATCACACCCTCAATCACATACACCCCACACCATGACCACACCCAAGAATCCAAAGTTCACTAACCCGGAGAATGAGATACTCACAGATGAAGTCATCAGAGTCGAGCCACAGCTGTTTGGCGCATTGGTCAGACAGACCAGCCTGGCAGAAAAAACACGCCTGTGGGAGAGGATTGTAGACCGGGTCAATGCTGTTGCACCCATCCGGCGCACCAGGGTGGAATGCCAGTCCAGGTGGTATGAGCTGCGGAGGATGGTCAAGAAGAAAATGGACCAGGACTACGCCTCTGCACACCACACAGGAGGCGGCGGTCCCCGCAGACCTCCTGTATACCATCCCTGGGAGGAGAGAGTCATGGCCCTGCTGCCACCAGTGGGAGTACATGGAATACAAGGAGCCGTTGAGTCTGGTGAGTGTACAAAAAATACATGTCACATGGGTGGACTTACAACAGTGCCCAGCAGCATGGAGTGGGTGGCCATGAGTCCTAGCAGGACACATCTAAAAGTGGTTTGTTGCAAGTGGAACCCACAAAGGGTGGAAGGTGGAGGGTAGGAGGCTGCACTCATCCCATATGTCCAAGGGCCTCACTCAAGCACCATGCCCAATGTACAGGGATAGGGAAATATCACACAATATAGTAGACCACAGCTCCTAATCAATTTCATGTTGTGGACACACCTTCCCGAGATGCGATATTTTGTGACACAGTAAGGCAGTGTAGCAAGCAAACAAGCACAAACAACCTGTCTCCATCCCTGTCGCCCTCTCCCTCTGTCGCACTCTCCCTCTGTGGCCCTCTCCCTCTGTCGCCCTCTCCCTCTGTCGCCCTCTCCCTCTGTCGCCCTCTCCCTCTGTCGCCCTCTCCCTCTGTCGCCCTCTCCCTCTGTCACCCTCTCCCTCTGTCGCCCTCTCCCTCTGTGGCCCTCTCCCTCTGTTGCCCTCTCCCTCTGTTGCCCTCTCCCTCTGTTGCCCTCTCCCTCTGTCACCCTCTCCCTCTGTTGCCCTCTCCCTCTGTTGCCCTCTCCCTCTGTGGCCCTCTCCCTCGGTCGCCCTCTCCCTCTGTCGCCCTCTCCCTCTGTGGCCCTCTCCCTCTGTCGCCCTCTCCCTCTGTCGCCCTCTCCCTCTGTTGCCATCCCTCAGTGTTCCTCCCTCTGTCACCTCACCGCAGCTCCCTGGGCACACACACAGTTGCACCTAAGCACTGCACAGGCCTAACAAACACCATAGATCTGAATGTAAAGGGATGTCTCACAAGTACCACCAGTCATCTGCTATGTGCCTGCAACACACCCACCATTTGCAGTCCACACTGTACTGTGTTAGGACACACTTCTCGGAATGCTCTGTAGTACACAATGGGCACAGGTGTAGGCAGCACAAGTCCCTCCTGTGATCACTGCTAACACAAACACCAGGACAAGGTCACACATCCTGGGCATCAACACAAAAACACGATCATGCCAGCATGATACATCAGGGGACAGCCAAATCATGAACGATTGACGCTTCCAATTCCCAAGCTAAGTAATAGCATGCCTTGTCATACACCCCCATACAGAAAGTCAGCCCCAGGGAACAGGCAATGGAGTGCAACACTGTCCCAATTGTCATGTACCACAACAAAACACTCACTCATATGAATATGCATACAACTCATACATGCACATAGCAGATGCTCTAGTCCATTGTGCCTCTCAAACAATGCACGTGTCCCATCTCATGAACTTTGTGTATGCATGTAAGTACTGACATGGACATGGGTATCGACAAGGTGATGCGTGTTTGAGAAGTGCCAAGTTCAAAAGCCATGATCTATAACTGTGTGTCTACAGGTCCAGGTGTGTTGGCATTGTTTGCCCAGCATGGGACAGCAAAAGACATCCAAAGTAGTAGAGGACATGCAAATTAATGATGCTCTGTCTCTTACATCAACACGCTGCATATGAACTCTGTGCATGCATGACGCAGACATAAGGATTTACACCGTATCCTGGATGTTGCGTGAAAATGAGCAATGCTTAACACGTGTGGTGCCGGCAACACAAGACACAGCAATGGCTGTGTCAGTCATTGTCAAGACAAAGGAAGAATGTAAATAGCCCAGAGTACATTTAAAATTTGTACCACTACATACACAACTTAACAATGTCAACAATGTCAAGCTTGTGGAACTGTGATGCTGATAATGGATAAGTTAACAAGATGTCACTTGATAGTGCCTTAACAGTGTCTGTCTCTCCCACACACAGGGGAACGTGCGGCGGTCCCCCCCAACCAGGGGGGAGAAGGATCCCAGTCCCAGGCTCAGCAGGACCCAGACCCCACCAACAGCGCCGTCCCTCAACGCACTGTGGATGACCCCAACCAACCTGGCTCCTCTGGATCCCAAACCCCTGCAGCAACTGAACCAGCTACATCTCAGCCAACCACCGGACCCATTCCCACCACATCCCAGCAGACAGGTCAGAGCCCTGCCCATGATCCACAAGAGAGCCAGTCTGAAAATGAGGGACACCCTTTGTCGGGCGCCCCTGAGGATGGTGACGACCTCCACCCTGCCAGCAATCGGGGGGCCCGTCGAGCGGATGTGCCCACTAGCGCAGGCCGTGCTCATGTGGGTCAGGGTGGTGGGAGTGGCGGAAGGCGGAGGCGAGAATCTGGACAGTCAGCTGCAGCACCCGGTATGCCTGAACTCGCTAACATCCTGGAGGCATACCGGCGGGACACCAGGGAGGTAAGCCAGCTTGCGGAGGCCCTCAACCAGGTCAGACAACAGCAGGCAGAGCAAATAGCCAGGCCAGACCAGCATTATGGACGGGTGGAGGCACACCAGGCTCAGCTCTTGATGGTGCATCGGGACATTTGCCATATGCTACGTCAGATGGCTGCCAACATGCGGCCCCCTCCCTGTGTCACAAGGCCAGCAACATCACGGCAAAGTGCAACACCAGCCACAGGGAGGGAGGAGGAGGAGGAGGAGGAGGAGGTACCCTCTGACGTAGCGTCCCATACACCGTCCATGCCTGCACATGAGGGTCCCCCAAGGAAGGTGGGTCGTCCACGGCGAAGACGTTGAGGGGCAGTGGGCCATGGACATCTCCCAGGACACTGGACCTGGCATATTGCCCCTGGGTGCAACAGCATCCCCTATGAGACTCTCCCACATGGACTTGCTGGTCACAGTCTGCCCAATGTTGCCAATCACTGTGGCCTGGACTCTGGTGACTCAAACTGTAAGGCATCTCATCTCCAGCAGTGAACTTTGGATTCCACCCCTTCCTGTACAGCATCTATTCACGTTTCCTGCACAATATCACCCACTAAATATTCTACACCTCATACGCTTTAGGTGAGTTATCTTTTAAACAGCATAAACTGATATGTGTGTGCAAATGTATAAAATGCAAGGGTATACAACAAACAGCAGTCAGCCTCACACTTCGATCAGAATTTGAGTGAGGACACACATTGGTCAGAAAATCCTATCAACTACATACCTGGATGGAAATACACACCTGCGTGGGACAGTAAATGCTGGAGGGGGGTATGGATCCCAAACATTCTATCACAGGCTGACCCAGGAGAGTGTCTTTGAGGTGTACATATCAGTGGCACAAAAGTAGTGGTCCACGTAGGGAGTACCTGCAACTGTGTGCTCAGGTATGTGAGCTATCATCAGCATGATGCAGTACTGTGGATGTGAGGTGTGGCGCACAGGACAAGGCTGGCAGGACAGACTGTGGGCAATGGGCTGTAGCAATCCACACAAGCACACCTGAATAGGTGACCTACCCCTATGTAGCTACAAGTACTATACTACTGTAATGGTAGCTACGCATACAGAACAACTACACACGTCTGACAAATACCTACACCAGAACGGGGAAATCACACCACACCCAAGAGACATGCTCATGGTGTGTGTTCCATGTGGCAACTTGACTGACTGTGACTGCCATGTTGCAGTGGTGTGAGCAGGTTGTGTACAGCCACGTGACTGTAAGCAAGCACTTTAGTGCTATAGTGGTGTTAACAAGGTAACCCTGTACAATATTGTGCCGTGGAAGGGGGGGCTGTGCTGGACACGGCACATGACCTGGTGGTACGTAGACCCAATGTCATGTGAATCTGCATAGTCGTGCCAGTATGTGTCGCACACACAGGCATAGCAGCAGCAATGGCTGAGTCGGTAGCATCGTGATACCAGGATGCTGATTGTCTGGTTTTGTCTGTGTGTAGGGTGGCAGGAGCATGCTCCATAAATGGATGTAAGGAGGGTCATCCTGTAGGTGTCAGTGTTCCTGAATGGTGTGCGCTGCATGGTGGCTGTGTATGCAGCAGCAGCAATGACTGAAGACATGATGGCAGGAGGGGTGTGACAACATGCAAAACAAGCACATACCACAACACCATTGGCAAGCCACAAAGTGACATGTGTATGTGAAGGCTGGAGTGTCTGCCTCACTCAGGGTCACTGAAAAATAAATGGCACAGTAATCACCAAGGTCACTGGATCAGGGACATTACGGACAAGTGGGGCACAGGACACACAGCATCATCAGGTGTAGACTACAGCTAGTGTTTTCAAAGCTAAACAGCAGCTACAAAGCCATCTACCTCACACACAACATAGTATACTAGCCTTCCCCAACCCCATGCGTGTGCTCACTTTACAGGTAAACACAAAACAAGCATAAGCTAAGTTAATGACAAATAGTATAGATGCACATTAGAAGGACATGTGCGTTGACATCAAGGCGGCACAATATTCCGTAGAAGTCAGACGTCATGCACAACATCATTATTTACATTGTGAGCCCATGGAGCATCATGAAACATACATGTGCATTGGCAAGAAGTCCAAATTACAATATTATTGATGTCACCTGTAATGCAGCAGTACTATTACCTACTAGCCTGTCAAGGACTGGCCATACCTTTCTTCTTCAGAGTGGTGTGATGCTCAAAGGGTTCCACCTCCAAATAGCCCCTTGGTCTGAGTACAAACGACAGACACAAAAGGGTGATCAGGCGAGGGAAGGAGAGGATGGGAACTGCTGGGAGGGAGACCTGAAACACAGGCATATAACCATTAGGATTACATTCTCATGTCACTGACATTTCAAATACCTCATTTGATACACCGTACCACTCACACCTGTGAAGTGTACTAACTGGAGACAAGTTTAGATGATTAATCATGCCATCACATGAGATCTGATGCTATGGCACGGACACATAAAACCAAGGACAGTCTGTCATCCATCAGAGTCATGTGTACCGCTCACAACTGAGCTACCATGCAATTAGATCTATGTTGCAAAAAACTCTTTCACTGGCTCAGATGAGGTGGACCTTACATACAAATGGAAACATATGGAAATGCTACTTACCCTAACTGTAATGTCTGTCTGATATTGGTTACCCATAAGGGCCATGTAGGCAAACTTTACTTCAGCCACAACAGCTGTAACTATCACATATGTAGAGGAAGCTAATGACCAACATGCAATGGAGGCACTCTGTAGCCAGTCTTTTGATCTGTCAAGTTAGCACTACTATGCAATACATCACATGCTAGTAGAAGAACTATAAAGTGCTAGTGATGTTGATCCGAGCCACATAATGAGACCTTACCATTACACAGGAATGCAGCACGGGACCAGAGATTCATGTGAATGACTGCACTCCACTGGTGCAACACAATTTATCACATATGCATCATCCCAACAATTAGACTTTACATGCAAAACATACTTGGCATCATGTGAGTCTAAACAGCACTGCTACTCACTGTGAAGGCTGGCGTAGCAGTATTCTCAACCTGCACTGAGGTAACGACATGACAGTGACATGATATACAGCGACAAGGGGCAATGCATCCATGTTAACTGATTCACAGGACAGTTGTCTTAACATGTGGAACATACACTGGGCCACACCCACACCACATAGTGTCATGTTAATCAAACTGGACTGGGCCACAAGCTGGACGTGAGGATCCAGTCACAATCTAATGCACACAGTGAGGCTGCAATCCCCCACAGAGTCCGTGGTTGTGACCTCTGACACAATGTAAACCCAGGGTATTTGCAATGTTGCAGTGCCAATGTCTACACACATTGATGCATTCACCAGAGTCTATAACTACAACAGATGACAGTCAGATGGGGTGAATATCCTGTCATGGGAGTGGGCATACATGTAATAAGTAACATAAAGTAGTTGCATGTATGCATGGTCTCACTACATGCACATGAACATGTACCACACGTTTCTAAACATACCAACGCTAAACAGCCTCATATGCGTCCTTACCCAAATTGACTTCTACACATGTCCATGCATGCTCCGTTGATTTGGCTGATGTTGCAATCATAATGAGCGATAGCAGGATGACCACGATGACCCCAACGGACAACAGGCAGGGCGAGCTGTGGATGAGAGTGGCACACAAGGGGTCAAGTTCTGTATAATGTCATTATCACAATGTCCTGTTGAATAGCCAGATGTTGTAGAACACCTGTACATTCCAAGTGCACACATAGCACGTATGTGTGTTGCATTAGAACTGCACATGTGTGACACTGCACAACACACATCCAAGTGACGTTGCATATAGTCTGTTGCATACACAGCATGCTACCCATGCTACTCTAGAGTCCATCTGTTGCTGAAAAGCTGCGATGACTCACCATTATGCAAAAAAGTTGCGGATTAGGTGACTCCGGATATCATCTTCATCCTCCTCGTCACTGGCATCCTGGGCAAGGCCTTCATCCTCAACGGGCGGATGTTCCAGCTCATCAGGATCAAGGTAGAGTGGCACGGCCTTCTCCACTGCCATGTTGTGTAGCATGCAGCACACGGTGAAGATGTCACACACCTTGCGTGGGCTGTATTGGAGGGCTCCGCCTGTCTTGTCCAGGCACCTGAACCGGCTCTTCAGGAGTCCAAAGGTTCGCTCAATCACCCGCCTGGTCTTGCCATGGGCATTGTTGTACCGCTGGTCTGCAGCTGTTCTGGGGTTGCGTAGTGGAGTCATTAACCACGGCATGTTAGGATATCCAGCGTCTCCTGCAAATAGACATCATGTACAAAAGTGATTAATATCATGCAGATCATGAAGTTGTGACATACTGACATACAGAGCTGACAGTGTATACTCACCAACTAGACATGCCCGGTGATTGTGCAGCTGCAGCATCATCTGTGGTACCCTGCTACGCCTCATGATGAAAGCATCGTGGCACGATCCTGGAAAACGTGCACAAACATGTGAGATAATCATGTTGGCAAGACACACCACCAGGGCATTTATCGAGTGGTAGTATTTCCTGTTGCGATACGCTTGCTCCTGAGCCTGTGGTGGCACCAGAGTAACATGTGTACCATCAATTGCACCAATTACATGTGGCATGCGGCCCAGGGCATAGAATTCCCCCTTGACATCTGTCAACTCTTCAGGAGTCGGAAATCTAATGAATTCATCTAGGTGTAGCAACATGGCAGCCAAAACATCACTCAACACCCGGCTTATCATTGTCTGAGACATCCCTCCCACATCAGCTATGGTAAATTGGAACGTACCTGTGGCAAAGAAATGGAGGGCTGCCATCACCTTTACCTTGGGTGTCAGTGCAGTTGGATACCTGTGGCGTGGTTGTAGGTGAGCCTCAAGCCTGTTCGTCAGCTCCTTGATCAACTGCCTCCCTCATGGCTTCCGAATCAGGCAACGGCCTTTCCAGAGGGGGTGCCCTGCAATACACAATTTATTGGAAATGTCTTCAACTGTCTGACTGAGACTGTAACAATGTACATGGCACAAGCAAGACTGCTTAAAATAATCTAGACAATTTGGAGTGTGGCGTGGCATAAACACTGAAGTAACGTGTGCCAGCTCCCAGCCACTCCTCCGTGAATAATTAAAGACCTGTGGTGTGTGGAATGGATATGACATGCATACAAACAATCTGATGGAAAGGTCTTAGTGAGCATGACAATGTATCATGTCAGTGACAAAGGTCATGTGAATGTCTGTAGTAGGTTGTCTGCACAACCAGACATCTGACAGCAATAAACACACACACACACCACATGTGCCATCATTTGCACACTTCTGCCTTAGTCATGTTGCGGTGTGTAGCTTCCCTAACTATTACATATCCATCATCATACAGCATAAATGTGTTATTCTCACAAATGGTCTGTGATGCCATCATACATATGAACAGGTCATTAACACACGTGGCATGGTGTGCGTACATTAGTAACCCTGTCATCACGGCAAGGACACTACATAGATGCTCCTACAGCAGATGTACTGAACAGTAAGGACGGATTACTTCCCTTTTGTAACAAAATATCAGTAAGCAACAGTAGTTAGAAGCATATTCCCGACTTTCAATACATACCAGGCTTTTGACCTATTTGCATCCCTGGATGCCATAGCTCTGCACAGTGAGTCGGGGGTATCCAGGCCACACCGGAAAAATGACAGTGCCGCATATTGGTATCCCACAAGGGCGTGCCCAAGTGTTGCCCGTACCTACAACGCACACTCTGCCAGCAGTTACACAACCATGTCCCACCAAGAATGTGGGTAGCGGACTAAGATTCATGTAATGTTGGAAGACCTCAGTCCCAGACTCAGGGAGGATGATGACATCTTTCCGTAGTGCCCATACCTCTTGGATACCCTCTACAGCAGAGCTAACGGGAATGTGGACTGTGATTGGGAGGCCTGGATGCCCATGCTCTCTGGGGTGGGGTGGGAGGAAAGGGAACATGGTCAGTCCAGGGCGGGGTGTGGGGGTCTGACAAGGTGCCTATCTACAGCCAAACATGATGCGTGACTGTACAGGATGCCCAATATAGATACAGTACATTCCTCAAGATATGCCTGCAGAGGATCAGCTGAGCCGGAGTGAAGTTTAAGGACCTCAGTGAGGAGTTGGTCCTCATGGCAGCAACGGGGAGATGAAGGGCCAAGGCTCCGGCCTCCCACGTTAACACAACACTGTACGTTGCCCGCTCATCCTAAGACACGTTAGGAGTAGAGACATCACCAGTGTCTGGCTAGGTGTCCAGACCACTTGCATCCCCCAGTCCACCTGTCCTGTTGTCTTGGGACTGACACTCACGTGCCAGTGGTTCCTCATTACCCTCCCAATACTCATTGACAAGCATTGTAATGAGCATTGCCCGGCTCATTGAAGTTAAACTCCCCATGCAGCATTATTAGGGGTGTTCTGCTGCACATTTCCCACGCCGGAGCGGTACAGTGTGTGGTATCGGGGACATCACCACCCGAGAACGGCGCCACGGCTGACACCTGGGTGATAGTTGCCAGTGAGGTTGCGAGTTCAACCAGCGGGGACCAGGATGAACATTCAGATCCTGTCTCTCCCGGCGGTTTGGGACATATGCGCCGCCTGCGTCCTGTAGTAAGTGAGTGATGGCGTCAGGGGCTATTCAACAGACGCGCTAGTGCCCCCAGACGGGTCCGCTGTGCCAGAAGCCGACGCGTAGGCCGTTGGTGGGGTGAGGGACATCATGGACTTGAGGAAGTGCACTAACTCATCCTGCGTCACATGCAGGGCAGGGACCGGAGGTCGTGGTGCTGGCTACGACGGCTGCAATTCTGACAGAGCCGCGTGGTTGGTGTCACCCGAATCCCATGCAGCATTGCACGTGCATTGTGGTGATTTGGATTTGCTATCAGATATATCTGACTTATTTAGTTAACCGGACAACTTTGCCCGGGAGCACTGATGTCAAATTAAGGGGCAGTGATGTCTCAACTACAACGCCCATGCACTCGTCCTACGTCCAGCCATGAGCGATTGTGGTGCAGTGCCAACTGCTGGAGTCTGAGTGGCTTGTGGGACCAATCACACCTGGATTCATATGTCTGGTCCCGGCAGTGGGAGCTGCTCTTGTTGTTGTGCTTGACGTGATAAGAGTGGAGACACAGACGGTGAGGGTCAGTCACCAACATGACTAGTTTGTATTCCTCACAGGCTTTGAAAATGACATCCCTATTGGCACCGGCCAGAGTCAGAGAATCCAAGGTAAAAGGTCTGAAGTGATTGTACTATGAAAGTGGCAACAAAAGTGTGTACGGTTACACTTATACGGGACCAGCGCTGGTGTTGTTAAAAAAGCGGACCTGACGTGTGCACGCAGAGGTGACGTATGAGTACTCTGACAACGTCATCACGGCCCACATGACGCCAACAACCCATGCAGAGCCACAGGACATGCCTACCGACACACAATTGTACTACAGAACGAAAATTGACATATCCAGGATGACATGCGGGGATATTGTAAGGTGAGTTATAGAATACTGACCTGTTCATTTCATATGCAAACGGCATGCACAATGTCGCTCATGGCACACACATGACGTGGTCACACAGGGTCATGCTGTGCGGCTATTACACCTCAGTGACAGTGGGCATGTTGCTGTCATCATGTGCCAGTTCCCTGTACTGAATGGTGAGCCATTCCAGTGTTGATGTTCCTTGCAACATGTTGCTGACGTTACTCCGGTGCAAAGTGTTGACTGCATGTGATGCACATGTGCAATATGATTGATGACATGTCTCGCAAGCTCTTCACACATCAACTGAGGCACAAGGTCACAATCCCTGTGCTTCTTCAATGTCTGCCACACCATGGGCATCCTGATGTATGTATGCCATGCTGATGTATGCACCACATCGTCGAACTGAGTGTAGACTACATCCCTGCTATGTGATTTCCTGGTGTGATTCTCCCAATGGTGACATGAAGGTGGACAGGGACTCAGGCTACACAACCCTTCACTTGACCATGTCTGACGCACTGTACCCCAAGGTACGTGCGTGTGTACGCCTCGTTTTCCTATTGCTTTTTGGCCATGCGCGAGCAAAGCGTACCCCAAGGTACGTGCGTGTGTACGCCTCGTTTCCCTATTGCTTTTCGGCCATGCGCGAGCAAAGCGTACCCCAAGGTACGTGCGTGTGTACGCCTCGTTTCCCTATTGCTTTTCGGCCATGCGCGAGCAAAGCGTACCCCAAGGTACGTGCGTGTGTACGCCTCGTTACACCATTAACTGGGTTGCATTAGCAACGCTATGTCACCATACTTGTGTGGGCATTTTAGATAAATAATAGTGAACAACTAGGGGAACAGTGTACTGATCAAAATGCAACCAGGTTGTCCTGGATACAGAGTTTTTTGAGGCTCCTACAGTTGTTCTAGAAAAATCAGTTTGGCTAAAGTATACAATGTTGCAAAAGTTGTTGTTCAGCTCAGGCTCAATTTTCAAACCATGCATATGTGTGTAATGGGCTTATGTGTGATGTGATTGGATGGAACATAGGATGCTAACTATGGTGGCCTATCACACACTACTCCTTGGACTCACAGACCCTCTGCAGCACAGATATAAGGCAGCATGTGGCTGTGGGAGGGCACTTGCCTGCACAACATTGGTGTGGTAACCACAGCTGCTGTCTCTGAATCCTCTGGACCTTGATTAGCTGAGCATGGAGAGGGCACCTGCATTCACTGATGCTGAGAACAAGGCCCTGCTGGATGCCCTCCTGCACAACTACAGCAAGCTGTATGGGAGACCAGAGGATCAGGTGAGTGATTGGTGCAATACCTTGGAGTGTGCACCTGTTGTGTGTGTGACATAATGCCCACTGTGTATGTATGGTGTATAGATGCAATGTTGTTGGGAGTGAATGCCAGGGTGTACAGTCTTGTGTAAAGAGTGTTATTTCTTGTAGTGGGGTGTGTGACAGCGTGTCACAGGCTGCAGTGCACCCAGATGTAGCATACATTGCTCTCTGATTGCTATGCTCTAAGAGTGTTTAGCCCACGTCATGTCATCTGTAGTCTTTCAATGGCATGTAATGCAGCAGTGTTTGCTCACAGGCCACATACTCCTGGACAATGATGCTAATGTGTGGAGCCTACGATGCCCTGTTGTCATCAAGTCTTTTGTGCACATATGTGTGTCTTTTGAACATGGACCAGGTGTACTGATGCTCTTTAACTTTACATTTGTGACAGGTATCTGCCTATGAGAAGGGTGAAATCTGGCTGGACATCGCCAGGGCTGTCAGGAGTGAGGGGGGGCCTCGCAGGAGGCTCAGGAACATCAAGAAGAGGTGGCAGGACATCCGGTGCTGGACCCGCCGCATCGCCAGAGTCCAGCTGCATCTGGAAGCTCCACGCCGGCATGGCGGCACCTGCCACCTCACCCCCAACATGCTCCGGGTCCTGGAAGTGGTGTTCCCAGACCTCCATAGGCAGTTGCAGGAGGGACAGCAGCAAGTAGGGGGTAGGTACATGTCTGTTTGTTGTCATGTGTGTCACATGCTCCCTGCAGTGCTTCATGGCATGTTCACACTCCCATAGTTTGAGTGGTGTGGTCAGACAGGCACTCCATGCTTTGGCATTAGAATGTCCCAGGTTCTGCAGCTGCTTCTTTGCATGCCTTGCCCTACTCCACATTTGCCCTGCGCTTTGGCTTATGTGTATTTTTCACATGTACTCCTATGGTGCAATGTCTCAGTATGCATCTTCCTTTGCACATCATCATGTTTGAGGTGGGTCTGTGACACCTGTTGGTACATTACATGTAGCACCACATGTTCACAGTGTCTGCCATTCTTCATATTTTTGCACTGATCTTCAGTCTAAGCATGTGTTTTCTGCACGAGTCTGCCTCAGTGGCCTTGGACCATGGTACTCTTTCAAATTGTAATGTGTTGGATACAGGTGCACAATGTACATGTGCAATATTTTGGCATTATGCATACTCACACTGGGCAGTGCGTGTGTGCATATGCGCCAAATATGTATAATGTTGTTTCTAACTAATAATGATGGTCAGCCACACAATGAGGCTTTGGGTGTCAACAGCTGTGATGCCAGTGTGAGGTGATGTTACACTTGGTTCAGGTCCCAGGATGGCATAACATTTCAGTACAGGCAGCACTTTCCCCATGTGGCACAAGGTCTAAGCAATTCCAACATGTCCTGTTCTGGGTTTGGGTGGCAGGGTGGGAAAATGAGCAGGGATGCATAATCAGCTATCCTGTTGCCAGGCAGTGGATCATCATTGTGTATCTCATACTAGTTTTTAGCTTACATTTTGCTTGTATCCTACTGTACATTGATCGTTGTGTCTCTCCCAATTGGCCACAAGTAGACTTTGCATTGTGCAGAGTTCTGTGTAATGTGCCTCATGATGCATGCCATGTTTCGAAATGAGCCATAATGTATTGTAGCTGATATGTCTGATGTGTACAAGTGACTGATATGTTATTGTTGTTCTCCTTGCCCACAGTATCATCATCTGAATCTGGAGGAGACACAGGCGCGGACCAGGCCGAGGGACCCAGCGACAGTGCCACCTGCTTTGAGGTGTCAGAGGGAGGCAGTGGCACGGAGGGCGAGGAGAGTCTGCAGGCCGGACGACATGTGACTGACACATCTTAGCATGCCGACGACTCCGAGTCAGACTCTCAGGAGGGGGTGGAATATGCAGCAATGGTAACATCTTCTTCGGCTGCCCTCCCCTCCTCCAGTACCATCTCCACCCTCCCAGTCGTTAGTGTTCCTAGGGTCCGTGCTAGCCCCCGTGTCTCCTTTGTTCCCGGCACCGCAGCCCCTGCCCCTGTGTCCCCTGCTGCCCTCAGTGCTGAGACTGTGGACCTACTCCGGCAGATTGCAGTAGGTCAGACATCCATGCTGTCTGTCCTCCATGGACATACACAACTGCTTACACAGGTGGTGTCGTTCATGGAGAGCATGTCATCAGCCATGTCTGATCTACGTCGGAGTGTGGCTGCCATGGAGTCAGCACTGATGGCAGCTGTGTACACCCAGCAGCATCTGCCCCCCCCCCCATCCTTCAGACCCATCCACCTCTGCCTCTCACATACCTACACATCATACACACACACGCCACAGGTCAGACACACCAAGCGCTCACACACAGCATAAGAAGCTCAAAGCTCAACGCACCCATTCTCAAGGGGAAGTAGGCACACCCACAGGGAGAGGGGAGACACCTCACACACGCATCGACACACCCAGTAGAACTGACTCACAGCCCTGTACCTCCACCCGCAATGTGTCCCCGGGTTCAGGTGGTAGTTTTTCCGCACTGGCTGAGGTTTGCAGCCAGGTCTTTGAAGCTACTTTCGGCGATGACCCAGCCAGTGTGGATGAATCCACTACACCTGCACCCACTCCACCAGTCCTTCCCTCTCCTGTCCATGCGGTGCCAGAGGATTCCACAGATGGTGCCCCCATAGTCACCACAGCGGACTAAACGCCATGTGCAGGCAGGTTTAGGTGTAATGACACCCATTGAGGCACAAACTGTTGCAGAGACTTTTTTGGACTGGCCATTGGCCTTTAATGAGCGAGGACTCTTATTTGCTTTGCTATTTTAGCACCAGCTGAATAAAGCTATTTGAATATAAGTATGATGACATGTGTCACTCTCCTGATGGTAATGTGGTTATCAATGGTAGGTTTGTGATGTAAAGGTTGGCCACTGGTGGGCAGTGGGGGGGTCTCAGCCACCCACTCTGATGTTGGGCACTGGTGGGCAAGGGGGGGTGTTAGCCATACACACACTCTGATGCTGGGCACTGGTGGCAGTGGGGGGGTTAGCCATACACACACTCTGATGCTGGGCACTGGTGGGCAGTGGGGGGTTAGCCATACACACACTCTGATGCTGGGCACTGGTGGGCAGTGGGGGGGTTAGCCATACACACACTCTGATGCTGGGCACTGGTGGGCAGGGGGGGTTAGCCATACACACACTCTGATGCTGAGCACTGGTGGGCAGTGGGGGGGGGGGGGGTTACCCATACACACACTCTGATGCTGGGCACTGGTGGGCAGTGGGGGGGGTCTCAGCCACCCACTCTGATGTTGGGCACTGGTGGGCAGTGGGGGGGGTGTTAGCCATACACACACTCTGATGCTGGGCACTGGTGGGCAGTGGGGGGGTTAGCCATACACACACTCTGATGCTGGGCACTGGTGGGCAGGGGGGGGGGGGGTTAGCCATACACACACTCTGATGCTGGGCAGTGATGGGCAGTGGGGGGTGTTAGCCATACACACACTCTGATGCTGGGCACTGGTGGGCAGTGGGGGGGTGTTAGCCATACACACACTCTGATGCTGGGCACTGGTGGGCAGTGGGGGGGGGGGGGTTAGCCATACACACACTCTGATGCTGGGCACTGGTGGGCAGTGGGGGGGGTTAGCCATACACACACTCTGATACTGGGCAGTGGTGGGCAGTGGGGGGGTGTTAGCCATACACACACTCTGATGCTGGGCAGTGGTGGGCAGTGGGGGGGGGGGTTAGCCATACACACACTCTGATGCTGGGCACTGGTGGGCAGTGGGGGGGGGTAGCCATACACACACTCTGATGCTGGGCACTGGTGGGCAGTGAGGGGGGGTAGCCATACACACACTCTGATGCTGAGCACTGGTGGGCAGTGGGGGGGTTAGCCATACACACACTCTGATGCTGGGCACTGGTGGGCAGTGGGGGGGGGGTTAGCCATACACACACTCTGATGCTGGGCACTGGTGGGCAGTGGGGGGGGGTAGCCATACACACACTCTGATGCTGGGCACTGGTGGGCAGTGAGGGGGGTAGCCATACACACACTCTGATGCTGAGCACTGGTGGGCAGTGGGGGGGTTAGCCATACACACACTCTGATGCTGGGCACTGGTGGGCAGTGGGGGGGTCTCAGCCACCCACTCTGATGTTGGGCACTGGTGGGCAGTGGGGGGTGTTAGCCATACACACACTCTGATGCTGGGCACTGGTGGGCAGTGGGGGGGGGTCTCAGCCACCCACTCTGATGTTGGGCACTGGTGGGCAGTGGGGGGGGGGTAGCCATACACACACTCTGATGCTGGGCACTGGTGGGCAGTGGGGGGGTCTCAGCCACCCACTCTGATGTTGGGCACTGGTGGGCAGTGGGGGGGGGGGTGTTAGCCATACACACACTCTGATGCTGGGCACTGGTGGGCAGTGGGGGGGGGGGGTGTTAGCCATACACACACTCTGATGCTGGGCACTGGTGGGCAGGGGGGGGTTAGCCATACACACACTCTGATGCTGGGCACTGGTGGGCAGTGGGGGGGGTTAGCCATACACACACTCTGATGCTGAGCACTGGTGGGCAGTGGGGGGGTTAGCCATACACACACTCTGATGCTGGGCACTGGTGGGCAGTGGGGGGGTCTCAGCCACCCACTCTGATGTTGGGCACTGGTGGGCAGTGGGGGGGGGTTAGCCATACACACACTCTGATGCTGGGCACTGGTGGGCAGTGGGGGGGTCTCAGCCACCCACTCTGATGTTGGGCACTGGTAGGCAGTGGGGGGGGTGTTAGCCATACACACACTCTGATGCTGGGCACTGGTGGGCAGTGGGGGGGGGGGTGTTAGCCATACACACACTCTGATGCTGGGCACTGGTGGGCAGGGGGGTTAGCCATACACACACTCTGATGCTGGGCACTGGTGGGCAGTGGGGGGGTTAGCCATACACACACTCTGGTGCTGGGCACTGGTGGGCAGGGGGGGGTCTCAGACACACACTCTGATACTTACACATACAATTACTTAGCAGACGTATGTCCCACACGTCTATTACACTGGTGAAGTGCGATGACGTACGTCGATGACGTACATGCGGCACGTATTGCACTGGTGTTGTGCGGTGACGTACCGTACCCCGTGGTCGATGACGTAGGTGCGGTACGTCTCCGTATTGCACTGGTGTTGTGCGGTGACGTACCGTACCCCGTGGTCGATGACGTACATGCGGCACGTATTGCACTGGTGTTGTGCGGTGACGTACCGTACCCCGTGGTCGATGACGTACATGCGGCACGTATTCCACTGGTGTTGTGCGGTGACGTACGTACCCCGAGGTCGATGACATAGGTGCGGTACGTCTACGTATTGCACTGGTGTTGTGCGGTGACGTACCGTACCCCGAGGTCGATGACGTAGGTGCGGTACGTCTCCGTATTGCACTGGTGTTGTGCGGTGACGTACCGTACCCCGAGGTCGATGACGTAGGTGCGGTACGTCTCCGTATTGCACTGGTGTTGTGCAGTGACGTACCGTACCCCATGGTCGATGACGTACATGCGGCACGTATTGCACTAGTGTTGTGCGGTGACGTACCGTACCCCGAGGTTGATGACGTACATGCGGCACGTACTCCACTGGTGTTGTGGGGTGACGTACCGTACCCCGAGGTCGATGATGTAAGTGCGGTACGTCTCCGTATTGCACTGGTGTTGTGCGGTGACGTACCGTACCCCGAGATCGATGACGTACATGCGGCACGTATTCCACTGGTGTTGTGCGGTGACGTACCGTACCCCGAGGTCGATGACGTAGGTGCGGTACGTCTCCGTATTGCACTGGTGTTGTGCGGTGACGTACCGTAGCCCGAGATCGATGACGTACATGCGGCACGTATTCCACTGGTGTTGTGCGGTGACGTACCGTACCCCGAGGTCGATGACGTAGGTGCGGTACGTCTCCGTATTGCACTGGTGTTGTGCGGTGACGTACCGTACCCCGAGATCGATGACGTACATGCGGCACGTATTCCACTGGTGTTGTGCGGTGACATACCGTACCCCGAGGTCGATGACGTAGGTGCGGTACGTCTCCGTATTGCACTGGTGTTGTGCGGTGACGTACCGTACCCCGAGGTCGATGACGTAGGTGCGGTACGTCTCCGTATTGCACTGGTGTTGTGCGGTGACGTACCGTACCCCGAGGTCGATGACGTAGGTGCGGTACGTCTCCGAATTCCTCTGGTGTTGTGCGGGAGTGTGTGGCGCAATGTACCCAGACATTACAGTCGTGCAATGGAGATGTGCGCGTGTGGCAACACGTACAGGTATGTTGAAGTTCGTTGTACTCACCTTCTGCGCCGTCATCGGTTTCTAAGTACGAGGTGGTGGCCGTACAGGATAGAGATGAGACGGACGATGGCGTTCATGTCCTGCTTGTCGCGTACCGGCGTGCGGTTCGTGCAGGAGTGTGGTTTTACGGTAGTTTAGAGCTCTCGTAGAATAAGAGCCGTACGGAGTGTGTTCTACACGGATCGTACTTCCTGGTTCGGGAGACGCGGTCTTTTTACGTCCGAACGTTGCGTGTAACGTCAACCGACTGCAAATCGTATGGACTTTCGATTCGGACGGCGTTTTTTCCGAGCCGTACGGAGTGACGCTTTAGATTGTGATCGTACTTGCAGATTCGTACGTGGACGCCTACGGGTACGATTCGTACGGGGAAAAACGCTCCCAAACGCTATTCGGAGCGCTTCTTCACGGATCGGAATCGACGCCTTAGTGTGAATAGTGTGGGAAAGCATTCAACAGAGCTCTCAAGTTCTGCCATGTCAGGCATGATTAACTGATCGAGTCATGTTTAATTCTTGCCATTGCATAACATGTATGTTTTCAACCACATTATAGCAACAAGACTACAAGTAGTATAATGAAGATTGAAAAAAAGGATTGGATGAGCAAGCTATGCCTATCATTGGACAACAGGAGATGCGCTAACCATGCCCTGACTCTGTACGGCAACAGATATATACATCTGCTGCCTGGAGCCCAAAGATAACTCTGGGTCATTTGAGAAGTGCAACTTCATGCACACCAAGGACATGAAGGAGTGGAAAGTGGAGCTCATCATGGCACAAGCTTAGGATAACTGCTGAGTGCATCACAGCTGCAGGTCATTGCCTGATTCCTGGGCATCAATATCATCCTGGTATCTGATTTTCATAGCAATGCAACTGGATCTGGGTCCAGAGCCCCCTGCTTTCTAGCTAGAGTTTCCATCTTCTGGGATGGACACCGCACAGTATGTTGTCTTCATACAGGCTATGCTGGCAATTTTATCCTCCAGCTTTCTCTGGTGCACCCGAAATTCCCAAGAGCCCTTGGGGCTTCTGACTGGGACTAGATTTCTACCAGAGACTTCAACCCTGGCCAACCCTTCTCAGCCTCTTCCAGACACAGCAGTTGTCCTCTCCAAGGTTTCGACCATCACTGATCTGTTACAAAATGTGAAGGCCATTTTGATATGATCCCAGTCCCATGCCCAATAGTTAATGGAGAAAGAGTTTCTTGCAGGGCTTTACCTTGTGTTAAGTACTTTGACAGGTTTGAAGGGATTTTTGGCTTACTCAGACCACATTCAGATGGCCAATATTATCAACCATGGTGATAGTAATGAAACTGGTAAACTTGTTCCCCATACTCGAACAGATGTTGGGGTCAGTTTGGTGGTGCAGAAAGAAAGCGGTCTGGGCACTTTACCTGAGGTAGATCTGGAGAGTCCATCAGCACCTCCGAAGGAGGAGGTTGCCTCCTTCATGCCTGTGCTACGCAAGATTGTGGTGATTATGGAATGCCTTTGCCTGTAGATGAAAACAAAGCTAACCACACAGAGATTCCACAGCTGGCCTCCTTTGATGTGAATCTCTTGCTCCCTTTCAACAAGGCCTTCATAGATTTCATGGAGTAAACAAGTTTCTACTCAGATAGTGAATCATCAGGTCACCCAACTTCATAATCCTTCACCTCAACTTTCTCTGCATCACTCGCAAAGAGTCTTGTGGTATAGGCTTCCACTTCTTCCTATCAGAATCTCGGCTCTTTTCTCTCTACTCTATGGGAGGGAATGTAAGAGGATTGAGGCAATGAGGATAGAGTTATTCTTTTCGGGGAGTCTTGCCCTTTTGCTACAAGAATGCAACTTGCCTCCTGGCCTGTTACTTTCATGATCTTTAGGACATTGCACAAATGTTTTTCCTGAACGTCTCTGATCACCTTTTCAACCATTTTGCAGACGTGTTGCATGATAGTCAGGACACAGCTAAAGAGAAACTAACCTCTTCTGCTTTGACCAACATACTGTGGAATGGCTTGTAGGTCCATGGGCTTCTTTATTGTCATGCACCACTTTGCCTGAATGCACTGATCTGGCTGGTGATGTCCAGTTGATTCTCATAAACATTCCCTTTGATGATGCTCATGTTTTTGGCAAGGAGGCTGACTTACCCTTGGAACATTTTAAACAGGGTTGTGTCATGGCCCAGTTATTCGCCTTGGCTTTCCCTGCTCTTCAGTTCCACAGATAATATTGTACGTTCGGGTGTTACTCCCAATTTATACCCTTTTGGAAGCGCCAGGCCTCACAACCTGTGCAGTAGCAGTCCAACCAGTGTGTTCCATAATACAGAGGACATGGCAGTGCCAAGGGTGTCAAAGAACAGCAGCCACAGTTCTCCTCTGCAGAATTGCAAAACCACTTTAGATCGCCCTCGAGGGAACACATCTGGCATATAGGGTGCCATTTCACTTATATCATTATTATCCATCTCTACAAAACATTGGTTCCTCCAGAGTGTCAAGCAAGGCACACCCTTCATTTTCTCTCCCATTATGCATTTCCTCCATCCCCTCAAAGGACCATGGTTTCACTCTCTCCATTACAATGTATTTTCTTTTCCTTTGGCACTGTCAACACTTCGTAGTGGCGGGCGAGCCAATGGAGGCTTTAACCAGATGCCTGACTCTGGCTCACCTTGAGGTCCTCTTCGAACCTTAAGACCAACACAAGCTGAGCTTTCATGTGGCTTCTGCCTGCCAACCACACTCTAAGCAAATGAGACAAAAATTGAAGACAAACATTAACACTTGATGTAGGAGAGAGAATAAGATACCTATCTAGTGCCAGAATTGCAAACTGTGAAAACAAAGAACCTGGGATCAATCTTGGCTTCTATGTTTGACCAGTTTGTGTGATATTAAACAAATGTTTAATTTATGTGGCTCTCTTTTCTTCTTTATTTCATATGAGGGCATGCAGAAATATGTAAGCTGTGGATGTGTGCTGTACAAAACATATATTTTGTTTGATTTAATAGAATATAGGCTATATGTAGGGTGCACATAACAACTGACATACCTCTTCACTAATCACATTGTTGCCATGGCAGGAGGCATAAATGTTTCCAAATTCATATTTTAAAAAAATCAATTTTATTAAATGCTTTTTAATGCAGTGAAATATTCTGATGTACTAAAGTGGAACGCTTCCATATGTTAAAGAAATATGCTTTTTGGAATTTTGAAGAGATCATCTCATAGTGTTGCATGATGTTTGTTGCATAATTTACATGCCACACATTATTGGGACTTGGCTCTAACACATGCTCTTAGAGTCAAGCCAGACACTTTCCTCGGACTGCCCTGTTAATTTTTTGACCCTCCCACCTCTAATACTTCACTCTCTATATCTCAACAGGTTTACATCTCCTTTGTTCCAAATGGCACAAATGAGACCTTCACTCTATGCTTTACAGAGAGGCCAAAGATTGAGAATTTTTTTCTGAACCCCTTATGGCCCAGTCAGAGGCACTAAGAGAAACTCACACTGCTTTCAGATGCAATTTCGGAGAGCTCAATCTTGCCCCATCATAAACCCCATCCACACCCTTAACTCACCCAAAAACTTGGAGTCAACTCAACTTGCATGATGCCGCTGTACAAGATTCAAAAGCTGCATGAACAAATAAATTACTGCAACACAGCTGGGAAAATAAAATACTCCTAGGAAGCAGAATTACATATACAATAGAACATGAGGTCAAAAAGCGAAATGAAACAGGGACTGCATTGCTGACCTCTATTACTTTAAGAAAAAAAGAAATTTGCAATATTAAGGGCATGAATATAGTAGTTGGGATGAACCCATTACTGCTTTCACTTGACCCTCCCCACTTATACCAGTGTCATGCAAAATGCACTTTGATTCCCAAAAGAACTGCTAAATGTCCTATTAACTTTAGCAGACCCCCCCTTCAGCGACACTCATACAAAACTGCTTACCCTCCCACAATCCCCACAGCTGGGTCTCAACCAAAGGCCCATCAGCACAGTGTGCAATTACTAGCCTCCCATAGCTTAATATTTTTTAACAAAAAACACCCCAGCAGCAGTCCCAAGCTGGCAGTGTGTGTAAAATCAGCAAGTTTCTGCATAAAATGCCCCCAAGTGCTTTCATACTTCTCTTAATAATTCTCATAGAGTGTGAGTGCCATCGTGCACCAAGAAAAACTTTCAAGACACTCGTTTTAAATGAACACTTGAATTCTTTCTTTCTGCATGTTCAGCATGCACGCACCAAAAGAGAGCCTGGGCGCTTTTAAAAGGAAAGGTGCGAGCGCACGCGCGCGCACCCTAAAAGGAACATAGACCACGACTCTGAATGGGTATTTCGGATAACTAAGCCACCCAGGGCCTGCTGTAGAGAAAGGCGTAAATATGAACTCTGTAAAAGTGGTACTACTTCAGTAGGTGGGTGGCTGGGACATCAGTAGTTTTCCGGCAGATGTCTTTTTAACACCCCCTTCTAAATGGGGTCCAGTGCTTTAATTGTATCCAACTAGTCATTGATTAATCAACTAGTCAATGCACATTGAGAGCCATTTTATAAGATCTCTCATACATTGAAATAAATTAAATCCTTCACTGTTCTTCAGAATACTTTTACACTGTTGCTGATAAGGAAATGAAACCTTTTATCAGCAGGAAATATTCTGGATACAAAGACTTTTATTTAGGACACTGAAAACGCACATTCTCCATACAATTGACTACAATTGTATTAGATTTGGACATAGTGACTTTATCTGTTCAAAAGTTAAATCCCTTTGTCCTATATTTACTGAAATATAATATTATAAATACATTTCACCAAGCTGTTGTAAGTGACCTAAAGAAATTTGAAATTCAGAATATGCAAAGTAGGAAAATAGATCACAGGAATCCCACCTGTAATGATTGTCTTTTCCTGAGAAGTCTACATGATGATCGTTTAATAGTAATGATAAAGGTAAGCAAGAGCGACATTTTTTGTCATCAAAAGAGAGAATGTAGTTAATAAGGCCCGTCCTCAAATACAATGAACAAACTCCAGCACTATTTTTCCTTGGGAACCTTGAACCAGGATGCAACACACTCCCACAGAAAATAGCGGAGGTAGGAACGTAATAGAACACCCCACTGAAAATAATGTTAAAATAATTTTATTATTTTGACTCTTAGATTACATTAATTCTTTTAGCCTTGATTATACAAAATTTACAAATATTTTACTTTAAAAATAGTTAACTTACAGTCTTTAAAACTATATTACTTGTTTAAACTTTTATTAGGAATAATTGGGGACGTAGTCACAGCAAGGACACATGCGAATGAGTCAATTTTCAATTATTTCAATTTCTTTATTGACCATTCGATTAATTAAAATCATTTCAGAAAAATATGCGTTGCTGTTTACCCCCCCATCCCACCCTCCAGTCTTGTGGATCTTCAAAGCTGCAATGGTCTCCCGGCACGCGTATTCTCAGAAGTCAATGTAATTTACACTTCCAGATT
Source organism: Lissotriton helveticus (assembly GCF_964261635.1). Taxonomy (NCBI): domain Eukaryota; kingdom Metazoa; phylum Chordata; class Amphibia; order Caudata; family Salamandridae; genus Lissotriton; species Lissotriton helveticus. Next base: position 1,149,191,789 of record NC_136069.1, read on the forward strand.
GAAAAGGGCAACAGATGGAGAGTAAGACCCTTTGAGGGTGAGGGTTGGTTACATGTCATAAAAATGAGGCATGTCTACCCAGGTTAGACCTATACTATGCTATCCTACTTGAGTCATAGCTCGTCCTAATAACCTGTAAATAGACTAGGATTATAAAAGTCCAAAATTAATTAAGCTGGTAGTCAAGCAAGCCCTTGCTATTCATACCTTCTAAGCCTAATAAAAACATACTGTACAACGACGTTAAAAAAGATAAAGTGCAAAATGCTAATATATACTGCTATGTGCTGGCCTATCACGGCCTGTTGTTCATCTGTAGCAGCTCAGTAAGTGCAAACCAGTAGGTATTAGAGACTTAAAAGTCCTTTATTGTTAAACTAATGGTTGGTGGCCCTCGTTATACACCCCCCCTAGAACATGTTGGAAACCTTCCATGCTACCCCCTAAAAGGAAGAAAATGTGCTGTGTAAGGAAAAAGGTGCAATGTTTAGCCTGTTGACGACTAGAGTTTGTCTGTAGCAACTCATTGAGTGCTACTCCGATTAAGTTTGTGAACTTCCCCAGTCTGGCTAGACTGTGTGCCATGATTTCAGTGATAAATGTATACTCAATAAACAATTTATAACATAATAGACAATAGCTGATGTGAAAGTATGCGGGATGTAGGAGGGAGACACAAGGCTCATGACACAAAATTTATACCATCATAATTTTGTATTGTTTCAGAAAAAATCAACATGAATATATACAATGGTGTCCACATCCCCCATGTCCTGAAGAGACCCCATATCCATTAGAGGGTCGAAACGCCGTCGACGCCATATGGAAATGAACCATACATGCAGTGTCTATGACTGAAAATAGTCACTGCAACACCATTGTTATCATTAATTGCTTTAATGGTCGTTTTCCTTCCCCTGTATATTATCCCTTGTAGAAACCGTGTACATAATTTGCACTTCTTGTTAATTCACTGCACAATTGTTAGGTTCTCACGATACACTTGGGACACGCTTGCACTTTTTATATAACACTATGTGAACAATGTATATATTCATGTTGATTTTTTCTGAAACAATACAAAATTATGATGGTATAAATTTTGTGTCATGAGCCTTGTGTCTCCCTCCTACATCCCGCATACTCTCACATCAGCTATTGTCTATTATGTTATAAATTGTTTATTGAGTATACACTTATTGCGCCACTGGAACCATTGTTTTCTATATATAGCATGTACCCTGGTTCCTTAGTGAGTAGGGTTCCCTTGTTCTCCCTGTGATGATTTCAGTGAAGCACAGATCTGAAGGCTCCTTGCAAGTACTAACTCGCTTTGCCCTAAAAATAGCTAAAAGCAGGCGGTGTTGATCATCGAACAGTTTGAGGCAGCAGCACAGTAGATGCAGCCACGATGCTTGAGAGTATGAACAAAGTCTGCACAACACAGTTTCCCCCTTGTGCACCTATGCTGGATTTGAAACTGTGATTCGTAACCCAGAGAATCTCATGTAGAGTATTTTCCTGTGGACATGGGATTTTCGCAGGGATTCTGCTCCTAAACAGAACTGTGCATAGAGACTTGGAACCACGGTAAATTAGGGTGTACCAAAACTCACCTTAGTATCCAAAATCCCCTACCAGACTAGCAATCAGTGTCTCATTTGTGTTTCCATACCCCCAATGATTAGACAACCCAGAACATGAACTTAGAATACCTCAGGTAACGTGGAACACACGAACATTCTTTCGTTATACTATCATAACAGTCCAAAACGAGGAGTAAATGAAGACACGTGCAAGTTTGAAATATTTATTTCTAATGCCGTGTTTTTAGGCGCAGTATCTTAGCTAATACAAGCAGACATATTATAGGCAACAAGGTTATCAGCATAGATAGTATTCCATAAAATACAAAGGGAGAAAGCATGTTAAAAGTCTAAAGGGAAGAAGGCTAAATTGCACCTAAGTCTTACCTTCCCTTGCTAGTAAATTATATTATATCTACAGAAGGTCTCTTGGGATTACAAGGGCGACCCCATACCTCTGGTCCTAGTAGAAATGGATCACATCATTTTCTACCCCAGCTCTCTGCATGCGAATGTCCAAAGTGTGTGTGCATGCTCTGCGCAGTGCATTATTAAACGCGCCAAAATCAGAGGTGGCCAAAGCTGTATATGTGTTATGTCTAGGATGTGCGCTGATCAGACCGAACAACAACCACTGTGTTGAAACAACCTTGAAGGCCGCGGCACACACTGTTCAGACATAGCTTACCAAGCAAGGCTGATACTATAGGAAAACATATTATTCTCGTGTGAAGCAAAATATTCTGCTAGACTCTAAACATTTATAATATTGTGTGCCGTGTGCAAAAGCAGCAAAGAGGAAAAATGGCGTTTAAACTACTAATAAGCTCATGCTAACTTAACACATTGTAAAGGCAAAGCCCATCTCCATGACAGGATATCAGTGCGTCGCGAACATAAGAGTCTTTTTCAAACAAGGTTAGCAATACCTCTCTATTCGCCACTTTTTTCCAGGCGGATAGAGGGATGTTGGGTAAATGCAGGCTTTCTGCTTAAGTCTTCAAGCTGCTGAGTGCCTGAACGAGCCCATAGTGCTAAGGGGGAGCCCTCTTCCTCAAAAGAGTTTCTCAATTGGTATTTGAGGGAGTCTTCTAGAGCTCTTGAGATCCTAATGAAGAACTTTATTAGGTCCTCCTGACTTGCCAGGTCCAGCCACCAAGGCCAAACTCCAGCCTCAACCTTGCTTTTTTGGTGTGCCATAGTGCTAGCAGCAGTGACTTGTATGCCTTGGCCTGTGCGGCAATTATGGTGATGGTGTCATCCAGGGCTCCAGAAAAAGCTAGATGACCATAGCTGATGGCGGGTATCAATTTTGCTTTTAGAACTGTCAGTGTTGGCTCAGTGGTTGGACTTGATAGGCCACGGTTCAGTTGGCTCAATGTATGGATGACACAGTTGGCCTTTATGCTAAGGTGCTTTAGGTTGATAGCCAAATTTGCCCTTTCTGAAAACCAGACCCCAAGGTAGTTATAAGCTGTTGCTGTCCCAATTTGCAGATCTCCCAAATGCCAGTGAACTTGCCTTTTATGTGGGTATTTTCCTAATACTGCTACCTTGGTTTTACTCTAGTTGAACCATTGGTGGTTCTCTTGGTTATAACGTTCAAGTGTGTTAAGGTTTCGCTGGAAGCCCACCCTGGTATGGTCCATTATTGCCATGTCGGCCGCATATTATAAAATGGGGAGTCTCGCACTGCCCGGCCTTGGAGCTACTAGGCTGGCACCTTGAAAGGAGACTCCCAAATCTGCAGTGTAGAGGTTAAAAAGGAGGTTAGCCAAACACAGCCCTGTTTGAGCCCATTGTTTGTAGCGACTCTTGAAGTTACTGTTTTTGGGCTTGTTTTGACCTGGACCCATGTCCCCTGTTTAATGATATTATTGCCTTCAGGAGCTTAGGCGGATTCCCCCAATGCGGTCAATTTCCCCCATAGTCTACTGCTGATTCATTTTCTTTTACCCATGACTCCAGCAACTCTTTGAAGAGGATTTGGGCATAAGCCTTTGCTTCTAAATCACGAAGGGCAACAAGCTTGTAGGTTGCAGGATTGGGAATGTCACCTTTTTGTGAATGGGAAAGAGTATGGAACCCCTCCAAGAGTGCGTTGTCATTTCAGTGATAAAAGCTTGATTAAAAAGAAGGGTTAAAATTGATGCCCAGAAGACCTGTGCTGTTTTAAATTCTGGAAAAAGAACAATAGATGGACAGAATGCAGAACAATGTCATACATCCACCCCAGTACAGAGATCTGGGCCCAAATCCATTGTTTTTTGCTCAGCATGCCACCCACGTTTAGAGCCAGCCATATGCAAATCAGTTTTGACCCTGTGCCTCATGGGAACAGTCCAGACCGAGCTGCCAAGCAGGGTCCTCCCTGGACCGGAAACAAGCATCCTTGGACCGGTTTCTAGGTATTACCCTTCATCAGCCAGGCTAGCTTGATTCCAGTGGCAAAGTGAGCAAGGGACCCACGTCTGGGTATACCCATCCCACTTAGGGTGAAAAGGACTACGCAAACAAATGATGGACGGAATGCTGAAAAATCATACATTCACCTCCAGCCAAGAGATCTGAGTTGAATCCATCGTTCTTTTGCTCACCATACCACCCCAGTTTAGACCCAGCCATATGCAAATCAGTTTTGACCCTGTGCCTCATGGGAACAGTCCACACTGAACTGCCAATCCAGGTCTTCCCTGGACCAGAAACAAGCATTCTGGGACCTGTTTCTGGGTATTGCCCTTCATCAGCCAGGCTAGTGTGATTCCAGTGGCACAGTAAGCAAGGGACCCACGTCTGGGCATACCCATCCCACTTAGCGTGAAAAGTGCTACACAAACAAATGATGGATGGAATGCTGAAAAATCATAAATGACCCCCAGTCAAGAGATCTGGGTTAAATCCATTGTTCTTTTGCTCACCATGCCACCCCAGTTTAGACCCAGCCATATGCAAATCAGTTTTGACCCTGTTCCTCATGGTAACAGTCCAGTCTGAACTGCCAAACCAGGTCCTCCCTGGACCGGAAACAAACATCCTGGGACCAGTTTCTGGGTATTACCCTTCATCAGCCAGGCTAGCTTGATTCCAGTGGGACAGTGAGCAAAGGACCCACGTCTGGGTATACCCATCCCACTTAGGGTGAAAAGTGCTATGCAAAGATATGATGGACAAAATGCTGGAAAATCATACATTCACCAACACCCCAAGGTATATATATACAGGGTGTTCGAGGGATCAGGTGAGGGAAGGGAAAGGGAAGGAGCAGGGTGGGACCAATAGGACCTGAAACAACAAAGACAGAGATATAAATAGTGCATACAATTGTCTACTCTCGATAATGCTCACTAGACTAAGATAGGCATACCTCTTTAAACCTACGTTGTCTCCCTGTATGATCAAGCTACCCCAGGCTCTGCGTAGTCCATAAGTGGCATCTACAATACAGAACTCACACAGGTTAATACCCAGTTTACCCTGCAAAAGAACCGTATCTTAAGTATCCTGTAACCACTCATACATACCAAGATTCCTGAAATAGCAATCCTAACACAGCAATCAAAATAGGAGTGGAATCTCAAATAACCACTGGAAGACTCCTCCCTTATCCCAGAAAAGATAAAGTAATTGAATCCAGAAAGGTGCAACTTAATATATAGTTCTTTAGAAATGCCATAGCGCGATGTTTACTCCACACACACAATATGCTCAGTCTGAAAAGACTCCTCCAATGGGTTATGGAATAGCCAGTCCTTTAAAACACGGACAAGTGGGGTTAAAAAGTCAACACTCAGTTCAGCTCAGATAATCCAAGAAGCGAGACATACACGGTAACGGGTGGACAGGAATAGCCACAGCGCTCCGCTATGCTGCTTAATCAACTCTTGTCAATAAACGGTAACGCGTGGCAAGGAGTTACCACTCCGCTCCGCTGCGATGCTTAATAAGCTCTTGTGAATAAACGGTAACGCATGGCCAGGAGTTACCACTGCGCTCCGCTAATGATACAGTCTAGAACCCAAGGCTCGTTAACTTCACAAGCAGACTTGTTTGAAGCACAAGCCTGGAAACGGTAATGTGCGGCTCACATTGCTCACCGCTACATCCCGCTCACACAATACGACACAATCCCAACAACCTTGTCTGCCCGGTATTGATAGCACCTCAATACTCACAGAAACGCGAGGACAGAATATCCAGGAACAGGTACAGAACGGCTCCAGTAACAGCAGCGAGGACGCTCTCACTCAGCCGAGCGAGAACAGAACTTTCCAATCAGAATTACGCACAACGGCATTGGCGCTATAGCGTCTAAAGTACTTCCTCCCACCAAAGGCCTCATGGGAGTTGTAGTTTTACCAGTAGACAGGCGCCGCTAAGGATGAATCCTGACAGTAGGCCCTCCCTCCTAGGTCCGGGCTTTGTGGGATATCTTCTATGGAAGGAGCGAACAGTTACAAGCGCATGGATGTTACCCAAGAGTTGTCCTCGGCGGTATACCCCTTCCAGGAGACCAGGTACCAATGAACTCCCCTCCTCACCCTGGAGTCCTTAATGCTCTTTACCTCATATTCCAGGTTCCGATCACACATCACTGGAGGGGGAGCACGCCGTCTCGCCGAAAGGGCAGGCTTCATGAGATTACAATGGAAAACGGGGTGTATCCGAAGAGTACCAGTCAATTTCAGTTTGTACGCCACAGGATTAATTTGCTTCATTACAGTGTAAGGGCCAATGTACCTAGGATGGAACACACTGCGCAACTTAAAGCGAATGTTCTTGGTGTACAGTCACACTTTGTCGCCCACTTGATATGTAGGACCATCCATTCGGTGAAGATCCTCCCACTTCTTGTAGCTCTGCTTGGCTTTTATCAGATGTCCCGCACCTTTCTGTGCAACCTGCATAAGTTCTTTGCTTGTTCCAGGACGGCAGGCTGAGAAGCTACTTCCTCTGGAATACTGATGGGGAGGATTCTGGCATTGTACCCATAGTTTACCTCTTCCGATAGAAAGAGAAAATCATGAAGGCGGTGAGACTGATGGATCCCCTGGTGTTCAGATGTTCGTCCCTGCCATTGTTCCAAGCCGTATCAGCAACAACCCTGGCTACATGCAAATTGCTAAAGATAGCCAGAGACTACTTCAGAGACCCTAAGATCTTGTATCGCTGGGGGTTATCAATACGCCTGTTCTTTGGCTATAAGGTAAAAACAGCTACCATCACCACACATGAAGAGGCAGTGATACTCTTGGGTCTCGAGGATGACTCCTGTCCCACACAAGTGCAACTGGACCATCAACACCCAGGATGGAGAAGGCATCAAACTAGGAAGAAGAGACGTGAAGCTGGGAATAACCTTCAGATCTCCTCTCCCCTTCACGGAGATAACCTGCATGCTCACACTAATAGGCTTACCTGGTGGTGGCGGGTCCTCCACGTCCTTTGCCTGACTCGAAATGACTTTACTGGACTCCTAACAATTAAACATTACTGGAGGGTTGCACAAGGATTAGTGGACAGACCCGACCCAGAGGGGCCGACTGGGACTGAGCCATAAAGAGAAGCAAACCTAGAATCCCGAGAGCTAACCCCATCATTGTCGCCAGTAACCTACAGTTAATAGGCTCCTAAATGTTGTGTTGTTTCGATTTGTTTTGATGTTTGTGCTTTTGTTTTACTGTTTCCCAGCACCAGAATGTAGACCATAGAAAGGTAACCAAATACTAAGTGTGTTAGCTAGCACTGACCCAATGGTGTTTGAATGGCAGGACAGGGCGCAACACTTCCACCCCCTCTAACGGTGGCCATTGCGAAAATGAAAAAGTGTGCTCCCCAATACTTCCCCCTCCAATTCTTTTCCTCTGCATCCACCAAGATGAAGGGAGTGGCTATCCTATTCTTAGCAGGTGTCCCTTTCTGCCACAACTCGACCCGTAGGGATGGGAAAGCTGTTCTGGTTAGGGGATTGATAGGAGGCGAGACATTGATGATAGTCCCTGTCTCTGGACCTAATGACCAATTCCATGCTTGGTTGTTCCCTTTCCTGGAGCCCATGCCAGTGACATTCACAACTGTATTGTAATTTCAATTCGTTATCAATATTTGACTTACCTGTAATCAAACCAATTGCATTCAACTGTATTTAACTGCATTATTCTTGCAAAGTACTATTACACTTACCTGTGCCAGGCCTTGCTTGGTTCTAGAAATAAAATACAACTAAATAATATTTTTATACAAAACAAATTGGTCAGAGCACAGTCTTTGAGTGTGTGAAATCATTTCTTGCCTGAATGTGTACAATAAATGCTTAACACTACCCTCTGATAAAGTGTTACTGCTCACCCACACTACCACAAGTAGAGAGTAAATTATTATCTACTTCTACCTCTGTAAACCTTTAGGTATCCAATGGATTCTGTGCACACTATACCTTACTTTGGTATAGTATATACAGAGCCAGCTTCCTACACGCCCCACGCTACAGCTTTCCTATATGCAAAAATGTGCCACTGACCTCGTTAGGCACTGACTGTGGGATATTGGCAAGAGAGAGACTTCACATTCCTCACTCACCTTAAACACAGACAAATGATTTTAAAGCAATGCTTCGCTACCTGACACCAGTTCAACTGAAAGCTATGGTGGACCCCCCCTGACGCTTATTAGAGGGGTACTGGAGCAAGGGGGACATCCTTGTATATGTGGTGGGAGTGCACGTACACACAGCGGATCTGGAGTCAGGTAAAGGAGGTTATTAGAGACATTATCAATGTATCCCTCCCCATGCAGCTGGGATTAGCCCTGCTAGGAATGATAGGCAAAGGGTGATTGTCCCCACTTTCCCCATCAGTAGTTAGACTACTCAAAGCATTGCTGCTGAAGGCTCACCTGATAGTAGCACGGCATTGGCAAGCACCGACTCCATTAACCCTAGACATGTAGTGGACTAAAGTCTGGAACATTCATGCAATGAAAGACTGACTCTACTGGTACAGGACACCATGTCGAAATACGAGAAGATTTGGACGCCTTTTCAAACATATATTAAATGTACCCGGGGAATCTCATGCCAACCTGACCTAATACGTTTGGGGATTGAACAGGCTCATTGTGGCGATTAAGGGGAGCCCTGTGCCAGGAGGATATTGTGACTGGGGCTGAGGATATTGTGACTGGGGATGCTTCATGGGGAATGTCTATGTGCTGCTCTTGGAAAGTGTAGTTCTGTGGCTGATGTTCCGGAAGGGGTCAGATCAGATTTATGAGTTGTTGTCTACAAGACATAAACAAAATGTGTTCCTAAGTAATATGTACCTGGAACTTGAGAATGTTAAACAGTGTAAAAAAAAACTGAATAATTAACATTAAACACTACTTTCAATTACATTTTCTACATATTGTTTAAAAATAAAAATGGTCATGAGGGCAGTTTTATTTTATTTTATTTAAAAATATATATTTCAAAACTAAATTGATATATTTAAATGATTTACTTGTTTAATAAACATTTATTGTGAAGCGTTAATGTGCTCTAATGATATATTAGTTCTAGGTTAAAAATATTTATTTTACATTTATACATTAATATATTTGTACTGTTTAAAAAATAGTTTTTTCTTATACTTTCCTTAATGAAGATCTCTGACATGGTGGCAGAGATCTTCACCTATGTGTCAAATGTTAGTAGGAGTAACTTTAAACTTTAAGTAGTAAATCTACACTCAGAAATGGGGAACAGTAAAACAGTGCAGACTTAAGGCTAGGTGCAGGAGTAGATTTACACAGGAGTAAATATACATGTCTAAATATACCTTTGTCTATAGGGCCCAATGACTTTGAACATTTGTGGGACAAAGATGCTGAAGACTTTGAAAGAACAAAGGCACCCAGTACGTGGACTGTGAACTTTTGACAGTGTGTCAACAGAATATAGATACTTGTTCATTCATTGGTTAGGAAAATATACCCTCTTAACAATTAAATAAACTGGGCACTGAAAGAAGCCAGGATGCGGTGGCAAGACGGTGTTTAAATCCTTATAAATAAAACTATTTGAAGAAGTTACTATTGTCTTCTCCACATTTGCTTGACTTTTTTAATGTTACTTTCCATCACTGTATTGCTCCCCCCTCCCCAAGGAGATTGTGTGTCCTCCATTTAACCTTGTGTTGCACTCTGTGACTGTCCAAGCTTGAGTCACGTGGTGATGGGAATTTGTTGACAACTGCAAAGTGAAAGAATATGTGTGCATATCACACAACTACAAGAAAATTGTGACAGCCCATACCAATGCCCTGGAAGCAGAAACACCTTTGTATTTTGAATGTAAACATTATGTCAGAGGGAGAGAAAATAAATCAGACATTCACTGGTAATTCACCTCAAACAAATTAGCAGAAAAAGAAACCGCACTTTCTAATCCTGAGATTGACTCGATAGCACTTGAAGAGTAGAAAGCCCCAAAAATTCTGCTCTAAACATGTCTTAGACAGTTATTACATGAGAAAAACACCAAAAACTAGTAATCTACGGTGAATAGCACTTAACTGGAGCAAATGAACAACTAGGATGAGGAAAGCGAGGAAGAGAATGAATATCTGCATACCCGAGTGTACATTTATACTGGACTTTCTGGGGATCAGTTTTCATTCTTTCATAATATATCTCCCACCTGCAGTTGGAGCTGATTATAACAGAGGCATACCCATTAATAGTGCAGCAGGGAGCGCCCAAGGGTTTGAGCACCCCTGTTTTTTAAATCAAACAAAGTGATAGGAAGATATTTTCCTTTCTTGCAATAGTGTCCTAAAACCCTTGCTATGCCAATGCCTTATAATATGCCAATACATTGACTGTGCGGGTTACCGCCAACCACACCCATACACAAGAGTAGTAACCGAAAGGAAGTAGGCAGGGTCACAAAGCTTTTAGGGCAGTGGTTCTTAACCTGTGATCTGGGGAACCCTGGGAGCCCACGAAGCCTACTCGGGGGGTCTGTGACTGCTTAGAAAATTAAATAATATTAACAGATTAATAAAGTTATAAAAATAATGAAGATAAATGTACAATTTGAAATTTTTAAATGTCCTGTAAATGTGAAGAATTTTGAAACTGGAAGCTAAAAATTAAATTAGAATCCACAGATTGATTTGTGGGAGTCGTGCAAGTGCATCCAACGGAATATAGTATGGACAATGAGTTGACTCAATTGAATTTTAAAAAGCTCCAATTGTCCTCAGAAGTGAAAAGATTAAGGACCAATGACTTAGGGAATACTAGGGTACGCAATTCATAGTTGTTAGATCTGGGGGTCTCTAGTTGGCAATGGTATTCACCTTTGTCCAAATAGGGACCCTTACTTCTAAGTCAGGATGAGGGAATTACACTCCTTAATAACCGCTGCACACCGCCTTGGTAGCTTGCCACGAGTAGCCAGGCTTATCTCAAAGGCAGTGTGTTAAGCATTTGTGAATATACACAGTAATACAGTGATAACACTACAGATGGACACAACACAGGTTTTATAAAAATAAGTATTCCTTATATAGACTTAAACACAAGACCACAAACGACAAAAATCCACAATACTACACTAAAAGTTGACTAAAAAGATGATTAAAGTTGCTTAGTTCAAGTTGATGTATAATGCGACAAAGTTCTCAACAAAGTACCTGGATGCGTAACGCAAAGTAAACAAAAGGCTCTCAAAAGGGGAGATGCGTCGGTTCCGTGATCCGGGGGAACGGTTGCGTCCTGCCTCAATGCTTGCGCAGAGTAGGGGACTCGTCGTGAGCCTTACCGGTGCGGAGGTGATGCGTAGATTCTCGGCCTGCGGGCCTGCTGCTGTGCGCAAGATGGCGCCTCGATGCGATGATCCGGTTGCGATGCGAGAAGATGGCACCCTTGATGCGGCGATGCGATGATGCCCTGGCAGCCTTGCGACGACTCTGTACTTTGGAGCCACGACAGGCCCTGCGACACGCTTCTCCGGTGATGCGATGGCGACTCTCACGATTGCGTCAGGCATATCCGATGATGCGACAGCAGGCAGCTTCGATGAACACACGCTTCCAGGGAGATGAGGCGAAGGCTCGCTTCTCCGGTGATGCCACGATTTCAGCTGCGGCGGCGATACGCTTCTTCTCGATGCGTCGCGCTTCCAGCTCCCAGCGGCAAGCAAGTGTCTGGAGTCAGAATTCCCAGCAAGGAATTTCAGGGGGAGCTGGAGGTGAAGTCTTTTGTCCCTGAGACTTCAGAAGGAGGCAAGCACAGTTCAAGTCCTTGGAGAATATTCTGTAGATGAAAGTCCTTACAAAGTTCCTTCTCCTTTCCCTTGGCAATGAAGCAACCACTGCAGGCCAACCCAGCAAACAGCACACTGGCAGAGGGGCAGTCCAAACTCCTGCAGCTTCCTTGGTTCTTCTCCTTGGAAGAAAGGTTTCTTGTTCCAGAAGTGATCTAATTTCTTGGGATCAGAGTCCCAATATTTATACCCCAAAATCCTTTGTTCTCTGAAGGCAGAGAGGCCTCTGCCTAGTCCAAACCAGTTCCTGAGCACTTTGTTTGCATGACTCTCTTCTTCCTTTCACTGTGCAGGTCAGAGACATCAGACAAGCCACAAGGGGTGGAGCCAGCATTGTAGAGGTAAGGCCCAGCCCTAATCAGGTCCCAGGTGCAATTCCTCCCTCCCATCTAGATGCAGATCTCTCCATTCACCACTGGGCTGCCCCAACCTGTCTCCTGGAATCCCCTAGCCCTGTCACTCAAAACCCCAGACAAGGAATACACAACCCAGCAGAGGCAGGCCTGGATAGTTAGGCAAGAACATACCTACTTTCTAAAAGGGGTATTTTCAAACACAGAATATTAAAACCAACTTCACTAAAATATGTATTTTATTATTCTGAGTTCAGGCATACTAAATTCGAATTTCTACCGTGTTCCCCGAGTCAGTTAGGATTATAAGAAGGTAATAATCTAACTGCCCATTCTGGCCTATGAGAACAGGTACCCTTCAATAGTGAAAAACGAAAATGGCTGTAATTCACTATTAGAACATGCTACACACATCAGAGCATGTCCTACCTTATACTTACAATGCACCCTGCCCTTGGGCCTACCATAGGGGTGTCTAATATGAAGCAAAGGGAAGGTTTAGGGACTGGTAAGTCGACTTGGCAGTGCTAGACTGCACATAGGCTTTGCAATGGCAGGCCTGAGACACATTTTACAAGCTGCTTCTGTGGGTGGCACAACCAGTGATGCAAGCCCACCAGCAGCATTTGATTTACAAGCCCTAGGCACGCATGGCGCAGTGTACTAGGGGCTGACAGATAAATCAAATAACCCAATCATGGAATCCAATTAGTATATCAATTTAACATAGGGAGCACTTGCACTGTGGCACTGATTACCAGTGGCACAGTGCCCAAAACATATAACCAGCACAAACATATCAAAACAGAGAAGGCAATCCGTCAAAAATGGAAGGGAGACTCACGCCAATGATGTCAGGTCTAACAATAGTAATAAGAGTATACCTATATTTGGAGCACAGGATATGATAAACCTTGAAGCTTCGTTGTTTTCACTGAGCAGCCTTATTGTATTTCTATGTATATTCACATTAAGAACAAAGAACATTAAAAGACAAAATCTCTATGAAAAGATATTAAAATACATGTTATAACAAATATAAAAGTAAAGCATAAATGAGTAAAGTTCCTGGGTAAGATTGGTGACCTCATAATATGTGGCCCAAATCACAGGCATTGATTATTTTACCAACTCAATGATCAAACACGAAAGGTGTGCAGACGGGATTCAGGTTAGTCCCTGAAAGACTACACATCGACCAGCACAGCATGTGCTCAACCAAGTTATCTATCGAAATGGGCAAGCTTTCTGTGGTGTGTGTGGGATTAAAAAATAAAACCAAAAAAATACACCTATTAAATCAGTAAACTCTATGCTTCACCATTTTATCAGACGAAGTGTTTGTATTCTTTCTACAAATACGTTCCCCTCGTTGTGCTAGAAAAACTCGGTTGGCGAGTTTCTATTGTGTAAGGTCACACCCTAATTCGTATCGACCGCTGGCAAAGACAAGCCAGCACGAGCTTTGCGTGATACGAGTGATTTAAAGTAAATACATAAAATCATACTTGTATCTACTTAGCAGAACTCCAGGAACGCAAGCCTAGTTGGTAGTGAGGTTTAGAGACTGGTGCAAATAACGGTGTTTGGTTTTTAAGACTCTTTGATCATTCTGGTGAGAGCACATTTTCCCATTAGGGAACGGAAGGTGTTTTTAATCCATATTCCGTCTCTTTTTTTTTGTAATTTGCCGTTGCCTCTTACTGCAGGCTTTGACTCGTAAAAATGCTGCTATGGGTGGCAAACTCTGCATAGTAACTGCAGGGTGTCTGCCTAAGTGTTGCTAACGGCCATGCCTGGAAGCTCTTCCACAGGCGAACGGTAACAGTTGCATCCGAGACTGTCTGCAACTGAAAAGACTAAAACAAAGCGACAATGTGAAACCACTCATCTTTGATAGGATCTCAAGGCTGATGTCTCAGCCAATGGCAGAGAAGGAGGGACCGGCTTGCTTGTAATTCACTAAAGGCAACCTCCACGCCTTCTTAGTAAATGTGGCGGCCATCTTGGAATGGATATGTACACTGGTAGCGCCGGAGTTACTTAGAACTTGTAGTCATTCCTACGATGTTGTGCTCTATAAAGTACTGTGATGTATTCAGCTACATTTCCAAAGGACCGTCAATGTCATTAATAAAATAAGCACTGGCAATGCCAATTGCCTTGGCTCTTGTGTTTTGAAAAGCTGTAGGAAGCCTTAGTATACACCAAAACCAGTTTCTTCAAGCGGTAAGGATGTAGGTAAAACTAAGTGCTAGATGTAAGTAGCACTGGTCGCAATTTGTGACCAGTATTTTTGCAACAAGTGTCGTAATTTAAGAACCCCCCTTTGTAGAAAAAGGTTGGTTGGCAGATTACCAATTCTTAGGGTTTTTCTTTTTCTGCATTTTTATATAGTGCAAACTCGACCCAAAGGTATTAGAGCAGTTTACATGAGTGCCATTTACATTACACAAAATCACAATCATTTTTGTAGATACAGAGTGATTAAGTGATTTGCCCATAGTCACAGGAAATTGAGCCAACGCAGGGACTCCAACCTGGCTCCCTAGTTCCAAAGTCAGAAGCTCTGACCATTACACCACATCCTCTCTCCTAGTGGGTTGCAATTCGACCTACCTCATGAATATTAACGTAGTATGTCGCAAATTGTAGCCCACTAGGCCTTCACAGAGATTGTGTGCTGTTCGGGTCAGCAGACCAACATGTTGTGATTGCTTTTAATAAAGCTTTTTGGGTTTCGCCTGCCGAAAGGCTGCGCTCTGCGCAGCTTTTCAGCGCAGGTGAAATCCTATGTCGACACTAAGCACTTCGGGAACGTCCCCCGGCTCTCATTGGCTAGCTCCATAAATGGAGGCTAGCCATTGAGTGCCGGATCTGTCCGTCAAGGCCGGACCAGATTCGGGGGCGTTCCCGAGATTTTTTCCCAGGGCGGAGTTACGTTTTTTCCCGTTCCCTCCCCTCCCGCCCCCCCCGTGTGCCTCCCCGCCCCCTCGCTGTCCTGTGCACGTTTTCCGCCTCCCTCCCGCCGTCCGTGTCCTCTCCCGCCCTCCTCCCGCCGTCCGTGTCCTCTCCCGCCCTCCGTGTCCTCTCCCG
This sequence comes from Lissotriton helveticus, assembly GCF_964261635.1. Lineage (NCBI taxonomy): Eukaryota > Metazoa > Chordata > Amphibia > Caudata > Salamandridae > Lissotriton > Lissotriton helveticus. The sequence goes on from NC_136069.1 coordinate 1,149,207,130, forward strand.
CCCTCCTCCCGCCCTCCGTGTCCTCTCCCGCCCTCCTCCCGCCGACCGTGTCCTCTCCCGCCCTCCTCCCGCCGTCCGTGTCCTCTCCCGCCCTCCTCCCGCCGACCGTGTCCTCTCCCGCCCCCTGTGTCCTCGTAGGTGCTTTGCTGTTGAGGACATACGTTCTTAAGGTAAGCGGGATGCTTTACTAATTTGTTCTAGGTTCCATCTCTGAAGCGAGATTTATTTGGTATTTCCGGGATCGGTATCGCAACTTGCGTTATGGGGTTGACTTGGCATTTCATTTCCAGCCCTTTGATTCATACGGAAGTGACTTGTGTAATTTTACAGACACTTCCCCCTCTTTCTGTAACGCGATTTAGCTTAGTTATGATTCACTATTTCTTTTTGGCAAATGGAGGTTGTACTCTAAACCACTACCAATTATATAATTGTGTTTGAGGATAGCGCTTTTTCAGGCATGGGGATAATACACGACACTCCATGTGACCTAGCGCTCGATCATTTTTAGCTATTTATGCGTTTTCAGTTTGTTTTCAAAGTCTCGCTAACCTCTCCTGACATAACTCTCCTAGGTGGTATTTGTGAAGGGGGGAAAGCGATACAGCATGCGTGTTCGCCCACCTGTAACATAGGGCTCAATCTAAACATAACTCATCTTTTTCAGGTATCACTGGTTCACGCCCTTGATTTCACATCATCAGCTTGAGTTAAACATTACATAATATCTTGAAACGTAGAGCTCCGGAAGTAATCTGTGCATTTCCTGACTAACGTATTTTTAATTCTTTATCGGTATGCACGATTCTTCGCTGTTTGGTAACGTGCAAATTACTGTTTGCATAAATTTTTTAAATGTGGGATTTGTTTCCAAAACATCATCTTCTTGGAATTAAGACAAAGCGTGTGTGATGTATGTAGATATGAATACATGCATTGTATGTATGATCTTAAATTACTATATCCATACATCACCTATTGTATCTCTTCTCGGACCGTGAACTGACTATTCCTAATAATGAGTGACTAAAGGGAGTGTGAAATCACTTCATGTGATGTTACTCTGCGCAGTTATATAATGCATTGCTTATGCTTTTAACCCCGGCACTGTTTACTTGTGTCCTGGCCCTACGGGGGTGCTTCTGGTGATGGTGAAAATGGCTGTCCACAGACTCGGTAAGTTGCGTGCCTTTCCCGCTCATGCCAGCCCTCACTAGAACAGGCCTTTCTTGTTCATATTTGCAAAGAAAAAAGAAAATCAACATTGCACGCCTCCTATTGGCTTTGCCAAAGGTTGTTGAATGCATGAAGCTGGCGAAACGGGTAAAGCACCTATCTAGACTGCAGACTTCAGGCAGTGATGACAAATCTTAAGTATTTAAGGGGTTAAATGTGTTTGCCTATCACAAAACTCTCAGCAGTTGTAAAGCTGCACGATGCAGAAAGTTTAGATTAGCTATCTTTTTTTTCAATAAAGGTGGGTGTCACTGCCTTTCTGTAAATATTTCATCAGCCAATCAACGTCTATTGACTTGAAGCAAAACCGAGTCTCTACTTCACATCCAGCACAGACAGGAGTCGTCCTAGGCACGCGATAGCCTCAGCGCTGTAAACAGTCTGACGAAATGGCGCCAGAAGCAGCAGCAGCTCCGGATCAAGCACAGCCGCCTGCCTCTCCCCCATAACCAAACAAACCGGTGAGTAAGAACGCATCTATTGCCTGACGAGAATGATTTTCCTGACGAATGCTGAGGTCCCCTCATTTGTAGCACGATTAAGCCGGAGCAAGCAATAGGGAATAGGCATAGAGACACACAGCGAAACTGACTGTATAGGATGCAAAGTGTGTACGTGTGTTGCGAGAGGTAAACATTTGAAATTAAAACTTTTATGTTGTGGCTCCCTCCTAAAAGGGAGTTTCGCTGGACTTTTTTGCCACGTAAATTACAGCATAGCGGCGTTTGTACCAGGCGATCTGCGAGCGAGGCAGCGTCTACCCTTGGCGTGGCCTCCCACCCCACACAACCATCTCTCTCTCCGTTTCTCCTTTCCAAACTCGCCGTGCTGGAGATGCCTGGCTCCGCCCTCTCACAAATGTAATAGGTGACTCATTCCAGTTTACTTTTTTTTCGCTTTTTCACAGATTTTCTTTTGCGAGATTGTTCACCTTCACTGTAATGTAAGGCAGTCTTGTAATTCCAGATGAATTTGGCCTTAGTAACGCATGGCCCAAAAAACATATATAAATGTAGGTGAGAGAAAACGGGCATTCAGTTAGTAACACAATGATGTCAAAATATCCCAGTATAGACAATATCCGGTCACCTGTGGCACCATTGAGAGTTTCCATTCAAAAGGTGTTTTTTAGGTCAGCCTTAACATTTTTGTGCGCTGTTGCTGCGAGGGGTATTGTATACTGTAAAATGACTTGGAGCACGCCCATTACTTTTTAGGTTTTGACCTGGAGAAAAGCTGCGCCGCGCAGCTTTTCGGCGCACGTCGAAATCTTTTGAGTTACACTGTGTGCTTTAGTTCAGCCTCTCTCTTCCATTGGCTAGCTCCATAAATGGAGGCTAGCCGTTGGAAGAGAGAGGCGATTGGTGGGCGTTCCGTAGAATTTTTCCCTTTTGCCTACGTCATGCGGCGGTGGGCGTGTTTATTTTAATTTTTTTCTCGGCAATGCAGCCGCCATTTTTTCGTGGAGCTGGGGCGGACGGGTCGATCCTACATCCTGAAACATCAAGGGTGGTCTGCTCGTCTGTCTTGCCCAACAGCTGGAGACTTGTTCTGTCCAGAGATGCCCTTATTTTATTATGTTTTATCCTTGTCGTAGTCTGCGAAAAAAGACATATGATTTTGTGAATAGTGTTAGTTTGTGGCACTCCTGTAACCCTGTTGGGTACTGTGACATACGCGGAAGATGAGGGAGGGCGTTTTAGGTTGATTGTGCGAACTGAAGTCCTCTAATTTTACCTTTAATTTGAAAAGATGTGCTGGGTTAGCGGCCGTGCTTTTTTGCCCTGCACAGCCCGTAATGCAGAGCCAGACTGATTTCCTAGAGGCTGTGTGGACTTTGATGACTGTAGGTGGTGGCGTAGACGTTGATTTAGACTCTTTAAGCATGTTAAGCTGTTCAGCACAGTTGAAAACTCTGTGCAACCGAACACTGAGCGACGTCACTCCTTTCCTTTTATCCCTGTGGCACCTTATTTTTGCTGACGGACACACAGCGACTTAGCTTTTCTATATTGAAGCGGGGGTTTGAGCTCAATTGCGAACGCAAACAGTGCTTGGTGTAAGCATCTTTAAATTTCAGGTCGTGTCTCGTATGCTTTAAACTAACTTCCTTTCAGATTTAGGCTCAGTTAAATATTTTTCTGCCTTATGGACAGACTGGAAACCCCCTTAATAGCCATTCGGTAAGTGGCCGTTGGACTACTTAATATAATAAAGATCACATGGCCTAATTCCAGGCATTTTAACAATTCTGAATGTGTTTGTTTTTCTTCACTTCCTCCATGAGAGTAGGCACTGGAGCCGCATTGCCTATTCTGCTGAGCTGTGTTTTAACTCCGTGGAGTTTGGCGAAGAAAAGTGATTTCTGCCTGTTAATATAAAGGATCTTAATTCAGGATTGACCAGATGAATTTATACAGCTGCCTAAGTCTGTAATTGCAGTGCAGAGTGCAAAGTGAGTGTGCAGAGTAGTGAGTGCAGAGTGAGTGAGCAGAGTAGTGAGTGCTGAGTGTGAGTGCTGAGTGTGAGTGCTGAGTAGATAGTGCAGAGTAGAGGGTGCAGAGTAGAGAGTGCAGAGTGCTAGGGAGTGCAGAGTGCTAGGGAGTGCAGAGCGCTAGGGAGTGCAGAGCGCTAGGGAGTGCAGAGCGCTAGGGAGTGCAGAGCGCAAGGGAGTGCAGAGCGCAAGGGAGTGCAGAGCGCAAGGGAGTGCAGAGCGCAAGGGAGTGCAGAGCGCAAGGGAGTGCAGAGCGCAAGGGAGTGCAGAGCGCAAGGGAGTGCAGAGCGCTAGGGAGTGCAGAGCGCTAGGGAGTGCAGAGCGCTAGGGAGTGCAGAGCGCTAGGGAGCGCTAGGGAGCGCAGAGGGCTAGAGAGCACAGAGTGCTAGGGAGCGCAGAGTGCTAGGGAGCGCAGAGTGCTAGGGAGCGCAGAGTGCTAGGGAGTGCAGAGTGCTAGGGAGTGCAGAGTGCTAGGGAGTGCAGAGTGACTAGGGAGGGCTAGGGAGTGCAGAGTGACTAGGGAGGGCTAGGGAGTGCAGAGTGACTAGGGAGGGTTAGGGAGTTCAGAGTGACTAGGGAGTGCTAGGGAGTGCAGAGTGACTGCAGAGATTAAGCTAATAGCAAAGTAAATGACAATGCCATTTATTTATCTGTTTTCCAAAGCAACACATAAATACAAACTTTGTCATTTTCAATGCCAATAGGTCTAACTTTTCCAAAGGCGAAACCATTGCATTGTAAATGCTTGTTTTTTATCTAATCCATTTTCTTTAGAAGAAAATGGAATGTGTTTGTAAAAACAATGAAAAGTGTAAGATTTATTTTTTAAGAATAGGCAGTACTCTTAAAAATGTTTTTGTCTACATTCTCCAAGGGAAACGGGTCACTTAGGGACCCCCTCCCATTTGTGAATGGCTTGCCACCTCCTTTGAAGAGGTGGTAAAAGATTAATGTTTTGCGTCTGCAATTCAGTTGCAAAGCATTAATACCAACCAATCTAATTCAATATTTGGAAGGGATGCCCTACACAGACCGCTTCCAAATGCCAAACCGTTATTTGTTTGCAAACTTAAATTGCGATTATTAAACATGTTATTGAATTGCAATTTAGTTTTGTACATAAGAAAACACTTTTTTGCAGTTGCAAACAACCTGATTCTGTGAATTGGACCCTTTGTGACCACAAAAGCTCTTTGTACATCTGGCCCTTAATTTCTAGGTGGGGTTATACCAACAGCACTGCAGAGAGCCGAGGTAGAGATCTGGATTGGCTTTAAAGGCCAAAGCAGGAGCCAAGTCATTAAAAGATGAAGACCTAGCAACGCATGTCATGGAAAAATATGATAAAGACTTTAAAATGAAACAAATATATTTTTCAACACTTCTCAGTGTCTCAATTACATACTGTAAGAAATTGTGTTAGTGGTTGAGGGGGGTGATACTCTTCCCAAGGAGCAGCCACAGTCCTTGTCAGAGTTAAGCCACAAGCAAATCCCAAATTAACTTGTGCTCAACCCTCTGGTAGGTTGTCATAGAGCAGTCAGGCTTAAGTTGGAGGCAATGTGTAAAGTATTTATAAAGCACTTCATACATTAATAAAGTGAAAACACAATACAAGAAAAATCCCACACAACTTTAGAAAAATAGAGTACATTTTAATAAGTAAAGTAAGACCAAAACACCAAAAAGCCAATCAGTAGCACTGTAGAAATGCAAGTTTAAAGATTTCAGTGAAAATAGCATCAGAAAGTACCAAGCACCAACTGTAGTTATCTGGTCGCTTTAGACAGGGACAAAGTGACAAGTTCAGGCTGACATCGATGGAGCACGGCCCGGCTATTGAGAACCAGTTAGGCCTGATGAACACAGTACCTTAATCCTGGTTGCAAAGAGATGCAGAATCCCGCGTTGAGGATGCGTCACGCAGCAAAGGCCACGCGTGGTCCAGACGAGGAGATGCATTGTACAGGGGTGGTTCCGGGGAGCTGCGAAGTGCGATGTACTTTCGTGGAGATGCGTTGTGCCGTCTGCTTTCCAAAGGGTAGTGTTGGGTGAGCGATGTCCTTGCCTGGAGATGCGTTGCTCAGCAGCAGTTCTAATAGGCTGCTATGGGCAGTGCGAAGTTCTTGTGTCGAAGAAGTCCATGTAGCAGATTTGATGCATTGGTTCCGACGGGGATACGTCGAGCATCAGAGGTGATGCACAGTTCTGCGGGAGATGCACCACCACACGGAGGAGATGCATTGGTTCTGCTAAATCCACAGATGGGCTGGCGAAGCACTTTCAGGCTCACTTCTAAGGGTCCCAGACTGGGCTGGCACCACTTGAGAGGGCAGGACTCACAGATGGCAGAGTCCATGTGCTGGGTTCAAGGTTGTTGGAATCCTTTTCTGTCCCTGAGGCTTCTGATCAGGACGCCAGCCTGTGGAGTCACTCTAGGGTACTGGGTTTAGAGATGCAGGTCCAGTCCTTCTGACCCAGGGACAAGGGCAACAGAGCAGCAGGTCAGCATAGCAGGGCAGCAGTCTTTCTGGGCAGGGTTCCAGCAGAGTGGCAGTCCTTTCAGCAGCACAGCAGTCCTTCTTCCTGGCAGAGTCCACAGGTCAAGAAGTACACTGAAGACTGGATCTAAGGGTCCAATATTTATACCTGGTGCCCGCTTCGATGTCGAGAAATCTTCTAAAGGTTTCCAATCCCCTCAGGTGTTAGGCACCCATTCCTCCCTGTCCTGGCCCCAGATTGTCTAGAGTCACAAGAGACTAGTGACTGTCACAGGTATACACAACCAGAATTTGAGTGGTAGCATAAAATCTTGTAGGAGCGAGATGAGTGTCCAGAAGCCAAGCCTCCTGTATCTCCCAAGCCCTGCTATAACCGGGAGCATTGTTCCACTCTCCAAGTCACAACAGCCCTCAGAGGAAAGGGGAACTGGAGAAAAGGAAAAAGAACATATGAAGAAAATGGATCCATGCAGAATGTCCACAAGAACCTAAATGTATTAACAACCTCCTAGCATCAGTAATCTAGAAAATACAAAAAATAACACTGTTAATATTCCCTAGTATCTCTGTTATTCCGTTTTTAAATGGTTCACACACAATGCTAAACTCTTACCCAACATTTCCTTCTCTCCCCTCTGATAACACAGAGTACTCAAAAAGCAGTATGTCGGAGGGGAGGAGCCAAGATGGCGATCGGAACAGTCGCATAACTGCCTCGCTCCGAGATCCCTTCCTCCCCGCCACCTATCCTGTCTATAATCCTGTTCGGGGTGTTCCGAATTTGGTTACCAAGGAAGAGCCTTCACTTACCATCCTTTTTCCGGGGCTCTGGCGTGCAGGGATTTCTGCGTTCTACCCTTGTCACCTTGCTGGCCTTCCCGGCCCTGACGCCGGGGCCTCGAGTGCTGGGCCTGCCCGGAGATGTTCGGAGTGCCGGCGGTCCGGAACCGGTGAAGAGACCCGATGGTGGGAGCCTGAGAGCCGCGGGCCGGAAGCCCCGGAGCGGACCCACCCCCGTTGGTGGACCACCCCGTACGCCCGATTGCCTGCCGGCCCGAAGAAGAGAAGCCGCGCTGTCCGGCACCCCTCAAGTGAGAAGCCCACTCCTGTTGCTTGACCCGTCTGGGATCCGGTGCTGGGCTCCCCCCGAGTGCTGTGGGGAGCACGCCCGTTCTTCTGGTGACTCTCCTTTCTCCGCCGAGCGCCATCCGCCGCGGATCGGCTGTGTTCCCTGGGACCGCCGGTGCTCCTGGTGGCCTTGGAGTCGGCTATGATGATGGCGGTGGGCGATGTGCTCAAGATGGCGGATGCCCCCTCGGAGTTTCTTTCTCCTGGAGACAGGGAAGTTGCTGCATTTGCTCTCTCCGAGCCCCGTTTGATTCGGGCGGCCCCTACTCGGAGTGTTGTCTTGTTTGCCCTGGCTGCTCTGCGGATTGACCTGTCCTTGAAATGCCGAGACTTGGAATTGCGGATCGCCGCCATGGTTGCTTCGCCATTTTGTGACGCAGAGTCGTCTCCCCGAGTTGTAATGGTTGAAACTTCTCCAGCTGCTGTGCTGGGATCTCCGGCAAGGTGTTCGATTCAATGGGATCAAGTGGACCCGGTGCCGATGCTGCAGTGTTTCCTATATCCTGATTTCTTTGCTTCGTGCTGGACGGTCCAGAAATTGTGCCTGGCCACGTGTATCTTTGAGGTACTTTTGCATTCTGACTGTTGCCGAGCTCTCCTGGTTGCTTCTTGTTGGCCGGGACGGTGTTTTGCGGAGATCCCACTGGCTGTCCTTGACTGGTATGGACCCACTGTATCATGCGGTTCTTTGGCCGTGGCGGGGTCTGGCAGCTCAACTCTTCATAGAAGTGGACAGGGGTGATCGTGCCTGGGTGCCTGTGGGACCTTTTTAAATGGCATCTCCGGGCCTCGTTATTTTGGACAGTTCCTGTTTCTATCCTTGTGTAGGCTTTTCTCAATATCCTTTTCGTCCTCGATTAGTGATCCGTTGTTGCGGGGGGGGTGGTGTTCTATGTTTCGGTCGCTGGCTCCTCTCCTCTCCCTTCCTTCTTTTTCCTCTCCTTCTTTCTCTTTCTTCTTTCTCTTTCTTCGTTATTATTCCCTTTCTCTTTCTTCTATATTTCGGGTGACTCTGGGCGACAGGCACGCTGTTTAGTGGGGTAGGCCGTAGCCATTACAGTGATGTAGGGTGGGGGGGTGTTTGTTATTTTAGTTTGTTTTCTTCTATGGTCCCTTTTTTGCCTTTTTCTAGGGGGTGGGCTATGTCCCTTAGTTTTATATCCTTTGTTTCGTAAATGTCTGCACTTTCTCCTTTATCGGGGCGGGAGGGCTGTATATGTGGCGTCCACTTTATTGGTTTGCTGCGATTTGTCCTTTATTTTTGAATCTTTGATGGGCGTGGGATGACTCTGGGCCTTGCCCTACTGTGGTTATCTGATTGCGTGGGGGGCTGTTTCCCTCCCGCCCCCCCCCTTCTTTCTCTGTATCTGTTGCATGACGCTCTGTTAGACATGGTTGCTGCCTCCTCTATAAAACGTAAAATGAAACCTTTTTTATCCTGGCGCTGACTGTGTAACGACTTTATTCCACATCTATCCTGTATTCATTCTATCGTACACATTGATGTTGCTTCTTTTTGAATCTCCTGATATTGCGGCCGGCCCTCATGGTTGTAGGCCTGCGCTTGTAATAATACGTATCTTTCAATAAAGGTTTAAAAAAAAAAAAAAAAAAAAAAAAGCAGTATGTCCAGAACATTCAAGAGCGATGACCCTAAAGAACAAAAGTGAAGTACAATCCTATTATATATACATGTATTATATATATTTTCTTCTCTTCAACCCCGCTCCTTCCCAAAATGATGGCACCTTGACAAGTCTCCACTCACAAAGAATTACTTCACTCCTAAAAAATAGAGTAAAGACCAACCAAACTGATTAAACAAACATTGATTCTTAAAGGTTTCCAGACGGAAAAACAAAAAGTTAGTAATAAATGTTCCATACGCGAAAGTCTCTTGATATTAGTTTATGTTCAATAGACCCTTTACCAATGTAAAGTCTGTTCTTTCTGTTTTGTACTTTTAGGTTCCAACATACAAGTGCTATAAATTCAAGGTTGATAGCCACAACAAAATGCCAGTACGGATCACCAGTGGACGGTAAGTACTTTTGTGCTAATAAATTGAAGAATGCACTGATAGAGCATAGGTTTTCCTCTTACTAATTGGTGACAATTTACAAAGAAAACAATTTGTGACACTACTTTACATGGAGGATGGCAAAACGTGTGTTAAGCGCCACGTTTCTAGAAAATGACAAAACATAATTCTAATTTGATACTTAGAATTGTAGCATTGTAAAAGCATGCAGAGTGTTTGAATGAGCTTTGTTTAAGCCCAGGAAGAGACCTCAGCTCCGCCCACAGAATGTGTAGAGATTTGCCTCCTCTGCGTTCTGCGGAGAAGGCAAATCTCTGCACACTCCGCGGCAGGGCGGAGTTGGCCAGCCTGTGCCTCCACCCCCCCCCCTATTAACAATTAATCATAAATGGGGTAAGTGGTTTTTATTTATTTTTATGTCATTTATAATTAATGGTTAATAGGGGGGGGGTGGAAGCGGGTGGCGTAGCGGAGCAGAGCGGAGTTTGTTCTCAACTCTGTGGCCCTCCGCATAGCCCCGCTTTGCACAGTTCGTCCCACATTTTATATTTACTAAATAGATGTGAATTTTAAAACTTTAATGACACTTCATCCTGTGACTTGATAATTTGATAACAACGATAATTAAGAAATTCATATGTGGAAACTAAACGTTTAACGTGCTAAATAGTACATTAAATTGTGTAACGTGTGCACTGAAAATGACAACAGAAAAGTAAGTGCTACACGAGTTTAGTTAAATCTGTATTTTGTGAATCTATCTTATGTGCCTATAAAAAAGAGTACTCTAATAACATATGTGCAAAGAAAACTCATATAATCTCTATGTGAGTAACAGTGACATTTTCAACATTTTATCAGTACCCCATACTTACATGAATTAATTACGATATAATTGAAATGATACTAATGCATTTAGTCAAAAGATTAATATTTCATGCTATGCGAGATTCATATTTTAGCATAATTTCATCGTGAACAAGCTGTATTTCACGTAGGCCTCAAATCTTGCTTCTGTTTTTAACGTGAACTTATGAACTGAATAGTTTGAAGGCTATGGGAATTTTTTGTAAAGTTGCCACTTGTGTTCTATCAATTGCTTCCTTCGACATCTCTAGCATAATTTGACTGAACTTGCAACAAAAACAGATACATGCTAGAATAGATGTTTGAGAACTAGCAGACGGAAAGAGAGAGCATGAACTTGTCTATTTTCTGAGTGTCACATTGTTCATATAACAAAATGTGTAATAGTTTCAGGAAACAACGTAACCTGGATCACTTAATTCTTCCAAATTGTATACTTTCTACCTACCACATCATCTCATCCTATTGAAGACGACCAATGGGACAGAGTGGTCTGACAAATTTGGTGATGTCAAGGGGTGTCACCCTGGAACTACTGAAGTATAATTGCTCAAGACTTTTTAACTGAAAAGGGATCTTCCAAATGATTTGTTGGTTCGCTTATTCACCCTTTTTGCACTATTAAGATTGACGGCTTGGACATCTAAAGACAATGCGAACGGTTACGTAATACTATGATCTGCTGCCGGCTGGTATGCTAGTGTAGTGGAACTTTTTTCATCTGAAAGGTTTGCGCCATACTGCTGTGACTCTGACTTTGCAGATTTCCGGTCTTTCACGAACTGGAACTGGCCATTTGGAACTCACTGGACTCTCCTACAGGGTTTGTATGAGGCTCAACTGATATCCCATTGATCTAAATGTTATAGATGTCCATGATCTCCCTTGGCTGAGGAAAATTCATATCAATGCCATCCTTGTATGTTGCAGGCTTTGGTTTTACTCATTAAATCTAACAATAATTATGGGTTTAGGATTCAAAATTTGTGTCTTTTAAATGTTCTTTGCCCTTAAATCCGAAATACTATTTAACCTAAATCTGCAGATTTTGTCTCATTATTTCCTTATTGATAAATTACTTGACTAACATTTTTCCTTTCTGTTCAATAAATTGAGTTTCTAAACCTTATGAACATAACATTTGAATGTAGCAATTATCTTATTCCTGGTCTTCTTTCAATAATTGCTTATCCTCCGAGCATTCCAGTCCCTTTCAGCATAGAACAAGATCCATCGGAGGACCAAGGAGATTTTTGACAGGTAGCAAGAGGTTAAATGAAATAAGAATAGAATAGTTACATTTGAAAACCAAAAGGCCAAGCACGCCAACGCAACAACACGCCTTACCAGAGGTTGGAAGAAAGGTTAGCTGTTGGTGAATGTTTTTACATACTTTTGTTTTGCAGAAAAAAACAACTGCAGAAACCACAAGATTCAAGAAGAAAGTAGCTGCCTCTAGTCTCTTACTGGAGCAGGAAAAGCCAGCAACGAGTAAACCCAAGAAACAGAATTAGCCAAACAAAATAGACAAGGGAAGTAATATAATGTGTAGGATGGTAGGATCCTTCTTCATTGATACCCCTACTTTTTGCTTGATATAATGCTGTTTCTGACTAGTCTGATTGGGATCGTGCTAATCAGGACCCCAGTCTCGGTGCTTTCTCCCCTAAATGATGATGGTAAGTACTTAGGTACATCCCAGATTGAATACTGGGGCACCCTTATCAGCCCCTAGTATATGGTAGTAAGGTACCCAGGGCATGGGTACCCCAGAGATTCGTGGTTGAGTGCGTTACTCAACCAGTAACTAATTCTGACGTACATGGACGGTTACGTCACTTGTTGGAGCACCCGAAACTCTATTAAAATCATCCAAAAATCACATGAAATTTCAAAATAACACTAGCTGTGCGCCACGCCTTCAATCATCAATCTAGTACGCCAGAGATTCCCCATAGGCTGAAGCATGTATTATGCTACCTATGGGAGACCATTCAAACTATCTGTGTAGGCCTGCAATTGCAGCCTGTGTAAGCTGGTGCGAGCACCACTTACGAAATATATAGGTTTACCTATATCTAAGGTCACTGCACTTAAAAACTATAAGTCACCCCTATAGCAGGCCTTTTAATCCTGAAGGCAGGGTGCTCGGTTCTAAGTGTGAGGGTGCTCCTGCATAAGCAGGAGGCCCCTACAACCTACAGAGTCTATTTCACCGGGCTGTAAGTGAGACAGCCATATGACATATAGAGGGGCACCACGTGATTACACAGTGAGCATCTAGAAACTGGCTGCAACGAATCCTATCATTATTGGAATCAAACATGTTGGAATCATACCCCACACCATAAACAGCGTGGGAGGTATGATTCCAAGCACTGGAAAAGCCCTCCGTTAGGCCCTTAGTACCCCCGGTACCAGTCTTCCAGACCCAGACAGCAAGCAAGGACTGCTGTTAGCCAGAGACACGTTTCTGCCCTCCTGCTACTGAGTCAAGCTTGGGCGGGGGAAGGCAGAACAATATGTATCCTGTTACAGGGAGGTGTGACCACCTTCCAGACAGGATTTAGTGTATTAGGGCAGGGTGGGAGCGCTTGCCAGAGCCACATAGTCCGTGTGCAGGGCACACTTGGTGCCCTCCATGCATATTCCATGTCAAACCAGTTCAGGGAGCCATTGGCTCCTGCTCTGGCGTGAAACTTGACAAATGACAGGGGAATATATTCCCCCTTGTAAAGCCCTCCTTTGGGAGGGACCCCTGATTCGTCCCAACCCTTTCCTTAGGGTATTTAAGGGCTTACCTGTGGGTGGGTCCCTGGATTAGTTGTGGGACAAGATTAATTTCCAACACCACTTCTTCGTCGAAAGTCTGGGCACTCTGGACTTTGCTGGACTTCGCTCTGGGCATCAAGGCTGCAACTAGGAAGACTCCTGCTGCTCCTGAACTTGTCACCTTGCTCGTCTGCTGCAACATTCGTGCTTGTGCACCATACAGGAACCTTCCAAGGCCTGTGGGCATCCTAAACACCTGAAAGAATCTCCCTTAAATTGAAGGAGTCACTTCCCTGCTTCAGGCACTGCAACTAAGCTGACCGGTCTGATGATTCTGAGCTCCCATAGACACCAAAAGGCTCAGCAACACAGGAGGTGGTTCTTCACATCCCTCAAGGCCTGCCCTGTCCTCTCACCAAGTTTGAGGCCAGTATTCCTTGTCGGAGCCAGGGTAACCGAACCCCTGTGCATCGCATTGACTTGCAGTTGCAAAGGCTTGTTTGCTTCCTTCCACCAAGATCTTCGGGCTCCAAGTAGCCCCAACCTCAAGCAATTCCAGTGACCAGTGACTGCATGTCTTGCATCGTGGGCCTGCATCTTTGGTGAGCTGCTCACCAAAGTGAGCTGCTGAGTGCCTCCGGCCTGTGGGTCCCCTTGAGGGTAATCTTCATATTCTTTGGGCTCCCATGATTGCTCTGGGCCTGCCTGACCCCCCTGCTTGTGGTAAGTCTCCTGGACCTTGCTGGTCTTGACATTGCACCTTTCTCCACTTCCACGTTGGTTGCAGTTGCCAAGGCATTTCGGTGCGCCTGCTGGACACTGACCCATCAACTCTCAACATCCGATGTGAGACATCTCATGTAAAGCTCCTGGTCTTCCACAGCATCGCCTGGTCCGCACTTCTGCAGTTCTAAGGTCACCTTCAGCTCCCCTGCAGCACCCAACATCGGTGGGCATTCGTCTTCCATGTCTCCTGGTCATTCCTGAGTGGCATAGACTCTGTCCCCTCTGCTTGGAGGTTCTTCACAGCTTGAATCCACCTTTGGGTTCCACCGGACTCTTTCACCTTCTCCAGCAGCAGCATCTTTCTGAAGTCCTCCATTGGAATCAACAGCAGTTTCCGACGCCACTTCACACCTATGCACCCGGCTTCCCTGGGGCAGGTATCCTGGTTCCTAAGATATCCAAGGGTGGGGTGGCTCTCCAACCTTCTGTCTTACACAGAGTTTCTTTAGGGTCCGCTGGTAAGGGTCCTTCTTTAAAATTGCAACTGCGACGTACCTATTGACTTGATTTGATCACGCGGTCATGTTCCCACTTATCACACAACCTCTGTGGGGCACCTAGTTACCTACCTCAGGTGGTTCCTTGGGTCCCCAATTATTCTACATCTTCTGGGCACAGTCTTGACTCAAGTCGTGGTTCGCATTCCAATAATTTAGTATATGGCCCTCCCCCCGGTGACCACTGAGTATTAAGTGCTACTTACCTGTTCCTATTGAAAAGTATTGTGTGTATCTCCAGCTAGGAGATACCTGTATGTGTTAGTGAGTCTTATATAATAAATACATATTTTTATGACTAAACTGTGTGGTTCTTTTTCACTTAATTTATATCAATAAGATTATTCTGGTAAAACAACCTGCTTTACACTCCTTCTGGACTAAGCCTGATGCTGCTGTCCACAGCTTCCACTTAGAGAGCTTTCTAAGGTTGTCTAAGACCACTAAAATCACCACAAGTGTTGTCTGGATTGGTGCAAGGGGCTCAGTTACATAAGTGGGCATCATATACCAAGCCAGCTTCTCACATTAGGTATATGGGCTTTAGCAAATGGGTCAATGAACGGATGGCATGCTAAGGTATTCCAATAATTGCAGGTAAGCGTGGGCTGCGAATTTTAGCGTTTGCGATGCAATGTAGGAAGGCAAATACCTACGCACACAATAAGGAACCGCAAAAATTGCAATTTCTTACTTTGCGCAAGCATTTAGATAATCGCAATTTGCGATTCCCTAAATGCTACGCTAGTAGGCATTGCAAATTGCGATATTGCCTTAAGGAACCTCAAATTACCACCAACTTCAAGTTGGTAGTAATTTGCGATTTCCTTTGAAAAATAACTTTTTTGCTTTTTTGCAAGTGCCATGTGGCACACATTCATGCCCTTAGGGCATGTATGTGCGCCACATGTGCACACATGCACATTTCAGGGGTGCAAAAGGGTGTTCTTTTGTAACCCTTGCACCCTTGAAATTGTGCATTTCTCGCAAATTGCAATTCCTATGAGCCTCTAGGCACATAGGAATGAATGGGAAGGTATTCATTGATTGCAAATTGCAATTTGCAATTAAGGAATATTAAGGAATCACGAAAAATATTGCAATTCCTTCCTACATGGCATTTTGCGAATCCTTAATAGCGATTTCCCTAAAAAATCACTATTAAGGACTCGCTAAACTGCTTTTACCTACTTCTGGCCCTATGTATTTTCTTGCTCAGTTATCCCGTGTGCCTCTGCTGGAATGTGGATTGCCCGTCTGGGTTTTGGATGACAGAAGACCGGGGAGCAGGAGGGCTCCAGATAGTCTAGGTAGGGTCAGGAAAGGGCTGAATAGACCTGGACTGCAATGGAGGAAGGGTGAGGAGATTTCCTTGCACCTCAAAGAGCATGGTCTGCCTCTGACAATGCCGTCCCCACCTACTTCCAGGAATTCACACCAGAGAAGGCAGAACTGGTTCTGGCTGGGCACAGACACCATCTGCCTAGAGGATCAAAGGATTTTTCAAGCTCCTCTGCCCGCAGCACTGTGGACTGCGTGTTTTGTGCTGTATAAGAGGAAAAGCAACTTGTCGTCTACGACGCCACTGCCGACTCCCTGTACTGAAGGCACCGCAGAGGGCACCAACACAACGCCGCACCCCAACCTTGGTCTCACCAACGACGCCTGTCGACGCCGCCACCGAGCCGCTGCTTGCACTGCGACCCGTGGCCAGCGCCTCGCTTCATAAGGACGCCTTGGCCTCCCCGACGCTGCCGCTCCAAGCCAAAATCGACACCGCTGCTTGCACCGCATCGCTTCAAGCCGAACCCTTGGCACCGCCAAGAGCACCCCTGCAACGCCGCACCGGGACCTTGGTCTCACCGATGACGACCGTTGATGCCACCACCGAGCCGCTGCTCGCACCGCGGTCTGTGGGCACCGCACTCCGCACAGCCTTGCTTCACAAGGACGCCTTGTCCTCCCTGCTACCACCGCTCCACGCCAAAATCGACGCCGCTGCTTGCACCGTGGTTCGAGGGCACCGTTTATAAGACACACAAAGCACCACCCTCGTCCCACACTGCAGCCTCTGCCCACCGTAGACTCCCGCTCGTCAGCCGACGACAGCGCTTCAGCAACGACGATGACACTGCTTAAACCGTGACCCACTAGCACTGTGACGAGCACTGCCTTCATCTCGCACCGCGACCCTGGTCTCACCGACGCCGCCTTCCAACTGCACCACCGAGCCGCTGCTCGCACCGTGACCTGGGGGCACCGCACCGCTGCACTTCGCACTGCAGCACCCGACGCCTGCCGATGCCAGCGCTCCTGATTCTATCACGTAGGAGCTGGACCTGCAACGCGAGTGACTTTGAGGGCCTCATCGCCCTGCATTTCTCACAGGTACTATTTACAGGTTTTTCCGACACCATAGCTGGTCCGCAACCTCGCGACCAGCCAGAACTGTTGGATTTGTTCGTTCACAAGGCCGTGGTAACCCCGGACGGAGCTATCGACATTGAGGAACTTTGTTTCAAACTTGTTTTGATAACTACAGACTTTTTTTTCCCATATAGTATTGTGGATTTTTGTCGTTTTTGGTTTTGTTTTAAATATATAAAAATATTGGATATTTTTCTAAACTGTATTACTGTGGGTTATGTGCAAATGCTTTACACACTGCCTCTAAGATAAGTCTGACTGCTCGTGCCAAGCTACCAAGGGGGTGAGCAGGGGTTATTTTAGGAGTGTAACTCCCTTATCCTGACGAGAGTGGAGATTTATGCCTGGCTTCGGCCCTTGCCCTAGCCTAAAATTGGTTGTCAGCGGTGAGGATAGGAATTGCGTTTGCACTTGATGAACAGTATTTGGTGTGCACTGCTACCATATCGCAGACCATTACGTGCCACATACTAGTTCTTTTTATTTTTGGCCTATTTTTTGATCTTGCCAGTTTGAACTTGCTACTTCGTCATGCCGGACTCAAGAGCATCATCCGTTGCATCCCTGGAAATTGCCTTTGAGGAGGATAGGTTGGAACTCTACAATGTTAGGGAATTGAAATCCATTTGCAAGAGCCTAAAAGTCCAAGTCAGAGGCCTCACTAGGAAGGACGAGCTCCAAAAGGCGCTGAGGGCCTGGGTAGCAGCCAGAGATGCAAGTGGGCAATCTGGTGATCTTAGTGGAGAGGCGGAGGTGCCTATTCCTAGGGTGGGTGTGCTTTTGGGAGGGGGGAACCCTTCCGGCCAGGCAGCAGTAGCCTGTCCCCAGAGGATCTGGAGGACAGGCGGGAAGCAAGGAAGTTCGAGTTGGGAAAACTTAGGCTAGAAATGGAGGAAAGGAAGATGATATTAGGCCATGAACGAGGTCTCAAGGAGCTGGAGCTAAGAAGTAAGCCCGGCTCAGATGGTGGCAGCAACTCGTCAAGACAGGCAGACAGAATCGTGCACATCCCTAAGAATGTGGGCAAGGAATTTAAGAGGGGGGATGACATACAAAGGTGGTTTCAGGGGTACGAGGCAGCAATCCACATGAATGGGGTCCCTGAGGAGAATAGGGGAGCAGGATTATGGCCTCACTTCCCTGAAAAAGCGAGAGACACTTTAATAGCTTTGGGTAAGGGGTATCACCTCACCTATCCAGACATGAAGGACGCCCTCCTCACTAATTATGGTCTTACTCCTGAAAAGTACAGGGATCAGTTCAGGTCCAGTAATAAGTCTAATGCCAACACTTGTTTGGAGTGTGTGGATGTGTTTTGCTGGTCACTGGATGGCTGGGTGAAGGGCTGTAATGTAACAGATTATCAGGGGCTCTACAATTTGATTGCATGGGTGCACTTGTCCAGTCTATGTTTTGCAGATCTGCTCCAGCAACTAGTTGATAGTAAGCTGACTGACCCTAGGAAGCGTGCTCTGAGGCGGACCGCTGGGTGAGTACCAGGGTCCACAAGAAAGCGTTTGGGGGACTCAGCCAAAGGTGGGCAGGGTCCCCAGAAGAAAAGTGGGGGGGCAAGGGTACAGCACAGGAGTTCTCTAAGGGCCCCCAAACGAACACCCAGGGTAAAGGTTCCCATCCCCCCGGAGATAAGAAACAGGGGGTTTCATCAGGAAAGCTTGCTGAGACCAGCCCCACAAATGTTTTGCCTGTGACCAGGTGGGGCACATAAAGCGGGACCCCAGGTGCTCCCAGGGGGCACAGCTACCCGCTGGTGGGCAGTCCAAGGTGTTGGCTTGTGTAGCATTTGGAGATGAGGAGGAGTACCCACAAGAGGGTGGGGACCCCACAGAAATGACCCTCATCTCACTAGGGGGCAGCAAGATGGTCACAGAGGCCCAGGTGCCCCCTAACACAAAGAAATACAGTACCTAGGTGACCATCAAAGGGAAAAGGGTAGAGGCTCTACGGGATACCAGCACCAGTGTGACCTCAGTTCGGTGTTACCTGGTCTCTGAGAGGCAGGTAGTCCCCAGGCATTTCACCAAGTAATTGCAGTCGACAATTCAGAGCACCAGTGTCTGGTTCCCTTCGAGTGGGGGGGTGGGGTCTCAGGTCCTTTGAGGGTAGTTCTGAGCCCTTTTATGCCTGTGGATTGTCTGCTCGGGAATGACCTGGAGCAGTCCTTGTGGAATGATGTTGAGCTCAGGTCCCACTTGGAGATGCTTGGGTTGCCGGAGTGGGCATGCGTGTCCACTCTGTCCATGGCTGCCAGTGAGGGTGATCAGAGGGACCCGGAGCCTGAAACAGTGGCCCAGGTCCCTGCCAAGAGAAAGGGCCGGGGACGCAGAAAACCGCCCCCTGAAGTTCCCACGGCCCGGGAGGAGGCGGACCTTGAGGGGGACGCCCCAGTGCCTACAGGGGAACAGGTAGCCAAACTGGGGGATATCTCTGAGCTGACCCATTGGCAGCAAGAAGGGGGTCCCACCAGGGAGGAATTCTGCCAGGAGCAGAAAGAGTGCCCTTCTCTGGAGGGTCTGCGGCAGCAGGCCGCAGCCCAGGCGACTGGGGATCAGTCTGGGTCAAATTGGATCTACTGGGAGAATGATCTCCTGTACAGTGAGCCTAAGGACGCGGAACCTGGGTCAGCCCGTGTGCTGGTGGTACCTCAGCGCTTCCGGACCTTCCTACTGGGTCTGCCTCACGACGTGCCTTTGGCAGGACATTTGAGGCAGGGCAAGACCTTTGACAGGCTTGTCACCAACTTCTTCTGGCCTCAAATGCGAAGGCAGTCGGATGTGTATCGTCTGTCTTGCCAAACTTGCCAGGCAAGTAGCAAGAGTAGGAGGAAGGTCAAAGCTCCTCTCCAACCATTCCCCGTTGTTGGGACACCCTTTGAAAGTGTAGGGATGGACATTGTGGGGCCACTGGACCCCAAGACAGCCATGGGTAACATGTACATCCTGGTCTTGGTGGACCATGCCACCGATACCCGGAGGCATTCCACCTCAAGACAACGACGGCACCAGTGCTGGGTCGGGCGTTAATGGGGATCTTTTCCCGCGTGGGGTTCCCCAGAGAGTTGGTTTCTGACAGGGGGAACAACTTAATCTTGAAGTATATGACATCCCTGTGGAAGGAGTGTGGTGTTACTTACAAGTTCACCACCCCTTACCACCCCCAAGGTAACGGTCTGGTAGAAAGGTTCAACCAGACCTTGAAGGGCATGATCAAGGGTCTCACCGAACCCATGAGGCATAAGTGGGACGTCCTCTTACCGTGCCTTCTCTTTGCGCACCAGGAGGTACCCCAGAAGTCTCTCGGGTTCAGTCCCTTTGAGCTCCTGTACGGGCACCCCGTGCGAGGACCTCTAAGCTTGATGAAGGAAGGCTGGGAAGCCGCTCCTAGGGAAACCCCCCAGGATGTGTTTAGCTACATGCTGGCCTTCCGAAACCAAACTGCCCGCTTCAGGAAACTCGCTCAAACGAACCTCGAGGCCAGCCAGGAAGAAATGAAGAAGTAGTATGACCAGAATGCCACTATGGTTGAGTTTCAACCTGGACAAAAAGTGTGGGTTATGGCCCAGTGGAACCTTGTGCCTTGCAGGACAAGTGGACTGGGCCCTTTGAGGTGGTGGAGTGCAAAAGTGAAGTCACCTACCTGGTGGATTTGCAGGCTCCCCAGAACCCTTTATGGGTCCTCCACATGAATCGCCTCAAGCCCCACTTCAAGAGGTCCGAAGTGAGCATGCTCTTGGCGACGGGTGACGGGGTAGAAGCGGAAAGTGAGCCTCTCCTAGACCTCCTGTCTGCCCAAGAGGGGGATAGGTCAGTGGATAGTGGGATCCTCTCCTCGACCCTGACCTCTGAGCAACAGAGCGAGTGTCGCCAGTTGCTAGGGCACTTTGCCCTGCTATTCTCCTTGACCCCAGGTGCTACTCACTGGTGTACCCACGATGTGGACACCGGTGAAAGCACCCCTGTGAAACATAAGATATACAGGTTGGCTGACCGGGTCAAAGCCAGCATCAAAGAGGAGTTCTCAAAGAAGTTGGCGTTAGGGGTGGTTGAGCCATCCAGTAGTCCATGGGCCAGCCCGTGGTCTTGGTCCCAAGGTTACAGCACCCGGTGCCACACCAGAACTGAGGTTCTGTGTGGACTACCGGAGGATCAATGCTGTCACTTGGACGGATGCACACCCCATCCCCCGAGCTGATGAGCTCATCGATCGGTTGGGAGCTGCCGAATTCCTTCGTACATTTGATTTAACGTCGGGGTACTGGCAGATTGCTCTAACCAAGGGGGCCAAGGGAAGATCAGCATTCTCAACCCCGGAAAGACATTACCAGTTCTGTGTGATGCCCTTCGGGTTGAAGAATGCCCCTGCCACCTTTCAGAGGTTGGTCAACCAGGCGTTGGCCGGGCTGGAGGAATTTAGCGCTGCATACCTGGACGACATTGCGGTGTTCATTTCCAGTTGGGACGAACACCTGCAGCACCTCGGGGAAGTGTTGAAGGCGCTGCAGAATGAAGGCCTCACAAATAAGGCCAGTAAGTGCCATATCGAGCAGGGTTCGGTGGTGTACTTGGGACACCAGGTAAGGAGCGGCCAGGTGGCGCCCCTGCAGCCCAAGATTGACACCATCCTGGCTTGGGAACCCCAAGACCCAGAAAGAGGTGAGGGCCTTCTTAGGACTCACCGGGTACTACAGGAGGTTTTTTAAGGGATATGGCACCATGGTTGCCCCGTTAATGGAGTTGACTTCCAAGAAGCGGTCAAAGCCAGCATAAAAGAGGAGTTCTCGAAGGTGTTGGCATTAGGGGTGGTTGAGCCGTCCAGTAGTCTATGGGCCAGCCCCGTGGTCTTGGTCCCAAGGTTACAGCACCCGGTGCCACACCAGAACTGCGGTTCGGTGTGGACTACCGGGGGCTCAATGCTGTCACTCGGACAGATGCACACCCCATCCCACGAGCTGATGAGCTCATCGATCGGTTGAGAGCTGCCAACTTCCTTAGTACATTTGATTTAACGTCTGGGTACTGGCAGATTGCTCTAACCAAGGGGGCCAAGGAAAGATAGGCATTCTCAACCCCAGAAGGACATTACTAGTTCCGTGTGATGCCCTTCGGGTTGAAGAATGCCCTTGCCACCTTTCAGAGGTTGGTCAACCAGGTGTTGGCCGGGCTGGAGGAATTCAGCGCCGCATACCTGGACGACATTGCGGTGTTCAGTTGGGACGAACACCTGCAGCACCTCGGGGAAGTGTTGAAGGCGCTGCAGAAAGAAGGATTCACAATTAAGGCCAGTAAGTGCCAGATCGGGCAGGGTTCGGTGGTGTACTTGGGACCCCAGGGAAGAAGCAGCCAGGTGGCGGCCACTGCAACCCAAGATTGACACCATCCTGACTTGGGAGCCCCCCGAGACCCAGACAGAGGTGAGGGCCTTCTTAGGACTCACCGGGTACTACAAGAGGTTTGTTAAGGGATATTGCCCCATTGTTACCCCCTTAATGGAGCTGACTTCTAGGAAGCAGCCAAAAAAGGTGATCTGGACTGAGTCCTGCCAGAAGGCCTAGGATGCTCTGACGGCCGCCATGTACACGGCCCCCCTGCTCAAGGCCCTCGACTTCTCAAAGGAATTTGTCATACAGACCGACGCGTCAGAGCATGGAGTGGGAGAAGTGCTCTCACAGCTGAATGAAGAGGGCCTAGACCAGCCTGTATTCTTCCTTAGCCGGAGACTACTCCCCAAGGAACAGAGGTTGTGTGCCATAGAAAGTGAAGTTTTTGCTGTGATCTGGGCACTGAAGAAGCTGAGGCCCTACCTGCTTGGGACTCACTTCTGGGTTCAAACCGACCACAGGCCCCTCAGATGGTTAATGCAGATGAGGGGGAGAATCCGAAACTGCTGAGGTGGTCCTCTCCCTACAGGGAATGGACTTTACGCTGGAGCACCGCCCTGGCACAGAGCACCCAACGCAGATAGCCTGCCCAGGTTCTTCTTCCTTACTCAAGAGAACTCCCAGGTGAGTGGGTAGTTCTCCCTACTTTCAGCTGGAGGGGACATGTGTTAGACTTGACATCTTTTGGCGTGTTTCCCCTGAGTTTTTACTTTCTTACCTCCCGGTTTTGACTCTATTTTTGCTGGCGTAACGTTTCTGCACACTTTTCGCACTGCTGATCAATGGTAAAGTGCAGGCGCTGTCTGTGTCAATTGTGTTATGGATTGGTGTTTCCACGATTGGATATTTGATTTACTTGCTAGTCCCTAGTAAAGTGCACTGAGTGTGCAAGTGCCTGTGAATCAAATGCTACTCGTGGGCCTGCAGCACTGATTGTGCCACCCACGTGAATAGCTCTGAAAATGTACCTCAGACCTGCCATTGCGGAGTCTGCCCGCAGTTTGTAACTGCCATGTCGACTTGGCCAGTGCACACACTTGCCAGTCCCTAACCTTCCCTTTTCAACATGTCAGTCCCCCCTAAGGCAGGCCCAAGGTACCCCTGTGGGCAGGGCCGGACAGGGAACCAAAACCGGCCCTGGCAAAGTGCTCGGCCGGCCCCCCGCCCCCCGGGCGGGAGTGGGGCGAGCGCTTTGCCAGGGCCGCTTTTCAGCCGATTTTGTTACACGGCCGATTTTGCAGCTATGCTGCAAAAACGGCTCTGCAACAAAAACGGCCCCCAGGGCCCAAAACCGGCCCCCACCCTTGCAGCCGACCGGGGGATTGCCCGGTGCCCACAACGGCCAGTCCGGGCCTGCCTGTGGGCAGGGTGCAATGTATGTGAAAGGCAGGACATGCCCAGGTGTGTGTGGCATGTCCTGATAGTGGATAACAGCCAATTTAGTTTTTCACTATTGAAAGGCTACCTGTTCTTTTAGGCCAGAATGGACAGTTTGATTATAACATCTTATAATCCTAAACTTACCCAGGGAACAAGGTAGAAATTCAAGTTTAGTATGGATGAACTCAGAATGTTAAAATAAATACTGTAGTGAAGGTGATTTTTACATTCTGTGTTTGAAAATACCACTTTTAGAAAGTAAGTATTTTCTTGCTCAGTCATCCTGTGTGCCTCTGCTGGAATGTGGATTGCCTGTCTGGGTTTCGATGACAGAAGGCTGGGGAGCAGGAGGGCTCCAGATAATCTAGGTAGGGTCAGGAAAGGGCTTATAACCTGGGCTGCAATGGGGGAAGGGGAAGGAGATTTACTTGCACCTCAAAGGGCCTGGTCTGCCTCTGACAATGCCGTCTCCACCTCCTGCCAGGAATTCACACCAGAGAAGGCAGAACTGGTTCTGGCTGGGCACAGACAACCTCTGCCTAGAGGATCAAAGGATTTTTGGATACAAATGTTGGGGCCCAGACCCCTGAACTTTAGTATTCATCGGGATCAAGAAGACTGCCAAGAAGAAGAGCTGGAGAAGCTGTGAGGAGGAACTACCACTTTGCTCTGCGCGTTGCTGGGCTGACCTGCAGTGGCTGCCTCTGTCTTGGGCAGTGAAAGGCCTGGACTGGACTTTCTGCAACCTATTTTGCGATTTGTTGTTCACAACGCCGTGGTAGCCCCGGGCTGAGCTATTGACATCGAGGAACTTTGTTTGAAACTTGTTTTGATAACTACAGACTTTTTTTACATATAGTATTGTGGATTTTTGTCGTTTTTGGTCTTGTTTTAATTATATAAAAATATTGGATATTTTTCTAAACTGGTGTGGTGTCATTTTGTAGCACGTACACTGTATTACGGTGGGTTATGTGCAAATAATTTACACACTGCCTCTAAGATAAGCCTGACTGCTCATGCCAAGCTACCAAGGGGGTGAGCAGGGGTTCTTTTAGGAGTGTAACTCCCTTATCCTGACTAGAGTGGAGATTTTGCCTGGCTTCTGCCCTTGCCCTAGCCTAACAGGAATCACATTTCTAACAGCTTATTTAATGTAATAAGGAAACCCAATGTTATCCTACAGATGGGGTAGGCTTGCAGTTGTGAAAAACAGATGTATGAGTTTTTCAATACCAGGACATGTGAAACTCAAAAGTACATGTCCAACTTTTTTAATACACTTCACCCTGTCCTGTAGGTTATCCGCAGCCTACCCTAAGGGTGACTCATATGTATTATAAAGGAAGGTTAGGAGCAGCCGCTTCGTAATTCACTTGAATGTGCTGTTCCAGGGCAGTGCATGTTGTGGCTTCTCTGAGGGAAGCACATTCTGCATAATACAGCACACTTTCCCTGTTTGCACACGGCACACATTTTGAAAGGTGCACCACGGGACAAACAGGGAAAGTGCCCAGCATACATAATACAGACCAATGATGTTTTATTTGAGTCCAGCACAACATGTGCCTCACTTAACCTATTAAAACTAACGTCTGATGTTGATGAGATTAATACATCCTTGTGTGTTTCTACTCATTAAAAATACATAATTCCCAATTTTCTGAGATAAAGGACATGGACTATGCCAAATCTTTGCATAACAAGGAGAGAATCACTCACATAGAGGGTATATTCACAAACTGCATTTTGTAGTATGCTTAGTAGTACTACAATTGTACTTCTCATGTACTAGAACATTATTTTCACTGACCTCCGTGCAGAGGACTCCACCTCTCCTGTATTTTTTTGTGCAGAGATAGAGGGAGTGGTTGAAAAATCAGAAATATTTACTACAAGATGGGAATACATTAGGGAGTAGTAAGCTGGGTTACGAGAGGAACAAAGACCCAACCACAAAAGAGTAAGCCAATTGCATTCACAAACTACATCTGTAGAGCTACAACAGTCAAAAAGAACCCAAAACAATAGTAAATGCACTCCAGCTCAGACCTTAAGTAAGTCCACTGCCACACATGGCCAAACAGTGGTACTGCAAAACACTACCATAGAAAAGAATTGAGATGACAAATAACTGTACAAACATATAAAAAATAATGGAACATGTATTTTTTAATATCAAAATAAGTGAGATTTGTATGACATCCTATGTAAAGTACACATTTTTTGCTTATCATCCAATGTTCTTGGAATTATTCAAAATAATTCTTTATACTTTTATATCAAGTGGAAATTATTTTTTTAACATCTTGCTTTTTTTGCTTTTTTAGCATATTCAGTTTAATGTTAAAACAAGGGTAATTTATCTTTTACTTAATGGTTTTACATTTATATGTATTATATATATTTTAAATACTGTAGATTCATCCACTTTAACATTTTTTTTCAGTAAATATAAGGCATGTTTTCTTGCACTACCTTCCCTAAAATGTATGAGATGTTCTTGTTGCATCATGTAATGTCTTGGTAATGTCTCATAACTTTATTCAAGGTACAGGCCCGCCTGTCAGTCATCTGAGGGAGACAGCTATATCATGGAGAGAATCCCTCATTGCATGAATATCCTCCTGCACATTAGACTGCTGTTTATAAAACTGATCTTCCCAGCAAGCAAGATTAAGCCATGCCAACCCATACACCTGCATGTGTGGCCGTCTGACATGGCCAGCAAGTTGTCCAGTACAGAGAGAGGTACCATCTGGGCAGTTTGGGGGGAGAGGGGAAGACTTAGGAATGGGGAATACCTGTTTCCCACCAGACGCTTTCTGCTCCTCAGATGATCGACAAAAGAGCAGAGCTGCACCTTTATGGGAGGAGTGTGCAGGAGATTGTACGAAGGTGCCTGTTAGTTGAGGTCAGTGTGGAGGTGAGTATTATTTCGGTAGAACAAGCATCCCTGGCTACTTAGCTAATGGCTGCAGACTGGCAATCCTCAGAAGTGATTTAGGAGGAATGAGACCCAGACGTTCACCAGGTTACGTCACTCTAATGGACTGGGTGACTACCATATGTTGTATTTTGGAAAAAGTCTACATCCAGGGTAGGTCTTAGTAAGAGAAGTCAAGGGGAGAGACAGGAAACTGGCCAATTAGTGCTGACTGGCTGCTGACACACAATTAGTTTGACTTTTTACCTATTTAATGCATGATCATTAATTTAGCTTCTTTTTTATTTGCATAGTATTGCCAATTTGGTGTACATAGTGCGATTTTATTTTATTTGGAGTATCTATCCCAATTTGTCATGATTTTATTTTATCAAACAAACCCACCCGCAGAGACCTAGCCAGGGGAGGACTTTACCTCCCAGACTCGCCGGTCTCCCAGCAGCACCAGCAGTGTGCCCTGAGGTGCCTAAAGCAACGCTGCGGCCTGCGGCCACTGAAGCCTGCCCAGAGACCAAGTCAGGGGAGAATGACAACTCCCAAATTACCCGGTCTGCCAGCATGCCGAGCAACGCGCCCGGAGGTACCTAAAGCAAAGTCACGGCCCGCTGTGCGGGACGCGCCCTGGCCATGTCAGGGTGTAGTTCGGGCCAAGGGCGGGCCCGTCTGTACCCGCCCCCCTCTCTAACATCCTCATTCGAGGTACTGCTTGCTTGCCTTGGTGCCCTTTTTAGGGTTGGCGACGCAGCGCGAAGCGCTGTTGCCAGCGAGATCTATTGTTGCTGACTTGCCTCGAAAGGGGGACAGGAGATGGGCACGCACTGGGCGATTGGAGCCTGTGAATGCGCACGTACAGACACGCAGTGTGCACATCTCCTGTCCCCCTTCCATCCATGCAAGCCAGATGCATGCAGTCACTGCACCTACAAACACACACACATGCACCAGCCGCCCCCAGCCAGTGTCCTCTCCCTCAACGCGCGCATGGCGTGCTTTCGCTTTCCCTCCCTCCGGCGTTTCAGCCCACGCTCTGCCCTCTCTATGTCTTCTCTCCTACCGGCCCTGCAGCGCTGGTACCGGTAGAATGATGCCCAAGATGCGTGTGCTGTGGCTCCTCTGGGATCTGTGGGCCCCGGCTGGGCCAGCAGAACAACAGTGTAAACAGGTACAGGCAGGGGTTTCTCCTCAGCTCAAGAGCTGCAGCCTCCTTTGTCCGTTGGTGACTGCACGATCCGTAGGCCTTGAGCTGACTTGATCTATGCGCCCAAGATGGTCAGCAAGGCTCTCTTACCTGTTTTTAATGCGGTCCGTCCCGCTGTGGCTCCGCCTGAAAGGTGGGAGTGTGTTATCTCCTGCTCAGGTATTGAGGCTAGGCGGTTGTTCGTAACTCGCCTTCCCGCACGGCTAATGGAATGAGAGGCGGTCACAGAAAGCGATAGAAGGGGGAGGAGCAATAGAGCGAGAAGCAGGCAAGAGCGCCGTCAAGCCAAAATGAGCGTGAGAGCGCCACCTATGGAAAACCAACCAAATGCACGGCCGACTGCTCAATTACAGTAGTACAAAAAATATCGCATATTTAATTTACACCTAGACAACGGTGTTACGTTAACCTGGATTTTACATACTTGTTATTCCAAATAACTGCTACGGTGTCTTCAACAGAACGAGGAGGGTTTTGAAAAATAATAACAGGTATTTTACTATGCCAATGAATGAAGGGCTCCGAGGGCATCTTGAACACTGGGGCTACTTTCAGGGTCCAGTCCTGTGCTCTTGGGTCCGTGCAATGGGTTCTGGAGTCCGGTGCTGCACAGACTGGTTAGGGGTTCACTTATCTGTCAGATGATGGGCAAGGTAAGGGGGTAGTGTGGAGTTTGTTGTGTCCCTTGGTTTGGCGGGGGGTTGTCCAGACACAGTACCGTTCTGCCCGTCAGACTGGCTGTGGGTCCAGGGCAGCTCTTGACTCCTTTTCTCTTATACCGAGCACTCCGAGGCCCCTTGAAGCGGCACAAGGCGCCTTATAAAAACCACTGTCGCCTCAAAGTCCCCTTTTCCGCTCCGTCTGCCCCTGCTCATATCCAGCGGCCCCGGGTTCCAGGGCGCCCCGATGTGAACGCCCGTGACCCTGTTCTCGTAGTTTTTTGCTCAACTGCACAACCTCTTTTTCTTTCATATGTTTCAATATTTATAGCGTTGCATGCATCTGAAGTCCGCATCAGGGTGCTTTTGAGTTCGACTCTCGGAATGCTTCTGCATTGCGACAAAGTTCTTTTTTGCAGGAAAATAGAGATCCTCTTTTGGGTTCGATCTGGGGGTGAAATGAAACTCATCACTTTTCTAATAATAGTCGTTGCTTACGAGAACCAAGGCTGGCAGTAACTGCGCCTCGTTTACTGCCAGACTTGCTTGTCATAAGCAAGGACTACAAGGACAAAGTGCTTATTTACGCACAGCTTTCAGGTTTTCAAAACACATAAATAAAAGGTATTGTTATTTACAATGCCAATAGCTCAAACTCTCGCAAATGCGAGACCTATTGCATTGCAAGTGCTTGTTTCTGTATCTATTTGTGGCTATAGCTAGCAAGACTACTGTGTAACTGCAGCGGTCAGAGCCATGACACCTCAAAAAGACATGGATTGTCTGAGGTCCCGCCAGCCCTACGAAATAGCTTATGATAACTTTATAGTTTTTGCCAATTGTTTGCTTCTCTGACAGCGGCTAACTTGCGAGAAAACAGGATAGCTTACAAAGGCTGCTATTTTTGACAAGCTTCATGGGTAAAAGGAAGGCAGAGGAGGGTACAAATGGCCCAGGAAAACAAAGAAGGCCAAAATAAATGAGCTAAAAAAGGCAGCGGGCAAATGTGTTATAGATCGGATTGATGACCTCTTGGGGGATTGTGAACAGCTGCTGAATCCTGTTAGTACTGAGCCCCCTGTATTGGAACCCACAAGAGAATCTTCTATACTGTTGGGTACGGACGGGTGTCAACCCTGAATTCCAACTATGTTTATGAAATTAAAAAATTGTCCCAGGAGTGCAGAATCGAATATGGATGAAAGTAGGAATCTTGATTTAGGACCTAATTCCTTGATAAATGTACCATCTGGTGATGTTGTTTTTCCATGTAAAAACCGGTTTCTACCTCTACTTGAACTAACTGATAATCTTTACAGAATTTTAGCACTAGCAGTCTGTCTATTAGTTCAACAGTTGCTTTTATCCCTCCTGCTACTAGTCCAACAGCTGCCATCTTCCCAGTTGTCACTTCTGCCACTGATTGTACTCCATTGATTTTGGAACTTAAAGCGGAGGTGGGTGAACTAAAAGCCATTATTAGCCAGCTGATAACAACATTTAAAGAACTTCAGTCGCCTAAACATGTTAATCCTGGGGTTATCAGGATCATCAGGCATATGTTAGAATGATCCACATCTTACCCTTATCCCTGGCTAGTATGCCTGCGGTTCACAACCGCCAACCCCCTCTGAATACTGTGTTTTCAGGTCGTAAACCTTGTGAGAGTGGTTCTAGTCCCCTGACTGTTGCTGGGTGTTTGCCTAAACCCATTTCCGTTCAAGAAGGTTGCACCGGGCCATTATTTCATTCTTCTTATGATAAGGGCCCATGGAGACATGTTGGGGTGCAGGGGGGTGGTGCAGAGAGTCTAGTTTAAACCAAAAGAGAAAGAATCTACAGGCACATGACTCTGTTCCGGATAGAATTTATATGGTGAATATTCCGAATGCCCACACCTCTTATGAGAAGTATGAGTCAGAAGATTCGCTTATTAACAAGGTAACGCACTGGATAAGGCATTTTGGGGATGGCGCTTTGTGATTCGAGATGATATCCTTGGTGCACGGAGATGCCCTGCGGCAAACCCACAAATGTTATTGTACTGTCTTTGAGGGATGGGAGGGTTGGGGAAAATTTGGTTGCACTAGATGCCAGAAGCTGCTCACCTAACAACTCAAGTATGCAGTTTAAATATGGAAGTCAAGGTCATGACTTGTCCATTGGTGTTCACTGGGGTAAAAGACACATATCTCCTTTAAAGGACGTGGATTGACTTGAGGCAAGTACCAGAACCACTTCACCAACGTTTCATGGGTCAATTGAGGGCATAATTGACTGGCCTAGGCCTAGGCCAGGGTCCATGTTTACTGTACCTTTATCTGTATATAATACGATAATAGATAGAGCTGCTGTATCTGGGCCTGGTAGCTGCGAGGGGATTCCTCGACATGGTGATAACTGTATGGCTGCAGTTACTCCCCTGCTTATGGAGAATGATAGTAACCAAGACACTTATCCTGATACTGAGTATATGTATTCCATGGGGCAATTAACCAATGCTAACCTAGTAGTATCACTAACCCTAACTCTGTTCCTCTAGATAAACCTGAATGTGTGGTCCATTCTAGTATAGAGGAGGAAAATCTACCTCTAAATTCTAGCTTGTCAGTTATATCGTGGAATATTGCCGGGATCTACCCAAAACTATATGACTGTGGGTGGTTTACGCTTATAAACGACAACGATATTTGAATTTTTCAGGAGACCTGGGCTACCAAGAGAGTATTTACAGCGGTTACACCACATATAGCCTTGAGGCGCTAGCCCCAAGGAACACAGGGAGGGCAGTTTAGCAATTTTTGCAAAAAACTCTATTGCTTGTACTCACAAACATATGCAAATCAACTCACTGGACCTAATGGGGATTCAGGCATCTTTTCCGACAGGGCTAGTAGTATCCATCTTCAATGTTTATGTCAGGTCTATCTCTTCAGGGAACGACTCGCCCACTTCACACATGCTAGATGAACTGGTGGGTACCTACCAGCCACAGACTAAGGTGCTGGTAGCTGGGGATTTTAATACCATGTTTGAGCCTTCCACGTTACTAGATTCCCTAACTGAGGATGAGGATGAACTGTGGAGAATCCCTAATCTAATGACTAATGTAGGAGGCTCACATAATACAAAGTAAGTATGGGCGGAAAATTCGTTCCGCTCGCGGAATTTGCGGATTTTCCGTGATTTTGCGATCTGCAAATCGCGCGAATTTTGCTCAGGAAGCACTTACAGGGTTACAGCAGGTGCCCAAGTTGAAGCCAATTTCTTTGTAGCCATTTACAAAATGGTTACAAAGAAATTAACTTCAACTTGGGCACCTGCTGTAACCCTGTAAGTGCTTCCTGAGGCGCCTCGTTGCCTACTTGCAACTATTCTCTGACCCTGCTCTGACCCTCGAAGCAGGGTCAGAGAATAGTTACAATTAGGCAATGAGGCGCCTGTCCCAACAATTAAACCTCAGCAGGAAGCACTTACAGATAAAAAAAAGCAGGTGCCCGAGTTGAAGTTCAAATTCATTAACGCATTATAATCAGCCCAAGAATCTAGTGAGCACGGTCGATGCTAGGCAGGTGTGCTTTCTCCCCAGATCTAGCCGGGACGAAAGCTCTGGCAACCTGGGAAAAAGACTTAGGTTATTTACTGATAAATCAGACACGGCTGTACTGCTGTGAACAAACATGCTATGTGTCCAATAATCATAGTTACAAATTGCTACATTTTAGATACTTACACAGAGCATACATTACACCGTGCCTGCAGGCCAAGATGGACCCAACCAAATCACACAACTGTGCTAGATGTGTCATGGCATATTGGGGGGAGGTTTTCCACCAGTTGTCCTTGATGATTGAACACACGATTCTACCCACTCCGCTAATGGCCCTGCTGGGTTACGTCAAGCCATTACAGGTGGGAATGAGGAGATGTGCTGCCAGTCAGTCAGTCAAAATACTTTATTTCGATAATTCAATATCATAAAAAGACGGTGACACATTTTATAAACATTATATATACAGTATTTACACATTAAAAATTATTACAGTAAATATATTAAAGAAGAAAATTATTTTAAAACACATCACAAGTAATTTGCCTCCTTATAACATTTCCCAGTAGAAAATGATATTTACAATACAAATGTCCAGCTTCATATGAGTGCAGTTAATCACAATTTAACATTTTCCTCTTCCTAAGCCGAACAGCACCCACCAAATAGCTAGCCACATAAAAAAGAACCCTAGGGTTATTTAATAATTGCAGGTATAGGAGAGCGGGCTTAACTTGAAAAAACCCTGCCTCCTTTAGGATGGGAACAAGGAACTTCCTCCTTACTGCCGTGTAGTGGCCACAAAACATCAAAAAATGCATTGTGTCCTGCTTAGAGAAATTATCGCAGGTGCACGGCAGTGCCTGTTCAGGGGTGCTCCAATCTGGAAAATGACCTAAGATCAGATGAATCATATTGAGGCGAAAACGAGTTAAAAGAAACCTGTGGTAAGAACGATTAACTAAAATAAGGTAAAGTTCAGGTCCGGGGGGATTTGCAACAATGAGATTAGCCCTTACCGTGGATTTTCTGAGCTCAATTTCCTCTCTATCTAAGGACAACATCTGTAACATAGCCTCCTTAGTTTGAGCAATGTCCTTACAGGTTATTGTTTCTGGTGAGGAAAAGAGCACCGGTCTCCCAAGTTTGTAAAAACACTGTTTAACATAAGACAACCACTGAATTTTATTTACATTGTCTAGTAAGAGGCAATCTTTAAGAATAAGATGATTCAAGGAAAGTTCATCATTCAACCAACTTTTCAGCCAAGTTATTAAGGGGGCCACTCTTAACTTGTCTGTGACAAAACCGGCCCTTAACTCTGAATGAATCGAGTATGAGGGAATGGACTGTGGCACTGATAAAACCGATCTCATGAATTTATTTTCAGTGACTTGGAGACAGTCTATAACACTATATCCCCATAATGAGCAGCCATATGTGGCTACAGCCAGGCACTTAGCTTTATAGATGTTCAGCAGAGCTGTTATAGGCCTAGCCCCCAGTTTTTTACTAAAGCCCATGATTGCAGAGGAGGTTCTGGCAAAGGCACAATTTCTATTTTTAATCTGCGGTCCCCAGTTCCCCTTCTCTTCGAAGATGATTCCCAAATACGGGAATATGGGCACTCTGCTAAGTTCCTCCTCACCACAAAGGAAAGTTTTCGACTTTTTCTTTCTTGAACCCTTCCCCATGATCATAATTTGCGATTTCTTTACATTTATTTTAAGGTCCAAGGATTTCATAAAATGCCAAAAAGCATCTAACAAACGCCCTGTCCGTGATAGAAGGACCGTGTCATCTGCGTATAGGAGAACCGGTATGCCAAGTTCCCCCATACCCGGTATGTCGTACGTGGCCTCCCTAAGTACAGGTTCAAGGGCGTTTATAGAGATTGTAAACAGAAGGGGGGCCATAATGCACCCCTGCCTGACCCCACTTTCCAATTTAAAATGACTAGAACACCGCCCCTCTGCGTTCACCCTGACAGAGGCCAAGAGACCCGAATGTAGGTCCGCCAAAAGATTAACCAGGGCGCGATCAAGACCCAAATCGATTAAAATCTGCCAAAGCTTTGTGCGATTTACGAGGTCAAAAGCCGAGGAAAGGTCCATGAACCCCAGGTACAGGTACATTGACCCATCCTTGGCCTTAGTATATTTATCCACCAGCAGTTGTAGATTAAGGCACTGATCCAAAGTGCTCCGTTTGGATCTAAATCCGTATTGCACATTTGACAGTATCCCTCTGTCATCAAGCCAGTCTTGTAATTTGTGCAGAATGACCCGTCCCAGGATTTTAACCGATGAATCTATTAGGGAGATCGGTCGATATCAAGCTGGATCTACCCTGTCTCCCTTTTTGAAAACTGGGATAATAATGGATTCTTTCCAAGATGCTGGGATGTTGTTATGGTTCAATGCATTAAAGACCTTACACACCTACCACTGCGCCTTCGGCCTGGTCGCCCCCACGCTCCTCGCTTCTCCTGCTCTGTGCCCCCTGCTGCCAGTGCCTGAGCCTCCTGCTGCCTGCTCGCCGTTCCCGGCGCCCCAGCCGCCACAGGGCCGCCCGCCAAGCCCGCACAGACTTTCCCGCCGCTACCTGCCTCGGCCCCGCCCCCCCGCGAGCCGATTGGCTCACACGCACCCGCCTCCCTGCGAACCCTCCCTCCCGGCTCCCTTCTTATGACGCCCCCTGAGCGACCGCGCAGCGGACACGCGCAGCGGGAGAACCGAATGAGCGCCGAAGGTGCGCCAAAGGTAAGCCCGTCTGCGCCCGTCCGCGCCGGGACCGCGCCCAGTGCCTGGACCCCTGGCCTCCACCGACGGAAGCCGACCCGACGGACCTACGACGCCACCGAACTCAACGCACTCAACGTCGGTAGAATCCCAGGCTGCTACCGAGCCACCCCGAGACGCACCCACGGACCCTTCAGCTGCCACTCCTGCAAGTTCACCTGCACTCGGACCTACACCACACCAGCACCGTCCAAGCCGAACTCCTGCAGCAACCACCTCAAGTGCATCCTGCTCAACACCCGCTCCGTCCACAGACACGCCGTCGAGCTCTGGAACCTGCTCGACACCACAGCCCCAGAAGTCGCTTTCCTCACGGAAACCTGGATGAACGCCTCCTCATCGCCATCGCCATCACAGACGGCTACAAGATCATCCGGAGGGACCGCATCAACCAGACTGGAGGAGGCATCGCCATCATCCACAGGAACACCATCCGCATCACGACCAACACCGACGACACCCTCACACCCGCCGAGCACCTGCACTTCCAGATTCACACCGACCCCAAGACCACCCTCAGAGGCACCCTCATCTACAGACCCCCGGGACCACGCACACAATTCAGCGAGGACATCGCCGACTTCGTCAGCCCGCACGCCCTCTCCTCCGCTGACTACATCCTCCTCGGGGACCTCAACTTCCACCTGGAGAACAACAACGACCGCAACACCACCACCCTGCTGGACAACCTCGCCAACCTCGGACTCAAGCAACTGGTGACCACCCCCACCCACTACGCCGGACACACACTCGACCCGGTCTTCTCATCCAGCAATGACATCGCCTTCAGCCACGCCACCGGACTCCACTGGACGGACCACAGCTGCGTCCACTTCAGATTCAGAAGGACCACGATCCACCATCACCAGCAACAGGCTGTGCGCAGAAGCTGGAACAAGATCACTGCCGACCAGCTCGCTACTTCCCTGAGCAAGAACCCTCCCACCAGCACAACGAACCCCAGCCAAGCGGCCACCAACCTCACAAAATGGATCAGCGACTGCGCAGACGACCTCGCCCCTCTGAAGACCCCGCCAAACAGACCCGGCAGCAAGAAAGCCCCATGGTTTAACGACGAACTGAAGAGCTCCAAGAAGAACTGCAGAGCACTCGAGAAAACCTGGCGCAGAGACCCAACACCGGACAACATGACTGCCCTCAAGCTCGCCACCCGAAAACACCACCAACTGATCCACGCCACCAAGAAAACCGCATTCAAGGAACAACTGGACAACAACGCACACAATAGCAAGGAGCTCTTCAACATCGTTAAAGAGCTCTCCAACCCCA
Organism: Lissotriton helveticus; assembly: GCF_964261635.1. Classification (NCBI taxonomy): domain Eukaryota; kingdom Metazoa; phylum Chordata; class Amphibia; order Caudata; family Salamandridae; genus Lissotriton; species Lissotriton helveticus. Next base: position 1,149,243,099 of record NC_136069.1, read on the forward strand.
ACGCCGGAAACAACGACATCACCCCTTCGCAAGACCTCTGCAACTCCCTCGCCTCCTACTTCCACAACAAGATCGCGGACATACACAACAGCTTCTGCACTCAACCGACGCACGCCACGATCGAACCACCGCCCCCCCACCACCACCCTCCACGCCTGGACCCCGATCAGCACCGAAGAGACCGTCCGCACGATGAACTCCATCCACTCCAGATCTCCGACCGACCCGTGCCCTCACCACGTCTTCAACAAGGCCGACGCTATCATCGCACCCCACCTGCGGGACATCATCAACACCTCCTTCGACACCGCCACCTTCCCGGAGAGCTGGAAGCACGCCGAACTCAGCGCTCTACTAAAGAAGCCATCAGCCGACCCCACCGACCTCGAGAAGACCGTCAACAAGCAGCTGGCTGACTTCCTCGAGACGAACGGATCCCTCGACTCCTCGCAGTCTGGCTTCCGGGCAAACCACAGCACCGAGACCGCCCTGATCGCAGTGACCGATGACATCCGAGCCCTGCTCGACAACGGAGAAACAGCGGCCCTCATCATCCTGGACCTCTCCGCGGCCTTGACACTGTCTGCCACCGCACCCTAGTGCAGCGCCTCAGCAACGTCGGAATCCAGGAGAAAGCACTGGAGTGGATCATCTCCTTCTTCGCCGGAAGGACACAGAGAGTCCGCCTCCCCCCGTTCAGATCAGAAGCCACCGAAGTCATCTGCGGCGTCCCTCAAGGCTCCTCACTCAGCCCAACCCTCTTCAACGTCTACATGAGCCCCCTCGCAGGTATCGCACGCCAGCACAACCTCAACATCATCTCCTACGCCGACGACACCCAGCTGATCCTCTCCCTCACCAACGACCCCGCCACCGCCAGAGCCAACCTTCACGAAGGGATGAAAGAGGTAGCCGAATGGATGAAGAACAGCCGCCTGAAACTGAACTCGGACAAGACGGAAGTCCTCATCCTGGGATCTTCACCCTCCGCCTGGGACGACTCCTGGTGGCCCTCGGCCCTAGGCAACGCACCCAAACCAACAGACCACGCACGAAACCTAGGCTTCATCCTGGACTCCTCCCTCTCCATGACCGGACAAGTCAACGCCGTCTCCTCGTCGTGCTTCAACATCCTGCGTATGCTACGTAAGATCTTCCGGTGGATCCCCACCGAGACAAGGAAGACGGTCACCCAGGCCCTCGTCACCAGCCGTCTGGACTACAGCAACGCCCTCTACGCCGGAACCACTGCCAAACTCCAGAACAGACTCCAGCGGATCCAGAACGCCTCAGCCCGACTCATCCTGGACATCCCCCGTCGCAACCACATCTCCAGACACCTGAAGGACCTGCACTGGCTCCCGGTCAACAAGAGAATCACCTTCCGCCTCCTCACCCACGCACACAAAGCCCTACATAACGAAGGCCCAGGATACCTCAACAACCGCCTCAACTTCTACGCTCCCAAACTCTAGCTTCGATCGACCGGCCACGCCCTCGCCACCGTCCCCCGCATCCGAAGAGCCACCACAGGGGGAAGGTCCTTCTCCTACCTCGCTGCCAAGACCTGGAACTCCCTCCCGACCCACCTCCGCCTGACCCAGGACCACCTCGCCTTCAGGAAGCAGCTCAAGACCTGGCTGTTCGAGCAGTAGCGGACCCCCCCCTAGCGCCTTGAGACCCCCCGGGTGAGTAGTGCGCTATATAAATGCTTTGATTGATTGATTGATTGACACAAAACCTTTGACCATAATTTTGGGGCACATTTAAAAATATCGACAGGGACCCCATCCGGGCCAGGTGCCTTGTTTTTCAGGGTCTGATCTATCGCCCTTTCAACTTCTAGGGCCTCAAAGATAACACATGGGCCCTCCATGCTATAAGGGGTACAATTTAATAGGTCCTCAGAGGAAGTACTAGAGTATATATTCCCAAAGTGTTTAATCCAAGCGTCGTCAGGAATGTTGGACTCGAGGGGGTGATTCTCCTCATTAGAAAAAAGTGGCTGATTTACTACTTTCCAGAACTGGCCGCTGTTTTTTAATGTCTCTGGGTCAAGTAGCTGTGACCAGGCCTTTTCTTATAACTCATTCTTCCTGGTTTGTATGGCTTTTTTATAAGCTGATCTTAACTTGGCTATTTGGGCACGATCTTTTGGGCTAGCCTTCAGGGCTTCAAGTAAATCCGCATGCGCCCTTGAGCATGAGTGATCAAACCATCTCTTTTCAAAGTGTCTGGAGGGTCTCTTTTCCATAGTTAAGCTCTGGTTGATCTGTTTACATATATAATCAAAGGCGATGACTACTTGTCTACACAAAGCCCGTATATCTAAACAAATAGCTACATTATCCTCCACCCTGTCCAAGACATCCTGTAAGACCACCTCGGGAATTACGCTCAACCATTTTAGTCTGCGTCCTTGATCTTTGACAATCACATTTTGGCCACCCCTGTGAGACACTGGGTTCAAAGTTAAAAAATCCTTGGACAATACCTCTACTAGCACGGGGTTGTGGTCACTGAAGACCGAGACCACAGTATTGTACCTTAACACTTTACCTAATATATAAGAAGACTTAAAAATGTAATCGATAATTGTACCGTCGCTGGTTCCTTTAAATGTAGGGGTCTTCTTTTCACCCTCCCCGCAACATGATTATAACTGGTACTTTCATTTGCGTTAGAATTATCAAAATTAATAAACAAAATCTTATCTTGGGTGTGTCAGGGGAATTCAGTTCAACAATTAGACAGTTTTGACAACCTGAGTCATGCTGGGTTAACACTCCTTTTAAATCAAGTTTAAACAAGCTTAATAAACCTCCTTTAGGTCTACCTGCCACACTACTTGTGGCTGGAATACAGAAATGTCTATAACCATCAAGGTCTCCTGGAACGCCAAGATGTCAAAGGTTTTCAAAAAAGTAATCCATATTTCATTCCCAACTTTGGCCCTGATCCCAGCGATGTTCCAGGTCATAATTCTGCAAGGTTGTACATTGGTCCGGGAGTTTTTTAACAGTCAATAATTTTCCTCCAATGAAGCTAAGGGGGAAAACCGGTTGAACAATGGTAATATTTGTTCTACTTGAAAATTTGGCCTACACAGGCTATAACAGTAAGGATCCGAAGGCATCGAGTCTTGACACCCAATTTGAGCACGTGGCACAAGGCCCTGCCTAGGTAAAGATGTTAGTGAATTTGGTTGAGCAGCTTGTGATTTAGAGATGTTACTAAGGTGATTATAGAAAAACCCAAGAGGGCGCGCACATATGAAATCGTCTGTGGTTGGTAAAGAAGCAGCCCTTAGCAGGACGGTTTCTTAATGTAACAAGGGAACCCAAACAGTTGGCAGAGGACCGGGGGGAATTATGCTTTGAAAGACAAGGGTCCTAAGCTTATCAAAATAAAGAAAGTAAATTAAATATAGGCCATAATAGGAAGCTATATTTGTCCTCTGTCCAGCCGGACAGGGTATTTATTTTAAACAGAATCAAAAACACTTATATGAATAATTAAAGGCACAGTCCTGTACCTTACTCAAGAAAGACAAACAACACATGGGAAAAGGTTTCCACAGGCAAAGAAGAGCAATACTGGCCACTTTTACATCAGTGTTAAATTAAAGTTGTTGCCAGTCAGTACTCAACACAACTAGGGTACAGCACAATGGCTAGGTTGTGGAAGTACTGTTTATAGTCGACGTTTCGATCCCTTTTCGCTCTAATTACATGGGATCATCATCAGGACAACATTTGACAAACATTTGCCTGTTTGTATTTACAATGCGACCGCCTGTTGAGGAGGAAGAAGGAAAGAAAAGAGGAAGAAAATCATAGCCGAGGGCTAAGTTAGAAAGTGTACCTTCAACAAGTCAAAAAGTCCATCTACTTTGTACATCTCACAGTTATTCGGAATCGGCTTAACGTGTCTATAGTTGGTGTGTTTAAAAATAATGTGACGGTTTCAGGGGCTTCCATAACTGAGTGCATCCGTGAATGGTGTCAAATGCATTCGATCTTCAACTGACCACGTTACTCTAACTTTTTATTTCAGGTTCATGGAGCTACTACAACATTACCTGCGGTACAGATTCGTGAACAGGCACCCGTGTACAGTCATACCGTGTCCGCGGGGAGGGTGGCGCGTTACACTTACTCGTAACCAACCGGTTGTTTACCGCTCCTCGACTCTCAGTGGGAGCAAGGGGTATAAGAGTGCGGCTGGGTGCCGGCACAGTTGTCATGGGCTTCGGTTTGGCTGTTGTACCTACAGGAATAAAGGTGATCATTAACATGCCGAGGGTGTTTTTATAGCGTGCTGGGGTAGTGTAACAATTTTTACCTGTACGTCTTCCGGATCTAGTTTCCAATACAGGTCTGCAAGGGTGAAGACGCTGCATCTATTGGTAAGGATAGGTAAGAGGAGGGGGGGAATTGGGTCAACTATCGATCGAGAAATGCTCTAAACAAAAGTGGAATTAGCGCGTTCTATAGGCAGTTCTGTAGGCAGTATCTTACCCATGTGGCGTGTTAGCCACGAGACGGACAGGATTCTGGGGAACGGGAAGGACAGGGTCCTATCTCTCCATCCCATGTATGATGAAGCTGGTACCAACGATGCGCCTGTTGACGGAAGAGAGGGGAACTGGTAAACTGGACAATGAATGGCTTTGAGGTTAAGCCTCGTGATAGCCGCTATTTTTAACCGGTACTGCGTGGATTATGGCTTACCTTTTCGTTTCAATTAATCCGTGTTAGTTGGGATTCTGGTGGACGATGGAACGATGTCCTCTCTGTCCGCTGCTAAGATTGCAGTCTGGATGGGCATTTCCTTCGTGTTGCTTAAGGCAGCATGTGAATGGAAATAGAAAGGGGCCAGCTTGTGGCGGCCATTATGGAATTGTCAATCTGCCACGGGGGTGGCCATTTTGGAACGGGTCGGTTGTACACCAGCCATAGCGGTGGCGATTGGACTGAATTATTTACATGAAAAGGTGCTAGTGTGATAGTGCAAATGGTGGAGGAAGTGCTTACTATAGGGATGCGTACATGAGTGAAAGTGCATTCTGTGACCATAATTATGCCGATTTGGAGATTTTATAAAACATGAGAACATAAAAATACGAATTTAGGTTCTGTCAAAACAACCTGCATTGGTGCCAATTTTTGGAATGAACACAGTCTGTTTGTCTGCTTATTTCTGGGACAAGGAGCAGGAAAATTCTTGTTTATAATAAGGTGGTCCAGTCTTCTGCTCGATTCAAACCATTCCTTATTGTATCGAATTGGATCATTGTCTTTAGCTCCTCTCGATTGAGTATTTGGGCAATGTCTCCACCTCTGGCCGGTAGCTTGACCACTTTTAGTATTGTCCATTTTATATCATTTTCACTGTGCCCCGCTTCCTCGAAATGGTCCACCAAAGGAGCATTGGTTGTCTTGCATCGTACACGGCTCCTGTGCTGGCCAATGCGTGTCTTAGTCTTTTGTGTAGTCTGGCCAATGTACAATTTTGGACAGGGACATTGTATTGCATAGATTACATTTGAGGAGTTACAATTGGAAAATGAGCGTCTTTCAAACATGGTGTCATTGTGAGTGAATTCTTTGCCCTCCACCGTGTATTCACAGACATTGCAACATCCACATTTGACATGGCCTATCAATGGTGGTAGTCCCCAGGCTGCCTCAATTGTGGTTCCTATTGGTGTTATTGGTAATGCTGCTCTAACAAGATGGTCCTTTAAGTTTTTACTCTTGCGGAATGCAAAGAGGGGTTTGTCAATGTGTACTGACCCTGCGTTAACTATGGGCCAATGTTTAATGATTGACCTTTTAATTTTGTTAGATCCCGGAGAGAAAGTAGTGACACATGCAATTCTTTCATTCTGATTTTTATCTTTTGGCGTCAGTAAAACCTCTTGTGGGCAGTACCATGCTCGTTTGAGGGCCTGCTTGACTATTTTCTTTGGGTAGCCTCGATCTTTCAATTTATTCGAGAGAACCGCAGCCTCTCTGAAGTAATCAATTTTGCAAGAGCAATTTCGTCTGATCCTGATGAACTGCGAGTATGGTAAGGAGTCCCTCAGAGCCCTAGGGTGGTTACTTTTGTAATCTAGAAGCGTATTTCGCTCTGTTGGCTTCCTGAAGAGTCTGGTAAGGAGTTCACCTTCTGAATGATAGCTGGTGAGATCCAGGAAAGATATAGAGGATTTATCTTGGCTTAGGGTAAATGTGAGCCCACAGCAGTTATTATTAAGCCAATGTAGGAAACTATTTAATGTTTCACTGGTCTGATTCCAAATTAGGAAAATATCGTCTATATACCGCCTCCATATTTTGATGCCTGTGAAGAAGGGATTGGATGGTGTTAGTATTGATCCCACTTCTAGTTGGTCCATAAACAGTATGGCCAGGTTGGGGGCAAAAATAGCCCCCATGGATGTCCCCTTGATCTGTTGAAAATATGTGTTATCAAAGAAAAATAAATTTCTCGTTAAACACAATTCCAGTAGTTGGAGAATAAACAGAGTGGGCACCCTATGTGGGCGTGGGTGAGTATCAAGAATTTTCTGAAAGACCAATAGTGCTGCCGTTTGTGGAATGTTTGTGTACAGTGATTCCACATCTAATGTACAAAGTGTTTCCAGTAGGGGATCATATTCGAGATGTTCCACCAGATTTATCATTGACATGCTATCTCTCACATAGCATGTCGTGGTGGGAGCAAACTCTTTGATAAAAAAATCTACGTAGGCACCCAAGGGTTCCAAAACTGAGCCACACGCGGAAACAATGGGCCGTCCTGGTGGATTCGTTAGATCTTTGTGAATTGTGTGTAATGTATATATAACTGGCAGTCTCGGGGATTTGATGTTGAGAAAGTTGTATTCTTTTTTACTCAGAAAACCTTCTGTGCAGGCTTGGGATGTAAGTTTGGTAATGATCTCTTGGAGTTGTTTTGTGGGGTTCCCTGGGAGTCTTAGGTAATGATCCGGGTTGTTTAATTGGCGCATGATTTCGGCCTTATAGGTTTCAGTTTCTTGGATAACAATCCCACCACCCTTGTCTGCACTCTTGATAACTACGCCTCTATTGTTTTTGAGTGTTTCAATTGCTTTCTTCTCTTGAGAAGAGATGTTATAATAAACAGTTTGCTATTCTGTATTATAGTAAGATCTTTTAGAACAAGTTTCTTGAATGCAATAATTTCTGGGGGTATCATCGTAGATGATGGTGAAAAGGTGGATGGTGGTCGGAAAGGAGTATTCATGATAGGAGCAGGGCTCGGATGTAATTGGAAAAATGCTTTCAAACGGACTGTTCTGAAAAATCTTAGCAGTTCCGTGTGCAATTCCATAAAGTTGGGGCGAATGGTGGGCACAAACGACAGGCCTTTTTTCAGTAATTGAAGTTCTACATCCAGCAAATTGTGCTGTGAGAGGTTGAAGATGGGTATAACCTCTGTTGGTTTCTCAATCACCATTGGTAGGAATTGTTCCTGGTTCTCCTCTCTCCTGGGGGGTTGAACCATCGTTGCGGTTTCTTTACACGCCCGCATTGGGGGGTGTTGGGCTGGCCTCTGGATAAAAAATTACTTTGCCACCACCACCTCGTCATGTGTTTACACTCGAACCTTCACCTGGGTCTGAGCTGTCGGATGACTCAGCCGAAGTGTCCGAAAAGCCTACCAGGTTTTGGCGACGGTTATAGCGTCCCCAAGGTTTATTTGTCTGTGGGAAGGAGTAAGTTCTGTTGGTATAGAAATCCTTTTGAAGGTATGGGTAGTTGTTCTCAACGTTGTAAGATTTAATGTCTTTTTTTATTTTGTTTGATTTTTTTGTTCTTCTCTATCAGATGGAAATCTGATATAGTTTTCTCCAATTGTTCATTTACCAGTTCCCCTCTCTTCCGTCAACAGGCGCATCGTTGGTACCAGCTTCATCATACATGGGATGGAGAGATAGGACCCTGTCCTTCCCGTTCCCCAGAATCCCGTCCGTCTCGTGGCTAACACGCCACGTGGGTAAGATACTGCCTACAGAACTGCCTATAGAACGCGCTAATTCCACTTTTGTTTAGAGCGTTTCTCGATCGATAGTTGACCCAATTCCCCCCTCCTCTTACCTATCCCTACCAATAGATGCAGCGTCTTCACCCTTGCAGACCTGTATTGGAAACTAGATCCGGAAGACGTACAGGTAAAAATTGTTACACTACCCCAGCACGCTATAAAAACACCCTCGGCACGTTAATGATCACCTTTATTCCTGTAGGTACAACAGCCAAACCGAAGCCCATGACAACTGTGCCGGCACCCAGCCACACTCTTATACCCCTTGCTCCCACTGAGAGTCGAGGAGCGGTAAACAACCGGTTGTTTACGAGTAAGTGTAACGCGCCACCCTCCCCGCGGACATGGTATGACAGTACACGGGTGCCTGTTCACGAATCTGTACCGCAGGTAATGTTGTAGTAACTCCATGAACCTGAAATAAAAAGTTAGAGTAACGTGGTCAGTTGAAGATCGAATGCATTTTACACCATTCACGGATGCACTCGGTTATGAAAGCCCCTGAAACCGTCACATTATTTTTAAACACACCAACTATAGACACGTTAAGCCGATTCCGAATAACTGTGAGATGTACAAAGTAGATGGACTTTTTGACTTGTTGAAGGTACACTTTCTAACTTAGCCCTCGGCTATGATTTTCTTCCTCTTTTCTTTCCTTCTTCCTCCTCAACAGGCGGTCGCATTGTAAATACAAACAGGCAAATGTTTTTCAAATGTTGTCCTGATGATGATCCCATGTAATTAGAGCGAAAAGGGATTGAAACGTCGACTATAAACAGTACTTCCACAACCTAGCCATTGTGCTGTACCCCAGTTGTGTTGAGTACTGACTGGCAAAAACGTTAATTTAACACTGATGTAAAAGTGGCCAGTATTGCTCTTCTTTGCCTGTGGAAACCTTTTCCCATGTGTTGTTTGTCTTTCTTGAGTAAGGTACAGGACTGTGCCTTTAATTATTCATATAAGTGTTTTTGATTCTGTTTAAAATAAATACCCTGTCCGGCTGGACAGAGGACAAATATAGCTTCCTATTATGGCCTATATTTCATTTACTTTCTTTATTTTGATAAGCTTAGGACCCTTGTCTTTCAAAGCTTAGCAGGACGGTGGCAACATGCTGTGGGTGCTTAAAGTTTATAATAATGCAGTCCCCCCTGCTCGATTTTCTAGAATTACCTAGAATTACCTATCCAGCCCACTCTACGTGTTGATATTATATCATTGCAGAATGCAACAGGAAACCCACAATGTTTGCTCAGCCAGGCCAGATGTGCTGCCATTGCCTTACTCATTGCCAAAATGCAGGTCTTGATGTGCTGGGGAGGAACATAGGTTCCAACAGTGAAAGCTGCATGATTTAATATACTGCGATACCACAAGCGACATACACCACACTGCAGCCACCTGCCTCATGACCCAAAAATATATTGCACCACTGAGGGACTACTTACTTGCGCATCCGTTAGATACAGATTAACATATACGCACAGCAATCCCTCTCGTAAGACATCCCCTAATGTGGTTCGTCAGACGAATGGTGGAGATATGACGATGCCCTTCAATGTGCTGGTTGTTTGGCACTTACCTGAGAGAGAAAGTATATGTCCACGTCATGAATCGCAGAGAGGCCGTAGTTCATTGGGGCCGGGTTGGAAATATTGCCTGCCCCTGATTGGACTACCTATGAGTATTTGCTGGACTATTGGACTACAAAAGGGATATGTTACAAATTTAACCTGTTTGTTATCAGGGGCTCGGTTACCGGCTAGGCTGTCTATAGCGTGCTTGATTTCATCCACGTCAATGGGTGCAGCCAAGAATTGGCGAAACCCGTTGTCATTCCAAAACCATTGCCACCTCATCAAGGTAACTAGCAAGGGCTTCTTCCATGGGGGGGGGAGGGGGGGTCGTGAGAAGTTTACAGATTTATATAATAAGATACAAATGCTGAGTAAATCTTATCTCCCTTCAATAGTGTTGTTCCATCTTCTAATTCAAGATGCGTAATATATGTGGATTGGTGTCGGGCGGAGCAATCTGGCCAGCGTCCTTCCCCATCTCTCACACTCACCGTTTGGCGGCGCCTTAGCATACTTGCCCATATAGTTTACTTCCCAAGCTGCTGGCTCCTCAAACTCCGTTGTGAGTGTTACTCGTTCATGCAATGTAAGGGGGGATCTGCTATCTGCGAATTTATTTGCATCTCCCGGAGTCTTCCCTCCACCGTCTTGAGCTCCCTACGTATGGTCCGCAGTATACCCGCCTGTTTGATAATCCAAATTCTAATATAAGCCTTGAATGCCTCCCATATTGTGGATTGCCGTTCCACTGTTCCCGTGTTTAGCTAAAAATATTCCAGTGCGGCTTCCCTGACTTCACTATGAAAGACCTCATCTAACAGTGCTTCTGAGGGGGACCGCCAGTACGCATGCGGCGGGCAACACTGGGTATACTTAATGTCAGGTGGACAGGTGAGTGATCTGATAGTGTACGTGGCTGATAGTCGACAGCGGTGACATCTAGTAGTAGGTGGGGAGTGAGATACCAATGGTCTATTCTCGACCACGAGCCATGCGGGGCTGAATAAAATGTGTAATTCCATGCCATAGGGTGCTGTGCCCTCCAGGGGTCAACGAGAACAGAGGACTGTAGCAGTGAGGTGACTGTCTACACTGCATGTGGTTTAGTGGTTCGCCCTGTGCTCGTCGTGTCTATTGTGGGGTCCAGAGTGAGGTTGAAGACGCCCCCCATTAGTATGTTGTCAATGTCTGATCATGCGATATGTATGGCTACGCTAGGGAAGAACTCAGTGGAGTCAACATTCGGGGAATATATATTAATCAACAGGAGCGGATCATTTCCCATCATACCTGCCACTAAGAGATATCATCCCTCCTCTTCATCAGCCACCACCTCTTGGACATGGAATGGATGTATCTTGTGTACCAGAATGCAGACGCCTGAGAATCGGTACTATAGTTGGCAAAGAATTGATTGTCACCCCATGTTGCTGCAAATCGATGTGAGGGGAGTGGTTAATAATGAGTTTCTTGTAGAAAAGCCCCCTGAATGGCATGTCTTGCCAAGTATGCCATAACCTGGCGCCCCTTTCAGGGGTTTGATAACCCTTGAATGTTCCACATCAGGCAGTTCAGCCGTAATCCCGCTTGTTTCATACTTAGTGGGGACATGTGTGTGGCAGTGTGATCCATGTACATCTACACAAGTGTGTGATATGCTTATGACCATTCAACCATATTGTCGTTACTCCGTGCAATGACATCCGAGAACATTCAATTTTTAAATAACCTGAAACCCATCCCCCCTCCCACATTGGATACAAATAAACCTGCACCCGGTGAATCCCTTCATATTTCCTGAAATAGGAACTTCAATTCAAACAGAACAGGAAAAAACTCTTAGGAGATAGGCAACACTCTTGGGAGCCTGCCTGTTTAAAACATGTGGTTGTGAGTGTTCTGTGCCACCCTGCAAACGTAGAGTTCACAGGTTTCGGTCCGTTCCGCCACTTACTGCTACAGAGTCTTCAGTCCCCGGATGCCCCTTGAAGGCTTGGTTTTCCACTATCAATGGGCCAATTCGGCATTGAATAAATAAATGTTTCTGGGTCCTCTGGTTCCGACTGGGATCCCGGTTCTTCTTCTGCACCTTGTGCTTGGGGCTTCTTCTTGGTTTGGTGTTGTATCCAGAATTTAGTAGCCTCTTCTGGTGATTGAAAAATCTGTACCTTTCCATTCACTAGAACACTCAGTCGTGCCACATAAAGCATGACATAGCACACATTTGCCTTTTGAGGTGTTCCTTTAATGGCCCCAACCGTCTGATGCGCCTCTTGCACCATCTGTGCAAAGTCTGGGAATAACACCAGTGCAGAGCCTTGATAAGTTACTGATCCTCGTTCTCCAGTGAGCCGGAGCACCACATCTCAATCATGATAGTTGAGGAGTCTCGCCACTATTAATTTTAAAGGGGCCCCTGGTGTTGGGCACGGTCCAAGCGGTCTGTGTGCTCTCTCCACCGCAAAAGTTCAGAAAAAAGCTTCTCTGCCCAATAAGCCTACCAGGACCTCTTTAACAAAGCTGGCCATGGGGTTAGTGTTTGTAGATTCAGACACACCAGCAATTCATATGTTGTTGCAGTGTGAGCGTGCCTCCAAATCTTCGGCCTGGGAGGCCACCATTTTTAGTAATCGTTCAGCTCTTTCCAATCTCTTGCTAGTAGTAGGTTGCAAATCTTCCAGGTCTAATACCCGCTGTCCTATTGCGTCAATGCGAACCCCTTGCTGTTCGATTCGCCAATGCATGTCTTCTAGTTGGGATGATAGTGTGTCTAGGCGCACATCAGTAGCTTTATATCCGGCCCACAATTTTGCCATGATCGCGGCTGCACCCTCCAGTGCAGGGGCCTCAGCCCCCGGAGGTCCCTCCACTTCTTCTCCACTTCTTCTGATGATAGCTGGTGCTGTTTTGGATCCATGCGCCCCATCACTTGGTAAGGCAATGTGTAATAATGTCAGTACTTGGATTTTCCGTTGCACCTCTAATCTCGCAGTAGAGCTTGTGGTTAGAATTTTGGTCTCCTCATCGGGGGCCCCTGAGGTGAAAAATAGGCAGCTTAGCACGTGGTTGCGCAGTAGTGTCCGCCACTGCTTATATATGTGGGCCTGTCTGCTCGCCTTTATACGGCCTCCAAGGGGCTTGACCCAACAAACGTTCACTGCATCGATATCCGTGGGGTATCTGTGCTCAGTTGTTTTACCCCTCTGTTGTGAAGTTTTCTGAGGGAGGGGGCCGTGATGCGGGCTACATTACTTTATTATAGCCCAGCATGAGTTTTGTGTACTGCCCCGCCTCCCAGTTCTTCTAATGGCAGTGATTCCCTTGTCTATCGTACTCACATTTATTCTCCGCCACGGCCTCCCACTGAGGATGTCAGAATTTCTTCCCCTTGTGCTGACGGTCAGTTTCAGTCGTGGCGAGGCGGTTACTGTAAGTTCCAGTGGTCCGAAGTCATCACTGTGGTGGAGGTCGTGCTTGCTGCAGCACCGTGCGCCCAAGGCCCCGCCCTCAGGCTCACCCAAGACCTCTGTCGTCTCAGAGCCTCCGAAGGCCGCGTCCAGCCTCGGGCGGTGCGAGCCAGCATATTCAGCCTGTTTGCAGCTCTGTTTATGCCTCCGTTAGTGAGGCATCTGAACCCCGTGCCGTTTCAGCCCCAGAGAGGCAATGGAGAGGCAGGTGGCCAAAAAAGGGGAAGGCGGCTCCAGAGCTTTGAAGTCAGGCAGCCATCTTGGTCGCCGGCTCTGCCACACCCCGAAAAACACCGGAAACCTAAAGAGAAGCTTATGGCTGCTCAGATAAGAGCAATGCAGAAAAGTCAGAATCAGATGTGTTTTGACAATAGTCCACCAGTACAGGCAGGATATAGTTTCGATGATGCAGTGTGTTAATGGTTTACAGCAGCAGAATTTTCAGCCACAAGGAAATGGAAATTTGGTAGATCCAAGAACTGGTTTTGATACATCGCTTTCGAAGAAAGTGAATCCATATCATGGTTGCGAAAAATGTGGACATTGGAAATGCAAGTGTAAGTCAATTGTGAATAGTGCAGGGAATCAGACACAGAATGTGCAATATGTACAATCTCAAGGAAATAACATGACACAGACTCAACAGGCACATGGTTAGAGAATGCAAAATCCTAATGTATTTCAGTCAATGGAAACGCCCCAAGCTCCAAAGCCTCAACAGAATGTTACAGGTGCAAAGGTATAATGCAAATTCGAATCAACAATTGAACAGAAACTCTTTCCAGAACCAGAATGTATCACAAGATTCAGTTAGATGAGTTTGATCAGGACCCATCAGCCTAATGATGCCTGAGGGGGAGGGGGATTGCGTACTTGGCGCAGACTTAGAGCTAAACTAGAGTTGCCCTTATGTGGATAGAGAAGTGGATGGGAATCATTTCTCATTCCTTGTTGACACTGGTGCTACCCGCTCTCCTTTGAGAACAGCAGAGGTTCCTATCCTACCCCTCTCAGGAGAAAGTATTCAAGTTTTAGGAGTTACAAACAAAAAGCTGTCCACCCAATTTCAGAACCTGTGGCAGGTAAAATAGGGTCCTTTGAGGATCGATATTGAATTGTGGTGTGTGATACAAGCACCATAAATTTACTTAGATGTTACTTGGTGTGTATGTTCAATTGTTCCATTTACTGCACACCAAAAGGTATTGAGTTTTACATAAATTATTAAGATGTTTTTTTTAAACTTGCTCAACAGAAAACTGATGTGGAAATCTTTCCTCTCCTGACAAGTGAGGATTTGTCCATTGAATTGAGATACACCGTGTTACCTGATGTCTGGGACTTTAAAGGTAAATATATCAGATTCATCAAAGGTGTTGAACCAATCCGAATCACGGTAAAACCAAATGCAGAATTTCCCAGAATCCCACAATACAATTTGACTCCAGATACTATTGATAGAAGTGATCAAGGAGATAAGGGGAAGTCCATGTAACTCTTTTATTATGGGTTAACAGAAACCCAATGGCAAGTATTGTATTGAGCAGGATTTGCATAGGGTCAATTTAATCATTGTTCCATGTTGTCCGGTGGTACCGAATCCAGCTGTGATATTGTTCCAAATTCCATGTGAAGCTGAATGATTTTCTGTTACTGACTTGTCAGACATTTTTCTCAATTGATTGCATGAAGATAGTATCTTTTTTCTTTCTGTTTCGGCAGCTGTGTTTTAGCATGGTGCAGAGTCCCACAAGGGTCTACAGAGATTCACTCAATCTTTAACCACATACTTAAAAAGAATCTGGAGTCTTTGGTAATGCCAAACCATTCAATGTTAGTGCAGTACAGTACATTGATGATCTACTGGTGATATCAAATACAAAAAAAGCTTGCAGGATTGATATTATTGCACTTTTAAATCACTTGACAGAGAAGAAACATAAAGTGTCCCCCGGCCAAGTTAGATTTTGCAAAAAAGAAGTCTTGTACTTAGGACATCACATTGAGAAAGGAGCGAGAAAAGTGTCATAAGAAAGGATTTCAGCAATTCTTTTTTTTTTTTGTAAATCTTTTTATTAACAAATTAGCAAGAAAAAGAAAAACATCAGGTGCGTCAACAGTTTCCTCATTGGTCAAAATAAAGTATAGCTCGTACAGAATTACAAAGACTATATATGATTTATGGATCACGGGGATTCCTGCGCTTCCGCCTCTACTCGTCATGCCAGGGGCGCACAAATCTCTCCGCGGTGGCTATTCCAGGCCCCCAGACTTTTCCCCACTTGTTTGGACAACCCCTGGCCACATATACAGACTTCTCCCTGTACATACACCAATCCATGTCCTCCGCCCATTTGGAAACTCGTTGTGGCTGGCTGGCTCCCTACAGCTGAGCAATATTTTGTTTCGCTACCATACACGCCAGTGTCACCCATTGCTTCCGATACACATTCAAGTCAGCGGGTTCCCACACATACTGTATACATCTCCGGGCCTCTGGTCATATCTCCTCCCCCAAGGCGTCCCGTATCTCGTCATGAACCTTCATCCAATATTCCTGTACTTCCACGCAGTGCCACAGAATATGCATAAAGGTGCAAAGCTCTCCACATCCCCTTCGGCACTCTCCACTCTCCATTTGTCCCATACGTACCAGTCGAGGCCCTGTAATATACGACCTGTGCAAGATCTTTAGTTGCACCAGTCTAAGTCTCATCTGGATCGCCACCACCCTCAGGGAGGAAATCGCCTATGTCCAGTCTTCGTCATCTGGCTCTATCCCATCTGCACTCCACTGTGTTCTGATAAGTCCCAGCGGGTCCTCCATATTATTAGTAAGCTTTTTGTATATTAAAGAGATAGTCTTCTCGGGGAGGTGCCCGTCTAACACTCGATCCTCGTGAGAAGAGGCCTCTGGAAGGATGTATGACATTACAACGCATGCTTTTACCACGCATGCCTTTACAACGCAGTATTTACAACGCATGCCTTTACAACGCATTGCGCTTTGGGGTGCTGGATAGTGAATAGTTTAATTTACTATTCCAACTCCAGTCCCCGTGGATAGTAGGGAAGGTGTTGGATAGTAAATTAAATCTATTCCCTATCCTAGAGCACCCCCCAGCGCAATGCGTTGTAATGGTTTGCGTTGTAAAAGTTGCGTCGTAAAGGCACTGCGTGGTAAAAGTTGCGTTGTAAAGGATGTTTCCCCTCTGGAAGCATGGTGTCTCTAGGTATGTGCGTGAGGAGGGCATGTTTAACCTGGAGGTATCGATAATACTCACCATCATGTAGGCTGTATTGCTGTTTGAGAGAGTCGAATTTGTGTATTGTGTCCCCTCCCCACACGTCTTTGATCTGAATGATCCCGATGTGATCCCACTTGTCAAATCCCTTAGATTTCCACAAGCTCCCAAGTCTCTCAGAATTCCATAAGGGGGTGCCTAAGGTTAGTTTCCCTTCCCAGGCAAGATATGTATTGGCCGCATGCCACGCGTGGACTGCATGTGCCGTTGGGCCCGCTAGTGAGAACCGCCTAGGCATGGCATAAAGCGCCCTGGTAAAATCCCCACCTGGTATGTGCAAAAAAGGAAAGGGGTATCCCCGACTAGAGTTCCTAATTTCGGGATATGTGACCGTGTGTCAGTACAATAATTAGGAACAGGATAAAAGGGCGGATAATTACTGACAAAAGAAAAGGAACACTAAATCAGCAAAAACGTGTACGGTACAGTTAGATTTCATAACTTTTTTTATTTTTTATTGTTAAACAATCATATATCAAAAAAAGGGGGGGGGACCAATATATTTTATACATTCATTGTTGTATGGTCTCCGTCCTATTCTATAACAGCATATAGTTATACATATTTGTCGCAATGGTTAACGCAATGGATAACTTATTTACGGTTTACATTCGTGGTGCTGTATAGCATATTACATTAAAATACATGGCTAAAGGTTAGGGTGTTACTACGCGCGTTTCGGCTATTTAGCCTTCATCAGGGAGCCATGATGGGTGTTTCTGGAGTACCCGGAACTTATGGTTATGACGTCCTGCAATTTTAGCACAGATGGGTGATGTGGGTATTGATCAGTTGCCAGTAGAAGAAGATAAGATTCTATATGATAACTGGCTTGGAGACAGTCTGTAGTCGTGCGCGAATTTGTTTGATGGCACTTCAGGATACCTCTATATTAGTATGGTGGGTCCTTCGTTCAGAGCAGTCACTTGGTATTTAGTGGCAGTGATGGCACTAATAGATCGTGCCTGGTGTGGATCACTGGTATGTGAGATAGTGGCCGGTCTTTTCTGCTTGCAGGGTTGGCTGGTGGGGCTGGAGTGGATCACTCGTATATGTGCTGTCAGCCAGTCTGTTCCGTTTGTAAAAGTTGGCTGGTGGAGCAAGAATTCTCCTGTGGTAGCACTGTTTAAGCGGGCCGATGCGTGTCCCGCTGAGCGGTGTATGTTGTTTAGCGAGTCAGCTGCTAGCTTATAGAAGTGTCATGGGTTTCTGCAGGGGTCTCTGTCCCGGACAGAGACCCCTGCAGAAACCCATGATCGGAAGGCCCGTTCAACACTTCTATAAGCTAGCAGCTGACTCGCTAAACAACATACACCGCTCAGCGGGACACGCATCGGCCCGCTTAAACAGTGCTACCACAGGAGAATTCTTGCTCCACCAGCCAACTTTTACAAACGGAACAGACTGGCTGACAGCACATATACGAGTGATCCACTCCAGCCCCACCAGCCAACCCTGCAAGC
Organism: Lissotriton helveticus; assembly: GCF_964261635.1. Lineage (NCBI taxonomy): Eukaryota > Metazoa > Chordata > Amphibia > Caudata > Salamandridae > Lissotriton > Lissotriton helveticus. Next base: position 1,149,260,993 of record NC_136069.1, read on the forward strand.
AGAAAAGACCGGCCACTATCTCACATACCAGTGATCCACACCAGGCACGATCTATTAGTGCCATCACTGCCACTAAATACCAAGTGACTGCTCTGAACGAAGGACCCACCATACTAATATAGAGGTATCCTGAAGTGCCATCAAACAAATTCGCGCACGACTACAGACTGTCTCCAAGCCAGTTATCATATAGAATCTTATCTTCTTCTACTGGCAACTGATCAATACCCACATCACCCATCTGTGCTAAAATTGCAGGACGTCATAACCATAAGTTCCGGGTACTCCAGAAACACCCATCATGGCTCCCTGATGAAGGCTAAATAGCCGAAACGCGCGTAGTAACACCCTAACCTTTAGCCATGTATTTTAATGTAATATGCTATACAGCACCACGAATGTAAACCGTAAATAAGTTATCCATTGCGTTAACCATTGCGACAAATATGTATAACTATATGCTGTTATAGAATAGGACGGAGACCATACAACAATGAATGTATAAAATATATTGGTCCCCCCCCCTTTTTTTGATATATGATTGTTTAACAATAAAAAATAAAAAAAGTTATGAAATCTAACTGTACCGTACACGTTTTTGCTGATTTAGTGTTCCTTTTCTTTTGTCAGTAATTATCCGCCCTTTTATCCTGTTCCTAATTATTGTACTGACACAAAATCCCCACCTGGTGCCTGCCCACGATCCATGGCATATCCTTGGTCCCCTGGGGGTCCGTACACAACATGGTTCACCGCCGCAAGTTGTGAAGCCCAATAGTATTTCCGCAGATCTGGCAGTCCAATCCCCCCACCGTACCATGGGAGAGTGAGTTTAGAGAATGCTATACGGGGTCTTCCGTCCCAGAGAAGCTTCCTCTGAAGGGCTTCTATTTCTTTGATTTCAGCAATTCTTAACTTGAATCCACCCGCTACCCAACAGGAAGTCTGCATGTTCTTAGGAATGGTCAGCTACTGTCGGCAGTGGAGTCCACATTTTTTATTAACAGCAAAACGTCTACAGAGGTTGACACACAAAGATGTTTCTGATCCAGTGCCCTGGGATGGCAGTTGTATGACAGCTTTCATCGTGCTGCGACAATGTCTTTGTAGGGCATCGGCATTGGGGATGCCTGATTACAACAAATGCTTGTGTTGTTTTGCAGTGAAAGAGAAGGCTGCGCTCTTTCAGTGTTGACACAGATTCATGGAAGCCATCTCAGACCGATCGCCTTTTTTTCGTCAACTCTTGAACCTGTCGCGGCTGCATTGCCTGGATGCTTGAAAGCAGTTGCCTCTGCATGTGTGAGTCTTGAACAGTGTGAAAGCATAGTCATGGGACATCCACTGACTGTATTTGTACCTCATTCAGTGGAGATACTGCTAACACGTCCACAGTATCTGACTAACAGTCGTCTGAACAAGTATTAACAGATTTAGCTTGGTGCGGAAAATGTGACGCTCAAAAGATGCACGATTTTAAACCCAGCTGCTTTGATGCCATTGCCTGGAAAGGAGAACGTGACTGAGAAATTGACATTGATATTTTGGACAAACTTTTCCCTAAATCCAATCATGGGTTGTTTGTTGATGGATCCTGTTTGAGAAACAATTAAGGAAATCTGAAAGCTGCTTATGCTGTATGTAAAGTTGGAGGTACTGTGGAAGCATCATGGTTGCAAGAGGTGAGTTCTGCCCAACCGCAGAACTTGTAAACTTGACGTGGGCTTATAGCATTTCAGAGCAACTCAGAGTTACAATTTACACTGATAGTCAGTACAGTTTTAGAGTTATACATGACTTCAGGCAATTGTGGTCAGAGCGTGGGTTCATGAGATATTTTTTTCGCAATACGGAAAGGCAAGTGTTTGAATAACCTTTTGGGGTCCCTACAATTGCCTGCCCAAATTGCAGTTGTGAAGTGTGTTGCTCATAGGCATGGCACAGACTATGCCACCTTTGGGAATTGATATGCAGATGCAATGGCAAAGTATTATCTATTAAATGTACATACTTTTAATGAGGATTTCTTGAAAGAAACATCTGACATCACAGATTGCAATTTATTTTTGTCAGCAGTAGATACATGGGACGAGGTAAGGAAGCTACAAGAGGTAATGATAGAAACTGAACAGCAAGGTTGAGTGCGAGCAGGATGTAACAAAAGAGAGGATGATGTGTGGGTTCACACTGATGCAGACCTGTTTTACCTGACAGTTGAGGAAAAGTTTATATAATATGAACATGAGTGCAGAGTTTTCTTTAAATCCACCTGACTCTGTACCATGATTGTCTGAGGAATTTTCCAAGCACTTCTGACACTGTACATTCTTTTATTGTTTTCTCTTCATGTCCTTGGGAAAGTACAGAGTGGCTGTTAGAATAATTACATTTTGTTAATCATTTGTGTTTCTCTGAGATGGAAAGTCATGCTGGTCTTTTTCCATTCAATTTGCAATTAAGCAATGGCTTGTGGTCCCTTATCTTGAAAATTCAGTGTGGTTACCTATTCTTTTTGTATGTATAACTGGAAGGAATTTTCCAATGGATTAGGGGGAGGGAAGTGAAGGGGTGTAGGCAGACTTGTTTAAAGTATAGTATAAATATGAAAGGAGAATTCTGTGTGGTCATTCATTACCTACACTGAATAGCCGTTTCCTTGTGGGTCTTGCATTTGTTCAAGCTTGAATAAACCAAATATTTTAACTCTGACTCCCTGTACTCCTTTTGATGTAAAGTGGACATGAAGTGCGTTTTCTCACAGTGTATTACCACATATGGCAAGACATTGCCATGGGCATGCACATGTGGGAAGAGATGAAATGATGTGCCTTTTCCAACAGGTGTGGCTTAATCATAGATTCAGAGTGACTGCCGAGACATTGTGTCATAGGTGTGTAGTGTGCCAACAACAGAACAACAAAAAAAAAAAACACAGGTTGTCATGAGTCACATTGGTAAATCTGCAGGTACCTTCAACCGAATGCAAATGGACTTCATTCAAATGCCCCTTTGCAGTGGTTGAAGGTATGTTTTAGTCATTATATGTATATTTTCAAAATGGGTTGAAGCCAATCCATCACGCAGAAATGACAGTTTGATTCTGGCAAAATCATTGCTGTGAGAGTCGATTTAACATTTTTGATTTCCAAACTCTCTTGAGTCACATCGAGGAGCTCATTTTAATAATGAGGTCCTGAAAATGTTATATGCAGCACTGCAGGTTAAGCAGAAGCTCCATTGCAGTTACCGCCCACGAGCTTCTGGCCTGGTAGATCAAATTAATGTCACATTGAAATCCATATTGGCGAAAATGTGTACTTCAACACCTTTAAAGTGGCCGGATGCATTGCCTCTTGTGTTGATGAGTTTCAGAAGTACACCAGACAGGAGGACAGGATTGTTGGGACACAAAGTTATTATGGGCCGAGTGATGAGACTGTCACCTGTTCCTGCTAATGCAGTAGTAAACATAACAGACAATGTTGCATGTACTACTGCAAGGGACTTGCTGATGTGGTACATTCTGTGCCTCACCCGGTGGGGAAGATGCTTTTGCGGTTCAACAGAAGAAGTGCCATGAACTCAGTCCTGGTGACTGGGTGAGGGTGAAGAAACATGTGTGCAAAAGGAGTTTAGAACTGTGCTGTAGAGGGCCTTTCCGGGTGACCTTAGTCACCAATACTGCTGTGAAGTGCAGAGGTCTCCTGAAGTGGGTACATGCAAGCACACTGGCAGAGTCCTATGTCCCAGTGATGATACAACAGCATCTGTTCCTGATGTACCTGTGGTCACAGTGAGACAGAGAGATCAGGTTAGTCAAGCTGTTAGGGACCAGCAGGCTGCTGGGACAGCACCCGTTTGCCCTCAGGGCGGATCTGAGATAGTCAACTGTAGGTACCAAAGGGTCTAAGCAAACAAAGTTGACTACAAGAGATGTGAAGGGCCTAGTGCAGCAAGAAAGAAAGTAGTACCCGGAGACTGTTGGCCCAGAAGAGGTGAGATTCTGAGAAGTTGTCTAATGACAGGACGAGTACCACCACCTGTTCCTGAATGTTCTGAGCAGTCTGAACAGAGTGATTCTGATGATGAGCAAACTTCTGTGAGGAGATTGAAAAGACCAAGAGTACACAGTCAAAAGTACTCATCTCCTGACTGGATTTATTTGACAGCAAATAAATGGGAACAGGAGTTTAAAACCCAATATATTAACAATGATATTACTTGTTTTTCTTATCGTTTTAAATTTACCACAAAATGTTCCTGCAAAAGATAAAAAAACTTACTATCTCTACTAAAACTGCAACGATTATTAACACCGATTTTATCTCTTTGAATACTAAAGCCTTACATAATGATGTTACAATAACTGGTTTGTCAACAAATGTATATAATAGATTATTAAGTGAATATGTTAATACCATGAATGTTGGTAATTGCTATGTATGTATGCAAATACCTTCATCAGTGGCAGTGGGTGTAACCTATTATAGCTTATCTCTGTCGTATGGAATTTCATGCAGTGTATTAACCAGCTTATTCTATGGTACGGGTCAATTACAGTATTATTATTCTAATTGAGATCCGATCTTTTGTGAACTTCTAGTGTCAAAATGCTTAAATCCACATTAGGAAGTTTTTATAGCTGAAATTATGGACTATGTACTTAGAGCAACTCAAACTTTGGACATGGCTTATGCACTTAGAAATGACCTTACATGTAAATTAGTAAGAGCTGGGAAGAATTTTATAAATTTAGTAGAAAATAGATGAGCTAATATAACCTTAAATACTAATGCATTGCCTAAACTAACTCCTTGAAAACTACCACAATAAGAAAATAAAGTACTAGAAGGAATGGCTTCACTGACTTTAGATTGTCAACATAAAGGTAAGCTTTGTATATATAGGAAAAGAACAACTATTAACACAAATTTTGTAGATTCTAGCGAATGTGAACTTACTTTTGAAATGAGTGAGAATTGGGGAAGATATCTCACCTTCATGAAGTGTATTATATTTGTGGAAAGAATGCTTTTATAGATTACTGAGTTGTAATATGGCAATAGTTTGTCAAAAATGTATCATGTTGAAGATTTTGAAAGAGAAAGAAAATTTGAGAATGGGAGAATGAGGAGAGGTGCAAGTGAAATATTAGGTGATATGTTTGGAGTTTTAATACCTTCAGTAGGAGTAGCATTAAATTCACATAAAACGTTCTACTATATTCGATAAATTATCCACCAGTACTGCTGGAGAAATTTCTGTTATAGATGTAGAAATTATTTCAATAAGATCGATGGTGATTCAAAATTGACTTGCCCTTGATAGCCTTCTCGCGAAGGAGGGCGAAGTCCATTGATGATTAAAGAGTCGACACTGTTTCAACTACATATCAGATAAAAGCAGAGGCTTAGAGAGTTATATAAAAAGGAATTAATGATATAAATGAAGCTTTAAGAGATTTAAAAGCAGATGGTGCATGGGAAACAATAGGTAAGGGAGTGTCCACTGTTAACAACTAGTTAGGTAACTTAGGTAACGGTTTGGTAATTTCCATTTTAAGTCTTTCAGTGCGATCTATTTGCGCATAATGTTGATGATATTATCTATCAAATTTTGCAAATATCGGAAAGACAAACAAGGAATGAAAAGAACAAGCACTGATCTTGAAATAGAGGATGAACAATGTAAATATTATGATGAAATGAAAATCTTAAAAGAGATTAGAATAAAGAGGTTAAAGACATCAAACCCGTAATCTGTGAATAGATCTGATGAGTAGATATTGTGATGGCTTGATTCACCATCAGAGGGGGGCTTGATAGAGCAATATTTCAAAACCACATTACATGACTCTATCGAATTTAGACACAAAAACCTAAATATGCCCATTACATAAAATAGACGAGTTGAATCAATAATAGAGACACGTGAAGTAACAGCACTCTAAAAGTGTGCTTGAAAGAGTTAGAAAAGGAGAAAAGACATTGCTAGTTATAACGCTTATTAATAGATTTCATAACAAGATTACTTATGAAATGATGTTTTTAATTATTCACGTACAGTTGGAAACCAATTAATTTTAAAATTAGTCCTAATTGTTCTATTGCCTTTCATTGAAAATGCATTGAAATCAGATTGTGGTGCATTTATGAGGTAACATTAGCTAGGAGGAGGAAACTTACAGAGGTGATAGTAGGAAACATAATGAGTATAACAATGTAGAAACGATTTTGATAAAATGTTTTTTAAGAATAATATACATGTATGGATGTTGAAAAGTTTGTGGCAGTAGACCATAGCTAATATAAATCAATTTAGTGCAATAATATATTGGTAAAACATATATGCTTTTTCTTTTATTATGAAATAACAATTTGATGCATTATATTTGATTTTAATTAAATGTAATTCATTTAGAGGCTGATGTATGTTTTTTTAGCTTTAAATGTATTATTTCTTAAGCTGCAATTTTTCGCTTAAGCAAGCATAATAATTGACATTTTGACAGTATTGCTTTATTTGGTTTGTGCATGTTTCAGTATGCAGACAAAGGACATTCTTTTGAAGCTCGTGGTAAAATGGCTCAGTGGGAAAATTAACTCTCATCAGATGACATAGTCTGTTACATTATATATTTCTAACCATTGACTAACCTCTTACATTATATATTTCTTACCAGTGACTAAACTGTGAGGCTCAAAAAGCCAAGTCATTCACATCAAATGTTTGGGAAAGTATGCAGGAGTACCTAAATGAATTTTGTGGCTATTTACGTATACTAATCATACAATGGACTGACTAGAAGAGTACACCACGTCATTAAGGTGTCTTAAGGTCTATAAAAGAAGAAACCCCAAAGGAGTGTCAACATCCATTATTTTTCTTTTCCTCTCAATGCAGGACACCCTCATCACAAATTTTCTATGAAACACCACTCATTTCATTTTGAATTTTATTCTTTTATCGCAACGCCTAATTTCCTCTATCTTGAACTGTCCTTCTGTTAATACTGCTGCATCCATGCAGTCGACTTGGAACCCTTGTTTGCCGAACAAACTGATTTTTGCATCTTTTTGCCAATGCTCATGGGCTCGCCCTTAGAAGACTTTAAAATGTATTCTTTAACCCTTTGTTTTAAATTTATATAGAAGCAAGCTATTCTTTAGTCTCTAGCGGTGGAAAAAGTCTGCAATCTTGTATCTGAGATTTGTTTAAAATTGTCTTTTTGGGGTTTGAATTTCTGACTAAATGTGTGGTCAAATACTACATGTTTTAATATTTTTTACAGAGATGCTTAAGAAATTGCTAGTTTATATGAATTTTGGAACATTAATACAATACCTAACTAGCTAAATTACCTGAGTCTATTATTGAGTCCTGGTGTTCTTTATTTGATGCTGTATCGAATTACTCCTTGAATTTAAATGTGTTGTAGGGAAAAATCAGCTAATCTTTTCAGATTATCAAGTTCTTCTTCTTGTATTTTGTTTCGCAGTAACAGAACTTCTGGTTTGTATTATACTGGTTAGATTTAATTTATTTAGAAGATTGGGACTCCCCATTGCAATACTTTATTTTTACCATTTGGTCCTGAGAGTAACGTATTTGAATCTTATATCAAATTTGGGTATTAGTCACCGATTAATGGTCCTTATTGGGTGGCTAATGTGTGTTGTGGACATCTTACTTCCCATACCTCCTACTGGCAGAGAAAGATCCATTAGAGCACCATTCGCCTCTCTGGTGTGGGTAATCCTGTAATCCATCTGATTGTAGGGGGGCCAGTGCAGTTAAAAGGACAGAGGGTTAAGTAATGAAGTGGAAGTTAAACTTTAAATATTTATACCGCTTACTCTGGCTCCCCATTATATGACCTACCATACCTTCGGATGGTGCCTCTTTCCCCTTTCAAACAGGCACAGTCACATCTCCCTTCATTAGGGTTTGTACTGCTTTGAAGAATTAAAATTTCGATCAAAATATGCAATAGTCATAAATTATTTTTCACTGCCAATTCTCTGTTCTGTGATCACAATCAATATCAGTGCGACTCTCTATGACATATCCAACCAATACCAGTGCAGTAAACAATGATGTTAATCCCACTCCTTACCGCGGGAAACAACCTTTACCATGACGGCCGAACCAGGTGCTGCAGTGACAATGCGAAAATTACAGCAAATGCTTCTTTACCATGGAGTTCTTTACCATACAATGACATACCTTAGACAAATCACTCTTGGACTTTAAAGTCCAACGTTTTTCCTACTGTTGCACAGACCGAAGTTGGAATAATACATTTTTACCACTCCTAAATTCAGCGCTTTCCCCAAGGCATATGTAAAAAGAACAATTCACCCCATGTAGGACTTGGCCCTTTTTGGCTAAAGTCCCTAAACTTTTAGCTTTCACCCTAGACCTTTTTTTCTGACATGGAGTTGCCAACTTAGATGCTTTGGACACTTTACCACTGCTAAACAGTGTCAAAGTTTAAGTGTCCCATGTATAAAGTATTGGTAATTGGCTATACGTGATTGGTATGTTTGCCTTAATAATAAAGTCCCTAGTAAAGTGCACTATGTGTGCCAGGGCTGGTAATGCAAATGCTACTAGTAGGCCTGCAGCACTATTTGTGCCACCCATACTAGTAGCCTTAAAAAAGGGAACTCAGGTCTGCCATTGCAGGGCCTGCGCGCAGTTTGTTAAACTGCCAAGTTGTTCTGTCACGTGCATCCACTTGTCATACCTTACCCTTCCCTTCCTATGCACATCAGACACCCCTATGGTAGGTCTAAGGTACCCCCTGGACAGGGTGCAGTGCATATGAAAGGTAGGACTTGTGCTTAGGTGTGTGTGGTGTCCTGACAGTAAAATAATCTCCATTTTGTTTTTCAATGTTGAAAGGCCATCTTGCCCATAGGACAGAATGGGAAGGCTGGGTAATATGTTTTCCAGCCAATCTTCCTAAAAGCTCAAGATTGAAAAGTGAAGTTTAGTATGCCTGAACTCACAATGTAATAACACATCTTTTTATGTGGGTGGTTTTTGCATTGTGTGTTCAGAAGCCACTCTTTTAGAAGTGGCTGAGTTTTTGTGCTCTGACAATTCTGTGTGTCTCTGCCTGGCTGTGGATTGACTGTCTGGATTTGAAAGCGATAGGATCTGGGGAATGTCTTGACCCAGGGGAGGAGGTGAGACAGCACCAGGCTGACCTGCATCTGGACTGTAGGGGGAGGAGAAGCCTCTAGAGGTGAAGAGGCCTGAGTTGCTGCTATAAAACTATTGGCGTATCTCCTGCTGAGTGATTGAGAATCCAGACCCCCACTAGTCAAAGGAAGAAAGGTGTCACTGGCAGGAAGGCACCCAGAACTGGTTTGAACAGGGGGCAGTGCCATCTGAAACACAAAAACTTTACAGCCATTGAGGGGTATAACTATGAGAGCTGAAGCCCCTGAAATTTGGAGAATGGCTTGATCAAGTGTGAACAAGACTGGAGCTACTTCGTGGTCAAGAGGAGTGGAGTGGTGTGGCTCACTGGTAGTGGAGTGGTGTGGCTCACTGGTTAGAGGCGGCAGACCTGGAAGCAGAGAACGGCCCGGGACCAGGGTTCAATTCCCGACGCGGCAGGGTCGTGGACCAGGGTCACACTCTGCAACTCTGGGCATTAAGCTTGCCTCATCTCTACAACAGCCCCCCACAGACGCCGGGGATGCCTGGTTTCACCTTGGAGATCCCCAGAAGGGACCATCTCACAGGAAAAGCCAGGACGGGTTCCCCAGCGGTCTTCAGCGCCGGGACGCTTACGGGCAGCTGTGCACTTTACAAGTCCAACACATTTACATTTACATTTACAGGACCTTTGCCAAGGAAGACACAACTGAATAGACTGAAGGATAGGACCGACCCTTGCTGTGTGATCTGGGCCTGGCCTGCAGTTTGCTGTTTCAACCAAGGCAAAAGGGACTTTGTTGTGTGCTGTGTCCCCCTGCTTGAAGGACTTTGCTGAGTGCTGTGTCCTGAAGTAACTTATCTCCAAGGGCCTGAGGTGAGCTGGCTCCCTGTTCGGAAACACAGGAACACAAACATTTCCAGGAGAGTCTCAGCGGCACTGTGTGTGCGTGCTTGTTGCAGCCTGAGACCCTCATAAGAACTGCCCTGTGATCGTAGGCGCCTGGAGTCCAAGTGAGTCTCAGTGACGCTATGTGGGTGTGCTTTTAGCAGCCTGAGACCTTAAGGAGGATCGGCCTGCGATCGGGGGCACCTGGAGTCCAAGCAAGGATCAGTGACGCGGTGTGCGTGTGCAGCCTGAACCCCTTTTTGAGGATTGTCCACTGATCGGATGCCCCGGAATCCAAGTGAGTCTCATCGCCGCTGTGTGTGGGTGCATTGTGCACCGTGAGACCTTCGTGAGGATTTGCCTTGTTATCGTGTGCACCGGAATCTAAGTGAGTCTCATTGACACTGTGTGTGTGTGCGTTGTGCACCGTGAGACCTTCGTGAGGATTTTCCTTGTCATAGTGTACACCGGAATCCAAGTGAGTCTCATCGCCGCTGTGTCCGGGTGCATTGTGCACCGGGAGACCTTCGTGAGGATTTGCCTTGTTATCCTGTGCACCGGAGTAAAGTGAGTCTCAACGACGCTGTGCACGTGATTGCAGCCTGAGACCTGTGTGTGGAGTGCCCAGTGATCGTGCACCCGGAGTGAAGGAAGACTCAGCGACGCTGTGTGCGTGTGCTTTGTGGCAGCCTGAGTTCTTCGTAACTGAAGCGGCCCGGACCTGCAGTCCCCGAGGAGCTGAGTTTCCGGCCCGAGCCGCCATTGCAATTTCACAAAGCTGCATTGGAGGCCCAGCCGCTGGACGAAGAGAGGAGAGTGAGTCTGCGCACCCCAGGTAACGTGTGCCGACTCCTGGGGCGGGCTCGGAGGGAGACACTCTAGGCCTCTCTCTCATGTTGGCAGCGCAAGCCTCTGCTTCGGCTTGTGTCACAGCCCTTATTGCCAAGGAAGTGGCGGTACAGGAGCTGGAGTGCGAAGGTGCGCTTAGGGATAGCATCGTACTGTGTTGGGGGCAACTGTGAGAGGCTGACTGCAAGTCGGAAGGAGAGGCTGAGAGACCGCCTAAGACCCGGTGATCGGGCCTGAGTGTACTACATAGTATTCCATTCCTGCAGAACGGAGTACCTAACTGTCGTATTACACATTGCATCTTTTCTGCATAACGGAATACCTGATTAGAGTATTATGCATTGCATTATATCTGCATAACAAACTACCAGATTGTTGTATGACATATTGCCTTGTTTCTGCATCACAAACTACCTGATTAGCATATTGCGCATTGCATTATTCCTACATAATGAATGACCTGATTAGTGTATACGCATTGCTTTATTTTTGCAGAACGACATCTGGTGGTTGTATTACGCATTGCATTATTTTATCTTGCAAAATACCTGATCGTTGCGTTACACATTGCATTCTTTTCATTGCAGAGTGTCTGATTGCTGTGTTACGCATTACAGTATTGTTATGATAGAGCAAGCATCGCATCGCGACTTGCTCGAGTCATGAACCTCGCCCATGTGTAATCGATTAATAATTTGTACGTCTTACTAATCTTTATTTTATATTTGAACGAGGTAGATGAAGCTTGTCTATGTGTTTTCTAATACGATTAATCAATATCTCTAAAATGGCCGCCGCTTAGTAAATGGCTTCTGCGCATGCGTCAGTCACACTCACGTGTCCTGACGTAGTTATAAGTTTGGAGGGAAAGGGTGCGCACGCGTAATACCCAGCTTTCGTGAATAACGTGGTGATGCTCTTGTGAGAGTGTATGTGTTGCTAACATTTAAACTGCATAGTATATTTTCATAATGATAAGTTCAAAGTACAAAACGAATGATGTTGTTTACATACGTTTATTTCTATGTTCTAATTTGTTCTCGCTTACTTTTCATGTACTGCGGGGAATGGGGGTCCGAACCGGTTGGGAGCCATATTGAAGGTCCCTTCTGCGCAGACTCGTGGTGCCCTGAAAGGTGGCAACATCGGACAGTGGAACTCAGCCAGCTGGCAGCCACCGTCAAGACGCCCATGGGAAAGCCACCTCTGCTCTACGAGAACGGAGAAAGTTGCTCCTTATATGATACAATGTATATTGTACTACTGTTTGCCATGCAGTTTCTCATGGGAACCCCAATCTCGCTAGGCGGTACCCAGAGATGTAAATTAGGCCTCTAAATAGTCTATTCTGATTGGTGTGTTACCCAAAGCCTACCTTAGGACCAATCCAAATTGAGGGATTCTGACACTTTGCAACATTGGGGGGTGGTACACCGTCCCAAAACAGTAAAACTACCCTGGGTTCACCTAGGGAATTTGTCCGACTTGTCTGGTTTAGCTGACCTGTCACTGACCCAACGCACTCAATAGGTGACTGAAGATACAGAGCACTGCGGAGTACTCTGTCCGAAATTGACCGTAGACTAAGGTTTTACTAAACCTTAAAGTGCTGGCGGAGCACTTTTGCTGGGAGTTCGCTGATCCAATCGGGGTCGTGATCGATAGCTGCAGAGAGGGTGGAGCGCAGGCGTTGCTTCCAAACTGCGGGTGTGGTCCTGTCCTGAGCGGTCCTGTCCTGAGGGGTTCCTGTCCTGAGGGTCCTGTCCTGATCCTAATCTGGTCTTCCTGTCCTGTCCTGGGTGTCCATTCTGCACCTGCTGTCCATTGAGGGGTATCCTTCCTTGAGGGTTTCCTGTTCTTAACTGACCCGTGGCCAGGGTTTGGTTTCCACACCAGTCTAGGTAAATATCACTCTGAACATCTTGAAATCTTTCACCTTTCTATTTTTCTGTCTTTTGCTTTAATAAAGACATACCTTTGCACATGTTAATTTTCCATGCTTTTGCCGCAACCATTGAAACGTAAAGTCATTGCATATTTCATAACGTGTTCCTATGTTACCCTACCTGTTAGAAATCATATTTTGCATTGCAGTTTGTCATTTCCTGATATGGTCTAGGACTTCCTTACTTAAATTGTCTGAAGAACTTATGCCTTAAATCATAGCGTGTCTCTCTCTATAGACTCTCCTAGTTGTATAAATGTCCCGAACTCCTGTCTCATTGTTCTGAGATAATTCTAGAATACTAGTCCTAATCGAAGCCTGTCCCATCCCTAGTGATTCATCTTAAACGTTCTAAAATTCCTGATTCTTCATTTGAAATGTGTCCTGATTCCCTTAGATTATAAATGGTTGCTCTGACTTATTTGCTATTTAGCTACGTTCTTTATGTTATTCTGATTATCGATTGCTTACTTACTGTGAATTTGATGTTTTCTGAATTTTACTAAATTAGATAAAGACTTTAAAACTTCCAGTTGTCCGTGGTCATTTTACAAAAGTATTGAATGTCATTTTGGGTTTGTATTTTGCTGCCTTTCCTTTTACAGCTAGCTCTCTGATCCATTGTGGTCATAGGTACCCGTGTCGGTGGATGGTAAGTCGGGTACTCTGAAGAATAACGAAAGGAACTCACACATATCTGATAGCAGAGCGTGAGGTCATCTGATCAATGTATATGGTGATTTGAAATATATGGGCCCAAAGCCAGAAGTGGCGAAATTATTGGTTGGGTGACCCCGCGTGCTCTATCAGTATTTCTGGTAGCAGAGCTATGGTTAGGGACTAGTTAAAGGTTAGGCAGGATTAGTTAGACTAGTCAAGTCGGTAGCTGCTAGTATATTAATGCTGCTACAAGAGCGGCCGTTTCGAAGAACTGATCACTCTCTTGAAAGGTGTTGCTTATGAAATTTATGAATTGTTTTACCATTGTTATTCTTGTTCTTATATTGTTATATGTATTAATCCAAGCATATGTAATACGTACTGTTCAGTGTTGTCAGAACTCCCCGGGGAATTGAATAGGCAAGTGGTGAATAGAATCCATTGCCTTGAGGTCGCAGGCTCAAGGAAAGTTAGGTGCAGGTTAGGTACAACCAGGAAGCACTAACTAGGGTTTTTTTCTGAATACGTGTGTGAATAAATGTTAGTAACGAGGTTCATTGGCAAAATTCCAATAGTGGCGTAACCTAGTAAGGGTCACATCGGAAGAGTAGCGGGTTCATCGGAGCTTGGGTGAAAGCAGAGGGGTCCGCTGGGAAACCTTAGACTCGGATATATCCCGGAAAGAGTGGATGGGTCTAGGGAAGTAACAGGTTCACTGATGCTAGAGTGAAGGGTAGGCGGAAGAGATCTACCCGCAGCGCGTGAAAAGTAAATGGAAGTAGTTTACTTGCAGTAAGACAAACTATTTCTCTGTCTAGACACTTGAGCACTGTGGCGAATGTGTATTCGTTGTAAAATAACCAAGCACTAGCACTTTAGAAAGAAAGAAAGTTTCCGTTACCTTGTGAAGGGAGGGAGTCAGTCGCGAAGCGTCTCTGACGTCACTTTGTGCCGCGCTGGGATTGGTAGAAACAGCGGGCGGGTAGCGGAGCTGGAATTGTGAAGGACGGGTGAGCACCGAAGCGTGGGAACTGTCTCGCGAAAAAGGCCGCGCACCCATTGGTCGAAAATATTTGAACGCGTGCACCCTATTTGTCGCACGGAATTGCAAGACGCATTCTGATTGGAGGTAACTTTGTAAACAAAGTTAAGCGTAGAAATCGTATGTGGCACTCGTATTGTCCAGAGACTAGACCCGATCCAAGAAACCAAGGGTTTGAAAGGGATCAGTGGAAAGCCAATAGATACGATATTATGTACGGAACTAAGAGAAAAATGTCCCTTGTAAATAAGATGAAGAATTACTTCAAAAAGGACAAGCCGATTAAAACTAGAGAGGGCATTGTTATTCCAGCACCTAATACTCCCGCCTCTTTCATGATGTTTGACAGAGGGTACAATACCTGTGTGTGGTTAGAAAATTGGGTGAAATACACAAAAGACGACGGAATAATGGCCTTTCCGTTAGAAGGTACCTTTAATGGTAGGATCTTATTTAACTTAAGAACCCGAATGAACGAATTACATCCCAGACCGAGACTAACGCAGTATGAGGCATTAGAGGAATGGGAGATTGAGGCTTTCCAACGAGAAAAGCCGCGAATGGATAAAGGGCTGACAAAGTATTACCCAAAACTAAGACAAGAATCCCGAGATAAAAAAATGAAACAATGGAGACAGAGCATGATTGTTGAGGGACTGTTTCCCATGATGCCAGCCGAAGATCCTCCCGGGGGGGGGAAAAGAACAGAAAAGACCAAACATTGGGGACCCCTGGGAGAATCAGATGACGAATTGTTAGATGACATGTGCATGAGAAGTCCGCCTCCTTATAATGAGGGACACCGACCTTCGAGTACAAGAGATATTCCCCGGAGACCCCTACAGAGGGAGGAGGTCAGGTCCGTAAGTGTGGGAGGGGATTATCTAATTCCTCCTTATACCGAGAATCTGGGACCCATAGAAACCCGAAGTATTTACCCCAGGAGACCCGTGGGTGGGGAAACGGGTTATTCACGTGAAGGAGATTTTTTCCCTCGTCCCCCTTATGGAGGAGAGGAGAGGTCCTTGGGTTCAGGAATGCCACGATTACAGTCCCGGGATGAGGAAGATCCGAGAATTCTAGGCACAGGAAGTTTGTTTCAGAAACCTAATTATGGTGGAGGGCCGAGTGAGACTCATCCCACCGCCCCGAGTTATGCTCCCATTCTGACCCCGCAGGTGTTACATGGAAATACACTGGACAGGTTGTTGGAAGAAAAAGAACGAGAAGCATTAAGCAATCAGAGAACTGAGATAATACAGAAAATGTCACAGCTAAATGCAAGTCCCGAAGCCTTGACGATCCCAGTAACAATCGGACCGGTGGTTCCATTGTATGGGGACCGTCAAGGAAGTCCGAAACCTCCTGTAATTACTCCTGTCATTGCACCGACCAGACCAGAGCCCTTAATTATAGACGACCAGACCAGTGAGTGCGAGTCGGAGGTCTCGCTGCTAGATCTGCCCATTAGAAAGACTGGGAAAAGAATACCGAAAGGACAGAATACTTTTAATGCGAGGGAAATTCAGATGGAATCGACCTCAGGTACTAGGAGTGTCACATTGGTGACTCCTGAAGAAATCGAAAGATGGAGTCAAGAATTGGAAAAACAAGCGTCCCCAACGAAGCCTTTAGATCTCTACAAGCTGAGAGTAGAAATAGAGGAATTGATGGCAGGAAACGTAGGGTTAGACAGATTAAATACCTACTCTGAAGACGAAATGCTGTTCATCTGCAAAAGTCTCACTCGAAATACCAGAGTACTTCATGAAAAATTGACAGACACAGCTGCCAGCATGGGAATAGATATTTCTAGATCAAAACCGCTGCGAAAACCATACAGGGCAGATTTCTCAGACAAAGATTTGGAAAACTTGAATATGTCGGGGAAGAAAGCGCAGGTCAAAGAACTATTGACAGTATTGGAGAAATGGGGAGATGTGGACAGGTGGAAAGCCAGATGGTCCAAGAAAAAGGATGAGGCCAGGGCTAGGCAGGCAACTCCCGAATTCTTACTAAAAGAAGCTGAAAAACCAGAACAGTTATGCCCTATGCGCGAAGTGCCAGGTGGAAGGTATGTGCACGTTCCATGGTCCAGACAGGATATTGTGTCCTTTACTAACGATTTCCCCAAATTGCGCGAAAAGCCAGTGGACTGGTACCGGCAGGTGGAAAGGTTCGTAAAGGTGCAAAAATGCCTGTGGAAAGACCTGGATGGGTTTTTCGACATTGTGGTCCCGGTAGATCTATGGACTGAGTGTAAAATAGCCATAGCTTGGCCGAGGGAGGAATACCCGAGAGATGGCAACACAGGGGAACCATCGATAGAAGTGATGAAAAAATATGAGCAAGTAATTCAGCATCTGAAACAAAAAGTGCCAGCAAAGGAAACTGATTGGACCAAGATAGATAGAACCACGCAGGAAAGAGACGAGACAGTGCATTCCTTTTATGAAAGGCTGTTGCAGGTGTTCAAAACGTACAGCGGTATAGACAACATCGAGATGAAGGATATGACACATTTTATTTACAGGTTTGTAAATGGTTTAAGACCCGAAATTTGTCAGTGGATAAAAGATAACAAAATCTGTTGGCATACTAAAAAGATGGATGAGGTCCTGCGGTACGCAAAGTACTGCGAGGACGAGATGGCAGAAAAGAAAAAGGCTCTCAAGGAGAAGGTTATGTGGGCTCAAGTGAAGCTCGCAGAACAGCAGGAAAAACAGTTGAATAAAATCGCTAAATCCAATGAGAACAAAAGTCCTGGGGGAGGGAGTGGAGGCAAGCCCCGGCCCAAAATGAGCAGGGAGGAGGCTAAAAAGAAATTTCCCTGCCACCAGTGCGGAGAAATTGGACACTGGCGCGACGAGTGTCCCTATTTGCAGGATGATAACTCCCAAACACCTGATTTAATTCCACAGGCGCAGAAAGAAAGACCAAGAAAGACACAACAACAGGTAAAAACGATTCAGTTGCCCAGAGCACCAAAGCAAGTATTTAAGGGAAAATCAACACAGGGTGATGACATAGAAGTCTGGGGATGCGATGAGAACAGAAATACAGCAACTTCGCAGTATTTACTCAATGATACCTTCCTTTGTGATGACCAGTACTGACGGGGCCTGAGAGGGGAGGACAAGGAGTGCGTACTTGGCGCCTCCTTGCCGGTAGACCAGTCCGGACCATACATTGAAGGAAAGGTTGACGGAAATGATGTCACTTTTCTGTTGGACACTGGCGCTACCCGTTCTACTGTAAGGACAGTGGACGTTCCAAACCTACCCCTCTCGGGAGAAGCCATCCAAGTAGTGGGTGTATCTAATCAATTGATTAGTACTCCTGTTACCGAGCCCATGGAGATCTCAATTGGAAATTTTAAACAAATGCATAGATTTGTCGTTTGTGACACCAGCCCAGTGAACCTACTGGGACGTGATTTGCTGTGCAAAATGAACTGTACCATCTTTTGCACACCAAAGGGTGTTGAAATTCAGACCCCAGATGAAGATGGCATTTATAAATTAATGTTAATCAGACCTGACTCAGAAATTAAACGAATGACTATGCAGGATTTGCCCAAAGAACTCCAAGAAACAGTGAAGCCAGAGGTATGGGACTTTACCGGAAAAGATGTAGGATTAATGAAAAACGTAGACCCCATACAGATAGCCATCAAAGACAATGCAGTGTATCCTAATACTAAACCCTACAGAATGAATGCAGAAGTGAGAGCAGGTGTTGCCCTGGAAATACAGAAATTGCTAGAAGGAAACATCATACAGGAAGTAATGAGTAGCCCATGCAACTCACCGATTATGGGCATCAAAAAGCCTAGTGGCAAGTACAGAGTAGTGCAGGACCTAAGAAAGGTAAACAAAATAGTGGTTCCTTGCTGCCCTATTGTCCCGAACCCAGCAGTGATTCTGTACCAGATTCCCTGGGATGCTGAGTGGTTCACTGTGATAGACCTGTGTCATGCATTCTTTTCCATTCCCTTGCATCCAGACAGCAAATTTCTTTTCTCATTTGCCTTCAACAGTCACGTGTATGTCTGGAACAGGGTCCCCCAGGGGTACACAGAGAGCCCCTCTATCTTTAATCAGATCTTGAAAAAATGTTTGGAACCTTTGGTCTTACCTCAAAATTCTGTCTTGGTGCAATACATTGACGACCTCTTAGTGGCGTCCAAAAGTCATAGGGACTGTGTGATTGACACCATTGCCCTACTGAATCACCTGGGTGAGAAGGGCCATAAAGTGGCCCCTGAGAAACTACAGTTCTGTACAAAATCAGTGAAATATCTGGGGCACCAGATAGAGAAAGGCGTCAGGAAAGTAACGTCAGAAAGAGTAAGGATAATTCAAAAGATGCAGTTACCCCGTACTCAGAAAGAAATCAGAATGTTCCTTGGAGTGATAGGGTACTGCAGGCAATGGATTGTGGGATTTGCAGTCCTAGCTAGACCCTTGATAAAAATGACCAAGAGAGGAGCACCAGATATTGTAGAATGGGATGATGAAAGCTTAATGGCCTTCACAAAACTGCGAGATTGTCTGTGTACAGCCCCTGCATTGGGAATGCCAGACTATTCCAAGGAATTTGCCCTATTCTGTGACACTCGCGATAATTGCGCGTTGTCAGTCCTAACTCAAGAACATGGCACAACCAGAAGGCCAGTGGCATATTTCTCTGCCACCCTGGATCCAGTGGCTGCTGGATTACCAGGATGCCTGAAAGCAGTAGCTGCTACTTGCACAAGTCTAGAGCAGAGTGAATCCATTGTCATGGGACATCCTGTAACTGTGTATGTTCCACATGGAGTGGTAATTTTGTTAACAAGAACGAAAACTCAGTATCTCACCCCTAGTCGGCTGACTAAATACGAGAGGATTCTCGTGGGTGCTGCGAATGTAAACATTGTCAGGTGCAACATTCTGAACCCCGCCACTCTGCTTCCAGACTCAATGGATATGGAAGGTGAGGGGGAAGAGGAACATAACTGCATTGATTTAACAGAATTTTGTACAAAACCACGCCCAGACATTAAAGAAACACCTTTGCCTAAACATGACATGGAATTGTTTGTGGATGGTTCATGCCTAAGACATGAACAAGGAGGCCTGAGTGCTGCCTATGCGGTAGTCTCCTTAACGAAAATTATAGAAGCAGGTTATCTATTTGGAGTAAAGTCTGCACAAGTAGCCGAATTGATCGCTATGATAAAAGCTTGCAAAATTGGGAAAAACGTACGCCTAACAGTGTATACTGACAGTCAGTACTGTTTTGGGGTTGTGCATGACTTTGGCCAATTATGGCTACAGAGGGAGTTCCTGACTTCATCAGGTACCCCTATTCGAAATGGAAAAGTTGTTCAAGACCTTTTAGAGGCAATCCAATTACCAAAGGAATTGGCAGTGGTCAAGTGTACTGCCCATAAGAGGGACATTGACTCTGTATCATTGGGAAATGGTTTTGCTGATCAAGTGGCACAATTATGCGCCAGGGATCGATATATCATAAATCCAAAACGGGGAGGGCCCGGAACCAGCTGCCTACTTCAGGTGTTTGAAGAAGTGCCTACATGGGCTGAAGTGAGAGAATGGCAGCAGGCGGCACCGTGGCAAGAGAGAGAGAAGTGGAAGGAAGAAGGGTGTAGACCAAGACGTGAGGATGGTGTCATCTTGGGCCCAAATGGTATGCCTGTGTTACCCAGACACTTGCTTGGCACAATGGCAAGATTGATACATGAAGGATCACACATTGGTAGGGACGCCATGATTCTGATATTCCAACAGACTTGGTACAGTAAGAAGTTCAGGAAAGTAGCAGAGTCCCTCTGCCAGAGGTGCCTGTCATGTCAAAAGATGAACCCAGGCAAGAAAACAATGGTGGAACTAGGGAAAATTGGGAGGTCAGGGGGTCCCTTTGTGAGAATACAGGTTGAGTTCATCACCATGCCCCGTTGTGAAGGGAAGCGTTATGTCCTTGTCATTGTCTGCCTATTTTCAAAATGGGTGGAAGCTTACCCTACTCCCCAAAGTGACGCACTGACAGTAGCAAAGTGTTTACTGAAAGAACTGATACCTAGATTCGGGGTTCCAGTCACGATTGAATCAGATAAAGGCCGACATTTTCAGAATGATGTGATCGACCAACTCTGTAAAGCATTTGGGATCTCGCAAAAACTCCACTGTGCATATCGTCCAGAGGCATCTGGAGTAGTGGAACAAATAAACGGGACCATCAAGACGAGACTAGCGAAACTGTGTGATGCATCTGGCATGACCTGGGTAAAGGCCCTGCCTCTGGTTCTGATGGGACTCCGAAGTATTCCAGACCGGAAGACAGGCCTGAGCCCCCATGAAATCCTGATGGGAAGAGTAATGAGACAAGCATGGGTGCCAGGAAGCAAATTGTTGAGTATTACTGATGATTTGGTGCTTGAATACTGCAAGAGATTAGGTGACCAAGTGCGTTATATCTCTCGCCAGATCGGAGAAGACGCCGTCGCCAATCCAACGACTCCTCTCCACAAACTGGTTCCCGGGGACTGGGTCAAAATAAAGAAGCATACTCGGTCGAGCTGCCTGGAGCCGAGGTGGGGAGAGAAGCGCCAAGTGATCCTGGTAACGACCACAGCAGTGAAGTGTGCAGGTGTTCCACGTTGGATTCACGCCAGCCACACCCAGAAGGTACAACCCGACAAAGAGCCTGGAGAAGAAGACGGTCCAGCAGGGGGGTCTGCAGAAGCAAGACCAGAAGTAACTGACGACGCCCAGCCCAGTACCAGTCGAGCTGAGGGGTCTGCAGGCGTTGGTCCAGGAGTGGTTGATGACGAGCTACCCAGAGTCCAGCCTGCTGAAGGGTTCCCAAAGGTTGGTCCAGAAGTAGCTGATGACGAGCTGACAAACATATGGCCAGATGAGTGGATACCCTTGATTGACCTCACCGAAGACCCGATCAGAACAAGCGAACAAATTTGGAAAGGTAGAGAGTGGAATAGAGAGGAAAAGCAAGGCACAGGCGAAGACCCTCAGACTCTTGAGATTCACATCAAAACTGAGGAAGGAGAAGGTCAGACAGGGACTTAGCAAATAATTGATACACCTCCCCAAACTCCAGAAGGGGGAAAACAACAGATTAGACCTAGTAAAGAGATTCGAGCAGAAGACAGTCAAGAGATCGAAGTGCTCGAACAGGATCAGACAGGGTTAGGAGAAAGTGTTCAGGAAGCAGAAACAGAGACATTTGAAAAGCAAACTCAAGACTCTCCTGAACCAGGCCAGATTAGTAACCAGGCAGAAGAAATAGATGCAAGTCCTGGAACTAGTGAGATAGGAAGGGACGAAGTAGCAGAATTGCCACAAAGTAATGAAAAGAAAAGGGCAAGAGAAGAGAACAAGGTCTCAGTGCCAACCAAAAGACTTAAGAAAAGAAAGGACATTGAGCCTGGATTCATAAAGAAATTGAGGCTGAGGATAAAAACGATAGAAGAAAAACGTGCAGAAGAAAGAAGAAGTGCTCGCATAGCAGAACAACCAGAAGACACTTCCAAAAGAAGGAGCGATCGAATCAAAAGACAAAACAAAAAGTACAAGTCTCCTAAATGGACGCTCGTTTTGGAAGAATTTGAAGACCTTGATATAACTGACGAAAGCGACGGAGAACCCGTCCCTGAGTACTCTGCCGAAGAAGAAGACGAGCCACCGTGAATTTGCACAAAGTAAGCTACTCGTGTAAAGTCACAAAGAGGGGTCGAGGAACTTCTTCTGAGCCAAAATGTCTGATTCAAGCGTGAGTGGTAGACCTAGTCGCAGTTGTTGCAAAACATGCTGCAAGGTATGTGTATGTAGTATAGTTATACTGATATTAGTTTGGATAGGACTAACAATTTTCATTCCCTTTGCGGTGAGCAAAAATACTAACGTTGACCCTACTGAGATTGTAAATACTGACAATGAGGAGCTGACAACACAGAGTGTAGCAAGACATGAGAGAGCACTTAGACAAACAAAACGAGACTTAGAAGCATCAGATGAGGGAGGACTACATTATCATGGAGTTAAGAATAAGACACATTTAAATGTTTTCGCAAACTTGTTAATACACTATGTAGAGACTATGGAAATTGAAGATTGCTATGTCTGCATGAAGCTACCTACCTCTGTAGCTGAAGGCGTGACATACCATCACCTGCCCCTGACATATGGAATCTCCTGTAGCATTTTAGCAAGCTTATTTTACAAAAGAGGACCGTTACAGTACTATTACTCTAACAATGACGTGATCTTTTCTGAACTTCCTATACGTGGGAACTATAATCCTGTACATACCAAAAGTGACGTTACTCGCTATATGGGCGAATACTTTCTGACTATAGGTAATATCGACATAGGTGACGCACACAGAGATAACTTGACTTGTTCTTTGCGTGAGCAGGAAAAGATGTTCCTGAACATGGCAGAGAAAAGGAGAATAAAAATACAAAGAAAGGCAGATGACGAGAGACAGAAAACGCCAAATTGGGCTGAGAACATGGAAGGCACCTCAAATGGTGGGGCGGGTCCTGCTATGTTGCTGGATTTTGAAAAGAAAGGCAAGCTATGTCTTCACCGCGAGAAGACTAGCTATTATAATAACATTTTCATTGGTTCCAGTGAATGTGAACATAATTACAAGGTAATTGGAGGATGGGGTTTCAAAAATGGGTCAGAGCCTGTGTTTCCTGGAATTTATTATATTTGTGGGGACAAGGCTTATTTCAAATTGCCGGATCACTGGTATGGAAGCTGCTATTTTGGCATTGTCTTCCCGAAAATATACCATGTGAACAAAGTTGCTGGAAGCAGTGAAAATACTAATGGCTTAGTGCGTAGTAGAAGAGAAAGCGTAGGTGAAATAATGGGTAGTATTTTCAGTGCACTGATACCTGGAGTGGGAGTGGTTCTAAACACTCACAGAATTTGCAAATTGTCCACCATAGTGGATGTGTTGTCTACTGACACAGCTCATGGATTTCTGCTGGTCAATACCGAAAGGGTTGCGATCAGAACAATGGTTTTGCAGAACAGACTTGCTCTTGACACCTTATTAGCAAAAGAGGGCGGAGTCTGCCGGATGTTGAAGGCGCAACATTGTTGCACTTATATCCCGGACAAAAGTGTACAGCTCAAAAGATACGTGAAAAACATTACTAATTTGGAAAGGGAACTCAAACCACTCGAGGTTGACAGTGCCTGGAAGAGACTGGTAGATGGTCTCTCAAATGTAGGTCATTGGCTTGCTAGTTTAGGTAAAAGCTTATTGTTCAAGGTACTGATGCCAATTGGAATTATAGGTCTCATCCTATTTTTCATATTTGTCTGTTGCAAATGTCGTAAGCACACCAGAAAGCATCAAGTGAATGCCAGAGGAGTGAAACGAAGTGTGGATGAGCTTGAATTAGAAGAAATGAATAATCAGATATACAAAAGGGTGAAGAATTCTCACCCTACCAAAAATGAGAAAGAAAAGCTGAATCGCTTGTTGGAAGAGATAGAGTTGTATAAGGTGTGAAGAAGTTGGCATCTGGTTCCATTATATTTTTGTGATGATAGTAAATATCATCAAAGAGGGGATTGATAGAGCAAGCATCGCATCGCGACTTGCTCGAGTCATGAACCTCGCCCATGTGTAATCGATTAATAATTTGTACGTCTTACTAATCTTTATTTTATATTTGAACGAGGTAGATGAAGCTTGTCTATGTGTTTTCTAATACGATTAATCAATGTCTCTAAAATGGCCGCCGCTTAGTAAATGGCTTCTGCGCATGCGTCAGTCACACTCACGTGTCCTGACGTAGTTATAAGTTTGGAGGGAAAGGGTGCGCATGCGTAATACCCAGCTTTCGTGAATAACGTGGTGATGCTCTTGTGAGAGTGTATGTGTGGCTAACATTTAAACTGCATAGTATATTTTCATAATGATAAGTTCAAAGTACAAAACGAATGATGTTGTTTACATACGTTTATTTCTATGTTCTAATTTGTTCTCGCTTACTTTTCATGTACTGCGGGGAATGGGGGTCCGAACCGGTTGGGAGCCATATTGAAGGTCCCTTCTGCGCAGACTCGTGGTGCCCTGAAAGGTGGCAACATCGGACAGTGGAACTCAGCCAGCTGGCAGCCACCGTCAAGATGCCCATGGGAAAGCCACCTCTGCTCTACGAGAACGGAGAAAGTTGCTCCTTATATGATACAATGTATATTGTACTACTGTTTGCCATGCAGTTTCTCATGGGAACCCCAATCTCGCTAGGCGGTACCCAGAGATGTAAATTAGGCCTCTAAATAGTCTATTCTGATTGGTGTGTTACCCAAAGCCTACCTTAGGACCAATCCAAATTGAGGGATTCTGACACTTTGCAACATTGGGGGGTGGTACACCGTCCCAAAACAGTATAACTACCCTGGGTTCACCTAGGGAATTTGTCCGACTTGTCTGGTTTAGCTGACCTGTCACTGACCCAACGCACTCAATAGGTGACTGAAGATACAGAGCACTGCGGAGTACTCTGTCCGAAATTGACCGTAGACTAAGGTTTTACTAAACCTTAAAGTGCTGGCGGAGCACTTTTGCTGGGAGTTCGCTGATCCAATCGGGGTCGTGATCGATAGCTGCAGAGAGGGTGGAGCGCAGGCGTTGCTTCCAAACTGCGGGTGTGGTCCTGTCCTGAGCGGTCCTGTCCTGAGGGGTTCCTGTCCTGAGGGTCCTGTCCTGATCCTAATCTGGTCTTCCTGTCCTGTCCTGGGTGTCCATTCTGCACCTGCTGTCCATTGAGGGGTATCCTTCCTTGAGGGTTTCCTGTTCTTAACTGACCCGTGGCCAGGGTTTGGTTTCCACACCAGTCTAGGTAAATATCACTCTGAACATCTTGAAATCTTGCACCTTTCTATTTTTCTGTCTTTTGCTTTAATAAAGACATACCTTTGCACATGTTAATTTTCCATGCTTTTGCCGCAACCATTGAAACGTAAAGTCATTGCATATTTCATAACGTGTTCCTATGTTACCCTACCTGTTAGAAATCATATTTTGCATTGCAGTTTGTCATTTCCTGATATGGTCTAGGACTTCCTTACTTAAATTGTCTGAAGAACTTTTGCCTTAAATCATAGCGTGTCTCTCTCTATAGACTCTCCTAGTTGTATAAATGTCCCGAACTCCTGTCTCATTGTTCTGAGATAATTCTAGAATACTAGTCCTAATCGAAGCCTGTCCCATCCCTAGTGATTCATCTTAAACGTTCTAAAATTCCTGATTCTTCATTTGAAATGTGTCCTGATTCCCTTAGATTATAAATGGTTGCTCTGACTTATTTGCTATTTAGCTACGTTCTTTATGTTATTCTGATTATCGATTGCTTACTTACTGTGAATTTGATGTTTTCTGAATTTTACTAAATTAGATAAAGACTTTAAAACTTCCAGTTGTCCGTGGTCATTTTACAAAAGTATTGAATGTCATTTTGGGTTTGTATTTTGCTGCCTTTCCTTTTACAGCTAGCTCTCTGATCCATTGTGGTCATAGGTACCCGTGTCGGTGGATGGTAAGTCGGGTACTCTGAAGAATAACGAAAGGAACTCACACATATCTGATAGCAGAGCGTGAGGTCATCTGATCAATGTATATGGTGATTTGAAATATATGGGCCCAAAGCCAGAAGTGGCGAAATTATTGGTTGGGTGACCCCGCGTGCTCTATCAGTATTTCTGGTAGCAGAGCTATGGTTAGGGACTAGTTAAAGGTTAGGCAGGATTAGTTAGACTAGTCAAGTCGGTAGCTGCTAGTATATTAATGCTGCTACAAGAGCGGCCGTTTCGAAGAACTGATCACTCTCTTGAAAGGTGTTGCTTATGAAATTTATGAATTGTTTTACCATTGTTATTCTTGTTCTTATATTGTTATATGTATTAATCCAAGCATATGTAAAACGTACTGTTCAGTGTTGTCAGAACTCCCCGGGGAATTGAATAGGCAAGTGGTGAATAGAATCCATTGCCTTGAGGTCGCAGGCTCAAGGAAAGTTAGGTGCAGGTTAGGTACAACCAGGAAGCACTAAATAGGGTTTTTTTCTGAATACGTGTGTGAATAAATGTTAGTAACGAGGTTCATTGGCAAAATTCCAATTTTCTGAATTTTACTAAATTAGATAAAGACTTTAAAACTTCCAGTTGTCCGTGGTCATTTTACAAAAGTATTGAATGTCATTTTGGGTTTGTATTTTGCTGCCTTTCCTTTTACAGCTAGCTCTCTGATCCATTGTGGT
Organism: Lissotriton helveticus; assembly: GCF_964261635.1. Classification (NCBI taxonomy): domain Eukaryota; kingdom Metazoa; phylum Chordata; class Amphibia; order Caudata; family Salamandridae; genus Lissotriton; species Lissotriton helveticus. Next base: position 1,149,287,859 of record NC_136069.1, read on the forward strand.
CATAGGTACCCGTGTCGGTGGATGGTAAGTCGGGTACTCTGAAGAATAACGAAAGGAACTCACACATATCTGATAGCAGAGCGTGAGGTCATCTGATCAATGTATATGGTGATTTGAAATATATTGGCCCGAAGCCAGAAGTGGCGAAATTATTGGTCGGGTGACCCCGCGCGCTCTATCAGTATCATTACAAAAGTGCCTGATTCTAGCATTATGAACGGTATGACCTGATATTAGGAGTACAGGAGAATGTTTAGAAGTGCTCATTGACATGGCCAGAACTTACAAGGGTTGGCTGGCCTAACAACCGGCCAGGAGAAATAATACACAACCTGATATGTTGGTTTTATATCGTGTGGTCTTATCGTATATCTTTTTACATAAAGTTTATACTCATTTTATAAAACTCGTGTGGAGTATATTTGTGGTGTCATCATTGGATTATTGTGAGCGTGGTTGCGAATACTTTATACATTTGCCTTGAAGATAAACCTGGCTGCTCGTGCCAAGCTACCGAGGGTGTGAGCGGGGCTATCTATGAAGGCGACCTTCCTTTCCCTGAAGTTGGATCGCGGGTCCCTACTTGGCCTAAGGTACCTACCTCAGCCAACCAGGGATCCCGGGTCTAACACCCCAGTACAGAGATCAGGTCCTGAATTCATTGTTTTTTTTGCTCACCGTGCCATTCAAGTTGGAACCCAGCTATATGCAAATCAGTCTTAACCTTGTGACCAATGGGAATAGTCCAGTCCGTACTGCCAATACAGGTGCTCCGTGGACTGGAAACAAACATCCTAAGACATGTTTCGGACTTCACCCCATATCAGCCAGGATAACTTGACTCCAGTGACACAGAAAGCCCGGGACCCACGTCTGGGCATACCTGTCCCACTCAGGGTGACATATGAAAAAAGAACGGGAAAACAATGTGGGATCACACTGCTTCACCTCCCAGCGGGTCGCCCCTGAGCATTGTGGTCAATGCAGTTCACCAAGCATGTGTGCTTGCAGGATTGTCTCGAGTAATTACAAATTGTACTGGCCATCTCTAACATGTGTTTATGGATCATTATCCGTCATCAGTAGAGATTAGGCATCAAATATTTAGGGTTGCGGAGCAGGCTGCCAAAGTATTCTCAGGTCACAGTGCCTCTCAAAGCGCGTAGGTGCCTCTCCACGAGCTCGTCAGCTCAACCGGCTCGAGGGAGCCTTTTAAACAGGAAACCAATGTGGGATCACACTGCTTCACCTCCCAGCGGGTCGCCCCTGAGCATTGTAGTCAATGCAGTTCACCAAGCGTGTGTGCTTGCAGGATTGTCTCGAGTAATTACAAAGTTGTACTGGCCATCTCTATATACGTTTCTCGATCATTATACGTCGTCAGTAGAGATTAGGCATCAAATATTTGGGGTTGCTGAGCAGGCTGCCAAAGTATTCTCAGGTCACAGTACCTCTCAAAGCGCGCAGGTGCCTCTCCATGAGCTCGTCAGCTCAACCGGCTCGAGGGAGCCTTTTAAACAGGAAACCAGTGTGGGATCACACTGCTTCACCTCCCAGCAGGCCGCCCCTGAGCATTGTGGTCAATGCAGTTCACCAAGCGAGTGTGCTTGCAGGATTGTCTCGAATAATTACAAAGTTGTACTGCACATCTCTATACACGTGTTTCTGAATCATTATCCGTTCATTGTAGAGATTAGGCATCAAATATTTGGGGTTGCTGAGCAGGCTGCAAAAGTATTCTCAGGTCACAGTACCTCTCAAAGCGTGCAGGTTCCTCTCCACGAGCTCGTCAGCTCAACCGGCTTGAGGGAATCTTTTAAACAGGAAACCAATGTGGGATCACACTGCTTCACCTCCCAGCGGGTCACCCCTGAGCATTGTGGTCAATGCAGTTCACCAAGCGTGTGTGCTTGCAGGATTGTCTCGAGTAATTACAAAGTTGTACTGGCCATCTCTATACACGTGTTTCTGGATCATTATCCATCCATTGTAGAGATTAGGCATCAAATATTTTGGGTTGCTGAGCAGGCTGCCAAAGTATTCTCAGGTCACAGTACCTCTCAAAGCGCGCAGGTGCCTCTCCACGAGCTCATCAGCTCAACTGGCTTGAGGGAGCCTTTTAAACAGGAAACCAATGCGGGATCACACTGCTTCACCTCCCAGCGGGTCGCCCCTGAGTATTGCAGTCAATGCAGTTCACCAAGCGTGTGTGCTTGCAGGATTGTCTCGAGTAATTACAAAGTTGTACTGGCCATCTCTATACACGTGTTTCTGGATCATTATCCGTCGTCAGTAGAGATTAGGCATCAAATATTTGGGGTTGCTGAGCAGGCTGCCAAAGTATTATTGGGTCACGGTCCCTCTCAAAGCGCACAGGTGCCTCTTCACGAGCTTGTCAGCTCAACCGGCTCGAGGGAGCCTTTTAAACAGGAAACCAATGTCGGATCACACTGCTTCACCTCCCAGCGGGTCACCCCTGAGCATTGTGGTCAATGCAGTTCACCAAGCATGTGTGCTTGCAGGATTGTCTCGAGTAATTACAAAGTTGTACTGGCCATCTCTATACACGTGTTTCTGGATCATTATCCGTCGTCAGTAGAGATTAGACATAAACTATTTGGGGTTGCTGAGCAGGCTGCCAAAGTATTCTCAGGTCACAGTACCTCTCAAAGCGCGCAGGCGCCTCTCAACGAGCTCTTCAGCTCAACCGGTTTGAGGGAGCCTTTTAAACAGGAAACCAATGTGGGATCACACTGCTTCACCTCCCAGCGGGCCGCCCCTGAGCATTGTAGTCAACGCAGTTCACAAAGCGTGTGTGCTTGCAGGATTGTCTCGAGTAATTACAAAGTTGTACTGGCAATCTCTATAACATGTTTCTGGATCATTATCCGTCGTCAGTAGAGATTAGGCATCAAATATTTGGGGTTGCTGAGCAGGCTGCCAAAATATTCTAAGGTCACAGTACCTCTCAAAGCGTGCAGGTGCCTCTCCGCGAGTTTGTCAGCTCAACTGGCTCCAGGAAGCATTTTAAACAGGAAACCAATGTGGGATCACACTGCTTCACCTCCCAGCGGGTCACCCCTGAGCATTGTGGTCAATGCAGTTCACCAAGCGTGTGTGCTTGCAGGATCTTCTCGAGTAATTACAAAGTTGTACTTGCCATTTCTAAACACGTGTTCCTGAATCATTATCCGTCGTCAGTAGAGATTAGGCATCAAATATTTGGTGTTGCTGAGCAGGTGAAGCGGTGTGCTCCCACCCCTGTTCCTGTTTAACCTCATGGCTGCTATCGATATTCCTCTCCTGTGCTGGACAATAATAGGAATGGTTGTGGTCATGACGAGCTCAGCTCGTCATGAGCACACGAGCACTGTGCATCATGACGAGCTGAGCCCGTCATGAGCACGGAAGGGGTTAATAGTACTACCGTGAGTCATTGAGCTGATGAGCTTGTGGATGAAGCACCCGCATGCCTGTGAGAGGTACCTGACCTGAGCAAGATGTTGGCAGCCTACTCAGCAAACCCCAAATTTGAAAGACTGTAATCTCTACTGATGACGGTTAAAGAACCAGAAACACATGTCTAGAGATCAGCACTATCTGCGCCAACTGTGGCGAAACACTCAAACACTCTTGAAGCAAGCAAGTAACTGAAACTGAATTTACCACAATGCCAGGGGTAAACCTTGCTGGGAGGTGAAGCAGTGTTCTCACACCCCTGTTCCTGTTTAATAGTACTCCCGTGAGTCATTGAGCTGACAAGCTCGTGGATGAAGCACCCGCATGCCTGTGAGAGGTACCTGACATGAGAAAGATGTTGGCAGCCTACTCAGCGAACCCCAAATTTGGAAGACTGTAATCTCTATTGATGACGGTTAAAGAACCAGAAACACGTGTCTAGAGATCAGCACTATCTGGGCCAACTGTGGTGAAACACTCAAACACTCTTGAAGCAAGCAAGTAACTGAAACTGCATTTACCACAATGCCAGGCGCAAACCTGGCATTGTGTCATACACTCACCCCAGTACAGCGATCTGGGCCTAAATCCATCGTTGTTTGCCCACCATGCCATTCCAGTTTGGACCCAGCCATATGCTAATCAGTCTTTTTTTAAAAAAATATTTTTATTTGCATTTTCAAACCATAGAAACATAGCAAGCATGTCACATAAGATTGTTCATCATACCCTGCCCTCCCCCCACCCACCACCCGCAACCTCCGGCGTTGCACAATACATATCACTGCATCTGTATACAATAACACGCCTTTTATTTTTAGAACATATAGCTGCATCCAAATACCTCCCCTGAACGCCAGGGCTGCAAGTAAGACCGTCATCCCCTCCTCAAAGCCCCCCATCCAGGCCATAATAACGTCACCATTTTCCCCACACTCTATTAAACTTCTTCAGGCAACCTCTAGCTTTATAGGTAACCCTTTCGGCTGCCATATTGATAGTGCGCGCAGGTCACCCGACTGTAATTTTTTACCATATGCACATTTGGGCCCATAAATTCAATTTACCATATTTATTAATCGGGTCACCTACACTCTACTACCAGTAACCCAGTTCGTTCCTATCTATTTCCTATATACGACTTACCAATCCTTGTCACAGGTATCTATGATCACAATGGATCAGGGAGCTAGCTGAAAAGATAACCCCAAGGAATGCAGTCGCCAGTAGGCTAGCAGGTGCAGAATGGAAACCTAGGACAGGAAAACCAGATTAGGATCAGGACAGGACCACCAAAGTTGAGACCAGCACCCGCAGTTCAGTTGCAACGCCTGCGTTACACCTTCTCTGCAGCTATCAGTCAAAACCCCGATTGGGTTCTCGAATTCCCCATCAAAGTGCTTTGCCAGAACTTACGGTTCTCAAAACCCCAAATGGGTCTGTGAGTCTGTCTGACAGAGTGCTCCGCAGCACCTCTGTTTCTCAATCAGCTATTGAGTGCGTTGGGTCAGTGACAGGTCAGCTATTCTGACAAGTCAGACAATTTCTCTAGCTAGTTATACTGTTTTCAGGTCAGTGTACCACCCCCCAAATGTTGCAAGTGTAAGGCTCCCCAATTTCGATTGGACAAAAGAAAGGACAGGTCATCACACCACCTAGGATTTGACTGTCTCAGGCTCATAATTTGTATTTTCTAAGACCGCCATCGAACTTCAGCTTCTCATGAGGTCTTCACTTTGTGAAACAATGGACAGTCTATCCATAAATACATTGTTGTCTTTTAACTTCTTCTTAGTGGGGTCAGACGAATGTTCCCAGGCACATCTTGGCTGGTGCTCCTGTCTGGCTAGCGTTCAATGACACAGAGTTCATCCTCTGGCTGTGGACTGTCATGCGCAGAAAGGATTTTCAAAATGGAGCATTCCCGTCCCTCATGCCCAAGGATTACGATACATGAAAAGTAAATAGAAACAGTTTTAGAACACAGAAAAAATGAATGCACTGTATACCATGAATCCCTATATTACTCCCATTATTTCATAATAACTATAGCCTTAATGATTAATGCAGAACGAACAGCATAGCAAAAGCATCGCTGCAAGCTTCAGGCATGTGAGGACACAAAGCAGCCATCTTGGTTCTACTGCGCAAGTGCAAAGAGTTTCCCACTGGTGAGGTTCCGTGAGAATCAAAATGATGTTTTGGGTATGTTCTGATATGGACGAGTTTGGTATCTATGAACCGTAAATGACGAGATTAGTAGGTGTACGCGTTTTCGCTACACTACTTGGAAGGGTTCGTCTCATTTACGGGTTTTTCCATCTGAACCCTCGGGTTCCATTTTAGATACGGCATCCATTTTGTTTTCCTGCCCTCACGTAGTCAGCGAACAGGCAAATGTCCGCTTCATGACCCTGAGTTCCCAAGCCTTACGGAAGATGCATATCCCTGTTGTGCGTCTTTTATGACGAGGGGGATGACGCTGCAAAGGCAGATGGCTTCGCTCGAGGGTAATCTTGCCGTGCCGGGCTATTGTTTCAGCCTTGCATGTGCTAGGCTCGAATCCTTTGATCCTGTGATCACGCTTCCGATATTGCCCCCACACTCTTTTGCTATTGTTGTCTGTCTTCCTTGCACCTGTTCCTGTCTCTTTCTTTCGCCTGTTTACAACTAGAGTGGAAGGTGCCTAGCGGCGAGATGATGTGCTTTTACAGTTGGGAACCGGCAAATGCTACTGTAATTATGTTCCGGGTTTCTGAAAACATGAATGCAATCCTTTTAACGTTTACTGTGGGAACTGAGTTGTAACCTTTTGTTCGTTACGTTGTGCAATGACGAAAATTTGTATAAAAAGAGCGATCCACATATGCAATTTGAAGCAGACTCTCAGAACCTACACTTTGTTGTACTTCTAGCGATTTCTGTATCCCTGCAGTAATAAACGCTGATCTTTGACGCCGACGGAAGTGTCCCGTGTCTCTGTCATTTTGTACGCCAGAACAGGTAACCCACGAAGGTTTCAGGTGTTGTCCCCTGGCACCGCTGGGCCTTAAATAGTCCAGTCCTTCAGTTGGCGCCCAACGTGGGGCGACATCAGCGGTACCGGTCCAAAGCCTGACTATGGTGAGGAACTTCGTGTGAAATCTCCGAGGGAAGGTGCACCCCGCTTCATCGATCCTGTTGTCGAAATAAGTGGTCCGAAGATTTTTCCTGCGAAGATTCCCGCCTCCTGACGGCTGCGACGGACCGATGCCCTGACTGTCGACCTGTTTTTGGCGCCTGGCGTAGTCCTTTGTACGGCGAGACGATAGACGGGCCTTCCTGGTGACGCCATTGTGCCCTCAGTTAAGTATTTGTGGGTCGCTCCCAGTATCCTTGGTTGTTGTTGAAGCTTAGTTGTTTGCATGGTTCCATTGCATTTGTGGTTCTTAGTTGTTGGTTCTTAGTTGTTATTTGACAGTTGCAATTGCCAAAAACCGAGGGTTTTTGTATTTTTTACGAAGATTTCGTACTTCGATAACCCTTGAAGTTTTATACTTGGTTAGCGTGCACGATGCCTGGCCATAGTGGTTTCCTTGGTTTCTTTAAATGTTGCAATATGGATTCCCGGTTGGAGGACTCGTGTCCGATACCTCCAGTTGGAACTCCGATATATGAGCTCTATAGTCGACATGGTGTGGGCCCTATTATATATAATGAATGTTGGATCCGTTATACGAAAAAGGATGGTGTCCTTAGTTGGCCTCCACATGGAAGTTTTGAAACTGAGATTTTAGATAATCTCGAAATAAAATTGTTTAAAAAGAAAGCTAGGCCAGCTATGTTCGATTCCTTTCGGTTATGGCGTAAAGAGGCCAGGCAGAAAGAAATCAGACAGTGTAAGAAAAATAAAAGGGAGGGTATCATTACGCTGATGCAAGGTGCAGAACGATACCAACGAGATAAAGCAGACAAAGAAAATGAAGCTTCTATTAGACTGCATCACATGAAGGTGGATAAATGTTATCCGGTTTTATCGTCAAGTTCTGATAAAAAGGACGACGATTCGAAGGAGGATCCCTTATTAGCGTATCTGTTGAAATCACCACCTCCTTATGCACAGGGTGCTACAGCCCCTGTAGTTCCTCCTGTTCTTCCTCCTGTTGTTTTGGCGGCTGCTGGTCAGCCTGTTGTTGGTCCTGTTCTTGTCCCTCTACCTGCTCCTCTTCCTCCTGCTCCTTTGCCTGTATCTTCTCAGTCTATTGTTCCTGCTACCCCAACTATCTTGGCTACCCCCACTGTTCCTATGATCGCTTCTAATGTTGTTGCTCCTGTTCTTTTTTCCTCTTCTCCTTCCGTTCGTAATCGTATCCCTAACTCTGTTGCTAACCTCTATTCCCCACTTTCCGGATCGTTATTTCAATCCGATGTCTCTGAAACTCCCCAGAGACGAAGTCAAATCCCTGGTGAAAGGGAGAGTGCGACGTTAGTGACTATGGCGCGTAGGTGGATTAGACACCCTGTTAGATACCCTTCGCGCATAGTTTTCGATACATTTTCTCAGTTTAATGAGCCCACACAGAGATTCGTGTTTGAAGAAATGTGCAACTCTTTGAGAGAAGAGTGGGATAATGATGAGTTAGATAATGTACCGCCCGATATGACTGAACTTCAGAGTCAATTTTCGAACGGTATGATCGTAGGTGGAGATGTACGACGTGCATTAGAGCGATTATTAGCCTTTAGGTCCACAGTGCCTTCTCGAGTGTCGTTTGATGACGATTCCGATACTCCAAAAGCGAACTCCGGTCAGTATCCTATGAGAGAGGTTCCGCCAGTATGGATGCCAGGGAATCCTGCAGCTAATCCTGCGGTTCTGCCATATTTCCAAAGAGTTTGGATACACCTCCCATGGAAGCGATCAGAAGTCTTGCAGGTGAAGCAATCCTTGCCTGATCCACGCAAGAATCCGGCAGGTTATTATAAGGAGTTATCCCAATTGGTGGATGCTTCTATTATGAACCTTGCTGACATCGACATGCTGTTTGGTAATGTCGTACCGCAACCGATTTGGGCGAAAATCCGCCAAGAGAATCATTTAGCTGAGTTAGGCGGTGACTGGGCTGCACTACTAGCGGCTGATGGACGACAAATTGATGGGGCTAAGCCCGAGCAGTTAATTGCGGATTTGCCCCAAAGAATCATTACGCTCATGAAAACTCTTATGCCAGCGATGAGGGTGAATTGGGACAAATTGTCGGCTTGTAAGCAAAAGAAAGACGAGAGTGTCTCGGATTTCTTTACTAGATTTGAGGAGGCATTCGTTGATCATAGTGGTCAGGATATGAGCACTGAGGGAGGCCAGCGGTTATTTGTTGATAAGTTTGTGTTAAATTTGTTGCCTGAGCTATGCAACAAATTGAAAAATTCAGAAAGTGCATGGGCCGTTTTAACCACTGCTCAAATATTAGCGACGGCTCAATACTACGAGAATAGGGAAAAAGAAGAAAGTGATCGTTCAGATAAGAAAACGAAGGAGCTTAAAACGAAGGTTTTGTTGCAGCAAGCGTATCCTCCGCATTCGAATCCAAATGATTTGCAACAGCAGTATCGACCACAAGCACAGTCTTCTAGGATGCAGTCACGCTCTGACTCCTCTGACTTTAGATCTATGCTTGGGTATAATCAGTGTGCATATTGTAGGGGAGAGGGCCATATAAAATGTAATTGTCCCGCCTTACGTGACCGCTATAATAATGTTTTGGCTCGAGGGGGCCGTGGTGGTCCCCAACAGGCATCTCGAGGTAGAGGTCGTGGCACCTCTCAAAATCAGAATGAGCGCTCTCCTACTTCGTCGGACGCGAATAATTGTTTTGACCAGCGAAATGCGAGGTCCGATAGATCAGCACAGTACCATGTGGACGATTATTACATTGGACATGAGATTGATGCGGGCGACCGTTACTAGGACAGCCATCGACAAAGAGAGGGAGTAGTGTCAGTTCCGGTTGATCAGAGAGGGCCTTACGTCGCAATTGCTACATCTGGCGTAGTTGAGCCTTTTCTGTTGGACACTGGTGCAGCAAAAAGTTCCATCATGCATTCAAAACTCCCTGGCGCACCTTTGTCCGGCTTAACAAATGTTTCCATTGGATTCTCTGGCGCCCCTGTTAGCAATCCTGTCTCTAGCCCTTTGTCCCTTACGATTGGTCCTCGTGAGCTAGAGGCCCCATTGATTCTATCTACAGGTTGTGGTGAGAACCTTTTGGGTTTGAATTTGTTGAAACGGTTATATGCGACTTTGTACTGCTCTCCTGCGGGAGTGGAGCTTACATTAGGTCAGAGAGTAATCTCTCCTATGTACTTGTCAATCGATAAGTTCCCACCGGAATTGAGTTCCCTTCCTGCGTCTTTATGGGCCACGGGTCCCAATGATGTGGGGCTGCTGGACATTTCACCTTATGTGGTCCACTTGAAATCAAATGTGCGAATACCACGTATACCTCAGTATCGTATCTCTCTTGATGGTGAGCGAGCGCTATTAGCGATCATTTATGACCTGATCAAAAAGGATGTCATTGAAGAAACTCGGGGAAATGTGTGTAATAGTCCTGTGTTACCCATTTTGAAACGAACCGATCGATCTAAACCTCCTGTGTACCGTTTTGTGATTGATTTGAGAGAAGTGAATAAAATAGTGATCCCACAGTTTCCTGTGGTGCCTGACATCACGGCCTTGTTGACCTTGATTCCAGCTTCTGCCTCCTGGTTCACGGTGATCGACCTAAAGAATGCTTTCTTTAGTATTCCGATCGCTGAGGAAAGCAGAGATTTATTTGGATTCTCATTAGGTGGACGCAGTTTTAGATTTAAACGCGCACCACAGGGCTACTGTGAGAGTCCATCGATCTATAGTCAAGCCCTTAAAAGTCAACTTGATACATTTGTGTTACCGACGGGTGCGGCTTTGATTCAGTACGTTGACGACCTATTGGTGGCTGCTGATACCGAGGTTATTTGCAGAACTACTACAGTGTCGTTGTTGCAACTTTTATGTGACTTACATCACAAGGTGTCACCTTCTAAGCTGCAGTATTGTTGTCAAGAAGTAACTTACTTAGGTCACTTATTGTCAAAAGAGGGGAGAAGATTGACCCCAGAAAGAATAGCAGCGATTGCTCGAATGACTGTGCCAAAAACTCAGAGAGATGTAAGTGCCTTTCTAGGTATTACGTCATACTGCAGACAATGGATTCCAAATTTTTCATTATTGGCGAAGCCATTGTTAGCTCTCACGTGCAAGGATGTTTCGACTCCTTTGCCCTGGACTGAAGAGTGTCAGAAGGGTTTTTCTGAATTACGCGATGCGTTGTGTTCGGCTCCTGTGTTAGGCACTCCCGATTACAGTAAGCCGTTCACACTGTACGTTCACGAGAGGGATGGTTGTGCGTTGAGTGTCTTGACGCAACAATTTGGCGACAAACAACGTCCATGTGCATATTTTTCTTCGACCTTAGATCCAGTGGCTAAGGCATTGCCGAGTTGTTTAAAAGCAACAGCGGCAGCTGCGGTGTCCATTCGACAGTCCGCAGGTTTGGTCCTGGATAATATGCTTACGGTGATGGTCCCGCATGCAGTTGACACTCTTTTGAACCGAACAAAAACTCAACACCTGACGAGCGCAAGGTTGTCGGGTTATGAGTTGACACTTTTGGCAAGTCATATACGGATAAAACGTTGTAATGTGTTGAACCCAGCAACATTGTTGCCGATCAGCATGGAATCAGGTGATGTAGCACCACATGATTGTTACTTAAGAACTGAAGAAGAGACGAAGGTTCGTATTGACCTGAAAAACACTCCATTGGTAGATCCCGATGGTACTTTGTATGTTGATGGTTCATGCTTCAAGTTGCCGAATGGTGATGTGACGACTGCGTATGCTGTAGTGATGTTGAGTACGGTTGTGGAATCTACGAGATTGAGTCAGAATTCGGCCCAAGCGGCTGAGTTAATTGCGTTGACGAGAGCGTGTGTGTTGTCTAGAGGAAAGCGGGTAAATGTGTTTACCGATAGTCAGTATGCATTTGGCGTAGCACATAGTTTTGGTCGATTGTGGAGAGAAAGAGGGTTTTTTACGTCGCATGGCTCGAAGATACAACATGGACAGCTCGTGAATGGCCTTTTGGATGCACTTATATTGCCTAAGCAGGTGGCAATAATTAAATGCAGCGCACATCGGAAAGTGACAGATGATGTTGGCCGCGGTAATGCGTTTGCGGATGAGATTGCTAAGGAGACAGCCAGAGATCTGACAAATCGAATGTATGTTACAAATTCAGTAAGATGGCCAGCGGAGACTGGTATGTGTGAGGACACAGTTGAGAGTGTGAAGGAGATACAGAATGAGGCTACCGAGATGGAAAAGACTCAGTGGAAAGAAAGCACGGGGAAGTTAGACGGGAATGGATGTTGGGTTGATTTGTCAGAAAAGCAGAGATGGATGTTACCGGATGCATATGTGCTTGCCGTTGTTACTATGGCTCACGGCACATCACATATTAGCGCGAAAGGTATATGTAAGTTGTTGTCTCCTGTATGGAAGAATGATGGGATTACTAAGTGTGCGGAGAGAGTGGTTAAGAACTGCATGGTATGTTTGATATATAATCCTGGTAAGGGCATCCCCACTCCACCTGGTCACTTTGCTCCTCCTACATGTCCCTTTGAAATTATTCAGTTGGACTTCATCCATATGGAGAGATGCAATAACCTGAAGTATGTCTTGGTTGTAGTTTGTGCGTTCTCCAGATGGATTGAGGCTTACCCCCTTAAGGATAATACTGCCCTGTCTACAGCAAAAGTTTTGCTCAAGGAATATTTCCCTAGATATGGCATGCCACGGATTGTATGGTCGGATAACGGAAGTGAGTTTGTGGGAAGTGTGATGAAGAGCGTATGTAGTGGCCTTGGAATACGTCAGAAATTTCATAGTGCTAATCATCCTCAATCAGCGGGTTTAGTGGAAGGATACAATGGTACCCTGAAACTAAAACTTGCCAAAATCCAGGCAACGACTGGTTTATCATGGCCTGATGCTTTGCCTCTAGCCCTGTTATCGACCAGGGCGACTGTGCACTCTCGAGTAGGGCTTAGCCCATATGAGATTGTGTTCGGCCGTCCTGCGAACGTTTGGGGAGTTCCGAGGCCTAGGGAGTTTGATAGAATTGAATACCCAATGTTGATTGACTATCTTTATGATCTGACTGCTAAATTGAGTTTGATCCATCAACAGGTTTTTGAGGCTCTACCGGCACAAACAGAGGGTCCTGGTCATCGGCTACAACCTGGAGATTGGGTGGTCACCCGAAATTTTGGACGAAAACGCAATCTTGAGCCAAGGTTCGTGGGACCCCACCAGGTGTTATTGGCGACGAGGACTGCAGTTCGGCTGGAAGGAAGGAAGCATTGGGTGCATGCCACCCACACCAAGAAGGTTCCGCTTCCTTTACCAGTAGATACGTGGATAAAGAAAGGAGTCGCCTCGACTGAGACCGATACCCCTTTGCGCTATGTGCCATTTAGTGATGCTCAGCCTGTAGGGAACGATTCAGTTCAATCAGACATCCCTGTTGAATCATCTGAAACCATACCTTCGTCATCAGCACTGGAGAGTTCAAGTTCTGAACTAGTACCTGAACAATCGAACACTGTTTTGCCATCTGAACCGTTGTTTGAAGAGCAGACTCGACCTGGAAAATGTCGATATTTTCTTCGACCGCGCGATAAAGACTAATAAATTCTTTTTTATTTTTGACTTCACATTACCCCCTTACTGTTGCCATGAATGTTGTGGACATTTTATATTGTGTGTGTAACTTTTTCCGTGCAGCTAGGAGACTTATATTAAACTGAATGCTCAATTGATTAAAAACCTACCATCTGGGTTGGCCGTAGGGCCGTGCGGGTACCTCCTTCTGTTTAGCAGGTTTCTGACAGTAGGTCGATTACCTTTTGTCGATTTCTGGGAACTCCTGGGAATTGATAATCGCTACTCAGAACGAAGTGCGTCAAGAACGTCACGGACGGTCTTTAGAGGATGGAGTTTTCTAAGCTGTCGGAAATAGAGAAAATGGCGGTGCAAAGATCCAAATTGCATAAGATGTTTCAAACAAAATGTTTTTTGTTTCAGGTTTTTATGTTGTTCCTAACTGTTTCTATGCTACTGGTGGGTGGAGTGTACTTTGGGATTCAATCATTATTGCCTTCCACTTCACCTACTCCTCCTTCACATGATCTAAATTCTGTCTCCACTATTTCACCACATTCCTTTCATCTTCTGCCCCAACATGAACAGGTCAGACGTGCGGAATTTATGAACAATTCCTTTGTTCAACTTCTGCATCAGCATCAGTTGGTGATGAATACTACCAATTGTTGGGTGTGGGGGTTAATGCCACATACCATGGATAAGGGTATTCCGTATTTGGTTCTTCCTTACAGCTCCCAGGGGTCAGCTTGAGCATTCCAAATTATGTTCCGTAGTGCACTAGATTCCTACCCCCATCGAGAGCCTCGCTCCATAGACCTTGGTTTTGGCCCGTACCACAAGCCTTTGATGATAGCAATTGCTGATTTAGATAAAGATATTTTTGATGCAACAATCATTCCAGAGGAAGAGGTGCGCGCTTACAAGGATCTGAGTGAGGTTGAGTATAGTATGTTAGTGAGTGATAGACAGCTTAAGAGCTCGTCTCCGATCTGGATCGTACCTCATCTCGGTCATTTCTGTCTGCAAGGTCTTGGTCGAAATCCGAGAGTTCAGCTTGGGAAGAGTGCTTGTACTGAGACGTATGTTTTACCGATGCTCTCTTCCCCTGTCTTCCTGACTGCCAAGGGTACTTATTTTGTGTGTTACGATCGTGCTTATACGTGGTTGCCTCGTGACTTTTCAGGCACCTGCTATATCGCGAATCTTTTACCACCAACTTTCACGGTTGCCTCAGACTATCACAAGACCAGAGTTGTGAGAGGCGTTCTTGGTAAAGAGGATACTGCCAGTCAAGAGGCAGGAGACTTCTTTAAGGGTTTCCTACCGTTTTGGGGTCCTATGGTTAATAGTAGGAACTTGAGACAGTTGACTCGTGTGGTGGAATCGACTGCTAATATCACTGCAAGCGCCCTTGGTAACCTGACAGCAGAGCTTCAAGCGGATAGACTTATGACGCTACAGAACCGTATGGTTCTAGACGTTGTACTTGCAGATAGAGGTGGTGTGTGTAAGGTGATCCATTCGAGCTGCTGCATCTTCATACCTGATAATGCTCCAACTGTTTATCAAGCCATCTCAAAGTTGCATAAAATCTCAGAGTCCATACACGTGGACGAGGGAGATTGGACGCTTCTAGGATGGTTTTGGGGTCTGATGTCGACTTGGGGTTGGAAGCTTCTGATGATTATAGGGGTTGTTGTGACGTTTCTGTTCACGTGTTGTCTTTGCGTGCAGTGTGGTCCTGCCTTATGTGGCCTTTGTGCTACAACGTGTATAAGAAGGCCATCTGTTACCAAAGAGACATTGATGGATAGGATGATGTTCCAGCAACACCTGAATGATCTGATGAATATCGAAATTGATTCTGATTTCGACTAGTGCTTGCCTACATGAGGGCAAAAGGAGCGTCTGAGGTTCCGTGAGAATCAAAATGATGATTTGGGTATGTTCTGATATGGACGAGTTTGGTATCTATGAACCGTAAATGACGAGATTAGTAGGTGTACGCGTTTTCGCTACACTACTTGGAAGGGTTCGTCTCATTTACGAGTTTTTCCATCTGAACCCTCGGGTTCCATTTTAGATACGGCATCCATTTTGTTTTCCTGCCCTCACGTAGTCAGCGAACAGGCAAATGTCCGCTTCATGACCCTGAGTTCCCAAGCCTTACGGAAGATGCATATCCCTTTTGTGCGTCTTTTATGACGAGGGGGATGACGCTGCAAAGGCAGATGGCTCCGCTCGAGGGTAATCTTGCCGTGCCGGGCTATTGTTTCAGCCTTGCATGTGCTAGGCTCGAATCCTTTGATCCTGTGATCACGCTTCCGATATTGCCCCCACACTCTTTTGCTATTGTTGTCTGTCTTCCTTGCACCTGTTCCTGTCTCTTTCTTTCGCCTGTTTACAACTAGAGTGGAAGGTGCCTAGCGGCGAGATGATGTGCTTTTACAGTTGGGAACCGGCAAATGCTACTGTAATTTTGTTCCGGGTTTCTGAAAACATGAATGCAATCCTTTTAACGTTTACTGTGGGAACTGAGTTGTAACCTTTTGTTCGTTACGTTGTGCAATGACGAAAATTTGTATAAAAAGAGCGATCCACATATGCAATTTGAAGCAGACTCTCAGAACCTACACTTTGTTGTACTTCTAGCGATTTCTGTATCCCTGCAGTAATAAACGCTGATCTTTGACGCCGACGGAAGTGTCCCGTGTCTCTGTCATTTTGTACGCCAGAACAGGTAACCCACGAAGGTTTCAGGTGTTGTCCCCTGGCACCGCTGGGCCTTAAATAGTCCAGTCCTTCACTGGAACTGCGAGTACGTCACGTCACATGGGTATGACCGACGCATGCGCAGAAGAAATTCCCGCGTAGCAGCAGCCATCTTAAGTAGCAAGCATATTAGGATTAGTAAACACATAGGCAAGCGTCTCTCGGATACCCAAAATCTCAAAATAAGGGGTAAATTAATAAGACAAACAGGTTGATTAATATTATTAGGGTTATTTGAGGTTCATGAATACAAGCAAGGCACCTTACGTGCGAATCCTTGCTCCATCAATATAAATATCCATACCCCTCCTCCAGTCGTCAAGACTTGGGGGGTTCGGGCACCCAAGGCCCGAGCCACATCCCTCTTGGCCACCACTAATGCCAGTGTTAGGAAAATTATATGAGGTCGGGGCAAATCCACTTCACTCGTTATTCCCAGTAGAACGAATTTAGGCTCCAATGGTAGGGGTGTTTCAAGTATTTTACCAAGCTCCCTCAATATCTTGGTCCAGTAGCTCCGGAGGACCTCACATTCCCAGATGGTATGATAAAAGTTTCCCTCGGCATGCCCACACTGCAGACAATTGGGATCACTGGCTATCCCCATCCTATGCAGGCGATATCTATCAAAGTAAACTCTATGAATTTTTTTTAATTGGATGAGTCTGAGTCGGGATTTTATCGCCACTTCCCTGGGATGCATCAAGGCAGTCTCCCAGTCAAGAGTATCCATCTCCCCCAAATTCGATTCCCATACACTTCTTAGTTTTACCAGTCCGTCCAGCAGATTGTTAATCGCGGTTTTGTAAGTCAAAGAAACTAACTTAGCCGGAACCTGGTCCTGGAGCAGGCGACCCTCTAGCTGCGCATACTCCGGCAAGGGGCCCGAAAGCGCCTCTTCCACCTGCCAAGCGTGGCGTACCTGGGCATACTTCAAAAACTGAGTGTGGTGCAAACCGTATTCTGCCCTCAACATCTGGAAGGACTTCATAGCTCCCTGCTTCTGGAGGTCACCCAATACTGAGATATCTATGTCGTCCCACCTTTTGAACCCTCTCAATTTATGTAGTTCCCGTAGCCTTGTACAGTGCCATATTGGGGTTTGTCTTAACGGTTTGTGCTGCCAACCCATCCGTCTCGTCGCCCTGTCCCACAACTCTACAGTCTCACACGTCGCGGATAGTAGCGCTTCTCTCCCCCTACCATTATATATATAGTGTAGACATGTACAACGTTCCAATTTCCCCCTTTCCAGTCTATACAAGGGGTGATCAGCCGGGGCGTGTAGCCAGTCATTTATCGGTGCCAGATGCTCTGCCCAATAGTATGCCTCAATATTGGGTAGGAAGATCCCCCCATTATATTGGTTCCTCTGCAGGGTCTCCAAGGGTATCCTAGGCTGTTTTCCCAACCAAAGCAACGTTCTAAGCCCCTCGTCTATCTCTTTAAAAGCCTGTAGATGCAGTGGAAAGTACTCATTTTGCAATGCATACAGGAACCTTGGCAGGGTGATCATTTTATACATTGCCGCCCATCCCAGTATTGTGAAGGGGAGGGTCTTCCATCTAAGCGCATCCTCCTCAAAATTTGCGAGAACTCGCTAAATATTTTTCGTATGTTCGCTAGCTCAGTCCCTTAGTAATGATGGCTCCCCAATCGGACGTTAATGTCCTCACACTCAATGTACGGGGCCTCCACACGCCCAGTAAACGCTACTCTGCCTACTCCTACATAAAGCGAATGTCAGCTACTATTGCTCTTTTACAAGAGACACATATTAATGCTACTGAATTAGGCCGGTTACAGGCCAAATGGCGGGGGACCTTTTGTGCCACAACATACTCAGCTTTTGCGCGCGGCGCCCTAATATGGGTTAGGCCAGGAACCCCCTTCCGAGCACTTAGACGGTGGTGGACAAGGAAGGCAGATATGCACTACTGGAGGGACTCTTAGAGGGACAGGGGATCCTCCTGGGTAGCATTTACGCCCCTAACACTGAGCAGGATACATTTTGGGATCACCTTACGGGAGTACTGGCCCCATTCACTGCAGTCCCGTGGGTCTTAGGGGGTGACTACAACTGCACGTTGGACCCTTCTTTGGACCGTTCACACCCCCCTCCTGCGCGTTCCCCAATCCCCGGGCAAGCGGAGCTATTCAGAGCATGGACCACACACTCCGCGCTTACTGACACTTGGCGACACTTATATCCCCATGCCCGCATCTACTCATTCCACTCGATACCCCACAACCTCCGGGTACGCCTGGACAGATTTTTATGCTCTGCACCGATCCTCCCTAAACTGATCTCTTCGGACTACCTAGGTCGGATCATCTCGGACCATGACGCCCACACACTGCGCCTGACCTGGCGCCTCCCGCGCCCGCCCGTCCCCACCTGGCGACTCCCTAAGGACTGTCTGACTGATCCGCTGTTCAGGGACTCACACAAAGCCAGCATACAAGACTACTTTTCACACAATGCGAACACGGCAACATCGGCACTAGTGGAATGGGATGCGTTTAAGGTGGTGGCGTGGGGGGAATGCATCAAACAGATCGCAGGGGTGCGCCGCACATTGGAGCAGACACTCACAGCCACGGAACAGCGTCTAGCTGCACTCACGAAACAAACCGATGATTCGGAAGCACACGCCGCGCTCACAGCCAAGGCGAAGTCAACGTACCAGGCGGCCTGTGCTGATCTCAGGAAATATAATTTCAGGGCCTATGCCACCAGAGTCCACAAAGACAGGGACAAAACGGGGGCGCTACTGGCCTGGATGGCGAGGCAAGACACCGAGATCAAACCGATCACGGACATCATCAACCTGGAGGGTGTGCTAGTGCGATCTCAAGCTGAGATCCTCCTAGCGTTCCAACGCTATTACGCACAGTTTTATGGGCCCCAACACGAGTCTCTCAGTCGTTTGTGGACCGCTTCCTCGATCCACTGTCGCTTCCCACGATATCGGATGTTGACAAGCGCACACTTGACGCTAAAATAGCACCCTCCGATATCACCCAAGCATTGCATGCCCTGTCTCGTAATAAAGCCCCAGGTCTGGACAGCTTCCCGCTAGAATACTACTTGATGTTTTCCCCCCTAGTGGTCCCTCGCCTGGCTCAGGTGTTTGCAACGGCCCTTGATTTAGGAGTGCTACCCTGTTCGATGAGAGAATCAGTGATCGTCACCTTCCCCAAGCCACAAAGAGACCCACACCACATGGGTTCGTATCGCCCCATCACGCTCCTATCAGCGAACTGTAAGGTCCTCGGGAAGATACTGGCTGACAGATACGCCCAGGTCATATGCCCACTGATCCACCCTGACCAATGCGGCTTCGTTCCAGGGAGAAGCACCTCACAGAACATCCGCCGGGTCTTCCATGTCCAGGACCAGGCGCGGGACAAATTCCCTCGTGCCGCCTGCCTCATCTTAGATCTAGAGAAGGCGTTCGACACCCTCACCTGGCCGTACCTTTTCTCGGTCCTACGCCGTCTCAACGTTGGCCCGATACTCACAGCATACACACGCCTTCTGTACACCGATCTAACGACACGGGTCAAGATTGGGAAACACATTTCACCTGCATTCGAGATCCGGAGAGGCACGAGACAGGGGTGCCCCGTCACCTCTTCTTTTCGCTTTAGCCGTCGAACCGCTGGCGATCAGACTGCGTCAGGAGGGAATACACTGGGGCATCCCGCTTGCGGACGTCACGCACTGCGTCTCGTTGTACGCAGATGACCTCCTCATCTATGTCCGGGACATCGAACTTGATCTTACCCCCATAGGGGTGGCGCTCACTGAATTCGCCGATGCCTCGGGACTCCATGTGAATTGGGACAAATCAACGGTCTACCCCTTCCACCCGGAATTGCCACCCCGGGACGTTGAGCTGGGGACCCATAGACTCGCATGGTCCGCGGAGGCCCCCTGATACCTCGGTGTCCGCCTGTATCACTCTCCGACCGACATCTTCGACGGCAATCACCGTAGAACGCTAGCTAGCCTTCGCCCGACGGTTGCCTTCTGGACCAAGCTCCCGCTCGCCCCGATAGGGCGGATAGCCCTGGCTAAAATGGTAATGCTTCCCCGGCTCCTCTATCATTTTACTAACCTACCCGTAGTGCCACCTAGGTCCTTCTTCCGAGACCTCAACTCTCTCTTGGGCACTCTTGTATGGGGCTGAGGTCGACACAGGGTGGCCCTGAAAACCCTCCAACTCCCCACGACACAGGGCGGGCTGGGAGCTCCCTCCTTTGAGTCCTATTTCCTGGCGGCGCAGCTCCAATGGCTGTCGTATTGGACGGCGGACCGACATACCCGGGAGGCCTGCACCCCGACCGGCAGAGTTACGAACCCGGAGCTTGTCCGTCTTCTCCTCCCGGGCACCAAACCACGACGAACATATCCCCTCCAAGTCGCGATAGCGCGTCCATGCATGATGCGGATCCACCGGATATCCCCCGGGAGGACTCCGTACTCCCCGTTACTACCGCTGGTTTGCTGCCCCAGGCGGGAATTCTATTTCTCGGCTCCTATGCTTGCCGAATGGACGCACTGCGGCATCACGGACATGGAGTCGCTCTTTGAGGAGGGTCAGCTGAAGTCGTTCGACCGGCTAGTCGCCGAGTTCGCACTCCCGCCACGTCAGCAGATGATGCATTCTGTTTTCATGCTTGATGATGCAACAATAAAAACAAGTTTAAAAAATATATATATATATATTTTTCGTATATGAAATAGTACAGTCGTTCGTCATATTGATCCCTAAGTATGTAAACCCTTCAGACATCCCCCGTAGCGCCGCAGGGAAGGCCGGCCCCAAACTCCCACCCCGGCGCTGTACAGGACCGACTTGTGCCAATTTATAGTATAGCCTGAGAGTGACCCATTTTGGCCCAACAAAGTGAACAAGCGTGGTATCGATACCTCCGGAGTTGTGATATATAACAGGATGTCATCCGCGTAAAGCATAATGTTCTCTTCGTAACTATCAGCTTGGTAAATTTTAAAGACCGTTATCTGTCTATCTTGCCGTATTTTGCATGCCAATACGGGTACAGGGGGCATCCCTGACGGGTCTCTCTCCTTATAGGGAAGTCCCCAGACAGCACTCCATTAACCTGGATGTATGACGTTACAATGCATACTTTTACCACGCATACCTTTACAACGCGGTTTTTACCACGCATACCATTACAACGCATAGCGCTTAGAGGTGCTGGATAGTGGTAAGTATAATTTTCTATTCCAAATCCAGTCCCCGTGGACACTAGGGAAGGTGTTGGATAGAAAATTAAACGTATTCCCTACCCTAGAGCGCCCCCCAGCGCAATGCGTTGTAATGGTATGCGTGGTAATGCCTGCGTTGTAATGGTAGTGCGTTGTAAAAATTTCGTTGTAAACGTTGCATACCCATTAACCTTGACCCTCGCTCGCAGGTCTATATATAGAAGGTTAACCCACTTCCGAAACTTCGGCCGAATGCAAACTTTAGCAGCACTCCATCTAAAAAGGGCCAGTGCACAGCGTCAACCGCCTTTTCAGCGTCTAGAGAGAGAAAAATATGGGGCTCCTTACGATCACCTACTTCCATCAACCAGTTATGTGTCCTCCTCAAGTTGTGCCGAGTTGCCCTGTCTGGCAGGAAGCCCGTCTGATCCAGGTGAATCAGTTCTTTTATCACCTTTCTCAGTCACAAGGCCAGAATCATCGCTAGGAGTTTTACCTCCACGTTCAACAATGATATGGGGCGGTATGATACACACTCCCCTGGCAGTTTACCCTGCTTATATATAGGTACTATTTTGGCCATGCGGAGATCTGGAGGGAGTGTTCCCTCTTCCAGCACCCGTTGAACAAAGCTAGTATATGAGCAGTAAGGAGGTCCGCTGTTTTTTTAAAGAATTCCGCGGGGAACCCATTAGGACCAGGAGATTTCCCCGAGCGTAGTTTAGCTATTGCCTCCCGCACCTCCGCTACCGTGATCTCTGCCTCCAGGCTCTCATGAGATTCCATCTCTAAACTGGGGGTCTCAACTATGTCCAAGTACTGGCCGATCTCGTCCGTAGAGCCTAGGTCTCTAGCCTCATAAAATTGCTCACAATAAGATGCGAACGTCTGCGCTATCTGCACATCTGTTCTTCTGGGTCAGCCTTCCGCGTCCACCACCTGGTCTACCCACCTCGCCTCCTTTTCCCTACGACTCAACCATGCCAAGAGTTTCCTGGATTTGTCCCCCACATCGTATAGCCGATGCAAGGTCGCCCACACCTGAGTCTTGGCCTCGACGCTCGTGAGGGCCTTGTATTGCTACTGGGCAGCCTGCACTTGTCGGAGTGAACGTACTCCCCCCTCCGCGACTTGTCGCTGTTCGAGCTCCAAAATGCGCGCCTCAAGGTCACAGAGGTCCCCCTGCAGTCTCCTCTTGTCCTCTGCAACCCTATTCTGTATTTCATCATGCATGACAGCCTTCAAAGCTTCCCAGAACGTGACCCCAGATTGTACCGATCCCAGGTTATCTGCCAGGTACACTTTCACATCCGCCCTAAATCCCCTCAACAAGTCCTTATTCTGGAGATCCCAGGCAGCCAGTCTCCAGCTCTTACCCTTCGCCCCTAGTCTCGTCCCCAGTGTCACCAACAGCGGCGAGGTATTCTGCTTGGCTAGCCATATCCAACATGCGGCGGGGCAGGAAGACATAGTCCAGTCTGGAATACACCCTGTGCACCCCAGATAAATAAGAGTACATCCTAGCCTCCGGATGGAGCCATCTCCATGCGTCCGTCAGCCCCACCGTGTCAAGAAACCGTGCTAGAGGGGACTGTGTCGAGGGGCCCGTTTGCATCCCTGACCTGTCCAAAGAGGGATGTACAACATCATTAAAGTCCCCTCCCACCACGTGCAGAGTGTCCGGCATTTTCAAAATAATATCCGCTACCCCTGCGAGGGTTCTAGCCTGTAACCTAGGGGATGCGTACACGGACAGGACCGTAATCTTTTGGCGTCTCCATGTTCCTGTTACCCCAACGTATGTACCCTGTGGGTCTGTCCACATGTCTGTGACTGTGAAGGGGGGGAATTTCCTAACCAGAATGGCCACCCCCCCTGGAGCCCGATGTGCACCCCGCATGGGCCAACACCTTGTACGCCCCTCTTTTGCAAATCAGTCTTGACCCTGAACCCAATGGGAACAGTCCAGCCTGAACTGCCAGGCCAGGTCCTCCCTGGACTGGAAACAAGCATCCTAGGACCGGTTTCGGGCTTTCAGCTCTCATCAGCCAGGATAGCTTGAGTCCAGTGGCATGGAGAGCACGGGACCCACGTCTAGGCATACCCGTCCCACTCGGGGTGACAAATGCAAAAAAACAAATTGATAGACAGAATGCAGACCAATGTCATACATTCACCCCAGTACAGAGATCTGGGCCTAAATCCATTGTTTTTTTGCTCACCATACCATTCCAGTTTGGACCCAGTCATATGCAAATCAGTCTTGACCCTGCACACAATGGTAACAGTCCAGCCCGAACTGCCAGACTGATTTCAACCGGCCCCAAGTTGCTTGTTTCCAGGGAGGAACTGGCTTGGCAAGTCGGGCTGGACTGTTCCCATGAAGCACAGGGTCAAGACTGATTTGCATATAGCTGGGTCCAAACTAGGGTGGCGTGGTGAGAACAAGAACGATGGATTAATCCTAGATCTTTGTGACCGGGGGTGAATGTTTGCATTGTTCAGCATTCCGTCCATCACTAAGTGGGAAGGGTATGCCCATACGTGGGTCCCGTGCTCACTGCGCCACTGGATTCAAGCTAGCATGGCTGATGAAGGGCGTTGCCCTGAAACCGGTCCCAGGATGCTTGTTTACGGTCCAGCTGGGTCCAAACTGGGGTGGTGTGGTGAGCGAAAGAAAGATGGATTAAACCCAGATCTTTGTGACTGGGGGTGAATGTTTGCATTGTTCAGCAATCTGTTCATCACTTGCTTCTTTTTGCTTTTGACACTTTCTAAACTATCCTGACATTTTCTTCAAATGAAACTTTGACCCGTGGGATCTCACTCGGATTGATACAGATCTTTCCTATGCACTGAGATCAACTATACCAACCCCATCTCATAATCACACAAAGCTAAAGTTCCTATATTAATAGTGCTGTCAGTGATGACTCACGACCAGCAGCACACACACCCCCAGTGTCTTCTACACTGACAGCTTGACTTTTAGTCTTTCTATCCCGGGATCTTAGGTCACAACGGACCCAATAACCACTTCAACTTCTCTGCACTAACGCCCACATTCACACATCAACTTAAATTATCTTCGCAGAACATCACACAACCACTGCAAAATACCCCAATCTAAGCATAAGCAATAGCAACTTGCAACCATATTCTTACTCACACTCCTCCACTGCTACAATTTGTTTCTGAACCACTGGAACATCAATCTTCCGAATGAACAATGGGTTTTTGGGATTTGGACTGGGCTTGCTGCCCTAATTTCTAATTAGGGCAGCATAACTCCCTCACTTTAGTGGGAAACTCTTTGATGTGCTAACAAGTTGAGGCAGGACTTTGGGCCAACCCTCTTATTCATCCTTCGATGGACATTTTATTTTCTGACCGACAGGTGATGGGAGTTAACATTACATCAATCAATTTCAAATAACAGTGCAACTCATCTGGCTACAAAATAAGGACCAGGAATTGGTATCTATAGCTACAAATTTAGCAATCAAGTTAAGGTACACGAATCTCAGCACCATGCTATAAAGATACCGAATATCAAATTGGAAATCCAACCTCCTAATGAAGTTTAGGCATACCAGTATTAAACAAACAATAAATTCAGTCAAAGCAATACAAAAGACCAGCAATAATATCTGCTGCTCGGAGAAGAGCTTCTGGTCTTCTCTTCTATACATGTGTAGAGTCTAGAATCATCTAAGGTAAAGTCCCAGTTAAGAGGATGGTTGTTGAATCTAAAGAGTATAAAAATCAGGTAACTGCAGAAAAATAGAGAAATATGGAAAAGATCGAGGACTAAGGGAAGGTGTCAGCATTTCAGAAGCTCGGAGAAGAGTCTTCTTGGGTCAAGGAATTTGAGTTTAGCCGAAGTCACGCTCAACAAAAATTAAAGGGAATAAGCATAGAAGTCTAAACCTCTCAAAATCTGGGGGAAAGTGTGCTGAGGGTCTGGAAAGGTTCTGAAAGTGTTCTGTGTGAAAACTGGGCTATAACATAAGAGTCTCTTTAGCAATACCCCTCTTCACACATCATCAGGGGTTCCATTGTCTTTTCCATTCTCACATTGTAAGATGAAACCTTTGCAAAGTATCCCACACTGGACATGGGAAAGACATCGTTCTTGCTCAACCACGCCATGTTGTGAATATGCTGAATAGACCTCTCAGTTACCGCTCTGGCTTTCTATGTTCTTTCTTCAAAGTCTTCTTGTCAGGCTTTTTCTCTATCGCTAATACAGTACAGTATCTATTCTCAACTAAGAATCCCATGTGTCACACATGCACATTCAAAGTTCAGTTATAAATTAAAGAAAAGAACAACAAGAGCCCAACCAACTTTTTTGCTGATTTCTTCATATATTTGTAACTGAACTTTGAATGTGCATGTGTGCTCCAAGGATTATTGTTTAAGTTTTGTTCAATACCTGATTGAGTGTAGGGAAGTAGGGTGTTTCCTTCACATACTTTGGATGCACCAAACTGATTATCTGTGAGGCTAAATGAAGTGATAATTACTATATGAGCGCCCATTCATCCCATACACCCAAAAGTTTTTAAGAATCCCATGTGAATTGCACCTGGAAGAAAAGTCATGTAAGCAGAAAATGGAAAACAGTATGGTATGCAGCATGGAAAACAGGCCCAGTAATGTCAATTTGAAATGTTAAATCAGTGGTGGACATTTGTTGGACACGGCCTCGTGGCGTGGGCCTACCCCTCCTGCATGGCGGGCCCAGGACGACATCGGCCCACCGTCGACTCGCTGTCGACCCCCCTGACACGAACCTTCACGGACCCTTGACAAGAGCAGCCCCCCTGGCAACCTCCAGCTCTCCCCTCCATGGGACACCGGCGGACCCCGCTCGCCATCCCTGCCGGTCTGGCAACCATGCCAGGCCCCCATGTCCGGCCCGACTCCATCTTGGGCCCATCACGTCCCGGACACGTGGCCGCAGCCTTCCCTGGCCCCGGCCGCAGCGACGCCCCGACATCCAGGCACCAAGATCCTCTCGGTGGGCGAGTGGCCACTTAACAGATCCGAGAGGCGGGAAGTTTCGATGGCCCTCCAGCCGTCCCCGGACGCCTGGTATCGATCACCCTCCAGCCTCCCTGGGCGCTGGCTCCACCCCCCTGCTGGGTGTCTGGACACCTTCATCCCGGCCCCTCTGACCCCCAGGCGCGAGGGTCCGGACATCAAACGCCGCCAGGCCTATATCTGGGCCAGCCCTGGATCAGGAAGGCAGTTGTATCTTGGAGTCGAAGCCCTGCTGACCTCGTTGCGGCTGATCCTGATCCGAACTCTTGCACCTGGAACCTTCGAGGCCCTGCTGACGCTGTCGCGGCCTGACCAAGCTGAACCACCTTTGAGG
Source organism: Lissotriton helveticus (assembly GCF_964261635.1). Lineage (NCBI taxonomy): Eukaryota > Metazoa > Chordata > Amphibia > Caudata > Salamandridae > Lissotriton > Lissotriton helveticus. Next base: position 1,149,314,466 of record NC_136069.1, read on the forward strand.
CCCTGCTGACGCTGTCGCGGCCTGACTAAGCTGAACCACCTTCGAGGCCCTGCTGACGCTGTCGCGGCCTGACCAAGCTGAACCACCTTCGAGGCCCTGCTGACGCTGTCGCGGCCTGACCAAGCTGAACCACCTTCGAGGCCCTGCTGACGCTGTAGCGGCCTGACCAAGCTGAACCACCTTCGAGGCCCTGCTGACGCTGTCGCGGCCTGACCAAGCCGAACCACCTTCGAGGCCCTGCTGACGCTGTCGCGGCCTGACCGTACGATCCTCCTCCGAGGCCCTGCTGACGCTGTCGCGGCCGGAGCAACACTGAACGATCCAAGCACCAGCTGGTGCCAAGACTGTCCCGCTACCCCTTTTCCCCGAAGCCAAGACTTTACGGATCCCTCGATCCTTGCCTGCTACCCGATCAAGGACTTGCCTTACTTGTCTATATAAAGATTCTTGTGAACATTCCTCCTGTGTGGTGTCCTTCTGTAAGTAGTGTGATTGCTCTAGCTGGTACGATTGTAGGAGAGGAGCCTCGCCAAGGAGGCCTCCCTACGGCGCTCGGCCTATTCCATAGAGGGAGGTGGGTCTCGGGGCGGACGGTCAGACATATTCTGTCTCCCCTGGGGTCGCCTTTCCAACAACATTTAATATACACATGCACATTCAACCACAAATGCATTTGAATTGTCAGTACATTTGAATCATATTACATGTGGCATCCAGTAAAATCTTAAATGTAAACGTGTATGTATGTCTAGGAACTACATTTTAATGCAATATATGAAATATTAGTGCAGACATTACATAATTTGTTATCGTTTCTAAAGAAAATATATATTTAATAGGTAAGGATGGTTTTCTCATCAACTCTCTAAAGAATTTTTTATTTAATATAATTATGGCATATGGTACGAGTACATTCTCTAATCCTACAGTGAATGCACTCCAATGATGATGTCAAGAGCACCACTTATATTAATCAGTAGCGGCATGTGTTGGGGACGAGTGGTGATGCGGGCGGGATGGGGCATAGGGGGCGCAGGGTGGGCAAACCCATTTAATATGATTATGGCATACAGTAAATTCTCTAATCCTACAGTGAATGCACTCCAAAGATGATGTCAAGTAAAAACACTTAAAATATTCAGTTGTGGCCGGTATTGGAGGCGAGTAGTAGGGAGTGCGGGAAAAGGGTATTGGGAATCGTAAGGGGGCGAAATAAAAAAATTAAAAAACGTACCTGCACCTAGCTGCATCATGCTCGTCTCCTCCTCTTCTCCCAGCGGCACAGGCTCCCAGAATGCCCTACCGCCAATCCTGAAGCTGCTCTCACGTAGGAGAGAAGATTCACGAATGGCCCGAGTGCCCTCAAATTGTGCTCCAGGACAGACTGGGAGTCTTTGCCTGCTCTCTCCAGCCCAGCTGTGTTGCTGGGTTGGAGAGAGTTTCGAGACGGCCAGCCAAACCGTCATGCACAGTGAAGGGAGTTCACATACCACTCTCCTCAGTCCCTGTCACTCTCAGGCCCTGCCCCCAAAACATGGCAGGAAAGGAAAAATAATATATATATATATATATATATATATATATATATATATATATATATATATATATATATATATATCAATCAATTTATTTTCCCTTTCCTACCCTTCTTGGGGGGGTGACACGCCTCTGCCATAGCAGAGAAGCCGCCGCTGATATTAATGTCGTTATACTACACGAGAAACAATGCACGTCCAAGTAATGTATTTTTGATGTATAAAGTTGTAGCCAAAATTAAGCTGTACCACCTGCAACAAATATCTGGCTGCACCCTCAATGGGGTTCCAATAGGTTGAGCGATACACAAACAATCACAGTAAGATCGCCGCTTTCCTCACATAAAATTACTGGTCACTTATGCCTGTTTAGAGATCCTAAGAAAGAGAGACAAGGAGCTGGTACATGAAAAACTATTTGCATAAAATCCTCTTTAGCTTTTTATACCATAGTAGTTCTACCTCTGTTTGCTTTAATAATCGTCGAGTAATAGTTTACACAGCTCTGGAATACTGTAGAAGTGATTATGTCATCATTTTTTTTCTTTTACGGTTATAGAATTTTTTTTTTGTGAAAACTTTTTATTGATTTTAAAACAAAAACAAAACAAAAGAACAATACAAAACAAGGCAGTGTATTAAAACGTGTCATCACGTGGTCCGTGGGGGGGGGTACAAAGAGGAGTCAAGCAGTAGTGTAATCAATAATTTGGGGGGGGAGAGGGGGGGGGGGGAAAGGAGACCAAAATACATACAAAACAGCTATGTTCCTGCGGAGGAAACGTCAGGTTGGGAGGAAGACAAGTCAGCATCAAATTCAGACATTGGGGGAGTACATATATCTCCACGATAAGCGTTCCATTGGGTCCACACTTTCCCCCACGTGCCTGGTTTGCCACGGGAAACATACACAGTTTTTTCCCGAAACATGCACCAATCCATGTTTTGTGTCCATCCCAGAAGTGTCGGAGGCTTCTGAGCGCCCCACAATTGGGCAATATCACGCTTGGCCACCATGTTTCCCAAGGTCGCCCAGCGGAGCTGCGCTCGATTGTAGTAATTCGGCTCCCAGACATTCAACAAGCATCTTCTCGCTTCAGGCATTAAGCGCACTCCCGTGACCTCACTCATTACTTCATGCACGCGGTTCCAATAACGTATCACAGCAGGGCATTCCCAGATAATATGAAGGAACGTAGCCACCATACCGCATCCACGCCTACACAAGCCATCCATCGAAAATCCCATACGAACCAGACGTGGGCCGGTCACATACACCCTATGCAGAATTTTCAGTTGGACGAACCGAAGACGTGCCGGGATAGCTACTTCCTTCGGGGAAGAACTAGCGGACTGCCAGTCCTCATCATCGAGTTCCAGACCATCTCCGGTCCACAACCCTCGAAGACTATCTAGTAGATCAGTCCTGGTATTGATCAACTTTTTATAAATTAGCGAGATCGTGCTATCAGGAACGTGACCATCCAGAATCCGATCCTCGAGCGGGGATGCCTCCGGCACGTCCGAGCCTAGTGGAAAAACAGACAAGACCGCATGCCGGACTTGCGCATATCTGAAGAATTCCTTATCATTCAGCCCATACTCAACTTTCAATTCCTCAAACGTCTTGACCCTGCCCTTGATCCATACGTCATCTACCCTACTGATCCCGATCATGTCCCACCGATCAAATCCCTTCGATTGCCAAAGGGAGCCCAATTTATCCGAAGCATATAGTGGGGTAGCCCGGGTCGGCCTATCGGCCCATCCCGTGGCTGCCGTAGCTCTACGCCACACCTGCACTGCTGTTTTGGTGGGGCCCGTAAGAGTGTCACCAGCTGATTTCGCATTTTTACGTTTATATTTAACAAATATTTTTTTTACTTGCCTACACAAAAAAAATGTAATTGTCATGTGTGGTGACGGTCTAGTCTCCCGTCACAGGAAGCGGAAATTAGGGGACGGGAAGCGGAAGGCGGCCATGTTCTTATCGGCGCCGACCGCTGCCAGTAGCGCACTGTCTCCCGGCGCTCCGGGATAATAAATAAATCTTGGAAAGTATTCCTGCGTCTGTGGTGCATAAAAACTACATTACAATGGCGACGAGAGATGCGGAGTAACCCGCGCGCACACAGCACACCGCAGAACAGTCACGTGGCCCCAGTTCGGCGCCGCAAACAGCCCGGAGCGTGGCAGAGGAGGGAAGAAGCGCTGGAAAGGGTGCGAACTGAAAGGGCGCCCCACCGCTCGTCTCACAACGAAACCAGCGCCACCAGTAAGTCGATCCCAGTGCTCTGATCGTGTTAGTTGGAAAAAAAAAAGGCACTTATTTGCAAACAAGCACTGGACAATACAAAACATATCAATCCAGTTGCTGGAGTGTATATTAAACTTGCTGTGGCAAACCACTACCCACAAGGGAACACTCCATCCCCAGCTGTGGACACAGAGCCAGGCACCCTGGCGGAGCAGCGGCCAAGCACAGAAGCGCCTAGCTCGACGAATAACGCCACAGGGGACAACCAACAGGCGTTGGCTGGTCCCTCAAACAGGGAGAGTGGTGAAGACAGCGCCAGTGGCCTAAGCGAAGGCGACTCCACTGAACAGCACACGCCGGGGAGCCCACCGGGTCGGACACTCCCCATTCAGGCTCTTCAGAGAGGTGCATCCAAGATGGCGGTTCAGTCTTCTTCCCGCACCCAATTGGTGCCGTTCCTGACGAAGTGTGGAGAACCGGAGATGAAATGGGAAGACTGGAAGAGGTACTTCCTCAACTATCTTGAAGCCCTGGAAGAGGAAGGCGACACTCCATTCTCGAGCAAGAGAAAAAAAAAGATACTACTACACAACTTGGGTCCTGAAGGGATCAGAATCTACGACACCATTGTCAAAGGTGAAAGGGATGGTACGGACACGGACGTATTCAGTCACGCCATCACGGATCTCGACGCTCACTACAGGCCAGTAGTGTGCGTCGCAATAGACAGATACAATTTCTTTCAAAGGAAGCAAAGGAATGGAGAAACGGTGGACGAGTATGTTGTGGCACTGCAAAGGTTAGCCCTTACGTGCAAGTTTGACAGGTTGCATGACGACCTAATTAGAGACCAAATTATCATGCACACTACCAGCTCCCACGTCCAGGAGAAACTTTGGGTAAATGGAGATGCTTCTCTCAAAGAGATATGGGCCATGGTCAAAAAAGCGGAAATGTCAAAGCGTTGCGCACAAGCGGCCAAGAAAGAAGCAGGTGGAGCACAGACAGTGTGCAAGATCATGACGCCGGCGAGAAGTGAACGGCTGAGGCAGAGAGAGCCGCAAAGGAATCAATATGGAAGAAGACCCAATAACAACAACACCTACGCTCAAACAGACAACAGATCGAATAAAGGAAGTAAGCCGAGCTGCTACAGGTGTGGCAGTACCACGCACATGGGAAATGACAAAGCGTGCCCGGCGTTCAGGGCAAAATGCTCATATTGCAGCGTGTTCGGGCACTATGAGAAGGTGTGCCGCCGAAAACACAAAGGAGCCATGGTCAGATATGTAGACCAGGAACAAAGAGAAGACACAGAGGACCGAGAAGACGCAGAGGACCTGGAAGAGTTCCTTTACATAGATGTCCAGGTGTTGGAAATGGAAGGGGAAGGAACAGACAAACCAAGACTGAACATGCACATTGGAGGAATACCACTGGGAATGATCGCAGACAGTGGAGCACCCATCTCCATCATACAACGACAGGTTTGGGAAGAAAAGTTCGCTACCAAGATCGATGAGACACTGCACCCGATGGATTTGAGGCCAGTCACGTATACAGGACAAAGAATTCCCATGCTGGGGTATTGCCCCCTCCTGTTTGAGTTCCGTGGCCGCCACGCACAATGCAAGTTATACATCGCCGAGAAAGGCCCCTCAGTGTTGAGCTGGAAGGACCAAGGAGCGTTGGGAATACAACTCAACCCAGGGGGCATCGAGAAAATCTTGCTAATGGACATGGAAAGGAAGGACGACGTAGAGTCATGGCAGAGAGCATACCCCAAAGTGTTCAATGGACAGATAGGGGAACTAGCGAAATATAAACACCTCATTAAGCTAAAAGAGGGAGCGAAACCTGTGGTGCACAAGGTGAGAAACATTCCGTTCCGCAGTAGGGAAGCAGTACAATCCGAATTGGACAGGCTGGAGAAAGAGGGAGTGATCAGAGCCATAGAGAGTGCTGAATGGCTTTCCCCTTTAGTGGTAGCCCAGAAGCCCAATGGCAAGGTGCGGCTGTGTGTCGACTTAAGAGAGCTAAACAAAAACATTGTGATCGACAAATTCCCTCTACCGCGAATTAATGAGATGCTAGCTAGGACCAAAGACATCAAGTGGTTTTCCACAATAGACTTGTCGTCAGCCTACCACCAAGTAAAACTACATTCCTCATGCAGCCATTTCACGTCATTTATCACACCGTTCGGCTGCTATGAATTTGTGAGAATGCCATTTGGACTAGCATCCGCAGCGGCGGTCTTTCAGAAGCTTATGCACAAATTACTGAAGGGTGTGGAGAACGTGCAGTTTTTTCAGGACGACATCCTGGTAATGGGGAAAACCAAACAGGACCACAACGAGAAACTCCACATCGTACTACGGACACTACAGGACAATGGCCTGACGGCAGAATGGACTAAATGCAGGTTCGGAGTGACATCTGTCACGTACCTAGGGCATGAAGTGAGCGAAAACGGGATACTACCGAAAAAGGCCAACATGAAATCGATTCAAGACGCTCCCACCCCAACCAAAAAGGAGGATGTTCGGTCATTTCTAGGAATGGCCGAATACTACAGTAAGTTCATTCCTCACTTTGCCACGAAAACGCATCTCCTACGCCAACTCCTGAAGGAGAAGAACAAGTTCATATGGGGTCAGGAGGAACAGACGGAGTTTGAGGCACTGAAACAAGAAATGAGCACGTCCATTCCCCTGAAGGGGTTCGACCCAAGTGCGGAATCCATCCTCACCACTGATGCCAGTGACCGGGGCCTGGGAGCGGTCCTCACGCAGAAATCGGACAATGGAGAAATATCGACTGTCAGCTTCGCCTCAAGGTCGCTTGCATCCAATGAGGAGAAGTTTAGTGTGGTAGAGAAGGAGATGCTGGCAGTGGTTTGGGCGATGGAGCGATTCAGACAGTATTTGTGGGGAGCGAAATTCTTGGTCCGAACGGACCACAAGCCTTTGGTCCGAGTGCTGACTTCAAGCGGCCATGCTCACGCGACACCTAGGATTGCCAAGATGACTCTTAGACTTTTGGACTTCGTGTACGAGGTGGAGCACATCCCAGGACCGCAGAACAAAGTGGCTGACTTCCTGAGCAGGGCGGCAGCGATGGAAGTAGCGGATGACAAGGAGAAACAAAGGTGGGATGGTTATGTAGTAGCCACCATTCAGGATATGGAGGAAGTGATCAGCGCCCAGGAGTGGGAAGAAGCATACCGAGAAGACGTCGACCTAGAAGCCATCAAAGGATACGTGGTTCACGGGTGGCCAGAAAAAAGACACCTCAAGCAGGAACTGAGGAAATTCTGGGAAGTAAGGGACGAACTATCGTTGGCAGAGAAACCCATCTTTTTGCTCAGAGGCGACAAAGTGATTCCTCCACAAAGCATACTGGAGCACCTGATGAATCTACTGCACGAAGGACACCAGGGAATCACCAAGACAAAAGCTTTGGCCAGACAAGCTTACTGGTGGCCAGCCATTGATGCCCAGATAGAACGACATGTACGGAAATGTGAGTCATGTGCCAAGGTAGACAAATCACAGAGCATGTTAAGACCACCTTTAGGAAAATTCCCTGTTCCGGATGGGCCATGGGAAATGATTTCGGTGGACATAATGGGCCCGGTTCTCAACAAAGAAGGAACACAGAAGTACGCTGTAGTTCTAATAGACAAATATTCCAAGTGGCCGGAGGTAGAGATAATGGAAAATGTGGACACGGAGGCAGTAGTACGCTTCCTACGCACCACGTTCGTCAGAGAAGGCATCCCCAAAATTATCACGTGTGATAATGGGCCGCAATTCACTTCGGCGAAATGGATCGCATTCACGGCCAGGAACGGCATAGAGATAAAACACACACCCATCTACCATCCCGCCGGAAATGGTCAAGTGGAAAGGTTCAATCGGGTGATCATGGGCACCATTCAGGCGGCCATAAACGATGGTATGGACTGGGAGAAGGAATTGGAGAAAATGATCTGGCCCTATCGCATCACCCCTGGAAGCACGGGATACAGCCCATTTAAGGTGTTGAGAGGAAGGGAAGCCTTTACGAAGGACAACATGGCATGGAGGAAATTAGTGGTACAGAGTAAGTGGTCACCGGCCGTTGTCAGAAGGAATTTAGAGAAAGCACAAGAAGTGTATACTGCGCACTTTAACAAGAGACGCAACGTTCAGGGTGCAGAACTGGAAAAGGGAGATTGGGTGCGAGTGAAGCTGGCCATCCTCAAGAAGAAAGGGGAAAGCAAATTTTCACCACCATTGCAAGTGCTGGAGCCCTACACCCGGTCTGCCCTGCTCAGTGACGGAAAGGTATGGTCACAGGACAGAATGGCTAAATGCAGCAAGATCTTGAAATGGGGAAACGAAACTGAAGAAGGAACACAGCAAGTAGAAGATGAAAGTGGTAGAGAATGTAGCGGAAGGGAAAATGAGAATGTAGACGAAAGAGAGCAGCAAGTGGAAGACAGCGAAGGAGAATGTGGGACGAGTGAAGAGATGAGGAGCGGGTGCAAAGCAGAGGGGAGTGAGGAGGTCAGTGACAGAGAGAATGAAAGTGAAAGGAGAGGAGTTGACAGAAGAGGACCGGAAGAAGGAGGTAGAACCGAAGTAATGAGAACCAGAGTTGGAAGAGCGGTAAAGGTACCAGAGAAGTTCAAGGACTATGATATGGACTGGAAGTAAGGACTTTAAGGTATATTGTTATTGTTGCATAAAGGGGGGAGATATGTGGTGACGGTCTAGTCTCCCGTCACAGGAAGCGGAAATTAGGGGACGGGAAGCGGAAGGCGGCCATGTTCTCATCGGCGCCGACCGCTGCCAGTAGCGCACTGTCTCCCGGCGCCCCGGGATAATAAATAAATCTTGGAAAGTATTCCTGCGTCTGTGGGGCATAAAAACTACATTACATCATGTCCGTAAAATACTGCCCAAGATAGCCACCCTTAAAGACGGAAAATGAGATGTCTACAAAAATACCTCAAGAGCCAACCCTCAACTTGGTCCACTTTTCACACAGTTGTCAAAAGCACCCTGAAACCTTCAGCCAATTTTAGCTTTGTAGCTAACAGCTGTTTTGCACGTTGGAATTTCTGAGCTCATTATTACAATGCTGAAAAAAACCTTAAAAAATCCACAATGCAACCTACTGTTGCCTCAAAACACACAAGGCTGACTCAAGCTATCTGCGTGCCATGGGTCCTAATGACAGTTGCTCTGCTAAAACAGAAATGGGCTTATTTACAACCCCCTTGCGCCACCAGTGCGTTACTTTTAATATGTGAAAAAGTGACGTACGGCGGCGCAAGGAGCTTGTAAATAAGCCCCAAAATATTTATTCTCGTGTTTCTTACTTTTAAACAACTATACAGACAGAAGAATCCAAATGCAAAATATCAGTGCCCAGTTTAGTCACTTTTCTATTCCTCGCGTGTTTGCACTGTACATATAGAAATCACGCAATTAGACTAAGAAAACGGAGTACAATAAAAAAAAAAAAAAAAAGTTGAATCTTCTATTTCAATATGGCACTTGCATTACCTCAGCTTCTAGGGCTGGCCGTGGCATTCCAGTCTGCTTTCTACTTCTGGTGCTGAGGCTGGGGAGTGGCTGGGATTTCTTTTCTTTTTTTTTTTTCTCCTCGGCTGTGTGTGTGTCTATGTTTCCTAGAGGGGAAGGAGGGCTGAGGGCAGGAGCAGAGGGAGGCAGCTCGGTTCCTGCCAGTGGGAGCTGCAGCCGCAGCCTCACCGTGACCATGGTGTAGCGTGGAGGCAGCCGAGGAGCAGCACACAAAAGAGAAGCCTTGCTCGGCTCAGTCAGCAGCGGGCACCCGCCGCCAATGAGGACTAGGGTGCTGTGAAGCAGGGTGGGGGAGCTACCGCCGCTCCACGCCTCTCTTTTCTTTTTTGGAATTGTTTAAACCGAAGAGGGGGGTCATGGCGAACGATTCTCCTGCGAAAAGTCTGGTGGACATAGACCTTTCTTCTTTGCGGGTGAGTGTGAGGGAGTCAGGAAACAAAAGAAGGGTGAAAGGGTGGTCTGGGATGAGACGTAGATGAATGGGGTTGAACGGGGCGGGCTTGGTCCCCCGGTTTAATGTGCCTTCACGTGCTAGCCGGGGAGTTCTCGGGGTGGTGGCAGCAGCTTCACCCTGAATCCGGTTTCAAGGCTGCCTTGTGCCTGGTTTTTTTTTCTCCCTCCTGGTGGTTGGAGTTAAGACGTTTCTTTCTCCCTTTGTTTGCATGCATTCAGTAGTGGGGAAGGCTGCCAATTTTTCCTAAAAACAACCGTCCCTCCTGCCCACAGACGTTAAGATTTAAAATGACACCCTTAAACCATATTCTGCTTGTGTTTGAGCCCCTTGTTGCCAGTGCGTTGTGAGGTGCAGCTGGCTTTTGAACTGGCACCCTTCCCCTTGTTTCAGTCTTGTGGCAGCTAGCCCCAGACAGCAGTAATGGGGAGCAACAGCTGCCTGAAAGAGCTCCCCCTGTATTTTTTTGCCGACCCTCCCTAGCAGCCCACTGATTGCTGTTAACCCTCTCTGTTCCAGGACCCGGCTGGGATCTTTGAGCTGGTGGAAGTAGTTGGAAATGGCACCTATGGGCAGGTCTACAAGGTGAGTGCCGAGCTTGTTTGCTCTTCTTTTTCGTCCTCCTGGCAGTGAAGGGTGGGCCCTTTTGTCTGGATTTGTTTGACATCGAGAACAATAGACTGTCTACACTTGCACTTCAGCGGAGATGCTCACTGCTGAGACTTGACTGTTTTGAGCCAAAAGTTATAGTTTGAGCAGGAATGTAATTCCCACGCGTGGGACGCAGTTGGTTATTCTGACTGGTTAAGAGTTGAACAGTGCTCCAAGGTTTGAGACTCGATGTGTGCTTTCATCATTTGTCTTGCTTTATAGTGCTACATGATCAGTTAATGTAATCTTGTAATTTTTCTTTGCATTATGGTACTTGAAGTTTTCTGTTCTTCGTAAATGCAGCTTTAGACATTGCGTAATGCATAGACAACATATGACTTTGTGTTCTACTTGCTATATATTGTAATTGCATTTACAAACACTGCCCCTGATGAGGCGTTGATGCGCTTTTCGATGAGTAGTATGCTACTCTGGAGCCCAAAAAGTATATTAGTGGTGAATTAGTGTAGGGAAATAGGAAATTAATTTGAGCAGTATACATGTGAGTCTGTCAATTGGATTGAAAAGGATAGTGGGGGATTGAAGAGGGAAGGGTCTAGAAAGTGTTGAAGATCATAGCAGTTGGAGGAGGTTTGGAATAAGTAAAGGAGTGATGGAGGAGGGAAGAGTCTAGAAGTGGATTAGGGAGAGAAATGAGGTATCAGATGAGTCTAGTAGGGATACAAGAGGGAAGGGCTTAGAAAGGCTTGTTTGGAACTTCTGAATACTAAAAAGGGGTTTGAGATGAGGCAAGAGTCTAGAAGGCTTATTTTGGAGATCATAGAAAGGAATTTGGGATGAGTCAGAGTGGCGGTAGAGGATATATGGAGAGGTATAGGGTGAGAAATAGGGTAGTGCACTGGAGAGTAGTGAATTGAGGTTTGGTATGAGTCGGAGTGGATGTAGAGGATATATTGAGAGGTGTATAGGGTAGTGCATTGGAGATGGTGAGTTAGGAGTAAAGTAGTAAATATAAAGATACATAAGTACATGGAAGGTGTATATGTATAGGGAAGGTAATATATCTAGATTTAAGTGGTATTTATTAAACTCAGACTTTCATGTGTTGTACTTTAAGCTAATTTATTTGTAATGAATGTTTTTCCTTTTAATAATTCAATAGTGAAGCAATTGTAGATAAATAGTTATGTTGAAAATGTACTCACTTATGCAGTGACCTATATACATGTTAAATGTTGAATAATATAGCTATAAGTAATATGTACATTTTTTAAGCGGACCTGATATATATATTTATAATTATTATACATATTTATACAAAGGAATAGACTTCTCTAAATACATACATATAATGCACATAACTGTTGATATACACAGGAATTTGCTGTACAGGTATGTTTGAGTATGGTGGTTAAGTCGGGAAGAGCCAACTCTTCAGTAGGCTTCTGAAGATAAGATAGTTCTCCCTGGATCTTATGTTTTGGGGGGTAAAGAGTTCCATAGTTTGGCTGCTTGAACATAGGATAGCCACCTATGTTTTTTTCTTGTATGGTGGGATTTTGAGGTGAGGTGCCAATCTAGAGTGGAGGTTCCTTTGTGGAATGTATTTGGTGATTTTATTCCGGAGGAAGAGGCCCTGTCCCATGTATCACTTTTTGGGTGATAAAAAGCAACTTGAATATGGATCTTCTCGCAACCGGTAACCAATGTAGGGCTTTCAAGGCAGGGGAGATGTGGGCTTGTTGCTTTACACGTTAGAATAGTCTGGCAGCAGAGTTCTGAATACGTTATAGTATTTTTGAAGTAGTTAAAGATGATCTGTGGTAGAGGCTATTGGTGTAATTGAGTTTGTACCGTACAATAGAGATAGTAGCCTGGATATTGTGTGGAAAACCCAGGTGGGGGGAGGTGGCGTTGCAGGGTTTTTATAGTAATGAAGCTTGATCTTGCTAGTTTGTGCACTTGGGAATTCATTGATAGCTTTAGAGTCTATGGTAATGCTGAGGTTTCTTACTTCCTTAGATACGCTAGACGTGGACCAAGGCAGTAAAAAGCTGTTTTTTTTTTTTTTTGTACTTTGTTAATGCTAGACATAAAGTGTGGGCTCCCTGTTATTGTGTGACTGAACAACAGGAAGACAGACCAAACTCGGTGGTGTCGAATAACTACCAGTTAACGACAGTCATATACAGACATTAATTCCTAGGCCCAAGAGCACACACACACATTTTAGTTAAGATTTCTGGGCCAAAATGTTATGTATTAAAGGCCAAATAGTATTTGGAGGTGTGGGACGCATTTTAACTCATCTGAATGACTGAGATCTATTGAGAAATGACGACTTTCTGTGAAAGGTGTGAGACTTGGTGTCTTTCGCTGAAAGCAGTGCTGTGAAGTGGCAGCGTGGTTGGCTCGATCAGCTACTATATTAAACTTATTGACTCGAATACAGGTACAAGTGTTTTCACTTTTCTCACAGGACGTAATCCGTACACACATTGGGCCTTATGGTGCAGGGTCTGTATGCTGTGTCATCACATTTGCACACCAAATGCACGCTTCCTTGCTTTTGTGTACACACGCAGTAAGTACCCTGGCTGTGGGAGAGCAGCACTGGGGGTGTAAAGTGACCACGTAGCGCTCGTTAGGGCAGCAAGAACGGCTGTCCTTGGAGGGGGGTGTAAGTAAACACCAGAAAAGACAGGAAAGCCCCTCGCCTCCGTCTCGGCTTCTGTGGCCTTTCTCAGCGGGTGGGGGAGGGTGGTAAGAGGTGTCTGTCTGGTCTAGAGCCTGCGCGCATCGTCTACATGACTGGACCCAGATACAGTCGTGACTAATGGGCCTTGTACAGTGTATTTCCTGTTGAAGAAAGCACAAACGCTGCAGTCTTGATGAGTAAGAGTTTTGTAACGGATATGTTCACTTTCATCCTCTTTTAACCGGTATTAGTATAAATAACATTATAAACCATCAGCATAATTTGGTTTTGCATATTGCTTTTTTCACATCGCATGGTGAGAAATTCAAAGCATGCATTTTTACAGCTTTGTAGGAGCATGTCCAGAAATGAAGTTGTTTGCGCTGCATTGATTTTCATTAACTCCCCGTAGTCTGTTCTTGTAAATATTGACAGCTATTTGTTTGTGTATTTGGGCACCAAGTAGATGTATGGATTTGCTGCGTCACCTGGCCTGCCTGAGAATGAATGCCCATCCAAGTGTTGTTGGAATGCTGCTGAACTCTTCCTGGTTCACGGATATGTCTTTCCTCTAACTGCTTGAGTCCTGCCCGGGCAATTTTGAGTACAGTCAAGGGGCCAGGTGTATGAAACTGCTTTGCGTTCGCAAATGGTGCTAATCGAAAAATGGCCTTTCCTTATGTATGAAGGGCTTTGTATTCGCAATTTAGGTAATTGCAATTTTTATAGCGATTACCTAAATTGCGAATGCAAATAGGGAATTGCAATTTGCGAATCCCTAATGCACATGTTATAAGTCTTGAAACGCTATTACCATAAACTTCAAGTTGATGGTAAACGTGTGCAGACTTTGAAAAATGCACAAAACTGTATTTTTCAAAGTGCCATGTAGCGCACACATGCCCCTAGGACCTGTGTTTGTTTTACATGTGCACACTTTGTATTTCTGGGGTGCTTCAGGGAGGCCTTTGGCCCCCGGGAACCCTTGGCTTGGCCTTAGTTAATCTGCGATTACCAATTAGGTAATCGCTAATTAGTTAATGCAAAACCATTCGCACATATCGGCCTTTCGGTCCATAGGAACAAATGGAGTAATATTACCTAACAGCGATTCGCTATTTATCGAATCGCTATTGGGTAATATTAAAGAATAGCGAAATCTTTGGTGATTCCTACATACATAGCATTTTACGATTATTAAACGGTAATTCGGTAAAAATTGCTATTTGAGCATCGCAAAATGCTTTTTCGCTACATCTGGCCCATAGCATAAGAAACTATGATCCTACAAGAAGAAGCGGCGATCCATATAGCTCCTTCTTTATCACAGACCTGTGAGCTTGAACCAGAGGCTCCCTAACTTGGTCAGGGGATTCTTGAAATGGATGCAATTTGTGTTCTTTAATCTTAAGTAGCTGCAATTAAGGAATGAGCCCATGAATGGCAACTTCTGGCCAAAACGTTGTTTTTAATTAGAACTCAATTATCATGTAGTTTTCCCATCTTAATCCCCCTATTAAGTCCAACCATCTGTTCTTCCAATGGGCTACTTCGGTGAGGCCTTCTCTAATCTCTGTGTGGGAGGAAAGGAAGCTTGTGTGAGAGTCTAGCCTGTTTGACAGGAGGAAGCAGTGCTTGCCACTGCCTGGTACCCTTTTTAGGTCTCGCCTGTCGATGCGCATGCGCATCGAGCAAGGCGAGAGTATTGCGAGTTATCCACTCTTTATCCACACTGCAAGGAATCGTGGCGATTCCTTGCAGTGCCCGTGACTTTTAAGGTCAATGCGCATGCGCATTAAGCTTATGCGCATGCGCATTGACCTTAAAAGTCACGGGCGCGTGCATGTCCGTCTTTGTTTACCCGCTCCGCCCCCTCCCCTTCCCGCCGTCTCGCATTTCCCCTGTCGCACTTCTCCTCCCCCCTCCCCTCTCTTCCCTCCGTCTTGTTTCCGGCGAGCTGCTCCCAGCCATGCCGCACCTGGGACCCCAGGCACCAATAAATCACTCCTCCCGGCCTCCTGCAGAATCCAGACGGCCTCCCTGATGTCCTTAAGCCCCGCCATGTGAAAGGAACTCCGAGCAGGGTGAGTGACGTCGTAAAATTATCCCGACGCCGAACATAAACTCCTCCGCTCCTCCCGCCTCCCGAGGGCACAGTAGTTTTCCCGCCCCGCCCGCCCTGCTAAATAAATTTAGCCGCCGCACGCCAGCTGCCCTAATTGACCCCTGCCCCCACCTGTGCGCTGCTCCCTCCGCGCAAAACAGCCTGGGGGAGACCGGCTTGTGCCCTGCTCCCCATGGGTCCCCCCTTTTTATTTCCATTGCAACCGTATTAGAACGTCACTCCTCCCGGCCTCCTGCAGAATCCAGACGGCCTCCCTGATGTCCTTAAGCCCCGCCATGTGAAAGGAACTCCGAGCAGGGTGAGTGACGTCGTAAAATTATCCCGACGCCGAACATAAACTCCTCCGCTCCTCCCGCCTCCCGAGGGCACAGTAGTTTTCCCGCCCCGCCCGCCCTGCTAAATAAATTTAGCCGCCGCACGCCAGCTGCCCTAATTGACCCCTGCCCCCACCTGTGCGCTGCTCCCTCCGCGCAAAACAGCCTGGGGGAGACCGGCTTGTGCCCTGCTCCCCATGGGTCCCCCCTTTTTATTTCCATTGCAACCGTATTAGAACGATGGAGTGTGGCCTTTAGTATTGGAGTTATGGTAAACATCAATGATGCCTATAAAGTTGAAAGGAACACTTTCTAATTTGTATCGTGACCGTCCCAAGCCTGTCTCTTTGCACCCCCGCATCTATGCACAAGCAGGGGCATTAGTTGCAATTGTGTGCACAGACTGAGGGACCTGCAACACAATATGAAATGTGAACAAAACACCCAGTGAGAAAATAAGAGTGTCAAAGTTAGATGGCCTGTGAGAATGTGAAACCCCCAAACCTAAACCATTACAACCATTTTGGTTGAGAGCTAACTAGTTCAACTAGCAAGGAAACACACACGTCTACACTGATGTCTACTCTGTGAGCACATTGTGCAGCTGTGGGCTTGTTGCTAATGATTATACTGATACAACTTGGGAGTTCCCAGAACAGCTGAGCACCTCCCTTAAACACATAGGCCTCGGCCTCTGCAGCATTCCCCTCCTCCACCCCTCCCTTTCAGTGTGCTTGGAGTGAGGTCTCGCATTTGTGAAAGTTTGAGCCATTGCCATTATAAATGACAATGCTATTTATTTATTTATATATTGGTTTTCAAAACAGATAAATTAAAAGGCATTGTCATTTACAATGCCAATAGCCTTAGTGTTCTCACACGCCACTCATCCACGCAACGCCACTCATCCACGCAACGCCACTCATCCATTTGCAAAACGAAAAAAGTTAAACTCTTCTATTGCGAGACCTATTGCATTTTCAATGCTTGTTCTGGGAGTATCTTTGAATAAACAGAGGTGGCCAGAAGGTTTGAAGCGTGTTCTGTCTCATCGATCCCAATAGTAGAATTAGAAATAGGTTTTTAAGCGTATCAAGTTTTTCCCAAATTGAGTGGTGAAGGCGATTTGCAGTGCATTTGTGGTGAGTCTTGGTTCGGAAAGAAATTACTGGGATTGTGACAGATTTATTAATCTCTTACTGAGGATTAATAATACTTTAAGCAGTAGTGGTTTGTCCGGCAATGGCCGCACCTCCCAGAGATACCATGGCGCTTAGTAAATATTCTCCCCTCCAAAGTGCCTCGTTTTACTCTGTTCTTTTACATGCCTAAGAACTCTTTATTTTTCGCCTTAACCGTTCTTCTCAAACACCTAACCATTTTGTATCTGGCCTGACCTTGGAACAATCGATCGATTTCCTGCTACATAAGTAGCAATGAATGGGCATGCTGGCAGTCTTTGTGCATGGTTGCTAAAATCTAGTATGTGGCCTCCAACCCAACTTTCCTCCAGTGCTCGTCATAAACCAGTGTGAATCCAAAGCGCAATTAAATTCACATGCTTACTTGCTGTCTAGGTACATTCTAAGTGTGTGATCAACCACAGATTGATAAGGTGGGGTGACAAAAAAACAGGAGGGCTTGTGGGTTGACCCTTTGTGAAGTACGGTAGGGGTCACGTGCTCTTTCACCCCACCCTCACCTCCTGGCTGTCCGGATGATTATTGGCCTATCTTTTCGCATATGGGTCCATTGCGCCACTAGCAGGTCCTTATTTTTACAAACACAACTTTGAATTTTCAGCAGCCTGTGATGTCTGCAGCATACAATCGGGGTGCTGGGGAGACGAAATACCAAGCAGAGGTGTGAAACACTCATTGCTCAAGAGAGGGTGAGTGGACTGAAAAGAGAACCAATTTATTACAGAATTCAGCACTTCGCTCAACCTCCACTGCAACTAAGGTCTGATGCTATATTAAAATTGCACTGGTCGATAACTACACAGCACAGAAATACACTTGACATTCACAAACTACCCCGGGACATGAACACCATATCGGAGAGCTGAAATAACGTAGTTGTAAGAAGTATGAGTCGCTGTTAAGGACAAGTTGATTAGACAAGGTTACAAAACAATCCAGAAACATAGTGAACGAAACAGAAGAGTTGGGGCTGGTAAATCACCAGGGAGGTACCATGCACCGAGAACCAGTAAACATCCTCCAGATCATTAGCCTGCTTCACAGGTAGATGTATTTGGGTGCAAGCACAGCCTTTGTACAAGTTTTCCTATTATTCTAGCTGTAACCAGTCATTTTAGCCTAGACACTTGAGCTGATGCTAAACCTGCGGACACTGCCTCTGACCTATCTGTGATGGGGAAACTCCACCTTAGGGGTGGATACTCTACAAATAAAGGTGTGTGTGTGTGTGTGTGGGGAGGTTTTGAGAAACGTGAGTTTGAATTTACTGGGCTACAGCAAGTGAGATAAGGTCCCACGAACATGGTAGGTAATACTCTTAACCTGCGTTTTTTTTTTAAGATAAAACAAAAAAAAACTTGCCTCACAAGTACGCCCAAATATGGTTTCACCAGGCTTTGATGGCATGCTTACTAATAAGTGACTCGTACCACATTCACAGAATAAACCACAGCCTACACCTAGCTGGATTAGAAAGGTTAGAGGTAATCTCTTACAAAGCACATTTGGTAATACCCAGAGAATGCCTAGAGACTAAGATGACCATGATGAGGACTGCCTAGAAAGTCGCTGTCGCAGCAGGACTTTATCAGTCAGCTCCCCTGCACCCTACAAACCTAAAAAACAGAGAAAGGTCCCAGGGAGACTAAGAATACGTGCATCATATTTTGTACAAACAGATATAGAAATGGACTCTGTGTGTTAGAGACCAGATTTGACGTAAAGGCTTAAGGATTAGAAACTGGTGCATTTAAGAGGACACAAAAACACAGCACGTCATGAGCATTAATGAGTCATACAAGCAGTCAAGAAGTATTGAACCTAGTCTTTAGATCAACCGATTCGCAAACTTAAAACAATTCTCATGTGCATCCATGCAGCAATGTGATAATCTCCTTTCATTCTTTATAACTAAAATAACAAATCATCTTAACATATATCCCAGAAGATTCCCCTTACCTCCCTCTACAAGCTTCAGCAATAAAGAACTGATGGATCCTTGCAACGTTTTATGGCTCCCAAAACTTTTTGCAGGACTTTCATCCAGACGAGGACTTAATGAGCAAATGCTCGATACATATTGTAGTTCCACCACTTTTGACAAACTGTCAGCTGACCTAGACTTCCTTGATTAATCACTGGTTAATTTCTAATCTATTTTACACAGAACCTTGAAAAGGAAGTTACCAGAGAACTGCAGGAACGCAGGTTCTCTTACCTATCAGGGTTCAAACCATAAGGGGGACGGAAGCAAAGGTAGTCTCAATCACACTGGACCTCAGTTGTCCTAAAGCAGCATCCAGTTTGCTTTTAAAACTGCTCTTCGGCTATGGTTGGAGAGGTCAAGGGCCCATAATACAAGCAGAAGCCGTGCTGCCAGTAGGTACGAAATGGGAATCTGGTCAGCCAAAGCTAAGAGTGACCCTGCAGATACAGTGTGCCAGGTAAAGTTTGGAAGACTAAATGTTGAGGGGAAGATCTCTAGGAGTGCAAATTACAAAGCTGTGGGGCACGCCTGCTCGCCATAAGTGAATTGTTCAGACAGTTAATGACAGAGTTGAGACCTGCAGATACTGCTAATGACGACGGCCCTCCTGTGGATGTGACTAGGAGATTATTAACGATGTGTGCATGAAATCATTTGGGGGATGATTGTCCTTTTGGATGCTAGAGACGTCCGCAGTATTTTCCAAGGAGGATAAGGATGCTTGCTTGATCTTACTACTTTGTATTAATACTTGTTCTCGCACACGTTCAGTTTCTATCAGTTCCCTCCCCACGAGTCGGGGCTGTCCAGGTCTGCAGATTTGTTAATTTCCCCACGGAGTTTGGCGACGTTTTCTCCACGCCTGAGTTTCCAGGCGGAAAGAAATGCCAAAGCAGGGTTGAGGCAGAGGGGTGACTGGGCTGAAGGGGGAGGGATAGAGTGAAAGCTGTCAAGGTAGGCTGCAGCGCTTCCGGTGATGACGCAGTTCGAGTCGGCTGAGTGGCAGGCTGTTCTGAGCAATGGGCGGTGGCAGGGTAAGGCTTTTCACAAAAGCGAGCTGCCCTGCGTCTGACTAGTGCCCACGGACCCAGTCCTGTCACTGACAGGTGCCCCATACAAACCGGAAGAGGGGAGCTGGGACCTTGAAAGGGCGCAGAGGCCCCCGTGACGGGGCACATGGAGTGTAGTTTACTGGCCTCATGTGATGTTGGACAAACCTTGAATTTGGGTGAAAGGGGTGCTTGAGGAAAAGGTGTGCCTGCGAAACTCTGCGACTATGCGATTCACATTTACCTTTCTTTCTAAACTGTGGATTTTGAAAACAATCACTAGTGCATTTTGTAGTTCTTTTAAATATTTAGGCATTAAGTTAAGAACCAATACAATTGTTTTGTTTTACTTTTCCATTACTACAGAATTCTATTTTCTCTACATATATTTTTCCTTGTGGATGTTTTGCTCAGATTGCAGTAAGTTGTGTTTCCTAGTGCTGCATTATTTAATTCACTGTCTTGTAGTCTAGTCTTTTTACTTGGTTTCAAAAGTCGTGATGGGAATCCTTGCATCTTTGCTGTGAATGCCTCCAGGCTTCGGTAACTTGTGTGTTTACACCTCTCGATGAAAGAGAGAAGTGTTATGGGATAGCACCAACTATGTTTCCTAAACCACATGTCCTGGCACAGGGCGATATTCCTATAAAAGTTACGGATTTCCAATGAATAAATGTCAGTGTTTGTACTCTTGTACACGCAAGGACGAGACTCGTTGGCTACTAGTTTAGACCTTTTCCTCAAGGGTTCACTAGTCTCTGCCTCCCCCCTCAGTTATATAGTGCTTTACGTATAGCCAAACCATGGGCAGCTTGCCATCGAGTTTGTTTTTAGTTCCTTTGCACCTGCCGTTCTCACCCCTATAGTGGCAGACGCCGGAAGTTTGTCCAGTCGCTAACCGACCCAGTTTATTTCTAGTCGAGGAGATTGTGGTCCGTTTGTAAATTGCATTTTTTTCCAGACTACATTACCAGTCAGGGGGCACACTTGGGAGATAGGCGCCAGATGTGTATTTTTGTTTAGCCGTCTTGCACAAGTTTAGATGCCTCGAAGGATCAACCGCTCTAGGATAAATCCTGCATTTCTAGCTGACCTTTGGCCTCTCACTAGGCTAACCCATTTAGCAATGATTTTTTTTCCTCGCCCTTGTGTTCAACAAATATGGTTTGCCTCATTAGCCCTGTCTCTGGCCCGGAGAACAAGCTGTTCACTTGATTGCTCACCCACCAGGGATGGCACTGCTAATAAAGCAAATCCCTCTTTGTCCTACGAAGAATGTGTTTTAGGCATTTTTGTCTTAGTTTTTACACAGAAACAGCCTTGAAAAGCACATTGCAATAAG
Source organism: Lissotriton helveticus (assembly GCF_964261635.1). Lineage (NCBI taxonomy): Eukaryota > Metazoa > Chordata > Amphibia > Caudata > Salamandridae > Lissotriton > Lissotriton helveticus. Next base: position 1,149,335,635 of record NC_136069.1, read on the forward strand.
CTCCCCAACACGTGGCAGGTGTTTCCCTCCATTAGTTGCAGTGAAGACATTAAGTGGGAATATCTAACCGCCTAATACTATCGTCTGGCTCTTCCTGCATTTACTAGTGGTGATGCTCTCTGATAGCGCCTTACTCTTGTTTAAGCGTTTGTCTAAGCTCTAGACGTTGTTTTTATCCACTCTTCTTTGGCCGGACTGCGCAAAAAAACCAAACATATTTCACCTTCTTCCTCTTGCAAGGGTGTTTTAACCAAAAATATAATTTTGCAGAAATAGCGTACTTGTGTACATCCTAAAGTTGGAGTGGTTTCTTATACCGGTAAAACAGGGGAGTGGTGGTACAAACTAACTTGTATATGTCTGTTTATGTGTAAGTTTTGATATTGGGATGGTCCACTGTGGATCGAGGGATGCTAAGTATGTGGTCACTGAGTTCAGCAGCATGGGCCAAAAGAAAGCTAAAACAAATAGGAACACCAAATGCTTAAACTAACTACAGTTAAAAATATCATAGAAATCCTGGAAAAAATACTTTAGCTGATTATTTAAAGAGCCACAATAGACTGGCTTCATAAAGAGTTTGAGAGAAAAGTCGTACATTTCCTCCCTTAGGATCACATTTCCAATTTACGTAGGATTCACCAAACAATTCAGAAATACTTGCGTGTGCTACATTTATGTATGCAGAAGTGCTCTCTTGTATGTGTAACTGTCACACAAACATCATTGGTATATTTACTTATTTCTTCACTCTCCAGTGGAGAAGCCGTTTCTACTGTCCACTCAAAATTGAGGCAGAGAGGAAGTTCTCTTGCAATTCCCACCCTGGACACCCACTTAACTCTTGCCTTTGACAAGAGCGAAATTGCCTGCAAGGGTTATGTGATTACCCACAAACGTCCACTTCCTGGGTACACTGGCTTACCTCTTCAAAGAACACCCACGTTTTCATTATATGTAAAATCCACCTTATTTGATGATTTTCAGTGCCTCTTGTTCCTTGAACACAATCCTGTTAATTGTCTGTACCCACCTAGATAGGCCTCAGTCAGCTTGAAGCAGCCTCTCAGAAAAACCTGATGAACTATACTTTGCCCCACTCGCGTTGTTCTCATGTCCGTGCCCCCTTATTTTTGGAACTCCCCAACTCTACCATCTTGACGACGGGCAGGCAACCATATTTGTTTGTGTCGACTTCGGAATGCTGTCTAGCAGGTTGTTTGTGCAAATTATTTATTTTTGGCCCTTGCTTATCCAAGTTGACACTATTTAAAAGCACTCTGCTTCACACAGCTATTTGCATTTGCTGTAAAATATTTAATTGTTTTCCTGTATACAATCATTTGAAACCACTAAGCTGAATGTATCGTTTTCTTTGCAAACCTGAGTTTGTGTCATCTAAAATATATACCTGTCAATTAACTCCAGTGAAGGAAAGACCGTTTTACTCCAGTTCTAAGATCAGCTCGTTAAATTATTTTTAAATTCTAGAAGAACTACCTTCAGGAGTCTACTTGTGTTTGCCGTGACAATGTTTCAGAAGCACAAGGAAAGATTTGAGCTAGACCCTCCCGATTTTTTTTTTTTTTTGCTGCGGAGACAGTAAGGCCTTTGAAACTGGGTTGAAGTTTCAGTAGCTCAGAGACTGCAGAGAATTCTTAATGTACATTTCTGTACTTCTCGCTGTTTGTAGATTTTTCTTTTTGACCTGTCGAGCAACTGGTTGGTTTTGGATACATCTGGAATAGGTGCTGTTACAATCACCAAGACCTTGTCTTTGGAAATGATGAGTTACAATATTTGTATATAGCTGTGATGAGTTTGGTTATTTAGTTGGCCAAGTCTTGACTCTTCATGGCTAGACCCAATAGCTGCCCCTCTGACTGATCCAGGAAACGGAGTAATCAATGAGCAGTAGTTGAAAGTAGGCAGCACCTCTGCTCCCCAACTGATTGCTTGGATGATGCAGTGCGTTGTTACTAGTTTTTGTATACTTTATTTAACATGTAGGTATAACTTAGCAACACTTTCAGCTTTTGGGTATCTTTTACGGTTGTTTCTGGGTTTCACGTTGACCAGCATTGAAGTTACACAACCTTTGCATTGCATCAGGTGAATGTGTGTAGTGGCCACTGGCTGTTGTAGGGATGGCCTCTGGTGCCAGCATACCTGGTGGCATAATGCTCTGCAAGTGGTGCAATAACCCTGGATAGATGATCATAAGTATTTTTCACTTAAGGATTGCTTTATGGTTATGTACACATGTATCAAAAGTCATTGGGTAGTGTTAGAAATGTATGCGCTAATACAAATAAGTGTGTTTATTTTTATAACTTTACCTTCTACTAATATGTGGTATGGATACTTTGGGAAAGTTGTTTCTCTACTGGGACTTGTTACTGTCAGAACAGCTACCTTGCATTAAAGGTATCACCTCCCAACGTTTTGGTAAACATAGGACTCCTTGGTTGAAAATAAGCGGTTCTGATTGCAGGGCACCGAGTTAGAACTTTTTTTCATTTGCAAGCTTGCAGCACTTAGCTGGGGAGGGAAACCGCGTCTAAATGCAGGCTGCAGTCTTGTAGTCTATTTCAGGCCGGGTTGTTCGTGGTTCATCGTCTGCTGGTTCCTGCGCCAGGACTGCAGGGCCATGGACATCGAAGAACTATGCAGAATATTTGTGCAAGGATAAACATGCCACACTTATCTCAAACATTCACATTCATCACCCTGAAGGTTGTTTGCCTGTTGGAGAGACCAGCGACACCAGTGTATTTTTCTCCTGTGGCAAGGAATGTTTTGGAGGGTCTTGTTAATTTGGTTTACCTCTGCTGTTTTTGTGGTAGCTTTAACATTGTTTTATCTGTTACTATGGACAACTACTTCAGTGTCTGGTAATTCTGAAGGTTGGTACTTGCACTGTGTGCTGTGGTGTGTGTATGTAGCTGTAATGTTACACTTGCCGTTTAATATTAATATCCTAGTGGGCTCCATATGTGAAATGGAAGGGGTAAGTTATGGGCTGAACCTGTTTTAAAGTACAAATGTATGTTTTTTTTAAAAACAAAACGTAAACAGTGAGGGACACAAACTAGCAAAGGCTTGTTCTTGCAACACCCCCCCCCCCCCCCCTTATCAGCCCAGCAAATGGTTCCTGCTGTCCAGAAGGTGATATCCATTGTTAGATGGGTTTTAAGTTGGCTCCCATAAAAAGTAAAATGCCAAATATTATTTTTCCATTGAATGCGAACTCTCATCTAAGCGAGTCATACTTGACAGAACAGGGTTTCTTCTAAGTAATGGTTGCCCTATTGAACTGGGAAAAATCACCAGAAATTTAGAATTAACATGTTTCTTCAGTCTGGTTCTGACCTTTGAACTTTCGCGACCCAGAGAAGAAACATCTACACCAGTGGTTCCCAAACTGTGTGCTGGGGAGCCATCAAACCTATCCAGGGAACCCGCGCACCAAGCATTTTAATGCATTTAATGTTAAAGGGTCTGTTGTCTTCAGTTAAACTAATTAGACTTAAACACATGATGTTGATCATTTATAAGTTACGTGCCTAAAGCTGTAAACTAGTGCTTAATTGATGGCATGTCCGGGGAGATGACCTCCCCATGTTCCAACACTCCCAAATTAAGCGGAAGATGCCTGATTTATTTTGCTAGCCTCGTGAATAGTTTTATTTTTTTCCAAATGCATTTTACACCAATGCAAGTTATTAGGAAAGTTTGGTTGTCCTGCCTATTAAACACACTATTATGTATTAAGTATTGACATTTGTACTTGAATCATAGGTACTTCCAGTACACATTTCTTTCAGTACACACATTTCCAGACAGGCCTGCTCTCTCCTTCAGCACAGGGAAGTAAAACACCATGTACGGCATAATGCCAACATTTGGAAGCAAGAAAGAGGGACATTTAAAAAATATATATATCAGAGTAATTAATTTTGCTTGCATTGGTTTGGAGGCAATTTTAGGGAGGAGATAGCAAAAATAAAGCTGTATGTGGTTTAAAAAATGGCGAGTCACCCTGCGGAGACAGGTGTGTTGGCAGGTATGATATGGGTAGAAATAGAAGTGCATGCAAATATTTTTAAGCACAAACACTTTGGCAATGGGGCCTACATGCTAATGGGTGCTATCTAGCACTGTAAGTGGGATAAAAAGTTTGAGAGGGTACTCTAAAACGGCATGGGCAAAGAAGTGTAACTAGGAATATTTTATTAGATGAGGTGCCTTAGTAATACGAAACACCCTTTGTATATGATTTATAAAACCTTCATCATCCTCATCTCAATTATATTCAGGGAGAAAAATGCAAATTCCAGGGGCCGGGCTTACAAACCCTCTCCCCCCCCCCCCCCCCCCCCCCCCCCTTCCCAAAAAAGTAACAGTGGGGAGTAACAGGCAATGGCCAATGGGTCAAGGGAGCCGCAGGTCGAAAAAGTTTGAGAACCAGTGATCTACACCTATTAAGGCAAAAGCATACATTATCTGTGACTCATTAGAAGCTATTAATTTGAATACCAATTTCGAAATCTGGTTATTCACTGCTCTTATTTCACAGCAGAGTCAATCAAATGCTGTTTTTCATGGCTATGATTTCACCAAGGGAAACCTTGTCCTGCTTGATCTTTTCCCCTGACTCGCCCAGGTCTCCAGAGAGCCAGGCAAAGAGAGAGATTGGTAGTCTTACCTGTCTACTTCCCTCTGCAAAACTGAGGGAGGCAGGAAAATGTGTGAACAGTAATCTGTCACCACCATCTTCTCTGACTCTCACAGCTCTGTACAGACCTGCATTGAAAGCAGATTCCAGGATGTGCTCGACTGTGTAGCACCAGTGCTATAGAGTGCTGCTTTGAATGTGGAGGTATAGGGAAAACACGTAGGGTTGGGAGTCGTGTGTGTAAGGACACGAGGTATGTTTGTGTTTAATATTTGGGTGCGGGACAGGGGATGGCCACAGAATGATTTGATGTGCATTCAACCGAGGAGTGAGGGGACTAAGGAAGGTGAGGTCATCTAGCAAATGATTCCCCTATTACTTTTCTGTCCTTCTTGATGTGCATATCTTATTGTGAGTTAAATCTGTAATGTTAGTCCCACATGCACTTCGAAGTTTAGAGCACCATCAATGCTCTACAGCAAGCGAATGATGACAATCTGCATAAAAAGTATGTTCTGAGTGCAAGTGGCATAACAAAAAGATGACCGCAATCACTGCTGTTGATTCTGTAACAAAGCGCGGAACAAGAATTTCTGATGTGTTCTCACTGGAGGAGCGGGAATGGCTCTGGCATAATGGAATGTGTGGTGCTATGCCTCTTGGGGGGGCGGGGGCGGGGGAGGAGAGAGGATGAGTTTGTATCCATCGGTTTACAGTTGTGGTCTGGAATGCTGGCATAGATCAGATTATAGTAGAAGGCCTATCCACGCGGAATTGGTGAGGACATGCACTGGTTTAGAATACATTTTGACTGTAAACTGGAAGTCTGGAGTCATTGATTTATGTTTTCTCTTTCTGCAAGGGATTTTTGAGTATGCCAGTAAAAGTGCCGTAGAAATATTAATGGTAGACTCAAACGTTTTGGCTGCAGGCATACCTTAATTGATTTCATGCTTTATTTTACGATTTATGTGCTCATAGTTGTGAAAAGAAATGATTCTGCATTTTGTGGTTTAAATTCCTCAAATTAAGCATATTGATCTGAAGGCAACTTGACAGTGCAAATCTAGCTAAAATTGCCAACGGTAAATCTCTTTAAATCCACTTACAAAAAAGTGGGCATCCTGACTACAGTAAACCCAAAATGCAGCCGTCACATGGACGACAGATGCCTTAAGTGTAAGCACATGTTCACCACCCTTAAAAGCCAACAATTATGCAAATTCCAGAGGTCATTTGAGCAATAAAAATCGTACACAATTATCCACAACCATTCATAAAAGTACTCTAATAAGAATGAAATCAATCCATAAATCTCAACCGGCCATGTACGATATATGTAGCAGTAGCAAAAGTATACATTTCAAACATGCATCCCTTCTCAACCATTGAAAAGGGGGGCACAATTCACAAATAAAGAATGGAACATGTTTGAATACATATGAATTTGAAAAGCTACACAAATACTTTGCATGGCTAAGTTCGTAAACATACATTAGCATACAGATTTTCTCCACAACGTCCAAAGGAGAAAATGTGTAACAGCATGAAAATGTGTACTTAATCAGAACCAGTCCTGCCAGTACAAAAACACAAATCCATGAAAAAAACATTAACAAACATTTGCAATGCAATAGGTCTCGCATTTACGAGAGTTTAACCCCTTCCATGCTGGTGACGGAACCGTTCCGTCATCAGTCACGGCTGAGCTGTGCTGATGACGGAACGGTTCCGTCACGACCGCGCCCTGTTCTGGAATGTCCAGCACAGGGGCGGAATCGGCGCCGCGGTCAAGGTGTTAAGCTACTTGCATTGTAAGTGACAATGCCTTTTATCTGTTTTCATAATTAACACGTAAATAAAGGCATTGTCATTTACAATGCCAATAGCTCAAACTCTTGTAAATGCTACACCCATTTCATTTCAAGGAAGCGTCCGACGTTTTCCCGGGCTGCTTGGAAAGTAACAGTGCGCATGGTGCGCTGAATGTTGCAGGAAAGCATGTCATAACTGTAGTAGGAGAAACGCATTAAAGAAAATAGTGCTTACAGACTAAATAACAAAGGTTCAAGTATGGCACTTATATATACAAAGCATACATCAGAAAAGAATAATTCTACTATGCAAAAAAGAGAATATGCATATACACACTACGAAAGCAAATTACAAAAAGCCCATGTATAAATTCAATTCGTACAAAATATATTAATAGATAAATAATTAGATCTGTAGACATCCAGAAACATTGGCGCTCAACGCGGTACACCTATGTTTCTGTATGTCTTCCGATCTAATTATTTAATCTACTAATAAATTTTCTAAAAATTGAATTTATACATGGGCTTTTTGTAATTTGGTTTTGTATTGTGTATATGCATATCTTTTTTCCTTTTCCTGATTCTTTCTTTTTTGAATAGTATAAGTATTTTTTTCTGGTGTATGTTTTGTATATATTAGTGTTAAACTTGAACCCTTGTTAGGACTCTACTATTGTTTGCCCCTGGTTCAGTTCTCAGGGCTGCCCCTGTTGTTGATAATTACAGACTAAATAAGAGCTACCGTGTAACACAAGTAAAAGGGCCAACCCTCATGGGAGGTTACATATTAAGACAAGGCAGTACTAAGGAGGGCCTATCAAGCCTATTTGGGAATGCTGGCTTCTGATTCGCTAAGGACAATGATTCAAGCCAATGAAAAATATAGGCGGGGAGTGGGCGGAGCTTCAAGTCCATATTCGAATACAGCATGCCTTGCAGAGCAGCACATGCACTGCCCAGGCTCGACCTAGAAAGGATATGCATTGGTGAGTGCTTTGCCTTTAGGTTTGTTTTCAAGGTGGATTGGAAGACTTTGCAGAGTATAATGGGAAGGGGCTATACGTTGATATTGGTTTTCTTACTCCAGTGTCAAGTTAGTTGGCACATCACCAAGTGGACATCTGATGAGGTCAGAGGGACATTGTGGAAAATGGTTTATCATTCTCATATATTGGTTTAGGAAAGGGTCCTTGATTGTAATTTATGCTGCAGGTCTTTCTGATCTCACAAAGAAAGAACTCAGGAGATCGAAATCCCTTAATTCTTTGAATTTTCAGTTTGCTTTGTCCTGGTGGATCAAAGCTTTCTGGGGCTAAGCTGTTAAACTGATGAGTTAACAAGCCATTGTTAACAGCATTCAGCCTCCTTATACAGAAACCTGTGTTAGCTGAGAGCAGGGGCCTAACTAGGAAGATGAAAACTGATTTAACACTCGGATGGAAGATGGGACCGCTCTTGTTATTCCTTTATATTTCAGAGCTCTCTGTAACTGGTTACATGTTTCCATTTCCTAAATGTCTCTTTTTGTCCCCCCTCTATACATATGCAGACAATTCTGCAAAGGTCAATCACTGCCTTGGTAGAATACACAATAATAATTTATCAAAAAGTAAACCGTGGAGAATTTAAATTGTTCCAGATTGGGTAAGCTCATAATGATGGAGTTACCAATCTTCTTCTGACTCACTAGCTGCATTGCATTAAAATGCGAAAAGATGAAAGGATCAGAAGAATTGCCATACTAGCCAAAGTGAAGGAGCCACTTTCTACTTGTCTTACATATCTTTGGATCTCCCGAGTTGGGGAAACATAATGTCATTCAGTCAAACATGTGTCCCTTAAGTTTAATTTTATAAAGCATGTAAGGCGTTGATCCATCCCCCCCATAAGTTTCTGTTTGGGCTTGATCTGAGGTAAACAAACTCTAGTATCTGTTTGTGGTGTAGGGAAACGGCTATTGAAAAGGTTTGGCGTTTCCAAACGTCAACGAAGTTTGGGTTGTACTTAGACAGGTGTATGAGATGGAACTCGCTCTGGCTAAGGGCCGAGGGCCTCGTTCTTGGCTTAAATTTAATAGGATCTGGGCTAGCATTTAATGGGATTAACATTGCACTGTCACTATATTATATATGCTCTGTTATAGCTCCATCTTAGATTGAAAATTGCTGTTGTTTCCTACGTGTCAGTTTTGATTGTTTTCCTCTTATACCACCAGTTTTCTTTTTCGGCTACAATCTAGTTATTTACTGATTTGGAATCATGTGATGTTAACATTTCTAACGTTAGTACGAAATTTAGGTCTTTGTCATGTTTTTGCTTTTTCTGCTGATTGTACTGTTTAGTGCTATACTAATGGCAAAATAATAAAAAAGAAAGAAAAGGTTTGGCATTGAAGACCAGCCACTCCAGTTCCTGCTGTTTTGACACAAATAAGTATAATGAGCATGATCTTGTATATTAAATATTCTTGCATTTTACACTGCTGTGGGCATTTGCAAGTGCACCACTCTCCCTACCTAACTACTTTAGAGTGAGCTTTTTAAGGAGTAACGAATGGGCACCCATAAAATGTCTGGTACTATTTTCCATAAGTTGGGTAAAAAATGATGGGAATTGCTTGGCTGTTTTTAGGTCTATTGTTGAGAGACAATAAGTGGATAATATAAATACGTAAGTGGGCTTTTGGGGCAGACCATTGTTTAACTTTCTCGGCCGTCTCATTTACTTGCTTCTTACTTTCCCTCTCTTCTTGTTTGTTCCTCCTCAGACCATAGTTTATTTGCCATCGTTTTGATTGGATGACTTTTAGAGTTTCATAGCTCGCATCAGGGAACTGCTTTTAGCTCTCATGCCCCAAGACAGCCTTTAGCTGTCAGCAGGCGAAAAAAGCCTTTTTTATGGATCATACCAAAAACGTACAGTGGGCTTTAGAGCCTGTCCGTTGCTTACCATTAATTGGCTTTATTGTCAGTCTCATATGCTTGCTTTTTATTTGATGGCTTACCTTCCTCTTTTTCTGTTGTCTTCCTATGGCCGATATCCTCTTCACCATCCTTTTGATTGGATAACTTGGATCTTTCCACTGCTCACATTCAAGGAACTACGTTTTCCTTTTTTCAGCTCTCCATGAGAGTGTATGTTTTTTCTAGCTCCCTCCCTCGTGTGCGGAGTCCCTGCCCCAAACACTCTCACCCTGCTTGTGCAGTGTTGCTCCCTCATCCCCCCCCCCACCCAAACTGTTTAATAGTTTGTGTTCCTTTTATTGGCCGAGACTCAAGCACCTGCATTGCTTCCTCGCTCCCACCTATTCGCGGTTGCTTGCCCATCCATTCTCCATTTAGCCCCCAGCTTTCATTTTAACCTTATTATTATTCTTGGGAGGCTGGCCCTGTACCTGCCATTTGCTCCTACTTCACTACTTTCTTTCTTTTTCCTTCTTTCTTCTTCCCCTTCTTAATCCAAAATGTGTCTGCCATATTGGATAGGTTAATAAATAACAACAACAAAATAGTAACCACATAATTTTGTGTGCATGCTAATGCATGGCTATGTATATACACACCTATGAAATGATTGGTCACATGGCGCTCTTTTTAATTTTTTTATTTAAAAAAAATGTATTTAATTTATTTTTGACGATGCAGAGCATTGGCAAACAGCATAAGAAAAGCCAGTAGTTCAAACAAGCATTGGAAATGCAATAGGTCTCGCAGCATTCGAGTTAGTGCTTTTAGAATTGTTTATGGTTTATGTTGTTTTTTAGTCTAAAAGTCTAATTAGTCTAACGTTCCTATAACCTTTTGTTTTGTCAGTAAAGAAAAAATAAATATATATATATATATATATATATATATATATATATATATATATATATATATATATATATATATATATATATATATATATATATATATATATATATATACGGACCCTGGAGTGCGAGTCTTTTGTGTTTCCAAAAATACTTGTGGGGACCTTTTCTGACATATATACATACATACATATATGCACACACATATGTATACATACAGTTTAATTTGTCCTTTACTTATCTTTTGGCACTGCGCTTCAATCTTTTACCACAGGGGACAGAGCGCATCCTTGACCTCTTCTGACCTTATGAGAGCCAGGCCAAGAGCACATTTTGCATGGGGAGTACTGGCGGGGCCAATAGACCGCAGGCCTCTACAGGATAAGGGAGTGAGTGTCCTTCAAACTAAATTCTCCTTAGTTGATTAACAGGGTATTTTCAAAGAAGAGCAATGGAATTCACTTTAGAGCAATCTTCAGTGTGCCACTTTTGCACTAAAGGTGCCATATATAGATTCAGCAGTCTAAAAACTGCTATTTAAATTCAGTGTCAGATCTTCATGTGCAGGTGCTTACCTTTTGAATCTTTGTGAATGACAAGATGAAACATTATACTGTTATCTTAATTATTTTTTACATACATAAGTCATTCACGTAAAAAAACAGTCAACAGGCACGAGAAGGGCATTACGAGTTAAACCCCACTTCTGAAAAAGTCAAACAGAAAAACATAGGAGGTCGTTTAGATCTTGGTGGATTCCAAGGCCTGAGTAGGGAGAATCAGTGGAAGCAGGCACTTGCAAGGGTGGCTGACGGACAGCTAGGTAAAGATTTCCTGTTGGCGGAGCAAGCAGTGGCCATGCCATTTCAAAGCCTCATGGTTCCCCCACCTCTAAATGAGGAACTCACAACACAAATTCAGCGGAGTAAAGCTCTGCCTGTTGATAGCTGAGTTCACAATAAAGAGAAATCTAAATGACCTTTGAAGTGTTGATTTACAGCATTATAACTATCCACAAAATAATATCAAACAATAGGCACAGTCGTCTAAGCAGTGGTTACAAAATGTACGGCTCGAAAAAATGAAGCAAAGTAATATAGCCTAACTGCACAGTTCCAAAAGATTACAACAATAGGGATTTGGGGGGAAGCCGACAGGAGGGAGGTCTGCCCCCTGAGCAGATCGGGAGGGTGGTTCAGTCCATGGGACTGCCATTTTGTGTTTTGTTTGGGCTTCATAGGTATAGCCCACAAATCGCTTACAGGCTATATAGGGTTAAGATTTTAGACTGCTTGTCACCATTTTAGGTTCTGAAGAACTTGGTGGCAGGGAGGTGCATTTATCATAATTTTTCAAAAAATGTTGCGTGTTTAGCGAATGATTGTAAGGAGTTGGTGACTACAGCGAACGTATATTGTGCAGATTAATTTAGTTGTGCTTACCTGTGATGGAGGATGAGAGGGTTTGTGAGGCGCTGCGCCGCCTCCTTGAGGCGGGTCGTGTTGACTTACTAGTGGAATAAGCCATGGGGCCGGCACCCCCAGCAGGGAAGGCGTCAGCGGGGGTAGCCACTGCGGTGGTGGAGTTCTCCCTGCCGTAGAAAGTGAAAGCGGCAGGAAGCCACCAGGTAAGGGTGAGAGGGGCCTCCCATATGGAAAGAGAGCGGCCCCTCGGGGAATGAGGCGCTTAGATGCCGGGTCGCGTTCTGTGATTCCAGTTTTGAGTCTTGAGGCGGGGAGTGGCTGGGCCCTTTCGGGCAGAGAAAAAGGCAGTGTCTGTCCTTGCGGCCGGGAGAGTGGTGAAGGTGCCTCCAGCCTCAGGGTGTTCTGGTATGGGGCCGCACGAGGAGAGAAGGGAGGACAGAGCAGCCTCGGCTGTAATGCTGCCCCGCTCTGCCCCAAAGTATGGGCAGGGCCAAGCACTGCAAACCTCATCGACGGAGGAGCTAGCGATGAAAAAATTATAAAGAAAAGAAGAAAGGCTGAGAGGAGGGAGGGTGGGGAGGAAGAAAGGGAGTAGAGTTGGCGGCTGTAACGCCAACCCGCTAGGGCCCAAATTAGGGGTGGGGTCAAGTACAGTGAGCCACCTCGATGAAGAGCTCGCTAATAAAGATAAAGAAAGGGTGAAAGGATGGGGGAGGGGAGTGGGAGGAAAAGAGGAAGGCGAGCCGTCGTGGTTTGGGCTGCCTGGGGAGGCAAGCAGCACATAAGGTGGAATGCCAGGAGTGGAAGAGGGGTGGGAGCACGAAAATGAGGTGGAGGGGGGCCCTGAATTAATGACAGGCTGGACAGGGGCTTGCGAATGAGTGGAGGAAGAGGACATGCCTGAGGATTTAGAACCGGCTGGAGAACACAGAGCGTGGAAGAGTTTACGACTTTTTGAATCCTGGGGAGAGGAGGTTCGTTGGGGGGTACTGGGTGGCGCAACTCGACGCAAGAGGGGGTTACTTCAATGCTAAAGAGGAGCTCCATCTCAGAAGGGAGACTCGGGCAGGGAGAAGAGGTCCAAGTAAACAGAGAGGGGCAGAGTCAGCGATGATTCAGGGTCCAGCGTCCGTGTTTATTGCGGCTATGCTGGTATGGAGTGGGGAGGAAGAGGAAGGGGAGGTGAAAGGTTTAACAAGCAGTGGAAGTAAGAGAGGTGGATGGACAGGTGCAAAGGAAACAAGTAGAAAGACATTGGCGAGGAGAGGCAGGAGAGAAAGAAAACAAGACGGACGGACGGAAGAGAGGGGAGGGGGGAGGAGAAATGCGACACGGAGGAAAGGGGAGGGGGCGGAGCGGGTTAAATTATACAAACCAAATTGGCGAGGAGAGGCAGGAGAGAAAGAAAACAAGACGGACGGACGGAAGAGAGGGGAGGGGGGAGGAGAAATGCGACACGGAGGAAAGGGGAGGGGGCGGAGCGGGTTAAATTATACAAACCAAAAACAAGCCTTTCACCGTAACACGGCGGGCAGGGGAGGGGGCGGAGAGGGGAGAGGTGCGACACGGCAGGATGTGACCGTTGCGGCGGTGTTACGCGGAAGGAAGTTAGACGGCGTTAGACGGAAGGAAGAGAGGGGAGGGGGAGGAGAAATGCGACACGGCGGGAGGGGGCGGAGCGGGTAAACAACGACGGACGTGCACGCGCACGCGCTTTTAAGGTCAATGCGCATGCGCATAAGCTCAATGCGCATGCGCATTGACCTTAAAAGTCACGGGCACTGCAAGGAATCGCCACGATTCCTTGCAGTGTAGATAAAGAGTGGATAAGCCGCAATAGTCTCGCTTGCTCGATGCGCATGCGCATCGACAGGCGAGACCTAAAAAGGTGAAACTTACTGCCTTTGCCAATGCTTGATTTTGTTTTATGCACGTGCATGTGTTCTTGCCCCTTTCCCTTGTCCACTGCTTCCCTCTTTACCCCTCATGTGGTCTGTGTTGCTCTCCCACTCTGTTCTTCAATTGCTTCCCACCACCCACACCCCCATACTGAGTTTCAATTTCTATAACTTATTCGGAGAGCCCGGTATCCACAATATTTGACCGGCAGCTTATTTTCATAAAATGCCCACAAAAGCAAATTTTCATATATTGTTACAAGATGAGTGTCCTCCATCTTGAAATGATAAATTAAAACAAAGGTGGCCACATCAACATATATATGCACCTGCATACCTGGTGATGCTTATGCGTCAACATGCTGGACCGCCATAGCTAAATAAATACAAACCTTTGTCCTCCTCTATCCTTCTGCTATCATTCCAAATCTAAATAACTGACTAACCTATCCACCACTTGTACTTGCATGTTTCACTATACTAAGTCAACGCTAATCCTCTATGGGTCCCAGAGTAGCGTGCTACTCGCCTAAAAAGCGCTTTGATGCCTCATCAGGGGTAGTAAGCGCTATATAAATGCAATTACAATACAATAGTGCGAAGATGCATACATTACGGCGCATCTAAAAGAGCTCTTCTCCTACTGCCATTCTCCTCCTCTCACCCTTATTAACCACTCCCTCAGCATCGGCACTGTCCCCTCTGCTCATAAGTCGGCAGTTATCATCCCTATTTTGAAAAAGGCAGGGGCGGACCCTTCCCTGCCTTCCAACTACCGCCCTATCTCCCTTCTCCCTTTTCTTGCGAAGGTCTCAGAGGCTCATGTCACCAGGTCTCTCAGTTCCTTTGTAGAATCCTCGGGCTGTCTCTCTGCCCGACAGGCGGGCTTCCGTCCGCTGCATTCGACCGAGAAGGTAGTGGTGTCGGTGATGGATCAATTGAGGGAGGGGATTGACACCGGCCGACCACAGGCCCTAGTCCTGTTAGATCTGTCCGCCGCGTTTGACACGGTGGACCATGACATCTTGTTAACCCGTGTCCAAGCGGCGGGCATTGGGGGCACGGCCTTTGCTTGGCTCCGCTCCTTTCTGTCCGACAGGGAGCAGGCCGTTCAACTTGCCAATTTCACGGCCCCTCCTAGGAGGGTGACCTGTGGAGTCCCACAAGGCTCCTCCCTTTCCCCTTTATTATTTAACTTATACATCTCACCCCTCATTTTTTCTTTACAGCAGATGGAGGTCTCGGCGTTTAATTACGCCGACGACCTCCAACTTATCTTTAACCTTTCATCTTCCCCTTCCTCGTCTTCCAACTTCCAGAAGGTTATGCTCTTCATCCAAGGGTGGATGAACTGCAACCACCTCAAATTAAACCCGGACAAGACCGAACTGGTCCTGACGGGGGGTGGTTGCAGTCCCTGGTCCCCTTCCTTCTGGCCTTCCTCACTTGGTCCTCCCCCCCTTCCAGCTCCCAAAGTCAAAACTCTGGGTATTTTCATTAATCCACTGCTCACCCTCCATACTCAGACCAGTGCTGTTGTGTCTGCTTGTTTTTTTTCCCTCCGGATTATCCGGAGGGTCTCACGTTTTTTTTCTGCTGCCGCACTAAAAATCATTCTCATGGCCATGGTGCTGTCGCGCCTTGACTATGGGAATGTTATCTTCAACGGTGCACCGGCATATCTTATCCGCCGACTCCAACTTATTCAAAATCAGGCGGCTCGCCTGATCTTCGGGCTCCCTAGGTTTAATCGCACGACCCCCTTGCTGCAGTCCCTCCACTGGCTCCCTGTGAGGGAGAGGGCGCTCTTCAAGCTGGGATGCATCACATACCAGGCTATATCTGGGACCGCCCCCGTCTTCTTGTGCGAAGCCATCTCTCCCTATCTCCCGTCCAGAGAACTTCGCTCCACCCACCTGGCCCTCCTGTCAGTTCCTCGCTTCAGGAAACAGAAGGCCGGGGGGGGGCAGATTTGCAGTGCTGGCTCCATTCTTTTGGAACTCACTTCCCCCTGCTCTTAGGATGTCTCCCTCCTACCTGGAATTCCGTAAGCAACTGAAGACCTTCTTATTCTCCAGATCCGCTGCAGCTTAATCCGTCTCCCACTGACCCTCGGCTATCTAGCGCCATGAAACCGATTCGGTATAAGAGCGCTTTAGAAATATTTTAAAATTCAAAATTCAAATATTGCTTTTTTCGCCTATGTTCAGCATTAGCAATAACCTTTTTATATTCCTATCGCTGTTGCTGAACCTCATCTGCAAAAATAATTGGCAAAGAATTAAGGCAAATTAAGATGAGAACACGGATGATAACGCCGAAAGTGGAATGAGGAGAAAAACACGTCTTTGAGATGTGGAGTATTACGGTTGAAAATGTGATTTTATGATAAATGTTCTCATTTTTTAAGTGAATTAATATGTGAAACTGAAATAAAATTATTTTATGTTTACATTTTAAAATAATGTGGCACGATCTAGGAAGCGTGATTTCAATGCATGTTGATTTTATTGGACAGATTTTAACTGGGGGATTTCAGGGTGGTGTATCCTTCCTAATCTGCACAACGAATAAACCCAGTGGGTGGTGTTCTTCGGGAGGAATAAATAACGTGTGTTCCCGCGACGAGCTGCGGGAGAAGTGCAGTTTTACAAATACAATAAACGACTCTGTTTACATGGATTTGTCGCTTAGACAACTTGGTTGCTAACATAGCCTGCCGCATAGGTATGTTACACTTCTAGATGCCCTCTCTATTATCTGAAGGAAGCCCTTCAATTATTGAAAAATCTACTTTACATGACTATGGAAGTGTCTTCCCAGTGTGTTCTTGTGGTTTGAGAGTCTGCCATTTATTGCAGTATTATCCTTCTACCTGTGTTTGGGACTCTTGTGTAACATGCACCCGTCACTTTCTCTTGTAACGCACTGTTTTCTACCTCTTCCTTTTGTTTGTTTTCGATACCTGCACAAGTGCCACCAGTGCCTACGTAACGTTTGTTCTTGTGCTTGTGTCCTCCATATATTGCAGTATTATACCTCTATGTTTATTTTGTACGCTTTTGTAACTTGCACACGTCACTTTTTCCTCCTGCAATGCACCGTTTACTACCTCTTGTATTTTGTTGGCTCACGATTGTCACTTTTGTAATGCACCGTTTGCAACCTCTTGTATTTTGTTGGCTCACGATTGTCATTTTTGCTTCATTTAATGTAACGTTTGCTTTTGTATTTTGCTCACTTGTAATGTTCTCATGTATCAGTTCTGTTCCTATTGTGAAGCGCTCTGACACCTTCGAGTAAAGTCCGCGCTATATAAAAATGCATAAATAAATAAATAAATAGATGGTGTAGCACTTAAAGTTCCATAGAAGCTGACAGTAGTGGGAGGCGTTTGCGCACCAGGTTCACTTCATTATAACGGGACATGTATGTACATGTCCGCGAGCCCAGTGACGAGGGCTGGGTCGCTGCACGTGCGTGGCTGCCTGCGAGTGTAAATAACCTTGCCTCCTTCCACAGTTTGCCTTTCTTCCACAAGTGACGTGTTTTCCTTCGCACGTGAGGGAGGGCTGTGTTTAGCTTCCTATGTTAATGAGGTTTCCGCGAGCCTCTCGAGCTGGCTTTGTGGTGTGTCAGTTTTGAAGAGAAATAGTGTTCTTTGTCGTCATGTGACGGCCTCTCGAAGCGAGGAGGGCTCCGCGTACAGTAGCCCTCAGTCCTTGAGACAGTGACACTTTTATCAGGGCCGCGGAGTGAGGCTGGCGTTTGCAGCTTTATTCACTCGCCAGGCATACAGGGCGCATTCATTTGACAGGATGCAGCTCGGTTTATGGTAGACCGGAGCGGCCCGGCCATCTACATCGACGCTAAAAATGTAAACTTGACTGGGTTTCTCTTGGCTGTAAATTTGGGCCCTGCCCTCGCTTTTCTATAAGTGTTACAAATTAGTACGTTTTTAAAAATAAAGGGGGCAGTGTTTTTTTTCTTTTTTAATTAATGTAGTGATATCATACCTCTACAGTTTGGAGGGAGTGGAAAAATGCGAATGATGGCGTTTTTCTCCCTTTTATCGGTTACCTTTAGTATACTATCCACGGGCACATATTAAACATCACCATACATTTAGTACTGACATATTTTATTTTACAGTGTTTAAAAATTCAGGACTGTAGCATGACGTATTATAATAATAGCAAGTTGTTATTGTTGTTTTATAAGCGGCAAGGGATGCCAAGGGCACACATGCAAGCAAAAGGGTTGCCATCCTTTGGTTTGCTAGCAAGAAATACCCATAATGTTGGTACAAGGCCCCAGGATCCATCGGGTTCCGTTGCCACTGCACATGCTGTGCTGTTGATAGCTACTTCTTCGAGCAAGAATGTGGCCAAACTGTTGATTCAGCACGTTTTATAATTTACACCATAACTGGGAAAAGGAATGTGTTGATTTGACTGTAGTGGGGGATTGGGGCAGGAGGGAGAACAATTGAAGATTGCATAGTAGGTGTAGGTGTAAAACCGCACGTTCACCCAGAAGGGTATCTTGGCACTGACATACCAGATGTTTATTCTGTTCAGCATTTAGCTGTGTGTGAACTTGTGAGAGAAAAAAGTGAATTTGCTTACATGGGCATGGAACCCAAAGGCTAACTTACAGGTCCTTAATATTTTTTTTACGCGTTGTAACATGCCTGCCACTCAATTTTCCCTCCTAGTTGTCTTCGTGGTCAAAATAGTTTAGTGATTTAGCCGCATGACGGTCAGTTTAGCTACTCATTGGTTCCCAGATTGGAAGAATTTTGGGCCAACCCACTTGCGGTAATTTCAAAATCTACATTTTGACAGTGTAGACTAGTCTCGCCATCTTCCTGGCATGGCATATTTTGGTATTGAGGTAGAGGAATGTGTATTTTCATCATTTTACTTGTCTTTAATAACCCTACACATGCATTTTCTGACGTCTTGACTTTCGAAAGCTTCCCCAGTTTGCTTCTCCCCAAGCCATTGCTCCACATTTTGCTGATTAACCCTTTGGATGTTTCAGTGGATAGGAAGCATTTGTTTCCATTTATACTGCCTTTTAAAGTCGCACATGAATGCAAGCAGTGGGGGCGCGTTTACCCCATTTACTGATGGATCATTCTTCCTCGCCTGTTGCATATCCCCTGGGTGTCCCACTGGATAGGGAAACTTCCACAGCTCTTGTGTGCAGGTATGGGGCGCTTGACTGCATCTTGGTGCTGGAGGCGACTCCGTTGTACCATCAATGGAGCCAAATGAGCTCAACCCAGTGCTTCAGTTTTTTTTTCTCTAAGACAAGGCACAACATGAATTGAGGTAGTGCAGACTGGCGCGCTGGGATATTCAGCGGCGGATGAATCTGTCTGGTGGCTACTCTCCCTACCTGCAGATCGTTACCAAAGGTTGCTTCTTTCTGCTAATGAAAGTCTGATAGCAGTCGTTCGACAGGTTTTTATTTCTATTGCACTTCTGAGGTATGTACCAGTTCTCCCATTGTTTTTTTGACAGATGCAGTTCTCCAGAGTCTCATTACGCACAGTTTAAAAGATTCAGTTGTCAAATGCAAGTGCTGCTAATATTGGCAATCGCCCGTCACACCTTTCGAGCTATGTGGCGCACTTCAGAGACGAAAGTTCCTTAGCGAACCATGTCAAATATATGCCTAGCAGGTGCTGGCCATCTCCTGATTCATGCGTTTAGTGATATGTGGTCTTTAATGACGATTAGCAGATTACTTCCAGAAAACCGTGCTTAGCTCCATTGCTGTAGATCTGAAATGTTGCTGAGCTATTTTAAGAATGTATTTTTCTCCTGTGGGAAAGCTAGAGCTCTCAAAAAGGACAAAAGTCTAAATTACTTGTCAATAAGTCCCCATAATTTTATTTATGCTTCTTTTTTTTTTTTTTTTTTTTTGCATTTCCATGGTAGAGTTTCTTGTAAATGTAATAACTTTATTTAAAGTTGTTGGAAGTATTGTATTTTTTAAATGTCTGTGATGAAGTCCCTGCATATCAAAAAAAATTGGCTGAAAATCTTTGTTTGTTATTGAGGCCCCACATCCTATAAATACGCGCTCACCAGTAACTCCTTAGCAACATTCTTTACTACTTTGCTCTTTACCTTTTTCCCCATCCATAGAAACCTAGAAATATATAAATAAATAAATAAAAAATTGAGTCCAGGACCTATACAAGCAAATCTGCCACAGGTGCAATGCACTGTTTAGAGTCATTATTCATTCATGGTAGTCACACGTTTCCCTCTCTGAGTGTAATAACATGGCAAAAGAAACTGCCGGTTGACCCACTTTCTACTTTTTTTAAATTTTACTATTTTTTGAAGTTTTGTCAATATTTCTAATCTTCGCTTCCCTCAGGTGCGCTGCAATGTTTAGATCCCGGTATATACCACAATCATTACTTGCTCTGTTTGTAGTTGGGCTCTTTCTCCTAACCTGAGGCAAGAGCGCTATTTGTTGCAAACCATATTGGACTTGGCGATTTTCTGATTAAGCCCCAATCACCCATATTGGTCAGCACTAAGGGTCAGCACAAGCCTCTAAAAGTTTTCAGTCTTCATAACTTTCCTGACCTGCGTTCAGTCGCTCGTCTTTCTATCACTTATGAAGCATACAGTTGACCAGTAGTAATGCATTTCAGTTCTTTAAACAGTTGAATTTGTTTTCTATATATATAACTGGTTCCTCCCATACTTTGACGTCATCACTGCAAGTTAGTTGAAATATTTTTGTCTGTATAACACAACCCATCAATTTAGTCGCCCCCCCCCCCCACCCACACATTGCATGCCTATATAACATACAGCGGTCTGCATTAATGGCATTCTGTAGTAAATAAGATCCAATGGCCAAGTAGGTAAGATATGAAGGGTTCTTTATTCAAGATAAAGAGTAGGTCAAGAGCGGACCCTTCACTGCAGTAGCAACCGGTAAACTGCCACATAGCAGAATACTGAACATACAAAGCACAGAACATAGAATACAGAATACCAAGCAAGTAAGTTCCATAAAGACTAGAAAGATAACTTGTAATAAAGATAGCTTGTAATGTATATCAATAAAGATAACTTGTAATGTACTACACATCTTCTCTCTTTCTTTTCCAAAGAAAATACTAAGGGAGAGAGAGAGAAAAAAACACAAAAACAACATAAATTAACAGATAAAATCCTTCAAGTAGGCTGGTGGTCGACGAGACCTTGCAAAACGTGTATCCAGTGCATCATTCAGAACAGGAGGGGCATTGCACAAAGCGGCAGGAGCATCACCACCACCCGAATTACTCAGCTCATTGTAGGATAAGGACTCAACAGGGGCATGTGCAGCTAGCAAATACCCACTTGTAGAAGGAGTCAAAATGCTAGGAGAATCACAACCGTCACATGATGGAGTGGAGGGAGCATTACCTTTCGGAAAAGGCTTCATTTTCTTATAAAGAGCTACCCTCCTAAAATTCCAACACTCTCCATTGTTAAGAATAACACAATGATTAAGTACTTTTTTCACTTTGAACGGCTCCTTGAATTTTGACAAATCCCTTTGTACTCTCCCAATTTTAACTTTGACCAAGTCACCAATGGAAAAGGGAACAGGATCAAGTGCAATGGTAGGAGAAATGACATCACCTGGTTGAGTTTGTAAAGTGACAACATGTCTCATCCATGAGGGAAACAATTTCAAACCAGGATCACGCTCCCTCATTAATTGAAAAGGAGACTGGTGTCCATGGGCAGAAGGGGTTGTGCGATAGGCCCACAACATCTCACTGACCATCTTTCTGACAATACCTCCATTGCTGGAAGCCATCTGAATAATACCTTTCACAACCATGTTGGCCCTTTCACATACTGCTTTGCCTTGTGGATTATATAAAGATGTACGGTGGTGTGAAATCCCACAATCCTTTAAGAAAATCTGCATATCCCTGGAAGTAAGTTGCGTCCCATTATCAATAATCATTACCGAAGGTATACCCTCATCTTTGAAAAGATTCCCTAAGAATCTAATAGTGTTACCTGTAGTAATGTCATTAGTGAAATGAACAACTAACCATTTTGAAAATACGTCCACCACAACTATAGCAAACCTAACCCTCTCATTTAGTTCGCCCATTGGACCAATGAAGTCAAGGCAGATGGTGTGCCAAGGTAAATCAGGACTTTGTATATGTGTACCAGAACTGGATTTGGGACCTGTCTTCAAACGTTTCTCCCCTTCTCTACACATAACACAATTTTCAACCCATTCCACAACCTGGGCATCAATGCCTGGCCACCAAAAGTGATCTCTAATGCGACGTTGAGTAAGGGTCTGACCCACATGACCCTCATGTGCTAAAGCTAACACTTTATTTCTCAAACCAAATGGAGGTATGAACTTCTCTCCTTTAAGCAACATGTTATCTACAAGTGAAAGTTCATCAAATACTTTAATGAAAGGCCTGACTGAAATGGAGACCAAACTCTCCCACCTAGGTCCTAGCTTGATGAGTTTAACCACCTCTTGTAAAGTGTGGTCAGCAGCCATCTCCTTCAACCAGTCACTAGCTGAGAAAACACCTTCACCCACAAAAACAGCATCCTCAACCGATGCAACAGCAACATCATCTATAGACCGAGATAACTCCGAGCCATGAAAGGTGCGCCAATCTAAAGATAACCTGGAAAGGCAATCTGCTTGCACGTTTTTCCATCCATGGATATATTCCACTGAGTACTGAAATTCCTGAAGCTTAGCGGCTAGTTTCATAAGCCTCGCAGAACCCTTTCCTGCACCACCGGGAGAAAGAACTTTGATGAGAGGCTTATGATCTGTTCTTATGATAAATTTCATTCCCCACAGATATGTGCGAAAATAATACTCAACTGCCCAAGAAGCAGCCAACGCCTCCCTTTCAATGACTGAATAGTTTTTCTCAGACTCAGTGAGCGTCCTTGACGCAAAAGCAACAGTGACTTCAGATGTACCTTTGATCTGCGAGAGCATAGCCCCTAGACCAGTCGCACTGGCGTCTACAGTGACAATAGACTTATTGTGAACATCAAAAGAAGATAATACTTTCGCATTACATATCTCATTCTTGATATTGTCAAAGCACTCCTGCTGTTGGGGACCCCAGGTGAAGCTAACACCACGTTTGAGCAAAGACCTGATACAAACAGTTTTATCTGAGAAGTTTTTGACTAACTTTGAATAGTATTCAATAAGTCCCATAAAGGAACGTAGTTGGTCCTTGTCAACTGGTTGGGGAGCAGAGCGAATAGCCTCACATAAATCTCTTTTTGGTTTGATACCTGAAGAAGTGATGGTGTAACCTAAATAATCCACCTGATCCACTGAAAACAAACACTTATCCCTACGCAAAGTAAGACCAGCAGTAGACAACTTTTCAAGAACAACTTTGAGTGTGGAATTGTGTTGGTCTGTAGTTTTACCATAAATAATATGTCATCCTGAAAATAAATGTAATTTTGTACCCCCTCAAAAATGCTCGAAACCATCCGCTGAAAAACACTAGCAGCAGAATTGAGGCCAAACGGGAGTCGCTTGAATTGGAAAGTGCCCCACGGAGTAATGAAAGCTGTTAAACTCTTTGAATCTTTATGTAGATCGATCTGGTGGTAAGCGCTTCTAAGATCAAGTTTTGAAAAAAACTTGGCCCCCTTGAGTGTAGTGACCAATTCTGCGATGTTGGGCAAGGGAGAGGTGTCAGCCACAACACATTGGTTTAGAGACCTGAGGTCCACACAGAAACGGAGCTTGCCGTCCGATTTTTTGGTGACGACAATCGGAGAAACCCAAGGAGAGGCCTCAACGGGTTAAATCACACCAGAAAATAGCATTTCATCAATAAGACGTTTTACCTCATCCCTAATGACAATAGGTATACGTCTTAATTTATGTTGCACAGGAATCGAATCTTTTTTAAGGATAATCTTATGGGAATATCCTTTGAGACGGCCTAGACTCTCACCAAAAACATGTTTGGAATTAGAAATGATTGAGAGTAATTCATCATCCTCAATTACCATTACCTGTGGATCAGCACGTGGATTAACAATGATACACAGATCATATTGGTGAACCCACCCTAGAATGGCAGGACCAGACGCAGAAACATACACCTTCCCTTGAATTTGCCTATTTGAAAACCTAATGTGTGCTTCAAACTACCCAAGGATGTCTAAGGGTTCCCCTTGGTAGCCACCAGCCGAAATGTCTTTGGGAAAAAGTGGTCCCATGCCCCACACTTCAACATAAACACTATTAGGAATAATAGTGTAGCGTGACCCAGTGTCCACCATTAAATAAACATCTCTGTCATTAATGTTAAACAAAGCTTTGGGCCTATTTCTACGTTTAGGTTCATCCTCATGAGAACAGTCGTCGAATCCTACCATCAAAATCTTATCGTTTTCATCGGAGACTGTAGTAATGTCACTCACACAAGACACAGAAGAGCGAGCTTTACTCCTACACACTCTTGCATAGTGTCCTAATTTACCACATTTCATGCATTCTTGCTTAGCAGCAAAACAAAACTTCGAGTCTGACGTGTGACCAAAACTAACACACCTGTTACATTGTTTAGCATTGAATGGTCTAGTAATATTTTGGGATTTCACCTGAACAGTTTTTTTGTTAAAAAAACTTCTTGTTTTTAACAGCAATGTCATCTTCTTCATCTTGCGGACCAATCATTGGATTTGGAAGAGACACTTCACTAACATCACTTGAAACCACCCTCTTTTCAAGTTCCTTCATACATCCTTCAGATTGTTCTACAATCTTAGCCAAGTCAATAGCTGTTTGTAAGTTCGGATTTTTGGCCGCCCACAACCGTTCTTGGATTTTTTTATTGTTGCACTGGACTATAAGTTGATCTCTAATCAACTCGTCCGTCATGTTGCCAAACTTACACTTTACCGACATCTCGCGAAGTCTGGACACAAAGTCATCGATTGACTCACCCACTCTTTGAGACTTTGTGTAAAACTTAAACCTATTCATAACTAGGTTTTCCTCTTTTGAATACCTTACTTCCAAACGAGAAATGGCTTCCTTATATTCATCTAAAGAAGCTTGCGTACCAGCTTGAAGAGCTTGTGGTAAAAACTTAAAAACACGCTGGCCTTCTTTCCCAAGTGAACTTAATAAAAGAGCTTTTTTGCGTTTTGCAGAATATTCTTGTGCATCTAATGCATCTAAATAATTATCGAACATGGGAAACCAATCTTCCCAAGATATGGTAGGTTACCTGGGCTTGGAAGAAAGCTAGGTGGTAATATAACTGAACAGTTCTGTGAAATGGCTTGGTCAGACATCATAAACAATGTGCACACTGAAAGCAAACATGAAAATAAAAATGGAATAAGCTAATGAAGTGATGTTAACAAACCATAAGACATCGATACTCTTCAAAATTAAATATTTTTTGCAAAGTACCTTAGTTTGACGTGTATATCTTCGTAGACATACACAAATAAAATATTTGAATGAAGACCAATGCGTGTGGAATTGCAGGCTGATTCGGAGATCGCCGATAATGAATGCGTGACAAATCCTTGTTAAGAAGTAAGATAGGTACACAACTGGCGTGTGTATGGCCGAACTAATCCACGATTAATGTTGCACCACAGACGTGTGGATCGTCGGAAAAGGTTGCGTTACTGGAGGTGATCTTGTGCTACTGTCGGGTTTCTACGGCAACTAAAAATGGCTTCCTTACGGCTGCGTTGCGCGGTGACCTTTCATCTGGAGCTGTGTTGCGCCGTGACATTTCATCAGTAGAGTGGACGTTAAGCCCTGAGACGTCACAAGGTAACTGGAGCGTGGACTGTCAAGCGGTGATTGGATGGAAACTCAAGCGTCATCCAAGGATCCACCAACTCCTGTTGCACATTCTAAGACGTCATCACAATAATGCAGGGAGAGGCGAAGAGAGAACTAGACAGCCTGACACAGAGCGAAGACTTGAAGGCCAAAGTAAGGTAAGAATTGAGCAATAATATTCCAACAAAGTCATTATTTCACAGTGGTCACATTGAAATGCACACTCAAAGAATATGAGTAGCGAAAGTGTCACCGTGCGGTCATAAAGTCATTAGGAAACCGCAAAAATAGTCAGATTATTTCGAGAAAGTTCAAATCACTTCGATAAAAACGAGGTACTCACTCTGTGACTCACTGCGTAAAATACAGTGGATGAAGACTCGACAGTCAGTCTGCCAAAGGAAACAACAGGATGAAAGTAGGGAGAACACCTCAGTTTAGTCCGCTCTTGGCTTCAAACTTGCACGACGATGATGGATTCGAGAAGATGTCGCCAAAACGTTGTAGTAAATAAGATCCAATGGCCAAGTAGGTAAGATATGAAGGGTTCTTTATTCAAGATAAAGAGTAGGTCAAGAGCGGACCCTTCACTACAGTAGCAACCGGTAAACTGCCACATAGTAGAATACTGAACATACAAAGCACAGAATATAGAATACAGAATACCAATCAATCAATCAATCAATCAATCAATCAATCAGGTCATTTGTAGAGCGCACTACTCACCCGTAGGGTCTCAAGGCGCTGGGAGGGGGGGGGTGCCGCTACTGCTCGAACAGCCAGGTCTTGAGCTTCTTCCTGAAGGAGAGGTGGTCTTGGGTCAGGCGCAGATTGGTCGGAAGTGAGTTCCAGGTCTTGGCGGCCAGGTAGGAGAAGGATCTTCCTCCTGTTGTCGCTCTTCGGATGCGGGGGACGGCGGCGAGGGCGTGGTTGGTTGATCTGAGGAGGCGCTTGGGAGTGTAGAAGTTGATCCGGTTGTTGAGGTAGCTCGGGCCTTGGTCGTGTAGGGCTTTGTGCGCGTGGGTGAGGAGCCGGAAGGTGATTCTCTTGTTGACCGGGAGCCAGTGCAGATCTCTCAGGTGTCCGGAGATGTGGCTGCGTCGGGGGATGTCGAGGATGAGTCTCGCCGAGGCGTTCTGGATCCGCTGGAGTCTCTTCTGGAGTTTGGCAGTGGTTCCGGCGTAGAGGGCGTTGCCGTAGTCCAGTCGGCTGGTGACGAGGGCTTGGGTGACCGTCTTCCTCGTCTCGGTGGGGATCCACCGGAAGATCTTACGTAGCATGCGCAGGATGTTGAAGCATGACGAGGAGACGGCGTTGACTTGTCTGGTCATGGAGAGGGAGGAGTCCAGGATGAAGCCCAGGTTGCGTGCGTGGTCCGTCGGTTTGGGTGCGGTGCCCAGGGCGGGGGGCCACCAGGAGTCGTCCCAGGCGGAGGGCGTGGAGCCCAGGATGAGGACCTCCGTCTTGTCTGAGTTCAGTTTCAGGCGGCTGGTCGTCATCCATTCGGCTACGTCTCTCATCCCTTCGTGCAGGTTGGCTCTGGCGGTGGCGGGGTCGTTGGTCAGGGAGAGGATCAGCTGGGTGTCGTCGGCGTAGGAGATGATGTTCAGGTTGTGTTGGCGTGCGATGGCCGCGAGGGGGCTCATGTAGACGTTGAAGAGGGTTGGGCTCAGCGAGGATCCTTGGGGTACGCCGCAGATGACTTTGGTGGCCTCTGACTTGTACGGTGGTAGGCGGACTCTTTGTGTTCTTCCGTCGAGGAAGGAGGTGATCCAGTCCAGTGCCTTCTCCTGGATTCCGATGTTGCTGAGGCGCTGTACTAGGGTGCGGTGGCAGACAGTGTCGAAAGCCGCGGAGAGGTCCAGGAGGATGAGGGCCGCTGTTTCTCCGTTGTCCATCAGAGTTCGAAGGTCGTCGGTGGCGGCGATGAGGGCGGTCTCGGTGCTGTGGTTCGCTCGGAAGCCGGACTGTGATGGGTCGAGGGATCCATTCGTCTCGAGGAAGGCGGCCAGCTGTTTGTTGACGGTCTTCTCGATGACTTTGGCCGGGAACGGGAGGAGCGAGATGGGACGGTAGTTCTTGAGGTCGGTGGGGTCTGCTGTGGGTTTCTTGAGGAGAGCGCTGAGTTCGGCGTGCTTCCAGCTCTCAGGGAAGGTGGCGGAGTCGAAGGAGGTGTTGATGATGTCCCGCAGGTGGGGTGCGAGGACAGCGTCGGCT
This sequence comes from Lissotriton helveticus, assembly GCF_964261635.1. Classification (NCBI taxonomy): domain Eukaryota; kingdom Metazoa; phylum Chordata; class Amphibia; order Caudata; family Salamandridae; genus Lissotriton; species Lissotriton helveticus. The sequence goes on from NC_136069.1 coordinate 1,149,363,354, forward strand.
TTGTTGAAGACGTGGTGAGGGCAGGGGTCAGTCGGAGATCCGGAATGGATGGAGTTCATGGTGCGGATGGTGTCTTCGGTGCTGATCGGGGTCCAGGTGCGGAGGGTGGTGGTGGGTGGCGTCGTTGCGGTTGTGGCTTGCGTTGGTTGGTTGTTGAAGCTGTTGTGTATGTCCGTGATCTTGTTGTGGAAGTAGGACGCGAGGGAGTTGCAGAGGTCTTGCGACGGGGTGATGTCGTTGTTTCCGGCGTTGGGGTTGGAGAGCTCTTTCACGATGTTGAAGAGTTCCTTGCAGTTGTGTGCGTTGTTGTCCAGCCGGTCCTTGTATGCATTTTTCTTGGTGGCGCGGATCAGTTGGTGGTGTTTCCGGGTGGCGAGCTTGAGGGTGGTCATGTTGTCCGTCGTTGGTTCCCTTCTCCAGGCTTTCTCGAGGGCTCGACAGTTCTTCTTGGAGCACTTGAGTTCGTCGGTGAACCATGGTGTTTTTCTGCTGCAGGATCTGCTGGGCGGGGTCCTCAGAGGGGCGAGTTCGTCCGCGCAGTTGCTGATCCACTTCGTGAGGTTGTCGGCGGCCTGGCTGGGGTTCGCTGAGTTGGCGGGAGGGTGCTGGCTCAGGGAGGCGGTGAGCTGGTCGGCTGTGATCTTGTTCCAGCTTCTTCGAGCAACCTGTTGCTGGAGGTGGTGGATCGTCGTTCTTCTGAAGGTGAAGTGGACGCAGCTGTGGTCCGTCCAGTGGAGTCCTGTTGCGTGGCTGAAGGTGACGTCTTTGCTGGATGAGAAGACGGCGTCGAGTGTGTGTCCGGCGAGGTGGGTGGGGGTGGTCACCAGTTGCTTGAGTCCGAGGTTGTCGAGGTTGTCGAGCAGGGTGATGGTGTTGCGGTCGTTGTTGTTCTCCAGGTGGAAGTTGAGGTCCCCCAGGAGGATGTAGTCGGCGGAGGGGAGAGCGTGCGGGCTGACGAAGTCGGCGATGTCCTCGCTGAATCGTGTGCGTGGTCCCGGGGGTCGGTAGATCAGGGTGCCTCTGAGGGTGGTCTTCGGGTTGGTGTGGATCTGGAAGTGCAGGTGTTCAGCGGTGGTGAGGGTGTCATCGGTGTTGGTAGTGATGCGGATGGTGTCTCTGTGGATGATGGCGATGCCTCCTCCGGTCTGGTTGTCGCGGTCCCTCCGGGTGATCTTGTAGCCCTCTGGGATGGCGATGGCGATGTCAGGGGCTGAGGAGGCGTTCATCCAGGTCTCGGTGATGAAGGCAACGTCGGGGGCGGTGGTGTCGAGCAGGTTCCAGAGTTCTACGGCGTGTCTGTGGACGGAGCGGGTGTTGAGCAGGATGCACTTGAGGTGGGTGCTGCTGGAGTTCGGCTTGGCGGGTGCAGGGAAGGTCCGGATGCAGGTGAACTTGCAGGTGAGGCAGCTGAAGGGTCCGTGGGTGTGCTTCGGGGCGGCTCGGTGACATCCTGGGATGTGGCCGGTGTTGAGTGCGATGAGGTCGGCGGCGCTGTAGGTTCGTCGGGTCGGCTTCCGTCGGTGGGGGCCAGGGGTCCTGGCGCTGGTCGCGATCCGGTCGCGGACGGGCGCAGACGGGCTTACCTTTGGCGCGCCTTCGGCGCACAATCGGCGCGCCCGCTGCGCGTGACCGCTGCGCGTTCGCACGGTCGCCATTTAAGGCGAAGTGCGCGGGTGGGCGGGGCAGCTGGGAGGCGGGAGCGGGGAGGGTTACAGAAGAAAAAGGGGCGGGGACAAGCGGCGGTGGCGGGAAGGGAGGGCGGGGGGCGGAGCGGTAGGCGGACAACCAGGAAGGAGGGTACACACGATACAATACTGAACAGGCACAAAATAGCGACAAAAACGGGGAAAAAGCAGAGAAAACAACAGATCAGTGAGACAAGCACAAATACCTGACAAAACAACCAAAACAAGGGGAAAAAGCGCTCGCAGCGGCGGCAGCCGGCGAACGAGGCAGCAGCGAGGCAAGGGGCACACGCAGCAGCTGGTGGCCGTGCGGCGCGGGGGTGTCCCACAAGTGGGTCACACTCACCTGCGTCGCACGGTCGCCATTTAAGGCCAAGTGCGCGGGTGGGCGGGGCAGCTGGGAGGCGGGAGCGGGGAGGGTTACAGAAGAAAAAGGGGCGGGGACAAGCGGCGGTGGCGGGAAGGGAGGGCGGGGGGCGGAGCGGTAGGCGGACAACCAGGAAGGAGGGTACACACGATACAATACTGAACAGGCACAAAATAGCAAGCAAGTAAGTTCTATAAAGACTAGAAAGATAACTTGTAATAAAGATAGCTTGTAATGTATATCAATAAAGATAACTTGTAATGTACTACACATTCCTTCTTGAAGATTTTCCTTTTTGTAAGGTAACTTTCTGGATCTTATTCATTGAACCAGCTCCTTAATGCATGAACATTTGTTAGCACCCGTGCCGCTTTAGTTTGTTGCAAAAACAACAGTTGATGGACAGAAGGCAGAACAATGTCATACATTCACCGCAGTACAGAGATCTGGGCCTAAGTCCATCGTTTTTTTGCTCACCCTGTCATTCCAGTTTGAACCCAGTCGTATGCATATCAGTCTTGACCCTGTGCCTCATGGGTACAGTCCAGACTTAACTGCCAAGCCAGGTCCTCCCTGGACTGGAAACAAGCATCCTAGGACGGTTTCACCCCTCTTCAGCCAGGATAGCTTGATTCCAGGGGCATGGAGAGCACGAGACCCACGTCTGGGCATTCCCGTCCCACTCGGGGTGACAAATGTAAAAACAACAGTTGATGGACAGAATGCAGAACAATGTCATACATTCATGGGAAGGATATGCCCAGACGTGGGTCCCGTGCTCACTACACCACTGGATTCAAGCTAGCCTGGCTGGAGAAGGGTGATGCCCTGAAACTGATCCTAGGATGCTTGTTTCGGTCCAGGGAGGAACTGGCTTGACAGTTCGGGCTGGTCTGTTCCCACAAGGAACAGGGTCAAGACTGATTTGCATATGGCTGGGCCCAAAGTGGGGTGGTGGTGAGCAAAAGAATGATGGATTAAACCTAGATCCTTGTGACTGGGGGTGAATGTTTGCATTGTCCAGCATTCCGTCCATCAATTGTTTCTTTTGTTTTAGTTTGTTGACCTGTTTAATGAAAAGCCAGTTGCTTTTCTCTTTTGTGAAAATGTCTTTCTTTTGAAAGGGGGTTATGTTTTTTTTGTCTGTATAGTAGCCTCACGCATTGTATCTTCCACCTGCAGTGGATTAGTACACCTGATGGGTTTTCCAAGGGTTCTTTAAGGAGATGGACCATATGAGTTGTTGGTAGAATCGAACAGTGGGGCAAAATGACTTCCAAGTAGCAATTGTTTGTGGGGTTTGTGTTTTGAAGAAGTTTTGGGTTTCTGACGACTGGTGGAGGGTGGGAACAATTTATGCCAACTTAATAGAGAAACCTCAAGTGTTCAATATCCAATACAATGATAATTCTTTTCCATCAACCCTCTCCCGTCTCTTGGCTTGGTCGTTCCCTTTATCCGGATGTGTCTGCCCGTTCATTTAGCTGCAGCTTGACAAGTGGTGGAATACTTTAATTGATAACACGAGCCTCCCCTACAGAGCGCTGATTCTGTAGTGGCTAAGTGGGTTCAAACAATAATGTATCTGCAGAGAAAGAGCCTTAATTGCATTTCCTTGTGCCTTTCCATGAAATTGATAGTGCTGTATATCATTAGTTACTGGACAGCGTGCTGCTGACGTGCTAAAAACTGGAATGTATCGAGCTTTGTGGCCCAGACCTCTCTACTAATAAACGTGTGACCTTCCTTCACTCCGCTGCAGCCAGTGGCGCATGGGCGCTGCAGCGCAGTTGTAGCTTTTGGTGTAGTTTTCAAGCTGGATCAATGTGTACATTAGGCAATGAAGGAAAAAGAGGACTAGTGTCTTTCTCTTCTATCGCCGCACCTAAAACGTTAGCTGTCTCAGCAGTTTCACATATTCCAAGACATTCATAGTATAAAAGCATACATTTATACATACATAGGCTTTCTGGGAGCCCTCTTCATCAGCATGTGGCATTCACATTGTACTCTGCCCACTATGGTATACAGCATGAGGGGAGTGTGTCGGCCCACTTCATCCTGCACTGTGAGTGACTGTATTTTGCCTGCCCAATTGTGTAAGAGGCTTCTGGAAAGGAGTACCCTTCATTGCCAGAGTCTGGTGTGTCTGCTTGATCTCTCCTTCATTTTTAGGTCTCGCCTGTCGATGCGCATGCGCATCGAGCTTGCGAGCCTATTGCGGCTTAAACAACTTTTAACTAAGAAGCAAGGAATCGTGGCGATTCCTTGCAGTGCCCGTGACTTTTAAGCTCAATGCGCATGTGCATTGAGCTTAAAAGCGCGTGCACAGCCGCAATCTCCATCTGTTCCTCTCTCCCGCATTCCTCCGACACCTTTTGAAGTGAAGCTTAGCTTCACTTCAAAGGCCCGGCTTCTTAACACCCACATGCCGCTCTCCCCGCTCCGCCCCCTCCCCTGCCCGCCTTGTGCATTTCACGGCCGCCCGGCCGTACTTTCAGTTTCACGGCCGGAGGCCGTGTCTCCTTTTAAAACCTGTTTAACTTGTTTCTTTGAGGTATAAAGAAATTAGAGACAGGCGTTTTATTTAGGGATTGTAGACTTTCATGCATGCTGATTACCCATTCCGGGGACAGTTCCATTTCTATTTTCCACCTACCTTAACAATTGATAAATCAGCATCTCTAACCAACAGAATGCAGGGGCTATTCGGGAGATTTCTCTGTAGAGAGCAGGGCAGAGAAAGCCAAGTAGGGCTATGTCTTCCCGCCTTTCCCGCGCATGTGAAGGGGCACAGACGTCAAACACCATGCCTTTGAAATGCACCAACCTTTCATTAAATCTCAGATCCCTTAAAAGCAGAGGCCGATATCGCACGTTTTCCCTCCAGCTTGCCATGTGTCTTGCATTTCCGCCTAGTTTCTGGTGCTTTCTGTTTGTTCTTCCCAGTCAATAACCGCCGCCTGCCATTAGAAGGCTGTAAAGTATTCCATGTGCCATTAAGGCGTCCGAGGGTCTTTGAATGCTGAGTGCACGCATCCGCCTCTTTCATTCCAAACTCAGCTGTGACTCCAGCGCCCCAGTGACAGCTCCAATCTCTCGAACGAGTGTATTTGCATCGTAATCGTCACACCGAAAATATCTGCACACAAGGAAGGAAGATGGAAAAGCTACCAGGTTACAATGTCACAGACACACAACTCCCTCGAGATTCGGGTTTTAGCACGAGCTCGGAGTGTGGAGTAGAGTTGTGTGTGAGTGTGCTCCCCAAACATATCGCATCATAATTTGCACGAAGCACACCTGCAGCTCAATTTCTGTGTCACCCTCCCCTATCAAGGCATTTTTTTCTGAGCGGTGTCATAGCTAAGTGGGTTAATGTGCATGTTATAGAGAACTGTGTGCAATTTGAAGATCATGGGTCCTGCGCTCACTAATGCAGCTCTCATTGTTAATGTGCTGTAACTTTCGTGAAAGTTGAGGTGTGTTCTCTAAAGGGAATGACCAAAAAAAGTGTAACTAGAAATCCTTTCTAAGATGCATGGCCTACGTAATATGGCTGTGGTTTAAAGCACGTGACCTGGCATGCATGAAGAAATTGAATGAACGCCACAAAACAGATTTATTTGTATCGTACTGCACAATTGGAACGAAACTAGTCGTTCCATGGTCAGCAGTTTAACCACTCTGATGCTGAGTGAGTAAGCACTCAGATTCTAATATTGCTAAACAAATTTCTCTCCATTTACTTACACAAATCTCGCAGATATCCCAAGCAGCAGTGCCCGCACTACCAATCCTTCTGTTATGCCACATCTCTCAGCTTACATATTCCTTCGCTCTTTCTTTTACTCTCCACGTTTCTGCCTCTTTCACTCTCTCTTCCAACTCTCTCCCCCTCTCCATTTACTTACACAAATCTCGCAGATACCCCAAGCAGCAGTGCCCGCACTACCGAGCGTTCTGTTATGCCACATCTCTCAGCTTACAGATTCGCACTTTCTTTTCCTCTCAACGTTTCTGCCTCTTTCACTCTCTCTTCCAACTCTCTCCCCCCTCTCCATTTACTTACACAAATCTCGCAGATACCCCAAGCAGCAGTGCCCGCACTACCAATCCTTCTGTTATGCCACATCTCTCAGCTTACAGATTCCTTCGCTCTTTCTTTTACTCTCCACGTTTCTGCCTCTTTCACTCTCTTCCAACTCTCTCCCCCCTCTCCATTTACTTACACAAATCTCGCAGATACCCCAAGCAGCAGTGCCCGCACTACCAATCCTTCTGTTATGCCACATCTCTCAGCTTACAGATTCGCACTTTCTTTTCCTCTCAACGTTTCTGCCTCTTTCACTCTCTTCCAACTCTCTCCCCCCTCTCCATTTACTTACACAAATCTCGCAGATACCCCAAGCAGCAGTGCCCGCACTACCAATCTTTCTGTTATGCCACATCTCTCAGCTTACAGATTCCTTCGCTCTTTCTTTTACTCTCCACGTTTCTGCCTCTTTCACTCTCTCTTCCAACTCTCTCCCCCCTCTCCATTTACTTACACAAATCTCGCAGATACCCCAAGCAGCAGTGCCCGCACTACCAATCTTTCTGTTATGCCACATCTCTCAGCTTACAGATTCCTTCGCTCTTTCTTTTACTCTCCACGTTTCTGCCTCTTTCACTCTCTCTTCCAACTCTCTCCCCCTCTCCATTTACTTACACAAATCTCACCGATACCCTGAGCAGCAGTGCCTGCACTACCGAGCGTTCTGTTATGCCACATCTCTCAGCTTACAGATTCCTTCGCTCTTTCTTTTCCTCTCAACGTTTCTGCCTCTTTCACTCTCTCTTCCAACTCTCTCCCCCCTCTCCATTTACTTACACAAATCTCGCAGATACCCCAAGCAGCAGTGCCCGCACTACCAATCCTTCTGTTATGCCACATCTCTCAGCTTACAGATTCGCACTTTCTTTTCCTCTCAACGTTTCTGCCTCTTTCACTCTCTCTTCCAACTCTCTCCCCCCTCTCCATTTACTTACACAAATCTCGCAGATACCCCAAGCAGCAGTGCCCGCACTACCAATCTTTCTGTTATGCCACATCTCTCAGCTTACAGATTCCTTCGCTCTTTCTTTTACTCTCCACGTTTCTGCCTCTTTCACTCTCTCTTCCAACTCTCTCCCCCCTCTCCATTTACTTACACAAATCTCGCAGATACCCCAAGCAGCAGTGCCCGCACTACCAATCCTTCTGTTATGCCACATCTCTCAGCTTACAGATTCCTTCGCTCTTTCTTTTACTCTCCACGTTTCTGCCTCTTTCACTCTCTCTTCCAACTCTCTCCCCCCCTCTCCATTTACTTACACAAATCTCGCAGATACCCCAAGCAGCAGTGCCCGCACTACCTATCCTTCTGTTATGCCACATCTCTCAGCTTACATATTCCTTCGCTCTTTCTTTTACTCTCCACGTTTCTGCCTCTTTCACTCTCTCTTCCAACTCTCTCCCCCCTCTCCATTTACTTACACAAATCTCGCAGATACCCCAAGCAGCAGTGCCCGCACTACCAATCCTTCTGTTATGCCACATCTCTCAGCTTACAGATTCCTTCGCTCTTTCTTTTACTCTCCACGTTTCTGCCTCTTTCACTCTCTTCCAACTCTCTCCCCCCTCTCCATTTACTTACACAAATCTCGCAGATACCCCAAGCAGCAGTGCCCGCACTACCAATCCTTCTGTTATGCCACATCTCTCAGCTTACAGATTCGCACTTTCTTTTCCTCTCAACGATTCTGCCTCTTTCACTCTCTCTTACAACTCTCTCCCCCTCTCCATTTACTTACACAAATCTCGCAGATACCCCAAGCAGCAGTGCCCGCACTACCAATCCTTCACACACGCAACGCCACTCACACACGCAACGCCACTCACACACGCAACGCCACTCACACACGCAACGCCACTCACACACGCAACGCCACTCACACACGCAACGCCACTCACACACGCAACGCCACTCACACACGCAACGCCACTCACACACGCCACTCATCCACGCAACGCCACTCATCCACGCAACGCCACTCTTCCATTTAACGCCACTCTTCCATTTAACGCCACTCTTCCATTTGCAAAAAGAAAAATGTCTAACTATTCTATTGCGAGACCTATTGCATTTTCAATGCTTGTTATATTTTTTTCAGCATATTGCATGGACTTGCAAATACATACAAAAAATTGCACGGTTAAGGCCAAACCTTTTCACTTTGCCAATGAATGTCCCATTTCTTCATAATGGCTTGCAGAAAGCGGTACTTCAGTCCTGCATCTTTCTGTAATTTCTGAGCTTTTACTATTGCTAAATTTAGGATCCGGTGTTTTTTTTTAATGAATTTTTCTGAGCAGTGAAAGTCCTTTAACCACCCTCAATAGTGTATTCCAAATATGTAGATCTGTAGGGTGTTTTCTCTGTTGTGCACGTTCTTATTAAACAGTGGTACTCCGAGTTTATTTGAGTCAGTGGCATCATGAGTTTCTCAAAAATGTATGGTTTAAACCTATCGTACTAGTGTTTTTGTCTAAAAAAGACCCCTGTTTTACACATATGGACTACCAATACATTTTGTTCCAGTGATCCGCGAAATATGGTCTGTTCTCGGATGGCCTGAAAATAGTTTAGCTATTGTATTTAGATGTTTTAGAGTTCATCCTCTCCATATCTAATGGAGATCCACAAATAACAGTGCAGAAATACTCCGAGAGCCTATAAATAGCCTTCCATCTGTTTTCCTTTCTCTTTCCCCTGTGCTAATCGTCCAGTGTATCACTGGCAATACTTTGCCAACTGCTTGAAACATTAAGCCTTTGTTGTACAGTATTGTGGTGTTTTTATCTGTAAGCAAGCGTGTCCACTCAACCATTTTAAAAGCAGAATAGATGAGGTTTCATTTGGATATAACTTGTTGTGGGCCTACTGACTGAAGCTATACACAACTGTTTGGTGCGAACCTGCTGTGATCCATTATGTGTGTTGAGGATCTTAAGAATGGAAGTTTGACATTTTGGAATCATTCATTCTTTGGGTTGTGGTAACAAAAAGGCATGTCTTTGATTAATTTGCGAAATCCCGTGCCTTCCTCAATCAGAAGGTAAGACTGAAGTTCGAACTGTCTTTTGCCTGTCGAGCGCAGGCTTTTTCAGAAACCAAAAATGAACACATAGGCCTTTGCAGTTTGGAACCTTGGTGTGGCATCTGGGTCAGTCACCTGTTTAATGGTTAAGTTCGTGCTGTAAAACCTGAGTCAGGTCGGGGACAATCGATATTTGCCCGGCGGTATTGCCTCTGTGACCCTCTAGTTATTTAATCAAATGAAGAGGCAGGCGCTGGAGACTGGAAAGCAGGAAACAAGGTTTTTATTCTCTCCGGAGGAGAACACAACGAAACGGACAGAAGGTATCGTTCTGAGGTGCTCTAACTTACGTTTGAGGCCTGGCCCCTTATATACAGTGTTTGTGGTTTTTATTACAGTTTACATACATATGACAAAGCTTTGATATACGGAAAGACATTCCCGGAACTCCCCTTTGAGCCCGTTCCCACACACATTTACAGTTGAGGTCCCCACCCTAGTCATAACAGGTGATGAGTGTCACGCAGCTGGATATTCCGCCGATTCACGGAATGTGGGGGGTTTGATCGGATCTCATGGAGTGGGGGCTTTGATCAACCCGGGGATCCTTTGATGGGGGAAGCTTTCTATTGTACGGGGAGGGGCAAGGAATGGTATCGGCAGAGCTGGGTGTCGGCCTGGGAACGGGGAAGACAAAACGGGCACACGGGGAAGAAGGGGGTTTGCATCTAAGGGCCGGAGATCATGAAAGGGAGGCAGGGGGGTGTCGCGCTGGGAACAGGATGAGGGCTTGGGGCAGAGCAGCGCCGAAGAGGGGTTTATGACTCGAGGCAGGTGCAAGCAGGGGGTGGTCAGCGTGCAGGCTTAGTGAAGGCGAGGGGCTATGTCAGGGGCCAGCGGCATGCAAAAGGGTTCGTTCTGATCGGGGCATCTTAAAAAAATGGCGGGCGCGTACGACAAAAGTGTGGCATCAGGGGAAGAGGCAAGATGGCGCAGATAATGTTCACCAAAACGTACTAATTTTCAACAGTCCTCCCTTTAACATATTCAAGACATCTTGCTGGCTCATTTTCTACTCGGTTCTATTGTGGTGGACATGAGAAAGAAAACGGTAGGAACCCTAGATGAAAAGAGTGTAAACAATACATTTTAACATTTCTAGTTTTTAGGAGGTGAGCCTATTTGATAAACTTTGATCAATTTGTTTAGCAGGAAAGTCATAGGAATGTAATACAAAAATGATTCTGTAGCGAGAGCAGCAAGGATATTTCATACTGGCAGGTTATTACATATATATCAGGTTCGGATTGGAGCATGATCAATACAATGGCGGCTGGGAGAGAAATGAGGTCTAGCAGGAACGGCGATTGGGGATGTCAAATGTTCGAAGATTAACGAGTTCTCATCATTCTTTGTTGCCTTTCGTTGGCGCTGTTGAGCACCGGCGGTGGAGCTACAAGTCCAGCTCTGTTCTAAGTTCTGCGTTGCAGGGCACGACCCTTTCCTCGCGTTTCTGGTCGGAAAGGTCCTTTTCGCCCTGTGTCCTTTGAGGTGATTGTCAGAAAGTTCAGATGGAAGAAGAGCGCACAAAACAGTCCATAGGGTAGGTCAGAGGAAAAGGGGGATGGAGCAAGGCCAAATTAGGAACAAACTAGGGGAACGAGAGACTTCAAATAGGCGGGCGTGTGACCGAACTCAGAGAGCGGGGACTTGTCGACAGACACTGGACATCGAGCAGGGGCATCAGGTCGACCCTTTCTTCCCATGTTGTCGAAAACAGTGCCTCGTCCTGCAGCTCTTTTCTGTCGTGGTCTCGCCTTGGCTAATGTCGCAGGTGTTCCTTAGTCTGCAGTCAGGCCTCGTGCTCCCACATCCGGTCCTTCTCTCCTCCAACAGCAGTACCCTTAAACAAGTTTGAAAAGACAGTCTTTAGAGAATTTGCAGATGAAGATAATCAAAAAGTCTATTTCTCTCCCAGCTCCAGGCAAAGAATGAAAAAAATGCCCGTTATATTAGTGTTCACAACTGGCGTATGAATGACCGGTGACGGGCCTGTTGGATTTACTATGACTTTCCTTTACAATTATTTATTACAGTCACGACAGTTCATCTGATGGTGACCCACCTTCGTGAGACGAACCTGGCAGAGATATGCTGTTCTCTAGAGTTTTACATTTACAAAGGGTACTGTGAGTCGTCAACATGGTACTACACAGGTATTTTGCTGAGAGACGAACATGGCTAAACATTTCCCTTCTATCGATGCATCCTGCCTTTCAACTACCACGGGGTTCATTTCGATGATTTCTTTACCTTGGACTAGTCTGTTAACCTTGTAAAACATCACTCTGGATCCTATGTAACCTTTTACAGCCCGATTACTTAATTAGGAAGGACAGGGGTTTTATGGGAAACAACCAGGGACATAGGAAACTTGTGGTAAGGGCATAAATCGACCCATCTCTCACAACCGGAAATGAGGGGTAGTTTCATAATTCCAGTTTTTGGGCGGCTGATACAGGGGAGGTAACAGGGGTGATCATTTTTCCGGTTTGGGTATTGCGACAATTTGGGGCGGGGAGGGTCGCGTATTCTGAGGTTTTTGTTTTATACCATAGGAGCCGTTGACATGTAGTTCCCTTATTTCGGGCCAGATTAGGGAACCTCTGTCGTCTTACCTGTCCTTTCCCTTGCGGCCCAACCTCGGTTCATTGACTTCTAGCGGAAAAGGAGAGGTAATGACGCGGCCTCAGGGTGATTGTATTAAAGACAAGTTTTTGTGCAAATACTGACGGTATTTGAAGCCAATTAGGTGGTGTGCTAGGGGTGGCAGTCTGCCAATTTCGGGGCTAATCACTCGGAAGAGTGGGAGTGCAAAAATAGAGGGAGAGAGAGAGCGAGAGGGAGAGAGAGAGCGAGAGAGAGAGAGAGAGCGAGAGAGAGAGAGAGAGAGAGAGAGAGAGAGAGAGAGAGAGAGAGTGCAACGGCAGGCTAAATAGTACACGTGCAACAGAGAGGGTGGCAGTGTATTCAAGAAAGGCTATTTAGTGCATTACACAGTAAAGGGCATTCACGGGTCTGCGTTAGAATCTTGTAATCATGCAGTTTGAGCATTAGACAGGGTAGAGGGGACGTGCCTTGAGAAAAAAGGAAAGAAGAAAGGAGGTACCATTTTGTCGCACTTTCTCGCATTCTCGGTCCTTCGACCAGTCGGGTCAACGCCTCAGTCACACACACACATTCCCTCATAGTTTCGCATCATACGTGACATGGGTTCATTCGTCCGGTCTGGTTTAAGGGTGATCACTTTTTATCAGGTTGTGCTAATTTTTCGGGTTTGTTCGATACGTGAGTAGTTTGCAGGCGCGCTTAGACACCACCTTGCGGCGCTAGTCCGCTTCGTGTATTAGACATGGCAAGGCTTCGGATCTTCGCCACGCCTCGGCTGTAATCTCTGATGTAACCTGCAGAGGGAGGAAAAAGGGGGGGGGTGGGGGAGACAGCATTCGCGCATATTCAAATACATGGATTCATAAGTCCTTTACTTACCTCTTACTCGTCTTTCCTCCTCGGGGCAGGGTCCCCGGGGATATGGTTTCTGGAGTCGAGGGGGGTAGTGTGTTCATATAGGTCGCGTGCGGGGAAACGAAAAAAGGAAACCAGAGGTGCCTAGTGCGAGGTATCTAGTCAAAGGATGTATCTCACTATCGGGATCCTTAAACCTCTTTCAACGCTGTGGCGTTCTAAGGTTCTTGGGTCAGCTCCGTTCCCTGATACTTTGGAGCGTTGTACTTTATAACATTTACATTATTTCCTTCACCCTCCTTTTACATTCCCTCATTTACACCGTTCGTTTTACCCATCCTTGGAAGTCAAGGTCTTCCTCTGCGCGAGAGTTCATGGGTCAGTCGCGTACTTTGAAGGCGGAGTGTCGTGTTGTCGATCCGATCCGTCCTCCAGGGCTGGGCAACCATCTTCTTTTAACCTTAAAGAGAGAGCAGAGTAGGGTGCACAGAAAAGAACTTTCCCACCGATCCCACAATTTTAAAATAAAGCATGCAATACCCGTTCATAGTTTCAAAAACTTTATTTTGCAAAATCATTTCAGCATTTGGATTATGAGGGTGCGGTCGTATTTGGCCGGTCGTGGCAATGGCTAAAGTGCGTACAGTGGGGGGTGTCGTCCGCAGCAATAAAAACATCGGAAAGTTTTACTTATTCATTTGTAAGAGACTAAAACGTCTATTAATTGGCTGGGGGTTCGGGGGCATTTATTTTCATAATTTAGAAGCATAATCATAATAGTGGTAATCAAATTTCTTATATGCATACCGTACGTGTGCGTCGTAAATGAGGTTTACATCAGTTATAAAAATATAATACATTGTACATTTGTAATCAACATTTGTAACGGGGATCCTTTCATACTGTTCGTAGAGTGAGTTCTCCTTGTCTTTTCTAGCCAAGTGTACAAAGGATCATATAAAGTCTCAGAACATCAGGTTTATATTAGTGCGAAGGAACACCACGAGGTGTTCGTAAGTTCCGATTGATACCAGCGCCATTTTGGGCGGGGCCGGCTCAGTCCGGAAGCAGCATCAGGGGGAAATGTTTCCCATTACTGGCAGTTTGGACCAGAGTCCTTTTCGGCAGTTCTAGAATTCATGCTAACAGAAGGAGTGGCAATGTCATGTTTATTTCGTTGGCGATCAAGGCAGCCGTCCCTTACCGGAAACCTGCAGAGGCCGAAGGTTCCGCCGGGGACTTTTGTAGGATCTTCAAGGCTGCGGAGATGCTGTCGGAGATGGAGGGCTCGTGCTCCAGGGGGCAAATGTTCGAGTTATATTGCTGGTTAAAGTTACTCTAGTGGCCGGGGCCCGCCTTCCAGCGGACCCAGACGCCATTTTGAGGCCCTACAGGGGCCACTCTCGTTGAGTTTGCAAGAGTGGGAGAGATCCTTCGGAGTAAACGGAAGAGGTCCCTGTTGTGTGAAAGCGGGACGTTCAGCTGGGGTGCAGCTGTGATGCCCCCACCTAGGGGGGCGAGGGAGACTCGTTCGCGCCGTCTCCTTCTCCCGGTGCACTCCATGCTGTTCTTTTTCATCGCCCCGCATGAAGGTCTCTCCACATCCGGTGTTCCCCAAGTCCTGTGCTCAGTGCTGTGGGAGTATGGCCACCTGTGGCGCGCATTCGGCGCGGCACGAGTATCAGTGCAGTCATTGCAGGTTCGGCGTTCCGAAAATATGGCCACCATTGCACGTTCGGTGCTGCGCAAGTACTGGGGCGCCACCATGGTGTGTTCGGTGCTGTGGAAGTATTGGCACCATCGCCTGACTGGGGGTGTTCGGCGTCGGGCCGGGGGCTGGGAGACCTCCTATCGGTGGAGGTGGGAGAGGCTCGTCCGCGTCGCCTCTCCCTCCCAGCCCAACCTGGACAAATTGTTGTGGAGGTACGTGCAGGACATCCCGCCGTCCAGAGCTGCTGCGGCTGTTACGGAAGAGAAAAGGAAGAGGTGCCTCATTCTTCTCTGGACATGTGGCGGGACTACTTAAGTCTATCCAGGCCCGTTGCGGCTGGCTGAAGAGACATGTGGCGGGACTACCTACAACTGCCCCGGCTGCTGGCTCCTGCCTCTCCTCCGGCTCCCCCATACGTTAAGATTTCCTGACCAAGAGTTGGCGGCCGGGCCCGCCTTTATATGGGTTGCCGTTGGTTGGGCGTAGCCGTAACCCTGCCCTACTTTGGAAGGTTCCAGAAGGGGGGCGGGGGGGGCGAATGTTCTGTTTGACTTTCATTTTCTACAGTTTACCGTTATTATTCCTTGTTTGTTGTGCTAAATTAAAAGTTCAAGTTCATTAATGGTCTACGGATTTTGTTTTACCATTTCTTTCTTTCCAGGTCGCTTTTATGCTAAGTTTCTGCTAACAGAGGTTGAGTAACACGGAAACACGTGTAGAGGGATGACGCAGATTTGTACATTACATACACACAAACTCAGACGGGGGACAGTACAAGTACGACATACAAAGACTCAAGACGAATATAAAACAGTTATTGGTCATAATTATCTCTTTCCGTCTGTGAATTTGAAACGAGGCTGGGTTCCCGTCTTGATGTTGCCCGACCTAGGAGAACTTGAGCATGCCACTGAAATTGTCCTGGCGAAATCTGTGCCATCGGGCATAATCAAACGTGGTGGTTCTGTCTAGTCTGTCTATGTAAGTCGGGTTCTTCTTTGTCTCGCGCTTTTTCTCGTACTGCCGGTCTGTCGTTCCTGTCGGCCCTTTGCCTTTACTCACGCTCAGTAGAGTCGGGCATTGGGCTTTCCAGTGTCCGACATACCTACAAAAAGCGCATTGGTCTGGCCCTAAGTCTGGTCGTCTTTTGCATAGTGTCGGGGGATAAGTTGTGGGTAGCGATGTCCTGGGGTTGTCCTGTCGGTATATTTCTCTATTTGGTTTGTCCTCGTCTTTTCTCTGTCGTTGCATAGCCTCTCTGCGCCACATACCGAGACTGTCGAGCATAATTGGCGTTGTCTTATTATTTCGAAGGGCTATTTCTAACGTTTCTATTTTATCAAGGTCAAAGGATCCTGCCAGTGGCCACTGTGTGTCTTGACTCTCTTCGGTATACCTGTGCCACAATTTATTATAGGCTATGGTGACTAATCCATAGTTTATGAACATGTCCTTATTAGGGGTGCCTTCTAGTGGAGCTATATGGTCCACCTCTAATACACGGTCCGGGCTAAACAGGCTATTAATCAGTGGGGAGAAGACAGACATGACGGCTCGTAACGAGGGACTAAAAAAGTCAGCACTGCCTATCTTATCACTAGGTGCAAAGACTAGACAGAATATTTCTATTCAACGTTGTTTGCAGGCAGTGAATACCTCATGGATCAAAAATAACAAAAAGACCGATAAATAACAATGGGGAGAATGAGTAGGTCCGCAAAGATCTGCGTTACCTACCCTTTTCACTATCTGCAAAAAGGGTGGTCTCTTCCCTGTTTGCAGACAGGGAATCTCCAGGAAACAATAGTTTTGCGAACAACAGTTCAGTTTCAAGTAATTATTGAGTGGGGGAGAAAAAATAAGCACGGCTGCTGCCCTACCTATCCTCCACTGCTTGCAAAGAGAGAGCCCGTTGTTTCTCCGTTTGTAGACAGTGAATCTCCAAATAAATAAAGAGCAATACTAGTATTTTTAAACAATCAAACAATCAAGCAATAATTTCGCACTTGTCGTGATTACACGACCTTACCCGGACCATGTGGACAGTTTCTTGTCTTCCGAATCCAGCGCCCGATCGTCCTCTTTTTCTCGTATTTCTCACGGCACTCCTGATGGTCCCCAGTCAGGACCGTAGATCACTCGAGAGAGGTCTGTTCGGAACTAGTGAAGTTCGGATGATCGGCTGCCAGACGAGGGTCTATTGGGCAAGAGCTCTCCCGATCGTTGCAGTCGTTCACTCTGTCGTCGAGACCTCTCCCACTGGATCCACGAGTCGCTGATGGGCCCCACGCTTGGGACGCCAATTGTAAAAACCTGAGTCAGGTCGGGGACAATCGATATTTGCCCGGCGGTATTGCCTCTGTGACCCTCTAGTTATTTAATCAAATGAAGAGGCAGGCGCTGGAGACTGGAAAGCAGGAAACAAGGTTTTTATTCTCTCCGGAGGAGAACACAACGAAACGGACAGAAGGTATCGTTCTGAGGTGCTCTAACTTACGTTTGAGGCCTGGCCCCTTATATACAGTGTTTGTGGTTTTTATTACAGTTTACATACATATGACAAAGCTTTGATATACGGAAAGACATTCCCGGAACTCCCCTTTGAGCCCGTTCCCACACACATTTACAGTTGAGGTCCCCACCCTAGTCATAACAGGTGATGAGTGTCACGCAGCTGGATATTCCGCCGATTCACGGAATGTGGGGGGTTTGATCGGATCTCATGGAGTGGGGGCTTTGATCAACCCGGGGATCCTTTGATGGGGGAAGCTTTCTATTGTACGGGGAGGGGCAAGGAATGGTATCGGCAGAGCTGGGTGTCGGCCTGGGAACGGGGAAGACAAAACGGGCACACGGGGAAGAAGGGGGTTTGCATCTAAGGGCCGGAGATCATGAAAGGGAGGCAGGGGGGTGTCGCGCTGGGAACAGGATGAGGGCTTGGGGCAGAGCAGCGCCGAAGAGGGGTTTATGACTCGAGGCAGGTGCAAGCAGGGGGTGGTCAGCGTGCAGGCTTAGTGAAGGCGAGGGGCTATGTCAGGGGCCAGCGGCATGCAAAAGGGTTCGTTCTGATCGGGGCATCTTAAAAAAATGGCGGGCGCGTACGACAAAAGTGTGGCATCAGGGGAAGAGGCAAGATGGCGCAGATAATGTTCACCAAAACGTACTAATTTTCAACAGTGCTCGAGGAAGGGGGTGTGATGAGTGTAAAGAAAATAATTTTGTTTCTTTGGATTCTCCTATTCAGTGAATATTATCAATGACTTTGGTTGAACTTTGCTGCCGCAAAGTTGTGACATTTTTCAAGGTACTTGTGGTGATGATTGGAATTGCGGTTTACCATTGATCATGTCACTTGCCCTCAGCCTTCATTTTCAACATTAATTGGTTAGTTATATTTTTTTGATCCAGCCCTCAGATGGCCTTTTCACAGCCTTCTGCATAGCACACTGGGGTATGATATGTAGGATTTCAGAAATGCTTCAGTACATTATAGATGCCTGATCACCAATGGGCCAATCCATATGACCAGTGAGTTCAAGCTGTTCTCTTTTTTTTGTTTCTTTAATGCCAATATGAAGCATTTGATGGCAAAAGCTAGCGGCTGTAGAGAGCCATTAATAATTCTCTATTTTTAGGAGCGATGAACTTTTTGGTTTGCAGGAGAGCAGGTTACATGATCAAAAGAAAATCCTTTTGTGACTTAAAAATGATATTGATGTGTTTGAGTGTAATTTTATACTTCCTCACATAGGAGCACTCATTATTTAATGACTATTAAATCCACAGTTATTATATAAACCAACACTTCAGTGTATTATGAAGCAGACTGTTCTCCTCCATCAGGGATAAACTTTTTACTGGGCGCAGGGGCAGATGGCACGACTCGTGGGTGGGGGGGGCTTGTGCGCGGGGGAGGCAGGGAGTCGGACGCTTGTTGCATCAATAAATAAATAAAACTTAGCTTGCTGCCGCCGGGTCCCACGTCCAGGTCTGAACAGGAAGCAGGCAGCCAGGCTCCATGGAGCGTTGTGAGGGGTGGGCATGTTCTCCAAGAAGGCTGCAATGCAGCCTGCATAGAGAACAGCGAAGTGCGCATGACTGGTTTGGGCGGCCAGACCAAACAGTCATTGCAAACTCAGGATTGGGCAAACCACTCCTCCCCTGCCCTGCTCGTAAGCAGAGCAGCCCTGCCCATCCGCCGGCAAAAAACCCCATAAAACGGTAATAACAAAGTTATTACCATTTTATGTTTTTGCTTCATGCACTGAAAGCAGTTGGGCGACGCTCCTCCGCCATAGCGGAGTAGCCGCCACTGCAAAGAGGGTACCCATTCATGCTTTCTACGCTCATCTGCTGGTGCTCATGATCCAGCGGGCTATAGAAAATATATCATAAACTACGCTACCTAATTTCATAACCTATAAACAAAATTCTAAACTATACATGGACCCATTCATGAACCTGATATATTTGGGCCTACTGAATCAGGTGGTCAAATAAATCTATATACACATTATTTACAACCTATAAACATTTTATACATTTGCAGAAAGAATATTGTCATTAGAATAAAACCCAACCATTTAAACGACCACCATAGGCGACATGATCTAGCTTAAAGGTAACCTATACTTCTAAATAACCAAGACCAGCTTGTTTGTCAAAAGTAAGATTTTATTTTCTAAATAATAGTATATATGTTGTAAGTTTTATAAATGAAATTTATTTGCAATAAAGCAAGCATGATGGTAAGAAATAAGAAAAGTACAATTTAAGCAATTGAATCAATTTAAAGAAATTATATGAAGTTTAGCATTTCTAAAACCTATTTCCCTAACTGAGCTAAATAGACAGAAATTAAAGTTCTTTGAGGATTCTTACGTGCTCCACGCAAAGTCCAGCAGCACATCACCCTCATCGGAAAGTCAGAAAGCAGCAGCCAGCCCAACCCTAAGGGCATGACTTTTTATACCTTTCTACGCTAACTAAACTAGCAAAGGAAAGTTTTCAGAAATACTCGACGTCCCATTGGCTGAAAGTGACAAGTGACATGTCACCCGATTCTTAAAAAGTTCCACAAAATCATGTCTTACAAAGACCATTGTCTCTTCCACGTGAAGCCAGAGGCTTCCTGCTATTGCAACTTTGTAACAGGTCATCCTCGCAGCTTCCATAGCTTTTCAGAGCAACTTCCGCGGATGCCAAGTTAAGGACTGACAAAAAGTTCACTTTCGACCTTGGCCATGTCCGACAGAATGATGTCAGCTCATCAGTTTTTGCTTTGTGAATGTAGCTTCAATAAACGTTTTAATTCAGAATGGGCGTCTCGTGACTTTCTGCAGAAATATGGATTAGCTCTTTTTGTGCGGCTCAAATAGTTAGGCCTCAAAAGCAGGCAACTTATGATTTCTAGTATAAAACAAACACAAGAAAGTATTAATGTAAGAAATAAAGTATATTCTGTATCCACCCCATGGTTTATTAAATAATTAACCCACCCGATTAATCAAAATGTTACCTAGCCATTGCAAACAAATAAAGCAGCGTTTATATTTACCAGTCTCCGTTTTTCTATGAGACCCATATGCACCTAGAATAGTAGAAATGACATCACACAGACAAGAAAAAGCAAAACAAGCACATGCTTATTTTAAGTATGCAGCAGTTAGTAATGACAAAAACGAAAACAATAAATTATTTTATTATTTTGCACGAACAAAAAGATGCAACAAATATGCACGTTTATGAGCACACATGTTAGTCCCCCCCACGTGTAAAGTTTAATCTAGGTTGTATTAGCACGACATATCACAAATCATTAATAATTTTATTCATGTTATGGAAATGTGACTTTGCGAGTTTAAACAAAATTTTGTTTTCTATCTCGCTCCATCAACTCCCTCATCTGGTGATTAACAAATCACCACACCAGCACTCAAAATTTTGGTAAATTTAATTTATAAGAAATCGATTCAAATTCATTGTATTAGTAAACCTAAAAGTCTGTTTCAGCATAATCCTTGCAATTAACATGACGCTCTCTATGTAACTCCTGCAACTCAATCTCCCTTTCCTCTTCTTTTCTGAGTTTATAAATTCTCTTCTTTTCTCTCAAATGCTTCTTTCTTTTATGCAACAAACATCCTACTTTAGTCAAAATAAAAATGAATATAATTATAATCAAAGGTGCCAGAATCTTGCCAAGAATTGAACTTCCGATATTATGAAACCAGTTTTTAATTGCTTGAAACCTATTTGAAAGTTTCCCAGTAAAATCTTCTTCTTCTAAAGGAATTATTTCAGAATGCATTTGTGTAATATTCTTAATATACATTTCAATATTTTTACTTTCATCTGGTATATATGTACAGCAATGTTGGACATGTAAAATGCCACAGACTCCTCCCTCCTTTGCTAAGAGTATGTCTAAAGCAAGACGGTCTTGAATTACCATGGATCTAATTGCAATAACTTCAACATTCACTAATTGAAATCCATCAGCAGTTTCAGTTGATAATCTATCAACTATAGTGGACAATTTTCTGATTCTCCCTGCATTTAGGGTTATACCAACAAAAGGTATTACAGCTTGAAAAATATCTCCCAGAACTTCAGTAAAAGTTTCTCTTTTAGCTCTATTTACATAATTATGGATTTTAAATAATCCTTCTGAATCTCTGTCAACATGAAACACTTTAGGAAAAACAATTCCCACATAACAAGTTCCATACCAATGGTCTGGAAGGTTGTAGTAGGCTTTGTCACCACAAACAAAATAAATTCCAGGAAAGATAGGATCTTTTCCACCTTTAAATCCCCAACCTCCCATAATCTGATAAGTATCTTCACAGTTGCTTGCACCTACAAAATAATTATCAAAAAGTGTGTTATCTCTTCTAATGCAAAGCTTTCCACTAACAGGTTTGTCTATGTGAATTGCAATATTTTCAAGCATTTTGCCATTTAGTTTCTCATCCTCTTTTTGCCAGAATGATGACTTAGTCTGCTTGACTAATTCATTTCTCTTATAAATTGCTCTTCTCTCCTCAACCATATTCAGAAATTTCTTCCCTTCAGCACTTAATTTACATGTTAGATTATTCTTGTAAGCATACTCATAAGTGAGTTCATTAGTAACAAGGAAATATTCTCTCAATTGTTTAGCTTTCTTATGCTTATTTAAAGCATTATCAATCTTGACATTAGCAAAAATCTCATCATAATTTGAATAGTAATATTCTAAACGACCAGTTTGATAAAATAAACTAGTTAATACACTACATGTAACAGCATAAGTGAGAGGAAGCATATTATATGTTACTCCCTCAGAAACAGAAGCGGGTAACTTAACGCATACATAACAATCCTTTGCATCCATTACCTTTACATATTCACTCAAAAGCTTTGTGAAAGTATTACTTGAAAAATCACCTATTGATTTATCTTGATGAATGTTAGGCTGATGATCAATTACTTTTGCAGATGCACTATGTTTAGTTTGGCTAACTAGAGCTTTGCTTGTTATGTTAACTTTGTGTAATTCTCTATTCATTTCTAAAGGTATGATCACAGCTAGTACCAACCAGAGCAGAACTAAAATGAGCAGACACACCAGAGTCATCTTACAGCATCTTTTAAAAACAGAGCATTTTGAAGTGCTCTCCTTAATGTAAGGCATTTTTAGGTTAGTTTTAGCCTCAAAAATAAAATTAAAAATAAATTTTAAAATTTATATACACCCCCCTTTTAAAATATATTTTTCTTTTATAACCCTAAACAAGATTTCTTCGACCTTATGTCATACATAAGTTTTCTTCTACTAGACAGTTTTTCTTCGACCTTGTGTCAACTAACAGGATTTCTTCAGCCTTATGCCAATTTAATAAATTTGTACTTCAATCATTGTCACTAATTTCTTGGATTTCGTTTTCTTCTTCACTACTATCATATATGTCTATAACAGGTGGAATTACTAAGTAAGTCCACTCAGGAGACTTGTATTTCTGGTTTGGTCTAATTATTCTCTTCCCTTTTCTTGATATCACTTCTATTTTCCTCCCAACTCCAACTTCTTTTCCAGGACTCTTTTGACTACTTATTTCTTCAACTTGTTCTATTGGCTTTTTGATTAATCTCACTCTCAACCTTCCACCAGGCCAGAAGTCTGCTTTTCTCACGTACTTTTTCTTTGGTTCAGAATTATTTGATTCTGACTTCCAAGTCCTTTTCTTTCCGTTTTCACTTCCACCTTCCACGTCACTTTCTTCAGTTTCGTAGTCTGAAATTTCAATTGACTCAGGAACTTCTCTATTCGGCAATTTCACTCCTTCAGGAACTTCGCTTTGTCTTCCATCACTGGTACTCGGTAATTCGTTCTCTTCCTCTTCCTCAATTACCTCTAGCTTCCCAGATTTCGGATTTTTGTTCCTTACTTCAGAGCTTGTTCTCTGCCTTTCGATACTCTCCTGGTCTGAAACTTCTTTTGGTTCAGCTTCTTTGTCTTCAATATAGACAACCGAATCCTCAGTTATCTTTCCTTTTAACAGATTCTCTTCACCTTCAGAATCTATTTCAATTATTTCTAAGTCTTTTCTTGTCAGATTTCCATTCACTGGCACAGTTTCCAGATGTCGACTTTCTTGTCGATCTTCAGAATCTGGAATTACTTCACCTTCTGTTCTGTCTTCTGCTTCAGAATCAGAGTCATCTGTGGTATCACTTTCAACATCAGAATTCTCAGGAGTTGGTATTGGAATAGTATGACTTGGATGAATCCAGCGCTTCAATCCTCTGCACTTTACAGCATTAGTAGTGATCAAGATTACCTGCCTAGGTTTCTGCCATCTAGGGGATAGACAATTCCTCCTCCGATGTACTTTTGTTCTGACCCAGTCTCCAGGTCTCAGATCATGTGTCAAAACTTTGTCATTTGATTGTGCTTCAGTTCCCACCTGATTAGATACAGAAGTTACCATATCAGATAACCTTTTACAGTAATCTAAAATTGCACTGTCATTTATGCTCAACAGTTTACCTACAGGTACAAAAGCTTGCCTCATAACTCTTCCCATCAAAATTTCATGAGGACTCAAACCTGTCTTTTTATCTGGTGTACTTCTTATTGACATCAAAACAAGTGGAAGAGCATCAGTCCACTTCACTCCTGTCTCTAGACACATTTTCCCAATTCTGTTTTTGATAGTTCCATTTATTTGTTCAACTACACCTGATGCCTCTGGTCTGTATGCACAGTGTATTTTCTGCTCAATACTCATAGCTTCGCAAATTAACTTCAACAGTTTGTTATCAAAATGACTTCCTCCATCACTCTCAATAGTAACTGGAAAACCGTACCTTGGGATGATTTCTCTGAGCATTAGTTTTGCTACTGTAATTGAATCACAATGTCGTGTAGGAAAAGCCTCTACCCACCTTGAGAACAAGCATACAATTACAAGTACATATTTCAAACAGTTGTGTAATGGCATTTCAATGAAATCTATTTGTAACCTGGTAAAGGGACCACCCTCTCGACCAATTATTCCTGTCCCTACCACTGATTTTCTGTTTGGATTCATTTGTTGGCATGACAAACACCTTTGACAAAAAGATTCTGCAATGGTTCTAAACTTGGTATTGAACCATGTTTCTTTAAACAGTCTGACCATAGAATCTCTTCCTAAATGTGCAGGACCATGATATAATCTGGCCATGTCAGAAATCATGCAATTTGGTAAAACTACTCTGCCATCTTTGTAAACCCACACTCCATCTTCATCACGTTGTCTACAATCTGATCTTAACCACTGGTCTTTTTCTTCATCATCTGCTTCGTTTTGTAAATCTCTAATCTCATTCCATGTTTCTACAACAGTTGTTAGCATTAATGAATTTGAATCAGTTTCTGTACTTCTATTCCGATTGTAAGAATAATTTTTCCTTGCGCAGTACTTTGCTGTTTCATCTGCGAAGGCATTTCCTTTGGAAATATAATCAGTTCCTCTAGTGTGTGCTGCACACTTGACTATGGCAATTTCTTTTGGCAATTGTATTGCTTCAATTAATCTTCTAATGAAAACTGCATTTTTAATTGGTGATCCTGTTGATGTCATGTATCCTCTCTGTGACCAGAGTTGTCCATAATCATGCACAACTCCGTACCCATACTGACTATCAGTAATGATGGTAACTCTTATATCTTTTGATATTTCACATGCACGAATTAAAGCAATCAATTCAGCCACTTGTGCTGAACGAACTCCTTCAAGACATGATGCTTCTTCAACATCTTCGACTGTACAAACTGAGTATGAAGCTTTCAAGACACCACCTTCGGATCTTAAGCATGAGCCATCTACAAAATAGACAAAATCCGATTCAGGCAAAGGTCTGTCTTTGATGTCTTTTCTTGGTTTTGTGCAGAATTCCATGACATCTAAACATTCATGTTCTGTCTCGATGTCATCAACAATTTCAGAATCAGGCAGTAATGTAGAAGGATTCAGATTCAAACATCTTGAAATCGAAACATTATCTGCTCCCAGTATGATTTTCTCATACTTTGTCAATCTGCTACTTGTTAAATGTTGAGTCTTACCTCTTGTCAGTAATATTTCAACTGAATGAGGCACAAAAACTTTTACAGGAAATCCCATAATGATTCCTTCACTTTGTTCAAGACTGATACTTGTAGCTGCCACTGCTTTTAAACAACCTGGTAATGCTTTTGCAATTGGATCAAGAACTGCAGAGAAATATGCAATAGGTTTCTTTAGGTTCCCATGTCTCTGAATTAACACAGATAATGCACATCCTTCTCTCTCACTGCAATACAGTTCAAAATCTTTCTCATAATTTGGCATACCCAAAGCAGGAGCTTGGCATAAGCTCTTTTTCAAGTTTTCAAAAGATTCCATCTCAACATCATTGAGAATAATTGGATCTTTTACATCTGATTTGGTCAGTCTTTGTAGTGGTTTCGCAATTACTGAAAATCCACTTATCCATTGTCGACAGTAACCTACCATTCCCAAGAACATTCTGACCTGTCTTTGTGTTCTTGGCGGTAACATTGCTTGAATCATTTTTATTCTCTCTATTGTTACTTGTCTTTTTCCTTTTGCAATTCTGTGACCAAGATATTTCACTTCCTGTTTGCAAAACTGTAGTTTTGCTGGGGACACTTTATGTCCTTCTTCTGCAAGGCGATTTAACAGAATTATTGTGTCTGTTACACAATTTTCTCTTGTCTTTGCAGCTATTAACAAATCATCAATATACTGCACCAACGTAGACCTACCTGGTAAGTCTAAATCTTCTAATGATCTTTTTAACAGTTCGTTAAAGATTGAAGGACTTTCTGTATAGCCCTGAGGGATTCTTGTCCATCCAAGGGTCTTACCTTGGAATCTGAAAGCAAAGATTTCATAACTGTCTGGGTGTAGAGGAACAGTAAAGAATGCATTGCAAAGGTCAATGACTGTGTACCATTCAGCATCATATGGAATTTGAAATAGAATTACTGCTGGATTTGGAACTACAGGACAACATGGAATAACAATTTGATTAACCTTTCTCAAATCTTGTACGATCCTAAATGTTCCGTTAGCCTTTTTAACTCCCATAATTGGTGAATTACAAGAGCTACTCTTCATTTCTTTCAATACACCTTGCTTGATTAATTTTTCAATTACAGGTGTAATACCTTCAATTGTCTCTGTTTTCATTTTATATTGTGGAGTGTTTGGAAATTCTATTCCCTGCTTCAATGCAATTTTAACAGGATCTACGTTTTTCATCAGACCCATCTCATTCCCAGTAAAATCCCATATTTCAGATTTCACTGTTTCTTTTAGCTCTTCAGGTAAATCTTTTTCTTCAAATGCAGGAAACAATTTTGTTTCTTCTGCTTCCATCATCATCATTGTCATTCTGTACAAACCATCTTCCTCCATTGTTTGTAACTCAACTCCTTCAGGAGAACAATATATTCTGCAATTCATTTTACATAGGATGTCCCTACCTAATAGATTTACTGGACTACTATTACAAACCACAAATCTGTGTTTGTCTCTGTAATTTCCAATTTCTACTGGTACTGGATCAGTTAAGTCTGTTTTAATTTGCTGATTACTTACTCCGACAACTTGGATGGTATCCCCAGAGAGAGGTAGGTTTTCAATTTCCACTGATCTAACAGTAGAACGGGTAGCACCAGTGTCCACTAGAAAAGTGATGTCTACATCATTAACTTTCCCGTTTACATAAGGACCAGACTGGTCAACCTCAAGAGTGGCTCCAACAACACACTCTTCCTCCTCTCTCGGGCACCGTCAGCAATAATCATCAGAATCACTGTCTTGGCTTTCTGTTAATAAAAATTGTTGTGAAGCATTTTGCATTTGAACCCTTTGCTGCTTTTGCTGTTTTTGTGGTTTTATTACCTGTTCACATCCCTGAAATCCCACGTTTGGATTATATTTTTGAACTCCCCCACAATTCGGAAAAGGTGGTTGTGGCAACTGGTCCTGTCGATTATTCACCTGTTGTTGTTGCTGTTGTTGTAATTGTCGCTGAATATTAAATTCATTTAACCCCTGTTGCATCTGTAGCTGTTGCTGCACGTTAACACCATTCTGCATCTGTGGATTCAATAAGGGATTCTTTAAGTTTCTAGGAGGATGAGGACACTCGTCCCTCCAATGTCCAATTTCGCCACAATTAAAACAAGGTAATCTTTGTTTCAGTTCTTCTATCTTTGGGCTAAATTTCTTTTGGAAATTATTACCTTTAAACTTTCCTTGTATTTGGTTCGTATTTCCAGTTTGTACAAAATTAGCGTTCTTATTTCCCATGCTGGCAATCTGTTGCTCAGCTACCTTTACCTGTGCCCACATGGCTTTCTCCTTTAACTTCTTCTGTTTTACTTCTAATTCATCGCTACAATATTTTGCTTTTCTCAGAATATCATCTATAGATAGTGCTTGCCATCCGACAATACTAGTTCTGATCATTTCTCCAATTTCAGGTTTTAGTCCATAAACAAATCTATAGATAAAATGACTCATGTCTTTCTCATCTAATTTTTCATAACCACTGTATTGTTTAAAGATTAACAGTAGTCTTTCATAAAAAGAATGAACTGATTCTTTTGTTTCCTGCTCTGTTCTTTCTATTTTAACCCAATCAACTTCTTTGGGTGGAATTTTGTTTTTCATCCAAACAATTACTTTCTCATAAAAATCCATTACAAGTGGATTTGGGGCACCTGTTTCTTTGATTCGCTCAGGTTCTGTTTTTGGCCAACTAATAGATATTTTACATTCTGTCCAAAGATCAGATGGAACAACAATGTCAAAAAATCCATCCAAATCAATCCACAGAACTTTTGACACTTTGATAAATCTATCGACTTGTCTGTACCACTCAACAGGTTTCTCTCTTAATTTTGGAAAATCATTTGTAAATAACAGAATGTCTTGTCTCGACCATGGGACATGAACATATCCTCCACCTGCAACTTCTCTCATTGGAAATTGTTTTGACAATTTTTCTAACCTTTCATCTTCCTTCCTTTTAGTCCATTTCACTCTCCATTTGTTCAGTTCTCCTAGCTTTTTGATATAGACAATTAAATCTTTAATGTGAACTATTCTTCCCATTGAGTTCAAACTCTCAATGTCGCTTTCTGAGAAATCTAATCTATAATGTTTTGCAAAATTCTTTTGTTTACTCACATCGATTTCAAGTTCTGCAGCTAGATCCTCTAATTGATCATATTTATTTTTCGTTTTCCATTGAATACTTTTGCAAATGAATAATAGTTCATCATCCCGATAGTAATTTAAACTATCTGGGCCAATTGTTCCAATTATTAATTCTTCTATATTCGCTTTTAATTTGGCCACATCAAGCTTTGGTGTAGTTACCCTGACTTCAGGACTTCCTACATCTGACATAGCACCCATTGGTGTTTTTGGAGATAAATCCTCATTAAAGGTTAAATCAGGCATTCTCGATCTAGAAGTGTTTAATTCTGTCAATTCTGAATAAGATTTTTCAGCAGGCTTTTGAATTTCTGTATTTAAAGGAATAGTTAATCCAGTTTTGTTTGTATTTCTTTGATCAAATACAGGCTGAACAGGACCTATTGTTACTGGAACTGTAACAGCTTCCATGCCTTTTGTCATTCTTTTGATTAATTCTTCTTTAGACCTTAAGTATTCATTATAATCATCATCCTCAACATTTCTTGTCTCTCTTGTATAATCTTTTGGAGGTTCCCTTGCTCTTGGAGTCATTGAAAAATGTCTACCCTCATTTCGAGCATTCTCAAATTCTGATCTTCTAGGAGTTTCAGTGATTTCACAATTATTTGGATAAAGTTTAGGAGCTTCATTAATTGGAGGTGCACTCGGTGAAGATTCAGTAGAAACCACCGGAGTAGACCATGATCTAGGAGGTCTCAAAGGCTGATTAGGCTGTTTCTTTCTAGCAGTTGTATATATTTCTTCCATGACTGCATCCTCAGATTCACTTTCCATAGATTTTCCTGTAGGAGAACCCATTACCATTTCATGAATTAAGTACAATCCTTCACTCATGTTTCCCTGTCTCCACATTCGTAATCTATCTTCATGAGTTTCTCTTTTCCATGATGGATTTTTAGAAGGTCTTTTAATTCCACTAGCTTCTCTTTGTAACTGATACATCTCATCTTCCCACTCAACTAAAGCTTCAAATTGAGTTGGTCTCGGTTTTGGAACAAGAGCATTCATTTTCTCTCGTAAGTTTCTTAAAACTCTTACATTAAATGAACCATCATCAGGCCAAGCCAAAACACCATCGTTTTTAGTATAACGTTTCCAACTGTCGAACCATAAGACAGTATGATATCCGTATTCACCTTCCATGTATGCTGCAGGTGTTTTATACTTATGAAGTAGTTTACCACCTCGCGTTTCGATTTTCTTGTCAGGTGAAAATAAATTCTTAAATTTCTGAAATAATGTTGTCTTTTTCTCAACATGTTTAAAATGATAACTCATTTTCAAAAGTAAAATTTAATTCACAAAATCGTTCGTAAAATATTTCCGGGATGTTCCGCAAAACAACCAATCCGTGCGCGAAATACACTAACAAGCCAATGGCAGTTGAGCTGCGTCACTTTTCAGCTCGACCAATAATTTTGGAGATTTTCCTAAGGACCAATCAGCTCACAGGCCGTCAGAGACTCAGGAGCCAATCAGAATACAGCTTGTGACGTAGGTCACCCAATCCCAGCGCGGCTCTGTGACGTACACAGCAGCTGCGGTTTCTCGTTTCTCACTCCTGGCGCTTACCCCTCCTTCACAAAATCTTTTCACAGCGCCATTTTAAGAACACTTTTCGGTGTAAATTAATTCTTAACAATCACTTATAAAGACAACATCTGTTCGTTTCACTAATTAGGATAGTTTACATACATTCAAGTATCCACACTTCGGAATAGACGGCGCTATTCACACTAAGGATAATATTCAATTGTTAGTAGAGTAACCTTACCCCACCCTTCTAGCAAGTATAATTATGAACTCGCTTTGCTCTGAACCCACCGCGAAGTGAAAGTTCTAAGAGTTCCACTTGAACATAAAATACAACTCAAACTCGCACTTTTACACGGAAAATTCCCTAAATTCAAACACACACAAAATCCGTACAGGACTCTCACCTGTTTATAGAAATCATGCACCGTTAGCAAAATAACGACGTTATCCGTACAGGGCTCTCACCTGTTTATAGATATGAAACATGTACCCGTACAGGACTCTAACCTGTTTATAGATAATCATGCACCGACGTTAAATTTTACCCTTCACTCAAGCTCGGATATAACTAATACTCTCATCACAGTGAGTTTTATGGAAGGCGCTTTGTCCCTATTCTCATGCTGCTTTGATTTCTTAGAAAATCCTCACTATACAAGAATCAGACCTAGCCCTAAAACTGTGCTGCTCGGCGACAACACTATGGTACACGGCGATACCTCTTGTGATACTCGGCGATATCACTACAAACGAACAGATGGCTTGCGTGACTAATTTCTCGCCACACAATCTATACCGGTATAGCTTACAGATAGGCACGAAAAACGAACTTAACAAGTGTTAAAACATCAATCCTATTTGCATACCATGACGCAATCCTTAGCAACCAACATGTTACCTTGGTTACCCCTTAGCAACCATCAATTTCTGCTACCAGATAATTGATCCAGCGGGCTATAGAAAATATATCATAAACTACGCTACCTAATTTCATAACCTATAAACAAAATTCTAAACTATACATGGACCCATTCATGAACCTGATATATTTGGGCCTACTGAATCAGGTGGTCAAATAAATCTATATACACATTATTTACAACCTATAAACATTTTATACATTTGCAGAAAGAATATTGTCATTAGAATAAAACCCAACCATTTAAACGACCACCATAGGCGACATGATCTAGCTTAAAGGTAACCTATACTTCTAAATAACCAAGACCAGCTTGTTTGTCAAAAGTAAGATTTTATTTTCTAAATAATAGTATATATGTTGTAAGTTTT
This sequence comes from Lissotriton helveticus, assembly GCF_964261635.1. Lineage (NCBI taxonomy): Eukaryota > Metazoa > Chordata > Amphibia > Caudata > Salamandridae > Lissotriton > Lissotriton helveticus. Next base: position 1,149,394,359 of record NC_136069.1, read on the forward strand.
ATAAATGAAATTTATTTGCAATAAAGCAAGCATGATGGTAAGAAATAAGAAAAGTACAATTTAAGCAATTGAATCAATTTAAAGAAATTATATGAAGTTTAGCATTTCTAAAACCTATTTCCCTAACTGAGCTAAATAGACAGAAATTAAAGTAAAGTTCTTTGAGGATTCTTACGTGCTCCACGCAAAGTCCAGCAGCACATCACCCTCATCGGAAAGTCAGAAAGCAGCAGCCAGCCCAACCCTAAGGGCATGACTTTTTATACCTTTCTACGCTAACTAAACTAGCAAAGGAAAGTTTTCAGAAATACTCGACGTCCCATTGGCTGAAAGTGACAAGTGACATGTCACCCGATTCTTAAAAAGTTCCACAAAATCATGTCTTACAAAGACCATTGTCTCTTCCACGTGAAGCCAGAGGCTTCCTGCTATTGCAACTTTGTAACAGGTCATCCTCGCAGCTTCCATAGCTTTTCAGAGCAACTTCCGCGGATGCCAAGTTAAGGACTGACAAAAAGTTCACTTTCGACCTTGGCCATGTCCGACAGAATGATGTCAGCTCATCAGTTTTTGCTTTGTGAATGTAGCTTCAATAAACGTTTTAATTCAGAATGGGCGTCTCGTGACTTTCTGCAGAAATATGGATTAGCTCTTTTTGTGCGGCTCAAATAGTTAGGCCTCAAAAGCAGGCAACTTATGATTTCTAGTATAAAACAAACACAAGAAAGTATTAATGTAAGAAATAAAGTATATTCTGTATCCACCCCATGGTTTATTAAATAATTAACCCACCCGATTAATCAAAATGTTACCTAGCCATTGCAAACAAATAAAGCAGCGTTTATATTTACCAGTCTCCGTTTTTCTATGAGACCCATATGCACCTAGAATAGTAGAAATGACATCACACAGACAAGAAAAAGCAAAACAAGCACATGCTTATTTTAAGTATGCAGCAGTTAGTAATGACAAAAACGAAAACAATAAATTATTTTATTATTTTGCACGAACAAAAAGATGCAACAAATATGCACGTTTATGAGCACACATGTTAGTCCCCCCCACGTGTAAAGTTTAATCTAGGTTGTATTAGCACGACATATCACAAATCATTAATAATTTTATTCATGTTATGGAAATGTGACTTTGCGAGTTTAAACAAAATTTTGTTTTCTATCTCGCTCCATCACTCATTAACAAAGTTACATAATATTTGTTACATGACTGGTATGTATATAACACAGTTTTGCCATTGACTAGGCCTATTAGCTGGTAGCTGTCTCCATTAACACAATGCCCCCCTTTTAACAGCTCTAATCTCCTCTACTCTGAACCCTTCCAGTTTCCATCATACCTCACTTTTTCATCCCCTACGAAAACTATTTTTGTCACCGTTACTTCTATCATCATGCAGCTATCCAGTTGGTGAAGGGGGAGAAAGGAATGCAGATGTTAAACACCACAGCATGGTGCTGATTCCTGATGCCAGGCGAATGAACATGCAAGACCATATGCTTGATTCACAGAAGTTTGCCTGTGACTAGATGCGAGTTACTCTTGTAGTTCTTCTAGGGCTAATTCAGGAGGGTAAATCTACATGCAGATATTTCTGCCTCCTTTAATTATGTTGTCCTGCGCTTAGACTTATTTCTCAGTCTAAATGCAGTTCACAAACTCTGGAGATTTTGCTCAGTAGGACTATACTACCCGCCCCTTTGCTTTTGGAAGTTAGCACATTTAGCTCCAAATATTACCGTAAAGTTATTACTAGTAACTTTCTGGCATATTCTAGGTGCACATCATCCATCAGTTGTTTGGCATAGGGTATGGGGCGAACTCGGCCTATGCTATGTAGAACTACACATTGAAAACAATAGGGAAATTAGCATCAACTGAAGGAATAAAAGACCTGACAAACATTACTCCTGGATTCACATAATTGAAGTCCACACCCAGGAGTTTAACCTCTTCAACTTGTGCTGCGAGACATTTTAGATCTAGCAGTCGCCCAAATTTGTGTTGGGTGTTTGTGACATAGTGTGTTGTGACGCCTTTGTTTTGTATTGCAGCATTTATATAGCGCTTGCTACCCCTATGTGTGGCACTGAAGCGCTTGCCTACACGAGTAGCATGCTGCACCAAGCTGGGAGTGTGGTTGAAAGGATGTTTTTGTTATAATCCTATGTAGGAAGTATTTCCATGTAGTGGAGTGCATTGATCACGAGGTGCGGTTATCGTGTTATGGGACGTAGTGGGTTGGATGATGAAGTGTAAGAGCCAGGCGTGCAGTTTTATGGTTTTTATTATGCTGTTAGCTTCGAACAGGTCGTCATGTCCTTTATGCGATTTCATAAGCTATAGTCTGCTTAACTTGTCACTGCATTGGGTTGTCCAGTCTGAGATGTTGTGTATAGCTGTTGTCCTATGCTGGTGTGGATGGAGGGAAAGATAAGGGGGAGATTTGTAGGGATGGGCATTTTTATTATCATCCAAAATCTTAGTGTCTGTGTGAGATGTTTATAAGTGGTCAGATTGTATAGATATTTGGTACCTACAGTGAACAGACTATATTAAAGTCCTCAAAGTGTCCAGTCTATGTGACAGATCATGCCTGTTCATTGGTGGTGATTGTTTTTTGGCTGTACTTAGCTGGTGATGGACCACCCTCATTGCAGATATGTATTGTGTGAATTTAATAGGTATAAGTTACAATTTGTTGTTGACGGCTGCATATTCTGGTTTTGGTATTATTGTTGGAAATAGCTGGTATATATTTAAGTACATAACTATATAATGCCACTGGGAACCATAGGTCAGCCTTTCTTTGCATATGTGCTGTAATGAAAGCAGTTTGCTGGTAAGTTGTTTGTATTTGTTGGGTTGTAAGTTGAGGATTGCTCTTGAGGGTGTGAATATTTTCTTGGCTCTGTTGCCGGAATGGAGGTGGTGCAGTTATCCTTCTGGGAAATAGCCAATTTTCAATTCTCTATGAAAGTGTATTTTCTACTGGGTGCCTCTAATGCTAGCTGGTAGTGAGTTCTAGAGCTTGGCGGCTTGTACTGAGAAAGCAGTGCCTCCTGCTGATTTCTTATGATAAGTTGGTATGATAAGTGGTGCAAGCCTGGAGCGCAGTTATCTGTTTGGTTCGTATTGCTTGAATTTAACTTGTAGTTATAGTGGTCCTTTTCCTTGGGAGGCTCTATGGACAGGTGGAGTTTCTCAACCATTGCACTACTAGCTATAGGTAGCTAGTGGTGCGATTGCAGTACTGAAGTCATGTGTTCTCTTAGGTGAAGATTGAGAAGAAGCCTTGCATCAGCATTTTGGATGAGTTTTATTTTGTGTATACTTAATGCGGGTACGCCATTGTATAGGTTGTTTGCATAGTCCAGCTTGGAGATTACAAGCATGAGAATGGCTTGTAGTTTTATGTTGGTATGCAAGGTATGGGAAGATGAGACTGTGTTTTCATCGTGTAGAAGGCACTCTTTGTGACATTGTTTGCATGAGATATCAATGATGGGTCTGAATCCATGGTTACTCCTGAATTTCTAACTTCTCTTGATGTTGAAGGGGCTTCAAGTTCCTTAGGCCATATGGTGGTAGGCTGGTGTTTTTGCCATTGCCTGCATGTCATAATCTCAGTCTCTTCTGTATTGAGCTTTAGATGGTTTTTCATCATCCATGTGTTTATGGCATTAAGGAAGTCCGTAGTATGTAGAGGTCTTTGGGGCTATCCACATTTTTAAATGATTTGAGTGCCATCTGCATAGTTGTAACGGGTGAGGTTGTAGTATTTAATATGATTTGGTTATGGGTGTTTGGTAGATGTTCAATAATAGAGGGGATATGTTGGACCCTTTAGGAATTCTACAGTGTTGTGTGTGAGGAGGTGACATGAAAGTGGGTAAGTAGATTACACTTTGTATGTCTGTGAGTAGACAACAGTCCATTTTAAAGCATTTTCACGAATCTTTGCTGGTGCGTGTGGTAGTGGGAAGTGTCAAATGCAGCTGATAAACCCAGAAGTAATATGGCAGCTACTCCTGTTTTTGTCCACTGTCAGTTTTAGATCATTGTAGATGGACATGAGGGCTGACTCTGTGCCTCTGCCTGCTCTGAAACCGGACTGTTGGTCTGACAGTACCCCATCCTGTTTGATTAAGTGAGAGTTGTATAAACGCAGATTTATCAAAAAATGTTTTAGGAGAATGATAATGGACTGTAGTTTGCTGGATCAGATAAGATGAGTTTTTTCTTTTTGATGCGAGGCCTAATGTAGGAGGTTTTGAGGTCAGGTGGGAAAAAACATAGTTCCAGGGACTTGCTGAGTAGGCATCTGTGTACTTTGCTTACATAGGTTGAGCGAAATATATCTTTAAAGATTCTAGGTGGCACTGGGTCTGGTGATCCTGATGGTTTGGCTGAAATGCTAATATAGAGGAAATGTTTTTGTGGCAGGGTTGTGAAGGTATGCTCTTGATGCGAATTTTTTTGTTATCTTTTTGCCCAGTGGAGTGGAGATCAGTAGTCTACGTTGTGTTTGTCTTCTGGCCACGTTTACTGAGGTTATTGCAAGGTGAGTGAGTTGCTGGATGTCTAGTTTTTTTCCATTGTGTGTACGAGTGTTTGTTGTTGGTGTTTGCTGTCTTTGAAATGTTATTGATAAGGGTGCGCATCTTGAAGGGGATGATGATACAGTCACTCCTTCGTACAGAGGAGTTGTCTGTAACTCTGGTTTGTCCTAAGGGTGCAAATACGATATCTATTGTGTATTCTGAGCAGTAAGTTGGGCCAGAAATTATTTGTTGTCGGTTGAAGGCTCCAAAGTTGGTTGTGAAAAGCCCCATATTGACATCTAGAATGTATAGGTTTGGGTGGTCCAAATGAGTGGTGATTACATCAAGTAGGACATCTTTAAACTTGCCAATGCTGCATGGTGGTCTATATTTTAAGAGTAAGGAATAGATAATAGCGGAGTGGGATGACGTCTTATCAATGCATCCTTGTGAGGTTACAAGAAGTCAATCAAATAGTGCAGTTTACTTGTACCAATAAGAATATTCCCCTCTGTGCATTAAAACTGAAAAGGATTTCTATACCTGTTCCAGGTGCACCTGCTTGGTAGGAAGCATCAATACGGTTATTTTTAAATTCTAAGCAAAGGTTGGTTTTTAATCAGCCACAGTTAGACTTGTTTTCATTTTTAAAATAAAATCAAATATAACCATTTTATTAGATTATCAAGGCCAGACCTATGTATTACCTTTGCCCATGCCTGTTCTGTTGCCTTCCAACCCAGAAGGTTTGAGATGTAATACATTGGGTAAACCTGACCTTATCTTTGCACTGGGAACGTTTTTGTTTTCGAGACTGCATCGGACTGAATAAACTCGACAGTCCAGTCACTGTTTTCACAAAGGGAAGATTTCCTTTTCGCCCTTCAGTGCTGCTCATTGTTTTCACCTTGGGAACTGGTACAATGTCACCCTCCTTCAATAGTGTGTGGCAGGCAGAAATACTGGTTCGGTTGTCTTTTGTGTTGTTACTTTCCTTACATAATTACTCGGCTCTTGCCCCTGAAATGAACATTCCTATCTTCAGATTATGTATGATGAGTTGCACAGAATTAATTTCTAAAGTGGGATTCATTGATTTTTACGTGCAGGTAAATCTGCATACCACTGCCTGCATTTCTGGGGCTCCGTGCTGTATGAATGTTTAAATTATTGCTAGGAGAGTGTGCTATCTGTTCTTGATAAAATTGTTACCTTCCAGTACAGGTTTGTAGCTGAGGCGGGCCGATCTTTGTGTGCAAAGAACTGTATCGGAGGGGGAAATGAAGATCAGTCCATTGCTAGCAGCTGGTATCTCCTTCACATCTCATTCGAGCCTTTGAAGGGCTTTGCGTAGCGCATCCATTGAAGCCTTATTCCACTATCCGGTGCAAATGTAAAAATATCCAAACGTACATGCTTTACTGATGCTGACTCTAACCATGAGGAAGACGCACCAAAGCTATGACACCTAAACTGACAAATACACACACCCCTAAGTCTCTCTCACCACCCAAAGTTTATTTAGTCCATAGAAAAAATGGATGCATTTGTTTTAGTACAAGGTACCTTAGATGCGTCAAAAATAAAAGAATGTGCCAGGGCCTGGGGGCGTGAGGTGCTGGAAAAGCAAAGCATCTGTTCCTTACTACACAGAGGATATGATGTGTTGTGTCCTTACTACCACTGGAGGTGATGCCTCAGTTCCTTACTGCCACTGGATTTGGCACCACTTGGCAAGTCAGGACTCGGCAGAAGAGCCGAGGCACTGGTAGATGGAGTTTTGTCCCTGAGGCTTCTTAACAGGAGGCAAGCACCCACACTACCCTTGGAGAACCTTGGAAGCAGGATGTAGAACACAAAGTTAAGTCCTTTCACTTCCAAAACAGAGACAGTAGGCCAGCACAATAAAGCAACAGACAGAATAGCAGTCCCCCCTACAGCATCCAGCTCTTCTTCCTGCAGAATGTCCTTAGTCCAGAAGTGTTCTGATTTTGGGGTGTCAGAGACCCAATACTTCTACCCCTTTCTGCCTTTGAAGTATCCAAATTTCAAAGGAAAGTCTTTGTAGTGCTCAAGACCCTGCCTCTTCCTGACCATTCTCCAGACACACTGTAGGGGTGTGGAGACAGCTTTGCGTGAAGACAGGCACAGCCCAATTCTGGTGTCAGTGACAACTCCTCCAAACACTAGCTCAGGAAGGCCCATCAACCTGGTGATGGCCCATTGGGATATGCAAGGCACACTCGTGCCCCTTTTGTGTGACTGTCTAGAGTGAATTCACAAGAAACCAGCTGTCAGCCAATCCAGACATGTATTCTACAGACCGGCAAAGGCACAGAATGGTTAAGTAACAAAATGCCCACTTTCTTAATATAAAAACAATTATTGATAGACAGAATGCAGAACAATGTCATACATTCACCCCAGTACAGAGATCTGGGCCTAAATCCATCGTTTTTTTGCTCGCCATTCCAGTTTGGACCCAGCCATATGCAAATCAGTCTTGACCCTGCACCCAATGGGAACAGTCCAGCCCAAACTGCCAGGCCAGGTACTCCCTGGACTGGAAACAGGCATCATGGGACCGGTTTCAGGCTTCCAGCCCTCATCAGCCAGTATAACTTGACTCCAGTGGCATGGAGAGCACTGGACTCACGTCTGAGCATACCTGTCCTACTCGGGGTGACAAATGCAAACACAACAATTGATGGACAGAATGCAGAACAATGTCATACATTCACCCCAGTACAGAGTTCTGGGCCTAAATCAATTGTTGTTTTGCTCACCATGCCATTCCAGTTTGGACCCAGCCATATGCAAATCAGTCTTGACCCTGCGCCCAGTGGGAACAGTCCAGCCCAAATGATGGATTTAACCCAGATCTCTTGAATGGGATGAATCTTTTGATTTGTTCTGCATTCCGTCCATCAATTGTGTGTCTTTCACTTTCTAAACGTGGCATTTTCAAACGCGCAATCTAAAAGGCAACTTGACCAAAAGATGTATTTTTAAATTGTGATGTCAGAGACCCCAAACTCCAAATCTCTATCAGCTCTTAATGGGGAAATTATATTTAAAAGATATTTCAAGGCGATTCACAGGTTACCGTATGGGAGAGATAGGCCTTGCAATAGTGAAAAATTAAATTTACAGTATTTCACCATTAGGACATGTAAAACACACCAGAATACAGTGGCAGCTGGCATGTACCATGAGTGGTGAGGCTGCTAGCACAGAAAAAAAATACACTTACCTTCCTATACAACATCCTCCAAGATTGGGTTTCTCTCTTAGAGGCAGGCTCCAACTGGGACCCAGTCAACTCCCCTAACCAATCCTGGCACCAGGATTGGAGAGAGTGGCCTCCCAGTGCTCTTACAAGCACTGGAGGCCTGCGCTTTCTCTTACCCAGCTGTCATAGACTGCTGGGTTAGAGAGGTTCAAAATGCGCTTGCCTGGTTGGCCGTTGCTAAACGGCCGGCCAAAGAGGCGTGCACATGTTAAACTTAAGCGCACAGCTCCCTGCTGCCACCAAGCAGCAATGGCCCTGCCCTGTACTGACTTTCAGTTCGGGAGGGGTTTGTTGATGAAAAATTAAAGGGTCATAAATAAACTTTATTACCATTTTTATTTTTCACCACTGGCCTGGTACTTTTTTCATTTTGGGGCGACCTTCCTCTGCTCAAACGGATGAGCCCCCTTTGCCAGTATATGTCCTACCTCTTAAATACACTGCGCCCTGCCCATGGGCTGCCTTGGGCCTTCCTTGGAGGAGTCTTACATGTAGGAAAAGGGAATGATTGGGCCTGGCAAGTGAGTGCACTTGCCTGGTCGAAATGGCAGTTTAAACCTGCACTCTGAGACACTGCAGTGGCAGGCCTGAGACAGGTTTGCAGGGCTACTCATGTGGGTGGCGCAATCAGTGCTGCAGGCCCACTGGTAGCATTTGATTTACAGGCCCAGGGCACACCTGGTGCACTTTACTAAGGACTTATTAGTAAATCAGACATGCCAATCATAGATAAACCAATCACCACTACAATTTAGACATGGAGCTTATGCACTTTAGCACAGGTTAGCGGTGGTAAAGTGCCCAGAGTCCTAAAATTCACAAAAAATAGGAGCAAGTAGGCAAAATGTTTGGGGATAACCCTGCAGAAAGGGCCAGGTCCAACAGTCACCAGGTGGGATTCCAAGCCTATCAACATCCGTGCATCACCTTTCACCATGTGCAACCTTGATGCATGAAGATCTTCTTGAGAACTGCTATATTTTGCTATTTCTGCTTACTTCGGTCTCAAGGGACTCGAAACAGCCTTTCGGCTGCATACATAGGAGTTAAATGCCAAAAAACGAATTAAAGTGCGATTATGAAAGTTATCCTGTCTCAGATGATTCTGCACAAGCCCCTGCTGTTAAAACGTCCATGCGTGTATCTGGAGACGTTAGCTCACGTTGACGTCAACGCTTATAATTGAATTAGAGCAGCTTGTTGCTGGGGAGAATGTTGCTGCACGCGGGCTAGTAGTACCTTTTGACTTGTGAACGTAATTCATTTGTAGACGTGCTCATATACAATTAGCTTGACTGTAGGGGTACGCTCTGATAGCTCAGCTGTCCGAGGCGCCAGCTGCGGGGGTTGAGCAAACTGGAGGGGGTCAAGAGGTCATGCCCCTCTAGGTCACTGCTGCCTTTCATCCTTCCGCAGTGAGATAGCACAAGCCCAACGTGCTGCTGGGTAGTGCAGGAATGTGAAACCTGATGTGCCCGCAGTGGCGCAGGGGCCTGTCTAACAAACAATAATCGATGTGTGACCTCTACCGGGTGTCTTCTAATCTATCAGGTGGAGTTAGAAACATTTCAGTCCATGTGGTAAATGCTGTACAGTAGTTTATTTTTGCTAGAAACATGTTTTACACGTAATCACCAAGTGTTTTGTGCATTTTACGTAGAGAACCCTCAAACTTGGACTACTTAAGGTTGTGCAAAATTCGCAGAATTTGCTTTTGCTTAATTGCACACAAATTTGAAAAACTATATGAAATACTAAACCCGAATCTGGTGCTGTATTTTAGAAAGAAATTCCTATTTTGGACACTGGAACTAATTTTGTGTAAAAACGCAGCACACACCAAGCCCGCAAACGGCAGCCACTTATGCGCTTACGCTATATTTTTTCATTAAATGGCATGTAATTGCGTACAATGGTGTTGTAGTAGAATTTGAAGACGTTTTGCATAATATTAAATTACATAAGAAACAGAAATTTTGCCCAGGCCTGTCTATAATCGGAAACCTTGATGCTGGTTCCTATAAGTTTGTTAATTTTCTTGTAAATTTGATGGGTTCTAACACTCTCCCCTTGTATGCCTGCCTTTCTGCGAGTATACATTTTGAAAGTGTTACCAATGAATTTGAATGGCTCTGGGACTTGCTAAGAAGAAAGGGTTGGCTTTAACAAATTTTGTGCAGGTATCCTGTTTTTTATGTTCGGTTCTGTATTTTCAGTCATTACTCCGACCCCCCCCCAAATTCGCGATCCAGTTTCCTTCTTTCGATAGAACTCCGCTACCTCAAGAGATCGAGATAACCAAGCAGTGCCTTTAACCTTTTATACAGATGCTATATCCTTTAGACTGTACCCAACAGGACAATTCGAATTGAGCTAAAGAGTACTTGTTGTGCACTTCTGCAAGCATCTGAAGAAGTTTCCCTAGGCTAGTGTTTGGACAAGCATCTATTGTTTGGACATTGTTCCTTTGAAGATTCCCTTGCCGGTGGTTTGGATAAACTTCTGTATAAAATCTGTCTTTACTGTTGTGTGGATAGCGTTCTCTGGATGATCTTTCATGCTTGACTTTTAGACAAGTTTCTGTAGATTTTTCTTGTCCTATGTTTAGACAAGATTCTCTTTAAGATCTTTCTTGTTTTAAAGTTTCTATACAGGTTCATTGTTGCCTGTTGTTTTGGAAACCGTCTGATGAAAATCAGTCTTTTCTGTTTGAATAGTGTTCTCTTGGAGAAAAAAAATTGCCTGGCATTTGGATAAGCTTCTGTAGGTGAGTTCTTCTGCCAAATAAATGGACAAGCTACAGTAGACTTCCTTTCTTGTCTGTTTGGGAAGCATTTAGGAGAAGATATTTCCTGTCTGGTGTTTCAGCTAAGTTTTTTAGAAAATCATTCTTGCCCTTGTGTACCAGCAATTATCGGCTGAAGAGGGTTGGATCTCTTTGTGCCTGGAGGATAGCGCCTTCTGGGTCTGGTGACCAGACCCTGTAACCCCCTGATGAAAAAGCTGTCTCTCTGTATACGTATTCTAGGTCTTACCTTTAGATAGATGGCTTTTAGCTGTTGCTGAAGACCTATTGTGAGTATCCCCAATACAGAGTCAGCCCGATGCTTGTTGTTAGGCGACATTCTTCTCATTCAGATGCTTGCTTATTAATTGATATCTTTCCTTTCTTTGTGTGTTTGTCTGTTCCACGATATATATAGAAAAAACAATGTCCCAATAGGTAGCAAATTGAAAGGCAGTTTAGTTGTGTATGCAAAAAGCATTACATTGGAAGGAAACAAGGAGTCTCAATTCAAAAGTACATTGCTTATAACTCACCAATTTGTTGAAATTCTTTACACATGGGAATACAGTTGAAAGCAGCACTGTACAAGGAAGTTCATGTGACAACCCAAGGCACTTGGTGACAAACACTACAAGCGCAATTGTTTGGCGCACTATAGCGTTTGGCTCATAACTAGGATCTATTGTGTTATAAAGGACTAAAACATATTTATCATTGAGCCACCATTGTATATAACCTTGTCACTTTGCGCCGCTCACGCTGTTCACCTCCATCACTTGCGTCGTCACTTTTTCACTTGTATATATCACTTTGCCACCAAGTGCCTTGGGTTGTCACATGAACTTCCTTGTACAGTGCTGCTTTCAACTGTATTCCCATGTGTAAAGAATTTCAACAAATTGGTGAATTATAAGCAATGTACTTATAAATTGAGACACCTTGTTTCCTTCCAATGTAATGCTTTTTGCATACACAACTAAACTGCCTTTCAATTTGCTACCTATTGGGACATTGTTTTTTCTATATACTTCATACCCAGTCCTAGTGTGGTCTATGGGTCCTACTCCTGTTTCATATCACCTGTCTGTTCCACGAAGCATAGCTTCTTTGCAATCCTTTTCATTCAATGGCTGGCATCCTTGCAAGGCTGATATAAATCATTTTTTCTTTTTATTTCAGTACTAATTGAAGTGCTTGCTATACATCCCACCCCCTCTTCACATGACAACCTTCCACCCACACTCATCTTGTGCGGTTCTTTCCGCTCCCTTCCCCAGGTCGTCCTTTGCTTCCCCTGTTCCCCTCCTTGTCATGGCTCATCTTTAGTACTTATTTTCTGACTTCCTCAATGTCACTGGCCAAGCTACTCTGTTTCTCCTCCTCCACTCCAGTCACATTTGTTAAGGTCCTGCAAACTAGACAGTGCTGTCTACTGCAAGGGCTTAACAAGACCAATGAGGGGCATGGAGCTCACCCACTTGGTTGGTTTTCCTTGTCACTTTTATTTGCATGCTGCTTATTTGTGTCCCAGCTTGGCATTCCTGTGTTTATCCCTCCCATGTGGCATTGGCATTTTACAATCTCCTTGACTGGCTGCCATCGCTGCTTCCACTGGTTGCTTTACAAGCACTACTCTTTACTGTTGTGTGAAGCACTCTAATGAGGTTCATGTATTTTCTAACCGTCTTCCTTGTGTAAGTCTCTCCCCATGCACTCGATCTGGCTCTGTTGCCTGACTGCTTCACCGGCCCTCCTTCTTACTCGCATTTGTGTTTCTCCCCAATTCTTCCCTCGCATCTCACCCTCTGTGTTGCTTTCCACCTACTCTGTTGCTGGTTGCCCCAACCCTCCCCTATATAACTTTTTTAATAATTTTTTTTGAAGAGTTTTATATAGTGCAAACTAGACCCAAAGATATCAGGTATCAGAGCGATTTACATGAGCACCAGTTTCATTACTGACGGACACATTCATTTTAGTTAAGCACGGGGAGATGAGGTGATTTGCTCAGAATTGCAAGATATTGAGCGTCGTTGCCGAGACTCGCACCCGGTTCCCCAGCTTCGAGGTCGACTGCTCTAGTCCTAGGGCTACATCCTCTGCTTTGTCATTACTCCCCCCCTGCCCCCCCAACCCTTTGTTGCTTCAGCCCCTGCCCACTTAAAAAAAAATCATCATTTTGTAGGGTTGCTCATGCATGTCGGTGTGTATGCCTACGAAATGACGTAGTCAACCATGTCAAGTTTTTTTTTTTTCACTTTAACTATGCTGCACAGCAGCATGGTTAAAAAAATTGTCAGTGCCATAGGTGACAAAGGTGAGTCCAATTGTATTTGCCAATTATTAAATGTATTTATTTATTTTTACGTTTTTGGAGGACAGCTGCAGTTTGGTATTGGGCCCTTCCTTTCTTTATCATATTTTTCTGCAGATTTTCTTCTCTTTCATTTACCACTTCAAGATGGGTGTTTGTGTCTTGGTGGAACAGGCTTTGAGATGCATATACCCACTTTTGTCATCAGACTGCTGCAGGCATTGTGGTATTTTTTTGGGGTGGAGGGGAATGTTCAACTCTTAATAGCCAGCATTGTTTTGCTTTTTTCAGTGCTATTCCGCGTCGTCAAAGCTTCGATAAAGCCAACAAACTTTATAAACCTTTTGGTTTTGCCAGTGCTTGGTTTTACTTTGATTACTTTGATTCTGTTTATTATAGCACACAGAATAGATGAAACATTTCTTTGTTGACACAGCCTTTGCCCAATTTTTTTCTTGTGAATTTAATAATTCGAGTTATTTGATCCTAAATCTACATTAGAGGTTTTCAGCCCTTTTTAGGAAGCAAATTTGGTGAATTTATTTTCACATTGTTACCTCTCCAGTGCATTTAAAGATATCTTTGTCAGAGTTTGTTTATGGAGCTTTTGTGCTTAGTGGCCAAGATGATAACTGTACAATATGAAAATATGATCAGGCGAGTTAATTACCTTTTCTAGACTTGACAAAATTGTGATGCCAGTTAAATCACTCCCCCAATGCCTCACTTAAAATTCGACATCTGCCAACAGTGGGAGCTCTTATTAACTGGCTAACCCCAGCAGTAAGTGAAATATTGAAATTAAATAAATATAAAAAAGCTTGACTGAAAATCAACTTTAAAACTCATGCTAAAGTGGTGTTTGCGCATAAATAGCACAGTAGTGCTGTTGAGTGGTGTGAAGGCATTCTGTGGAAGATGCTAAATGTTAACATTAAAAATGTGTTTCTCATTTAAAAAGGTAGTATATACAGAGACATTAGTTCCCAGGAGTGGTGGTTTGAGAACTCTTGAGTAAATCCAATGTAGGAAAGGAAGAAAATGAATCTAAAAAAAGGTGGACCAATATTTCCGTTGTTGTGTTTATGATCAAGGTGAATGTGTATTTCTTTTTAATCCTTTTTTATTCGATTTGTATTAACCATTCAATAATCATGTTGCGAGACCCAAGTGTTCTTGACCAATTATTATTCCTGCACACATACAGTAATATAGTTGAGAGATATATTTGTAAGATCTTGCCTCTGCCACCCCCTCAACATTTGGAGTAGTGCAACGCTCCTAAACTACATTTTTCCTCTGCCATGCACCAATCTAAATTTCCTTCCCATTTCAAGATGATGGATAGTTCTGTGCATCACCATTTTTTTTGTTCAGTCTCTTTTGATGGTGGTGTTTTTTGGTTTGCCATGTGGCCCTAGCACGCTAATGGTGAACATATTATATTGTGAACTTCCTTTAAGAGCGTTTGGGCGGTCCCTTTCAGCTTATGGCTTATTTTACTCCAGGACCTTCAGTCATTGGCTTTAAATATTGTCAGTCACATATTGGATCAGCTCATGGGAATATTTTAGTCTATTTTTCCTTTGAGACTACAGGTGTGTTCATACACCTCCACTGGAATATATGAGATAATATTTTACATCCAAGTCAATCGGCGACCAATACGATAGCACAGGGAATGAAGTGCTGTCAAAAGCATCAAAAAACCCAATACTTATGAAATAAATGCTGCTATATTTTCTGTAGATTTCGTTTTTCAGATGCTTGTGCCTGTTTGGTTTCCGGCAAAACTAGCATTGGCAAAACCAAAATCTTTGTAAGCTGTGCACACTCGTTTTATGCATGACAGTGCTTGTTTGCCTCCATTTCTATTGCTTTAAAAAAATCAACATATTTAACTAATAGCACATGTGCCATTTACCTTTTTAGGTCGAGCCTGGCGTACGCAGCGCGAAGCGCTGTCGCCAGCGAGGCTTATTGTTCTTGACTTGCCTCGGAAGTGGGACAGTAGATGGGCACGCGCAGAGCTTTTGGCGATTTGAGCAGGTGTAAACGCACGTACAGCCACGCGCTGTGCACACCTCCTGTCCCGCTTCTGAGGCAAGTCAGCCTCCTGCAATAACACCCCCCCCCCCCCCTACTAAGCCCCACTCACCGGGCTCTTTTGTGGCTCCTACAGGCTCAGTCACGCTCATGACTCCCCTGGTGTCGTCTCCTCCGCATCACCTGGCACAGCGGGGCTTCCCTCACTCATGGGAGCCCCACACTTGCATCGGTGGCCTCAGCCGCCCCTTCTGCTCCTCCTTAAGTCTGCAGCCACCGCGGAGCTCTCCCTCAGGCATGGGAGCCCCGCGTCACCACTGCTCCTCTCGGAAACGCACTCCGTGGGCGCGGGCTTCCCGCAGAAGGCGGAAGTCCCGCCCCACGACAGGCTTGACGCTCCCAAACTTCCGGTTTTCGGACGGCGGCGGTGATACCTTAACTGCTCTTGTTATTGGAGGGTGAGCATCCTCTTTTGTTCTCCACATGTTTAATGCAAATCAAATAAGGAGACGAAACGGTAAAAAAACTAGCCGAGAACTATATAAAATCCATATTTTATTTCGCAAGCAGCTTATTGAAATTTCGTATGCAATTTCCTGATTCTCCAAAAATGCTTGAGACTTTCGTTAAAGATGGGGCCATGGTGAGTCGCTCGTCCATGAGGCACCCTCTGCATCTTGTGCGTTTCCGAGTTGCCCCTCAGAGTCGCTGTTAATAGATAGATGAGGTAGGGGCGTGCTCAGGGTCTTTAGGAGCGCCCATTTCCTTCGCTTAGCAGAACCGCAGATCTGAACGGCACAGCGCGGTGATATTCCGCGCCAGGATAACATTAATATCGAGAGCCTGGCGGAGCCCCATGAGGGTGATTTGGAGGCAGCTGGAGGGAAGCCGCGGTCGGAGCCTGTAACTGCCATTACATCCCGGGCACAATTTGTGGGTAGACGGCGTCCACCCACCTACCAAGAAGTTGGGCCCCACTAAAATTATCATGAATTTGTCCCGGTGTAGATTTCATTCACAGGGCCACTTTCAGCAGCGCCTGCATGTTTTCCGCTTCGTTCCAAGCAGCAACGTGCAGGTTGGGAGGGATTTTTTTAATTTTGAATTTCCGCTGGCCCAAAACAAAGGGCAAAGTTAAGGGGCCATCAGACTACCTTTTGCTTTAGTATCCTGGCTGAGAGCTATGTGGAACCAGAGTTATTTTACCTTTATTATTACCCGAGATTTATTGGTGCCTTAATGCCATAGATATTTTAAAATGCAGACTTTGAAACAAATCAAAGCAGAACAGATTTACAGCACTCAGATTCACAGCAGAGAAGGGTGCGATAAAAACAGAAAAGTACCAATATGCAGCAGACCCGCTGTAATCCTGCTGCAGCAGAGAGGCCATAGATTGTATTGGCATGGAGCCTGGGTTAGGTCCCCTTCACGGAGATCTGGTATATGGCTGTCGTTAGTTGAGCGACAAGTGAAGAAATGTGGAGGAGATATTATAGGTTAAAGGTTGCTGTGTTAGTGCTCAGGGGTCGTGGGGGTTGTGTGTATGTGGGGGGGGGGAAAGGGGGCGATGTTCATCCGTTCAGGGTCTGATAGTTTTTCTACTAATGAGGCCGATGAGATAGCTGGTGTGTTCAAGTGCTAGGTATACATCTCTCACTGTTACACATTTCACGCGGCCCGGCCCTCGGCGCTCATTTCCTGCATTCTGACGGGCTGTCGCTCCAGCTCACATTCATCTCGGCTGTACAGCGCACTGAAGCCTGACTAGGCTCTGCTCTTCGTGTTAAGATTCTTCTCCAGTGAGTGAATTCATATCCTGTTTTAGCTGGTTAGGTATCTTGTCTCACTACTTAATGGGACTGGTGAGCTTTACTAGGAAGGGGGCACCGTGGAGCTCCAGGAATGGGATGAGGGCATCGAATAGCCTTCATAAAATGTGTGCTTGTTTACCCAGGTTGCCTCTATGTATTAGTGTGCCTGTCTCACGGGGTGCGTGTGCTTCTCAGCGTGTGCATGCATGTGTGCCCGTTTGTAGTGCGGTTTCTATGTATGTCTGTATGTAGGGGTCAACAGGGGGTAAAAGACATTGTCATTTACAACGCAATTACTTGATTAATGCTTCACGAAGGGAAAAAAAATCGAACAATAACATTTTCAATGCCAATAGCTCAAAACAATGTCATTGTGAGACCTATTGCATTGCAAATGCTTGTTTGACTTCTGGTTTAAGTAAACAGAATAATTGTCAATCACTTAAATACAAATACATGTACATTCTTCTGGTTAATTTTGGAAATGCTGTCCAGCATTACTCTGTTAGGAGTAGGGAGGGTATTTCTTTCTAGCCTTGGAGTTCAAGAATGATATTGAAGTTTTTTTTACCCCAGCTTCTGAGTGCAACTATCTTTCCAGCGGTGCACTGTTACATGTAGTGTCAACAGGAGTTCATCTGGCCTGGAGGGGAGACCGGGCTGATTAACATGGCATTGTCTGCTCCTTGATGCAGTGGATATTGGCCTTGCCTTTGGTATCTCCCCATGGCAAAAAAAGCATTGAAAATGCAATAGGTCTCGCAATAGAAGAGTTTGACATTTTTCGTTTTGCATATAGATGAGTGGCGTTGCGTGGATGAGTGGCGTTGCGTGGATGAGTGGCGTTGCGTGGGTGAGTGGCGTTGCGTGGGTGAGTGGCGTTGCGTGGGTGAGTGGCGTTGCGTGGGTGAGTGGCGTTGCGTGGGTGAGCGGCGTTGCGTGGATGAGCGGCGTTGCGTGGCTGAGCGGCGTTGCGTGGCTGAGCGGCGTTGCGTGGCTGAGTGGCGTTGCGTGGCTGAGTGGCGTTGCGTGGCTGAGTGGCGTTGCGTGGCTGAGTGGCGTTGCGTGGCTGAGTGGCGTTGCGTGGCTGAGTGGCGTTGCGTGGCTGAGTGGCGTTGCGTGGCTGAGTGGCGTTGCGTGGGTGAGTGGCGTTGCGTGGGTGAGTGGCGTTGCGTGGGTGAGTGGCGTTGCGTGGGTGAGTGGCGTTGCGTGGGTGAGTGGCGTTGTGTGTGTGTGTGGCGTTGTGTGTGTGTGTGGCGTTGCGTGTGTGTGTGGCGTTGCGTGTGTGTGTGGCGTTGCGTGTGTGTGTGGCGTTGCGTGTGTGTGTGGCGTTGCGTGGGTGAGTGGCGTTGCGTGGGTGAGTGGCGTTGCGTGGGTGAGTGGCGTTGCGTGGGTGAGTGGCGTTGCGTGGGTGAGTGGCGTTGCGTGGGTGAGTGGCGTTGCGTGGGTGAGTGGCGTTGCGTGGGTGAGTGGCGTTGCGTGGGTGAGTGGCGTTGCGTGGGTGAGTGGCGTTGCGTGTGTGAGTGGCGTTGCGTGGGTGAGTGGCGTTGCGTGGGTGAGTGGCGTTGCGTGTGTGTGTGGCGTTGCGTGTGTGTGTGGCGTTGCGTGGGTGAGTGGCGTTGCGTGGGTGAGTGGCGTTGCGTGGGTGAGTGGCGTTGCGTGGGTGAGTGGCGTTGCGTGGGTGAGTGGCGTTGCGTGGGTGAGTGGCGTTGCGTGGTTGAGTGGCGTTGCGTGTGTGAGTGGCGTTGCGTGTGTGAGTGGCGTTGCATGTGTGAGTGGCGTTGCATGTGTGAGTGGCGTTGCGTGTGTGTGTGGCGTTGCGTGTGTGTGTGGCGTTGCGTGTGTGTGTGGCGTTGCGTGTGTGAGTGGCGTTGCGTGTGTGAGTGGCGTTGCGTGTGTGAGTGGCGTTGCGTGTGTGTGTGGCGTTGCGTGTGTGTGTGGCGTTGCGTGTGTGTGTGGCGTTGCGTGTGTGAGTGGCGTTGCGTGTGTGAGTGGCGTTGCGTGTGAGTGGCGTTGCGTGTGTGAGTGGCGTTGCGTGTGTGAGTGGCGTTGCGTGGCTGAGTGGCGTTGCGTGGCTGAGTGGCGTTGCGTGGCTGAGTGGCGTTGCGTGGCTGAGTGGCGTTGCGTGGTTGAGTGGCGTTGCGTGTGTGTGTGGCGTTGCGTGGGTGAGTGGCGTTGCGTGGGTGAGTGGCGTTGCGTGGGTGAGTGGCGTTGCGTGGGTGAGTGGCGTTGCGTGGGTGAGTGGCGTTGCGTGGGTGAGTGGCGTTGCGTGGGTGAGTGGCGTTGCGTGGGTGAGTGGCGTTGCGTGGGTGAGTGGCGTTGCGTGGGTGAGTGGCGTTGCGTGGGTGAGTGGCGTTGCGTGGGTGAGTGGCGTTGCGTGTGTGTGTGGCGTTGCGTGTGTGTGTGGCGTTGCGTGTGTGTGTGGCGTTGCGTGTGTGTGTGGCGTTGCGTGGGTGAGTGGCGTTGCGTGGCTGAGTGGCGTTGCGTGGCTGAGTGGCGTTGCGTGGCTGAGTGGCGTTGCGTGGCTGAGTGGCGTTGCGTGGTTGAGTGGCGTTGCGTGTGTGAGTGGCGTTGCGTGGTTGAGTGGCGTTGCATGTGTGAGTGGCGTTGCATGTGTGAGTGGCGTTGCATGTGTGAGTGGCGTTGCGTGTGTGAGTGGCGTTGCGTGTGTGTGTGGCGTTGCGTGTGTGTGTGGCGTTGCGTGTGTGTGTGGCGTTGCGTGTGTGAGTGGCGTTGCGTGTGTGAGTGGCGTTGCGTGTGTGAGTGGCGTTGCGTGTGTGAGTGGCGTTGCGTGGCTGAGTGGCGTTGCGTGGGTGAGTGGCGTTGCGTGTGTGAGTGGCGTTGCATGTGTGAGTGGCGTTGCATGTGTGAGTGGCGTTGCGTGTGTGTGTGGCGTTGCGTGTGTGTGTTGCGTGTGTGTGTGGCGTTGCGTGTGTGAGTGGCGTTGCGTGTGTGAGTGGCGTTGCGTGTGTGAGTGGCGTTGCGTGTGTGAGTGGCGTTGCGTGGGTGAGTGGCGTTGCGTGGGTGAGTGGCGTTGCGTGGGTGAGTGGCGTTGCGTGGGTGAGTGGCGTTGCATGGGTGAGTGGCGTTGCGTGGGTGAGTGAATGGTTAGCTGTTGCTTATGCGACGTATAGCACTTAATACTAAAGTAGGCAGACCTTCTTAGCCTTTGTGAGAATAATAGCAAAATAAAAATAAAAACCAGATCAAGTCAAGGACGCAAACGGCACCATGCTATTGTTTATTTACTCAGATGATTTGCATAAAAATGTAACTTGTGAGCACGTTTCTCTAACTCTCCAATAATCCCATTACAACACTTTGTACAAATGAGATTGGGACTCATCCTTCCGAAGTCGAGAAAAATGTGCAACGCTGTGTTGAAGTTAATTTTTTTAATTAACAAAATGCAAATAATGTGGAGAGATTTCAAGTGATTCAGGAATGGGCGCCCTTGTAAAGAGAAAGTACGGCCGGCCTGGGCAGTGATAGGGGAGGAGGGAGGAGAAATGCGAGTCACGGCAGCAGCAGCCTTTGATGTGCCTGCCGGCCGGCCGTGAATAATTAGGGGGTGAGAAATGCGCTCGGAGGGCTGCCTTTGATGTGGTAATGCGAGGCAGGCAGGCAGGCGGCTGGTGGCATTGTGCACGCGCTTTTTAGGGCTTGCGCAAGCGCAATGACCTAAAAAGCACATGCACTTGAAGGAATCGCCAGTGGATAAACACTGGATAAGCCCCTATAGAGCTTCGCCAGCTATGCGCTGAAGCGCATCAGCAGGCGAGCCCTAAAAAGGAAACATGCTTGATAGAAAGGATCGGAAAATTGGAAAAATAAGCATCGGGTTGTTCTTACCATTGCTTTGAGGATGCGCAAACCCAGAATGTTTTTCAAATTGCGTTTCGTTTTAGAAAAAACTTTGCTTCCAATCGGTTCTTGTGAGAGTTAACAGTATTTCTAAATTAATAGTATATAAATTAAAAAGGTAATTTGTAGTAATCGTCTGTCGATCCGCCTCCAACCCCTGCTTTCTTAGACAACTTTTTTTATAATGTATTTTGGTTAAATGGGGAGTCAGCCTGGGTGAGGATTAGGGATATCTGGCAATTAAATCAGCAGTATATGATGCCCAGTTGAAGATGCTAACCCATAAGTGAGCTCTCTAGCCCAGCCCCTCTACTTGGTTACTAATGTAGTAGTTAGCTGACAACTTTGGCTGATTTTGAGAGAACTTGCAAATTGATGGAAACTATTAGCCTCTCTTAAAAATAAACG
Organism: Lissotriton helveticus; assembly: GCF_964261635.1. Classification (NCBI taxonomy): domain Eukaryota; kingdom Metazoa; phylum Chordata; class Amphibia; order Caudata; family Salamandridae; genus Lissotriton; species Lissotriton helveticus. The sequence goes on from NC_136069.1 coordinate 1,149,415,444, forward strand.
TTGAAAGCAGCTTCTTTTTCTAGGATACTCATGGTTTTAAGGGCATTCTCAAGAATCCATTGCACTTGGTCTCCACCCTCCTACACCTACAGTTCCGTTAGCGAGCCCATATTTGGGAGGGGGCAGGCTATTGCGGCCACACCCTCCTGTGCTTAAGAGGAAATGGCACAGGCAGTTAGAAGGTGGTGCTGGACATCTATAATCTCTGAATCTGCAAGAGGAATTTTCACTGCTTTGCCATTCGACTCCTATCTGATCGAGAAGCGGTCTAGTAAAGAGTGACCAATACTATTCAGCTGGTGTGTATGCGTCTGTGTGTCTTTTATAATGTTATTTATTTTTATAGCTGTCTGGCATGGTTGTCGGAGTCCAGTAATTTTTTAACACTTCTATGCAGAAATTGGCCGTCTTTGTGAAACTCTCGCGAAAAACAATAGTAATGCACATTACAGTGGTTGCTTTCCTGTCCTTCACTTCCTTTAAAATTTTTAAATTATAGAGTTTTAGAAGACTACACCCCCTCCCCTTGTTTTGTAAGAATCCTTATATCCACAAGTCACACTTGTGTTTTGGTTCAGTGACGAAATCCCTTCACGAGTGGCGGGGTATAAATGAACGGCCTACTTGAGGGAGAGCACGGTTTCTCGCTCCTTCCAGTGCTAGTGCCTGTATGCCTTTTTTCATATTCATTTTATTCCATATTTTGGAATATTTCTTTGTAGCTTGTATTACACATAGAAGGTTGTTTGCAGTATATCGACTTCAAACATCATCTGGGATGACTTTGGTTAATGTTGTTTTATGAGGAGACGGTAACAAAAAGCCAGTGGGCGATCCCCATGTAATTTCTTGGGACATGGTGGCTTTACAGTTTAATGCTTTTTCCTTTTATCTTTTTTTCCCCGGGAAACACTTGTCAACATTTGAGAGTATGTATTTTGACGTGCATTCAATGTGTCATATATTTTGTGGCTCGGTGTATCACATTCAGGTTACACATAAAGGTCAACTGTGGATAGTGCTTTTTTTTTGTTTTACAAGTATGCTTTGTTGTCATTTCTTTTTTTTCATATGTTATTTTTTCCTTTCCAAAAGTCTAATTACCATATTGCATTGATTGCTATATAAATCTTTATAAATAAATAAATTGCAGTCCAGCAGAAGCTATGGTCAAGGTTTGGCAGGTTCCATGTGTTGCTTCCTGTTTCCCTTTTCAGCACTGATTAGCGGCATATCTAGAGTGACCAAGTGACGCACTGGTTTTTGACTTAACATATCCATTCATTCAGGGAGTTAGTCACTGTTATTTTATTTGAGCCATTTGGACCAACACACCTGATAATTATATGTAAAAGCAAACTCTGGAAAAGGAAAAGTGGTGTCTCAGGGTCATGGAGCTTTTTGTCCACAATATGATATGGCATTATTATGGTTAATACTAAAGTATACAGTAGCCAGAAATGTACCTCTTGTACAGAGCAACAGTTCATTTGCGCTTTCGAACAAGTGAGTAAATCTGTAAAAAAACATTTTTTAAAATGAAATATAGGTGTGTATGTAAGTCAGGAAAAGTTTTTTGTTTTTTTCCAGCTGATGTGTAGGATGGATTTCTCATTCGGGTCTCGATAGATAGATTTGTTGGAAAACCTTATTTCCTTCTACATCCCTTGTCAGGGGTCAGTAAAATATATTGTATGCATCCTATTAAAACAGAAATGCTGATGTCTTTGCTTATAAAATTAATAAAATACTTTGAAATAAAAAAAAATGTTTTACCTCAGCCAGCAAACCCATGAACTTTTACACAGCACTCTCTATTGGTCCTACGGTGTCAGTTAAGTAGAGCAAACATCTGTCACACATGAATTAAAGTATCCTTGACTGCAGGCTTCAAAGCCCTGTATGATGGCAGATAATAGCTAGTGAATCAGAGTAGTTTACGTACTGTTTGATGTATGGACACATTTCTGGTTTTCCTGTATGTTTTTGGTGGAATCGTTACATGCTAAAGTTCTTCAGACTGTGTGTTTTTGCTCAAGCACCCTGGTGCTGCAATTGTTTGCACCAGATGCATTGAGAAACAAGCTTTTGCAAAGTTGATGGTTATTAGTTATTGATAAAATGTGCTAACCAGCGGCGGCTCCTTCGCAATGGATGCGGAGTTTCGCCATACCGTCTCAGAACCAGCAGCTGAACAATAAATAATTTTTTCAATGGGGAGTCTGATGCTGACCTAGGATCTGCTGGGAGCAGGGGGCAGAGGAGCACTGAGACGTGAGTTGCCCGGCAACATCAGATACGTTTTTATATATTATTAACCGCACCCCCGCAATGATTCCCCTCCCATGCCCGCTTCCCCCGACCTACCACTTTTTATGTGTGTCAGCTGCCACTGCTGCCGACACATGCCGTGTTAGTACATTAGCAGAAAGATGCATATGAGGAAACTGGTGTGAGTGGACACATTTCTCACCTATGTGAGAGATGAACAACTTCACTGAGCTGAGTAGGGACATGATTGACAAAGTGTCAGGCCAGTGCTGAAAGTCTATTCAAAGAAGCTCAGTGGTTGAAAAGGGGCAGTCCCAATATGCATTCTATGTATATTGTTAGTTAAAGGCAAGCCCACTGGGATTATGTAATTTTACGGTTGCTGTGTTTTGCATAGTTCTGGATTTGGCACATAATTCATCATCTTTTGCATAATCTATAGTTTAATATCAAAAATTGCTCTTGCTTAAACAGATCAAAAGTTACTGAAGACACGTCAAAGTGTTGCGGTACAATAGAAGCCCCTGCACAAAGGTTGGCTGGTCATCTTTCTGTTGCTTATAGCCGTATTTGGATGTCAGGACTGGTACTATTGAGGTGACATCTTTGCCCAGATAGCGTTAGCATGTGTAAAAGTGTGAAGATAATGAGGTAATACTATCACAAAATGTGCACATTATGTTGCGTGATTTGCCCTTTATTGCATAATTTAGTGAATCGTGCCGCACAATTTGTTCCTCCTCTCCCCCGTTAATTCCAGTAGCTCCTGGTTATAGATGTGTGATAAGTGACAAAAGTGTTTGCCCATATGGATAGCCTTGATGTAAGAAATAAAAGCTGCATCAAGTTACTGAGTTTGGAATTAGGAGAAATGCGTTGTAATGGTGAAATTAGATTAAACACCACACACGGAACATTTTGCACGTCAAAGTTGTATGTGGGTGGGTGGGTGAGTTTAAAGTGTCATCTGCAAGCCCAAATTACGTTGACATCCTTGAAGTCAGAACTGTGTTGGTACTCCAGTATTAAAAAGGCCTTTTCCAACTCCAATGCATTGACTTGCTGTAGCCTATTCTGTAGTAGTTTGACAAATGCAAATTGCAAGGGTGCGTTTAGATTATGAAAATCACAAGGATTATTTGGTTTTCAAGGGTGTACGGAGAGAGATTTCTCCACAAGGCAAACATGGTTAACTGCAGAATGGGGAGGGGGTGGGGGAGGAGCAAAAATGCAGTTTCATCTTTTTTTCCTACTTAAGGCCACCTGACTGTCAATCCACAGACTTGCAACAAGTGAAAACTAGAGTATTTCTAGAAATTGTGGATTTGCAATTTACTCCTAGTGATTCCACGGATCCCCAACATGTGTAAGATATAGATATAGGGCTACACAAAATACTTTTTTTAATCTGACACTTGAACTCCAACCTGTCCTTCATTTAAATGCAAAATTGGAAGTGGTTTAAACAAATTTTACCCCACTTATAGCCACTGTTTAAGAACTATTAGTCTAGCTTATAAGCAGTATAGTGAAAGTACATGGCTTGCTTCCCCGAGGAAATCCTGAAAACACTAATTTAATAGTGCATTTTGCACCTACTTTTTCAGTGAATTTGCTCATCCATCAATCTATCCTTCTTCCCTCTGTTCTTCCCTCTGTTCTTCCTTCCTCCTCTCATTATCCTTCCTTTATCCCACCCACCCAATATTCCCTTTATCAGGGCCGGCTCTAAGGTCACGGAGGCCCTGTGCACGGAGTGTAGGTAGGGGGCCCCGAGGCCGCCAAATCCCTGCCAGGGGCCGCCACGCAAATATGTATCGAAGGATATATATTGGCGTGGCGGCCCCTGGGGTTTGGCAGCCCTGTGCAGGTGCACAGCTTGCACATGCCTTAGGCCGGCCCTGCCTTTTTCCACCTCTCAATACTCTCCATCCATCTCCTCATCCTTCCTTCTGTCCATCCTTTCATTTTGGCTTGAATCCTTCCTTACTTCTTTCCATCTATACTTCTTTCCATCTTTCTTTGATCTAAACATCGTCCTTATGCATCTCAGCCACCCATTATCCTTTACTTCAATTCCTCTTTCCATCCTTCTCTCCTCCATTTCATCCATCCAGCCACCTAATTTACTGATCCATCCTACTTCCCTCTGGTATCCATCCATCCATCAATTCATGGCTTTCTCCAACCATCACGCCCTTCTTTCGTTCTTAGTGTTGCATTTGTTCTCTCTACAGCTCCATCATGCCTTTCCCGCTAATGCCTCTAATTCAAATCAAAGTAACCGTAGACACAATTTTAACGGTGTAACGTCAGACACTGGCCAGTGTTTAAACCCCCCTCTTGATTGGGTCACACCTTTTGGAAGCATGTCCATGTCCTATATGAAGGTTAATGTATGGCTTCCACTGCGAAGAGAACGTCTCCACCTTTATGCCCCACAGAGGCGTCTATTCAACTGTTTTGCACATACATTAAAATCTTCCAAAGTCTTCGTAGAATACTAAATTCTGCACTAACCGGGAACAAGCCAGTCTATCTGCAGAAACGGATCTCCGTGCCTTGCAGAAATTAAACTAGTAATGTGATCTGCGTCACTGTGTGAACTGTCCGTTTGTGTGTAACACACACATTCTGTGCAGGGTGCGAATGTGTCACTGCGCAGAAATCCAGCACACTCTTGTGCCAGAAGGCCTCATAGTACAGTCCGTAGCCATCCAGCAGGTGTTTTGAATTCGACGCACAGAGGGTTGAATGTGGTGCATGGAAGCGGTCGGTGGAGGAGCTTGCTTCCTCGTCGGCTCAGTTTAAAGTTATGTTGTTGCAGTTTGCCATCCATGCGTGCGCCCTGCTCCCGGACATGCCCGGGCCTGTTTTCGTTGCCTAACAGGATGTGTGTGGGCTCAGCTGTGTGCAGCTCTACACCTGCCTGCCGCCGGAGCTTACATGATGGACGCTAGTCCCGCCTTAGCTACTCTAACCAGTACGACTCCATGGCTATGTGTTCCCTTAACCATTGTGGCGCCTGTAGGTACTGTAACCACGCTGATGGCATAGGCGCTAGAAGTACAGGTGCAGGGACCCCAAAATAGCCATGCTGGAGTCCCGAAGTTGAATTGGCAGTAAAGATGCCATTAAATGCTGTATTCGCTTTGTCTTATTTGCTGTACGTTCAAAGGTCGAATGTCAGGGTATGTCTTTTTTGACAAATTGCTGCTTTATTCTTTTAACAATGAAACTGGAATTTTCTTTCTCTGACTGCAAAGTGTCAGGATTTTGTTAAAGTGACACAGATCACAATTTTGACGAGGTAGACAGAGACAGACGGAGAGAGAAAGGAAAAGGCTGTAGGATGTAAAAAAACAAAAAACGAACATTATTTAAATACCTCTAAATGAACGACACCCGTTTAAAAATGCGGAATTAGCAAAGCACAAATTAAGCACTTTTTTTGTAATTGTGAAACATGCTTGAAACACACATTTTAATAGGATCAAAAACCAAGCGAGACAGTTTACTTGGTGAAGCTCAAATGATAAATATTAGCTAAAACTCAATTTCCACACATTCTCGTTTGTGCACTATGTAGTTTTTATCAGTAAAACTGGATATCTATGCAATTTTAGTGGCCATTACAATCAATGGCTGCTTCTCCGCTAAGGCAGAGGTGCGCCGCCCCACAGGAAAAATAAAATAACAAGGTTATCATTGTTATTTTTCACTTGGCTCTTTAAAGGTGCGGGCTGGGCTGTGCTGCACGCAGAGCAGGGAAGGAGTGGTAGGAACTTTCCAAGTGCGCATGATGGTTTGGCCGGCCGTCTTGGGCCTGTTCTCCACCGGCTGTAATACAAAGCCCGGGTGGAGAACATGCCCAGCCTCCCAGTCCCTGTCTGAAGACCGGACCACGGTGCTCGCCCAATAAAAATTTAAAACCCCTTCTGGCTCACCACTATTCCCCTGTAGCAGCCGCTACCGATTGCAACAGAAAATGTGCTGTCTGTAAAGAACTGTGCATTACCACACTAGTCTTCCAAAATGCACCACCAGCTGCATACCGCACACCCTTACCACTCTTTGCTTCTCTTTTTTTTGTGACACACATTTGGATTTTTCACAGTCCTTGTGGCTTCTGTTATATAACGTTCGCTCTACAAATCAAATGAATTTATGGGAACATCGGGCCAGTATGTTGACAGCGTTGTAATGCTTGGGGGAGGGAACAAACTACAGCAGTCAAAAGTTGCTCAAAAGTAGCCATTTTGGTAAGCCCTTTTATTTATCAAGCTGTTTGATAGAAGGTTTTCAATGCTGCAGCCTTGAATGCTATTCTTTTTGTTTTAAAATACATTTTGAAGAAGTATTAAAACATGTGTATGAAGTTAATTCTGCAATTTATATACTTTTGATTAAAGTCCAGCTAGTTTGTGAGTGTTGGTTCCCTGTGTCTGGAAGGTACTGTAGAGGATTGTACATTGGCGGCTGTGCCCTTTTGCATTTGGTTTATTTGCAACACTGAACTTGGCCCGTGTTTAATTTTTAAAAAAAATGTTTATACGTTTTTTTTATCTGCCCCATGCTGCAATTCTACTTTAATGCTAGCCGCGCCCCTTTCCTTAGACCAGCTGCGTCTACGAAATGGGGCCGCTCACCATTTAAGCGAAACTGCGGCATGGGACGCTTTTACAAAAAAAGCATGTTTGTCAAGTTGACAAAAAAATGCTTCTTTTTGCAAAATCGCCCCATACTACGCATTCACTTTATTGGCAGCAACGCCCCTTTCTTCAGACACTGCTCATCTAAGCAAAAGGGCGCAGCAACATTAAATTGAAACCAGCACGTGCAATGCAATATGTGTTGTATTTACAAGAGTTTCATAAATATGATACCTATTGCTTTGCAAAGGCTTGTTTATAATGGATGCAGGCCTTCTGGAGCGAACATGGGGAGAAAAATACACACACAACCACGCCATTACCCATTTTACTTTTATTACCGACAGCTTTCATGAAGGAGGAGAACAAGTTTGTGCTTTTGCAAGGACATCAGTGACTATTGGAAGCTGAAATCGAAGTTATGAAAAGGCTATCCTGTTTTAGCTTTAAACCAAATTGAGAAAACTACACCGAAAGAGAAACAACCCCCATCAAAGTAAACTCCTAAACACTGATTAACACCAGAGCAGCCACAAACTAAAATGTCATTCAAAGAAAGGAACTTTATATATAAATAAATAAATACATAAACGTGAGAGAGAATGAGTCATTTTTTTTCTTTCAAAAGGGACCATCACAATACAACTTTCTTATACGAGGTACCAACATTCCTAGCTTCATTGTCCCTCATCTTTGCTTGCTTCTTATTCGTTCGCACATGTGGGCTTTCCTTCTTCTTGCATTTTTCCCTTCCCTGGAGTGTGGACACATTACTGTATAATATACTAACCTGGTCGCTTTATCAGGCGCTACTTCAGGGGTGTGGAATTTAATTAAATATCTACTTGTCCATGGAAAAGGTTCCTTCATAAATCTACTTGTCCTGTAACAAAATCCAATTGTCCTTTTGGTGCCATGTAGTGTGATGACAAATTATGGCAGCAATCTCATTACGTAAGAGCTCGGATTATAGCCTCTCTGATTATGCCAGAGCTCATATCATAGCAGGGTTTGAATCCTATCAATTTCCTTATTTTGCCACCTTTCCACAGATCTAAATACTGCTGGAGGTAGCTGTAAGCAATAGTTCCCTGTAGTTGGAATGCCCTTCTGAGTCTGTGCAAACCTACTAGCTTGCATATTTTATGTGTTTGCATCCGCTCGTCTCTAATATTTTTCCATATGGTGAAATGTTGAAAATGTCCTCCTGACAAGGGAAGAAGTCAAAATTCTTTCAGGGTTGGGGTACAAAAGCAGTTGGTGGGAAAATAAACTTTTTTTACTGCTCAACAGATTTTTGCATGAGCAAATCTACACATGCATATTTGCTTGTGCTGAAATGCAGTTCAGACTTTCTAGAAGTAGGATTTCCTGACCTCCTTCTGTAAACTCTTGTGAATTTATGGAAGACTGAAATCTGAAGTAATGCAAGGACATACTATAGGTGCACTTTTGTGACCTTTCTTTAAGAATTGGGCCCCTATTGATGCCTGGCATTAACCAAGACCTTTTTGTTTTTATTAAAACTCTTATCATTTTCTATCTACTGGCTGTTTTCACTGTGTGTGACACCATTCTACTCTTTTCACAAGGAGCTTTTTGGCACCCAAAGTAGTTTTGTTCAGTACCAGGAACCTCTGTGGGAATGTGTTTTTGTTTTTTAAACCAAAAATATTTTAGCTTTTGCCAGTGTTTGTCCTGATGAGGGCCTAGCAGTTCCCACAAAAATAACGTTTTACAAAAACCATGTCAAAACAAGACATGCACTGACAGAACCAAAAGGCTGACCACCAATGTCCTACCTATTGGCATTGCCAATACTTGTTTATTTTCATGTTTCCTATCATTTTGTTGAAACTGGTTACACTGATTTTTTTTCCATTATGATTATTTTTTGGAAATACTAGCATGCATTCACACATTTTCCTAAATGATTTTTCAAAGAAATGGCACCTAAAATTTCGCAGTAGTTAAGCAAAACGTTTTTTTCCTAGTTGCATTTTTTTTTTTTTTTAAACGTAAGACTTTATTGGTAAGTGCCCAAAAATACAGCGATATTCAATAGAAGCCGGTGATTCATCGTATATCAAAACAGAGAAATTTCCGTCATGGGTACACAGCTATTCAGCCGACAACCTTCCGGTCCGGCAGCGTTAGTGGACGTTTTGTGTCAGGCATCCGCTTAAAATATGTACAATATGAGTAGTCTTACATTTTATTTTTATACAACAAAACTTTAGACTCATTAAGTGCAGGTAGTTATAAATGTCGAAGGCAATGTACTTCAGGCATCTCATGCTGGCCGTGAGACCCACTCAACCCCCCCGGAACCCATTCCTACCCCATACCCTGTCAGAACTTAGATGAATGCGCATCCCAGCCCCTCACTCAATGCTACTCGGCCATCCTCTAATGTATCATTCCTCTATCCCTTCTTCGTCCCCTGAGCTATCCATGTCGTCCTCAGATAGAGGTTCGCACAGATCTCCCCTATAGCTATTCCATGCTTGCCATATCTTGTTCCACTTGCGAGGATTAGCTCTCATTTTGTAAACTGCTCGTTCAACCACCATAAGTCTGTCCATCCCCCTACACCACTGTGTTAGTGTCAGTAACTCTGCTATCCCCCACTTCTGTGCTATATCTCGCTTTGCCACCATGACCCCAATCGTAACCCATTGCTGCCCTTGACGCGTCAGATCAGTCCCTTCCCATATATTCAGTTAGCACATCCGGGGATCTGGTGCAAGTGATGTCTCAAGGGTTTGGGAAATGGTGCGCATGACTTGGCTCCAATAGGCAGCGAGAATCGGGCAACCCCAAAGTGTGTGAAGCAGTGTCCCCTCCTCGCCGCAACCTCTGAGGCAGTTCGGGTGTTCCGCTCTGTGTATTTTATGTAGGGTGGTTCTGGTGTAGTAAACTCTGTGAAGTATTTTGAATTGTTTCAATCTAAATCGCGCTGAAATACCTGCTTCCTGTGGGGAAGCCAATGCGGCATTCCAGTCAGTCTCGTCCATGTCCCCCAAATCAGTCTCCCACTTCTCCTTCAATTTAAGTAGGGGGGCCGGAAGATTATTCAGTAGCTTCCAATACGTGAGTGATGTGGCACCTGTCTGAATAAAGTCGGTGAGCAGACGGTCTTCTAGCGGTGAAGATTCGGGGACTGTCGACCCTGGTTCGATAACTGTCATCAAAGCATGTCTTATTTGCACGTATCTGTAGGTTTCATTGGAGCCCAACTCGTACTGCTGCTGCAGTTGTGGGAAAGGGATCATCCCGTTGCTAGTCCATAGGTCCCCCACTGTTGTTATTCCAATATTGTCCCACTGGGTAAATCCCTTACTAGATCTCAGGCAACCGAGTTGCTTTGCGTCCCACAATGGTGTAAGTTTAGTAATAACCCCGTTCCATTTGAGTCGTGTCTGCGCCTTATGCCAGAGCTGCACCGTGTGCCTGGTTGGGCCAATCAGCTTCGCCGTGAGACCCCGGTTATATAGCGGGGCTAGGAGGCTGTGTGTACCTAATTGCGCTCTGTCCGCTAGATATGCCGGGTCGTTTTGCGGGGAATGGATCCACTGATTCAGCACCTTAAGCTATGACGCCCAGTAATATAGTTGTATATTTGGCAGGGCTATTCCCCCGTCATACCATCCTCGATTAAGTTTTGCATGTGCCACCCTGGCTGGGCGCTCTCCCCATAGTAGGCCTGTCATTGCCGCAGTTACTGTTCGAAAATAGGAAGGCGGCACCATATCCGATGTGTTTTCTAATACATACAGGAGACGCGGTAGCGCCATCATTTTAAATAATGCCGCTCTACCCAGCAGAGTTAGAGGGAGGGTTTTCCAGTGTCTGACGTCTGCCTTTAGGCGAACAAGTGGTGGTAATAGGTTTAGTGTATAGAACATCTCTGAGTCTCGAGTAACGTGGATTCCCAGATATTTAAACGATGTATTCGCAATCGTCAATGGACAGTCATCAGGTAGGGTCGGGGCAGGACCCCATAAGACGTAGATGACCGATTTCGACCAATTAATCGTGTACCCGGAGGTTTTGCCATGTGTATCACAGAGCGCCAGTAATCGCGGGATACCGGCCTCCGGGTCAGACAAATAAAGGAGCATGTCATCTGCATATAGGGAAATCCTATCCTCCCAATAATCTCCCCACTGCACTCCTTTCAGTAATGGCGTCGTCCTAAGGACTGTGGCCAACGGTTCTATGACCAACGCGAATAGCAGGGGTGAGAGTGGACATCCCTGTCGCGTCCCTCTGGCCAGAGGGATATCTCGGGAAATGTGGCCATTGGCCGCTACGTGTGCGACTGGTTCCGTGTACAGTAGTCTTACCCAGGAAGTGATCCTGGGGCCAAAGCCCATATGTGCCAGGACCGCGAAGAGGTAGTTCCACTCCACCATGTCGAACGCCATCCTGGCATCCAAAGAGAGTATGGCCGCCGGGTCTGCTAGCGTATGTGCCCTAGCGAGAGCGCCGTGCACGCGCCTGAGGTTTAAAGCCGTGCTCCTATGTGGCATGAAGCCTGACTGGTCTGGATGGATCAAGTGTGAGAGGTGGGGCAACAGCCGATTGGCCAGCAATTTCGCCAAGATTTTCGCTTCGGCATTAAGAAGAGAAATCGGACGGTACGAAGTGCACTCTGTGGGTGGTTTCTCTGGTTTCGGAATGGCCACTATGGTAGCCCTTCGTTGATCCAAAGGTAACATGCCTCTCTCCCGACTCTCCACAAACATATCTAGTAAGGGCTTGCACAGTACATCAGTCATATTCTGGTACCATTCGATCGGGATCCCATTGGGGCCCAGTGCCTTACCCGTATGTAGCGCGTCAATTGCCGTCTGTATCTCTTCCACCGACAGGTCAGTTTCCAGGTCGCCAACGGCCTCCTGTGGCAGGGTCTCCGTCCGCACATCAGTAAGTGCCGCTACCGCTGTTGCCTCTGTAACTTCCGCTTCCGGGGTGTATACCCCCTGGAAGTGATCAGCCAGGATGTCTACAATTTCCGCGGGGCGTGAGTGCATACGCCCCTCCGCGTCTCTCAGTTGCAGTATAGCCCTGCTGCCTTCCTTCTTTTTATCCAGCCATGCCAGGAGCTTAATAGCCTTGTCCCCTATATCATATATTCTGTGTGTTGTTGTCTCTATATTCTCTACTGTCCGTCGCCGAAGGTGGTCGTCATGTAATTGTTGACAGATATGGAGCGCATGAAGCGCCTCCTCTGTCGGGTCTGCCATATGTTCCGCATTAGCCCTGTCCAACTGTAGTTCTAAATCTACCAATTCCTGTCTTTGTGTACGTTTGTCCTGCTATCGTTGCTATCGCCTGTCCCCGTAGCACTGTTTTGTAGGCCTCCCATAAAGTCGAGGGTGATGACACCGAGTCTGCATTTTCTGAAAAATAATACCTGGTCGTTGTTTTCAAGGCCTTACGGATATGTGGAACTCTGAGATACCCAGGGTGAATTGGATATATTCTTTTGCGTGTACTTTCAGAACATGACAAAGTGAGCGTCAGTGGGGTGAGGTACCAGAATCGATTCCTGATCACGTAGTATTGATAATCGATATGTTAGGATTAGCATGGTGTCACTAAACTCACACTGTAGACATGCATAATTAGTATTTACGGTATTTACTTTCACTTAGCTTCATGCCACGTTACGCTATATGAATACCATACTATGGCCTTCTTTAATATCGTACATGCACAGGCCTTATTCTCCCTTAGCTCTAAAAGCCCTGCTCCTGGGAAAGAAACCAACTGTTGCAGAAACTGCTGTTTCAGCTCGGTAGGCTCGGCAAGGTCGTAGTTAGCCAAGGAAGGGCCGATAAGCACATTCCGGGAGGGGTGCAGGGTGGTTTGTCTCTGAGAAGACAGAAGGGAGTCACCCGTCTGACCTTGCTGCCTGAGCGAAATCAGGAGCTCTTTGTGTGCCTTATATGGGTTTTCCTATTACTGTACTAGCTTGTACCAATTTGTATTTTTCCATGTTAGGCCATGCCGGTGCCAACGCAATTGTATATATGTGATGTGCTGACAATGTGCCAGCAGTCTTCTTGGCGGACCTTTTGGGTTAGGTCGCAAGGAGCTCCTCTGGCAGAGTTTTGTGTTTGTCTAATAAACGCTTGAACCTTCTACACTGCCGACCGACTGCTTATTGGTAATGGTAAGGGGATTTGGTAATGTAATGATTATTGTTGGGAGGGGATCATATAATTTTCGGTACTTCAGTTGGCGACTCCGCCGGGACTCCGCGTTGGGGTCGTCCCTGTGTAGCCACAGGCGACATCGAAAGGGGTCCTCTTGATCGGGAGAGTTGCAGACCAGACGCATAAGAAATTGGGGTTTTGCTCTGCCCTCCCGGTCCGGAGGGCTTCAGCTGCTAGTAACCCCACGCCGGAGTCCTTCGGGTGCAACCCGAGAACCTGCAGCGCTGATACTGGGCAAACGTCGGCAGTGAAGAACGTTCCGGCAAACCTGCGTGCACCAGGTGAGTGTTGTGTCTCGTTATATGTTAAACTGCATATGCAGATTTAAATAGCGGGATTTAAGCATTTGGTGGCCCATGGTCACGGAGGAACTCTGACTTTGCATTAGTTGTCACAGAGAGGATCTGGTCGGAGGTTCGACGGGGGCAGTGTGGAACTGCACGGGCGAACGCTCTGGGTACACTAAAGATAAGGATTATACGCCTAGGGGAACTGCGGTTCCTGCTCGGCCGGACTGTTCTCGGGAAAGCCGATGGTTGAGATTGGGTAGCACCCGGACATATCTGGAGCGGCGCTGAAACGCGGGCTTAGCCAGAACAGTTCGGGAGGTGAACCATGAATACTGTCGGATGGCCTGTAGACCGGTCTGTGGTTTAAAACCTGTGTAACTATCTTTAGGCAGTCTGAGGACGAGACTGTTGTTGGACGTGTTTTTGCAGCCTTTTGAATAAATTAGCAGAAGAGTTCTCCACAAGTGGGAGCCGACGGGCTCCACTTTTTGATTGCAATTGCTGGAATTTATATGTTACGTTTTACGTTTGTCTGATGTATAAGGGAAATACGGATGTGAGGATGATGGGTGTCATGGCCATGAGAATGAAAGTACAAGGATAACGTGATATTTAAGTTCTTTGAATTTGTACTAACGGAGAAATTCCTTTTCAGCCGGAAACGAGATAATACGATATGCCGTGCCTTAGCAAATTGTGTTTTGGTTGTGTCCGTAGCGACGAGGGGAGGTTAGACGAGAGTCAGCCGAACCCACCAGAAGGGACACCTAGCCACTTTATGTATTGTAAGCATGGTATTGGCCCCCTCATCTTTAACTCTTTGTGGCATAAATACACTAAGGACAATATAGAATTGCAATGGCCAAAAACCGGGTCTTTCGATGAACAAAAACTGGCATATTTACAAGAACGTCTTTTTATTAAACGCAGCCGGCAGTCGATGTTCGACACCCTTAACAAATGGCAGAAAGAAGCAAAGAGACGACGCATTCGATCTGAAAAATTAATGAAGATAGAGCAGGGACAGACTATTACCCAGAAGGCTATCGCATATGATAAAAATAAGGTAGAACAAAATATTGAAATTGCAGACAGGCGGTTTAAACTTCAGGTAGACCAATGTTATGTAGCCAGAGAAGGGGCGGAAGATGAGATTGAGGAATTGTTAAATGCAAGGCCTCCCCCACCATATGCCCCGGAGCGTATATACCCTGCAATACCTGTCCAGCCAGAAGTTAGACCACGGGCATCTGCGCCCGAGGAACGGGGCTCCGTTACCCATGAACAAGATAACGGTGTTTCCTCTCCTCAAGGTGGGGCCTTGGTTACGCTTGTCCCCGAGTCTACACAACTGATCACATCCCCTCAGACGCACTTGAGTCTCCCTATGCCGGAGATATCCTCCCCCCGAGTTTGTATTACACCCAGGGGGTTTGACCCGACCCCGAGGGGAGCTGTAGGGGGCCTAGATAGCAAGCGTTTGTTCACTAGAGCATCTGTAGAATATGGCGAAAAAGAAGCATTAGGAGACCAGGCTATCAAGTGGGTACGGAATGAAGTATATACCCTGATTGACATATGGAGTACTGTGAAGGATTTAGAGCCGGTCATGCAACAACATGTGCTATACGAGATGTCCAATTCGCTCATTGGGTCTTGGGAAATAAACTTTAGGGACGGGACAGCCCCCCAGATCCTGTATACTATCAGAGATTGGGCCCATAAATTTAGCCTAACACCGGAAGAAGTATTTAAGAATGTAGACACTTTGGTACAATATCGCGACAGATTATTCTTGAAAAGTCCACAGTGGACTACGCAACACCCTATGCGAGAAGTACACCCAATCTATCATCCCGAAATCCCCGAACAACGAGATGGTAATCAGGCGATCATACGACAAGGGGTGGCGGCTCAGTTCCAGGAACAATGGGTTTATACCCCATGGAAAAGAAGTGAAGTACTGGCGTTGAAATCTCAGCTGCCAGATCCCCGAAAGAATCCTACTGCGTACTACAAAGAATTGACCGAAGCAGCTGCGTCCGCTGTAATGACTTTAGCCGATGTTGAATTGTTCTTCGGACTACTAGTACCGGTTGATATATGGCGACAGGTGCACGATTCTAATCATGCTGAATTTGGTGGCACGTGGGAGGAGTTAAGGGGCTGGGACCAGGATCGCAAACCAGGGGACAAACCAAGAGTGGAAATAACTTCTCTTCCAGCGAAAATAATAACTTTTATGCATACTCTGATCCCACCCCGAAAAGTCGATTGGGATAAACTGTCCGCCTGTAGACAAAAGAAGGACGAAAGTGTGTCCGACTTCTTTACCAGGTTCGAAGAGGTTTTTATTGATTTTAGTGGGCAAGATTTGGCCACAGAAGGGGGCACAAGGTTGTTCGTTAACAGGTTCGTTACGAACCTGGCTCCGGAAATTTCAGCACGACTGGAGGCGGCAGAGAGTACCTGGACTACCTCTTCCCCGTCTGTAATCCTCAGCATGGCCCAGTACTACGAGCATAGAGAAAATGAAAATAAGGATAAGGTGGATAAAAAGGTTAAGGATCTGAAGACTCGAGTACTGTTACAGCAAGTGGTTCGGGGGCAAGGAGGAGGTAGAGGTGGTCGGGGCCCAATGACGAGAGGGGCGGGGACAGGAAGGGGTTCAGGAGGAGCCCCGTCAATCGGCATCAACCAGTGTTCCTATTGTAAAGAGGAGGGACACTGGAAGGCTCAGTGTCCATACTTGGCCGCCCAGAACGCAGCGATTCGCGGACGAGGTAGAGGACGAGGGGGCCCCGACCGAGGTGATATGCATAGAGACGAGCACAGAGACGTTCAACAAGACAGGTCAGAAAGGAATCATTTTGATAACCCCCAACGCAGACAATACTACCATGGTGACTATGCCGAAGGGAATGATGATGAATATGCCCCAGCATAGGATAGCCAGGGACAGAGGGGGGGCCATGTGTCAATTCCGGTCAATCAGAGGGGACCCTACATCAGAGGGGAAGTGTTGGGGACATCTGAAAATTTCCTAATTGACACAGGAGCAATGAACAGTTCCGTTGCTCGATCATTGGTTCCAGGGGCAGCTCTGTCCGGGCAAAACAATGTTTCGGTGGGTTTTTCCGGAGTCCCCGTTGTAAGCCCCATCTCTAAACCTATCCCCTTTACGATTGGTCCAGCCACTATGGACACTCCTTTCTTATTGACATCGAATTGTGGAGAGAATCTGTTGGGATTGGATATGCTGAAAAGATTGAATGCTACTATACATTGTTCTGCGGATGGGGTCTATTTAACTATACGTCCCTCTGTAACACCTGTTAAACAATGTTTTACGAAAAATGAACGACTCCCACCGGAGTTCGATGGCGTCCCAACCTCCCTTTGGGCGATAGGGGACGCAGATGTGGGTGAACTGGACATACCCCCAGTTCACATCACGTTGAAGCAAGGCGCTAAACTACCACGCATCCCACAGTACAAAATAGCACCGGCGGGGGAACGGGCTTTATTGCACATCATCCAGAAACTGCATCGTATTGCCTCCGAAATGCATGTTGACAATGGGTCTTGGTCATTGTCTGGTTGGTTTTGGGGACTTCTGGCCACATGGGGATGGAAGATAATGTTAATTTTAGGAGGAGCTGCTGCCATCATTTTTACGTGCTGTGTCTTGATGCACTGTGGTCCAGCCTGCTGTTCTTACTGTGCTTCCCGTATCACCACTCTGTGTGTCCCATCCCCTGTCGCTGTTAAAGCCCAAATGCTGCAGAAAGAGGTACATGATATGATGGTCATCGATGAAGAAATATTCGAGGAATAGATGTCTGTTGTCATTTAGCGCCACCACGCTAAAAGGAGGGTTTGAGGTACCAGAATCGATTCCTGATCACGTAGTATTGATAATCGATATGTTAGGATTAGCATGGTGTCACTAAACTCACACTGTAGACATGCATAATTAGTATTTACGGTATTTACTTTCACTTAGCTTCATGCCACGTTACGCTATATGAATACCATACTATGGCCTTCTTTAATATCGTACATGCACAGGCCTTATTCTCCCTTAGCTCTAAAAGCCCTGCTCCTGGGAAAGAAACCAACTGTTGCAGAAACTGCTGTTTCAGCTCGGTAGGCTCGGCAAGGTCGTAGTTAGCCGAGGAAGGGCCGATAAGCACATTCCGGGAGGGGTGCAGGGTGGTTTGTCTCTGAGAAGACAGAAGGGAGTCACCCGTCTGACCTTGCTGCCTGAGCGAAATCAGGAGCTCTTTGTGTGCCTTATATGGGTTTTCCTATTACTGTACTAGCTTGTACCAATTTGTATTTTTCCATGTTAGGCCATGCCGGTGCCAACGCAATTGTATATATGTGATGTGCTGACAATGTGCCAGCAGTCTTCTTGGCGGACCTTTTGGGTTAGGTCGCAAGGAGCTCCTCTGGCAGAGTTTTGTGTTTGTCTAATAAACGCTTGAACCTTCTACACTGCCGACCGACTGCTTATTGGTAATGGTAAGGGGATTTGGTAATGTAATGATTATTGTTGGGAGGGGATCATATAATTTTCGGTACTTCAGGGGAGTGGTCTGATATACCCCGGGGCCCAATCATCATGTCACTAATTATGAGGCGGCCCTCTCCCAGCGTGAGGAAGTAGTCAATACGGGATAAGCTATTGTGGGTTGCAGAGTAATAGGTGTATTGACGGCCTTCTGGGTGAAGATGCCGCCAAATGTCCCTTAGACCCTGTGCCTCCATAAATTCACGAAAGCGAGATGGGCCAGGTGCCTGGGTTCTGACCGGGAATCTATCCTGTGTGTTGTGTGATACAGCGTTAAAGTCTCCCCCACCATTAGATCACCCTCCGGTAGTTCTAAGAGGAATTTACCCAGGTCCGGAAGTGCGGTTGCGTGCAACGCTGGTGGAATATATACAGATACTACGTTGAGGGGCGTCCCTTCCCATTGGCCACATGCCGCTGCAAAGCGGCCATGGTCATCAGTTTTAACGGTCTGTAGTATGAACCGGGATGACTTTTTCAGTAAAATCCCTGTCCCCCGGGACCCTGAAGTGAAGTCTGAGCGGACTATCATGTGGTAGCCACGTCTATCTAGTGCCTTGGTAGTGTCGCCTATTAGATGTGTTTCCTGCAGGAGGACCAGATCATGATTCAGCCTTTTAACACTTTGCAGGACTAACCCTCTCTTTATTTTGTCCCCCAGCCCCCTCACATTCCAGGACCTCAATTGAAGTGGGGCCACTGGGCCTGGGTGGGGATTCCCCCCTAAATTATCAGTCTGCGCAGCTTGCGCCATTGCTTAAATGCAGAAATGGGGATGAACTACACAGGAGATGTCATCAGTAACCATGGCCCATGACTAACCATAGAGCTGCCAGTGGTAGGCTGTAGTAGTGGGCCTGTCCTTGCCTTGGACTGAGGCCAACGCGATCGGCATGTGCCAACCAGCACATAGTGCCAAGCAGTGTACCTTGCATATTCCTTAAGAGTCAAACAGTTTAAACAATCAACTTGTAATATACCCCCTGTCCCTCCTACGCCCCCCCTCCCTGCCCCCCTGCTACACGGACCGTGAACTGCCCGCCACCCCAATTTAGCAGAGTGCCTAACCCATCCCACATAGAAACTCAAAGTTACTTGCTCGTTGGGGGAGAAGAACACTCCGGAGTCGGCGACCCCTCATACTCTCCTTGGAGGTCTTCAGCATAGTGTCCATGGCAGCTCACCCGGCATCATTAGCACTATTAAATGTTCTCTCGTCCATCGGACTGTCATTCTATCGCCTCCCCGTCTTCGTGAACACTGTCTCCCGTTGGTGAGCGATTCGTTGCCTCAGGACCAGTTGTCCGGATGTCCATCCGTCCATCCGTGCGTAGGTCTCTCATATTCCTGCCCGAGCGGCGGGACGGGGAAGATGGTCTCCAGCCGTCCAGCCAGTCTCGTGCTACTTCCGGGTTATCAAAAAACCAAGTCTTGTTTTCGGCCACCACACGCAGTCTAGCTGGAAACAGCATGGAGTATGGAATTTCTTTCTGTCTCAATTCTTTTTTTAATGTCCAAAAACGTTTTCCGTTTGCACGCCACCTCCGCTGTGTAGTCCGGGAAGAAGGCCAGAGTGGAGTTCTGTATCTTCACCGGAGGAGATACTCTTGCTGCTTGTAGGATGGCATCCCTATCTCGGAAGTTAAACAGCCTCGCTAAGATAGGTCTCGGGGAAGCCCCCTGTTTTGGCCGTCCTCCCGGCACTCTGTGTGCCCGCTCAACGGAGAAGAAGGTCGATAGTCCCTTAGGCTGGAGCTGAGATTTAATCAGGTTTTCCACAAAGAGATCAGTCGCCCTGGTGCCTTCAGATTCTGGAACTCCGAGGATTCGTATGTTGTTTCTTCGGGAGCGCCCTTCCTGGTCGTCCAGCTTTTCTTTCAGCGCCTTGTTCTCTGCCGTGATTTTCTCCATCGCAGTCTGTAACTCTGACACATCCTCCACTAGCGACTTTGTGACCAGTTCCAACGACCCCACCTTTTCAGCCATTTTGTGGAGATCTGCTCGGATGAGAGTTATCTCTGTGGAAATGGAGCCCACCGTGGTCTGTACCTGCGTCCGCGCTCTCATCACATCGTCCAACGTCGCTCTTTTCACCCCTGCGCCCTCCACCGTCCTTGTGGTGCTCGATCTTCCCTCCGTTGGGGGTGAGGCGTTTGTCGCAGGCGTACCGTTCGATACGAGTTTGTGTTGTGCCACTTTTGGAGCCCTTACCCGCCATAACTGCTGCTGTTCCTCAATTGACCTTCAGCACCGGATGGTAATTACAAGGAGCTAACCGGGGGAGAGGGTGTCTGTTTGCGCGCCTTGTCCAGCTGCTATTGCAGCCTTTATGCCACGTTCTCGTGTCCCGGCAGCAGGGGGCCAGGTGGGGCGGGCTCCGCACGTGGGTTTCTGAGCTCCTGTCTGGGTAGCGCGGTGTGTGTGTTCACGGTGGGTGTCCGGTCCTTCACCAATGTGTAGGTAACAATAGGCTCATGGAAGGCCGCAGTCACTTGAGGTTCCGTGGATGGCGCACTCTCGCGGTGTCCCCTCATGAATTGCGCCCAGCGCTAAATGTGAATGTGCTGCTATTGGCGCGGGGCAGTTGTGTATCTCGGCGCTATGGCTGGTACTGCCTCTTGACCGTTGCGATCCGACCGACGTGCCACTTGTGTACCTGCTCCGCCAAACTCGAGATGGTCCCTCGTGAGCCTGCCCTCCAATGACCAACAGAGAGATCGGGTCACATTTAAGCCAGGTTCATCTCCGTGTGTCAAGCTCCTTCATGTGTGCATCGCAGTGTCACTTGCAGGCTAGATCTACTGCCCGTCAGGCTCAACACGGGGCGAAGGAGGAGGGGGGGGAATCACTGTTCATTTTATGCCCCCTGAGAGTGGTGCTGATCTGAGGACTCCAACCTCTCCCCCTACCTCCGGTATGATGCGCTTCGCCTCCGCGCTGGCTCCCGGTCACCCGGCCGCGTCGCCGCCGTGTGCAGGGTATCGGCGGCGGCTTCCTGCGTTGTACCGCCTCCGGCGGTCCGTTTCCCGTTGGGGGTCCCCTCAGTCACTTGCAGGGTCGTCCGGGACACGCCGGCTGGATGCCTCAATGTCCACCCTCCGGTCGCCGACACTTCCGGTTTCACGCAGCCGGGCTGATGGCACTTCCGGTCGGGTACTGCGACGAGTGGGGTCCCCTGCTTCTGGCCGGCTTCCTGGGCGTCAGGATATGCGGTCGCAACTCCATCCAACGTCCGATTCGCATCGGAGTTTTTGCTGCCAGAGCCGCCCGGTCCTGGGCCTCCGATTCCTCCCTCAGAGTCCGGAATTGGTCACGGATCAGGGTACGGATGATAGGAGAGGCCGCTAGTCTCACGGAGCTAGCCCTCTAAGCTGCCGCCATGTTCGGCTGCAGGCCACGCCCCCCCTAGTTGCATTTTTTTAATGAACCTTTTATTTTGAAAGCTATGAATCGTCAATCTTAATTTCAAGCTTTTGCATACATCTACATTTAATCATAGAGCATATTGGAAGCATTATACAAATCCTCATATTGTTAAACTTTGCACACATGTGTACACATTTTATACTGGAACCAATGTCTGTAGTTCAGTCTAAACGTACATTTTTTTTGTAGAGCGGTCACCCAAGTAATTAAGGCTTAGTATTGATGAACCATAAATGCAAGTTAGAACAACATTAACATATGGGAACAAATATTACCTTAACTGCAGATTGTGCCCTTCCCTGATCCATAATGAGGTACTGTAAACTGGCAGCCAAAGGGATTGTGCTGCAGGGGGTTGGGCCTACTTGCCCCAGTGACAAAATAAACATAAACGTGTTGCCCTTGACCCCAAACAATATGTCCTTCGCGTTGGGCTATAGGAATTCCACACCCATGTACTTTTTTCTTTTCGTTTAAACACTCCATTGTGCATGGATTTTTCTGCTGTTACCAAAATGAGCTTCTCTTCCCAACTCCAAGCTGCTCTCGTGTCTGTGGGGTTTTCCACCATCCCCGTCTGTTATTAGTTTGCCTTTGTGTGGTCCCGTCTGCACTGTTTTCTCACCTGTGTGCTTCTCTCCTTCCGGCTCCAGATTTCTCTGAGCCCTTTGCGCTCCGTATTGCCCACCTCACAACTGTTTACTCCACCTGACCCAGTTTGTATGGTTTCTCCTCTATCTGCACTCTCTGTTTCTTCAACCTCCACCAGCCCACCGAGTTGCTTCTCTCCCCACCTGTTTTGCCGTTTTTTCTTCTTCGCCTCACTGCCCATGTTGCTTCCCCTACACTTGCTTTCCAAAACAAGCATTTACAATGCAATGGTTTCGCCTTTGGAAAAGTTAGAGCTATTGGCATTGTAAATGCCAAAATTTGTATTTATGTGTTGGTTTTGAAAACAGATAAATAAATGGCATTGTCATTTACATTGCCATTAGCTTAATCTCTCGCAAATGTGAGACCTATTGTACCCTACGGACGAGACCAAGAAACATGCAGAACTTCATGCACATGGCCCCACAGTGGTACATAACCATAGGAGAGTAGATAATAAAACCTATCAAAACACCACACACCAGCCGGAGGCCCAGGTTGATGTTTATAATACCGGAGCACAGGAAAATGTGCACACATTGGAGCCCAGGAGTACGCGCAGCGGGGGGAATTCGTTGATAAACATGCGTGGTGCACAAGGCAATTTACTCACAGAGAGAGAGAGAGCATAGGGAGATGTGTACCGGGAGGGTACTGGAAGACGAGACACGTGAAAGCACAGTGTAATGTACCTAGACTTTTTCTTATCTCCCCACCCCCCCCTTATCTCCCCATCCCCCCCCCTTGTTGCACTGCCCACGTTCACTACTGCCACTGACTGCACTGAGAATACCAAGCCAGGCTGTGAACAATCAAAGCAAGGGAGCCAGTTTCCAACAAAGTAGTGGTCCGTACCGCCTCAAATGTTTCCATTTGCCCTTTCCATATTTTAAAAGTTAGGTAATTCCTCAACAGATTTCCCCATAGAATTGGAACTTCAACTGGCGCATGCCTGGCTACCGCTCTGCAGAGGCCAGGGAT
The DNA here is from genome assembly GCF_964261635.1 of Lissotriton helveticus. Classification (NCBI taxonomy): domain Eukaryota; kingdom Metazoa; phylum Chordata; class Amphibia; order Caudata; family Salamandridae; genus Lissotriton; species Lissotriton helveticus. Next base: position 1,149,438,518 of record NC_136069.1, read on the forward strand.
AGGATGAGCACGTAGTAAGAGCACATTTAAGACAGTGACTGGCCCTGTCAGAATCTCGCGCTGCCTCCAGCCTCCCCCCAGAGCGCGCAGTGCTGCTGTCATGAACACTAATCCACTCCTGAGTACAAACCCACACTTAAAGAAACTCACTCACTGTATGCGCTCGCATGAAAAACATAACCTCTGAAACAAAACGCCTGGGAGAAGACACGGTTACGAGAAAGGCAACATATGCCACACACCATGAAGTTAAAGGGCGAAATGTAACAGAGAACACATCACTGACTCCAATTACCCAAATAATTCTCGCATACATTGTCAACAAAGAAATATTGTCTCTGCCTGTAGAGTTAAGCAATTGAAAGACCGGGTCAGTTTCAAAGTCTGTTTTAAAATACAGTCGATGCTAACTACCCGCCGCATATAAACCCCTGACTCACACACAGGCACACTCACATTTGTTCTGTTTCTCATTACTACTCATCTCGCGTCTCATGCTGCCATAAGAGACAGACAATTAGTGTTGTGTAAACAGCGCCAGTCTTGCACTGTTTACACAAAACTAACGAGCTGTCAAAGCAGCGGTGTGTGTTTGTCAGGGGGAGGATTGTGAAAGGAATCCTAGTCCCCATGCTGGCGAGCCCCACCGCCACACACTGGTACAAATTCACCACTGAATCTACCTCAGGGGAGCACTTGATGATGCGCCTCTGAGGAACACTGAGTGGCGTGCCTCATGGCAGCGCCTGGTGCTGTACATCAAGGCACTGGATGATGTTGTTCAGGGCCATGGGTTGTAGATCTTAGCGGCTCTGTGATTTGCAGTGAGGGACAGGGTGAAGTCAGAAGTTGTATGAACACGTGCAATATAGCACACACTTCGATGTGCTGTAGTCAGGCACACAGGGTGTTATCATAGAGGGCTCAAATTCACCGCATTCTGTACTACAGGCACACGGACAGCGGGAGGGGGGCGGGCAGGCACACGGACAGCGGGAGGGGGGCGGGCATGCACACGGACAGCGGGAGGGGGGGCAGGAACGGGAAGACTGACAGCGGGAGGGGGGTGCGGGAACGAACGAGCACACGGAAAGCACTCACCTGGACTTCCGTCGGCGGTCGGCCGCGGAATGACGAAAAGAAACCTCGACGAACAGAAAAATAAACCCCGCCCACCGCCGCACTGACGTCCTAAAAGGGGCCGGATGAGAAAAATTCTCAAACGCCCACGAGTCGCCTCGGGGAATGACGGACGCCTCTGTTTCCCAATGGCTAGCGTCCATTTATGGAGCTAGCCAATGGGAAACAGAGGCGGGACGAACATCCATACTGGTAAACAAAAGTTTTCGCCTGCGCGAACCGCTGCTTGCGCAGCTTTTCGCCAGGCGAAACCTAAAAAGGCGCTTTTTTTTTTGTCGAACCATGTTGGATTGGAAAATTAAGTGTGCTACACCATTTTGTAGGCACTTACTTGCAAGACTTTTTTCTTATTTATCCATGCTGCACAGCATTGCTGAAATATATTGGCAAGGCCAGTAGGTCCTATTAGCTTTGCCAATTCTTGTTGTAGAAGTTTCTGCCCAGCAACTAGCTACTGTTAGCCTGGACAGAAGAGGACTTGGAGGGAAAGAACGATGAAGTTTGAGTCCTGCCACTATGATCTCTGGAGAACATTTCTGCATGCTTTTCAAGCCCTGATAGAAGATGATTCAGAATACATTCTCCCTAACTTAGGGTCTAATGTTTCCAACACAATCATTCACATCATTGCTCGGTCTTCAAAGACTGAGTGGTATCTCTGGTTAAATGGATTGCTTATGGCAACATTGCGAGTTGTGGATAGGTCTGCAAGAGTTCTTATTCTTTTTTGCTTCTTTGAAGAATTGAGGGTATTCAACCCTCGGGTTAGCCTCTAGCTAGAGGCCTCTGGCCTTCTGTTTTCACACTGCTCAAGATAATTACTAGATGTCCACATGAATAGCCGTTTGAGTGACCCAAATGAACTGCAGTATTTTCTGCCTATTGGTTTAGAAGCCTCTTACTCTAGTTCTTCGATTCTTAAGCCAGTGTACCGTATCTGGAAACGTTGCTGCTCTTATCCACGTAGCCCAGGAGTCCTTGCTGCATTCCCTCCCAGATCGGCTTCTTATCAGTCTTTCAGGGCAGTTGTGAGGAGGGAGTTTAAATAAATAAAGAAAATACACTCCACGTCTGCCTGAATACACTTGCATAAGTGCTTTTCAGGTACTGGGTGGTTTGTAGGTAAAGTTGACCTTTGAATAGTGTTGCAACACTGGGACCACTGTTGACTTCTGCAGGGGTTATATTGTAAAGTAAGTGGCTGATGCTTTGTTTTGTATTTATCTAGACTTAAGAGAGTGTTGGACTTTGGATGCTACTGTTGCCTACTGACTCGTTCTCCTCAAGTCTCTGCATTTGTGTTCGATTAGCTTTCCTTCCCAGGCCATGTAGCCATATCTATCTCCAGTCTTCATCTAGCTCAATACCGTCCGCCATTCATTTTTGCTGGAGCTGAGAGGGTCATCCATATTATGTATTAGTTTATTATAAATCAAGGAGATCGATTTCTCCGGGAAGTGCCCGTCTAATACCCTAGATTCCAGTGGGGAGGACTCGGGGGAGGAACTCACGGGGATAGCCGATCTCAAGGTGTCATATTTGTATGTAGCGCAAGCGTTCTGTGTTGGCTAGTTCATGTTCTTGTAGGGATGTGAACGTTTTAATGTATCCCTTGTCCCACATGTCCTGGATGCGGGAGATTCCTATCATATCCCATTTGTCGAAACCCTTTGTTTGCCATAGGTTTCCCAATTTCGCAGACTCACAAAGGAGGGGTAGCCATTGTCAACTTGCCCTCCCAGCCCAGAGATCTGGTGGCAGCACGACAGACGGACACTGAGTGTCCTGTGGGGCCAGTTGAAGCTGGACAAACTGGTTTGGAATATAGAATTCTGTTATAATTACCCCACGGGAGTAGCCACCTGTCTATTCGATAGCCGGGGTTGTCAGGGGTTCCATAGATGCCATGATTGAGGACGGCCAGGTGGGCAGCCCAATAGTACTTAATGTCAGGATGGGCGAGTCCTCCGTCGTACTACTTCAGAGTCAGTTTACTGAAGGCTATTCGCGGTGGCCCATCCCACAGGAGCTCCTTCTGAAGTAGCTCAATTTCTTTGCAATAGGTGGGGGGAACGGCCTCCCAACGAGTTCTGCAGGGCGTAGAGGAAGCGGGGAAGGGACATCATTTTAAAAAGGGGGTCCCTCCCCAACAGGGACAATGGGAGAGTTCGCCAAATGGCGATGTCTCTCTGGAAACGGTTGAGAGGGGGAAGGAGATTGTGATTGTAGCGGAGTATAGGTTTCAAGGACACGAAGATCCTTCAAATACTTGAAACCCGATGCACTAATTTGAATTGGACTGTTGGAGGGCAGAGCGGGCACTCCCCCTGAAGTGGATATTGGTGAGACTTGGTCCAGTTGATTTTGAATCCTGAATACCTCCCAAAGATTGACCATATGTCCATTAGGACAATTAAAGATCTTCGAGGGTTGGTAAGGTATGGTAGGATATAGTCAGCGTACAGAGATATCCTGCCGACCAGCGGCATCCTCTGATCATCAGATCCTGTCGGATCCAGGCCGCTAGTGGCGCTAGTGCCAAGGCAAATAGAAGGGGTGAGAGTGGGCAACCCTGACGGGTGCCACGGCTCAGGGCGAAGGTGTCTGATTGTTTGTTACTGACAACTACCTTAACTAGAGGCGTCGCGTACAGAAGGCGGACCCAGCGATGAAATCGGGGCCAAATCCCAGCCTTTGGAGTACAGCGAAGAGATAGGGCCATTCATCCTTCGAACGCCATCGTAGCGTCTAAAGAAACCAAAATCGCCGGTTCACGTATCGTGTTTGCTCTCCCAAGTACCCTGTGGACTCGGCGGAGGTTTAGTGCCGTGTTCCGACATGGAATTAAGCCTGACTTATCAGGGTGTATGAGTTGATATGACCTTGACCAGGCGATTTTTGCGAGAACCTTTGCAAGGATTTTTAGTGCAGTTTTGAGAAGAGAAATGTGCCTATACGAAGTACAGTCAGTCTTCGGCTTGCCCTCCTTGTGGATAACAACAATGTTAGCTATGCGCTGGTCTAGTGAAAGTTCCCCCAGCTCCCTACTCTCCTCGAACATGACTTTAAGGTGCACTGATAATTTATCCGAAAAGAGTTTATATAATTCTATGGGTATACTATTAGGGCCAGAGGGTTTTCCAGATTGAAGTGATCTAACGGCATGGGCAATTTCATCTGTGGTTAGAGAGCTGTCCAGAAGTTGCTTATCCGCCAAGGTAAGGGCAGGCAATGTGATATCTTTTAGTAGGTTGGTGGAGTCCGCCTCCGCATAGGGCGTCCCCGCCCTATAAACCGCCTCGAAGTGTGTACAAAAACGGGAAGCTATATCTTGGGGGTCTACTATGTCGGTGTTTAAGGCATCATAGAGGACCGGGACCAATCTACTCGCCCACTCCCGCTTATCTAACCAAGGTATCAATTTTCCCGCCTTGTCCCCCAAGTCATACAGTCACACAAGCTTTTCCTGTCCCAGGGTACGGGCTGCATCAGTAACAAGGGCTTCATATTGAGACTGTTTAAGCTGCAGTAATAGGATCGATTCAGGGGAGTCACTGTATACCAGCTCTTCCTCCAGCCAAAGGATATCAGTTTCTATGTCGGTTACTGCTTTTGCTGGGTTTTTTTATGGGCTGCTATTAAAACAGAACTTCCCCCCCTGATCAATCTCTTGAAGGCCTTCCAGAGTGTTTGGCTAGAGGACACTGTGCCCACATTATCCGTAAAGTAGCTGTCTGTGGCGACCAGGATGTTCTTGCGTATTTTGGGAATACGGAGGTGCAAGGGGTTGATAGGGGCAATTCGACCCACCCGCGTGGGATCTAGAAGTAGGTGAGCCCATACCGGTGAATGGTCAGAGATGCCTCTAGCCAAGTGACGGACCTCCCGGATGTGTGACGTTTGAGAGCTAGGTACCAGGATATGATCCAGGCGGGAGAAACTATGATGGGCCTCGGAGTGGAATGTGTATTGCTTTGTTTTGGGGTTGAAGGTGCGCCAGGTGTCAGGCCCATGGCCTCAAGGAAGTCTGGTAACCCATGGGAAGAGGGTCTTAATTCGCGAGGGGGATGTCGGTCGAGCTTCCCGGTGAACTGCAGTATAGAGGTCCTGGAACGTGGTCGATTGAAGGCCAGGAGGGTTATAGATGGAAAACAGCTTGAGGTTCTGCCCCTCCCAGGAGCCAGATTTGCCAACGTAGCGACCCCTGTCATCCGTCCAAGTGGAATTAATGCTAAGTGGGAAAGTGTTCCTAACCATGATGCCCACCCCTCTGGAGCCAGTCGTGAATCCCGCATGTGCAGTAAGTTTGTATACGTATCGATTCAATGCCTTACAGGTGTGTCCCATAAGGTGGGTTTCCTGAAGGAGCATGACATCCGGGCCCTGCTTCCTGATGTACTGCAGGACTACACTCCGTTTAATCTTGTCCCCCAGCCAGTTAACATTCCAGCTTATTATTTTAATGCTTTTCCCCCAGTGTGTGTGTGTGTTTAAACCATAGTGAGTGTTTTGTACCTTTTTGAATGCCCATAGTCATGCATCGATGATAAAACATAACAACAAGCTACCCCTCCCCCCCACCAACTTCCCTGCCTACAACCCCCCTCCCTGCTTCCCTGCCCTCTGGACTTAGGCCTGCCCATCACAAACTGGCAGAGTGCCTGTCACCCAGTATACGAACACTAGAAAATAACTAAAGGTAGAAAAGAGGAGGAAGGCCAACACTCTGTCCCCCCCCCCCCGACCCCAAAATTACATATCTAGTGTCCCCAACAGGCCATAGTAAGCTTTCCTGGTTCGTTACTGTTCTAGGCAAGCTTATGTTCAACTATGGGGCCTCATGGACCCTGCCCGGTACCTTAGTGTGTCCATATAGACGGCTAGTGCACCCCTCAGAGTTCACTCTTGGTCCTGCAGATCTTAATCCTCGCCCCCGCTCCTCCCTCCGGGACCGCCGACGGGTCGACTTTCCAGCCAGTACGATGCCACTTCAGGATTTTCGAAAAACCAGGCCCAGCCTCCACTCAGAGGTGAGCCGGGAACATCATGGCATACTTCAGTCCCTTGTCTCTGAGTTTATTCCTGATGGCCAGAAATGATTTGCGTTGTCTCTGAACCATTCGCATGAAATCTGGAAAAAAGGAAAGGGTGGCGTTCTCATATCGCAAAGGGGGTGCAGACCGAGCGCTTTGCAGGATAGAGTCCCTGTCCCTAAAATTTAGGACTCGAGCTATCAAGGGGCGCGGAGGTGCGCCGGGCTTAAGTCGCCCACCTGGGACTCTGTGTGCACGTTCAATGGTGAAGAATTTCCCAAGACCCTTAGGTTTGAGGTGGTTGAGGATGAGGTCCTCGACAACCAGGTCAGGAGCTGGCCCTTCTGATTTTTCGTGCACCCCCAGGATGTGGATGTTATTGCGCCTGGATCACCCTTTGTGATCGTCTAGTTTGCGTTCGGCTGTTGCACAAAATGATTTGAGATCCTGCACTTCTTGCTGGAGCTGCGACACGTCGTCCGTCAAGTTGGCCATTTTGATATCCAGGGATTTTACTTTTTCGTTGATTTTAGTAAGGTCGGCCCAAATAAGATTTACTTCGATGGAGATAGTGTCTAGAGAAGATTTCACCCCTCCTATGGCTACCATGACATCCTGCAGAGTCCGTTCCGAGGGTGCGTTCACGGAATCCTCCACTACCTTGGGGGGGGTTGGTGTGTGTCCGTCGGCGAGCCCTTCGGCAGGGTGTAGCGGTCCAGCTTGTTCGATTGGATCTGTCCATGGGACCCCTGGCGGGACACTTATACGTTTCCGAATTACTAGCCATTTTCTGTCAGTGCCCCTTGATTCTCCGGTGAAATAAGGCCTGTGTCACTTACTGTGAGCGTCCGAGGTGACAGCTGGGATGGAGAGCCCTCCGTGTATGATCTAGCCCCTCTCCGGAAGATGACCAGGCCGGGCGCCTCAGGTGCCTGGGAGGGGGGTGCTCTCCAATCGCTTCCAATTCCAACAGGTGCGCCCACCCACTATGCCAGTCCGGTCCCAGATTCACCCCGGTTCTGCCGCACGACCCTGGCTCACAATGGGCAATGCACAGGGGGGGAGGGAGGGGCGCTCTTTGCATCCAGCAGTCACAGGCGAAGAAGCACGATGATAGCTCAGGCGCAATACCACAATGCTGCGCCCTTCTTAATTTAAAGCTCCACTACCCCCACTGCTACAAGGTGCACAGCCTAGGCGGGTCGCCTATCCCACACAAGGCCATGTCACTGCTGCTGCGCTCCAACGCCCGGAGAATGCTTCATTTAACAGTCCACTGGGGGACCGGTCGGAGCCTGTGGGCAGAGAGGCGTACTGAGCCCAGCCCCAGGGCACTCCCCGCTGGCAGACGCCAACAGATCACTGGAAGAAGGTAGGTGGGGGGCAGCTCACCTCCGCCAAGCAAGTTGGGCCACCGCCTACGTCACTATGAAAGGCAGCGGGAGCCACCGCAGCCATGCAAGGTCCCTCCACAGGTCAGGGGGGGGGGGGGGGGGTCCAACGCCGACCTGCGGAGCGGTCGGCGTTGGACCCCTGCTCCGCAGGTCCAACGCTGACCGGCGACTTCTGGTCCGGGCAGCCGACTCCTCTGCACCTCCGGCCAGCCATTGCAGAACTCTAGCTCCCGGTCCGCAACGTTCGACCAGGCCCAGGTAAGCGAGCCCCTTATCTCCTGCCCCAGGTGGTGCTTAGGGGCGCAAGGCACAACAATCTGCTCTGCTTGCTCTCTGCTACAGATCAGGGACCTCTTGGGGCAGGATGGGTGACAGGATATTTAGTTAGGGGGACGGCACCGACAGAGCCGCGGTCTCAGGCAGCCATCTCGCTGTGGCGCTTGGCCACTCCCCCTATCTCCAGTCTTTAGTTCCACCATTGGACCACTGATTACACTTCCGGCGAACTGCACTTACCTTCACACTCCTCACTCAACGAATGCCCGCTGTGCCGCCTCGAGATTCTGGTATTTAGAGCACCTTGGATCTCTTCCAGTATAGTAACCTCCATTCTTCAAGGCTGTGAGCCCCTTTCAGTCTTTCTGTTCTTTAAACGTCCCCTAGAACACCCGATAAACCCAGACTACTGACTTATATTCATCAACACTCGGGCAGTGTGTGCTAGCACTGTTCATCTGTATATGAGTTAAAGTCTATATGGAGTTCTTAAGTGTGTGTCTTTGCTTGTTTTACAAATAAATTCACACTGTAGAATACCCTGCTCTTGATGTAACTTAATCTTTTGACTACGAATAACTACCGAGCACTTCTGCTCGAGGGGCAAAGTAAATAAGTGCCACCTCATCCGGGGATTGGATAGTATACACATTCGTAAATTACTCCCTTCTTCGCCCCCCTCGAAGGTGGAAAGATGCACGACATGCTGCAATGTGGTGGCGGCAGACACATTCCCCTAAGTAGTAGTAATGTGCTGTCCTTTCGCAGACCAGCCGCCTGACCTGTACTTTTCAGCAGCTTAATGCTGTATTGAGATGGAAAGCCTGCCATTCTGTGCAGGAGACAGGCCATATAATGGCTGTCTGGAAGAGCTTCAGTGTACTAGTAGGTCATTCTGAAATTGAGGAAAAGCTGTCTGAAAGACATGAACGGATTTCAGGCCAAAGTATTAAAAAGTTTGTTTGATGTAGTTGGAACTAGGCTATTCCATTGTGAGTGATCAACTTCTATTGGTTATATCTAACAGATTACCAGTGCCGGGATCATTCAGGGTTCCTTTGTATGAGATATGTTGGAAGTAATTTCTTTGCAGGAAACAGGAACGCCAATTCTTTAGCGAGATGATTTTTCTAACGTCCTTGTGACCGACCTCCACTTTAGCTTTAGCCTTGAGTGAAGGACAAAAACAAGATGTGGTTCTCTTGGGAAACGCAGTTGATGCTCGGATTGCACATCCATAGTTGCGTTTTGCTTTTTTTTCCAGTTATGAGCTTTCCATTTTCACCTCCAGTCGCACCTTATCCCCACTGAACTGAACTCTTACCTGCATCACACAGTGGTCTTGCAGTGTCATTCTTTCAGTCATTTTATGTTCTAATTTACCTTTTTCGATCTTGGTATATTCGCAAGGGATGGTGCTGAGAAGCAGCCTTTTCCAGTTACTTAACACTTGGGCTCTTGGTGACAAAAGCGCATATAAGTCTTCTCTGAGTTAGATGTACGAAGTTTTTCTTTTTTTTCTTTGTGGGCATGTGACTTGGGTCTGTCTTACTCATCACTCTCTGAGAGCAAGTCATACTTGCACAAAAAGATTTTGTGAATGACGCTCTGCCAGTTCGCACCTCAATGTGTGTACTTTTCCCATGTTCTTGCCCTCGTAGTTCACGCCTACATGTTAAAGTCTTGACTGACCTTGAGAAGAAGATGAGCACTGTTGTTTACCTTCAGGCGACAAACAGCCTTCAGAATTATCTGACATTTAGTGTCCTATAAATTGTATGTTTGTGCTGGGATTGCCTGTTCATAGTGCTTAATGTGAGCTGGTGGTTGCAGGTGGGGCATCAGTACTCATTTTTGGGGATGGACGCTTATTTTTTACTCATCAAACTTTGATTCAGAGCAAGTACGAGGAAAATACACAAGGTGCAAATGAGGAAAAAGAGAATGTCGGAAAAACTGTGACGAAGGGAGAATGCAGGTATGAAAAAGAACCTGAAGGATATAAAAGGGCAGGGAGTGTATGGATGAATGGATCCGAGGCGGAATCAAGATTACGCAGTCTTGATATTTGGCACCCCGGACTTTGATTAGCTCAAACTGTTTCACCCTGGGCTGGCGGTTCTTCCCCAGTTCCTCTCTTTATCCACCTGCACACCATACCTTGGGTGCATCATGTGATGTTTCTTTAAATTAATTTTACTCCAGTTTCCATACAGCACCTTTAATTCTGTAACCTGGTCCTGAAGATGACCTTAAATGACAACAGGACGAAATGCTGTCGACTGCAAAGTGCAACTTTTGGCGCAATTTTCTGGTTCATCAGCTTGTTAACCTCCTTCAATCTTTGTAACAAATGAATTTGAACCCTAGAAGTTTTTGAAATTATTGACATTGTTTTTCTTGCGTCGTTTTCTGCTGTTTCACTTGTCACTTGCGCTGTTTACCTAGTTTCTCACTAGCACAGATGTGCACAAGATTTTACTACACTCACATTCAACGTAACTAGTGCTGATACTGCTCTTTAACTTTTTCTAAATATAGACTGCTCCTTGCATTGCTCTAATAACCATTCATGTCTCCCTGCCTCCTCCTTTCTGTTAATATTGTGCATGTTTTATATAACTGTCTTTGAATATTACCTGTTGAGACATTATTTGTTATATAAAAATGTAATTTGATACTTGTATAGCGCACTACTCACCCGCAAGGGTCTCTAGGCGCTTGTATGAATACCGCTGTGGAACCCATCCTGGCTTTCCCTGTGAGGTGTCCACTCCTGGGCACCCCCAAGGTGGAGGCCAGGCATCCTTAGCGTTGTGGGGACCGTTGTGGAGATTAAGCAAGCTATTGCCCAGAGTTGCAGAGTGGGACTCCATGATTGGAATAGGCACCGAGGCGAGAATTGTCAGGTCCGTGGAATTTTTGAGCTCAAGACCCGCCGAGGCGGGGAATTGAACCCTGGTCCCGGGCTAGACCTCTGCATCAGGGTCTGCCGCTCTAACCATTGAGCCACACTTCTCATATACGCTAATCACCCAAGTCTCAACTGGGTTTACAGGTGACCTCCTGTGGTTTGGTATTATATTCCATACTATTGCATAAACTTGGCTCGTTGGTAATTCTTTTGTAGTGCGCCCTGTTTTCCTTAAAATAATTTTCACTCTGTAACAAATCTTGTCTTATTGCAAAAGCGTGAGCTTGCATCACAGTATTTAAGACTTTACATTAGAAGCCTCTCAGTGCACATACTAAATACATCTAACTTGCAACATTTTGATCCTTCACTATCCCTCTTATTTCTTTTCTGAATGAGTTCCTACTGGTGGATGTAAGGTGACCCACAGAAAAAAAACGTGTTTTTCAAACACTTTGAAAGTCACGAATACTCTGACTCTTTTACTGCTTCCTCCAGACCTCTTCCTATGTCTTTGTGTCTGATGTTTTGCTGGTATCTAGTTTCCTGTTTAAGGAACGATTTGGCCAAGTTAGAGTTTGCTCATGTTTTCTCCACTTTTTCCACTCTTCCCAGTCTGAAACTGAAAATGAGGTACTTTCCATGTCGGCATTTAGATTTTTTAAATTGATGCTAAATTTGTAATGCATGCTCTATTCATATGGTGTTTTACTATCTGAAATCAGAATCGAGGTGTCCTGCTTTTTATTGGAGTGTTCACCCGCAACAAACGTTTGGTATTTTAATTGACAGGAAGAGGGTGCAGGACCTTGCATATTGTTGTTTTATCCTTGGTGTTTTACGATATTGTTATCTTTCCTAAAGCATTTTTTAGCTATATTTTTTCAAACATTCGTGCTATTTTGCATACAATAATACATGTATTTTGGTGATTCCTGCATAGTATTTTTTGTTGCATTGACTCCATAAGTTTCTTGCTGCTCTTCAGGCTAGAAGGCACAATAGTTTTCGGTGTAAGCCAGATGTTTTATTTTGTGCTCCACTGTCAGCAAATTAGAATGCGCTTGCATTTTCTTTCACACTTGATCCAGTGTTCATGGTATTACGGCGATAAACAAAAGTAATGCACACTGAATTTCAAGAGAACATTAAACAAAAATTGCACTTGTTAATAAAAAATAAAAAATAAATAAAATTGACCGCTTCACTGCAGACGCCTCAGAGGCATGCTTTGGTTGGACCTCCAACTTCATTTTCTCACTGCACGCGATCGATCTAGCATGTAACATGAACTGCCTGCAGACAGGTGAAATTTCTTTTTTGCTCATCATAATGAGGCTTAATGAAGTTTTGTGATGCATCCCATCTAAAAGCTTTGAAGCTTGCCGTTCACAGATTATGGACTGTATCACAAGGAGAGTTGCTCAGGCCAACCAGGCAGAGGCCTTGAGATCATCTGAGTGCTGCATGTCAGTTAGCGGGCGCCCAAGAGATTTTATTGCACTGATTATTACATAGAGATAGCTCTGGAAATGGTGGCTTTGTAACAGCCATCAGCCAGTCTATTAAAACTAGAACACAGCATAGCAAACGCTTGAAGCATTTGGCACAACAGGATGTACAGATTGGAATTATAGAAAAGGAAGGAATGCTAGATTATCTCATGAGTTTGAACCATATAAGTGGAAATAACTGTAGTGAGGACTAGGCCTCGGTGTGAAATGCTGCTCTGCTTTTGGAATTTGTGGAGGTTTTCCCCACTCGGCACGGCATGTGGAGTTCTGAAATACTTCCTCGCTCGCCAATGTTTAGTAAAATCGTACTTCATACCACTTCCCGGTGAGATTTCTCAACGAGGGTGGTCGCTTTTGGCCGCTACCGCTTCGGTCGAGGAACCTTTCGTTCATGTTGAGGAAGCTGCCGCTTGGGTAGAACTTCTACTTGCGCGGCCGAAAGAAGCAGCGCCCTCTTGCACTGCTCATGGTGCCGTTCTTACTGATTTTCCAGCGTGGAACAAGCACTTGGCGCGAAGAATCTGCACGATCTAACACACATTACCGCTCGCAGAACTACATGTAGAGCAGTGTGGTATTGTCGTCACTTCGTGGAGTTCTGTGAACTCCGCCCAGTCCTAGTGAGGTCACACCCGCCTTCCGCCATAAAAATTGGCCAAGCACTGAGCGCCCTACACAGTTGTGATAAGCTCCCACTTTTAGGCTAGTAGCCTCTCCTATCCTTAAATGTAAATGTAAACCCGCACGGATAACTAAATGTTTTGACTTTCTAGGTTTTAGCTGAAATGTCTGTAGTTTCTGTTTTTGTCATCTAAAACTTCTGTCTTGTCATTGGTCCCCTCGTTGCAGCTATAGGATTAAGTTATAATCCGGGATTCCTCACATTCTCTGCAAATTTGTGTTATATAATTTTAGGTTGAGCCTGGTGTAAGCAGTGCGAAGCGCTGTCGCCAGCGAGCTCTATTGTTAGGGACTTGCCTTGGAAGTGGGACAGGAGATGGGCACGCGCAGAGCTTTCCAGCGATTTCAGCAGGTGTACGCGCACGTACAGCCACGCGCCGTGCACATCTCCTGTCCCCCTTCCTTCAAGCCAGCATGCTGTTTGACTTTCAGTTATTTCTTCTTAAAAAAATTGTTGCCCCATCGTTGGAGCGGCCCGCAACGGCGGGTCCGCTCAGGAAATACATCTGTCAACTGTGCTGAAGGCACAACCATTAGATAAATAAAGAATCCCCCACTCACCCGTCTGCTGGGGGAACTCCTCCTCAACAGCAGCTGGCTGCGGCGCTTTTCCGGAGCACTCCAGCTCCTCTGCCAGCACGACGCGGGGCTCTCTCCTTAGGCATGGGAGCCCCGCAGTGCTATCAGCTGGTCTTCACCCGGGCCACCTCCTGGGACCCGGGACTTCAGCTCCCGCACTTCCTCTTTGGCACCGGGGCTCGAACCACGAAAGTTACAAATAGCCACATGCGCGGGCAGCTCCCTCCCTCCTAGGTCTCCTCCCAGCCCGGATACTGAGCTGCTTTCTGCACGACCTGGGACCCTGGAGCCTGACGGAGACAGCCGGCACCGGAGTAGGATGAGTGACTTCTGGGTCTGCGCGCTCCTGCTCCTAGCGTCCCTCTTGCCCGGTCCGGCACGCGGATCGCCCCACAGCACTGAAAGTGAGGACAGCGCCGAGGCGAGTGGGTGGTGTTTCGGGGCGCTCCCGCGTCAGGGGAACCACACTTCGAGCACTCCCAGCCACCCGCAGCCCAGGGTGTAATGGGGGAGTGCCCGGGGTTTATAACTTTTTCGTGTTTCATGGTATCGGGGAGTGGAGCTCCGTCCCTTTGCAGATACAGGTGCATGCTGCTTTGCTGTTGAGGTACAGACATATAGTTGAATCATTACGCAGCCCCACCAGCCTAAGAAATACACGGTGCGCACCTGGCATGGAGAAATATATATATTGTGTATATTGCACTATTTGACACTTCACGCGTTATTTTTCTGTTTTATGAATGTCACAAAGAGGTGTCTGTGGGGAAGAAATGCTCTCGCGCCATTGATTTTGATATGAAATATTCACAAGCGGTCGGTAGTTGAGGGCTTATGCATACCACGCTGGGTCCGCGTTTGCCAGACTGTGTCAGCGCGCCGGCTTATTTGCCTTCGTTATGTTCAACAGGGTGTGCCAGCATATACATTGGGCCTTGATGGCACATTCACCACGGGGACATATGACGCTTTGGATTGGTAGTTGCCCTGCTTTAGTTCAGAGGGCCAGCTGGGCATGGGGCACATAGTCTCGGGTGTCTCATTGGCTCTGAAGACACTTTGGCTCGGTTGGCGCGGCACCAGGGTGAATAATGTTCACTAATGTATAGTGTATCTGCACCAGTGCGTAGCATGTCACGTGGGCTAGTGCAAGGAAGCTAATGCTGCTAGAACTGTAAAATATGCCAACAATTCGGGTTCAGTGGACTCCTCGGGGCCAAGTGCAACTCCTGTACAAGGGGAGGCTGCGCTGCTGGCTGACACCGTGCACGTGAAAATCATATTCCGTCCGTCAAACCATTCCTTAGCCCTACAAAGTAGTTAGGTGGTCATCCAACGTGATGTCATGTGTGATGAAATTTTGATAAAGTTTGATAAGTGTTGAATTATTGAATTGCTAGTTATGTATTGTCATGTTTATTTGAATGTTTTATGGTACTAAACATGGCCTTTTTTCACCCACAACACAGCTTGGAGTGCTGTATACATTATGCAAACACATGCAGGGTGAATATTTTGGGTAGAAAGCTGCTTTCCACCTAGTGGCAGGTAGATGTTCAAATTTCGCTAACCAGTGTTTACAATATTGAAGTAAACTGTTCAAAGCGTTGGAAAAAATGCAGTGGTGACATTCAAACATGTATTTTTCCTTAATAAGGTCTTTGCAAATTATTGCAAAAGTCTTAGTAGAATCAGCCTAATAAAGATGCAAGTCACTGTAAAGGGAGATGTGGTAAACTTTATACAATGGAATAAATTACATTAACGGATAGCTTGTTGACAGTTTAAACTTTTACTGAGCTCTCATTGACCTGTTATTTGTCTAAGGTCCGAGGTTGTTGACTTAAAATGGAGAAGGCTAGTTTGTCTTTTCATATTGGAGACATCCATATGCCAGGCCTGTGACTCTGTCTCACAAGGACTCACACCCGGTCCACACTCAGCGCTCTGCCTGCGCCGGTCCTGTGACTGTCTCTCAAGGACTCACACCAGGTACCACACTCGGCGCTCTGCCTGCACAGGGCCTATGGATGCCTCTCGCAAGGACTCACACCAGGAGCCACACTCGGTGCTCTGCCTGCACCGGGCCTATGGGTGTGTCTCACAAGGACTCACACCAGGAACCATACTCACTGCCTGCCCCGGGTCTGTCGTGGTTTCTCACAGGGACTCTGGAACCACACTCAGCGCTATGCCTGCACCATCCTGTGACTGTCTCATAGGGACTCACACCAGGTACCACACTCAGCGCCCTGCCTGCAATAGGTCTCGCATCTGCAAAAGTTTAAGCTATTGGCATTGTTCATGACCATGCCTTTTTATCTGTTTTAAAAAACAAACAAATAAATAAATGGCATTATCATTTACAATGCCTAAAGCTCAAACTCTCACAAATGCGAGACCTATTGCATTGTAAATGCTTGTTTTTGTTTGGTTTTAGCCGCACGATTTGAACGGTCTACTCCAGAAATGCCACCCGCTGGATTGGCCTTTTTATTGCTGCTGCTATTGATATAATGAAGTCAATTCGTCATTGGCAGAGAGCTGCGGCTCATGAGGCTATAAGGGTCTGTACAAGTGCCGCATTGTTTACTGGTGGCTCGTGGTGGCCGAGATCTCGAGCTCCGTGAACAGCCCTTGGCTGTCTGTAGAGGACCGGGCACATCACCCAGAGCTGTGGCACGCGGCGCAGAGGCCTGCACCTGACGCACAGCCCGCCATTGGTGAAGGAATCTTTCTGATTTCATGAGGAAACCTTACGTTTCAAAGCATAAACAGGTTGTAGGATTTAAAAAAATAACCTTTTGGATCTTGTTTTTATTTTTATTAAATAAATGCTTCCCAGTCCACCATGGCAAATACTTAAGTGAAGTCATATTCGAGGTTATTTTCATTATAGCGAGTTTTATCTCCCGTTTAATGCTCGTGCAGCCTATGTGCAGGAAAAAGGGAGGAGCCTTGGAGCAGAAGCTCCTTTATTTATTCATTTATTTATTCATTTATTTATTTTCTTTTTCTTAAGTTGGGAACTGCTTGTGTGTGCCGTTTCCTGTGAGGTTCCTTGTAAGACATTGTGCCCACTGCGCCAGGGCAGCTTTCACTTAGTTTTTTTTGTTGTGTAAATGACAGTCTGGTTATTTACAACAGTGGCTTTAACATGTCATAGAAAGAACGTCTCAAAAACACGATGGTGCTCAAAGATAACAAAGCTGAGCATTTGAGAAGAATTTCTGTCCGCTGGGGATTCCTAATAAAAGTCCAAGGGAGGGAAGGCTGTGTCCGACCAGTGGGCCTGGGACCAGTGGGCCTGGGACCCGTGCCTAGGCCGCTCCGTGAGTTTTGCGGTCTAGTTGTTGTTTGCCTTGGCTGCGGGAACAGGGCTGGTCTTTTTGTAATCTGCACCCCCAGGCCAGACACCTGTGAGTTCGTCTCAATGGAGACCTGTGCTTTCACCTGGTAATTGCAGCTGTGCTTTCATTTGAGGGCTCTCTTTGCTCTTAGTTACTCTGCTGTTGTCATGAACCTGCCTTTCTTTTCCTGAAACCTGGTGAGGCGACGTTTCCCCTGAGCAGATCTGTTGTGCCTGCGCTGTCGCCGCCTGAGGCTGCGTTGTCTGTTTTTTTCAAAACACAAGATGGGCGAGATCTTCGTGGAAAGCGCACAAAACACAATATTCACCAATAGTGCCTGGAAGCACCCACATGTACTTCTTTTAATTAAAGCAGCCCTGCAAATCGCGATCAGTGTATGCCCAGTGTGGGTTGGTGACTGTGACACAGCGGGCTTGGTGTGGGATTCAATCACCTGCAAATGCCTCTTATTATCAATGTCTCTCCTCCCTGATGAGTCCATAAACTTCATATATCCAGATTTAGGGGTTGTCCAAAGTTTCCTTTCACTTAATCGATGAAATGTGGAGTCTGGGCTTCTTGCATTGGGCTCTATTGTTACTGGGAAGAAAGAGTAGGAAATAACTCTTACTGCTGTGCCACAGGCATGATTTTGAAACATGGCATTGACCCAAGGCTGCTCAGCTAACAATTAATGGAGTACACCTGTAAGCATATTTTTTTACACCAGAACTATTTTTTTACTGCACCTTCCCTTTCAGCGTAGCCTCTGGTGAACAAGAAGGACATGACATGGAGGAGCCACAGTCGTGCAAGAGCAAGCTCACTTGTCGCTTTTGTCATTCCGGGGAGACTATGCTAAAGAATGGCCAACACATATAAGAAAGAAGAGACTTATTCCCTACTTAACCAAGCCTGCACACAGACTTTCGAAATCCAGATCTCTTGTACCATTCATGGAACCATCATGGAGAATTCTGTTTTTTTGGCCTTCATCTGCAATCATACGTGTGCTTTTTATTTGACCTTTTTCCAGGCCAGTAGTAAATAGGTTTGTTAATTGGAGTGCCACCCGCTAGTCAACTCTGCATTTCATTCCATGTGCCGTCTGACTGTTCTTTTGGGATAACTCAGTTTCATCAGATTCTAGTTAAGCAATGTTACATAAGGTCCTCACTGGTTCTTTGTGCTTACTAGAGAACCAATACCGACGGATGCCCTCTCCAGCATTACAAAGCATTTTGCCATTAAATTAAAAGTAATTTTATATTTGATTGTGTACGGTTTAAAACCCAGTCTGGTGTCTGTGGTGTTGGATCTCTGTCACTGTTTCAACTATGACAAAAGTTTGACTGGGATGAGTGTGTGGTGCGTTGATGTCCGGAGGGTCTAAGGAGAGGCAGACCTCATTGAAGTAACTGCGGCCTGCATAGAGCCCCGCATTATAGCAAGTCATCGTACATCTGGAACATTGCAGGCCCTCTTCTCACCGGATTCCCAATGGAACCAATCCGTGAAATATGATGGTGAGGACTTGCTGCCATATTTGAGAAGAACCACGCCATCTCTTTCCTGAGAGCCATTGTCTATGATTCAGCAAGAAAGCATTGGCATACCCTAGAGTACATGTCTCCTTTGGGCAACTGGGCATGCAGTTTGGGAGCTGACATCCGATGGGACCCTCTTTTCTTGGCGCTAGTGTCGGGAGTGCTTTGCCTCTGAGACTAAAGCCACTGAAGATCTTTTTCAGGATCCATAAAGAAGTACTACAAATGCATCCCTTTTAAATAAGACTAAAACTTTCCTCAAACTATAGGCTGGATAGCTGTGTTTGATACTTTGTATCTCAAACAATACACATATTGGAAGGATGTTGTATTTGTTGCCCTCCAGGAAGGAAGGAACACTGAGTTGTATTCAAACCTTCCAAGACTTGGAGTGCATTTGTTTACTGAAATGTTGTTATTCTGTTGATTACCCGTTCAACCCCCACCCTCTTAAGAGTTTTTTTCTCCTTTTTTTTAGCCACTTTCTAAATGCTTTCAAGTTTCTGTCTTTTGATGCAGTATTCCCTTTGTAAAGAACAAGGATCTTGTGGTCCTGACAGAGACTTATGAGTACGCTGTTGCTGGTCATTCTTGCTGAGGCTTCAATATTCACTCTGTGTTCTGCTTCCTTCCAGACTCGCTCATACATTTCTTATTTGGGATTGGAATCTAGTGACCCTGTTCTTTTTGTCTCCCTCTGACAACCACACAAGCACTGAGACAGGATTCAACTCCAGAGCAAGAGTTGTTTTGCGTTAATAGGTGATGTAATGAAAAGGGCAAAAACTGTTCCTTTTGTAGGGTTTGGACATCGGAGCTCCTCTCGTGGCCTCTGGCTGGTGCAGCTAGCCTTTCTCTAACCACACCACTGCTCCACATTGTTGTGACTATTGAAGTCCTGTCGAGGGAATCACCCATGCATCTTCCTTAGCAGAGATTAAATGGAAGCACGCCAGAGGCTTGTCCTTGCATCCAAAGAAGTTAGTGTTATTCTAGATGTTTTCTCCTCTCCAGTGGAGGAGTCCTCCTCCTCCTCCTAGTTGATCTGCTGCAGGTATGTTGAAGGCTTGTCTAACTCCGGAAAGGACTATTGAAATGGTGTGCAGGAATGAATTTTCCATGGGCAAAAAACAGCCAAAGTGGCTCTGAATATAGTGACTCTTCGTGATCCAGAAATATTAGAAAACAGGACACCCTTGCCTTAGCCGGAATGACATAAAGGTACCTGCAACAGTTTTTATCAGAAGGAGATGACTCCCTGGATCAGAAAAGTGAATTCAATGTATTAACACATTAGTTGCTGCTTAAAAATGCCAACGTGTTCACTGCAAACTTCAGTTATTATTTTCTCTGAACCAAAGTATTTAAAAGCTCAAATAGTTGTGCTGGCTTGCTTAACAATACCTGTTTCTTCTCCATCCTCAATCGCAAAATGAATTGTTTTTCACTGCGCAAGAGGCACTTTGCTTTGCCAATTCTTGTTGTTTTAGCTTAGTGGATGACCCACAGAGCAGGCGAGGTTTTATAGGAGAAGGGCACCTGTTTTGTCACTTTGTCACCAATTTCTCAGCAGTGCCTATGTTACTTTTAATGTAATGTAATGCAATGCAGGGCTTTTGAGTGTTTGAGCCGCAGGCCTCCAGCACTGTTGATTTGGGACTTGTAGCCGAGCTCCATTTTGCTAAGTATAGGTTCCCAAAAGCAAACAGTTGACCTCTGTCTGTAAACTATATCCAGAAAGTGCCATTTTAGCCTGTGGCGGGTTTCACACAAACTGTGTGCAGCAAGTTTTTAGCATGCTTAAGGGACTTCATAGGGTGTTTTGGGACACTCATTTTAAATGCAAGAAAGCAACCGGTTTCTTGTTGTGAGTTTGCTTGATTTAGTTCCCATAATCGGCCATTTTATGGAATTTGGGGTTTTCAAATACGCTATGTTACTAAATCAGAATAACAAAATGAAACATTGTTTATTTTTCCTCCCCAAAAAATTTCTGGAGCAGGTTGTGCAAGGGTGCTTTCAAATGCCTATATTTAGCTCCGCCGTAAACCAAGACCCTTTGAAATAATAACATTATATGTATAATCTTATTTATAGGGCGTTTCAGCCAATCCTCTTGATCCTCTGGTCTGTTGCCGTGTCATTTTTCTTCCGCCACTACAGCTTACAGCATGGAGCAGTGAGTCATCCCACTTCAGTGATGGCATTCTCCCTTTTCACAATGAGCACATCCACACACATTGGCAGGGACTACTATGGCGATGTGAGCTTTTAGCAACCAAAAGACACTTTCTTTTTTTGCCAAATTGCGTTTTTTTTGTTTTTTGTAAGGTTGATGAGAACCGGTCTGCTTCCCTCAACAATAAAGTTTTGTAAAAACCAAAACGAAACCATCACTGGGCTATCAGCCAAACCCAGACCTGTTAGATTGACTAGTGCTTTTTTAGGAGGATCTTATTTTTGTGGATCCATCTTCAGGTCTAAATGTTTGCATGTAATTAAGTAGTGCACACCTAGCGGAAAGGTGTGGCACACCATGCATAGTCAAAAGCAAAAACAGTCAACATGTGATAGGAGGGGTAACTGGTTTGTGGACTGCTATTACTGCATCATCTTGGATTGTTTTTTAAAGACTGCCATCTTCAACTTTTTCCTGAGTAAGAGCAGGGTTGGGGCGGTGCTGAAGGGTATGAGAATGTCCTAGGTTCTATGCGCAGTGCTTTTCCAGATCCTAGGTGTATTGTGTTTTTTTGTGTCTCTATGGCTGCATTTGGTAACCTGTGTATACGCGTGCCAAGTGATGGAATAAACATTCAAGTTTGTCTCAAGCATTGGTAAGTCCCGGGTTACATCCCAGTACATATTTTAGTTTTTTTGCTTATGGTGCCGGGTTAGAGATGGGAACCAACCATACACAAATCAGTGTTGGCCCATTGGAAAACCAAGACTGTGCAAAATGCACTGCTAGGCCATGCCCCCTATTGATGGGGATGTAAGCAACCCCATACACGTTTCGGCCAGGATGGACCCACTCAGTGAAGTTAAGCCTAAGTCATATGGCCCAGAGAGCTGCAGAACACACATCTGGGGTAGCTTTGATTCCATATAGCGGGGTTGTGGCCTGGCACTAACCGCTGCTTTGTGTCTCTGGGGTGGGGCTGAGGCGGCATACATTTGGTCACCTCCTCTGGTGGACAGTGGGCCAACCTATCTGATTTCATAACACTGTGATAAGAAAGGTTTTAGACACTTTCTGAATGGTGTGAGGGTAAGTACGTAAGTAAGTAAGTGGGGGCTCATTCCATGGGGAAGGATGACTAGTGATTAGGATTAATCTGAGGTAGTTTTCATTCTGAGCTGAAACCCGAGTGCATTTGAATAAAGGGCGCTCTATCTTAGACGATGTAGTGATTATATGGGCTTAGCCTTACTGTTAAGAGGCCGAATCTTTTTCCTGTTAAGAGACTATCTTAGACAATGCCATTGAGTTTTATTCTGGTTTAGGTGTAGAGTAAACATCCATTGTTTCATTAAATAAATAAAGTCTTTGATCCAGTCTTTTTCATTGTTGATGGTGGTGGAGGGGGGGTCGTACCCCCTGTGTATGGCTGTTCGTCTCTTGCACAGCAGGAGCACTAATCATACAAATGTTCATGTGGTTTTGGTGATAGGATTAGTGTACTCTAGTAAGGCTTGCAGTGGGCGGGGTGGGGGTCGGGGAAAATGTGTGCAGTCCGCATTTTAGATGTCTGAAATACAGCCACCCAAAATGCTGTTATCAGTGGACAATCCTATGCCAAATGACAGTAGTCTGCCATGGGATGGTGGCTTCTTGGTCACTTCGGGTCACCTCCTAGGCCCATTGTGTGCAGTCTGGCCGGTATGTAATGCTCCCTTTGCCAGAATTTAAAATGAAGCAACCGAGGTCTGTTTAGTGAAACCTGTTGTCTCTGTGGGGTATTTTTTTTTACCAGATTTAGTTTGTGGAAATAAGCAACTCCAAACAGAGGTTTTTTTTTTCACAACAATTTTATTGATTGATCAGGTAAAGGCATATACACAGCTCTCCAGTCAGGAGATCACTGCCAAATATCAACACATTTATTAACATCTCGCAAACCCAATCAAAAAGAAAAGGAACGACCCCCCTATCCCCCCACCTCCCACAGCTACCAAACAGCCCACCTACCCACCCCTTATCCCTCCCTAACCCAGTGCACGTGATCACAGTGAGCCTCCAGTAACTGTTTGTATTAAGCTAGGCACCATGCGCCTCCCTAGGCCTGAAGTCCAACATCCAAATCTGGGCCATCCTCAGGTTCCGCTGGAGGCTCCAGAGTTAAACCCCTATATTCGGCCCACCTTTTCCAAATTTTGTAATGTTTCCGGGGGCATCCTCTGGCCTCAAACACTGGGCGCTCCAGCCCCATGAAATAGTCCAGCCCTGCCTTCCATACGTTCAGTGGGGGGGCTCGCTCATTCTTCCATGCTCGTGCCAAGTCCCGTTTGGCCACCACCAAACCCAGCAATAAGAGGTGGCGTTTGTAGACATTCCCTCCCACACCCTCCAGCACGTGGAGAAGGCCCAATCGATGGGTACGGGGAAGATCCCATCCCAGCACCTCCGACAGACAGCTCCATAAACCATTCCAGAACCTGGTCAGGCCAGCACAAGACCACACAGTATGCAGCAGAGTACCCATCTCAGCTCCACATCGCAGACATTCCGGGAATGCAATCAGGCCTGCTTTCCACAGCCGCTCCCATGTATAGTAAGCCCTATGCAAATATTTAAATTGAACTAACCTGAGTCGTACCGCAATAGCAGTCCCACGCGGGGACTCCAATGCCTCCCTCCAATCATCCTCATCCAGGGGTCCGACGTCCCTTTCCCAGGCCTCCTTTAATGGAAGCAGGGAAGAGGAACAGTGAGTGACCAGTGTTTGGTAAATACGGGACACCTTCTTATCCCCAAGGTCTCCCATGAAAACTTTCGCTTCCATGGGGCTGAACTCCGGCAGCGACTCCAAACCTACTAAACTAGGCGCGAGTGCGTGACGGAACTGCAGGTATCGGAAGGATTGGGTTTTGGGCATATGGAATTCGTCCCGAAGCTCCTGGAATGTCTTGACGGCTACATCGGTCATAACATTTCTCAGCGAGGAGATCCCAATAAAATCCCATCCGCCAAACCCCGCTAGCGAGGCCAATGTGTGGAGTTGCCCGTTATTCCACAACGGGGTCTCTGCCGTCAATCTACCCCACCAGCCCATGCGACGCAGCGCCTGTCGCCAAATCGCAAAAACCACTTGTGTGGCACTTGGCAGCCGCCTCCATAGTCTGGCCGAGTATAAGATCGTGTGCAGCGTATTGTCACCCATCAGCGAGCGCTCTAGGGCGTAAGCCGGGTCTCCTCCATCTCTGTACCACCATTCATTCAGCACTAACAAATGGGAGGCCTGATAATACGACAGTACATCCGACGTAGCAAGACCACCACAATATGTGGACAGAAAGCAGGTACGCAGCGCCACTCTGGCGTCACCCCCAGCCCACAAGAAGCGGCCCAGGACAGAATTGACTTGCCGGAACCACTGAGGTGCGATACGGTGCGGATGATTCTGCAGCTGATATAAGAGGCGCGGAAGTGTGACCATTTAAAGATCGCAGACCTACCATATATGGTAAGAGGCATCCGGGACCACGTTTTAATGTCCGACTGGACCTTCTCCCATATCGGTATCACGTTGCGCTCTCATGAGATCGCTGCGGACTCGGACAGGAACACGCCAAGATACATCATGCCCCCGGCCGCGCCCAAGAGCCCGCACCCGCCCAGTCGCCCAGCACCCATAGGGTGGATTTACGCGGGTTAAGATAGAGGCCCGATACCTCGCCAAATATGCGCATGATTTCCAACTCTAAGGGGCCCGATCTACTCAAGTCCGTGAGGAAGAAGAGGACGTCGTCCGCAGAGTGCGATCCTGTCAGTAAGTCCCCCATCCCACACGAAGCCCCGAAGCTGCGCCCAAACAGAGTTTTTGGTCAATGTGCAATCCCTTTTTTTTCTCAATTGAGTTTGACTCGTTTGCAGTCATTTTAGACTGCATATATGCATTGTGATGATAAACTGAAAATCATTACTGAATGTCCTTCATTTTTTTTTTTTCTTCAGGAAACGGTCTCGAATGCTTGTTTTTTGTCTTCCTCATAATATTTAACTATGTGCATAGCAATTGAGGCAATATTTCTTTGTTCTGAAAATTCAGCTGGGACTAAAAAATGGCAGACCGGGCGCTGTAATTGGCATTCCAGGGCCTCCTGCATTCCTGTGCCACCTTTTGCAATATTCCGTTGCGAGAACAGGATTCCGCGGTTTAGTTTTTCGTTGGGCCTCCTCCCCAACAGAATAGCCTGCAAGGCAGCCTTTGAGATGCTCCATTGTGTGAGCCCACCTGCAGGAGAACCTGTTATTTGCATTTCTATAAACCTGAAAAGCAGGAAGCCTCTCTCATTGAAGCAGGTTGGGCGCATGGCAGACACGTGGAGCTGTAAGGCTCTGTTGTGAGTCCAAGGGACTGGCTGTTTAGGGAAAGCACCAGTCGAGAGCTGTTAAGCTGTCTGCCATGCAAGAGGAACAGCCTTGTCTTTTTAGATTTATGTACCTTTTTACCTTCCTGGAAATTGATTGTGCTAATTAGTGTTTTTAGCACCTCGGGGCTCACACATGTGACCATAACAAGAAGCCGTGATCGTATTCAGGCCATGAGCACTTTCTCCCAAAAGAAGCACTTAGCCCTAGACATAAAGTGAAAGCCCGAGTGCTGAGAGTTCTTTCAAACTCCCCAGATCTTTGTGCACAGTGCATTACAACAGCGCTGCAGGGACGTGGCTTGTGAGTGTGTAAGTGTTGCCAATGCTTTCCTGATTCATCGGTGTTGTGATCTTTTTTCACAAGGATGCGTGTGATAGCTCTACGGGTCTCTCTCTCCCTGCGGGCTGCAAAGCTCGTCCGTGAACCTGTAGGCGTGTTCCATGTCCTGTCTGTAGGAACTGAGATTTGTTTTGCGCTGGGCTGCCATTGGTATGGCCTCGGGTGCATGATTACGCCCCGGCCTTTCCTAATAGAGCAGAGTATGAGGAAGTACATCCGGTTCCCACAAGGCCCATGTCACATAGCTGACAAATCGCTTCTGGCTCTGCCTCCCAAGTCTGTCTGTGCTGGCCCCTTGCAATCTCCGGCCGGTGATTGCTGACACTGTATGTGATCTTAGTTGTCTGTCTTTTGTGTTACTGACTGGAATTACATATTGTGCTAGAAAGTAGTCTCGCTTCTATTTTAGCGTTCTGTGGAATGTACATTCCTTGTGTGACTGTCGCTCTTTTCTAGCGCTTGAAATCTTATTTCGGCTTAGTTTGCAAGCAGGCTCAGGGTGCCTGTTTCTAGGAGGTGTGGGTCAGCCACTGGGGTGTGTAACTGTAATATAAAACTCCACTTCGAATTGCCCTCGGGTTGTTGTACTTGCAAGTGCTCCAAGTTGTAATTTTCTAACCAGAAAGGCTGGTTCCTCGTGCGGTGAAGTGCTCCATATTCTACTACTCCAAATCAAAGGCATATGGCGGTATTCAGGAGATATTTAAAGGCTTCAAAACGGCTGAGAGTCTGTATTTTAAGGTAAAATGTCTTCACAACTGCTATGTGTATTAGTGTTTCTGAATGTGTCCACTCTCACATACAACAGAGGGACGTTGTGAGGTGGAGTAGATGTTGGGGAGAAACAGAGGGTGAGCACCCATCTTGCTGTTGGACTTCAGGTTCCCAGAAGTCTGTAGGGTGATGGTGGCCCTGAGAGGAAACTGACTCTACAAGGTTCGTAATCGTCCCTGTGCGAAAACATTGTTTCAATACATGAAACCCACATCCACTGGCTCTGCCTCAGCCTCCCTTTCCCATAAATAATATTGAAACAACAATGCACAGACAAAAGAGTGAATGAGCCCTTTTGGTACAAGAGTCAGATTTTGAGCTGTAGAGCGAATGCATTGAATTGTGGACCATGAAGGTCAAAGACGATCTGGAACATGCTGACTTATGTCCCCAGTAAGGGAGAGGGGTTCAAGTGTAAGCCCTTGATTGGCTTGAGCAGAGAGCACTGGTGAAAACCAAAAGGGAAGGTCCGATAGGAAAAGCGGAGGCTCAACATCCCATAAGCATTAGCAAAAGCGCAGTAAATGTAACCCTTGCATTTAGAGGCATGGTACCTGGCCACCTCATGGAACTTCCATTATTGGCATGCGAGGGACGAAGATGAAGCTTAGAAGAGGACCACACATTAGAGTGAAACCTTTGTTGTCCACACACCTTGCCCTCCCAATAAGTTACTTGGATATTTTCACAGTCCGGACTGGGAGAAGTCACTATTATTACAGCTACAGTTTAGAAGATCCCTTTATGTATTTCTGTCAAGGAATATGAGCTTTTGTTTAATTTAAAAAAAAAAGTAAACTTTTGGAACATTAATAGTAACATTTAAACATGTTGGGCAGGTAAGCACACAAATACTCTTTAGCTGTGTGGGATCTTGAGCAATGCCACTAAGCTAAAAAGTGCTATCGCTGCGTCTGTCCGTGTCTAGGCTTGGTCAAATGTTAAACTCATGTGGCAAATTTACTACGATCAGAAGGTAAGTAGTTTATTGCTGATCATTGGTGAACGGGGCCTGGTGCTACGTACGCAAATAATTCAGCTTAAACTCCGATTTTCAAACAGTTTGGCACAAAGGCTCGAAAGCATATTTCCATGCAAATAGTTAACTAAATTCCCATGCTTGAAAGAAACCAGAGGCTCGCGCTCCTGGACTCTTTTTGCATGAAGAACGAGGCTGCAAGTGAACTGTTTTTTATCTTCCCATACTGGATAAGTCTCGAGCCGGGTGTTTATGAATCTCGGTAATAGCTTGCCGGAAACCGGCAGCACTCCTGTCAGCAGATAAACAGAGCCGCTGACAAATAAAAAAAAAAAGATTACGAGCGAAATCCGAACAGAAATCGGTGCGCTCTCCCATTTCCTGTTCACGTCAGAGATGTGAATAACCCTCCACAAAGGGGCATGTGTGTCACGCCTGAGTCATGCTCGCCTCGAGTCACTGCTCTTGAGTCACCTGCCTCGATGGCGCTTTGTGACTGCAGCAGTTTCCCGCCTCGAGCCCCCTTCTCCTGGTCTTTCAACTGATATTAGTATGCAGCCCTCCCAGTTTCCCTCTGTGGGTCAGAATGGATGTGCATTATGGGAGCTCTGACGTCGGCAGAATGCATGGTACATGCCAGACGCGGGGCTACTGGAATTATGCGCCTTGGGCGGACCAAATTATGAGGCAGGGTTGACTAAATTATACAGTAAGAAATGGGAAATTATGCAGTTTAACTGCTGCACTTTTTTTTCTGATAGGATGACTTCATTATTTTGGCATTTGTTCACACGTTAAAACTGTCTGAGCACAGGTTTCGCCCCATTAGCACCAGTTAAAGGGCAAGATGCATCAATAAGCGACTGAACGGTGGCCAGTCGACCCTAGTGAGGACCGTTCCACAGTGTAGCAAAATGTGTTGCCATGTCTTAATAACTTTTGATCAGTTTGAGGGAACGTTTTTTGTTAAAATCTGCAGATTATGCATATGATGCATTGTGTGACAAATGTATCGAATCCAGAGTTATGATTTAAACGCCGCGGGTGCAAAATCACAGAATTCCTATGACTGGCCAAAGAGTTATAGGGAACCTGTTGAGATAATTTCCATTATAAAATTATAAATGTTTGAATAGTAGGCTGTTGATGTAAAGTAGCAAATTATAAAGCCTTTATTCTCAGTTTTACAATTCAAAATCAACCTCAAGATGTTCGTGCCTGTAACAAGTAAATACAGCAGATGCATAAGAGACACCGGAGCATAGTCCTGCGTTTACTTGATTTGGGGCTTGTGGTTCAAAACTTCGCTTCTAACAAGAATAGTGTTCATTTAGTGACCCACCTCTTACACTCGAAAATCCTTCTTTCTCATCGGTGCCTCTGCTCTTGTTAATTTGGTGCACCTGTTGCCTATTGGGAAATCTGTCTTCTTCCTTCATGAGCCCAATATTATTGACTAGGAGGATGTTCCCTAGTTAGCCTTTCCAAACTCCTGTGGGCAAGGCAGAATTTTCTTTTGGAGAAAGTGCAATTTCATGGTCCGTCCTTTCCAAGCGGAGAATGATTAGGTTTTTAAATAGATGATTGTGACAGTCTCTTAGGATTTTCTGAATCTTCGAATCCTTGGGAGGCGGGGAGAGGGGGGCATGAGATGGTAGTACTTCACGGAATTGAACCGGAAGTAGTAGGCCAGTAGTTTACTTTTTGACTACTTGGAGGAAGGCACGGCAGCAACATATATGTTTGTGTATTGGTATAGTTTGACAGCTCCACTCTGCAACATCCATGCATTGACTCTCCAGTCCCTACAGGTATTGGACTGGTTCAGCCTCAGTGTTGCGGCTTTCTTCATTTGCTTTTATTCTTAAACAGAGTGCTGGGTCTAGCGGCTTGGTGGACACATGCGCCCATTGTAGGGGCCTGTGTTCGTCCTCATTGTCACAGGTTCAAATCCAGGTGGATCCACTCTGCCTTTCATCATTCTGAGGTCGCTGAAATGAGTACCATTTGAGTTGGGTAAGAATAAACATCTGTTATTAAGTGCCAAGAGTCCTACGGATGAACGTGCGCGTTACAAATAAACGTAATGTTCTTCAATCTCAAGGGTTACCAATGTTTATTGTTGACTTGGCTTCTACATTTGGTTTTCACTTTTTTTTTTGCACTAGTTTAATTCTATACGTGGCTGTTTGTTTTTCTGGTCTTTACCACGGTGCTAGGACTGGTCTGACAGCACAACTGTGTATTAGATTTATGATTACCAATATTTAACATATAAATAGTGTGGGTTTTGGCTCTGCCCAAATGTGTATTACTCACGCCATTCTAGTGACTACTTGGTTTATGATTCACCTTTCAAGAAAAGGTGAAATGCATGAGAAACTATTCTACAAGTGAAAAGTCCAGTTATCTCATTTAATTCTTTATCTCCTGTATACTATCTATAAATTCAAAGCCATCTATTTTTGCTACTTTTTTTCCAGCACAGGCAAAGTTAATAGGGTAGGATTTAATGTGATAAAAAAACAACTACATGCAAGGTTTGTAAAATGTTCATAGCATTCGTACATGCCAGCGTTACATGCTTTGGCCCATTAAAGACAAACCTATTGCCTTTACCAATGCTTTTCTTTCTTGATGCTTTAGTCCGGTTGATATTCCTTTTGCATCAGCTTAGATGTTTTAGTTACATTATTAAACCCTGAGAATTTTAAAGCGCACGTTGACTCATTGTTTGCTAACTTTTTCTTTCTTTTGTTTCTTGAATTGATCACACTTCTGTGCAGTGTACAATCACTGATTTCCGTATTATTTGTTTGCTATGTTCTACTCTGTTTATAATCTGTTTTCATATGTGTGGTGTGCAATTATTTTCAATTCCCTTTTATTTGAAAGTAAAAAAACATGCTCACCTTTAGTTCATTTAAATTGTATGTTGCCCACTGTGAAGACATGGTAGAAATGTTGCTTCTGACAAACTCTGACCCTCAAAAAGTAGATTACACCTGTCCAATATTAAGTGGCGCTCTCTGAACCTCTCAATGCTTGTTGCCACTTGGGTCAGTGATCATTCAGGAAGATGATAATTACTACATTGAGCCTCTCCTTTCTGCCGGTGAGCCTGTCTTGCGCCATACGCTTGCCAACTTAAGGCTCTCCATGTCCCGACTGTGGGCCTTATTACAATGTTGGTCGGAAAGCCTCCGACTGCTAGACGGAGGCTTTCCGACCAACATGGTAGGTTTAAACGCTGACCGCCGCATTACAATGACTGCGGTCGGAGTTTGAACCGGCGGGAGAATCTGTCTGAACTGTACCATAATCCCTTAAGGACGATGTTTCCGCCTCCAGGATTATGATGTCTGTTTCCGACAGCCAGTCCGTGTTGGCCTTTCTGACATGGATTGGCTGTCGGAAACACCTTGGGGACCCCTAACAGGTCCCCTTGCCCATGGCCCTCTGCATTTGGGCCTTGGGGGGGGCACCTCAACATCCCTTCAATGTGCAACCGGCACCGTGAGGTGCCTGCCACACGGTGCAGGGATGTGTACAAACTTCTATTTTTCAATGGGAGCTTGTGCTGCGGGCGGTTTCAGCCGACCGCATAAGCTCCCAATGAAAAAGTGAAGTTTGCGACCACACCGTGTGGTCGCATCCTAATGGGGTTGTTGGAACTGCCAACCTAAGGTCGGGCAGTTCTATCGTAATTGGGCCCTGTGTGTTAACAGGCCTCTTAACCCCCAAGAGAAAGGTCTCTACCACCCAGCTCCACATCAACCATGGTATTCTTGACAGCCAATGAAGACACAGACCATGGAGAGCATGAGCCATCTGATTCTTTGTTTGGGTGAATTAATGGATCCTAGGGAATAACTCCAGTAAGTTTTTTTTTTTTTTTCTCCATACCCTGCACAGTTTTATCATGTATGCGCCACAGCCTGAAATCTGTCTGTATTTGTCTCTTTGCTCTTTTGCTTTGCTATCTCATTAGCTCTATTCAAACCCTCGTGTTATATTCGATCATGAACATAGTCTTTTTATAATGCTGGATCCTGAACCTGCTATTCCCTTGTGTTTGCTCTAAAGCAAGTCTTTTTTTGCTAGTACTGGCGAAGGAGGTGCTTAAGCTTAATATCGGCAACAAAGTGCTGCAGCTCTGGCATCAATGTTTCTTAAAAATATAATCCCAGCATGTCTGATGATGTGAGAATCAGCCCCTTCACCCCAGCCGGGTGACCATCAGGAAGCATAATTTGACAGGATGCTATGTACCAAGCATGCTCTTCACCGTTTGTGACTACTGAGCCAGACGTCCCCGGACCATCATTGTGTCCTCTGTAAGACTAGAGAACATTCCAAGTTGAAGATGGTGAGGTGCATCAAAGACAAGCATCTGTCACAAAGAACCATAAAGTAGAAAAAATCGTTCTTGTGAAGGTATGGGAAGTACGTTAGGAATTATTTTTCATTTTCTTTGTGAATTTACTGTGACAGTTTGTTACTCTTGGTTGGGCTTATTCAGTTACCCCATCTGTAACTAAGTTTTAGCAGTACCAAAAGTACTACTGAAGTAATTCTACCTTTGTTCCACTTCATAGGAGAAATCATCTGTGCAGGGAATGTCGTCACCACTCGTTGGTTTGTAGACTACTCAACATTGTGGGCCCACCTGATTTCGGCTACAGAAAGTCTTTCTTTACCCACTTTAATCTGGATATTTTTCTTCGATCCTCTGGTCGTTCTTTCATATCTGATACAAACTCATTGCAAAGGGCTTCAGGAGGGATGTAATGCATACAGCGCAGCTATCGAACTGCTTTCTTTTGAATGCACAATTACGCAGCTGAAAATGAGCTTGTTCAAGACTATAGGCACATAATTTACTGCAATATGCTTCCACTTTATTTCCCTCAAACCCCATTCCCCAATTGATATAATGGTGTTGGTGTATTTTTCCGGCTGACCAAAGAAAATATTGGGGCACATTGATCACTTATGATTTTGAGTGGCAAATTTTCTATGAAGTTTTACTCCGATTCAATCTGTGAAAAACAGATTTTGTGTTGTCTGCTTTCGACAAGACCCATTTGAAATGTGTATACCACCGTTTAAACTTCCAAAAATAGCCTGAGAAGTTGGGCTTTTCTACCTCACCTCCTCTGTTGTCTCTATGTCAAATTCTCTAAACCAGCTCCCGACTCTAAAGGAGATGCTCTCCTCGATATTCATGACCGTATGAATCATTTTGGACTCTTCTGGGCCTGTGACTTTCAAGAATTTCAGAATTGTAGAAGCTTTTTAGGGTGCAGTTAGGTTCTCTGATTTTGTCTTTCTATTAAATGTATAATTTTAGCTTTTAACTTTATAAGAAACATATTTTTCCTACGGTTCTGCTTATTGGTTACTACCGTCGGATGGGTGTATCAAAACTAAAGAACCCAGGCACCTATTCTGTCTGAACAGAATACATATTTTGAAAATGTGTTGTCTGCATTTGAAAAATTAGTAGAAAGTGTTAACGTATTTTCATTTGCTTATCTCTTGGACCTTACAAAAACAATTTAAAAAAAATCATACTGTCTCGGCATGGCTGAATATAATCACAACCCCTCTAATTTTGCTCATAGGAATGGAGAGTACATATAGTGGTTATGGGAGTGTAGCTTGTAATGCCAGTTGAGAGCAACTGTTTGCAAAATATAACTCCTTTTTTGAGCCTGACCTATCCGAGGTGGTATTGACCAGCGACTGCCATTACTTATTATTTTCTTAAAGAAACACAGAACCACACCTGACTGCTAGACCTAATCTACCTTAACTGAAAGCAACAAGCCTATCTATAAACTGGCAGCTTTTTAGGATTTACAAGTTTATGGCTTCCTGTTCGCTTCCTTGTTGCGGTCTACTAAACCATTGTATATCTTCTCATGTAATTTCTTTTGAAATGTATAGCTCTGAACGCCACTTATTGCGAGTACCAGGCACATTCCAGTGATTAGCATATGCAAGCATACATGCATGAAGCTATCATGCTACAAATTCCAATGAAACACAGTTAGTTATACAAGTAACAAGTCAATGATCGCATATTGTCTTTCATGAACTAGTTGTTCGCTTGTCAGGTAATTTTCCAAGCAGGCCTGGGCGGTAAACTTCGCTCCGCTCGCAACGTTTGCAGAGTTCTTCCCACTCCGAAGTGCACGGAGTTTCGAAAAACTCCACTATGCAGAGTTTTTCCTCTCTCACGGTTCGCCAACGTTAAGTTGGCGAGCGCGAGAGAGGAAATTCCAATGCTGGCCCTTCTCCCAACATGATTTCTCCACGTGGTTGCAGCAGGCCGCTACCGCTCGTGTTAAGAAACCTGCTGCTCGCGTTGAGGAAGCTGCAGGTCCTGTGCTGTCATGTCACAGTGACCCAACTCTAATGCAAAGCCCTGCTTAGGAAGCATGAATAAAAGAGCTGGATGCAAGCTGACTGGTGTGTGTGGGGGGGGGGGGGGGGGGAATAAAGGCTTCTGACACTGAAGCTGAATTCCTGACGATGGCACAACAGTTTATATCTCAGAATCCTGGCCGTTAACCGAGAACTGGACCTTAAAACTGACTAGTGCGCAGTCAGTCCACTTGGACATCCCTGACCAGGCACCAGGTGTGGACAAAATTGCAATCTCCCACTTGCCCTTATAAAAATTGTGCAAAATGTTATGGGAAAACTCACAGAATTACTCTTAAAGAAATTTCTCTGTCATTGTTTTAATTTTGCCCAGACGTTATTGAGGATGCTCGTGGAAGAAAAGTGAAAGTCTTCCAGTCTGTACTACAGCAGCAGTCTGCACCGTGGATGGAGTGCTCTGTCAGCCACTGTAGGCAGAACTGGCGGGAGTGGCAGGGAATGGAGTAAGAGGAGAGGGCAAGGGAGCACCCAGCATCTAGGTACTCTGATGGAGGGAAGGTCCAGGCGAAGTGACAAATTACCACATGCTAGCCAAGACGCCCTGTCTAACATGCACAAGATGTCCCTAGACACGCAATTGTGAAATTTCATTTTTTATATCCTCCAACGTTCTAATCACTAAAGGATGTAACCGTGTAGCAGGATAGGGCTTTGTCGCGGACTAGTATTATGTTGAACTTGCGGGCCAAAGTATAGGGTACAGTTATGATATTTGCAATACACTCGTCATGCAAGCATTGCTCAGAAACTTAGTGAGTACACGCAGAACCACAAATAAAGTTAAATCGAGAAGCAAAAGTGAAAAATACTTCTGAAAATGTACATGTCCTTGCTTCATGTGTTTAGTTTATTCGTGACATTTTAATTTTGAAAAACAAACTACTCCTGGCTCTTTGACCAACAGCTGGAGGGTTAGTCAGAAGCCACTTGTCAACAAATTTCTGATTTCAGGAGCATCCTGGAATGATTACTAGTCGCAAATTTCATTTTTATTCTCCCAAGAATATTTTCTGACAGAAGCTACCTGCCGTCCTTCTTGCAGAAACGATGCGTTCGTAACAGTTGCAATTTATGGTGTGTGTGTGTGTGGGGGGGGGGGGGGGGGATCCGCGCGTGGGGTTGGGCGGGATAGTTTGGAGCATGAAAGGAAGTGCAAAGCAGGGGCGCTGCTGATCGCGCTTTGTTGTGTAATTTCAAGCCGAATAGGAAACCCAGGCACTACTAGTCAGTCAAAGGAATACCCCACAAACGTTCTGCTGGGATTTCCATGTTTGTCGTCCAATTTGTACAGCCACTGCACGAAGGAAGGAGCCGAACACTGCTTCTTGGAGGTACAGCCCGGGGATCAGCGTGAGGCAATTAGTGGCTCAGCGACAAAGCCGTTAATTGGCTTAGACACACTGTGGCCTGTCTGAGATGCTTGTTTGTTCATACCTCGACTGCAGCGTTCAAGGCACAGGGGGGAAAGGTCGAGCGGCCCTTCACGGCCTTGCCCGTGACGCACTCCTTAAAGTAATAGCGGGTCGCTATTCGTGTCTTCAGCCAGAAATGCTATTTTTAAACATGGTTTACAAATAGAACAACATCTTAAAGTTTAGAAATTGTACTCCTTTTCTTTTTAGAAGCGTCTGTTTTCTGTGTTTTTGTCTTGTATTAATTGCCTTTCTTTAAGCTGGCTTCTGTACTAATACTTAGTGCCCCGGCGTAAGGGCAGGGCAACTCCTTGTATTGCAATTGCATGTATATAGCACTTACAACCCCTGACGAGTCGTTGAAGCGGGGCTTCGGCGAGAAGCGCATAGACTACAAGGGTTGGGGCCTGAGCTCGTCCTTAATTTCGCCTACAGACGTGTCCTATATTTTTAGGCAGACCTTTATGTGACTGGTTTTCAGCCCATGGTTGAGACTAAGCTGCAGCATTTTTTTTCCAGTTTAATTCCCTGCTTCCATTTGGTTTAGCCCAAGTAATAAATTACTTCCTTTTTCATATTTTGCCAGAATACTTCAGATTTAAAGAAAAAATACATTTTTATTGAAGGTTTTGCAGAGGCAATGCGTCACAACAAACCCCTATCTATGTCGGCCCAGGCTATTTCCCTGGGACCAGGCTGCAGCTTTTGAAGTTTGAGGAAGAAATAACTCGTTAGGGTACCTGTTGAACGCTATCTGCTATCTAGCCATAGATTACATCAGCCTGGTTGGGGCAGCTTTCCTTGAACATACTCTGATACTAAAGGCTGCCAAGTTATGTTGAGGGCCCGTTGGGCAGGAGAGTGGACGTCCTGCTCCTAGTTTTTATGGTCTGTCTTGACAGCGCAACTGTTGCCAGATAATTAGGTGAGTATCACCCGGAGAGGGTTTTGGCTCTGCCCACAAGTTGAGAGCCAGGTGTACGTACCTGTTTTGATCGGGCAGACGTTGATTGCTTCCACAAGAAAGTGCTTGCCCTCCACACACCTGTTACCATTTTGTTTATCCAGCTGCCTGAATTTGAACTTTTAGGGGCATGCTCTTGGAGTTGTAATGCTATTAAAGTGTATTAGATAACTAGACCGTTTATGACATTTCTCTCAGTCAACAGCACAGACTGAAGGCGGACAGTCAACACAAATGGCTTTTTAGGTCTGGCTTGACAGTGTTTTCATAAGCTTGCCCTTTTGGCATTGCCAATGCTTGTTTTGAAAAGGCCGTTTTCACCTGTCATGTTATTTATATTCATCAAGAGTAGAGGCAGGTGTGAGTTCTTTGATGGTTGCTTGAAGTTCCTTTTTTGCTAGGAGATTCGGAAGCGTGGAAGTTCCATGAAAGACATTTGGCCTTGTGTGCTGTTGGTCAACGTGGAATCCTCACACCTGCTATTTGGTTTTCATTTATTGCCTTGCCACTGGTGGGCAGTGTGTTGAAGGCTGTGGATTCATACACAGCATGTATTGAGAGAGGCTATTTCTCTGATAAGTTTTCTGCCTGGGAAACTGATAATTTCATTCAGTTGATTTGCCCCTTGTGATGGGACTATTAAACTACTCATTTAAATTTGGACAAGCAATTTAATTTTAATTTGGTTTTGCCTGAAAATATTTGAAAAAGAAATGCACGATTTGCGTGTGTCTTCCTTTAGGGTGTACTATTTTAGCAATTATGACCTCCTGTTTGTCCCTTGTCTCTGTCTTCCTTTTGGGTGCATTATTTTAGCAAGTCTGACCTCTTGTTTGTCCGTCTCTATTTTATCAGTTTGACTGCATGGTAAAGTATCGCTCATTTCCAGCACACTATTCAGTTAATTTGGCTCCTGGCCACATGCGACTCTTGCCTTGCACAGAGAAACACTATCAGCTGTGGATAAAGCAGGTATTTCTGTTGCTGCAACTTCACATTTAATGTGTTGTTTGGTCAAAATGTAAGGAATACTTTTGCTAAGATACTAGCAGTTTTATTAAATGCTTAACGAGAATTCTATATTTTGCTATGTAGTGTAGTTCCTATTATCCCAATAGGCTCTGCGCATTGGAATAATACCTTCAATAGTATAGGCCTAGACCAGACGTTCACTAGGTCTACTACTGTCGATATTAGACTTAAAGTTTTAGGTTTGCCAGCTAGCTCAGAGTTCACTAGAAACTTTCTCGAATAGGCAAGGAGGAGTTGAACCTCCCTGGATAGACAAGAAGGGATTTAGTTTCTGACAACCATAGAACATGACAACTTTGCTCTCCCCTAATCAAGAGTGTATCTCTTGAGTCGTGTGAACAAAAGGCAATTTATTTTACTCGGTCAGTACGTGCATTCTTAGTCTCATCAGATTGTAGAGAAAAGGAAGAGACGGGCGTGTTCAATAAAAGATGTTATTTATTGATCAGTCTCTTTTCTCATACAAGAGAAATGGATCGATATTATTGCAATACTTATAGTTAAGTAAAGTGCATACATTAAAAGCAGAAGTATAAAATAATACTGTAAAAACATTGATATGGTTTCTAAGCCATATGAAGGTTTAAAATGAATAAAATATATTACATACACGTATACATTTGACTAATCGTACTCAACTGGTGTTTCTAACTACGCCTACCCCGTGTACCTGACCTAAGCCTAATACGTGGGCGGGAATAGAAAGTTACAGTTTAAGTTGCGTTTGTTTTGCCAAGTGACTGACTAAAGAATTCTCTGCAAGGGGTTATTCAGTTCTGTACCTGGAATCTAGGATGAATGAGGGATGGTATCTCGTCTCTGGTCTCGATATTCCAGGCTGCCTGCGAGGGCTACCCGGAAGCGCCGGAGCTGGATTTCTCGGCAGGAGAAAGAGGCAGCTTCTCGTTCTCAGCGCGTCAAGAAGGCGGGGCTGCGCCAGCGGGGTCTGCTCTGCTCTGGGCTTCGGCAAGTCTGGCTGCTC
The DNA here is from genome assembly GCF_964261635.1 of Lissotriton helveticus. Lineage (NCBI taxonomy): Eukaryota > Metazoa > Chordata > Amphibia > Caudata > Salamandridae > Lissotriton > Lissotriton helveticus. The sequence continues at coordinate 1,149,476,476 of NC_136069.1, forward strand.
CGATCTCGTCACCACCGCGTGTGTTTGCATAGGGCAATATCGGTAATATTTATACCTTTAAGGTGCCGAGATTGACGTAAGGATGGACATAGATACGTCAATAAGGATGTCATACGACCAGGTCGTTAGCACATTCTTTTGCTGAAGTTCTCGGTGAAATCAAAAATCAAAACAATGGCCGCAGGGTTTTTCCCAGGTCTGTCATAGGTTTGATTTGTTATGAGAACTCCGTATGCCTTATCAGGGGCTGGAGGAATATCGCTTGTCTAATTAGATGGCAAGCGTTATGACCTAATCAGATAACACGTTCCTGTGCCGTAGTGTGGCTTTATCAGATAACGGTTCCTGCATCATGGGGGTTTTCTGCCTCATGGGATGGCTGCTAGTTAACTTGTTAGTTTGTTAACCAGAATAGGGTCAGGAATAGGGGGATCGATACAGAACCTATAGGAATACATCACAGCTACAAATAACGTTTTAAAAATTGAATTAATTGAACATGACTCACTGGAGTGATTTAATTCAAAACCAGAATTTGTATTCAAATATTAGGGCTATATTTGGTACTGCTTCCTGATGTATTAAGTTACCTTTGCTCTTAAACATGTGGATGAAAGCAGAATTCTCTAGATAGTAGCAGCTCACAGACGGTAAAGCTTTGCCATTCTCCAATTAGCTTGATTAATGCTTGTGATGGAGAATGTTGGCGGTGAAGAAAATGCGTGAGATGGGAACAGGCGCTGCTGGAGACCTAAGTAGATCACGGCAAAGCTACTGCAAGGCTGAAATGTGCAGTGGACTTGGCCATAAAACACGCCCACTTTGCTCTGAATGTTCTTGTGTTCTGCCGAGAACTCCTTTTTAGGGCTCGGCTGAACGCGCGGAAGCGCGTCCCCGCCGAGGCTCTTTTGTTGGCGTGTGTGCTTCCCAGGAGACCATCCTGGCCGCGCGCATCGCCTTGGAGGCGATTTGAAAGTGACACGCGCACGCGAACGAGCGCTGCGGCCTGGCGCTGTCTCCTGGGGAGCGCATGCGCATACACACACACAAGCGCCCACGCACATACATACAGACACCCAACCCCCGCTCACATACACAGACGAGTGCACCCCCCCTCTCCCCCGCCGTCACACACACACACACACACACACACACACACACACACACACACACACACACACACACACACACACACACACACACACACACACACACACACACACACACACACACACACACACACACACACACACACACACACACACACACACACACACACACACACACACACACACACACACACACACACACACACACACACACACACACACACACACACACACACACACACACACACACACACACACACACACACACACACACACACCCCCACCCCCCCCCCCCCCCCCCAGGGAACCGAGCCCCCCCCCCCCCCCCCCCCGCCAGTTTCAACTTACCAGGTGAACTCTGAGGGACTCCGCTCTCCTTCTGGCGACGCTTTCACATCGCCTTCTCGTCCGGACGCAGCCCCGCCCCCGTCACAGACGACTTTGCCTGACTTCCGGTGAGGCTGCTGGGCTCGTGAGTAACAGTGACTTCCTTGTTTGTGAATGCAAAGCAGTGGATGTTGTAGGCAATATTTAATTCCAACAATTAAAGGATTATCTGTGCGTTTGTCCAAGAAATACGGACGAGGTAGTGCAGCGAGTGCTGAAGACGCCACGCGCCTCAAAAATTGTTTACTCAGGCTTTAGAACTCAACAAAGTGATATCAACATGGCAGGAAAGGTAAAAGCATTATTTAGGATACATAAAAAAAAATGGCACAGCGCGACACGGTCTCCTCCGTGTGACACACGGTGACTCATGCGGGGTTCCCCACTCCTCCTACCTCAGAATCACTTTCATGTTATCACTAGTGACGTGTCACAAGAGGCGTGTGTGCGAGGGAGGGGCGGCCCCCACACGTCTATTTATGCTCCTCGTCCCTTGAAGCTTGACCTGAGCCCCTCGTCTCAACTCTTCCAAAGCCTGGGCCTCGGACATAGCAGCTGACATCACCTGGACAGATCAGCTCCGCCTCTTAACCTTACCTGCAGCGCCTGGACTTCGGGCACAGCTCCGCCTCTTAACCTCACCTGCAGTGCCTAAACCCCGGCCATAGCTCCGCCTCTTAACCTCACCTGCAGCGCCTGGACCTCGGGCACAGCTCCGCCTCTTAACCTCACCTGCAGTGCCTGGACCTCGGGCACAGCTCCGCCTCTTAACCTCACCTGCAGCGCCTGGACCTCGGGCACAGCTCCGCCTCTTAACCTCACCTGCAGCGCCTGGACCTCGGGCACAGCTCCGCCTCTTAACCTCACCTGCAGCGCCTGGACCTCGGGCACAGCTCCGCCTCTTAACCTCACCTGCAGCGCCTGGACCTCGGGCACAACTCCGCCTCTTAACCTCATCTGCAGCGCCTGGACCTCGGGCACAGCTCTGGTGCGGAGGCACTGCTCCTGATCTTATCTGCCAGACCTTGGCCTCAGGCACCCACCGACAACCCCAGGTAAGTGTTTACGAAGTTTACCGCCTCCCTTCTCTTATAGAATAATATTCCAGGAAGCTGGAGATGGACCCGGGCCCCCTGAACATCAGTGATTGTGCCAGGTTGGTGTCACCCTCCGCGATGACATCTCCATAGCGCCTAGAGAAGAGTGTTTTTTGTCATGATCGTGCTAGCAGCTGGCTCAGGCAGTCAGTGCATGTCGGAAAATGACTCGTTCGAAAGTTAAACACGTAGGGTCACTGAGACACAGTACGACGTAGGGGTCAGACCCCAGAGAAACCCCCCCAGGGCATGATGTGGGCAGGAGCTCCAGCCCTGATTGGATGAGCTTTCCTACCTGAATAAGGTGGCTCTCTCACCAGCAGCAATCCACCTACGTCACACACGTGACGTCACTGTGACACACTCCGTGCTCAGGGAGACATAACACAGGCCCTCCCAACGCAGCAGTACAAGCACTAGAACAGCAGAGAGCACCAAGGTCATGCATGAGCGCTGTTTAACAGACTAACACATGGGTCAAAGCAATGGAAGAAGAAACATTGGCAAAGCCAATAAGTCTTGCCTTTTGGATTTGTAACTGCAGACCTCTTGGATTTGCCAAGTCTTTTTACCCATGCAGTTTGACATCAGCAAAAAATAAAATATTTGTTTGGTGATACTGAAAGGTTCGGCAAAAAATTAAATAAAAAAGTTTGATGTGCTTGCATGCATGTGTCATCAGAATGTGTGTCTATGATTCATGACGCTACGGTGGCCAAGAGTAATGGCATATGTGTGCACATGCATCACCACTAAAGTGTATACAGAAGGCATGATGTGAGTGCGTTTTTTTATTTACCATTCCAAGATGGAGGACCCCTTCTTGGAGTGGTAAATTAAAAAAAAGAAATGTAATGTGTGTGAAAAGCCATTTTTTAGGAAACGAGCAGCCTTGCAGCAAATTGCATCTGCTGGACCCAGCAATGGAGGAGTCAGTTTTGGGGGGGGAGTCGGTTGGCAGACAGTAGGAGCCTGCACGTTTGAGGGAGCAAAGAGAGCTTTGCAGTAGGGTTGGGTGTTGAAATATCATAATACAAAAGCAAGACTGGGGGAGCTGAGGGAAACAACTAACAACGGCAGGGATAAGTAACATGGAGAATGACTATGGGTGGTTTGAGAGGGCTGCAGCACACGAAGGAAAGAGTAAGAATTCCCTTGAAGTGTTATAAGCAAAAGATAAAAATATTTCAATGAATGTGCTAAAGGCTAGAGGGTCAACCTCGAAGCTGGAGTAACATGTTTGAGTCTCGGCAGGGGTACTCAACATCCTGGGATTCTGGACAGATCACTTCATCTCCCCGTGCCTAACAAAATGAATGTGTCCTCTCTACTTCTCTCTAATGCTCACATATTGCCATTTATTTATGTTTTTAAAAAAAATGAAAAAAAAGTCATGATCAGTGCCAATAGCTCTACCTTTAATAATGCCGAGACCATTGCATTGTAAATGCTTGTTAATCTTGTGTTGCAAGGCAGGAAAGATCCCCAGTATAATTTAATGTTACCTTCGGGAACATGTTAGGTCAGTCTAGCATGGTAACTTATGTAGTTTGCATACCTCTAGCGGCGGGCTTTGTCAGACCCTTTTTGAGGGTACCTCAAGGTAGGGGGGTTACAGGTTCTCAACTGAGGTGGCTGAAGTGTTTTGCAACTAGTGTCTTAGGGTCTGTTTAATGACTGTGCTAATTGTACACCCTTGACTCTTAAGGTAGCTAGGGTGAGCAGTCAAGAGGCTTCTCAGGGAGGTAGTGTGAAAGAGCGAATAGCGCATTGTTCTGCTTCCCTTAGAAAAATAAGCACTTTAATAACACAGCAAAACATAAAATTACACAGTTCATTGGGGCTCTCCTTCAAGACTGTGATTCCAACTACAATTTCTAGAAAAGCCTTTACAACCTCAATTGCACTCTTCCCCCTTGCTAGAATCCTCTGTAGTGACTATAGAACTTCTAACCAAGTGAAAGCATGGATTAGCATAGGGTAAAGGTCTCTGTTCATGCATAATATTTCTTTGTGCTTTTCAACAGTTCATACTCCAAGTGAGATTGTTCATGTAACAGTCACTGCTCCTACTGCAGAGCATGTTCTGCGCCTGTAGCACAGGCTTTCCCGTGACCCCCTTTCCCTACTAATGTTGCTGCAGTCTTGCAATGCTGGTGGTTGTTGTCCTGCATGGCGCTTTCAGTGGCATCTCTGCTGACCTGGATTGCGACAGTGACAGGGGTGTGGAACTTAATGAAATATCTACTTGTCCATGGGGCAGGTTGCTTCATAAATCTACTTGTCCTGTAACAAAATCCACTTACCCACTTGGTGCCATGTACTGCAGTGACAAATTATGGCATCAATCTCAATATAAGAGCTCTGATACAGCTTCTTTGATTATGCTAGAGCTCATACCATAGTAGTGTTTGAATACTTGAAATCCACTTATGTTGCCACATTTCTGCAGATCTACATACTGGGGCTGAAGGTAGTGGTAAGCAATAGTTCCAGGGTCAGAGGGCCCTTTTGAGTCGGTGCAAACCTACTAACTTGCATGTTTTAAGGGTTTCAAATACTCTTTTCTATTTTCCCGTACAGAGCAATATTGGAAATTTACTCCCGACAATGGCAGACTTAAACCTTCTTGCAGGGTTTGCAAAAAAGTGGTTGGAGGGAAAGTGAACTTGTAAACACTCACATTTTTGCATGAGCAAATCTACACATGCATATTTGCCCATACTAAAAATGCAGTCCACAAATATTTTTTAGGAGTACTTTTTATTGTCCTACTTCTGTAAATTCTTGGGAATTCACGAAAGCTGCATAGCTACCCTTAATGCAAGGACATGTACCTTAGGTGCACTTTTGAGACTTTCTTTAATAATTGGGCCCCTAATATGGTCTGACGTTGACCATGACCTTTTGTGTTTCTCAAAGTTCTGTTACGGCTGGCTTCACTGTGAGTTGACAGCATTCTGTTCTTTCACAAGGAGCATATCTGCACACAAAGTATTTTTGTTCATTGCCAGTAACTACTGTGGCAGTGTGTGTTTTTTGAGACCAAAAAACAATTTTTGCTTTTGCCAATGTTTGTTATAATTGGAGGGCCTAGCAGCTCGCACCTCAATAAGGTTTTAGAAAAACCTTGCAAAAACAAGTCACACGTTGACATTACTAAAAAGCTGATCACTCATTTCAGACCCACTGGCTTTGCCAATGCTTGTTTGTTTTTGTTTCCATAATCGTATTGAAACTGGTTACACTGATTTACTGTTATGAATATTTTTGGGAAACATTAGCATGCATCAACTTATGTTACTAAATGATGATGCAAAGAAAGGGTACCTGAAACATTACAGTATTTTAGCCAAATGTTTTTTTTTTCCTGCTTTCATTTTTTTATGAACATTTTATTTCGAAAGCAAAGAATCATCAATCTTGCTTTCAGGCTTTTGCAAATACTTGCATCAAATCAGAGAGCATTCCCGGTGCATTATGCATAGCCTCATTTTGCTAAACTTTGAAAACGTGTGTACACTTTTTTGTACTGGAACCACTGTCAGCAGTGTAGTAGTCGCTTAGAACATTTAATTAGAGCTCTCATCCTAATAATAAAGGCTTTCAATGAATGAGCCATAAATACAAGTTTGAACAGCATTAACATATGGGCAAAATATATTACCTTAACTGCAGATAGTGTCCTTACCTGATCCATAATGTGGTACTGTAAACTGCCATTTGTGCTGCAGGGGGTTGATTCTACTTGTCCCAAAGACAAAATAAACATAAACACTTGTTGTCCTTGACCCCAAACAATATGTGCTGGGCGTCTGGCTATAGGAATTCCACATCCCTGAGTGATTTCATTCTGATCCTGTGATGGGTGCGTAGCATGACTTGTCTGCTTGGTTGGCACTCTTTTTGGCTGTTGCAACATCTGTGCTGTGATCACATGGGGTGTTTGCCAAGCATGTGCAGCCTCTGGGCTAGGACCAGGCTTCAGCTAAGGCAGTTCCCCTACTGGATTTGCTTGGAGTCAGGCAGTCACATCAGGCTTCTGGGAAACTGAGTTGCTGGGCAGCACGGGGTTACTTCTCTGCCTTGATTTCCTGAAGTGGTCTGCTGCGGGCCTTGACGGAAGACTAGCAGACCCCTCACAACACGGATTGGTTCTGACTTTACTTTCAAGGACAGTAAGCAATGTCTAGTGTCCTGCTTTCAGGTAGTTTCTCCGAGGTCATAAATAATAGGCATTCAGATGTTTTGAGGGCACTCTTTGTGTGCCCCTCTGGGACACAGAACAGGTTCTGCACCTCGCATTATCAGTGACACGCCTCCGAGCGCACATGCGCGCACACACACACCAACACCCACCAACGCGCGCACGCCCACCAACGCGCGCACGCCCACCAACGCGCGCACGCCCACAGCAGCCCACGCCCACAGCAGCCCACGCCCACAGCAGCCCACGCCCACAGCAGCCCACGCCCACAGCAGCCCATGCCCACAGCAGCCCACGCCCACAGCAGCCCACGCCCACAGCAGCCCACGCCCACAGCAGCACACGCCCACAGCAGCACACACACATACATACACCAACACCAGCACACAGACACAAACCTACACCAACACGCGCATACACACCAACACGCGCATACACACACCAACACGCGCATACACACACCAACACGCGCATACACACACCAACACGCGCATACACACACCAACACGCGCATACACACACCAACACACGCATACACACACCAACACGCGCATACACACACCAACACGCGCATACACACACCAACACGCGCATACACACACCAACACGCGCATACACACACCAACACGCGCATACACACACCAACACGCGCATACACACACCAACACGCACATACACACACCAACACGCACATACACACACCAACACGCACATACACACACCAACACGCACATACACACACCAACACGCACATACACACACCAACACGCACATACACACACCAACACGCACATACACACACCAACACGCACATACACACACCAACACGCACATACACACACCAACACGCACATACACACACCAACACGCACATACACACACCAACACGCACATACACACACCAACACATACACACACGCACATACACACACGCACATACACACACGCACATACACACACGCACATACACACACGCACATACACACACGCACATACCAACACGCACATACCAACACGCACATACCAACACGCACATACCAACACGCACATACCAACACGCACATACCAACACGCACATACCAACACGCACATACCAACACGCACATACCAACACGCACATACCAACACGCACATACCAACACGCACATACCAACACGCACATACCAACACGCACATACCAACACGCACATACCAACACGCACATACCAACACGCACATACCAACACGCACATACCAACACGCACATACCAACACGCACATACCAACACGCACATACCAACACGCACATACCAACACGCACATACCAACACGCACATACCAACACGCACATACCAACACGCACATACCAACACGCACATACCAACACGCACATACCAACACGCACATACCAACACGCACATACCAACACGCACATACCAACACGCACATACACCAACAGTTACATACACCAACAGTTACATACACCAACAGTTACATACACCAACAGTTACATACACCAACAGTTACATACACCAACAGTTACATACACCAACAGTTACATACACCAACAGTTACATACACCAACAGTTACATACACCAACAGTTACATACACCAACAGTTACATACACCAACAGTTACATACACCAACAGTTACATACACCAACAGTTACATACACCAACAGTTACATACACCAACAGTTACATACACCAACAGTTACATACACCAACAGTTACATACACCAACAGTTACATACACCAACAGTTACATACACCAACAGTTACATACACCAACAGTTACATACACCAACAGTTACATACACCAACAGTTACATACACCAACAGTTACATACACCAACAGTTACATACACCAACAGTTACATACACCAACAGTTACATACACCAACAGTTACATACACCAACAGTTACATACACCAACAGTTACATACACCAACAGTTACATACACCAACAGTTACATACACCAACAGTTACATACACCAACAGTTACATACACCAACAGTTACATACACCAACAGTTACATACACCAACAGTTACATATACATACACCAACACGCACATATACATACACCAACATATACATATACATACACCAACATATATATATATATATATATATCTATATATATATATATATATATCTATATATATATATATATATATATCTATATATATATATATATATATATCTATATATATATATATCTCCAGTAGGTGTATATATAGTTAGGATTTTTTCTCTATGGGATTTTTGAAAATTCTATGTCTAATAACTTTGGCGTTTGTGGACGGAATTGGCTGAAATTTTCAGGAAAATGGAACATTTTGTTTCTGAGCAGCCCCTGAAAATGTGGGGGGGGTTCGTCAAGGGGGGGCCGAGAAAAAACGGCTGAATGGATTTGCACGAAACTTGGCAAAATTGTAGGGACTGTTAGCCCGATGTGCCTTTGCTAGGTCTCAATATATGTGCTCCAGTGGATTTTGAGAAATTAACGTTCAAAAAAAGATATATATCTGTGACAGCGTCCCGGGTAGCGCTCCGGTTCGCGTACTTGACGCGTAACGGAACTTCGCGAAGCTGATTGGCTCTCCGGTGTCTGTCAACATTCCAAACAGTCCGGAGCGGCCGCCATCTTGTCTCTCGGTAGGATCGAGAGACAAGAGGAGGCCAAAATAAAGGGGGAAATGACCATAAGGGGGCATAGTAGATCCTCCCTGACCCCCTAGGTTTGATGTGGGGGCTTTAAAAGGGCCCCGCGGGGCAAAAAAAAAATAAAAAAAAAATAAAATCGTTTTTTTTCGTGGGGTGCGCCCGGTACGCGTAACGGAAAGCGGACTGGGGAGCGTACTACAAGGAAACAAGAATGATTGACTTAACTTATTGTATGTTTATAGACTTTTTTTTGTTTTGTTTTTTGCTGAGTGACGTCTCGGCCTATCTTCACGGGATGCAGTCCCTACCATCTCGGCGTTTAAGCCCAGAGGGACCGGTAGTGTGGGAGAGATAACGTCTGTTAACGTTCGAATTGAAGGAAATCAGGAAGTGTTGAAAAACATTGTCTGCGCCATCTTGCCTTTTTTCAAATGCCACACTTTTGTCGTGCACGGCAGCCATTTTAGATGCCTTGACCAGACCCACTCTCTGCACGCTGTCTATCCTTAGCATGGCTCCCCACCCTCGCAAGCATCTCCCCCAGGCACTGGTCACCCCCGCTCTCTGTCTTATGCATGGGCAATAAACCTCCCCCCATCTGCGCTGCTCTTCCTTGAGAATCACACCCTGTGCCCGCCCGACACCTCCCTTTCGCCCTATTCACTACCGCACCCTCTGACACTCCTCTTCCTCTGTGTCCGATTGTCCAGGCCGGTCCCAGGCTATCACCTAGCCTTGCAGATGTAGTTTATGGCCCCAGCTGTAAAGAATCACCCCTCTTCAAAGGAGTTACAGTAGATCAAGGCCCCCACCCGATGAGATCCGTCACACCACACGCATTCCTACTATCTGAAAACCATCCTGTATTGTGATTGGGGAGGGGACCGAGCCTGAAGCGGAAGATTCCAGGGATGCCTCTTTGTACATCAAAGTTTTTACAATTATGTGTCACATTAAAAATATATAGCACTCCAACAAAGGTAGTAGGATTATAAAACTTTAATAACTTATAAATATATACAACGCAACAAAAACAGTAAATACATTTAAACATTTTTTTGAAAAAAGAAGCAACAATGGTCAGTAGCTGTGTTTTGTGCGAATAGTCCCAAGGCAGCACAACGTGCTGAGTTCTGGACGGCACCCAGGTGATGTTACCTGGGTGCCGCACTGGTTTTTGGTATCCTACAATGCAGCTCCGAAAAACGGCGTGGGGCGCCCCTTTACCGTTTCAGTTGCCATTCCGCCCGCTTTTGGTACACTGTGCCAAAATCCGCCATTCAGCTGAGTTGCGCCCACTCTTGCGGTGCAGCGATAGGCGGCTGCCACAGGACTCTCAAAATGGCGGCAGGCTCTTTCCTTTTTGGGCCTGGTCCACTGAAATGGCCCTGGGACACCTTGGAACTCGGACGCTTGTCTGCTAGGTCTTGGACCCCATTCTCGAAAGCGTCCCCTCAGCCTTGAGGATTCTACAAAAGTCTTGGGGGCCCCCGACTCCTGCAGGCTTCCGGTGGGGAGCGGCTGCCATGATTGCTCGCGGAATGACCACGACGGAGCCACGAGATGGTGGTGCTTTCATGCTGACGCCAGCTTCAGTCTGAAACATCCAGAAACAAGGTGGGGCTTTCATCGTTTGGGAATTTTTTTTTTTTCATCCAATGAAAAGTGTTATTTTTAGGTCATATGATCAAGCCTTCCATCATTAGGAAACCAAAAGTAAAATGAACCAATGAAAAGTTTTATAAACAAGTCACATGACCTGTTATGCGGCATAGGGCTATAAAAAGCGTAGAAAATCCGTTGGCACGTGAGGCGGCGTCAGTAGCGGACCAATGTGCGAATAGGCCGAAGGCAGCACAACGCGCCAAGATCCGGATGGCACCGAGGTGGTGTCCAGCAAGTTGCCGCACTGGTGTGGCCATCCTACAATGCTGCGCCGAAAGTCGGCGTGGGGCGCCCCGTTGGCCTGTGAGTTCGCGTCAGTCAGTGGGGGCTGTTTGAGGATCTGACTGCATTGGAAAGCAATGTGATGGTGTGCGTCGCCCCCAAGATGGAGGTTCCTCGGCTGCAGTGGGGCGCCCCTTGGTGTTTCACTCGCTATGCAGCTGAGTTGCGTGCGCACTTGCGGCGAATAGGCCGAAGGCAGCACAACGCGCCGAGATCTGGATGGCACCGAGGTGGTGTCCAGCAAGTTGCCGCACTGGTGTGGCCATCCTACAATGCTGCGCCGAAAGTCGGCGTGGGGTGCCCCGTTGGCCTGTGAGGTGGCGTCAGTAGCGGACCGATGTGTGAATAGGCCGGAACCAGCACAAGGCGCCAAGATCCGGATGGCACCGAGGTGGTGTCATAGTTGAGAGTTCTGAGCAGCGCTTGTAACACTGTCTGAAGCTTATTTGCACCTGCTGCAGCTTCACTATTGCCCTGGTGTGGCCTAAGATCGCCCATGACATAGGCGGCCGCCTCCCGGGGTCCGGCGGAACTTTTTTCCTTTTCCTTTGTGCATCTTGTCCCACAATCCGTTTGACCTGAAGACACGACCAGGTCCCTGAATGTGTGCAGGGGGACGCTATTGATTGAATCAAAATGGCGGCTTCACACAAAGCTGACTCAAGTGTTGCTGCTGATGCTATACAGACAAAAACTGGTTTTCAGTTTGTACATTCTTCAGGATTTTTCCATCCAAGGCTGGTTGAGAGTTTGTAGAACAATGGCTTCAGATTTTCAACATACTACTCTTCAACATTCTTCCTAAATGTAACAATGTGAGACTCACTAGGAGAACGGTGTAGTGAGGGCCACAAACGGCTGTTTATCTTTCCTTTCAAAATGCTGCCAACAATATTTTCGGAATGGAAGACACCACAAGGCGCTGAGATTCGGTTGGCACCGACGTGGTGTCCAGCAAGTTGCCGCACTGGTGTGGCCATCCTACAATGCTGTGCCGAAAGACGGCGTGGGGTGCCCGAAGGGGGGGGTGGGGGGGGAGGCGGCGCAAACGAGCCTCTCCCGCTTCTCCATGTGGAGGCACTTCATCTGCAGTGGGGCGCCGAGATCCGGATGGCACCGAGGTGGTGTCTAGCAAGTTGCCGCACTGGTGTGGCCATCCTACAATGCTGCGCCGAAAGACGGCATGGAGTGCCCGAAGGGGGGGGGGGAAACGGCGCAAACGAGCCTCTCCCGCCTCTCCAGGTTGAGGCACTTCATCTGCAGTGGAGCGCCGTCTAGCTGAGTTTCGCCCGCTCTCGCTGCTACAGCGACAGGCGGCTGCAACAGGACTCTCAAAATGGCGGCCTGTTCTTTGGATTTGGGCCTGGTCCACTAAAATGGCCCTGGGACACCTTAGAACTCGGACGCTCTAATTTTTTTTCCTTTCCTCTACATGCAAAAAAGGTAAATGCCCGGTACGTTACCTGCCTCATCTGCCACGATGTACTCTCCAGAAGAACCGAAAAAAATATATAGTTATGGTAATTATACCATGCATCGTCATATGGAGAGGTGGCACCGATTAATTATAGTGCTGCACAAAAGAGAGATTTGGAGGACAACCCCCGACCTGCCAGTACATTCACCAAAGAAGTGGCACTGACAGCATCAGAGGCAAGGGAAACGGTGGGGGGCGTGGCCAAGCACGCGATGTGACAGGACGTGCTTCGTCTGAGCTCCGGGTGAAGCTCCCCACACACGGGCCATTTATCCTGTATTCCCTGGCAGGACCGGGCCCTAACTCGCACCGAGTGTGCCCGGATACCCGTCCCACCTCCGGAGCAATTTTCAGGAGGATCGGAGCACTTGACCCTCCGGCCGGCAGCAACCCTCGCGGCCAGCCGCCCAGCACGCACTTCCGGCCGGCGGCCCCAACTAACTGAGGCCGGGGATCCGGCCTTGCAGAGTAGGCCGCGAAACGAGTGGCCTGCAGCGCGCAATCCAGCGCAGAGCCGGGACCACGTCCCATGCTTTGGACCCTCGTTGGCAAAGATACTCAGCGGGGACCTCGGACTGCAGTGGGAGGTCCGCCATCTGGGCTCCTGAAGACCACGGGACTGGCCCACCTCGCCCACCGCTGATGGGACTGCCCAGCCAGACTACATGACCGCCAGGGGGTGAGTGCACGGGGCTGCCCAGAGACCCGCGTTGGCAACAACGGCCCAGGGCCCCCCGACCCAGAGCGCCTGCTACCTGACACAGCCCACTGGACACCCCCTGGCCCACCTACCGCCCAGCCGTAGGCCCAGCCCAGGTGCAGACCCTGCGACGCACTGCCGTGCACCTCCGGCGCCCCACCCACACGCGGGCCCCAGGCGCTACAAACCCCTGCACCGCAACGGCCCGTGGCGGGCTGAACCACCGCCCAACCGGCACTGGACCACACATCCCAGCAGGACGGACACCGGTAGACCACCGTGCTGGACCGCCGCGAGGCCCGCATAGACACTGTCGCTTCTGGCCTCAGACGACTGACCTCGGAGATAGTGCGGCCCTTTCTCCCAGACCCGTGCACGTACCCGCCACACGGCAAGAGTTGCGAGGCACCTCCGGACCCATCTGGCGCAGGGGAACCGGAACAGCGCCACGTGCAAACTGAAGCAGCAGCACATCGGCCCTCGCAGACAACCAGCCCAACGCGGAGGGACTCTCCCGGCCAGGTGCTGAAGAGCAGAATTCCCACCTTGCATCCCCCCCCCCCCCCCCCCCCCCCTCTACCGAGCGCTGGCCAGACGACGTGGACCCCCATGTGGCACTAGGAGGCGCCTGGCATCGCCCGCCGGAGTGCATCTTCCCGGGCCCAGCGGACGGGCTCGCTGAGAGGGACCTGTCGTTCCAGCCCGTCGAGCCGCAGACAGGAAGCGACCAGCCGGCGGGTCCAGCACGACACTGACCGCGACGCCTGTGAGCTCTTATAACAATTGCTACGCGGACATCTCGTCCTCCCCAGTCGGCAGTGTCACACAATACCCTGGGGCCCGGCGGTGAGACGATCCTCCTCCCGCCTACAGCCACGCGCCGTTCACCGCGTGGGCGACGGAGGCCCTGACCAGGAAACTGACGCACACCGATCCCTCCATCACGCACTGTGGTAACGCACCCGCCCGCTTGACCGGCCGCGAAGACCTCCCACATGTCCGGGGGGACCAGGGCGAAGACTGGCACGGGAGGGTCACTCAGCAAGGGGAAAATGGCGAAACATATGGAGACGGACCAGACTGCATCCAAACTGGACACTATGCTGGCAGCCATGGAACGCCTGGAGGAGTCCATGCAGCTGACCCGTACGTCGCTGGAGAACAGAATCGACAAAGTGGCCGTAGACCTGACACTCCTCCGGACCGACCACAAGAAACTGGCCGACCGCACCACATCTCTAAAACACGCGATGGCGGAGGCCACACCAAAACTGGCGCAGACGGACAAACACGTCCAGGACCTACTCAACCGGGTGGAGTTCCTTGAGGATAGAGCAGAGGACGCGGAAGGACGGCCAGAAGGAACAACTTGCGCATAGTGGGCCTACCGGAACGATGGGAACGGAGAGAGACGGCGGAGCATATGGAGACCTGGCTCAGAGAGCTACTACCTGAGGGCACGCTGTCGCCGCACTTTGTGGTGGAACGGGCGCACAGAGTTCCATCTCGCCCACCCCCGGAGGGCTCCAACCCGAGGCCAATGCTCATGCGAGTACTGAATTACCGCGACCGTGATGCCATCCTCCGCGAAACGCGGAAATTGTCGGATATACAGGTGGACAATGCCAAGGTGATGTTCTTCCCCGATTACACCATACAGGTTCAGAGGCGACGCCAATCCTTCCTCGTGGTGAAGCAACGACTTAGGCGCTTGACTCTTAAATACTCACTGTTGTTCCCGGCGCGCCTTCGTGTGGTGGCGCAGGACAAGACCCACTTTTTTGACACCCCGGAGGCGGCCATGGCGTGGTTGGATTCGGGAGTGGACACGAACCCTGGACCGGTGCCGAGGGAACAGCGCAGGAATCGAGGCGCACGCAGACGGAGACAATGGCACACCTCGAGGGCTGAGTCACCGACCATGGACGTGGAGATCGGCCCGACCCCGGAACAAATTCGAATTGAACACCAGGAAGCCGTCCGCATAACTGCTGAGATCAGCGGGTCACAGTCACCTATCCTGCTTTCCAACAATAGCCCGCGCTCTCACGGGAGCGAAGAAGACGACTACATATTCGGTCTGCCGGATGGCTCGAACCCGGAGGGCCTGCCTGACGTCACACCCCAAACATCAGACTTGATATCATGAACGGCCCCCCCCCCCTACCCAGCCCTCGCTAGACCGCCGTGTCTTACGTATTGGAACAGTCAACACACCCTCAGGGATGGCTCGATCAAGGGCTCACATTGACACTCCTGGAGGCCCTGGCAACCATGATCGCCGTCTTCTGTGGGGCCTGTACTCTGCTGCCGAACACCGCCCCCCCTCCCCTCCCCCGTCCACCGAACTGCCACGGAGCTGCCGTGGCGCCAAGAGGGGAGCCGGGGCTATCCTGCCTGAGTGCCATCGGGAGCATGACTTTAAAGGGGTGGACGGACCCCTAGAGGTGAGTGCCCCTCCCCCCGGGGGACTGGCGGAGACGCTCCTGCCTTGGGATCGACTGTCCGGATCAAGTGACACTGGGAATTGGTCCTAGCCACGGACTCTATCATTGTCTCCTAGCGCCCTTTTGGCCCTCTGCCCGTGGTGGGGAGCCGCTACGGCTCTACAGACGTAACAAACTAACTTGTTTAATTCAGGTGCTGTAATTAGTCATCCCCCCATTGACCATACGGATTGATTGAGCTCGATAGAGCGTTTGGGCGGCAACTTGTTTTTGTTGTTGCCCTTTTGGTATTATGTTTATGTTCATGTTATGCCTTCTGAGACTAGTGTTGGTACTGTCCTGCTACTGCGTGCATCCTTGGGTACCGGGGTGGGGCTGTGGGGTGAAGATGCTCCTTGTTCGCTGCTGCTGTGCGGGTGCGGGTGGGGTGGGTGGGGGGCTGGGGGGGGGGAGATGGGTCCTTAGCTGTGAACAACACTGTGATGGCTACGTTTAAATTTTGCACCTGGAATGTCCGGGGCATGCACACACCCTCACGCAGATACCAGGTTTATTCCTACCTTAAAAGGCACCAAACTCAGATTGCACTGCTCCAAGAGACACACCTAGTTGCCACTGAGGTGGCCACACTTCGCCGTAAGTGGAGGGGCCAGATATTTGCTACTACCTTCTCGGCATTTGCGAGAGGGACCTTAATCTGGGTCCGGCCCGGGGTTCCATTTGCACTGACTCACAGCAACATTGACACTGAGGGACGCTACGTCTTCATACAGGGCAGACTTGACGGGCAGCAGGTAGTCATAGCCTCCATCTACGCACCTAATGTGGAACAGGGGAAATTTTTCACACGACTGTCGGCAACGATGGCGTCATGGCCGGGCGTACCCTTGATAATGGGCGGGGATTACAACTGCGTGCTTGACGCTTCCCTTGATCGCTCGTCCCTCCCGGTGGCGATCGCCCCGGTGCAGGCGACTTCCAGAGCCCTCCTTGACTGGGCGACACAATGGAACTTACTGGACGCGTGGCACGCCCGGAACCCCACCGCCCGGGTGTATTCTTACTACTCGGGAGCCCATTCATTACATGTCAGGTTAGACAGATTCATGCTGTCCCGTGACCTGCTCCCCTCTGTGTCTGACACTGACTACCTAGGCCGGACACACTCAGACCATAACCCGCACACGCTGATGTATGGATGGAAGCGCCCGCGCCCGCCTATACCAACATGGCGCCTGCAACCAGATCTCCTACTTGATACTCGGTTCCGAGAGGAAATCTCCGGGAAGATCTTGCAGTATTTCGAGGACAATAACGACTCGGCCTCCTCCCCGAGAGCCGAGTGGGACGCCTTTAAGGCAGTGACCCGGGGTAACTGCCTCGGCGTCCAAGCTAGCTTGCGTAGGCAGGTGGAGAAAGATCTGCTGCTGGCGGAAGAGGCTCTGTTGGATAAGGAACGGGAGGCAGCGGAGGGTGATGATGCACAACTCATCTCGGCCAGGGCGGGCCACGCTGCCTTGCTGAAGCGCCTCAAAAATATCAACTTCGCTGCACATTCCGCACGCACCCACAACGCAGGCGACAGGCCTGGCAAGCTACTGTCATGGTTGGTACGGCGGGACGCGCACTCTGCATCGATCCTATCCATCCGCACGACCCAGGGTGATGAGGTCTATACCCAGAAACAGATCCATGATGCGTTCACGTCGCATTACGAATCCCTATACAGCTCGCGGCTACGGGCCACGGTGGTGGAAATCACGGACTATCTGGCGCCTTTACAGCTCCCGACTGCTACCGCTGCCCAACAGGCCGAACTAGGAGCTGCGCTCACTGGTGAGGAGCTGCGAGAGGTGATTTTCTCCCTCTCCAATTGCAAAGCGCCGGGCCCGGACGGACTCCCGGCCGAGTTTTACAAGGCCTACTCCCTGGTATTAATACCGGAACTGCTGAAAATGTATGGGGCGGCACTGGAAGACGCTGAACTCCCGACGTCCCTTAACGAAGCCAACGTGGTCTCCCTGCTGAAACCGGGTAGAGAGGCGAACGACCTCGGCTCCTACAGGCCGTTGGCGCTCCTCAATACAGATTACAAAATTCTTGCAGCGGCCCTGGCTCGGAGACTGGCCCCACTAGTCCCCACTCTGGTACACTCTGACCAGAATGGCTTCGTGCCCACACGGAGCACGTCCTACAATTTACGCCGGTTTTTCAGAGTCCAGCGTTATGCAACCTTAGCCTGGCCGCGCTCGGGTTGCATTGTACTTGACTTGGAAAAGGCGTTCGACTCGGTGGAGTGGCCATATCTCCTCCGGGTCCTCGAGAAATACGAACTGGGGGACGCTTACGTACAGATGGTGGGACTCCTTTACCAGGCCCCAGAGGTCCGGGTCCGGACTGGACGGTTGTTCTCGGACAGGATTCGCATCGGGAGAGGTACAAGACAGGGCTGCCCCCTCTCCCCCATATTATTCGCCTTAGCGATGGAGCCGCTGGCCGAGATGCTCCGCAACTCCGGAGACACCTGGGGCATACCGCTGGCGGATGGCGTCCACTCGGTGTCTCTGTATGCCGACGATTTGTTGCTATATATCAGGGATCTCACGAATGTACCGGCGGCAATCGCGGATATGTTTCAGATGTTTGGCGACAGGTCGGGGCTCCGCGTCAACTGGGCCAAGTCGGGGACCTATGCGTTCGATAGCGAGATGCCACAGTGTGATGTGTGCATGATGGGAGAGACGCTCCGCTGGCACCCGACGGTCTTTCGGTACCTTGGGATATTCATATATCGGGACCCTGTCGTCCTCCTGGAGGGGAATCTCGTACGAGCCATCTCCTCGCTCACGGCCCAGGTCACGTTCTGGAACTCCCTCCCGTTAAATGTGCCTGCCAGAGTGGCGCTGACCAAGATGATAATGCTTCCCCGGCTTCTCTATTACTACACCAATCTGCCGGTGTATGTGCCGGCGCGCATCTTCAGAGAACTGGACTCCCTCACCAGACGTCTCATCTGGAATAAGGGGAGACCCCGGGTAGCACTACAGACCTTGTTTGCACCCACAGACGCTGGAGGCCTAGCGGTTCCCAATCAGGAACTCTATTACTTGGCAGCACAGCTACAGTGGGTTGCCTACTGGCTGAGCGGTAAGAACCTAGTGGACACGGCCACGGCTGATGACATCCTCTCTCCCGTACAGGCGCTTGCACTCTTCCACCCGCTGGCGCGGGGCCGCCCCCCCACGCAGGTCCTTGTGGCAGTGGCGAAGCGATGCTTCCTACGGAGCCTCCGGCTCACCAAACTAACGGTGCCCTATGCCCCAAACCTGCCTTTGCTGGGGACGCCCATAGGTGCGGGCACGCTGTCTTCGGCCGAACTACGCAGCTGGACTGCGGCAGACTTGGACGACCTAGGCGGCCTGTATAATGACGGGGAGCTGTTACCCTTCGAGGCCCTAGCCGCGGACACAGAACTGCCGGTGGGTCAATTTCTGACACACGCCAGACTCCTACATGAGCTGACGAAGGCGTGGGGTGACCTCAGCCACGAGCCGTCCACACACCTACTCATCCAGTACTTACACGTGATGGGGGACGGTTCGCACCTTGTACATTGGCTTGCACAAGCCTTACACGGCCACACGCAATTTTCTTCTCGGAGATTGAGGGACAAATGGATGGCCGACCGTGGCACAGATTGGACAGACAAACAGTGGAATGTTATTTTAGCAGGCGCCAGGGTCGTCCCCCGCAATGCACGATTCAAGATAATACAGTATTACATCATCCACCGTGCATATCTATCTCCAGACAAACTGAACCGTTACTTCGGGCTCACTTCCTCGGCGTGTCCCAGATGCGGTCTCCGAGACTCGGACTTCCTGCATGCACTCTGGAGCTGCACACATCTTACCTCGTACTGGTCTGCGGTCGCGGACATGCTGACGGCGGCCACAGGCGAAACTCTTCCCAAGACTTGGGAGGTGTGCCTATTGGGACTCTACAAGAGGACCAAACAGACCAAGCTGCAGGCGCGCTTTTGGGATTTAGGCCTTTTCACGGCCAAGCGTCTTATCACGCGACGTTGGAAGAGTGCCGACCCACCGCGACCTGCGGATTGGCGCCGTTCTTTTGCCGCCTGGGCCTGTGCGGAGAGTGTGTCACTTCACAGGGAGGAAACCACTGGACTCCGGAAATACCCGATCGCCCAGGACTGGGACGTTGCTCTGATTGCGTTTCACCGCGCATGCACACAAGCTGAAATAGAGTGCTGTCCCGTCGTGACATAGGGAAGGATCCCTTGACTACTGTCTGCACCTACCACGAGCTCCGCCGGCCCTCTCCCTCTTCTCCCCCCCCCCCCCCCCCCCCCTCCTGACCTCCCCCCCCCTCCTGACCTCCCCCCCCCTTTCCTCCCCCCCCCCATGTCTTTCCCCCACCCCCCGCTCTGCGCAACCCCCCCCCCCTCCCCCCCCCCTCCCTTCCCCCCCCCCCGGTGACCGAGACCGTGTGTGACGGAGACGTCCCCTGCCGCGTTTGCCTCCCTGCCGCTTGTGGCACCCGGCCCCCCCCCCCCCCTTGCCCTGCAGCCGAGGTGACGCCGCCTCCTCACATGTCCCCGCCCCTGCATGACCCATATTGGATGCACCACACACAGTAAGAATCCTGGGTACATTACCACACACACGAATACTAGTCCAACTGTTTTTTTGGTATGTTTTTCCTTCCCCCCTGTACTAGTCTCCCCAGTTCACTCTTTGGTTGACACGGAGGCCAATCATACAGTACCCCTAATCATGCCCGACCACACTTCCTCGTCTGTATCTCGCATGGACCTGTTTAGATACGTCTGGGACTAGGAAGCGGGCGCCCAGCAATTCATGAGCCATGGGAAAGTATGTTGTTGCCTATATTCTATACTGCATTGTACGGGGAACTCAATTTCATGTACTGACTGTTGACTTTTCTTTTTGAACGCTTTGGACCCTCTCTGCAGTGCTGCAAACTGCGGGCACTACATCATGAGTCACTCCCTGGCACAGTCACTTATGTATCAATGCATTTCTACTAGCGACTGTTTAATTTCACCCATGTATAACTGCTGTGTTCACATGTGCAATCTGCAAGGAACTGTTGTGGCGATGATCTGTTGTTATGGCACTGTATGTACACCTACTGGCTTATCTGTGAATTTAAATAAAGTTTGGGACCATTGGTCTTAAAAAAAAAAAAAATAAAAAAAAATCAGAGGCAAGGGAAACGGTCCCAAATATTCAGAAGAACTTTGGAAAGATTAAATGACATGTTTAGATTGTGGCAAATTAATTTCATGTGGACAGATGAGTGTTACTCTAATAAATACAGCATATGAACATCATCATAGTCGATGGTTGGTGGAGACATTTTGACTCTATCCTGGACCTGCCCGTCCTCGCCCAAAATGGCGCCGGAATAAATGGGACTCGTAACTCCTTGTTGTGTACTGGTCGCACAACCTTGATATCACGAGATACGTATGCAGTTTTGAAGCACATGGCGGGCGGGGACGAGAATTGATTGAATATTTCGACATCCCTATTGATATTAAGTTCTGATGTGTTATTGATTACTGTACTATTGAAAGTTCGAATTAACGTCACCCATGGTACTTGCCCGCAAATGTATATCTAGATAATTTTATTGTAACTGGCCCTGTCGTATTTTAATTATAAAATGTATGTCCACCGATTCCGCAACTGTTAGACACCTTAGTTCTTGCAACCTAATGGCCCGCCCGTTACGTTCCTCTACAGTGTAAATGTCTCCTCATCATATACGATTACAGTTTGCTCCGTGGCCGGCCCACGTTGTTATAGGCCCGTATTTGTATACTGACATTTTCACAATAAAGGTTTTTAAAAGAAAACATGGTAGTAGTATTTACATTGGTAAAGTTTTTAATAATAGTCACTGTTTTCGAATCAGTAAAAGGCAAGTGAAATAAAGCAGTCCAATTACATGAAGGGTAAAAGGTATAATACGCAGGAACGCAGTAAAGATAAATGGTCAAGGGCTGTTGTGTTTTCTACTCCTGCAACATAAAGTGATCGATAAGAATCTGATATTCAGGCGTATCGGCGACTAAGACAGCAGGCCGAGCCTCTTTTGCTCAACGGCTCCGTCATGGGACGAAGAAACGCCCTTTTTCTCCAAAAACGGAATATATTTTACTTGCAGGACAGTTGTAAATTTTCCGGGAAAGTACATTAGCTTGGAACATTATAACATATATGTTTAAGAAAAATAATGTTCGAAAGTAATAAAAAGTGTAATTTTTAGGTCATATGACCAAGCCTTTCATCATTAGAATAAGAAAAGTAAAATGAACCAATGAAAAGTTTTATTAACAAGTCACATGACCTGTTATGCTTACGTTACGCGCTGCGCGCCGCGCCCCGCGCCCCGGATCGCTTCCAGGAAGCTGCGCTTCGCGCACCGGAGCACTTCCGGATGCGCTAACGCGGCGCGTCATATCACGCATTACGCGACAACGCAGGTCCAGAATATAGTCAAAATGTCTCCACCAACCAGCGGTCGGAACACAACCCATTTCAGCAGGCTAAATAGTTCTGTTAAATGACAACAGAAGGGACAGGCAACAAGAACCATCAGTCAAAGAGGGGAGGGCAAGTTCTTCTCTACCGGGTAACGTTGGGGCGCTACCGGAACTGATCGAATTGGTAGTCTACAGTGTTTCTGGATGTTTAAGACTGAAGCTGGCGTCAGCATGAGAGCACCACCATCTCGTAGCTCCGTCGTGGCCATTCCACGAGCAATCATGGCAGCCGCTCCCCACCAGAAGCCTGCGGGAGTCGGGGGCCCCCAAGACTTTTGTAGAATCTTCAAGGCTGAGGGGACGCTTTCGAGAATGGAGCCCAAGCCCTAGCAGACAAGCGTCCGAGTTCCAAGGTGTCGCAGGGCCATTTTAGTGGACCACACCCAAATCTGAAGAGCCGGCCGCCATTTTGAGAGTCCTGTGGCAGCCGCCTATCGCTGCACCGCAAGAGCGGGAGCAACTCAACTACATGGTGAGCAAGACGCTGTATTCGCAAGAGCGGGCGGTAAACAGCTGAATAGCGGAAGAGGCACAGTGTAGCAAAAGCGGGCGGAATGGCAAGTGAAACGGTAAAGGGGCGCCCCACTACAGCGTGTCTTTAGGTCAAACGGATTGTGGGACAAGGTCAAGAATGGAAGAGTCACCAAAAGGCAAAAAGTTCCGCTTGACCCCGGGAGCCGGCCACCTATGTCGGGGGCGATCTCAGGGCAACACGACTTGGGGAGGGGGCCGGAGCCAAGCGCCCCCTCCGAGTCCGCGCCATCACACCGTCCCTCGGGGGCCTCCGTCAAGCGGTTCAGGGAGGCACCGCATCACATTGTTTTCAAATGCAGTCACGTCCTCAAACAGCCCCCACTTACATTGAGAATAGTGAAGCTGTAGCAGGTGCAAATAAGCTTCAGACAGTCTAACAAGCACTCCTCAAAACTTTGATCTATCAGAGTGCATGAGTTTCATGCTCGATCGATTGAGCTAGCCGGATCGGGCAACAAAAAGTATAAAATAGTTATGTAAATAGTTATTTAATAAAATGTTTTACCCTGTTACTTTGCTGGTGTGTTGTATATATTTGTAATATTTTATAGAGTTTATCGTTATTTTGGGCGGGGTGGGTGGCGGAGCCGAGCTGTCTTGCAGCCATCATGGTGTGGAGCTCAGTTCATCTCACTAGTTTCGTATTTCTCATGAGGGGTTGTTCCTAATGTTTCTATTTTCGCGAGGTTAAAAAGAGATCCCATTAGTGGCCTACTGATTTTGCTCGATTCCTTTTGTTTTTTTACACGATTTTTCACCATCTGCAAAGACTAAACAGAGTATTGCGACTCTGTGCTTGTTTGTAAATAGAGAATGAACCAAAGAGAACCAATTCTAAAACAGTAAATGCTTGGGTAACAATCAATCAAATGGAGAGAGAAGCAGGCACGACGGATTACAACGGGGGCAAAGGCCTGCGTTAACTACCCTTCACTATCTGCAAAGAGAGAGTACTCCTAATAGAAATGAGGGGGGGGCAGCATTCAAAGCAGATCAGTGTGCATAAACACGAAAATGTTTTTACTTACCACGTACTTGACATTCGACAGCTTATGATATTTGCTATTAAAAAACCATTGAAATTCACTGAAAAAACCATAGGTTATAGACCATATATAGTTAGGGATTAGCATTTACAAAACCTTATTTTACTCGCACAAAACCATTGAAATTCGCATATATAGTTAGTTGCGCTAACTATATATCGCGCACCCGCAATCCACTGCTGATGATGTCACATATTACATCATTCATGACATGGTCAGTGACATCACGGATGACATCACTGATGACATCTCAAATGACATCACTGATGACATCTCATTTGACATCATTCTTGTGCTAATACGATGAACCTCTTCAGACTCTAATATAACCTTAGATACACTCAGTGTATACAGACACTCACACACTGTCACTCATCCATGGAGTTACTCACACACCTAGTCAGTCATGCAAAGAAACAATCTCACCTCCATTTCCTCAACTATACAGTTATACACACCTTACTTATTCAAACATATACTAACACATATTTACTCTCTTATACAATCCCTGATACAAGTTCACAATAATCCATACAGCCACTCACACTTTCAGTGGCTCTCATGCACAGTTATTTATATATGCCAACTCTCACATGTACTGTGTTTTACATATGTACTTACTATGACATGTAGCATTGAGATATCCATTCACTCATCAATACACTCATGCACAGTCAACCGCCCATGTAGCTGTTTCCACATGCACTCTTGAACTCATACACCTAGTGAATCCACTGCTCACACATCTATGCACAGAGTCACACACCTCCCAGCCACCCCCATACAAACTCAATCTCCCATACAAATACTTGGGCAACCAATCAATAACGCATATAGCCTCTCGTATAGCTAATGATCAACACATGCAGCAGTTTACATCACAACAGACATACTGATGCACACATTCAGACAGTTTAGTCACTAACCCATGCATTTATTACGACACATTTATTCACTCACTCATGCAGTCAGTCACGCACCTACTAAATCCTTCATCCAGACACTTATACATCCACTCATTCTTCAATATATCAAACATATTTAAACTTTATAGAAACAGTCACTGGATGATGTCATCAGTGATGTCATCAGTGATGTCACTGACCATGTCATGAATGATGTAATATGTGACATCATCAGCAGTGGATTGCGGGTGCGCGATATATAGTTAGCGCAACTAACTATATATGCGAATTTCAGTGGTTTTGTGCGAGTAAAATAAGGTTTTGTAAATGCTAATCCCTAACTATATATGGTCTATAACCTATGGTTTTTTCAGTATATATATATATATATATATATATATATATATATATATATATATATATATATATACACACCAACACACACACTCTAGAATTGTGTATTGTGAGGGCCAAAATAAAGTTGGGATAGCAGCTTCACATATATTTGGGCACTCGGGGCTGGGGAGCATGTCAGTTTGCCTTGCATAGGCCATCCCTTCAAGCTATAAAAAGCTATTTGGGAACTCTTAAAAATAAATTCATTCGAATGTCCCAGTTATTTTATATCCACAAAAGGTGCTTTCTTTGCATTCTGATACTTATTCCGGATTTCATAATGAGATAAATGGAGCACCAGTCCAGTAAGGCAAAAAGAAAAACCTGAACTTGCATATGGATATGGGAAACTTTTGTATGGATATGGGGAACTTGGGAATGGGCAACTTGCGTATGGGCATGGGAATCTTGAGTTTGGTTATAAATTGGTTGGCCTTACCGAGGAGCTCTGAGTCAAAATTAGTATCAGTAACATGTCTCCCTCTAAACTGGTTGCCTCTTCACCTATTTTCTGATATAAGGTTTGGTTGCCCCCAGAAGCACCGGGGAGGTTTTAGATAACTCTATAATTGAAATGAACGTTCACTTACTTGTGAAATATTGAGTCTTTATTAAGTACAGATCTTTGCTCCATGACAGTGATGTTGTGGCTGAATGGTCCATCAGTCAGGAGTTGATGAGCCTCTTGAAGGAAACAAAAAGAAAACAAAGGCTGTGTCCACACCTTCCCTATTTGAGGGAATCTGTGGTTCTTGTATTTAGTCGAAACCGGAATTCAGAGTTGTATGCATGGTGCGTGAAAAACCACCAAGATTGTCCCGTTTTGCTTTATGGTTTACTTTTATGTCCACTTGTGATCACAACTTCATATTTTTATTTTAAAGTATTTAATAATTTGTAGTTTCCTCATCTCTGCCTCTCTGCTGGGGCAGCAGTCTTGCTTTATAAAAACGCCACATAACCTAACATTTAATGCCACAGTCTCCTCAGATGCAGATGAAGGTGATTTGTGACGCATTTCATCCCTGGTGTGTATGAAAATGTCAAGCCTAAACCTAGAGCCCAGTGCTTAAGCTTGGGTCTGCTTCTAATAGACTGGGTCAAAGAAAAAAATGGGTTCCCTACATATGTATAACTTTTAGGACCGGGACATGGCCAGAGGGCAGAATTTTGTGCCCTACCCCTGGCAGATGCAATGTGCTGTTTACACGGATGGCCTGCCGGTGGTGCTTTAGCCTAGCTGACTGCGAGCAGGAAGGGGGAGGGAGGAGCGACCCTCTTTGTTGCCTTTCTGGTTCATGTTTGGACTGACAATTGGATTTTCCCACCATCGGGCTAGCGGTCCTGGCTGTCTTCAATGACCTCTGCACCTGGTGTTTTTGTGCCCGCCCTTTTCCGTGGCGTCCTTCCAGAGATCAACATTTTTCGCATCGTGTTAAAGTTTCTCATTACAGTTCCCCCGAGCTGCGCGGCAATCCTTTTTAGTGGCTCCTCTGGTTACCGCCTTGTGCTGAACCCAGCAGAGACAATGGCTGTCTGCAGCTCAGAGGTCACGGCTGCAGCTTTTGGGAAGATGGGCCCTTTCTCTTGCCCTGGCAACCTCTGCACGAAACGCACGGCTTGAAGAAACAACGCTGCAAAGCATGGAGCAATATTTTCCCAAAATGGGGACCTAAACCCAGGCCTTAACTGGAACAGAGCGTGGATGTTAGTGTTTAAGCGCAGCCATTGTTGGAAGACCTCACTGTCTTGATAAGTTTGCCTTATGAAATGAAAAGACATTGCCGAGGATTAAGCAGTGCTCCGAGTCAGCAATTCCACGCCGCTGCCTGTGTAAGCTCCTCTTGTGAGCTTTGCAACAATGGGTACAAGGGAAAAGTGCTCGCTCTTGGCAGCGCTGGGCTCGGCACATTCCCAAGGATCACGAAGGGTTACTTTTACAGCACACCACGAAAAAAGCCATGCCAATCCCTGGCGCCCCCCATTCACAGCAGGGCCAGGGCTCTGAATTAATGTACTTCTTCACCATTGTGCCTTCATGTTTTTTACAGACTGCATTGAAGTTGGAACCAAACTTTTTTGTTTTTAAAGCGTTTACTCTCAGCTTTTTGTTTTGTTGCATTCCCAGCCCCCAAGCATTTGTTAAACATCACGCAGTTATACTTTGTTGTTGGTTTTGTGAATACATATAGTCTGAGTGGCCTGGTGGATGTGTTTTGGTGATTTTTCTTTTTTCTATTTTTTTTCCCCTCTGCGCCTGGATACCTCGATATGTTCATCATGAAATGGAAGTCCCTGAGCGAGGGAATATGCACATGGCTTAATGCACAAATCCTTTAGCTCCAGTTTGCTGGACCAATACGGTTAATTTAAAAGCAAAGAAACGACAGGTTTGACCATTTGAGTGCAGTAGAAGATTTTTTGTATCTTGATGAGCGCATAGAGGTTCTAGGTAATGTTCTCGACCATTCTATGTTTTATACATACGAAAAATCTCACTTCTCAAAACAATTTCGTCTCAAGCACCCAAACATGACCTTCTCCAGATGTTATCCCTCCATTCACACAGTCCCATAGGACAGTTTTTCTTACAATTTCAACTCATTCCTTATAAGCAGCCTTAACAATGGAGGATTTGCACAAAGTGAGGAAAGTCAACAAAGTGCCCTTTATCACCACATGCAGGCCCGGCGTCCCACACAGCCTCAGCTCTGCGTCATGTGGTTATTTCCATGTTCTGTGTCATTTCGCTAAGACAAGACATGGTGAGTAAGGCATTGACATGCCGATCAATATCTCTGACAGCTTGGTTCATTACGGTTCATTATTAGTGAATGCTAGCATTACAATAGTTTTATATAGTGCCAGACACCTAGTAGCAAAGCGCTTTATCTTTAGCAAGATAAAGACAGAACAAAAGGAGGTAGAAGGCCAACGTAAGGCTCCACGACAACTACTGGTTAAGAGGTACAAGCAAAGATTAACGCAGAAACAGCTCTGACAATGTAATGGAATATAGAGGGCCAAAGAGAGCGTCCTGCTGAGGAGCAAGTCACTGCAGAGGAAACCTCTGAAGGCACCCGAGTTCTTTCCGCTTAAGCACTCATGTGAGTGCATGTGTTATCCAGCTGTTTCCTTCACATGTTTCTCCCCCTTGCTCTTTGTACAGCTGTCTCTCGTCCATGTTCTTCTCTGCCCCCCCAGCTCTCTGTTACTTTCTTAATTTTGGATTGATAAAATTGGAAAAAACCAAAGGTGTCCAAGTCATTTTGTAGGTACTTGCATGCGTTTGCATAAAGAATGATGTAGCTGCCAATGGACACATTATCACGCTTTTATACATTGGACATGCCACACAGCATCAGCGATGCTGTACAAATTAGCCAAAAGCCATTGGCTAAGCCAGTATTTATTTTATTTATTTATTTATTTATTTATTAAGCCAAAAGCCATTGGCTAAGCCAGTAGGTGGTCTAAGCAAAAAAGAAGCACAAAGATCCCTCGGAGCTTTAGCCCAGAAAAATTCTTCTTTAGGCCCCTGATGGAGAAGGCATCCACATATGGCTCAGGTGTTTGACTAAACTTCTCGACTAGATAAACACAATGGAGAAGGGGGCTGCTCCCTGGTGGTGAATTCCTTCACCTGAAACATAAGAAGTAGATGGCGCTTGGTTTCTGTCTGCCGACTAGAGATTTCTGAAATGTAGATCCTCGTTGAGCCACACATTCTCAGACCAAGACATTGTTAAATGCACATGTTGCAACATGTTACTGTCACAGTTGCTCGTCCTGGTGTCTGGTAGTGTCCCCAAGATGATGATGATTCTCACGACAAATGAAGGAATTTAGACCTTTCCCTTTCAACACGTGACATTAAATGAGGCTGTCAAAATGACTTTGTACAGTTAATTGTTTTTTGATCAATTGTAGTGTTTGCAGATAACACTTGTAGTTGTTGACTGCTGTTAAGGTAGCATTCCTTGCTTGACAGTGCCCATGTCCCCAGCCATGTGCACGAGTTTTACTTCACCCTTTCACTAGATATACCAGGTAATTATTGTTGCCAAATCCCGAGCTAAGAGGAGGTGTACAGGTCCTGTCCTGAAGTCCTGATTGCACAGCATCCATTGTCTTGCTATGTTCTTCCTGCTAGAAACTTCTAAAGATCCTCTTCCATGTTGCCTGATATCAGATGGTAAGGGTGTGCGCACTCGGGAGAGGATTTTACTAGCATGAGCAGATGGTGTAGTCTTTGAGAAAATGTACCTCTTTTGGCCTCAAGGTACTAAGTGAAGAACCAGACCAAAACAGAGTGTTCATTTTTTGGCCACCAATTTATGGTTTGCTCTACTATTTTGTTGTAGAATAGGAAACATTTGTGGGATATAGAACTTTTTACAAATATCACTTGAGCTTGCTTGGGTTTGATTATCTCATGCTAAACCACTCTTCTGGTGTGTGTGCGCCGTGTTACTCATCTTGTGTACCTGAAGCTGGTGCAAAAATGACATCTGATTGCTTTTGAGCTGGTGATTCAGCCAAAATAATTGATGTCACTGCTGTCTGCTGAATTCTGTTGCAGGGCTGTATAAAGATGAACAGCACTGTGGATGTACTGCCATCATGCTATTTAGGATGGGGGAAAAGGAGAAACCAAACTTGCAGCAATTTACTGATCTGCTCCAGAACCGAATTCTCTATAGATTTAAAGAGCTAGAACCAGGGTCAGAATGATTCAGATGAACAATATACCCATTTGCTAATTACAAATTAAGGTAAAAAATGAGAACGTATGAAAATTCACGCTATTATGTTAGAAAACAAGGCGTATGTTTCCAGAATGCACCCTAGCTTTATTTGAAATCTGAGCTGCTCTATTGTGGCATATGCCCCTCTGGTACACGTGTGACAATTGTGGTGCTGGTTGGTGCAGTTAAGTCAGATGCGCTTGAGTGGTGCTGTACTCAGTTGATTTTAAAAAAGAAAAAATACTTTTTAAGGATCTGTGTATGAGTCGTAGCATGCAGGATCCCAAACCTAACCTGCCTGGGAACAGAAATACTCACGGCTGCTTAAAAGGTTGCAACTGGGCAGGAGAATGTATCTATATATGTTGTGCAGTCTAATACAGACTATCGTGATTAATGCATAGGGTAAACTAGCTGAACTTTTGGAAGGGAGCTAATGGGACCAGATAGTTCATACAGATGACTAGCCAGTTATTTCTTCGAGCCATGACTCACTTTAGTTAGGAGGAATGTGAGGGATACATACACTGTTGTGTGACCCCTGCCGACACATCATGTATATTTTGAAGTATAGCATTTTATTTTACACTCGGCACCAGTGACGCTGCAACGACTGACCGCTCTGCTGTCTTGTAGAGTGCAAACTGTGACTATCCTGGTCTTTCTTGTAGAAATCGAGCAAGCCTAAAGCCACCTCCCTTATTACTAATGTGATGCCTGCTGCTTGGCTGGTTCCACTGTACCGCCTGCTGCAGGAATAAGATAATGGATTCGTCTGATGAAAACTGGACTCGAGATTGCAGAGTTTGGATGAGCTCATCTTGCTGCATTTTGCAGGGTTTAGGTCATCCTCTTTTTAAAACCTCTGGGTGAGCTCATTTTGAGAGGGGGACTGCGTCAGAATAGATCGCGGCATCATAAGGGAAAAGAAGGAAGAAAATGTCACATTCTTCCTTGGCGCTGCTCCCCCTCCCCCCCATATTTTTTTAAATATCCACTGTTCTGACTACCCTGACCACCTAACACATGTTCTTACTTTGAGCAAATCTTCGTGTATGTGATCGCAATTTCCCAATAACCGTATTGCAAACCGTGGTAGCGTGATATCAACTTGCCAGTACTACTGTATAGCCTGTACTCTTATTCTGTTTCCTCGTAAACAAGCATGTCATCCTGCTACACCAAGTGAGGGTGAAGGCTAACACTGAGTTCTTAAGACTGCCCATCACAATCTCTGCATGCATCACCTGTGTGATGCCGCTAATTTTATTTCCCCACCTGCTCAGCTCGGGTATTCAAAGGCGACAAGATAACTTGCCTCTTCAACCAATGGATCATTTTTTAAATTCGTCATTTGCCCTCACTGCTTGTTTAATTTCATTTGTTCTTTTGTTTGTAATGGTATTCAGTGCATAGAGCACTTCCTGTTAATAGCTATAGTGCGTTACCAGCTGTGGGAATGCTATGTTTCTGCTCCCTGATCCATTGCATTAGTTAATGGCTGGGTTGTTCTGTCCTAAGATTCCGCAGAGTTTTATATGCCAGAAAAGAGTGTTCTTAATTTCTTCAATGTGAGATTTTGTTACTCTATATTTTGGAATTACATTTATCAACTATTATAACTCAGACTAGAATTTAGGACTATGTGGGGTCAGTTAAGAGTGGTGAGGAATGGAGAATTGCCCAAATAACATAAAGGCCCCAACATGTGTTAAATTGTGGTGATTATTCATTTAGCTGTTAACACTGGGAAATGCCATTAAAGTTGAGTAGATGCAGAACAGTATATGTTCTACTGGTAACCGTATTTCTTAGAAAAAATGCTAATCATTTGTATGAAGATGTGTGAAATTACAATTTTTTTATTTAGGCATAGTTTGTACAGCTATTAACTAGATTTAATGTAATTTATTTTTGTTTGCGCTATTTTAAGTTCATATTTTAAAGTGAAAAAGCACACTTTGGCTTATTGCTCACTTTTCTCACTATTACAGGGCTTCAGCTAACACCGCCTCTCTTGGTAAAATTCTAGCCAGATGGCATAAGTACTGCCCAATGCATCGATAAAAAGAGCAGTATTGACAACCGGGTTGTAATCGTTTTAATTCCAGAGTAGATAATAACATAAGCCCAATTTGGCGTTTTGTTTATATTTAATAAGTGGTTTTATATAGCGCGGACATAGCCCTTGGGTATAATGACGCTTTACAAGAGTAGCGTTACCAACAATCATCCTGAGGAATTATTTGGGTTACAGCAGAGAAAACGTGAAAAAGAGACATTCGAGAGTGCGTGGGAGATCATGGATTTGACCCAGAAGGGTAATCTTCTGCAGGGGGAGACGCTTCAGTAATGGATGACAAAATGCATCTATTTTTGGAAGTCTCGAATCTCCCTAAGAATGCGGGTTTTAGTCCCACACGTGCTCCGAGGCTGCGAGTGAGGTTTTTGCAGGAAGCCTGAGAGGCGCGCGCGCACTGCGCGCGCACCCCTGACTGCACCGAGCGCGCACGGACTCCCCTTGTCCTCGAGACAGGAAGTTCCGGGGAGCTCTGGGGTTTGCCTGATTTCCACACACTTGAACCGGCGCCCAGCACAAGTCGGCTGCTGCTCAGGAAGTCGTATATGTGTCTTTGGCGTTGCTTGTAAAATTACGTTTTTACAACCTGTTTTATGTTGTAACAGACACTTTCGGAGACGCAGTGGTCTGAATGCATTTTTTCATTGAAAGTCGAGGCGGGAGTGGGGTTGATCCAGCGGGCTATAGAAAATATATCATAAACTACGCTACCTAATTTCATAACCTATAAACAAAATTCTAAACTATACATGGACCCATTCATGAACCTGATATATTTGGGCCTACTGAATCAGGTGGTCAAATAAATCTATATACACATTATTTACAACCTATAAACATTTTATACATTTGCAGAAAGAATATTGTCATTAGAATAAAACCCAACCATTTAAACGACCACCATAGGCGACATGATCTAGCTTAAAGGTAACCTATACTTCTAAATAACCAAGACCAGCTTGTTTGTCAAAAGTAAGATTTTATTTTCTAAATAATAGTATATATGTTGTAAGTTTTATAAATGAAATTTATTTGCAATAAAGCAAGCATGATGGTAAGAAATAAGAAAAGTACAATTTAAGCAATTGAATCAATTTAAAGAAATTATATGAAGTTTAGCATTTCTAAAACCTATTTCCCTAACTGAGCTAAATAGACAGAAATTAAAGTAAAGTTCTTTGAGGATTCTTACGTGCTCCACGCAAAGTCCAGCAGCACATCACCCTCATCGGAAAGTCAGAAAGCAGCAGCCAGCCCAACCCTAAGGGCATGACTTTTTATACCTTTCTACGCTAACTAAACTAGCAAAGGAAAGTTTTCAGAAATACTCGACGTCCCATTGGCTGAAAGTGACAAGTGACATGTCACCCGATTCTTAAAAAGTTCCACAAAATCATGTCTTACAAAGACCATTGTCTCTTCCACGTGAAGCCAGAGGCTTCCTGCTATTGCAACTTTGTAACAGGTCATCCTCGCAGCTTCCATAGCTTTTCAGAGCAACTTCCGCGGATGCCAAGTTAAGGACTGACAAAAAGTTCACTTTCGACCTTGGCCATGTCCGACAGAATGATGTCAGCTCATCAGTTTTTGCTTTGTGAATGTAGCTTCAATAAACGTTTTAATTCAGAATGGGCGTCTCGTGACTTTCTGCAGAAATATGGATTAGCTCTTTTTGTGCGGCTCAAATAGTTAGGCCTCAAAAGCAGGCAACTTATGATTTCTAGTATAAAACAAACACAAGAAAGTATTAATGTAAGAAATAAAGTATATTCTGTATCCACCCCATGGTTTATTAAATAATTAACCCACCCGATTAATCAAAATGTTACCTAGCCATTGCAAACAAATAAAGCAGCGTTTATATTTACCAGTCTCCGTTTTTCTATGAGACCCATATGCACCTAGAATAGTAGAAATGACATCACACAGACAAGAAAAAGCAAAACAAGCACATGCTTATTTTAAGTATGCAGCAGTTAGTAATGACAAAAACGAAAACAATAAATTATTTTATTATTTTGCACGAACAAAAAGATGCAACAAATATGCACGTTTATGAGCACACATGTTAGTCCCCCCCACGTGTAAAGTTTAATCTAGGTTGTATTAGCACGACATATCACAAATCATTAATAATTTTATTCATGTTATGGAAATGTGACTTTGCGAGTTTAAACAAAATTTTGTTTTCTATCTCGCTCCATCAACTCCCTCATCTGGTGATTAACAAATCACCACACCAGCACTCAAAATTTTGGTAAATTTAATTTATAAGAAATCGATTCAAATTCATTGTATTAGTAAACCTAAAAGTCTGTTTCAGCATAATCCTTGCAATTAACATGACGCTCTCTATGTAACTCCTGCAACTCAATCTCCCTTTCCTCTTCTTTTCTGAGTTTATAAATTCTCTTCTTTTCTCTCAAATGCTTCTTTCTTTTATGCAACAAACATCCTACTTTAGTCAAAATAAAAATGAATATAATTATAATCAAAGGTGCCAGAATCTTGCCAAGAATTGAACTTCCGATATTATGAAACCAGTTTTTAATTGCTTGAAACCTATTTGAAAGTTTCCCAGTAAAATCTTCTTCTTCTAAAGGAATTATTTCAGAATGCATTTGTGTAATATTCTTAATATACATTTCAATATTTTTACTTTCATCTGGTATATATGTACAGCAATGTTGGACATGTAAAATGCCACAGACTCCTCCCTCCTTTGCTAAGAGTATGTCTAAAGCAAGACGGTCTTGAATTACCATGGATCTAATTGCAATAACTTCAACATTCACTAATTGAAATCCATCAGCAGTTTCAGTTGATAATCTATCAACTATAGTGGACAATTTTCTGATTCTCCCTGCATTTAGGGTTATACCAACAAAAGGTATTACAGCTTGAAAAATATCTCCCAGAACTTCAGTAAAAGTTTCTCTTTTAGCTCTATTTACATAATTATGGATTTTAAATAATCCTTCTGAATCTCTGTCAACATGAAACACTTTAGGAAAAACAATTCCCACATAACAAGTTCCATACCAATGGTCTGGAAGGTTGTAGTAGGCTTTGTCACCACAAACAAAATAAATTCCAGGAAAGATAGGATCTTTTCCACCTTTAAATCCCCAACCTCCCATAATCTGATAAGTATCTTCACAGTTGCTTGCACCTACAAAATAATTATCAAAAAGTGTGTTATCTCTTCTAATGCAAAGCTTTCCACTAACAGGTTTGTCTATGTGAATTGCAATATTTTCAAGCATTTTGCCATTTAGTTTCTCATCCTCTTTTTGCCAGAATGATGACTTAGTCTGCTTGACTAATTCATTTCTCTTATAAATTGCTCTTCTCTCCTCAACCATATTCAGAAATTTCTTCCCTTCAGCACTTAATTTACATGTTAGATTATTCTTGTAAGCATACTCATAAGTGAGTTCATTAGTAACAAGGAAATATTCTCTCAATTGTTTAGCTTTCTTATGCTTATTTAAAGCATTATCAATCTTGACATTAGCAAAAATCTCATCATAATTTGAATAGTAATATTCTAAACGACCAGTTTGATAAAATAAACTAGTTAATACACTACATGTAACAGCATAAGTGAGAGGAAGCATATTATATGTTACTCCCTCAGAAACAGAAGCGGGTAACTTAACGCATACATAACAATCCTTTGCATCCATTACCTTTACATATTCACTCAAAAGCTTTGTGAAAGTATTACTTGAAAAATCACCTATTGATTTATCTTGATGAATGTTAGGCTGATGATCAATTACTTTTGCAGATGCACTATGTTTAGTTTGGCTAACTAGAGCTTTGCTTGTTATGTTAACTTTGTGTAATTCTCTATTCATTTCTAAAGGTATGATCACAGCTAGTACCAACCAGAGCAGAACTAAAATGAGCAGACACACCAGAGTCATCTTACAGCATCTTTTAAAAACAGAGCATTTTGAAGTGCTCTCCTTAATGTAAGGCATTTTTAGGTTAGTTTTAGCCTCAAAAATAAAATTAAAAATAAATTTTAAAATTTATATACACCCCCCTTTTAAAATATATTTTTCTTTTATAACCCTAAACAAGATTTCTTCGACCTTATGTCATACATAAGTTTTCTTCTACTAGACAGTTTTTCTTCGACCTTGTGTCAACTAACAGGATTTCTTCAGCCTTATGCCAATTTAATAAATTTGTACTTCAATCATTGTCACTAATTTCTTGGATTTCGTTTTCTTCTTCACTACTATCATATATGTCTATAACAGGTGGAATTACTAAGTAAGTCCACTCAGGAGACTTGTATTTCTGGTTTGGTCTAATTATTCTCTTCCCTTTTCTTGATATCACTTCTATTTTCCTCCCAACTCCAACTTCTTTTCCAGGACTCTTTTGACTACTTATTTCTTCAACTTGTTCTATTGGCTTTTTGATTAATCTCACTCTCAACCTTCCACCAGGCCAGAAGTCTGCTTTTCTCACGTACTTTTTCTTTGGTTCAGAATTATTTGATTCTGACTTCCAAGTCCTTTTCTTTCCGTTTTCACTTCCACCTTCCACGTCACTTTCTTCAGTTTCGTAGTCTGAAATTTCAATTGACTCAGGAACTTCTCTATTCGGCAATTTCACTCCTTCAGGAACTTCGCTTTGTCTTCCATCACTGGTACTCGGTAATTCGTTCTCTTCCTCTTCCTCAATTACCTCTAGCTTCCCAGATTTCGGATTTTTGTTCCTTACTTCAGAGCTTGTTCTCTGCCTTTCGATACTCTCCTGGTCTGAAACTTCTTTTGGTTCAGCTTCTTTGTCTTCAATATAGACAACCGAATCCTCAGTTATCTTTCCTTTTAACAGATTCTCTTCACCTTCAGAATCTATTTCAATTATTTCTAAGTCTTTTCTTGTCAGATTTCCATTCACTGGCACAGTTTCCAGATGTCGACTTTCTTGTCGATCTTCAGAATCTGGAATTACTTCACCTTCTGTTCTGTCTTCTGCTTCAGAATCAGAGTCATCTGTGGTATCACTTTCAACATCAGAATTCTCAGGAGTTGGTATTGGAATAGTATGACTTGGATGAATCCAGCGCTTCAATCCTCTGCACTTTACAGCATTAGTAGTGATCAAGATTACCTGCCTAGGTTTCTGCCATCTAGGGGATAGACAATTCCTCCTCCGATGTACTTTTGTTCTGACCCAGTCTCCAGGTCTCAGATCATGTGTCAAAACTTTGTCATTTGATTGTGCTTCAGTTCCCACCTGATTAGATACAGAAGTTACCATATCAGATAACCTTTTACAGTAATCTAAAATTGCACTGTCATTTATGCTCAACAGTTTACCTACAGGTACAAAAGCTTGCCTCATAACTCTTCCCATCAAAATTTCATGAGGACTCAAACCTGTCTTTTTATCTGGTGTACTTCTTATTGACATCAAAACAAGTGGAAGAGCATCAGTCCACTTCACTCCTGTCTCTAGACACATTTTCCCAATTCTGTTTTTGATAGTTCCATTTATTTGTTCAACTACACCTGATGCCTCTGGTCTGTATGCACAGTGTATTTTCTGCTCAATACTCATAGCTTCGCAAATTAACTTCAACAGTTTGTTATCAAAATGACTTCCTCCATCACTCTCAATAGTAACTGGAAAACCGTACCTTGGGATGATTTCTCTGAGCATTAGTTTTGCTACTGTAATTGAATCACAATGTCGTGTAGGAAAAGCCTCTACCCACCTTGAGAACAAGCATACAATTACAAGTACATATTTCAAACAGTTGTGTAATGGCATTTCAATGAAATCTATTTGTAACCTGGTAAAGGGACCACCCTCTCGACCAATTATTCCTGTCCCTACCACTGATTTTCTGTTTGGATTCATTTGTTGGCATGACAAACACCTTTGACAAAAAGATTCTGCAATGGTTCTAAACTTGGTATTGAACCATGTTTCTTTAAACAGTCTGACCATAGAATCTCTTCCTAAATGTGCAGGACCATGATATAATCTGGCCATGTCAGAAATCATGCAATTTGGTAAAACTACTCTGCCATCTTTGTAAACCCACACTCCATCTTCATCACGTTGTCTACAATCTGATCTTAACCACTGGTCTTTTTCTTCATCATCTGCTTCGTTTTGTAAATCTCTAATCTCATTCCATGTTTCTACAACAGTTGTTAGCATTAATGAATTTGAATCAGTTTCTGTACTTCTATTCCGATTGTAAGAATAATTTTTCCTTGCGCAGTACTTTGCTGTTTCATCTGCGAAGGCATTTCCTTTGGAAATATAATCAGTTCCTCTAGTGTGTGCTGCACACTTGACTATGGCAATTTCTTTTGGCAATTGTATTGCTTCAATTAATCTTCTAATGAAAACTGCATTTTTAATTGGTGATCCTGTTGATGTCATGTATCCTCTCTGTGACCAGAGTTGTCCATAATCATGCACAACTCCGTACCCATACTGACTATCAGTAATGATGGTAACTCTTATATCTTTTGATATTTCACATGCACGAATTAAAGCAATCAATTCAGCCACTTGTGCTGAACGAACTCCTTCAAGACATGATGCTTCTTCAACATCTTCGACTGTACAAACTGAGTATGAAGCTTTCAAGACACCACCTTCGGATCTTAAGCATGAGCCATCTACAAAATAGACAAAATCCGATTCAGGCAAAGGTCTGTCTTTGATGTCTTTTCTTGGTTTTGTGCAGAATTCCATGACATCTAAACATTCATGTTCTGTCTCGATGTCATCAACAATTTCAGAATCAGGCAGTAATGTAGAAGGATTCAGATTCAAACATCTTGAAATCGAAACATTATCTGCTCCCAGTATGATTTTCTCATACTTTGTCAATCTGCTACTTGTTAAATGTTGAGTCTTACCTCTTGTCAGTAATATTTCAACTGAATGAGGCACAAAAACTTTTACAGGAAATCCCATAATGATTCCTTCACTTTGTTCAAGACTGATACTTGTAGCTGCCACTGCTTTTAAACAACCTGGTAATGCTTTTGCAATTGGATCAAGAACTGCAGAGAAATATGCAATAGGTTTCTTTAGGTTCCCATGTCTCTGAATTAACACAGATAATGCACATCCTCTCTCTCACTGCAATACAGTTCAAAATCTTTCTCATAATTTGGCATACCCAAAGCAGGAGCTTGGCATAAGCTCTTTTTCAAGTTTTCAAAAGATTCCATCTCAACATCATTGAGAATAATTGGATCTTTTACATCTGATTTGGTCAGTCTTTGTAGTGGTTTCGCAATTACTGAAAATCCACTTATCCATTGTCGACAGTAACCTACCATTCCCAAGAACATTCTGACCTGTCTTTGTGTTCTTGGCGGTAACATTGCTTGAATCATTTTTATTCTCTCTATTGTTACTTGTCTTTTTCCTTTTGCAATTCTGTGACCAAGATATTTCACTTCCTGTTTGCAAAACTGTAGTTTTGCTGGGGACACTTTATGTCCTTCTTCTGCAAGGCGATTTAACAGAATTATTGTGTCTGTTACACAATTTTCTCTTGTCTTTGCAGCTATTAACAAATCATCAATATACTGCACCAACGTAGACCTACCTGGTAAGTCTAAATCTTCTAATGATCTTTTTAACAGTTCGTTAAAGATTGAAGGACTTTCTGTATAGCCCTGAGGGATTCTTGTCCATCCAAGGGTCTTACCTTGGAATCTGAAAGCAAAGATTTCATAACTGTCTGGGTGTAGAGGAACAGTAAAGAATGCATTGCAAAGGTCAATGACTGTGTACCATTCAGCATCATATGGAATTTGAAATAGAATTACTGCTGGATTTGGAACTACAGGACAACATGGAATAACAATTTGATTAACCTTTCTCAAATCTTGTACGATCCTAAATGTTCCGTTAGCCTTTTTAACTCCCATAATTGGTGAATTACAAGAGCTACTCTTCATTTCTTTCAATACACCTTGCTTGATTAATTTTTCAATTACAGGTGTAATACCTTCAATTGTCTCTGTTTTCATTTTATATTGTGGAGTGTTTGGAAATTCTATTCCCTGCTTCAATGCAATTTTAACAGGATCTACGTTTTTCATCAGACCCATCTCATTCCCAGTAAAATCCCATATTTCAGATTTCACTGTTTCTTTTAGCTCTTCAGGTAAATCTTTTTCTTCAAATGCAGGAAACAATTTTGTTTCTTCTGCTTCCATCATCATCATTGTCATTCTGTACAAACCATCTTCCTCCATTGTTTGTAACTCAACTCCTTCAGGAGAACAATATATTCTGCAATTCATTTTACATAGGATGTCCCTACCTAATAGATTTACTGGACTACTATTACAAACCACAAATCTGTGTTTGTCTCTGTAATTTCCAATTTCTACTGGTACTGGATCAGTTAAGTCTGTTTTAATTTGCTGATTACTTACTCCGACAACTTGGATGGTATCCCCAGAGAGAGGTAGGTTTTCAATTTCCACTGATCTAACAGTAGAACGGGTAGCACCAGTGTCCACTAGAAAAGTGATGTCTACATCATTAACTTTCCCGTTTACATAAGGACCAGACTGGTCAACCTCAAGAGTGGCTCCAACAACACACTCTTCCTCCTCTCTCGGGCACCGTCAGCAATAATCATCAGAATCACTGTCTTGGCTTTCTGTTAATAAAAATTGTTGTGAAGCATTTTGCATTTGAACCCTTTGCTGCTTTTGCTGTTTTTGTGGTTTTATTACCTGTTCACATCCCTGAAATCCCACGTTTGGATTATATTTTTGAACTCCCCCACAATTCGGAAAAGGTGGTTGTGGCAACTGGTCCTGTCGATTATTCACCTGTTGTTGTTGCTGTTGTTGTAATTGTCGCTGAATATTAAATTCATTTAACCCCTGTTGCATCTGTAGCTGTTGCTGCACGTTAACACCATTCTGCATCTGTGGATTCAATAAGGGATTC
The DNA here is from genome assembly GCF_964261635.1 of Lissotriton helveticus. Classification (NCBI taxonomy): domain Eukaryota; kingdom Metazoa; phylum Chordata; class Amphibia; order Caudata; family Salamandridae; genus Lissotriton; species Lissotriton helveticus. The sequence continues at coordinate 1,149,517,774 of NC_136069.1, forward strand.
TTTAAGTTTCTAGGAGGATGAGGACACTCGTCCCTCCAATGTCCAATTTCGCCACAATTAAAACAAGGTAATCTTTGTTTCAGTTCTTCTATCTTTGGGCTAAATTTCTTTTGGAAATTATTACCTTTAAACTTTCCTTGTATTTGGTTCGTATTTCCAGTTTGTACAAAATTAGCGTTCTTATTTCCCATGCTGGCAATCTGTTGCTCAGCTACCTTTACCTGTGCCCACATGGCTTTCTCCTTTAACTTCTTCTGTTTTACTTCTAATTCATCGCTACAATATTTTGCTTTTCTCAGAATATCATCTATAGATAGTGCTTGCCATCCGACAATACTAGTTCTGATCATTTCTCCAATTTCAGGTTTTAGTCCATAAACAAATCTATAGATAAAATGACTCATGTCTTTCTCATCTAATTTTTCATAACCACTGTATTGTTTAAAGATTAACAGTAGTCTTTCATAAAAAGAATGAACTGATTCTTTTGTTTCCTGCTCTGTTCTTTCTATTTTAACCCAATCAACTTCTTTGGGTGGAATTTTGTTTTTCATCCAAACAATTACTTTCTCATAAAAATCCATTACAAGTGGATTTGGGGCACCTGTTTCTTTGATTCGCTCAGGTTCTGTTTTTGGCCAACTAATAGATATTTTACATTCTGTCCAAAGATCAGATGGAACAACAATGTCAAAAAATCCATCCAAATCAATCCACAGAACTTTTGACACTTTGATAAATCTATCGACTTGTCTGTACCACTCAACAGGTTTCTCTCTTAATTTTGGAAAATCATTTGTAAATAACAGAATGTCTTGTCTCGACCATGGGACATGAACATATCCTCCACCTGCAACTTCTCTCATTGGAAATTGTTTTGACAATTTTTCTAACCTTTCATCTTCCTTCCTTTTAGTCCATTTCACTCTCCATTTGTTCAGTTCTCCTAGCTTTTTGATATAGACAATTAAATCTTTAATGTGAACTATTCTTCCCATTGAGTTCAAACTCTCAATGTCGCTTTCTGAGAAATCTAATCTATAATGTTTTGCAAAATTCTTTTGTTTACTCACATCGATTTCAAGTTCTGCAGCTAGATCCTCTAATTGATCATATTTATTTTTCGTTTTCCATTGAATACTTTTGCAAATGAATAATAGTTCATCATCCCGATAGTAATTTAAACTATCTGGGCCAATTGTTCCAATTATTAATTCTTCTATATTCGCTTTTAATTTGGCCACATCAAGCTTTGGTGTAGTTACCCTGACTTCAGGACTTCCTACATCTGACATAGCACCCATTGGTGTTTTTGGAGATAAATCCTCATTAAAGGTTAAATCAGGCATTCTCGATCTAGAAGTGTTTAATTCTGTCAATTCTGAATAAGATTTTTTAGCAGGCTTTTGAATTTCTGTATTTAAAGGAATAGTTAATCCAGTTTTGTTTGTATTTCTTTGATCAAATACAGGCTGAACAGGACCTATTGTTACTGGAACTGTAACAGCTTCCATGCCTTTTGTCATTCTTTTGATTAATTCTTCTTTAGACCTTAAGTATTCATTATAATCATCATCCTCAACATTTCTTGTCTCTCTTGTATAATCTTTTGGAGGTTCCCTTGCTCTTGGAGTCATTGAAAAATGTCTACCCTCATTTCGAGCATTCTCAAATTCTGATCTTCTAGGAGTTTCAGTGATTTCACAATTATTTGGATAAAGTTTAGGAGCTTCATTAATTGGAGGTGCACTCGGTGAAGATTCAGTAGAAACCACCGGAGTAGACCATGATCTAGGAGGTCTCAAAGGCTGATTAGGCTGTTTCTTTCTAGCAGTTGTATATATTTCTTCCATGACTGCATCCTCAGATTCACTTTCCATAGATTTTCCTGTAGGAGAACCCATTACCATTTCATGAATTAAGTACAATCCTTCACTCATGTTTCCCTGTCTCCACATTCGTAATCTATCTTCATGAGTTTCTCTTTTCCATGATGGATTTTTAGAAGGTCTTTTAATTCCACTAGCTTCTCTTTGTAACTGATACATCTCATCTTCCCACTCAACTAAAGCTTCAAATTGAGTTGGTCTCGGTTTTGGAACAAGAGCATTCATTTTCTCTCGTAAGTTTCTTAAAACTCTTACATTAAATGAACCATCATCAGGCCAAGCCAAAACACCATCGTTTTTAGTATAACGTTTCCAACTGTCGAACCATAAGACAGTATGATATCCGTATTCACCTTCCATGTATGCTGCAGGTGTTTTATACTTATGAAGTAGTTTACCACCTCGCGTTTCGATTTTCTTGTCAGGTGAAAATAAATTCTTAAATTTCTGAAATAATGTTGTCTTTTTCTCAACATGTTTAAAATGATAACTCATTTTCAAAAGTAAAATTTAATTCACAAAATCGTTCGTAAAATATTTCCGGGATGTTCCGCAAAACAACCAATCCGTGCGCGAAATACACTAACAAGCCAATGGCAGTTGAGCTGCGTCACTTTTCAGCTCGACCAATAATTTTGGAGATTTTCCTAAGGACCAATCAGCTCACAGGCCGTCAGAGACTCAGGAGCCAATCAGAATACAGCTTGTGACGTAGGTCACCCAATCCCAGCGCGGCTCTGTGACGTACACAGCAGCTGCGGTTTCTCGTTTCTCACTCCTGGCGCTTACCCCTCCTTCACAAAATCTTTTCACAGCGCCATTTTAAGAACACTTTTCGGTGTAAATTAATTCTTAACAATCACTTATAAAGACAACATCTGTTCGTTTCACTAATTAGGATAGTTTACATACATTCAAGTATCCACACTTCGGAATAGACGGCGCTATTCACACTAAGGATAATATTCAATTGTTAGTAGAGTAACCTTACCCCACCCTTCTAGCAAGTATAATTATGAACTCGCTTTGCTCTGAACCCACCGCGAAGTGAAAGTTCTAAGAGTTCCACTTGAACATAAAATACAACTCAAACTCGCACTTTTACACGGAAAATTCCCTAAATTCAAACACACACAAAATCCGTACAGGACTCTCACCTGTTTATAGAAATCATGCACCGTTAGCAAAATAACGACGTTATCCGTACAGGGCTCTCACCTGTTTATAGATATGAAACATGTACCCGTACAGGACTCTAACCTGTTTATAGATAATCATGCACCGACGTTAAATTTTACCCTTCACTCAAGCTCGGATATAACTAATACTCTCATCACAGTGAGTTTTATGGAAGGCGCTTTGTCCCTATTCTCATGCTGCTTTGATTTCTTAGAAAATCCTCACTATACAAGAATCAGACCTAGCCCTAAAACTGTGCTGCTCGGCGACAACACTATGGTACACGGCGATACCTCTTGTGATACTCGGCGATATCACTACAAACGAACAGATGGCTTGCGTGACTAATTTCTCGCCACACAATCTATACCGGTATAGCTTACAGATAGGCACGAAAAACGAACTTAACAAGTGTTAAAACATCAATCCTATTTGCATACCATGACGCAATTCTTAGCAACCAACATGTTACCTTGGTTACCCCTTAGCAACCATCCTCTGCTACCAGATAATTGATCCAGCGGGCTATAGAAAATATATCATAAACTACGCTACCTAATTTCATAACCTATAAACAAAATTCTAAACTATACATGGACCCATTCATGAACCTGATATATTTGGGCCTACTGAATCAGGTGGTCAAATAAATCTATATACACATTATTTACAACCTATAAACATTTTATACATTTGCAGAAAGAATATTGTCATTAGAATAAAACCCAACCATTTAAACGACCACCATAGGCGACATGATCTAGCTTAAAGGTAACCTATACTTCTAAATAACCAAGACCAGCTTGTTTGTCAAAAGTAAGATTTTATTTTCTAAATAATAGTATATATGTTGTAAGTTTTATAAATGAAATTTATTTGCAATAAAGCAAGCATGATGGTAAGAAATAAGAAAAGTACAATTTAAGCAATTGAATCAATTTAAAGAAATTATATGAAGTTTAGCATTTCTAAAACCTATTTCCCTAACTGAGCTAAATAGACAGAAATTAAAGTAAAGTTCTTTGAGGATTCTTACGTGCTCCACGCAAAGTCCAGCAGCACATCACCCTCATCGGAAAGTCAGAAAGCAGCAGCCAGCCCAACCCTAAGGGCATGACTTTTTATACCTTTCTACGCTAACTAAACTAGCAAAGGAAAGTTTTCAGAAATACTCGACGTCCCATTGGCTGAAAGTGACAAGTGACATGTCACCCGATTCTTAAAAAGTTCCACAAAATCATGTCTTACAAAGACCATTGTCTCTTCCACGTGAAGCCAGAGGCTTCCTGCTATTGCAACTTTGTAACAGGTCATCCTCGCAGCTTCCATAGCTTTTCAGAGCAACTTCCGCGGATGCCAAGTTAAGGACTGACAAAAAGTTCACTTTCGACCTTGGCCATGTCCGACAGAATGATGTCAGCTCATCAGTTTTTGCTTTGTGAATGTAGCTTCAATAAACGTTTTAATTCAGAATGGGCGTCTCGTGACTTTCTGCAGAAATATGGATTAGCTCTTTTTGTGCGGCTCAAATAGTTAGGCCTCAAAAGCAGGCAACTTATGATTTCTAGTATAAAACAAACACAAGAAAGTATTAATGTAAGAAATAAAGTATATTCTGTATCCACCCCATGGTTTATTAAATAATTAACCCACCCGATTAATCAAAATGTTACCTAGCCATTGCAAACAAATAAAGCAGCGTTTATATTTACCAGTCTCCGTTTTTCTATGAGACCCATATGCACCTAGAATAGTAGAAATGACATCACACAGACAAGAAAAAGCAAAACAAGCACATGCTTATTTTAAGTATGCAGCAGTTAGTAATGACAAAAACGAAAACAATAAATTATTTTATTATTTTGCACGAACAAAAAGATGCAACAAATATGCACGTTTATGAGCACACATGTTAGTCCCCCCCACGTGTAAAGTTTAATCTAGGTTGTATTAGCACGACATATCACAAATCATTAATAATTTTATTCATGTTATGGAAATGTGACTTTGCGAGTTTAAACAAAATTTTGTTTTCTATCTCGCTCCATCAGGGTTCCGCCTCTCCCACCTGCTTGTGGGGTTGGCTGCTCTGTTTTCCTGACCTTGGTTTCGAAGTTGTTTTGAGACTGTTGCAGACAGGTGCCGAGAGTTGCGCTTTGTGTCCGGTTACTCTGATGGGCCTCTTCCGAAGGTAGTTTGTGGCGCAAGGACAAATGGCTGTAGAGCCTTCAGTCCAGAAAGATGGAGCGAAATCCCCTGAGCCACTTCGAAGCAAAGAGACTGAGCATTGACTGCAAGCTGGAGTCGAGGGAAAACTGTGCCTAGGCCCACGGCTGCATGGTTTAACTTTGAGCGCAGTGCCACAAAACCTTCGTTAACACTCACTAAAGAGGAATAGTCGTAACTTCAACGGGCAGGAAACAGGCGATCTAAGTGGAAAACGCCACAATGGGCGAAATTAAGGGTATAATTGTCAAAGTTTGGTGTAAGTGTTTTTTACTCTTACAGTACTCCTGGTTTACTCATGAATTTCAGGAATAAATCTTTGTCAATTGGGACCTCCGTGGAAATGCATGCCATCATGGGCCCGAATCACAAAGATGTGTGTAGGAGTAGGTGTGAACTTCTCTTGTAGTACTGGTTTCAAGAGTGAACTAGGAGCACTCTTGGTTTGACTTCAGACTCGCCTCCAAATTGCAAGAGTACTACGAGAGTAAGCCACAGCATAATCTTTGTTAATCCTGCCCAGAGAGTTTAGATTGGATCCTGAAATTTGAATGACTGGTTTCCCAGGAGGCTCCTCGAGGGTTGCTAACAGCACTCCTGGACCTCTAAATTTGCATGTGGCGAGAGAAGCTGAGCGTGCTTTGGCCCCACCTCCCGTCAGTTGATGGATCAGGCATGCTGGTGCCCTTCCAACAATTGATGAGTGAGCATTTGTGTACAGCTGCTTTCTGTGTTCAATCTGGTTGTGCTCAGCCTTGTACTGTAGGTAAACTGAGTTCTCTCTTTGTGAAGTCTCTTTTATCTTCAAGTAGTACACTGGCTGCAAAGAGTTCAAGGTGCATATTACTTGGCTTCTCTTTATCTCTACAGTTCGCCTGATGTTTATTATTTTCAACTCTTGTCATTTGGGGCGTGCACTTACGTTTCATCACCTGAACTGAAAGGCTAACTAGAAGCAGAGCGGCATGTCTGCAACATATACAAATGGAGTAAAACATTAACTTCAACGTAAATGGAAACCGTTTATCAGATAAGGCCAGGAAACGCACAGTGCAAAAGGGAAGCTTCAAAATGGATACTTGCCAAAAAGTGTATTATTGAAAATAATCTCATGAGAAATATCAGAGAGAAAGTTAAGATTTGAATAAGCTCACTTGAGCAATTAAGGAAGGAAAATAAGGCGGTGAGCTGTTACAGCAGTTATAATTACTGAGTTGGAGCAAAGTACAATAAGACTTGATGAACTAGATCAATTGAATAATATGGTTATTAAGGTGTGTGTAATCTGTGTTGCTCCTTTCCTTCCTTCAAAGGGTTGATGTACACGCACAACTCAATATTCAAAAGGAACTGTTCACTGAAAAATCTTATGCTGTTAAACTTTCTATTGATGTGCTCCCGGGGTATCGCTCACCGGTCAAGAGCGTGAAGAAGCAAATTAAAACAAATTGCGCACCCATAATGGGGTGAGTCCCCCTGGGCACAATACAACCCTGTGCAGAGTCTAATACGAATGTTCTTCAAAATAAACAAGCTAATCCAAAATTCGTGCTTTAAATGTCTTGTGTATTTCTCATCTTTTTTTCCAAAGATAATCTGAATTTCATTTCAATCCATAATTGCGAATTGGCAATAAAATCATCCAAAAATGCATTAATATATCCTTCTCTGTTTTAAGTATCCCAATGCATTTCGGGCACTTCGCCCTTTATCAGGGGACAAATCTAAGATATAAACGAAGTAAAATATAATGAGGAAGCCGTCCAATGGGTAATGAACAAATACAAGAGTGTGGTAATATAGTTCCAAATAATCCGAGGTGTTATGTGGTGATTACATGCATCCAAGCATTCATTATGGTGACCAATCCGAAAAAGATGTGAAAAATGTGTAAAAAACAGTGGCAAAAACCAAGTGTAATCATCGCATCAGTTAAAGAGAATAAGTTGGTATATAAAGAGTACGAGAGAAACATGCACAAGTTAATGACTATGCAACACCAATCGTAAAGTAGTTCATCATGGATGCCACTGTTTTGTACACATTTTTCAATTATTATTTTTCGGATTGGTCACCATAATGATTGCTTGGATGCATGTAATCACCACATAACACCTCCGGTTATTTGGAACTATATTGTTGTATTTGTTCATTACCCGTTGGATGGCTTCCTCTTATATTTGACTTTGTTTACATCTTCGATTTCTCCTCTGATAAAGGGCGAAATGCATTGGAATACTTAAAACGGAGAAGGATGTATTAATGCATTTTTGGATGATTTTGTTGCCAATTCACAATTATGGGCTGAAATGAAATTCATATTATCTTTGGAAAAAAGATGAGAAATACACCAGACATTTAAAGCACAGATTTTGGATTAGTGTGTTTATTTTTAAGAACATTCGTATTGGACCCTGCACAGGGTTGGATTGTGTCATGGGGACTCACCCATTTTGGGTGTGCAATTGTTTTCATTCTTTTACTTCCTCCCATTTTCCTTCCTCCCTTCCAGCCTCAGACCAGGACCCCCCCCCCTTCAGAGGTAGCCTGAAATGTGGGATTCCTACTTGATTGCAAGGCGACCTTGAGCCCCCAGGTGTCCAAGGTGGCTGCCACCTATTTCTACGATCTGGGCATCTTAAAAAAGATTCTACATTATATTGAAAATAACCTAGATATCCCTGTGGTGCATGCATTTATGCACTCTAGATTAAGGTACTCAAACTCCATATACCTGGAATTACCTGAAAAACATCTTCAACATTTATACCTAGTTCATAATAAAGCAGTTTATCTCTTTACTATGAATCAGCATACAACACCTATTAATCTGGTCATGAAGTCCCTGCACTGACTGCCTATCCGTGCAAGGACTGAGTTCATATCCTTAACAATTGTATTTAGAGCCATTCATTCCAGTTAGCCCATTTTGCTTATATATACACACACGCACGCACACACACACACACACACACACACGTTTTCTTTCTGTGGGAGCTTGTCATTTGCACAGATTCTCAAAACATGCAAAGTGTGTGAATAAGCTTAAGTTGATGGCTTCTCTTTTTTTTTTTTATTATAATCAATTCAAAGCTAATGCAAGAACAGCCAACTTAGGAAAAACATAGTGGTAGCGTTGGATAGTCCATCGTAAATCAAAAGTGAACAATTATTAAAGCCTAAAGAAGTTTTGTCCTTGAGAGTTATGGAGTAACCGCAAACAGGACACCGATTTTGTATGTAGATGGCTTTGTGGGAAAGAAAAGTGTGAGGACTCACTTGCTGCAACGAAGCCTTTACTGACTTAGCTGGAGTCCATTGTTCTTTGTTATTGCATCTACCCTCTGGCACCGGTGGTAAAGGTGGCACCAGAAAGGCAAGAACAAAAATATGATCCGTTCCCTCTAAGAAAAAAAATGTGGAAAGTAGTAACTACAAGACCCATTGTTTTGTGAGCAACCTGCTAACAGCATTGTATGTATCTATCATTCACCACCCATATGTGTAGTTAATTCTTAAACACATACTTTACTTTTCTACCCTGCCCAGTAAGTTATAATTTAATATATGCATTTGTAATGTGGGATATAGCCTCAATTGACGTGCTTAATTGGCATATATTAAATTAATGCTACAAGTATTAGATCAAGAAATACATTCATAAAATCTGCTTTTAATAGTCCTCAATGGTAGCAGTAAAAAGATCTCCTCTCTGATGGATAGAGAGGTATTAGCAAAAAAAGCTCATGCATGGATGGTTTTTGCCACGTAGGGCCTATTAAAACCCCCGAATTACCCGTACGGTGGGAACGGATTAGACGCAAAACTAAAGCTCTTGCGACTCAGGCTAGATCCATTTTCCATTCCGCTCTAATTTGCCAGCCTTGAAAAGGCAGAGCAACGAAATTTCATGCCGTCTTTGTAAATGTTGTAAAGAAGACATTTGTCCTATTGTTTGCTGTTGTCCTGCACTAGTGGAAGAATAAAAAAGTTTACTGAAACAGTACTTTAAACTGAAGGCTATATGTACACATCGCCAAGCAGTTCTATCTGGGCACCAGATTGAGGACTTATTTTTTTCTGGGACGTTTTTAAAGTACATGTCTATAGCTCAGGGGAAACTTGCAAAATGCGCAAAGTAATTTTTACTGATTGGGGTGTTAGTTGATAGTAGGAGGTATGAAATTAGGGAGTGGTTCTATCTTCTAATGGGCTCTTTTGAAATAAATTTTAACTATCTTTTACTGGTACACTGAGAAATTATTTTATAATCGGCATGTGGACAAACTATATCCTTGACTATCTATTCCCGGGGTAGATATTAGGTGAAAAACACATTGTACTAGGATGTGAACGTTTTTACAAAAGCATGATGCTGTTTAATTCATGTAAGGGGTTAATTAAGTGCAATAAGACCTATGTGATGAAATTACCACAGATTATGTTTTATACGGTTTTTAAGTCCGCATTGTTGGAATTACACGAAGTGTACTTTGCATTTTAAGATGTCTGTTTTTAACTGTTTGTAAGTTTTAACTAGCTGAACAAAAAATTATTACATTATTCATTCATACATAAAATATGTGCACATGTCTGCCTAATGCCCAATCACTGTGTTCTAGAACGATAAATACTAAAGGTTTATATAAAAAACATTATTTAAGATAGACGACTGTGCCCTCTTGCCCTCTGTGTGTGTTGCTAGGAATGAAGGGACAGCGTGGGATGTGAACCAGTTGCGGTGGTTGGAAGGGATGGGACCTTAGAAACGTTTGTGTAGCCTGGCTGGACCGTGCTCCCCAGTGGGAGCATTTTTCGTTTGAAAGTACTCTGATACTAAGACATCAAAGTTTTCGTGCAGCTTTTCGTTTAACATAATTAGGGAGAGAGTGAATCCTTGGGAAAAGTGACGTTAATAAATTAACCTAGGTTATATGGAAAAACCGCAAAGGGAAAAAATAATTTCAGGGAAATTAAAAAGACCGATCTGAGTGTCTTTAGCTCGGAGTTTTTTATTGTAGCTTTGATGGGTTTCAGATTGCAGCGTAAGGCTGCACGTTCTCCGTTTAACTTGATTTACAGAAATTAATGAGTACTAGATAAGCAGTTGGAAAACATTACGAATACGTCATTTTCAAAAAATGTTGACCGTGTATGGTCACATAATCATCGATTTGAAGTTGATCTCCCCTACCCCCTTACTCTGAGCCTGGGACCCACAGGAAGGTATTTTACGGCCTCGTCGTTCAGCCACTGTTGTTCAAGCTACCAGGAAAATGTGTTTTTGTGTGCTGCTTTCAGAGACATGCATGCCGGGCCTGTGGCTTCTGAGACGTATCCCGTTTCCTCTTTCTTTTTCAGTTTTATTTCCCAAAGGAAACCTTCTGGAGAGTAGTAGGGGGGAGGGATTCAGGAGAAGGGAGGACAAAGTGTAATTGCAGTCTGGCCCTTCCATCTACTCGTTTTGCTTTTAAGACTGGAATGAAGTAACCGATCTTGGAGTTTTATGCACACAGATGTTTAAATTCGAAGAGCTGGTGCAGCCCAGCTGTGGTTGCATGTTAGCCTTTGGGTATTTTTTTTCAGGGTGAGAGCCATTCGTTGCATATATAGTGGCTAGCTACTTCCTGTTGGACTGCGAGTAGATCTGTGTCTAATTCCAGAGACTTCAGTGGCACCTGACCTCCAGGGAAGTGGGCAAACCTAATTCTCCTGGATGGTGGAATGGTGGAGCTGAGATTTTGGGGCGGTTGCAGCCTTTTAACCCCGCCCATGCTGATGACGGGCTCAGCTCATCAGCCACGGTGCTCGTGTGCTGATGACGAGCACAGTTCGTCATGGCCGTTCGAACGCTCACACGCGGGGATAATTCCCCTGCTGTGCTGAGCGTTCTAAGGAACTGGCGTGGCCGTGACGAGCTCAGCTCGTCATCAGCACTCGAGCACTATGGCTGATGACGAGCTCGTCATCAGCACCGGGGCGTTGTGCGTGCCCCCCAGCGGGGGAATTACCCCCGCAGAGAAGGGGTTAAAGCACCCATAGCTTGAGTTTTGTTGTGTTTTTATTGATAGTATGTGTTTTTCAAATTCATGAAATCCTTCTCTAAACGATGACTCCACCATGCAGATTTTTGTAAGTTACTGTTCTTTTGCTCCATCGAGACAACCGCAACAGCTCGTAGGTCGCGTTTATTACCTTTTAACTTAAACTGAACACCATTGAAGACTGTTCATAAGTTTAACTGCCTTCATTCACAAATGTCCTTTTCCAATCTTGGTTCACAATAAATCCTATTTCTATGTCTCTTAAATTCTAGATTAATCAATTTGCTTCACCTGGTTTTGCTCCAGATAACTACCTTTGGTAGTTGCCCGAATATTGTCATTGACTGGTTTTGCCTTCTTCCACCTGTTACTGCTTAAATTCACAGCATCCCTCCAGTTAGGGGCGTTGACTGTCTTGTTGAGGACAGATTGTTTTAATTGTAACTTAATAGTGATTGAGTGTTTTCTTGTAGAACTGAGCCATGCTGGGAGCGGAACCTTTGCATGGAGCTCTCTTAAAGATATTTTGCTGCCTGATTGGGGAGTCTATGCTGCTGTTCTACATTTTAAAGGCGAGCACTAGTTATGTTATATTTAGTCATGGCAGTATTCTTGCAGATTCCTCACAAGCTTGTCAGACAATCAAGTGTCTAATCACCTCTGAAGCGTAAACATTCAGTTGGGCAGAGGCTACTATACAAGCAAAATGTTCTCTTTTGCTTTTACGCTCTCCTCTGTTTTCTCCCTCCTTTTTTTTCTTCCGGCTCCTTTCTTCCACCTTGCTTAGCAATAAGTTGGGCTAATTGTGGAAGGCAAACTTTTATTTACCTATGTTAAAGCTAGTGACAAAATGTTTCTTTGTGTTTTGGGTCCGATCAAAATGATTGTTCTTGCAGACGTCGCACCAATGTCATTTATTCTTTAAGATTTTATTTAAAATGATGAAGAAAACAAGATGGACACCTCTACTCCAAGCGACCCGATGGTTAGACCAAAACGCTGATTCTCACCAAAAGTATGGTAGTCAGTCATCCTGTCTCCTCTAAATTTCTAGCACTCAGTGAGCACTCATGGAGCGGAGTCAGACAGTTTTCTATTGTTCATGTTTGAAATGAAGTGAATATTGCTATAGTAGTAAGCAATTAAGTGTTAGAATAATACACCCATGGCGTTACATTGTTGATATGTCTTAGGAGCGTGTTAATTCCTTGTATTAATGATCATGCACTCCACAAAATAGAACAACCGAGAATTCTGGCAGTTGTATCTGGCCTTGAAGAAGGCCATCAGTCTCAAAATTCTCAATGGTCTCAACAACCTAAATGTCTCAACTGCCTTAAATACTTTAAATGCTCTAAATGTGATTGTTCTTAGACTAAAGGTAAAAGGTTTTTAGTGGTATTTACTACGAAAATATCAGTTTAACTAGTGTCTCTACAGAGGAACGCTTTCCTTGCTTTGCCATATCTGTTAACATGGGGGGAGGGAGGGTGGGTTAGGGATGGGGAAGGGGGGCAAAGGGGTTTTATGTTATCTTTCTTGGTACATCTGGTGCTGATTTCTTTTCCTTCTTCCTCCTCTGTTTTTTGATTTTCACCATTGGACCCCTCGCTTACCACAACCTTTCTAACAGCAGGGAATCCACCTTACAAGCAATCTGTACTACAATCACTGACACAGTTGCTGACATAAATCATGGCAGAATACTGCTCATCCGCAAAGGTACTGGTAATTGTAATGAATTACTCGAAGCAACAAGAGGCTATACGTTTACAAAAGAGTACATTTTGCCTATTGAAACTAAAGACACAATCTCTCCCAAATGACACACCAACAGAAAACTAAAATAATACCACTAAACGTTAAGGGCTTGAACCACCCTGTTAAATGAAAAATCTTGGACTATATCCGTATGCAGAATGCAGATATTATTCTGCTTTAAGAAACAAAAATAGACGCTACTCTAACTGAATCCCTATGTAATAGCCAATAAATAGATGTTGCCTACTCAGCTTCCATAGGTAAGAAAAACAGAGTACTAAAACTGATAACAAGGAAGGCCAGGATAGAATTCTCCTCATTCATGGGTGATACACAAGGTAGATGGGTGGTAGCAAAATTAGAAAGACAAAACTCGACACTATACATAGCAAACATTTATGCCTCCACTGGTGATAACTCCGAGTTATGGGAGGACATAGCGACACAAATCAAATTCATACCAGAAGCCGAGACCTTAATAATTGCTGGGGATTTTAACCTCCCCCCTTGACCCCACGCTCAACAGAACGTCTGCATGCCAATTTAAACCAAATAAAGCTCAAAAGGCCTTAAAGAAACTCTGCATTAAATAGAACTTGATGGAACCATGGAAGTTACAAAACCCAACAGAAAAAGACTACACCTTCTTCTTTCCTCACAATTTGTATTCTTGTATCGATTATTTCTTCATGTCAGGTAACTCTACTAACAGAATAGACCAAACAACCATTGAACTAAGAGTAATATTTGACCACGCCTGTATCACTCTTTACAACCAATTCAACCCCCCCACTTACAGAGCCTTTATGGAGATTCGATGACAACGTTCTTAACTCGAAGTGAAATAAGGTAATAATCGAAGAGGTGGTCAAAACATTTTATTAGAAAACAAAGAAAATGATACCGCACATCTCACCAGATGGGAAGCTCTGAAATCTTTCATCAAATGAGTTGTTCTTAAAATCAAATCAAACATGAATAAAGAAGCTAGCGCCAAGCTATTGAATTTAGAGAGGGTAATAACTGAATTGGAAAAACTGCATATGCTTAAGAATGACCCAATGAAGTGTAAACAAAAAATATGAATACAACAAAATTATCTGTAAAAAAGCAGGTGTATGGATAAACAAACCGAAAAGCCTGAGATTATGCGAGGCAAAGAGGGGAGGTCACTAGCCTCATACCTTAAGTAAAAGATACAAAAGTATGGTATTAAAGCCATTAAAGATGAAGATAATATACAAACGAACCCACAAAAGATCGCTGGTACATTCAGGAACTTTATACGAAGCTAACCCCAATCTCCTGCAATTGAATAATAAGGATCTAGAAGAAATATCACTTAGTGCCCTTTCAGAGCAAGAAATGGCTTCAATTAATGGTCTAATTAACCTACAAGAAATCGAAAATGCCATCAAGAACATCCAATCCGGGAAGGACCCATGGCCGGATGGCTACAATGCCACCTTCTATAAAACATTCATGGAACAGTACAACACCCGCTCCTAAACCCTATGAAAAATATGCCTTCACTGGACAAGTATCTGGAACCCCAGCATAGGCCATTATGTTGGCAATTCCCATAGAAGGCAAAGATTCTCTTCTCACCAAAAACTACAGGCCGAGCTCCCTGATTAACGTTGACTGCAAGTTATATGCCATGATATTAGCCAAATGAATACAAAAACACTTACCTAAGCGTATTTTTTTGTTGTTGCAGTTTTATATAGCGCGAACTAGAACCGAACCGAATCAGTTATCAGAGCGCTTTACATAGCACCAGTTACGTTACATGAGGACACACTTTCATTTTAGGCACGGGGAGATTAAGTGATTTGCCCAGAATCACAGGGGGTTTTTGGCGTCGTTACCGAGACTCGAACCCAGATCCCCAGATCCCCAGGTCTGAGGTCGAGCACCTTAGCCGTTAGGCCAACCCCTCTCCCCAGTATTCACCCAGCTCAGGTAGGGTTCCTCAAACGCAGACTGCATGGCAAACAATTCTTGTATTATCGCTAGACAATCGAAAAAGCAAACTTATCTGGCTCTCCAGCGGTAACCATAACACTTGACGCAGAGAAAGCTTTTGACAAAGTAGACTGGATATTCCAGCATATGACGCTAGAAAAGTTCAACCTGGGGAACTCCGTAATTAACATGATTATGGCACATCACAAAGGCCAATGAGCTAAAGTTAAGGCAGGGCGAGCGATCTCCTCTAGCTTTTCGCTTAAAGAAGGGACGAGACAGGCATGCCCTATCACCATCACGTTTTTTTTACTGGCAATTGAACCATTCTTACAACACTTAAGAGAAAATAGGGATATAACAGGTCTTGCTTTTTTAAGTTCCTTAACAATCAAGGAGATAAAAGAATACTAGGAGACTTAGGTTTAAAGTGGCAAACCGGCAAAGGAATACTAGGAGACTACGGTTTAAAGTGGCAAACAGGCATGATTAAGTACTTAGGCCTGGAATTCACGAACAACCTCATTACGAAACTAAAGGAGAATGAGAGCATATTATTGAAGAAAATCACCGAACTACTAAATGGTTGGTCACCAAGATTTCTCTCCTGGTGGGGTAGAGTCGAAACAAAATGATGATTAGTCCCCTCCGGAATTATTTAATCAGCATGCTTCAAATTACATTATCAGATGAATTCCCTTAAAAAATAGACAAGATCCTTAACAACTTCCTATGGCAAGGGAAAAAGCCAAGAATCTCATTAGAAAAACACAAATTGGCCAAGTCTAAAGGAGGAGTGGATCTCTCCAACTTAGAGGCATACCAGACAGCCTTCTTATGTAAGCAGGGAGCAGCCCGGTTTATTGATAACCCGACCTATCTACGCTAGAGGTAGAAAATAATCCGATTGTGGGCATCCCCCCACCTGCACTCATGGCAATGAACATCTCTTTTCTATCCTACTCCAAATACATCATACAAAGCATATAACAGGCACTTTTCTGTTAAGAGAAACATTCCACCACTAAATTTAGCACCTCAAATATGGTAACACTTTGGCATAACCCTAAAATAAAAATAAAGGGCCAGACATTATACTGGCAAGAATGGTCAGAAAAAGGTATTAATCATTTCAAAGACCTGTATATTGACACTTCCCCATAGAAAGGAAACTGGAGGCAATAGACCTATACATGTTTTTGAAGCTCAGGGTTCAGATTGCTAAATTGCCTGTAACACTGGCAACCCCATCACGGATACCCAAGCTAATTCAGCTTAACACATGATATGGTATCCAAAGTATATAAACTAGCCCTTGCTGAGCCTCCAAGTCATACAAGGATAATGGAAAAAAATGGGAAACAGAAACTTTACTCGAGCACTGTCAAGCTGGACTGGGAGCTAATACACAGGGCACCTTTCAGAAATAAAAATTCGCCCAGACAAAATTCATGATCATTAACAAACCTTCCTGGACTCCAAACAGATTATAGAAGATTAACTTTACCACATCTCCCCTCCGCCGGAATTTTAATACGCAGGAAGGTTACCTTGCACACATGCTATTCCACTGTCGCTTACTCCAATCTTTTTGGGAGAAGATCTTTGATTATATTAGGCACACCCTCCATGTCATGCTGACAAAGGAATTCTCGTACATAGTTCTGGGTTCACTTGACACCAAGTTACTTAATGAGAATGATTGTGACCTACTTGTTCTAATACTTACTCTGGCTTGCAGCATTTATCTTATGTAACTGGAAGAACTACAAGGCAATATCATTCAAGATGTGGCAGGAATGGTTAACCTTTTTAAGAGAAGCACAAAACCTAACCCTACAACTCACCGCTTGGAGCTCACTCAATACAAAAATGTGGTGCTCTCTTGACTCACCCCTTGTCTTCAAATCTCCATGAACAGCTGTTTTACTTCTCCGGTACAATAGTCAGTATCTAGTTTGTCTTACAAAATGTCAGTACATGTGTCAGGAGACCATTGGAAAATGCCCCTGAAGTGGCATCTGAATGTTGAGGTTCCATTGGCGTTTTTTGTCTTTCTCTTTTTTTCTTATTCATTTTCTTTTTCTTTATCTTTTCCTTAGCTCTTTGCTGCGGTGCGACAACTATCAGTTCCCTTAAAAATGCGGATGATATTCTCAAAACTGAAATAAAAAAACAGTGAAATCAAAAAGAGGACTTGAACTTAAGACCTCGGATATCTCCGATTAAATATTTTATACACATCATCCGCACTAATCACCTATCCACTAATACATTTTCTTATGCCTTACAGAATACAGGATAACTGCATATGTCTTGAGTTCCTGGAAGATATCCCTGGTTAATGGGAACTGTAACAAGCTATGTCGTTTTTATTCTGTTGTATACTCTTAAAACCTTAATAAAAATTATTTGAAATAAAAATAAAATGCTGAGATAAGTACTCTGGCTGAGGTGCAGAATGGTATATATTTAACTGTGGTTTAAATTGAGTGTTGCTTGGACATTCCAGATATGCAATTTTTTCTGTTTCAACTGAAAATATTCTTAAGCGTCAATCGTTAACTGCACTCCCGCAAAATACATATATGCGAGATTTCGGTGTGCGGTTTAGTATCAATTTACAAATTAATACAGCTAAGGGATCGAAAGCCTATGTGTTTATCACCCATCTCGCTGGCGCAACCTTCTTATAGTTGCACCTATGTGATACATAATACATTATCCTAGTCCTCTGACGTGAGGTTGTACTCTTTTTTTTTTTTTTTTTTTTTTATTGTCTTTGAACTGAATTCTGGCTGGCCCACAGAGTTGCCCTTCCAAAAGTTTACCAAGATGTGCAGTGGAGGCAGCAGGCCAACTTATGTCTGGTACAGTTTATGGAACGGCAGATGGCCTTATTTCCCTGCCTCTATTGCTATTCAGGAAAATCAGATGGTCTTGCCCACGACATTGTCTTATGAAAGGTTGCACTACGCCTGTATTTTTGTTTATGTGGTATGTAATTATGTATATACACATGGTATTTCTACAAGGTGAACCTAGCTGAAAGAGTGCGGAGTCCTGTACGTGATCGTAGGCAGGGATACAGTGAACAAGTGATTGGAGAGGTAGTGAAGCTAGGTTCTGAGAGTGGTATTGGACTGTTCCAGCATAGTGTCATTCTACAAAGTAGTAAGCCTTTAGCCCTTTCTTAATTCAGAGCTGGGTTGAGGCGTTCCTTTTGGGTACAGGGATGCCATTTCACACCCTGGTTGCATATATGAAGAAGACCTGTTGCCTTGTTTTTCTTTATTGAACTGCTTTGTCTGCACTCAGCTGGTGCCCTGGTTGCGGGTATGCCCAGAGACACCAAAGATGGTTCCCATATAAACATTGCTGTAAAGTCCAGCATGTAGATTTATTTGAACTTACGTTTAAGGTGCTAAAACTAGAAATGGCCAACCAAGTGGCAGGTCCTGTTTTATCTGAAAGCAAACTTTGACTAAGTCGACGATCCAAGGCAGCTAAGTTTTGATGTTTTTCTCCTGACCGAGAAGCTTTGGCTCGCGATTCTGCTCAAATTGCAGCGAGCGCTCCAAAGGCATCTGCTCACTAGCCCCTGGGGCTCAGATGTCCCCTAGGTGGATTCCCATCTGTCTGTCACACAGAAGGCTCAGCCTCCACTCTCGAGCATGCCTGGACTGAGAAGTACTACCAAATAACAATTCTAGGTTTTGTTGTCCGGTTGCTTTAACGATGTGTTACATATTGCTCAGGTTTCTCCTTAAAAGAATGCTAGAATACTTTTAGGCTTTCGGAGAGCTGTTTGATATTAATTGGGCATCAAAAGAGTGCGGCATAACAGTGCAGTTAGTATAAATTCAAGTTGTATTTTTTCATCCCACATTTTTGTAGCTGTTGAACTTGGCTTCCACCTCCTGTTTAAACTGAATTCACGCTTCGATTGCATGTGGCTTGGTACCTTTTATCCTACCCCTACCCCAAGCACCAGCAATGCATCACCACATCTCTTGTTCAATTTTGAAGGCGTGGATGGACCTCAAAGGCTGCTCCCGTGGCTCAGACTCTTTTGAACCTAAGGAACAAATGCACATTGGCTCCTTCTGTGTCGGATCAGCATTTCCATCACTAATGGTACAAAATAAAATGACTTTGGTTACCAAAACAGTTATGCATTGCCAAAGGCTGTTTTTTTGGGGTGGGGTTGGGGGGGGCGCCGTGCGGTTGGCTTTATGGACATTTTTTTTCTAGTTTAACAGCAATTAGTGGTTGCCTTTTGGTGCTCACTTAGTGTCGTTTTGCAAAACGAAGGTACTTTGGCAGTCGAATTCAATCTGTATCTGTTTTGCTGTCACATTTCCTCATGCTCTGCAGGTGGTGCGCCATATAAATCCCTCTTTGTTGGTCTCTGAAATAGGATGAGTCCTACAAAAGTACTTGAAATTCAGTCTTCTTTCATTGTACCAAAGTTGCAGCATAGATGACAGAACGGGTTGATTCTTTTGGGTAAATGCCCCTGTCCTAAGGTACAAGCCTTGTGTGTCCCTCATGGCCATCTGCAGATCACATAGTGAGTAATGGGTGGGGCCTCCAGAATCTGTAATATGCAGTTCTGGCAAGTCTATGAGAGTGTAGACAGTTCTAGACCGTAAGGATCCCATCTGCACCCCTATTAACTCTGACAAATCCTGGGCTTTTTTCGAGGATGCACTAGGGTACCTCTAGATGCAAGTTGGTATCATTCGACACTGGTGAGTACTCAGATGGAATATGTCTCTCCTACAAAAGACATTTACATTCCAACTTCCAATAAGAACCTGTTCGAGTGGGGGTTAAACTGGGGTGAGGGCTTGCTGACGGGTATATGCTAAGAGCATATTGGTGCTCTCTCCTTGTTGGGGGGCTGCAAGTCTGACAGTGTCCATTTGGAGTCTAAGGTTGGCACATTCAATGTAGTGTACCATCTGGAAATAACTAGAGCAGCAGCATCTTTACTTCATTTTTTTAATGGATCTCTTCAGCTGATATTGATTGCTTTAAGTACAGTTTTCTATACTGTGGGTTTGTACCGTGTTTTCATCAAGATTACCAATATGGCATTTAATTAACCTGCATTCTCCCGCACTAGATGTTTCATAGACTAGCATGCTTTAATACAGTGAGGTGGGTAGTAGTGTATACTGTATGGAGTGCTTTGTTAGCAATGCAATCTACTGTTTGTCACTGCTTTTCAACATTATTACAGAGGATTCCCGGCCTGATGACTGGGTCTAATACAAGTGTTTGAATCTATTAAAGATACCATAGTTGAAGAACTGTGGTTAGCAGTAAATTACTTTTTTCTGATTCTGTTTTTCTGAGTTCTCTTGGTTGGCAACTTGTTCATTTTTGCCACTGCTCCAAAGGTGCCTTTTGTTTGTGCAAGCATGCCATAACACAAGCTCCTGTGTACCCCTTAAATATAAGGGGATCTGAGGACAGAGTAAAAAGTGGGCTGTCTGTGTTTGCATCCTCCCAAAGAAACATTAAAATCACAAGTGGCAAATGCGACAATTTAGGACTGAAGGTATTTACTGTCCATTTTCCTAAATGCCCTTTTATTGAGGGCCCTGGTATGCCGTAATGTCACATATTTAACATAAGAAGTGCAAAAAATTGTAAGGTATGGCCTCACCCACCACCCTGGGTGTCATGCTTCATCATCAGCCACCCATACTTGCCAGAGAATCCTTTAGTGGAGAACTGACTGGATTCACAGAGAGTACTTTTGCAGGGGAATAAGGAAAAGGGTCCAGAAAGAATAAAGATGAGAGTTACAAAGGCCTTTCTATCTAAGGAGTTCCCGCTTAATAGTGGGATGGCGAGGAGATTAGTAAAAGTAAATGGGATGCATAGGAGAGATTACTCAGTCATATAGTAGTTCAACATGTTTCAGCCCCGCCGAATGTCCCCATTCGGGGTCCTAGGCTCTTTAATACACCACCTAGCATCATCTCACTCTTTCTGGGTTCCTTATCATCCCTGCTTTATCCCTTTCTCACTGTTTTACATCTTTCTCTTCCTCCTCCTATCCTCCTTACGTTTCCTGTCTTAGACTAGGTGAAAGTCTGAGGAAAAATAAGTGCTGGTCCCAGAACTAGGGGCAGTGGGACCTACCTACACCCACTGGCTAAAAATAAGCCCCATTTGTCAGATAAATCCACTCAAGGTATTCAGAATCATCCTGTTGACATTGTTTACAAACCTATAAATATCTTCAAGAAAGCTATCTGTATATATAATATTTGTAAAGAACGAGAGAGCTGATGATCGCTACTCTTGGGCTTTAGACTCTTAGATGGGATTCATGGTTGTTTGTTTACAAGAGGCAGAATCAATTGCAGGTTTGGAGGGCTACTTCAATATGTGGGGATAGTTTACATATTACTGTCAAAATGTGAATCAAAAATAGCCGGCTGTCAGAAATTAAAACAACGCCATTTGCCCAGGAAAAAAACAGTCTTGAAAGGGTGTCGTGCAGATATGGTAGCACATTTCTCAAAACGCAGTGATGACCGTACATCTACCTAGTTTAGCTAAACAAACATCCATCTCAAACTATTAATTACATCAGGAATGTTCACAGAATATTTCCTGTCTAGAAACGAGAATTCTATAAAACTCCTGATTAAATCTGTAAAGGGTTGCTTATGTTGTTATTGTTTGGGGATTACAAACCAGCCTGCATTTTGTGTTGCATTGTTCCTCCAACAATGACGTTATCTACTGTTCTCATCTATACTCACCTTCCGTTTAAAGAAACAAACTCTTGCCATAATTAAGAATGCCGACTTGGCTACGTCCAGGGAATGAGATTAGCAAAAATATCCGTGCGTTCTTTACTACAATGGGTAGATGTAATATTCTATAATATTTCTTTGCCACATTGGTAATGTGCCCATATTGTTTCTCCTGGTGATCCAGAGCTTGGGTGAGCGTTGCATAACTTATGCAGAAAAGTAACTTTGTAACTTTGGGCAGTTGCCAAGCTTTAGGTGTAGAGGACCTCCTTTATATGTAACATTGTACAACACCACAACACTAAAAAGTGTCAGTGTTGGTGTAGAGTGTTCTACATAAAGGAGCTGCTCTCTACCTGAAATGTGGGAACTACCCAGTGTTCCCTACTTGCTTTTTTTGTATACATAGATATACATAGCAAACACAACAAGTTGATGGACGGAGTGCGGAAACTTTTCAATCACTCACCCCCAATCTTAGATATGGGTTTAATCCATCCTTATTTTGCTCACTGTGCCACTCTTGTTTGGACCCAGCTATATGCAAATCAGTCTTGACCCTGTACCTCATGAGAACAGTCCAGCCCGAACTACCAGGCCAGGTACTCCCTGGACCGGAAACGAGTATCCTGGGACCGGTTTTGGGCTATTACCCCTCATCAGCCAAGCTAGCTTGAATCCAGTGGCAGAGCGAGCAAGGGACCCACCTCTGGGCATACCCTTGGCCACTTAGGTCGAACATAGCAAACACAGTATATGATACACACATGTATATATCTTGCGAAACACTGGCCTAAAAACTGGAAATTTTGCCAGGAATGTGCAGAGGTGCAGTAAAGCGTCACAGGAGTATTGTTAGGGTACTATCACCCTCCAGATTCCAAGCTCGAAGAGAAGTTATGCATGCTAGGGAATGGTCAGCAGGTTTCTAAGCTGCACCAGTAACGGATGTTCGAACATTTCATTGAATCCCGGTGCAGACAAACAAGTTACCACTGAAGGTGAAGAGTTGGATTCGTTGTTGCCTGGATGTTTTTGAAAAACGTTTAACACGTGTCACTGAGTCTGTACACTAAATCATTTGAAGGATAATGCATTATCTGTTGAGTCTGGTCTGCTATATCTGACGTTTACTCTCTCTGTGCGCCAAGAATGAAAGCAAGCAGATACCCTTGATCAAAATAAGTAACTGAGATATCCACCTGGTGGCTGAATTTTAAAGTGAGAAAACAGATAACCTTGAACCAGTACTGGCTTCCCTGCTTGTTCAAATGGTATGATCCTAGGTAAATATTTTATTTCAGAGCCTCCTTTTCCTTTATTATCACATATGAATGCACTTTTAAATAATTGTGTTCGGGATGTGCGCTGTACAAGTACCTTTTATATTTTATTTAATAGACTATAATGTTCCCCTATATATAATAAGTATCTCGACCACGTTTAAGGGTTTACATCACCACTGACTTTCCTGTCAATTATCTAACGGCATGGTCGTTTGGGGGTTGGGGTGGGCGCCATGAATATTTCTAGGAACTATCGCTTTTAATAAATGTCTGTATGTGCAGTTATGTACTCTGTTGTACTAAGGTGAAACACTTCAGTTTATTTAAGAAAGACACTTTTTAATGGATTGTATCCTATTTTTTACATTGTTTTTTGCACAATCTACATGCCAAACATTTTGATGGATCGGCTGGTGTACAGACTCTTAAACCAAGCCAGACCTGTAGCTCGCCCTATTAATTTGCCTGTGTGTTCTCCTCTAATAGCGACTCGGGCTTTCTACATTGGACCCTCAGTCACTTGATAAAATGATTTTTAAAAGGTGAGAGTAGAAACACTGATCCCTGTCCACATGAAGTGATTTGACAACTCTACCATCAAGGCTTCTTTTGACAGAGACAATGAAGAATGAGTGCAGTGAAAATACATTTAAAATAATGATGCCAGGGGTGGGACTCCAAGCTATTGTGTTGTATATGACCGGAGTCATGTGTTGCAAGGGAGAACTACCAGGGCCAGGTGAAACTGTCAGGGCCTTAGTTTCAGCCGGAATGTTTGTAGTGTAATAACCCCATAAATGCATTATTTCTTTAATTGTCGAGTCTGGGGGGCCCTGAGTTGGGCCTGCATTTTCTGTTGATTTTTCTTGTTCTCATTTCACTAAGAGTTTTACTTTGTTCACTTTTTTTTATTGGGATCTTAAATATATATATATATATATATATCACGCTCCCTCTCCCACTGGAAAGTCAGGGCACTCGCGGGCGGGTGCGGTAATGGGTACCCGCATTAACATACAGCTCAGCCTCAGAAATTCATATCTTCCAAAGAACCGCACTCGTGGAACCAAACGATTTTGCAGTGCTCACGCCAAAAGTTTAATCACAGTTGTTAACAAACACGTTTCAGCATTACACCTTCTTCAGTGTCAACTACACTGTGAGGACCCGCCTGGGATATAGCGGCAAAACAATCATAAACATGGTAGACGGACTACCTCAAATTAACGGGCGCGCCATCTTGGAACATGTTAATACAGTTCACCGTTAGGTGCACATTACCCATTAATGGAAACAAAACAAATCTCGCCGTGGATCGGCATGGTACCCCGTGTGTACACATCCGGGGTAGATGTGTGGATGCTCTAAAATAAAGCCCCAAACCAATGTTTCCAAAGTCCATCACGCCATGAATTGGCAAGTCCTATATTTCAGTTATACTTATAGCTCCAGTGCACAATATATACAGTGTCCCCAATCGCCTTTACCCATCAATAGATCATTAAATAATCAGTAAATAATAAAGCCAAACATCATACTGCTGTATTCTCAAAGTCTCTTGTATATGAATACTTGGGAAATTGCCAAGATAAGTCTCTTATTGATTATTTCCCCAAGTGAACCGCCAGTTCCTCCCCATGGTTGAGTCCCCTCGGGGCCTTGGTCATAAGGTCAATTATGTACCTTGACTCCAGGCGTCTCAGTGTTTTTAGCCTATCCCCTCCTCTGGGATTTTCCGGTACAAAATCTAAGCCAAAATACTGTAGTTTGGTCCTGTCCCTTCGGTGAACCAGATCAAAATGTCTTGCAACTGGGTATGCGGGATCCGCTTTCTCTATAGCCCGTTGGTGTTCAAGTACCCTGATTTTGAGTTGGTGAATCGTACTCCCGATATATTTTAGCCCACAAGGACAGATTAGGCAGTAGACTGCAAAGTTCGTGCTGCAGGTTAAGAATTT
The DNA here is from genome assembly GCF_964261635.1 of Lissotriton helveticus. Lineage (NCBI taxonomy): Eukaryota > Metazoa > Chordata > Amphibia > Caudata > Salamandridae > Lissotriton > Lissotriton helveticus. The sequence goes on from NC_136069.1 coordinate 1,149,542,867, forward strand.
CTTAATGGGTTTAGTGATGCCTGCCCCTGGGATGTCATATTTCCGAACTCTCTTGCATCCCGTGCAGGCCTTACATTTCCCACATGGGAAGAACCCACCCATCTCTGCAATTTTGCCTGTTCTTGGAGTCACGCTCTTAAAGTGGCTTCTCACCAGAGAGTCTCTCAATGACCTTGCTTTCCGGTACGTGATCAGGGGTTTGGTTGGGATGTCACCTTTAAGGATTGGGTCTGTCCCCAGAATATGCCAGTTCTTTTGCATAATCCTCCGTAATCCCATAGAGTCGCTGGTGTATGGTGTGATTAGGCGGAATTTCCCCTCATTATTGGTTTGTTCATTGGGTACTCTCGATATCAAGAGATCTTCTCTTTTCAGTTTCCTCACTTTCTTCAGAGTTTTATCCAGAGTTGCTGGATCATATCCTCTCCTGATGAACCTTTCTACGCAACCTGCTGCTGCTGTTTCAAAGTCATTTTCTCTGCTGCTGTTTCTTTTCATCCTGAGAAGTTCCCCGTACGGGATGCTTTGTATCAGCCTCTTTGGATGGTTACTGTCGGCTCGCAGGATTGAATTGCCTGCTGTCGCTTTGCGATACAGTGATGTATGCAGCCTGTTATTCTCTATTTCCACCCTCAGGTCCAAATACTCAGCTGTAGTCGAGCTTATGGTTCCAGAGAAGTGTAGGTTGCAGTTGTTATCGTTCAGGATTCTTATATATTGTTGTGCCCCCTCCATCGTCCCCTGCCACACGATGAAGAGGTCATCGATGTACCTGAACCACTGTATTACTCTCTCCGTTTTCTGTCCCTCAATCTGAAGGACCATGGGCACCCGCTCCTCCCACCAGCCAACGAACAAGTTCGCGTAGCTGGGAGCAAAGCAGGTGCCCATCGCGGTCCCAGAGACCTGGGTGTATAGCTGGTCATTAAACAGGAAAATGTTGCTCGTTAGGCACAATTCTATAAATTCCAGCAGCATGCAATTGTGTAGAGCAAATCTAGCAGGTCTCTTGTTCAGAAAATGTTCCACTGCCATCACGCCTAGATCGTGTCTGATGTTAGTGTATAGGCTGGTTATGTCTAACACAATCATCAGATATGTGGGATCCCATGAGACTTCAGATACTTTAGTTAGGAAGTCTTTGGTATCTTTCACATGGGATTTGAGCTGTGTTACCAGAGGGAATAAGTAACTGTCTATAAATTTAGACATATTTTCTGTCAGTCCGTTCACCGATGACACTATAGGTCTTCCTGGGGGCTCCTTCGCGTTCTTGTGTAGCTTGGGTAAGTGATAGAAGGTTGGGATCGTGGGATGATTACTTCTCAGGTACAAATTCTCTTCACTTCCCAGCATGGATTTCTTGTACCACTTGTTGACTAGATCGTCATACCTTCTTATGCCCTCCTTATAGTGTTTGTCGTCAGTTTTTTGGTAATATTGCGTGTCTGATAATTGCCTCAGTGCCTCGCTTTGGTAGTACTCACGTGTTAGAAGCACCACGTTCCCGCCCTTGTCTGAGGGCTTGATTATTGTGTTTTCACCATTTTCCAGGTTACGTAGGGCCTCCCTTTCCTGTGGAGTGATATTATCTTTCCTGTTTGGCATCTCTCGTTTTCCTCTTAGAGCCACTAAATCTTTGAGAACAGTCTCAGAGAATGCATCTATTGCATCCCACGGCATTATCGGACAGAATGTAGACATCGGCTTGAAGTTACTTTCCTCTCTCTCCTGGTCAATTACATTTTCCTGAGCTCTGTTGATCATGGTGTTCTCCTGTGAGGGTTGTGACTCTCTTTCCGATCTTAAATTCTCCAGATTCTCTATCCCTCTTAGATCTTCACAGGATAGGATGTCGGTAGCAGTTAGTCTTTTCTGTACAAGTTTCGATCCTTTCGTATTTACTCTGATTTGATGGTATTTATGTAACTTGAGTTTCCTCACAAACGCATATAGATCGATCCTCATCTGTGTGTATTCGCTTTTATTAGGGCAGAAACCTAGTCCTCGACTTAATAAGTTCCGTTCTACTTCTGTTAACTCTCTCTCTGATAGGTTGACTACAGTGAGGTCGTCTACTTGGGTGGCGTTTACTTCTTGCTGGGTTTTCTTCTGTTCTTCCACTTCTGTGCCCTTCCTTTTCCCGCCTCCCCCTGCTCTCCTTGTTCTTCTCCTGCCCCTGTTTCTGGAGGCTTGTTCTTGCCGCCCCGTAACCATGACTGGCGGATTACCGTGTACTCGTTGTGAAAAGGAGGGGGAAGGGGTGTCTGGCCTCCTCTTTGCCTCCCAGCTGTCGTCTTCTTCCTTTGTTCGTCCACTGCTTCACTGTCGGTAACTTCTGATTCCGACGTATTCAGTGGAGATAGCGTGCCCTGAGCCCTTTTCCGGTCAACTTCTTTTCTTGGGGCGTCGTATTTTTTGGCAAAAGTTAAGATTCTACCCGATAGGTAGTCGTTTTCGTCTCTTGAATATTTCTCTTGTTTACGAGTCTTGATCTTTTCCTCGTATTTATTCAGACGTACTTTAAGTTGATCCTTAAATGTTGCTAACTTCTCGGGTTTTTCTTCCTTTAGCAGTTCTTGTTCTAGTAGCTCTATCTCTGCTAAAGTTTTTTCGCGGTCACTCCACGCGTATTTGACTAGTATTGCCAAGGTTCCTTCGCAGTATTGAGCGGTGTGTTCGGCCCAATCTGTAAGAAGCTGAGGGTCTGGGTTCTCGTAAGACGGGATAGTATACACTCTCAGACCCCTCGGCACCCGTTTGTCATCTATGTAACTCTGGAGGCTGGTGGCCTCCCACCACTTCCGAATTTCTCTTTCGTGTAGTCGCTCAAGTTTCACAAGCAGTTCATTCAGTTTGGTTTTTGGCGGCTGGGGCACTGCACTCGCACCGGAGCCTGCTGCTATAGTCTCTTGTTTCTTAAACATTCCTTTCGCTGCATCCCTGCGCGAGTCCTCACAATACATATCCTATCATGGATTCTACTAATAACTGTGTGGGGTTGCGCGAGCACTCGTTTGGTAAGCCACTGTCGCCCTGCTGCCTCTGCACTTATGCCCGTTTAGATCCGGACTCGCGCTCTCACCGTGAGGTTTGCGTGTTCCGCGTCGTCCTCTTGTTCTCCTGCGGCTCGCCTCCTTCCTCCGGTTTGCTTGTTTGCAATCACGCGATTAAGTTCTGCAGCGGTGCCCGTCTATAAATCACGCTCCCTGTCCCACTGGAAAGTCAGGGCACTCGCGGGCGGGTGCGGTTTGCGGTAATGGGTACCCGCATTAACATACAGCTCAGCCTCAGAAATTCATATCTTCCAAAGAACCGCACTCGTGGAACCAAACGATTTTGCAGTGCTCACGCCAAAAGTTTAATCACAGTTGTTAACAAACGCGTTTCAGCATTACGCCTTCTTCAGTGTCAACTACACTGTGAGGACCCGCCTGGGATATAGCGGCAAAACAATCATAAACATGGTAGACGGACTACCTCAAATTAACGGGCGCGCCATCTTGGAACATGTTAATACAGTTCACCGTTAGGTGCACATTACCCATTAATGGAAACAAAACAAATCTCGCCGTGGATCGGCATGGTACCCCGTGTGTACACATCCGGGGTAGATGTGTGGATGCTCTAAAATAAAGCCCCAAACCAATGGACTTTGGAAACATTGGTTTGGGGCTTTATTTTAGAGCATCCACACATCTACCCCGGATGTGTACACACGGGGTACCATGCCGATCCACGGCGAGATTTGTTTTGTTTCCATTAATGGGTAATGTGCACCTAACGGTGAACTGTATTAACATGTTCCAAGATGGCGCGCCCGTTAATTTGAGGTAGTCCGTCTACCATGTTTATGATTGTTTTGCCGCTATATCCCAGGCGGGTCCTCACAGTGTAGTTGACACTGAAGAAGGCGTAATGCTGAAACGCGTTTGTTAACAACTGTGATTAAACTTTTGGCGTGAGCACTGCAAAATCGTTTGGTTCCACGAGTGCGGTTCTTTGGAAGATATGAATTTCTGAGGCTGAGCTGTATATATATATATATGTGTGTGTGTGTGTGTGTGTGTGTGTGTGTGTATATATGTGTATGTATATGTATATATGTGTATATGTATATATGTGTATATGTATATGTATATATGTATATATGTGTATATGTGTATATGTATATGTGTATATGTGTATATGTATATGTATATATGTGTATATGTATATGTATATATGTGTATATGTATGTGTGTATGTATATGTATATGTGTGTGTATGTATATGTGTGTATATATGTATATATGTGTATATATGTATATATGTGTGTGTGTATATGTGTGTATGTATATGTGTGTATATATATATATATATATATATATATAAGTATGTGTTTGTATATGTATGTATATGTATGTATATATATATATAAGTATGTGTTTGTATATGTATGTATATGTATGTATATATGTGTATATGTATATATATCCACAGCAAAGTCGTCCCAATACCTTTCACAAAGGCAACAAGCTGAGGCCCAAAGTTGCATTCACGGTGAATATTTATTCAGCGATAACACACTAGGGTGTTATCGCTGAATAAATATTCACCGGATTCACTGGATTCAAGCTAGCTGGCTGATGACGGCTGATTAGCCAGAAACCGGTCCCAGGATGCTTGTGTCCGGTCCAGGGAAGACATGGCTTGGCAGTTCGGGCTGGACTGTTCCCATGAGGCACAGGGTCAGACTGATTGGCATATGGCCATGTCTGAACTGGGGTGGCGGAGTGAGCTAAAGAATGATGGAGTAAACCCAGACCAGTTGACTATGGGGGAGTGCTTGCAATGTTCAACACTCCGTCCATCATCCCCTTTGGTTTTGCTTTACAGCATAGCTGCAATATCGACCACCCTGTAACAAAAGCAGCTGCAGTACCCGCGGACGGCCCAGCTCAAATTGCAAGGGCCTGTTTGCATTCCCAATCTGGTCCTGTCCTCAAGGAAACAATCCATTCCTAACCTTGGTCATCTCACCCCTCCACTCTACAGCCCACTGCTTTTTTTTGTTGTAAAATTGGATATTCCCACCAAGGAATCGCAGTGACTAAGCTACACCGCTGAATAGGGTGCCAGGTTTCTTTGAGGTTTTTCAGTAACCACTTTGTCACTTAAAGGCTTTCGTTTAAAAGGAGTCCAGTTTGAGTGTTGTACTGCACATCTTCTCGCATTTGATACATTTTTGTAAAAACAAAAAGTCTGCAAAGTGAATAGGTTGATGCTCTCAGAATAGCTTCTGAGATGTAAAATACTCTCTCCTTCATTCCATTCTATCAAGAAGTATATGCTTAGACAGCCAGTGGAAAAAATGTAAAACTAGCCCTTAGCCCTGCGCCCCAGAACCTTAACACAACTTGAAACTCCGTGTAGGGGGTTAGTGTTGTCTTGCCTCTTGATGCTTTTGGCAGTCTTGGTTAGTAGAATGTCTGGATAAGAGTGTCTTTTCCAAGGTGAAAGGGGGCCCTCTGGAGTGGAACACCACTCAAACACCTATGTGACAGAAGTCAGCGGGGTGCCTATTCTAAAATTGAGTATCTTGAGTCATTGTCGTGTTGGCTGTGTTGATTAGCAGCGAGACCCCTGCTGGCTTTTGTTTTCCTAGGGAAGAACAAGGCTGTCGAGAGACACATTAAGGTTGTTTTTAGAGTATCCCATCAACAATGCATGTGTAGTCTGGGGCACGTGTACTCCGAAATGGAGATCACGTTTGGTGTCCAATGCTAGCCCATTAAAACACACCCCATGGTAATTTCGCGGTTAGCTCTGGTGATTACAGCACTTCAGATAATAGGGTAACTACGCAACAGCTTCACTCGTGTCTCCATCATATAATGTATCATTTTAGGTCGAAGCCTACCAGACAGCAAAGCGGTCTGGTTTGCCAAAGACATCTTAGGGGCATTCAGAAAGCTTACCGGGGGATGCATTCTGCTCATTGCTCACCATTGGCTTTGTGGTTTGTAACTCAAATTGTTTGGATTTCGATTTGCTGGCTTTATTTGTTTTAGGCAGTCCAGGGTGAGTTTGTCCGCCCAGCCTTTTTCACACCAATTTCCCTTTTCTTCTTCCAGGAGGGCTCCTTTCAGTCAACAATCCTGTAAATCGTGTCACACTTGCTGTGCATTCAAAGACAGATGTCAGGCTCTGTCTTCAAAGGAAGCTTGATGTTTACTTTCTTTCTCTGACTTTAAAGTGAGGGAATTTGTGTGACAATCTTGCTGGATACTGGGGATGGTAAGGTTTTTTCTAGCACACAACAACATTTAAATGAACTGTGAAAGCATATCAGAATATATTAGAATTAGGAACACAAATTAAGCGCATTTGTTTGTGAAATGTGTTGAAAATATACTTTATTATGAATATGATCAAAACAAATATTTACACTACTTGATGCCATTTTCACACATTATAGTCTGTATGCTTTACGCCACTCTACTCTGCCCCACTGCACTCTACTCTGTACCACTCTGCTTTACTCAACTCTGTACCACTCTGCTTTACTCAACTCTGTACCACTACTCTACTCTATGCCAATGCACTTTGGCACTTTACACTACTGCACACTTTCCCACTGTAATCTAAACCACTTAAGTCTAGGCCACTCCAATCTACTCAACACAACTCTACTCTGCACCACTGCACTCTACTCCAATCTGCACCACTGCACTCTACTCCAATCTACACCATTGCACGTCATGACACTCTAATCCACCCTGCACCACTTTACTCTACACCACTTTACTATATGCCAATACACTCTATGCCATGTCACTCTACCCTGCAACATTCCATGCCACCTAATCCGGCTCTAAAACAATGTACTCTATGCCATCACACTCCGGCACTCTACTCTAAGCCACTGCACTGCATGCCAATCTACTCTGCATCACTCTTATATGCAACACTGATCGCTGCTGCATTTACGCCGCTGCCCTGTACACCACTATACTCTGGAACATTCTACGCCAGTGCACTCCACACTAGTCCACTCTACAATATGCCACACCACTGCACTCTACAGCACTCTGCCCCACTGCACTCTGCTCTGCACCACTGTACTCCATGCCACTGCACTCCACGCTGCACCAATGCACTCTACAACTCTCTACTCTGTAGTACTGCACTCTACTTCACTCTACTATACACGCCTGCATTCCATGCCAATGTATTCTGTGCCACTGCACTCCACTCTACTCTGTACCACTGCACTCTGACACTCTACACTACTGCATTCTTCGGCACCGTACTCTGTGGGACTGTATTCTACTCTACACCAATCTATGACATTCTACTTTGCTCCACCCTGTTCCACTACAGGCTATGGCACTGTACTATACTATACTCCACCCTACTATGCAACTCTCTAATCTACGCCACTGCATTGTACGCTGCTGCATTTTATGCTACTACACTCTGCAATTCAGTGCGCCAATTTACTTTACATCAGTCAACTCTACGCCACGCTACTCACTCCACTCTCTGCCACTTCACTCTAACTCCCTCCCTGCCACTCTGCTCTGCGACACTCCACTCTTCTCTACACCACTAACTTTTAGCCATGCTGAACAACGGCCATAGCATGGCTAAAACACATTGGTAAAGCCAAAAGCTGTTGCATAGGCAATACCTATTGGCTTGTTAGGGTAAACTTTTATTTGGAGCTGTTTTACCAAAGCTACCCGTTGTTAGTCAATTGATATCAGTCGTGATGTTGGGTATGACGCACAGGTTCTGAAGATGAAAGGACCGTAGAGGAATTGATCTCCTTGACCTTACCAGTGACCTTTCTGGATAAAACTACCAACCCCCACCATTACAAGACCACGGGGGAGAGAGGTTGATAAACTGGTCGAACTGGCCTATAGTGCAAGCGGCAGTTACTGATGGGCTAGTCTGATAGGTCAGTGTGTGGGACAGTTTTCTGTCTGTTTGCGGGCTGGTTTTTACTGTCTGGCGGGCTGGTTTTTACTGTTGATTGCCCGTATATTAAAACAAGTATTGCATTTAGCAAGCTCAATTCCACCTATACATTGTGTCTGTGCAAGTTCAAAACTGCAACAGTTTGCAAACCTGGGCGGCTTTTTTAGCCATCTAATTCACTAATGGGGGCCACTTCTAATGCATGTCATGGCCTATATTATCTGTCCCACTCTGACATTGTTGATAAAGATAAAGCTATTAACAAAAATGTTTTGTATTATCTTTTGTACTGAAAGAGCATAGTGTGTTGTAAGGGGTTTATAGCTCTTGCTATAGCCGTGATGTTTTACATTAATTATTTATTTTGTTGGAAGTTTGAAGCTCTTTTCTGGTGCTGTGCGCAAGGTCACGCATGATGGGCTCGTACCTACAGCCCAGAAATGGAAACTCACCTTTTTGGGCGTCCCACTTAGTCATTAGCAGACCAGTCAGGACATAACATGTTATACTCTAAAGTTCTTCGTTTGAGATACCCACAGTGTGCTACCTTCTCCCTCTATCTTCTAATACTACTACAACTCCTCCTCTCCTGATAACATTCTTACTGCCATTGAAGAACGAGCCACTGTCTTCAAAAGAGTAGACCATTTCCTTATTCCTGCGAACGATACTACTCTATCCAAAGTAATTTTGAGCATCTAAGATTATGAAAATAATAATTTGGTTTGGATCTAGTCCTTCATACCACAGTTTAAGGGTTTCTAGGCACTCTGAAGAACTGGTGTTATAGTTACTATGTTTAAGGGCGCGTACTTTATCAACTTTGGAAGAATGAAAGGTTGGTATGGCTTTACGTATGATTTGTGACCTACAATTAACTCCGCAAGCAATGAGCTTGCTTAGCTTACCGAGCTATCTTGAATGGAGTAGATGCTTGCATTTAGTTCATAATAACAGTTAATAAAAAATATACAGTGGCCACTTTCTTACATTCTTCAAAAGAGTTGCACCTTAGACACGTTCGGCTCTTCAGCGCCGCTTGCTCAGATTTGTTGGTCAGATGATCTGAACAGGACTCTTTGCTTTGTCCAGATTCATTCTGCTTTGCTACTTGACAGCGAAAGAAAAATAATCATTCTGAAATATCTGGGAATTAGTCTAGAAGCACTGAAGAAGAGGGATAAATATTAATAAGGCAAGTCGTGACTCTAGCAGGAGCCTATGACAAGCCAAGCAGTTAATGATGTTTGGGAAGGCAGTGAGATCACAGGTATTTCATTCATGAATGGGCGGCCATGGCTCTGTGTGGCTTCATGGGTATCCAGGGGCTGTGCGGAGGAGGGAGATGGCAGCAGGTGATCCACGCACGAATCCTCCTTTGCTTCTCTTTAGGTTGCTCTTTATCATTTATTCGACATGGCAATATGCATTAAGGTTGTATACTTACCGAGGCCACCCCCCCCCCCCCCCCAGCCTGTCCCCTCATACTCCCTGCTGGGGCATTGCATGAAATATGGTCAACATTAACAAACGAAAATAGCATTGTGAACGTGGTCTGGTTTATTTAACACATCTGTACGTGTTTCAGTCGGTGTGGCACTTGGCCCGTTCTCCCCATGTCCCCCCCCTCCCCCAACAGGGCAGAACGCACCACCTTGCACTCTCCATATACACCTGTGTCCTCTATCCCTACAGAATCTACACATTCATTGGTATGCTTTTGGGGTGGGGGGGTCATGAAGCCAGCAAGGGATCACAGTTGAGGCCATTGTTACATCCTGTATTTGATATCATTCATTCTCTCCCTGGTTACCATGACACCTGCTGCTCTGCCTCCATGTGTGATGTCATAGTATGTTCATGTGTACCTGAGGGATCAGTTGGAGAGAGCTGGCTGAGCAGCAGGAGGCGGCTCCTGGTAGGGCTTTAATATGGCGGTTACATGACTTCTTGTTAAATTGATGAACCACACATCAATGGTTCTTGAACTCAAATTTTAGCCAACGAAAACCTACTATGTCTATCTTCCCACCATTATAACCCTCTGGTTCTATATCTGGAGGAGACAGTTTTGGACCAACTCTGTCCACAAATGTATTACGCCATATATCTTCGTTTACTATTGTATAGGGCGAACCAGAATCAGCATATACTTTGATACGCACACCTCCTATATGTATCCAACATTCAGGTTTGTTATCAACAAGCAAACAACCATCTCTGATGTTGAGGAGTAGTTTCTTCTTCAAGACTACAGCACAATCTGATTCTTGGTCCTCATCACTAGAAGTGTTTTCCTCAGAGGCAAGGTCCTCTTGAATACACTTGACAGTGTTTGTCCTTCTTCTACATGCCTTAGTGTAGTGACCATACAGTCCACAAGCACCACATTTACTCTTTTTGGCAGGACACGACTTGGCAAACGCCAAATGTTCTAAACTACCACACCTATAACATTTGGGAGGTTCATAGCTATTCTTAGGTTTTGCCCATGTTTCATTCTTTTGTTTAAAATTACTGTTTTTTCTTGAGCTTGTATCAATTTTAGTTACTACATCTTTATTGACACTTTCTGATTTTAGAGCACTCGCACATCTACTAGAAGACTCAGCTTTACGAACTAATGCTAGGATGTCTTCTAGACAAGCATCACCATTCATCCAAAGACGTTCCTGAATTGCAGGATTATTAGCGTGCATTACAACCTGATCACGAACCAAATCTTCCAGTAAACCCCCAAAAGCGCAATCATTACCCATTTTTTTTAACTCTCCAACATAGTCATCCACAGATTCATTTTTGAGACTGTTTTCTTTGGAAAAATTTGTAACGTGTAATGCCCATACATACCTTCGGGGAGAAATATTTGTCTAAATTGGATAGAGCTACTGTAAAAACGTTACTATCCCCTCCCCCTACAATGGGCTTGTTCATTTGGTTATAACATTTGAGCCCTTTTGGACCCAAGGAATGTAAAAGAATACGTTTCTTTTGATCAGCAGACATTTTACCATCGGAATCTACAGTCTCTATATAATTAAGAAAATAGTTGTTGCAAAGTGAAACTCATAGACGGGTCAAGTTCCGCACTTCTTCTTTTATTAGATAAATACAGGATAACAGCGGCACCGATACACACAGCAACCTCCTCCCTTCTCCTCCAGCCAGCTTCTCTCCCTTCTACATTCCCTTCCTCTACATTCTATACATTCCACGCACGCACACACATACACGCGCTAACACACACGAGATAAGACACGCGCACAACATTACATATTTAACCAATACCACACACCCTCTTTCTCAACAATTAAAGACTCTAGACAAACTACTCTAATTCGAAATCAGAGAATCTGGCAGGTAATTTCCTTGTTCTATTGCCACGACGTAATTTGTTACTCTCAATACCAATATCGGAACAGGAAGGAACATCGTTAACAATGTCTCTAATTTCACTTCTAGTATTGTATCTAGTGTTACATCTAGCATCATAACTAATTATACTACTAGTTGATGTTCTGTCCTTCTTTAGTCCAAAATCATCACCTAGCATTAATCCATTACATGACCCTTCGTCAACTCTACCAGAATTGGAATTAGACAATGGACTTACCACACCACCCTTCTCATTACAAAAACTCAATTGGCGAAAATTCCATCTTTTACCATCTTCTAATTCTACTGCACCATTGAAAACCTTCATTACTTTCAATGGTTTAGACCATACGCTTTCACCCTTCAACACAATCCTAGGATTCTTCACTCGAACCATTTGACCAGTCCTCACCAAAGGCCAATTACATTTACCTCCATGATATTTTCGGCTACGATCTTGATAATCCTTAACTTTAGATCTAATCTCTTTATCAATGTCTTTGCTACTGCATTGCATCTTCTCATTTCTTTTTCTTAACCACCAAGGAACCAATCCAGTAAATGGTTTCCTACCTCTCAAAATCTCAAAAGGTGTCTTTCCTGTAGCAGAATGTGGAGTTACACGATATGCAGTTAATCTTTCTAGTAGTGCCTTTCTCCAGGGTATGCCCGCGCTCAATGCTAATTCAATCACTTCCTTTACTACTCTGTTGAAGCGCTCAACTTGACCATTACTTTCGGGATGATATAATGATGATTTTATGTGTTTAATACCCATTATTACCAAAAATTCTTCCATCTTCTGCGATACAAATTGGGGACCATTATCTGAAACTAATATTTCTGGAACTCCTTCTCTTGAAAATACATCTTCTAAAAATTCAATGACCACTTCCGTAGTCATTCCACTTACCATTCTCACCTCGGGCCATTTCGAATAATAATCAACTAACACAATAGCGTAACAATCCTTTGCAGATATTGCTGAAAATGGACTCATGAAATCAATCGCTACCTTTTGCCATGGATACTCAGGTAATTCCACCATAGTTAAAGGTACATTCAATGGTTTTGCTACTTTATCACTAGCTCCACAAATCTTGCAATCCCTCACCAATCTATCTACCATAGGGTCAACCCCTGGCCACCAAAACCATTCTTTAACTCTTCTTTTGGTACTGGACATACCACCATGCCCCATGTGACTTTTCTTAATAATTTCTCCTCTTAACCCTACAGGAGGTACAATTCTGTCACCTCTTAGGACAATATCATTAATAATACATAACTCTTCTTTAATCTTTGAAAACGCAACACTCTCACCACGTAAGCTGGATTCTCTTGGCCACCCATCAATTATAAACTTTTTGATTTCTTTCAAAACCTCATCCTTGTCCATTTCGCACAGCCAAGATGCTTCAGAAATAATATTATTAGTACTCATTTCATTTATCAAGAATACATCCTTGATGGTAAAGGCTATTTCACCATCCATATTTGTTTCACTTCCTATTAGATCCATATTTGGTAATCTTGAAAGACCATCAGCAACCACATTGTCTTTACCAGGAATGTACTCAATGTCAAAACTAAACATCTGTAGTTTTGAAGCCAAACGAGCTAATCTAGGAGTTAAATTCTTCCCCCCTTCAGGTCTCAAAATATTTACCAATGGTTTGTGGTCGGTAAAAATCTTAAATTTCTTCCCCCAAACATACATTCTAAATCTCTCAGCAGCCCATGAAGCCGCCAACAATTCCTTCTCTATTACGGAATAATTCCGTTCCGATTTCGTTAACGTGCGAGAAGCATATGCTACTACCCATTTTTCTGACTTAACACATTGAGAAAAAACTGCACCAATGCCGTGACCAGACGCATCCACAGATAGTACACATTTAGCATTTGGTAAAAATGGTTTCAAACATGGTGTAGTAACTATTTCTTTCTTCAATTTTTCAAAACATACTTTTTGATGCTCACTCCATATAAATGTTGCATTCCTCTTTAGCAAGAGTCTCAATGGTTCAACTTTTACAGCGTAATTTTCAATAAAACGAGAATAAAATTCTGTCAACCCTAAAATGACATCAATTGTTCCTTATTTGCAGGTTCAGGAACAGCTAAGATAGCATTAACATGACTAATTTTAGGTCGAATACCATCCTTGGATATAATGTGTCCTAGATATTCCACTTCAGATTTCCCAAACACACATTTCTCATTTTTGATGGTCAATCCACTATTCCTCAGAGCATCTAGAACAGCATATAAAGTTTCATCGTGACATTCCTTGTCGCCCCCATATATTAAAATGTCATCTTGAAATACCTTGGCGTTTTTTATGCCTTGCAAGACTCTGCACATCTCTCTTTGAAATACTGCGGACGCGCTTGCAAGACCAAATGGCATTCGCCTATATCTAAACATTCCTTCAGTGGTTATAAAAGCAGTACAATGTGTAGAATCCTCATCAAGAACTATTTGGTGATAAGCACTTGTTAAATCTATCTTGGAAAACCAAGAAGACCCACCAACAGAGGATGTGAGTTCTTGCAAATTTGGAAGAGGAAATGTGTCAACCCAAATGGCTTCGTTTAAACATCTTAGGTCAACACATAGACGCAAATCGCCATTGGATTTCAGAGAAATCACGACTGGCGAAACCCAATCAGAGCTTTCAACTGGTTCAATAATTTCATCCTCACACAATTTTTTAAGTATTTCACCCAGTTTTTCTCTATAACTGATAGGTACATTTCTCAGTTTTTGTTTCACTGGGTATGTGTCCTTCCTTAAAACAATTTTATGTTTAAATCCAATCATTTTGCCAATACTATTGGTAAAAACATCTGGAAATTTTTCTTTTAAAAATGAATAGTCATTCATTTCACGACAATCATCTTGAATGGAATAAACAGGGTACTCTAAACGAGGATCAATTTTCATGTTCAAATCAAACATGTGCGGCCATCCCAAAATGGTTGCACCTTTGCTAGATATGTATATTTTACCATTACACGAGTTGTGTCCAAAACTAATTTTGGCTAATATGTATCCTTCTAAAGGTATTTTATGTCCAGTATAACCTCCAGGGTGTACATCTTGAACTAATAACGATCTGTTCGGCCAGAGAGACTTAAATTGATCCATGCCCATGATGGTGTACCACGCACAAGAGTCTACCATTATCTTGACGTCTAAACCATCAATGTTAACTATGGTAGATGGTAGCTCTTTGACTCTACCCTTCACCTTAACTAATTCATCGTGTACACTGCAAACTTCACCTACAACGTGAAAGGCATCATTATCTTGGATGTAATTTATGTCATCTTGATCTTCTTCTTGAATACAATTAATTTTGGCTTTAAAATTGTGGCACACTCTAGTAAAATGGCCTTTCTTTTTACAATTTGTGCAATTTTTGTCAATTGCAGGACACCACTTGTAGTTTGCTAAATGGTTGGGTGACCCACATCTATAACATAAAAACTTCTTTTGCTCATTTTTCTTTTCATAACTTTTCTCATTGCTTTTCTTATTAGTATAATTCATGAATGACTTATTCTCGTTTTTAGGTTTATATTTATCACCCTTATTTATCTCGTTAACTGAACCAGAAGCAATATCATTTTTCTCATTTCTGACTTCACTAATACATTGGTCCATAATTTCCACACCCCTAGCAACTTCGATAGCATTTTTTAATGAAGTGCTACTCGATGACCATAACTTTTCCTGAATCTTTTTTGACTTAGTTTTCATAAGAATTTGGTCACGTAAAACTTGGTCATAGGTTATGGTTTCAAATTCACACGTAACAGCCAAACCCCTTAATACTGAAACATACTGATCAATTGACTCATCCGCTTTCTGAGCCCTTGAATAAAATTTAAACCTCTCCATCACCACATTAATTTTCCTCCCAAATCTTTCTTGCATCTGTTTGACAGCACATTGATAAACACCCATGTCTCCAGCATTATCAATTTTAGGTAAATTTTTAAACTCCCTTAACCCTACTGCGCCAAGTCTGTGTTTAAGTAGGGATACCATTCTTTCTTGAGAGGCTTCTTCCTCTGCTAAAACTTCAACGTATGCTTCAAACATGTCGAGCCATAAATCCCATGCTATGGGAGGCTCACCAGATTCTGCCAAGAAGAATGGTGGTGGAATAATTGAAGACATTTCGGTTAGGATGGTAAGTTAATTATCAGTACAGCAGAACTGGTGCTTGCGCAAAAAGTTCACCAATGTTCACTAATGTTCACTTAATATTGTGGTTAAAAATTTCACTGGGGTCTATGTCAATATTTGGTTGGTTGTTTAAAATTTTGTAGTATGTATATAATCATGGATATCATGTCAACTCTTGAATGCTTACTTAAAATCCTCTCTTCAAGTTAGTTCACGAGTACGCCAGCAGTGTAAGCGTATGAAGAACTAGCAGCGTCGGATTCAGCACTCGGTGGGCTCAGAGTGTTGCTAGGATACAATTCCTCAACAAAATGGCTGCCACGTTGTGTTGTAGGACGTGATGACGATAGAAATACGGAGGCTCAAAGCTGCCTCTGTGAACCGCTTTGGAAGTTCGACGTCACACAGCAGGACGTATGGAACGTTCCGTGATGGATACTCGCGGGCTGCTTGAAAAATGCCTCTTTATAAAATGCTCACCAACGGCGGTATTCTGCGCTGCATAGTTGGTTTACCAGGTACAGCTTTCTCTGGTTGAACGCTGGTCGAACACTGGGAGAGGTGGTCCGGTAATTTCATTTATCCATGGGTTTGTTGTTAGTGATTTTTTCTTTTCTTGTTCCTTTTCTTGAAATTTTTTGAATTGTGCTCAGTGCCGCTGGAATTTCAATTTCGTGTCCCGCTCGTCGCCATATGTTGCAAAGTGAAACTCATAGACGGGTCAAGTTCCGCACTTCTTCTTTTATTAGATAAATACAGGATAACAGCGGCACCGATACACACAGCAACCTCCTCCCTTCTCCTCCAACCAGCTTCTCTCCCTTCTACATTCCCTTCCTCTACATTCTATACATTCCACGCACGCACACACATACACGCGCTAACACACACGAGATAAGACACGCGCACAACATTACATATTTAACCAATACCACACTAGTCTTTCCATTCTAGCCATTTCAAAGTTGGTTCAGAACCTTTGCACCAGAATTCCTGAGGGTTACTTAAAGAAAATGTTTGTTGACTCATGTTGACGTAAAATATGAATTAATAAATAATCGATGCTTGCTGAGGTAAGTTATCACTAAGCTGTAAAGCTGTTTGTGGTGGAATTGTTCAGTGAGTAATGAGAATATCAACACAAGTCCCTTTTTTACACTGTCCAGTCTTCACCACCAATTGTTTTAAAATGTTGGTATTTTTTAAAAGTGTCTAAAAATTAGATAAGTAGCGTTGTTCCAAACGTTCAAGAAAGGTTACCTGTAACCGCTTTGTAATTCCGACTTCAGGTGTTGAAATCAGCAAGTTAAATACAAAAAACGTCTTCCGTTTTTCTTTTATTCATAATGAGTAGGCCTGCCCAATCCAAAATGGCCGCTACGCATAGAGTGATGCGGCACGTTCGCATCGAACGTATGACGTCACAGGGAAGCAGCGCGAGTCTCAAAGCTAGGCTAGAGGACACGCACATTCGATCTGCGCTTTGAATTCAGTAACGGTGAGTGCTCGAGCGTTGTTGCACTAGCGCGAGCTGTATATCCAAAGTTACAGACTATTCATATTTTTCTTTATAAATAAATAGTCGCTCACCAGAATTTCACGAGTTAAAAGGATTACCGTCCTCAGCGCGCTGTCCTATTTTAGTAACGTCGTCTCTGCTCCACTTCGTCCACAATAGAAAATTTGGGTTCCAAAAAATTATAAGTAAAAGCGGTATGCAGGCTTCTTCAGTAAGGTAAAAAAATTATCCCGATCGTCGCCAGTTGTTAAATTGATGAACCACACATCAATTAAGTAGAAGGTAGATTTAATGCAATAGCGGAGCAGGTACACAGCCAGACAGGTCAGCAGTAAGAAGTAACTGAACACATTAGAATACATCTAAAGGGAACACTCGGAATGGAATGTGGAATGAACAGTGTTAAAGCAATATACATGTAATTCACAACATAACACATCTGTAACCTATAACAGACAATTTCATCATAAACCTAACCTGACCTACCTACAAAGGATCATCTTTGATTGAGATGTCAAGTCTACAAGAAACTAAGCGAACCTATTACTGAAACTAAGAGGAAATAGGTTAATGCCTGCAAGAAAGATGAGCGCCCTGGAAGCCCCACCAGGGTCTGCAACATCTGACAGCCTGCAGTCTACTCCACTGTGAAGGGCGTTTTGGGACTTGCATTTTGGTGAGTGAGCCTGCAGTCATCAGCCTTATTTAAGGGTCTGTGATTCTCTAGGACCTGTGTGCCAACACAGGAGAACTTGGCATATTTAGCATTTCATTGTGTGGCAGTACATGCCGTAGAGAAATGAACTGGTGGCAAGAGGGCATTTACCTGCGTGATTTTAAAGTGTTTGCTATCTATCGTGCAGCAAGTAAAATTGTACTGACAGTGAGTATAGGAGGCAAAACACTCGAAGGGCAAGGATATTGTTTTTTTGCATGCATGCCACCACTGTGAGTATGTTTATAGGGGTGTGTTTAACGCCACCTCATGCTAAACGATTGGAGGGCAGCTGTTTTAACATGATCAGGACTGTTTGCGAAGCGTGTTGCCAAGGGAGGTGTGTGTACATGTGTGTGTGGAGTGTGCCGGCCAAGTGTAATGCTTTGGCGGGAAAGACTGAAATAATATACTTTGGGAACATGACTGTGTTGCATCATTAGATTTCATACAGCCAAGGGATGTTGCGAGGCTGCCATGTGCGAGTACCGTCAGTTAGAGTGTGAGGACCGAGTGCGGCGTTCCAGGAGACCTGCAAGCCTGAACGGCCCGCGAAACTTCCATGGACCGCATTTCCCCCAAGAATTTTTGGTGCGTGTGACTGATGCCCGTGGCTCCATTGGTGGAGCGTTTCAAGCCCATGCGGAGCGGGGCATTTCAGAAGAGACGAGAGGCTGCCGTGCTCTCCGTCCAGGGATTCAAGCCGACTCTGTGACGTCACAGTCGTGTAGAACATTAAAGAGTGTGCATGGTGTCATGGCAACTTGACGAACTTTACATGCTTAATATTTGGGAAAGGAAGGGCGTAACATGTACTCCCCTAGTGTGCTCTAGCAAGCCTTTTATCATGATGCAGAGCATCCGGTGCACTGATGGTGATGCGTTATCACCAGTAAGTGTGTGTATGATGCCACTCATTTGAAGGATGAGTGGCCCTACCGGAGGCATCGGGTTAATTTCAAGAAGCATTCAAGTCACAAGAGAGCACACAAATGTTAATTTTCTGCAGCGTGGAGTAGTTCTTGCCTGCCTCCTGGAAGGAACTGGTGAGAGATCGCTCACCAGAGTTGACAACATTTATTACCTGCTATGTTTAGGTTTTATGCCATGTTGGGTTGCTGCTGCCATTCGTTTGCTCAAGTTTGAGATGGCAACCGTTTGTTATAGTTTAAATGGCATTGTGAGTAGAAAGTTTTTATATAGGGGTGGCAAGTTGGGTACGGCTATTCTGAGGTTACTGATAATATTTTTTTCGCATGAGTAATTTTTGTTTTTGAAATTGCGTATGATGTATATAATATATGAGTGTGTGTGTTTGTGCGTGTCCCTGGTTGTTTACTGTTGTGGTGAGAAGGTACCTTAGATTGGGATGAGTGGTTATAAGTTTATGTAGTGTCCTGTCGTTTTAGGGACTGCAAGGGTTGTAGATGCACCTAGCCTACTGCCTGAGTTCTTGCCGGAGGTGTGCAAGAGACTCATTGCCTTAGTTTATGTAGTGCCCAATGTAAGGATGAGAGAGGGTTGTAGTTTCCCTCTGCCTACTGTTGTATAGTTGAAAGAGACCCTTTTATTTGTTCTCAAGATGCCCTAAATTGAGAAGCGTATGGGTAGAGAGATACCCGTTGCTGATTTACTGGATTAGGGATGAAAGATGCCCATAATGTATGTTTATTATTTCTAAGGGGGGAAATGTGTTATCTCCTGTATTTGATATAATTCGTTCCCTCCCTGGTTGCCATGATACCGGCTGCTCCGCCTCTGTGTGTGATGTCATAGTATGTTTGTGTACTTTAGGGATCAGTTGGAGACCGCGGGCTGAGCAGCAGGACGCGGCTCCTGGTGGGGCATTGATTTGGCAGTTACATGACATCTGTAACCTACAGCGGAGACTATTATCTCCTAATAAATGTAATCACAAAACCAACGTGACCTACCTACAGAGGATTATCTTTGATTGGAACAGCCATCCCTACCCATCTCTCCCAGGCCCCTAAGCGGTGTCAACTTGAAGTTATAGACCCGAAGCGAGTCAGCCAGTTTATACATTTAACCATAGGAGATTAGCTTGGAGGCTGGGGCATCTGTCCTCTCATCCAGGACTGTCTTCTAGTTTGTCAATCGTTGCCAACCAGATCGTATCCCACGTGTTGCACTCTACTGTGTCGCTGCTTCTGCAGGGTTCGGAGTGTGCTGTTCTCAGCAGTGGCTCCTTTCCTCAAGTCACTAACGGACAACCAGTGGCACCAGTAGTGCCTTCCAATTATTTGCTGTCTTCCTCATTGCCAGTGCAAGGTCAACAAATCTATTTGTCGCTTGGAGATTCTTAGACCTAAACATTATCCCCAAGAGGCAGGGAGCTGGATCACAGACAAGACGCCCATCTGTCCATTATGAGACGAGTCACTACCTCCTTCCAGTGGTCCTCAATTGGAGTCATTCTCACACCATATGGTAAACGTCCTTCTCCCCTGTTTGGTAGCTAGGGCAGAGGTCCGTCACCCTTTTACATGATACTAAGTCGCTTCGCAGACGAGCTTGGTGCAGGTAATTGAATTGGGTGAATTTAAACCTGGGGTTTCCTTTGACTTTTTTCCTGTATCACAACTATTTCTTCCATTCCTCTGGAGTGCATATCTTAGGCCTGTCATCAGATGGCAGTTCTGTGAAACAGGGACAGGTTATGTCTAAGGGATCCCTAGTAATGGCCTGAGCTAATACAGGCTGCATTTGGAGAGTGCTGATTACATATTTTGAAGGGTGTGACAATGGGAATACAATTGCTTTTTTCAAGAATAGGAAGACCTATTGGCTTTACCCATGCCAATTTCTCCATGAGCTCTCTTCTCCTGTTTAAGTGTGGTTTGTCCTTTCTCTGTCAATGTTTGGAGTGCTACTGCCCCCTTGAAGTGCATTTTCTTTATCTCATTCTTTCCCGTATTCTGGATGTGTTCTTACTTTACTTATCTTTTCAGCAGCCTTGTTTCCGGCTTTTGCCATGTTTTTGATGATCATTTAACTTTTGCATGCACCATTCTGGTCTTCCAATGTACCCCAAAGCCAGAGGTGTGCAGCACCCCGTGTCAGAAAATTAGATTTTCTAGTACACCAAAGGTCTGTAGACAGTTGGATTCCTAGGAACCTGTATTAGCATTAAGCAGCCAACCATCTTATTATTTCAAAATAGCATCCTGACTGAACCTGGCACGGTCTAAAGCCAACCAAGCTGACCTTCAGCACCGCCCTGCTCACTAGGCCATGCACTGTAAACCATTTAAGTGTTCTTCAAGCCCTCAGTCTTGCTCTGCTCACCCATGCACTCATTTGCCCCCGCCACCCTCTTCCCCCCAGTGCCCATCCCCTCCTCCGTGCACCCCTCGGGCACATCCTGTCCACTGGATCTCTACTTTACGTAAAGCCACTTCTTATAACCAGTCAGCTAAGCTCTACGTACCCTCTAACTCAGTCAGTACCTTGCATTCCCTAAGGCCACACTCTGCTACATATCCACAGGTTATAATAATACACACTCAGCCACATGTAGACCAACATGCCACAGTGGCACAATCGCATAAATGTTTTCATCTTGCCCGGCTTACTTTTTTCAGTTTCATGTACGTAAGAATTTTTGGGGTTTATTTTATTCTTTTTCAACACATTTTTTTTATATTACTATTATGGGCCACTTCTTTTTCGCATTGTTCCGCTTTTTTTTTTTTTACTTTAACTTTGCACCGGATATATTGTACCTCCACCATCTTCCCTCTTACGTACTTGAGGAGAACATTCCTGTACTGTACTTTATGCCTGAGCGGGTACATTAATTCAGGTTTGTGGCGGTGATGGAAGGCCCATCTGACACTGCCTCGGACATATGTTTATATGTGTATATATATATATATATATATATATATATATATATATATATATATATATATATATATATTTCCAAATACGGAATGTCAACGCCTTGTAGTAGTTCTGATGAATTTGTACTCTGGATATAGTCAACCTAGTGTAGTTAACTGCAGTCCATCATGTGGATGGGAATGGTAGAGAGCAGCCCATTCTGGTGAGAGTAATGCACACATACGAGTGCTTGCCTCAAATGCAAATTACCTGCTTTTTGTGAAACACTGAAATAATGCACTTTTTGTAAGATCTAACCTACTAATATAAAAAGCAGAAGTATTTCAACAGAAACCAAACAAACTCTGACCTCAAGCCGCTGTACAAGTTTGCAGCAAAGTAAATGCAGTTTTCTCTTTCTGAAATGCCCCCAAAAATTGGTCAATTTTTTGTTGCACTTTTGAACTCAACTTCTCTTCAAGGACCGCAGCTCTTTGAATCTGGTTTCCGTTTCCAAAGCAATTTATGGGAAAAATGAGCTATGACTTTGTTTGCTGTAACTGGATAGTATTGTTTTTTATCGTGCCCTTCGCATGCTCGGGTTACTGGTTACAGACCAGTGCTGAGCGAGCAGAAACCGCTCCAGGGCCTCAGATCTGCTGAACGCAGCTTCGGAGACGATTCCGGGGGTTGTGAAGTTGTTTACAGTAGGTGGGGGAGTTTTGCCAGTTTTCAAGGACAAAAGCGTTTAGAAACAAACTGCTGGAGAACGAGTTAAACAGTGCGCCTTCATTGTGATGGGGAGGACATCCGGCAATTCCTTTATGTACTTCCTTCTGTGTTAGATACTTTCACCATGCGGCACAGCAGCATTGCAGAGGTACAGAAGTAGCAAATGGGTGTCTGGTACTGGGTGCAAAGAGGCAACTTTACATAACCGTAAATATGGAACTCTTAAAGGCCGTCTCTAATAGAGGATATACAACAGTTATTATGGCTCACCTTTCCAAGGGCAAGGACCCAGCTTGTATTGTCGTTGTCTGAGTTTCCAAGCGCTTGGCAAATGCACACAGAATACACAGACATCTGTCCAAATTTCCGTTAATGTTCTAATTCATACTATATATTTCTCCAAAGAATGATTTTATAATGTTACAGGTTCATAAGTGAACGTTATTTGTTCATGGTATGTAATTAACAACCCGTTTCAGATTTCAACTCTTCATCAGGAGTTGCATTCATTTATCTGTGTCTCCACTCTTCTTGCCTAAGAAATTTCCTCACAATAAATATTCACGAGCTTCGGTCACTGAGCCAACAGACCAGGTTTCTGAATGTATACACTGCAGGGGTCTGTGTTCTACCTCATTGTCACAGGTTTGAATCCCAGCAGGTCCACTCAGCCTTTTATCTTTCAGAGATCGATAACTCTGAAAGATGTTATCGAAAGATGTCCGAAGCAATACATTGCTGGAACGCTTTGCCTCCAGGTGCAGTTAGGTTGTAGGGTGGCACAGAGTGCTAGATCATGTTCTGTTTTCTTTTACTGTACCTTCTCACAGTATAATACATGTGGCAGAGATCTATGGGGGTCCCAGTTTAACTCACTCCTGCCCTCTCCCCCAATTCATTGTCAGCCCTGCTTTGTTTGTCCCTCTCTGAAATCAGGTGTGGCAGTGGCACCCTATGTCTGCCTGCGGCAGAGGGTTCAGGCAGTGATGAATATGAACAGCAAACACCATGCAGGGCCCTCAAACCCCGCCTCATGTGATTGTTTATTAGCGGCATGTTCTTATATTGCTGTTTCAGTAATGCTGTTGTTGTGCTACAGAGACTTGACACATGCAGTTAAATGACTTGGCTTCAAGAATTGTGTGACTACTAGTAAGGTCCTTTATGTTCATTTATTGGCGTGAGGTCTAGCCATGATCTCTTTATAAGCACTTTGCAGAAGCTTGTTCGATGGAGGGCTTTGTCTGTTGCCTGTTTGAAATTACTGATGTGGTGTCATAACTGTCAATGACTAATAGATGAGTGTTCGTTCGCACGCATGGGCCCTCCCTGACGATAGCCTGCTCAGCACTGGGCAAGTTTATCCATCACATTTACACACGTTAGACCAGCATTTTCTTACCAGAGGCAGCAGCAGTAGTTGTCTGGACTTGAATGCTGCAATTGCTATGATAGACTGGTAGGTCAAACTTATTGGGGAGACGTCTCTTTGGTTGGGAGACCGGCTTAGCAGGTTAACTCACTCCAAAGTGTTGCGAAACGGAGCTGCTAATGCCTCTCTAAGCTGGCAGGTGTGTGAGGAGCTGGTTCAAACAAGTAGTTCTAATAACTGCAGTTTCAGCTCCTTTTGTCTTAATTTTACAAATACCGTCGGCTCTGCCGTGCCCTGCACAACCAGTCTAGTTTTGGCACTAAATTAGTGGACTGCTTGAGGCATGTGTGCTCAGTGAGCATTTTTACAGAGGGACAAATATCTCAACTATAAAATGTTGACCCATAATGTGCCCAACAACGCGGGTCGTCGACTCTTCCACTGGGAGAATATCGTAGGGGAGTTGAGGACTTGGACGAGAAGGCCCGGATGCACGACAGAGAATGTGGTAGTAGGGCTGGTTTCTAAGCGGTCCCGCTGAAGATCCCGCACAGGGACTCATTTCATCAGTTCAGGATTTACACAATGGTAAAGATGACCAGGGTGCTATGCCTTAGGAACTGTGGTGAAGAAGGCACATTAATGCCTGCTCTGTGGTCTAGCCAAGTGTCTCAAAGGCATTTGAGATGAAGATTGCACTACCGGCAAAGACAGCCATGCTTGGTCTATTTCGACCCGGGGATGGATGTAACCCAGACATGCCAAACCCTAGCTCCATTAGGGTCGGTTCCACAGAACTGGGGCATCCAAGTTGCCCGATTTCAAGAACTAGTGTAAGAGTAAAGATGTCATGGAAGTTGAAAGGGTGAATTAAGAGAGCATGGGCTGCCCAAAGAAACAGAAAAGATCAGGGAACAATCTGTGAGACACTTGTATTTTTCTGAATGTTTTACTGCAATCTGATCTTTCCTCCTTACTTACTGTTTGTCCAGCGATACGATGTGAGTGTCACACAAGCCCTGTAGAATGAACAGCAGTAACATCAAGGTGATAGGAGGAATGCTTGAATTAATCTCAGCCACTGGCAGTCCCTCGGCCACGTTAAAGATCCTAGTTTGTCACCCCGCGCCATTCTAGATAGAGACCAGCCCTATGCAAATCCCTCTTGGTCTTCATCCAATAGGACCAGTCCAGCCCGACATGCCTGGCCAGGTCCTGTCTAGATGGTAAAACAGCAACCCCATACATGGTGTATGAGAGATCAAAGCTGTCTGGGAATGTGCTATGAGAAATGAATGCTAATGTATTTGATATATTGCTCTGGCATAGGATATATTACGCATTATCCATTTTAGTTTGTGTTAATAAAAATAAATAACAGATTATAAAAATATTTTTATATAAATTGCAACAATTCTAAATTGTCCTTCGCTTGAGGAAGACAATCTATAACGGGGGACAAAAAAAGGTTCAAAGAAAAGATCCTCTAATGAAATGGGCTTTCTCTGACATGAACCTCAAAATGTGAATTCACTCCTTTCAAAGATTCACTCATCATAGTGTTTTTATTGTATGATTATTTAAAATCTTTACAATCTTTACAAGCAGTAAGAAATGTACGTCAACAAAATTTAAAATACAGGTTTAAAAATTGTCATTAAGTCTAATGATTATCTAGCAATAGTCTTTACGGTATATCACGGGCCTCATTCAACGGTATAGAGTCCAAATGTTTTGCTTTAGTCTATATCAATTCGTTTGCCTGTTCCTTTTCTTGTATCTGTTTTAGTGCCTTGGACATGAACTTGATTCCTCGACATGTAAGAATGGGGGAAACACCGCTTAGCCACCGTATAACCGCCTGTCTGCAGGTCCGGATTTTCAGTGTGTTGAAAATTCCCCGAAGATATCTTATTCTTAGGCCTTGCAGTGTTGGACATGCGCATAATATGTGGGCCACTGTTTCGTTCTTGTCTCCACATAGTCTGCAGTTGGCGCTATCTGTTTTGCGTTTCCATGAAGTCATTAAGTCTTTTGTAAAGTGCGAGCCCATACGGTACGCTATGTGAGTTTTTTTTAAATGTTGACAGTAGTGTTGAGCTAGAAAACCTTGCGGTTTTTGGGTGGAGTATGTGTTAATTACTGTCCAGGCGTGTCTCCGTTTGCTTAGGGTTTTTTTGTCTGTAAGCAAGGAGATCTTTTTTGCTGATCCATTTGCGATTTTACAAAACTGCTTGTGGTCAATGTTTTTGTTCCACACCTCGTGGAGTCCAAGGGTTGACAAGCTCTGGTTAAGAAATTCTCCCCAATGATTGGTACTTGGCTGGTTTATTTGGAAGTTTATATCCTCCCAGCACATTTTATCCCAGGAGTCACCTGGTGCGAGACGGAGCTTGTGACAACATTTTACGAATGTAGAATTTGACCTAATTGCTTGATTTTGTAAACCAAATTCTAGTCGAACTTGGGCTGCTGATGCTCCTTTTGGCAACCCAAACACCACTTTATATATCTTGTTTTGTAAGCTGTTTAAAATTGATGATTCGCTCCCGAGCCATCCAATTAGACCATAAGACAAGGTTGGAATAATCTGGGCGGCCATGACTTTTAGTAAGTGGGTGTAATTTGGACCGCCCACTGTCTTGTGCAGTTGTCTATATGCATATATTAGTGATTGCGCTTTTCCTCTTAGTACCTGAATGTGCTTATTTTATTTGTTACCGCTCTCGATGGTCATCCCCAGATATTTGTACGAATCCTGTTCTTCGAGTGGAGATTTGTTGATTGACCATGTATATTTAAGTTTCTTTCCCTCCGTGATTCGCAGCACTTTAGTTTTTGTTTTTGTTCAACTCCAGGTTTTCCTCTGATAGGTACGTAACCAGCGTGTTCACTAAGCGTTGCAGCCCGACTGGTGTTTTACTAAGTAAGACAATATCGTCGGCATACTGCATTATAGGAATGGGAGCATTTCCTAGTTTTGGTGCATGGCTTTCTATTACCTCGTTTTCTTCCGATATCAGCAAGATATAAATTAAAGAGGCTGGGAGCAAGGACGCAGCCTTGTTTAAGTCCGTCCTGCGTTTCGATTTTGTTAGTCAGGCTGCAACCGTTTCCTTGTTTAACCCTGGCCCATGTGTCACTGTATAGTGTAGATATTGCATTTATTAGGTATTCCGGCATCTTCCACTCTCTTAGCTTGCTCCACAGCCTTGGCCTGCTAACATGGTCGAAAGCTGATTTTATATCGACGAAACAGGCATATAGGTTCTGTTTCCTTTTTTTGGCCTTGTCTGTTATTAAGCAAAGGGTGACCAGATTGGTAGTTGTCCCCATCCCTGTTCTGAATCCGATTTGAAACCTTGGGATTATTTTCCTTAAGGTTTCCCAGTCCTGCAGCTCTTTCAACAGGCAAGATGCATACAACTTGGCTTCAACATCAATTAAGGAAATTAAGCGGTAATTTCCAGGCTCTTTCCGATCCCCTTTCTTGTGAATTGGGTGGATTATATTTCCTCTCCAAGTTTCTTGAGGAAGACAATCTATAACGGGGGACAAAAAAAGGTTCAAAGAAAAGATCCTCTAATGAAATGGGCTTTCTCTGACATGAACCTCAAAATGTGAATTCACTCCTTTCAAAGATTCACTCCTTTCAAAGATTCACTCCTTTCAAAGATTCACTCCTTTCAAAGATTCGCTGCTTTCTAAGATTCACCTGAGCATCTTTTTCGCAGTGTTTAACACCAGCCTGAAAAATTACGTATTTGATCGATAATTTTCTCCTTCTTGTTTTGGTGCCCATCGTCTGTTAATGACGATTGTGTTCTTACGCACCTGCCTATAGAGTTATCCAGCTTATAAAGTTTATTTTTTGCAGCTATATAAAGTGATTTGGCACCCTTGAATTGGGTCAAGATTGTGCCTTTTAAGAACCGGTAAAAAAAGATGTTGACACTGATCCACCTGCTTGCGGAAGGAGACTGGATTTATGCTCCATGTTATCTGTGAACCATTTTGCAGCCAGTAATTAAATATGGTTTTATTTAGGCTGAGGCAAAATGACAATTAACACAGTACAATTTTCGGGACGCCAGGCTGCGCGCAACTGTCATTACGCGAAGTTCCTGGCCTAAAGCATCCTGCGGAATTACGCGTGTCGGTGCTGCATTTGCAGCTAATTTAAAGCGTGGGGGTGCGGGAGTAATGCAAACCACCAGAATTTGAGTGGCTGCTTTTTAAGACACTTGTTTTTTGCGGGCACTTTTTTTTCTAAATTGGAAATGCATCCTCTTGAGCGAACTATCAGATTTTTGTATTTTACGCACCAAGCCATTTTTTGGGGGCGTAATCTCCCTGAAATTTTGCGTAATAACGATAAACAAACTAAGCAAATTTCCCAAAGCCTTACTTAATCTAAAGGTTTTAATGCAGCATTGTGTACAGTGTATTCACGTAAACAAAAAACCGCCTGATTTCGCCAGTTTGATAGTGCAATGCTCTGCGAGCAGAGGGCCTGAGTTGTACAATTTACCTACTTATGGCCCCTTTGGCAAGAGGGATTCTGGGAACGGACATGTGGCGCTGTGCCTGCCCGCCTTGGGTGTGGCTGTCCTTTGTCTCCACTTCCCCGGGGCAGAGCGCGGTATAATGTTCCTCTGAGTGACACTTCTTGTTTGCCGATCATACCCTGCAGAAGGCCTCCCGCTGGGATGTCTGACTTGGGCACACATGAGGGGGACATCTGGATCGGGTCGCCCTTGAACCCGTCAGCTGCCGGTCTCCCATGGGGGGCGCCGGACTAGAGGAGGAAGACGGTGCTGGGGAGCTCATCCCTGATTGCTGAAGCACCCCGTCACTTCCATCTCGGCACCCTTTACTTGTCTTTCGTTTTATTGTTAAGCATTTAAAATGTATACACATTGATGTAGTTCTGTAAGGTTTAACTCGCAAAGGGGTGCGGGCATCAAGAAATACCCGAATGTATTGCACATTTTATCACCTATTAACCTACAACCCCGTACAGTTATACCATTACTGAATGCCCAGTGTAATACCAACTCCAGCGGATTAACAAAGGCACACACCCATTCTTATGGACCGCCTTGTGTGGTTAGTTTTCGATCTACGCCCACTAGTGGGCTGGTGACAGACTGGGAAAAGAGGCAAAGCTAAAGGAAGAGTCGTCAGAGAGCCTTGCTGTACGAGAGACTTCTCATGCTTGTAAATGTAAAACATGCAACTTGAAAGCAGTTGTCGCAGATTGTGAGGGGCTACTTTGCAGTTCACGCGTTTTGAACTTGGTGTTTTTACCTGTAATATAACAGCACAGCATTATATTCTTACAATGCGACCGGTCACCGAATGAAATGAAATCCTGTCCCGTTGGTTGGACCCGGTGATGAGCCGCGGAAACGGAGCGCCGGCCGGCCTGGGGCAGAGCTGGGGTGACCGGCCTCTGCGGGGCCCCAGCGAGCCAAGCCTCGGCCTAAGTGCGGGGGTTCGGACGACCGGTCTACGCCGGGGGCTCCCCCGCCGGACGCGTGCCCAGCTGTCCGGCCTCAGCTGGGAAGACCCTGACCGCAGGTTTTTAAAAAATGTATATTTTGGTGTGATTTCTCATAACCAACTAAACACTGGTCCCTAGTAAAGCGGGCAGATTGATTTCTCATCCGGCCAGTGTCTTTCCACGCATGTGCTTTTCATTAACGGATCAGTGCATTATTGGACTAATGCTCTAGGTTTGGCATAACTGAACCGTCCGGACGCGAGTCCACGCGAGAAGTCATTTGTAAAAAGAAGGCCCATGATTGGAAAGTCGGGGTCTCGGTGGTGTACCCCTCCCTGGTCACCACACCTTGAAAGTGTGTTGGCACTTCAAATATTTAATTATTTTGCTGCTTTGTGAAGGGTGACATACTGCAATGAGTTTTTTTTTCTAAAGTACACTCCAACCATTGACCTCATAGCATCGTGGAGTATTATTTGTAAATATTGCTCATTTCATTGGTATGCGTTTTACCTTCCTCACGCGGTGCTAGATTAAGGACACCGTTTTCGATTGCTTGGCTGACATTGCACAACCGACTGTATTCTGGGAGTTGTAGTCTTCAATGAGGACTAGAAATGGGTTGACACACAGTTTAACGGCACTTTAAGTTATGCATGTTAAAAAGAAAACACTGTCTGGTGGGGTCTCTGTTTTAGCAGCTAAGGGCATAAACCGGACACGTGGAATAGGACAATATTATCCACTTTGCGTTATTGCATATGTAAACGAATGCTGTTTTTTTCCCTTTTATTTTACCTCTGTGGCCTGCTCATAAATGGGCAGTGCACGTTCTGAATTTATTTAAACCCCGTCTTCTGGGGCATAGTTGACAGCCCCGAGTAGACGTCCCTGAGTGCAGCTGAGTGCACTGAAGGGTCGTGGACCGTGAACAAACTGTTGTGCAGGCCACCACGCGCCATCCGGCGCTTCCCATGAGTGTGTCACGTGACCGCGGACGGGCAGCTTTTCTTTCCGATTGGCTT
This sequence comes from Lissotriton helveticus, assembly GCF_964261635.1. Classification (NCBI taxonomy): domain Eukaryota; kingdom Metazoa; phylum Chordata; class Amphibia; order Caudata; family Salamandridae; genus Lissotriton; species Lissotriton helveticus. The sequence continues at coordinate 1,149,573,125 of NC_136069.1, forward strand.
GCTTTCTAGGATTAGTCACCAGTAACTACATATGCTCATAGCCAAAGTTTGCTTTACTTCCCATTTAGGGCGTATATTTCATCTTTCTGAAAACTTTATCCTGCGACCTTGGGGAAGCTAGCAGCACCCTTCACGGCCCCGGTTTAGCTTTGCTGTCTGTTTGCAAGACTAAAGCTCGGAATCTCGGCGTACATTTTTGTTGAGGGAGGTTTGTATTCCTCCAGTCTCCTCACCCTGGCACAGATGATTCCCATGAGAATTGAGCTCCTTTCAAAACAACCCTGTCTGTAAGAGGACATAATTGAGTCTAAACAATAGATTGTTGTGTTAGACGGCAGCGTGGATTTCCTTAATTATTTTTTCTTGCTTATATATTTTTACGTTTTGGTTTTTCACTTGTCCTTTTACAAGGGCCGATCTGAACGATTACCCTTGTGAATTAGAAATATCGTGGTCCTTCTAAAAAAATTTGCTAAAGCAGAATCGCTTTAATTGCTTATTAACCTTATTAGAGACTTCTAGCCGCAGATTCCTTACCTTAGAATTTACCCTGGGAGTCGGACTGGATCGAGACCTATGTAGTCAGCAGTACCCCTGTGTGGGAAGTTGGCGTCCCTCAGCTCCGGAAATGTTATCGACAGTGTCTATACAGATGTCACCCAGGTGCGCTGATGTCAGTTTTTTTCTTCTTTCTGCGCAGATCCGGGAAGAGCTACCCCTTAGTCTCTTTTTGACTAATAAAACGCCCAAAAAAGCTTAGTCTTTTTGAGGTCTTACCTCCTGGTGCAGCAGACATGTCCTCCAAGAAGGCCAGTTTAAGCACTGTGTCGCCTGTCACTGACAGATGTCAGTGAGGGACCCTCACCATGTTTGTCTGTGGTGACCCGAAGGCCTGCCTCAACGTCCGCGTCATGCACCCGAAGGCCTTGAGGGAGCGTTCCCTCAAGCTCCTGGCAGCTGAACGCTGTGACACTCAAGGTCATCGTCAAGTGGAAGATCCTGAGAGCAGTCGCAGAGTCTGAGAGCAGTCGCAGAGTCTAAGGTCGTCGTCCCACTCAAAGTCGTCAAGCCTTTCGGATAAGTCTCAGAGCCACAAGAAGAAAACAAGCATTTGCAATGCAATAGGTCTCGCATTAGGAAAGTTTGAGCTATTGGTATTGTAAATGACATTTTTTATTTGTTTTGTTTTTGAAAATAGCAAAATTAATAGCGTTGTCATTTACAATGCCAATAGTTATAACTTTCGCAAATGTGACACCGATAGCATTTGTAATGCAATATGTGTTGTATTTACGTGACTTACATGTATTGATATTACAAATAACAATGGCTGTTAATTTTTCTAATTAATTAATACTTAAATAAAAGTTATTGTAATTTCTAATGGCAATAGCTTAAACTTTTGTAGGTGCAAAAGTTGAGGAACTCGGGATTGAATTTTCCCCAGATTAAAGTGCTCTGTTTTAACAAGAAGGGATTCAATTATAGAGTAGTTTAAAAAAAAAACAAGCACTGGTTACTGTCCTAATGCTTAATTAAAACAAAATACTTACAATGAATGTTTGAACTAGAATTGGGTTCCTAGTAACTAATATAGTGTAAAGTTCCAGTGGCTCTGTGATAGAAAAATTGAACATTTCAAAACATTTGGGGTCAGTCACATTGATCATTACTACGCAAAATGTAAAGCCCATACTGAATAGACATTAAGACGTCTGCCACAAGGTATTTTTCAGCAACTTATTAAATGCCTTGGAACAGTGACATTGGACAGTCCCTGGACAAAATTAAAAACACGTTATTTACGTGGGGCACCCAAGGCAACGTCTGAAGAAGAAGCTGAATACCGAGATGTAGAACTGGAGTAATGTCGTACTGAGGTGTGCCCCCATCTTCACAAGCCCAACCTCGGTCTCAGAATTTTTTTCTTTTAAACACACCTCACACTGTCACTGCTTATCTCAACTCCCTTACGACACTATTACTTGTATTATTTAACATCTGTGCATAACTCAATAGGATCAAAACTCATTTGGGGTCTTTGTGAGTAACTCAGCATCGAAGACTCAGAACTACGAATTATTGTGCAAAACTAGAAAATCGTAACCAAGACAGCGCTTGAAGATTAGTCTGAGATTTTACAACGGAGCCATATCCAATCAAAATACTAGTAAGGAGAACAGATAAGTTGTTGAGCTTTGTTGAAGTAGTATACGATACCATACCATCTATTTTTTTCATATACAGCCTCCCACACCTCCGCGGTTAACAGGCACCCTGCTTTCAAACCTCACTCACACAAACAGGAGTCGTTGTCACCGATCGAAACCTCGAACACGGACCCTCAATACTGTGCAAATAGACCGAGCCTGCCCATATGCCACATCAATTGGTTTCGCTCTTGGAACAACTCTCTGATTGGTTGGTGGCCATGCTCATGTGTTAATCGAGTGTTTCCGCTCAGTTTACACACCCAACAGGGAAAAGTAGTTTCTTGCTTTGAGCAAGCACTCGTGCCGGGCGGGGCGCAGGAACCTTACCAATAGTAAACAAGCAAAACAAGTGACGTCAGGCGGGCGCGTGCACTTCCGCGCAGGCGTAGAGTGTTCTTGGTCGCTTCTCCGGCACCCGCCCGCCCATCCATCGGGAGCCGGGCAGAAGGAGCCCACATGAAAACAGGTCAAGAAAAGAGCCTGGTGAGGTGAGGTAAGGGGGGGGGGGAGCGTGTGTGTATGCAGTGTGTGTGTGTATGCGACGGCGGGGGTGGGTTCTCTGTATGCGTGCGTGTGTGTATGTGCGCTCGTGTGTGTGTCTCTGGTGAGGTAAGGGGGGAGCGTGTGTGTTTGCAGTGTGTGTATGCAGTGTGTGCGCGCATGTGTGTGTATGCGACGGCGGGGGTGGGTTCTCTGTATGTATGGGTGCGTGCATGGGTGCTCGTGTGTGTGTGTGTGTGTGTCTCTGGGTATGCGCATGCGTGTTGGTGCTTCCGAGGCAGGAGAGGGGCACGGCGCCGTGCGCGCCCACGAGGTGCAATCTGCGCTCGTGCACCCTCTCTTGTCCACATTCCCAGAAACGGGTGACAATAGATGTCTTCGCAGACTAAGCAATGCTTCGCATTGCTTACGTCTAGCTCGACCTAAATAAGTCAAAGCTCTCTTTGACTTCACCGCGTCCGCTGGCTGACTAGACGGAGTGTCCCTCGAGAACTGACTCAGCGATTGAGCCATCGCGTAGGCCGAATCTGCGCCTCCTCGCATTTCTGGAAGCGGGAGCAACCCCTCTTCAAATGTAGGAGTTTTATGAGGCCATGCTCCTCCTATTTAAATGGCCGTAACCTCCGGTGCACCTTCATGGCCCGTGGGTTTGGGAGGGGGCTTATTGGATCCACACCAGCACCTCTGGCACCAGTCAGGCCCCAAAGATCCACAGTTCCTTTCCCAGCGTCGGTCCCAAGGCTGAGAATTGTGGCTCATTTCTCCTGATACTGCTGCTAAGTGCAAATTAGAAGATGTTGTTCGCCAGGATGCTTTACAGTAGGCTACTGATGTAAGGCCCTCCCTAAACATTGGATTCTGTCCGCTTGCAGTATATCTTCTATGGTGAGGTGATTGGGGATGCTGTGGAGGCAATTTCCATCACTTGTGGTTATTAATCCTTTAATTGCGACTGACATGAGAAGAAGAATCATCTACTGAGAAACCGATTATCAAAGAAACCTAGGACGTGATGGCAACAGCCAGCCAGCATAGTACTTGTAGAGGACACGCCTTCTCAAAAGCAGCGTGTTGTCTGTATCCCTCAGGATCCGTAGTTATCAGGAGGTTTGACATACTCTGATTGATGTTACCAGTTAAGTAGCCTTCTCAACTCTTAACCGCATTCTTACAGGGCAGTTAAAGACAAAATATACACTACAAGGCAGATGGAGTAGGGGTTCAGGGCCGACCTGATCCACATAAGGCAAAGAAGTAGGCATAGTTTCTAGTGAGGCACACGTTTATTTTTGTTGAGGTTCTGAGGGCAAGCTAATTTAGAATATGGAATAATTTTGTGAGGTCAGTTTCCTTTTCTGCTCTCTACTAATTAACAATGTTTCTTTTCAGTATTCACTATTTCCTAGTTTTTTTTGGATGCGGTCTCAAACCTTCAATTATTACTATCTGTGCTTAACCCCTTTGCTGCTTCTTTCGGCCAACGGCCGTCGCAAGCACGACCTCTGTAGTGATGCGCACGTCCTTTGGCCAATGCGGCCCCGCCCACTCCGCTAAACCGCTGCACCGCGGCGGAATTGCTGCTGTGGTTAATCTAACACAATGTTCAGAAGTTATTGTGTTGCTGAAAGTGCATGAAGAAATTCGATTATCTCCATGAATGTCCACATGTGGTGCTGCATTTTCTTTCACCTCTCGCTTAGTGAGCAAGACTGGTCATGGCGCACGGTCAGGTTGGGGTTTGAGGTGTCAGTTTTTCGAACTACATTTGTATGCCCTGCTAATACCTTTCTCATGTCAATGGGTTTTGGAAGAGTGCAGAAAAAGCTTTGCATTCTACTGAAACCTGTGCCCAGCAGATGTAGTGAGTCTGCAGCCATCGTGTGAGTTAAGCGCACTGCAGCTGATGCTATCCCTTTCAGACTCTTTAACTCCCCCTCCGCCCTGCTAGCCTCCCCGCTCTCCTTTTACCCTGGAGATTACTCCATCTTGGCCCTACTTATGATCCCTACTAGAGTTTATTCGAGGGGTTTTCCAGAGAAAGATTGCTTGGATGGCATGAAAGCATGCTGCCAGTGAGAGAGACCCACACAACATTATTTTGGTTCTATTTTCACAGTCTAAATAAAAAAATTCCAAGGAAGGCAAGCGCTGGAGCAGCCGCATCAGCGCAGTAAAGAATTTTGGAAATGTCTAAAAGGAGGGCTTTATGCACCTTCTGGCAGTTTATCAAGAACGGCAAAAATAAATGGATCTTTATTCATATTCCCTTTTCTCCGCTGACTTTCACAACTATGAATGCTGCTGCTGTGGGCTGGGAAGGGTATGTGGTCAGAGTGTTGGGGGAGAGCTCGCGGGAAGGGTCCACTGGTGGCAGTAGAAAATGGTGGTTCACTAGTCAAAGTTGGTCGAGCCACAGCACAGTATGGCCGAGAGTGACATTACAGGGACTTCAGTGTGGACAGCAAGGAATGATTAATCCCCTAAAGCCCTAAATGCCACACAGAAGAGTATGATCACAAGCTCAACCATCTTCCCTCCTAGCATGTCCGATAATGGTACTCTACCCATTAATTAGTATACCCTTTGAAGACTAGGGCACATGCCACATTTTTTAAAAAATCGAGGTGGTGTTCAAAATGTAAACAGGCTAGTCTGTGATATGAACCAGCTGAAATGCTCATTTGGGCATCATGGGTGCCAGGGGTAGTATGTCACGCAGTCTACGGATGATTCCTGTAGGATGAAGACACACACACACACACACACACACACGCACGCACGCACACTCACCTCCTGTTTCGCGGTTTACAGATAGAGTAGGGCAAAGGGTCTAACAAGCTATCAACATTGTAGCAAGTAATATATTAAATGGAGGTGCAAGTGTCAGTTACGTTAGTCACATTGGCACTTGCGGCCTGTCTGAAAGAATTATGTGGTATTCCCTTGCATAGTAATGTAGATTTGTTTATTGCATGTTGTTTTACAAGGTAATAATTGAGACTTGTCAGGTTAGTTATAGCACTGCTTTATTTTAAACTTTTTCTCAAGCTGACACCCTAGATTATCTGAAATATTTTCTCACGATTTGGCCGTGTGCATGCAAGTTTGTGAATTATGTATTCCTTTTACGACCAATCATCGGATTTCTTTTCTGCCGCAGCTGTTTGCTCTGTGTTTTGACTGCTGGCTGTGTTGTTGTTACCTTCCTGGGCCAGCACTAGTTTGTAGCAGTGCTCAAGATAAGCCAATCCAGTAACCGCTTTTCACATGACGTTATTGGTGAAAAACGGTGAACTTCTCCAAATCCACATCTGTCTTCCAGCCTCTCATTGTAGGCCTGTTAATGTTGACGTATAGTGTGTCCAACTTCAAATAATTCGCTTTGTTTGCTTTCCCACTCTGGAATCTCAGAGCTGGTCGAAGTTTTATTTTATTTTTAACCCTCGTTTAAATACTGTAAAGGCTTGAAAGATGGCTGTCTGGTTTGAGCACCTGCTGCTGCGTTGCTTCTATTGCCTACACGTGACATTTTATAATTCAAACCTTGTCTAGACAACCTTTCGTTTTTTATTACTTAGATAAAAAATGACAAATATGTTCCTCAATAATATGACTACTAATAAGCAGCATTCACCGTAACTTTTTAGCATTTTTAGTGGGCTGTAATGACATTATATACTCATTTATACATGAAACTGGAGCAAGCTCTTTTTTTGCATACGTTTTCCAACCTTCTGCATTTTTATCTTGCTGTATATTGCTTTAAACCCTAGCATACATTTCAGATTTCATTGGAAAAAAATATATTTAAGTAGCATTGCAAAAGCCCCTAATCCCCGTGACTGCCCCTGTTTTTACCTCTTCCTCTCCCAGGAACTGCACTGTACAAAGGCAATTAGTCACGACTGTAGGCGGGTTTCAGTATGCAGTCACGGCCAAACCTCGGCATCTTTACGATTTACTTCAAAATCGAACAATCTAAGCTCCTTTTTCCAGGGACAGATGAGGGCCGGGCGGTGCTGCATAAACGATGCAAGCCATTTTCTTTAGATTTGCTTTTGCGCTTCGGTTCCAGTTGTTGTCTTTGCAAATATATAGACACATTGTTGTGCATTCCTTTGTTCTTTTTGCATGCTTGCTTGCTTGTCCATCTATCCTCCTCTTCCCATGCTTGGGGTGAATAACACAATTATAGTATTACATGTTATTGTTTATGTGGTTTACTTCACTTATCGGTGGCTTTATAACAATACAATACTCTTGCAAAACCAGGGTGTGAACTTAAAACCAGAGTGCCACCTCGAGGGCATACCGATGCCGGATAAAATGTACTATTAAACAGTGTAACACTATTCTATGCAGTAGGTCTGTAAACAAAATCATATCCACATTACAATCGGATAATCTGAAATGTTATATAACTCATTAGAGATGGGCGAGCCACTGAATGTTCGATCCTGAGGTGTGGCTCTGGCTGAGCTCGAAGTCTGTTTGGAACCCCGAGCTCCTAACGAGCCGAGTTTTCATGTGGCTTCTGCCTGCTTCCCTCACTTTACCCAGTATGTGGCATTATGGCCAGATCTGCTTGCTATTTTTGGGCCTGGGGACCAGGTTCGAGTCTGGCCTAGTCTCAAAATCCTGTGAATATGGTCAAATCACTTGATATGTCAGTGCCTTTAAAAAATGAATGCGACCTTGTGTAATCTAACTTGTGCTTATGTAAAGCCCTCCAATACCTACAGGTCGAATTTGCGATGTATAAAACATCAGAAAAATGCACAAAGATGTAATAAGTACACATTAGCTTAAAAAGGAGAGGGAAATAGATGCCCATTTAGTGGTTAATATTTACAAAGTGAAACCTGAGAACCTGGATAAATGGCTTCCCTGCTTCAAGTGTGTGGTCTTAGCCAACTATTGTATTATACCAGAATTGCTTTTCCTTCATAATCGGGTATGAAAGCGCGTAAAAATACACCAGTACAGTTTACCAGATGTACAAAAACATATTGTGTTTGATTTAATAGATTATGATGTTGCTCAATAATGATCTGGGCCACATACAGGGTTCATTTGGCAACTGTCTTGCCTCTTCCTTCACTAATACCGCTGTCAGTGTGGGGTATGGACAGGAATGGTTCTAAGTTCCTGTTTAAAAACTCACTTTTAATCAGCACTTCTCAGTGCAGTGCTTTAATGGGAAGTATTAATGTAAAAAACATTTTTTGTAGAGACTTTATCATACGTTACGTGATGTTTGTTGTATGTTTCTTGTATGATTTACTTAGCAAACATTTTCAAGTCTTGGTTCGTGCACAGGCTCTATCTAAGAGTCAAACCAGACCAATGGCTCGACTTTCCACCTTTAATTTTTTGGCTCACCCACCTCTGTAACTCGGTGAAGCCACTGAAATTCACCATCTGTGTGTATCACGTATTCTTATATTGTTGTTTACTTTCTAAAGTTGATTTATGGAGATGCTTGAGAACGAGGGTTGTGACAACGAGAGCACGTCAAACAGATCTGCAGGTCAAGTACATTGTGTCCACTGGGCCCTTGTGCATACATTCCTGCAAGTCCAAGTGAATTAAGCAGACCAAATATGGTTTAGGGTAATCTTGTTTATAAAAACAACAAACTAATGTCAAGGGTGTTTAGTCACTGCTTGGCAGTTTTTGTGTAGAAAAATGGTAGAGTATATATTTGGTTTTCCAGCTATTTGAACACCTATGTAAGGCAAAGTTATCTTGATTGACCTTCAATGGAAAAACAAAACAACAAAAAACAGACAAAATCTTGCATCAGTTTTGAGGCTGAGTTGGACCAGATGAACGATTTAGGACTGTTCTCGTTCTGCAAAAGTTGTTTATTTTTCTGCCTCTTTAGTTTTTTGGGTAGAAAATAAAGGTTTGATAGCCTCGTAGTCTTGTTAGGGGTTGTGATTGAGTCTATGCTTGCTGGCAAACCACAAGTTGTCAAGGTCTTTTTAGGCAGGCTTGTAAGTATTTCAAGGTTAAGAGTTCCATTCTTTTCTTGGTGGTGTAGTTCCTTGAAGCTGGCTGTGTTGTAGCTGTGCAATGGGAAGAGCTGGTGGAGGGATAATGTTTAGGAGAGAATGAGTGGAGGCATTGCACCAGAGTGACTTGGGCTAATTAATGATCAGTGGTGTGGCCCTTTGGACTGATTAGGGTGGAGGCAGTATGTAACCACATGCTGAACTGGCAATTATTATGATTTTACCCGTAGCATACTGTCTGTTTACCTTACAAGCTCAGTTGGAGAATGTTTTAAAGCAGAGGTCTTCCCACTTTGAAGTGCTGAGGTTTCTCTGCATCATTTTGTGTTGTAGAGTTCTTTTGGACTTATTTTTTACAGTCAGTCGTAGTTGTACTGTGAAATCATACAAGCATGTTTTTAGAAGTGCCCTGGTGGGAGGGAGTGCTGAAGGCACACATGGAAGGGAGAAATAAGAGCCCTGAGGGAGCGGACCCTGCTGGGAGGGGGTGCTAGGAGCCTATCTAGATGGTGCACTACAGGGAGAGATGGGGCGCTGCTAAGTTCTGGAGAGGGAGCTCGAAGGGATGGAGAAGTGCATTAGACAGGAGAAAGGCAAGAGGGAGCTCTCTGTCTGAGAGAACAGAGTGAGGGAGGACAGATTGATCTTTGAGGAAGAATCATTGCAGGAGCCTGGAAGGGAGTAAAGTCGAGTAGTGCCAGGAGTGAGTGCTGTAGAACTAAAGAGGGAGGGAGAGCTCTAGGAGTAGGCTGGGTGGGTTGGGGGGCACTGCAGAAATTCGGGAGGTAGTTGGGAAATGATGCACAGGAGGAACCAACACAGAAGCTAGCGATGAGAGTGCTGCAGGAGCTGCAGTTGGGAGGCAGGAGGAATATCCCCACCCTCACCCCTCGTTCATCCAGTACAACCATGTAGTAATGAGCGTGAGCAGTTTAATATACTTCCTTCCCTTATACACCCGCGTTCCCCCAAAATGTAATCCCCCACTCAAGTCGGTTTGAAGGGCTGAGACTCCAAAATGTTTTGAGCAGGGGTGCTAGACACTGCGAAGTTTGAAGACTACTCTAAAGTTATTGATTAAGTATTTGCTGGCGATAGGTTCCTGCTGTTGCGTGTTGCATAAACCGGAACAGACACTGCTGTAAGCATAGGGCTCTTGGTGTGAGGACAGTATAAGCCTGCTGTCCTCATCTCCGAACAACAGGATGCATGACATTTAGACATATTCTTCTAGTTATACTGTAAGGGATATTAAAGAGGAAATGTATGCTGATGGCTAGAGAGTATGGACAGAACACCATTTATTTGGAGTAGTAAGATATTTTCTTCCACTCCCAGTACTAATTATGATGGACTTGATTTTAGTTTTTGTGTCACTGCACTACAGTGTGAGTAGTAAGTGTGGTCATGAGCCACAAAAGTAAGTTAACACTGAGTATACCTGAAACTCCAAAAAGAAATCCCAAATCTTCATTTAGTTTTTTTTTTAAATTTAAACTGGCTTCGTTAGACTTCATTAATTGATAGAGTATTACTGCAAGCTTGACTTACTGCGCGTGCACCAGCTAAATTTACAATCTATTTGAGCTTGCACTTTTTAGGCTGGAAACACTTTCTCTTATTTTCAATTAGCCTGCCTACAATAATTTGTTTGCTCATGGCGACTTTAATGGCAGCTATATTTCTGTCACATAAAATCCTTTGTGACAGCTCATATTAGTAGCTTATGGCCCATGAACTGTTTGCCGGTTTGAGAAGCTTATCCATGAGAGATAAGGCAATTAATTATCACTTTGTTTTGCTGGACAAGTGATCACCGCGTATTTTCAACATATGGTCTGTTAGACAGGGGCCCTTCTGTTGCGAGCTCAGAGTGCGTAATATCATCAAGGCAAGTAAATAAATTTCAGCCTTTACGCATTTTTCCTCGATTGCCTTTATTAGTGTTTTTTTTGGGACCTATTCATTGAAGATCAAAATGCATGAGTTCGGAAAGAAAGTAAGTTTATCCTTTCCAAAAACATCTTTTCAGGAACTTCTTTCACATGGTCATCTTGGTAACTGTGTGCTGATGGCAGCTCAGATGCTGATGCACCTTTCCTTTCGTAGAGAGAGTTTGTAGAATGATATGATTTATATTAGAGTAATGATTTAGATTTGATTTTACTGCCTACATCAAAGCACGTTGTGGCGCTGGGGATGGTTTTGGGCATTTTTGTGATCCAGAGGATATGCACGTTTATGATTTTTTAAAAGTTTTATATTTTTAGAAGATGATATATGCGAAGGTGCCTGTGATGCCTCTGACCTTTTTACCTTCGGGTTTTCATATAGTGTTTTAATACACCTGTAACTAGAGTATAGTATAGCTATGCTGCGGAGTATGAGTTGCGTATTGTAGTGACAGACGTGGGAAGTGAAAGCAAGCCACACGTTATATTTATAAGATCTGTAGTATGATGCAGTAACATTGCGCATAATCTAGTTTCCTGTGCCTTATAATGCTTGTAAAATCCAGACTACCAGATTCTTCAGGCTGTACCAACGTTGAATTGCCCCATTCCTCACCCCTCCACTCCCCGCTATAGAACCTCGCTCACTGGTCAAATGTGGCCCTTCTTTGTGATGTCATCACAGGATCAAAGGTTGTGTGGTGTCACTAGAGCTAGCCCGAGTTTTTGCCAAAATAATGTCATTAACGAAACCATTGGTGTAGTAAGTGTCGGAGGTAAATACGAAAGAGTTCCTTCTCTTGAATGTTGTTTGTGGTCTTTTCATGGTCGCTTATCGGTCAACTGAACCAAGATGACGATAAGTGTAGGAAATTACTTCGATGTAAAATTCAGTGTGGACTGTTAAAGAAGTCTGTTGGTGTGGCGTTATGTTTCCTAAACTTTTTAATCATACTGCTCTTCCTCTTCTGTCCCCTAGGGTCGCCATGTCAAGACGGGGCAGCTGGCAGCCATCAAGGTCATGGATGTTACAGAGGTAAGCCAACAATTTCCTGTTTATCTTATTGCGGTGAAAAATCATGACTGGGGGAAGAGGGAAGAGCTCTAGGTCTTTCTAGACACAAAAGTAATGCTATTGTTTGTTCTTTGTGAGACCAGACACAACAAAGCACCCCCCCCCCCGTGTTGATTTGTGATGCTTTGTCTTCATGATGAGGCCACACTTGAGTGGTGCATTCTGATGTCTCCACATGCTTTTATTTTCTTTGTTTCACAAAGTGGCTGTTGCGATTCTGGGTACCTTTAAGTACTGAAGTGGTCTGGCAGATAGAAGAGTTTGTCTTCTGTGTCAGAGCCCTGATTTGTTCATGCTCTCCTTGTTGTAAGATCTGCGGTTGTGGGTGGCAGGAGTTGAACACATTGCCCTGTATGTATATATGTCCTGTGTCTATAGCGCAAGCCCAGCAGAAAGTCGGTGAATCACTGTTCAGGGTCAGATGCGAAGACCCACTCAGCGTAGGGTTGAAGGGGTATGTGGTTTCCGAGACCGAAAGCAGAGTCTTGCTGCGTTATGATGTAATGTTCTTTAATGCGGCGAGTCTTCAACTCTAGACCAAATTGTGTCAGGATACAGGGATGTCGTTTCTGAGCCTTGATGCAAAGGCTGTGTGAAGGTCTGTTGCCTTGTGTTTTTTTGTTTTTGTTTTTTTTGCACTCCAACTCCAGTCTGGTAATCTCCTGACGCTGGGTGTGCCAGGAGCCACTGGACATGGGGAACTTGTCACGTTTGTTTAGCCTCAGCACTCGCACGGCTCATTCATGGGGTATATATCTACAGAGGAGGGTGTCGGAGAAAGGATATAGCAGCCTGGTTTATTGCTGAAATCAAGAACCATAATCTATTGGAGATCCAGTTGTCAGTGCAGTCCCTTGTTTCTGTCTGCACTGCTACACTTATCAGATCAGTAGTACCCACTGAACTATGCCACTAGGAAGCACTTTAACGTTTGGCTGATTTAAAGACAGGTTTCGGGTAAAATGCAGCTTTTCATTTATGTAAATTACCCGCAACAAAGATAGTAGGTATTTATACACAGTCTTTAAATAGAAGCAGTCCGGACATAATATACCCTGTAGTTAACCAGAATTGGCAAAGCCAATTGGTCTTGCCTATGCAAGAGCTGTTGGCTTTGCCAATATGGTTTAGCCACGCTGTACACCAGCGTGACTGCTGTTCAGTTAGTGGGGTAAAGGAGAGTCTAGTGTCGTTAAGTGGAGTAAGGTGGAGTGTTATGGAGTGGCATAGAGAATCGTAGTGTAGAGTTGAGTGAACTGGAGTGTCATAGTGGAGTGGTGTAATGTGTTGTGCAGGGACTAAAGTGTCGTTGAATGGAAGAAGATAGAGTGGACTAAAGTTGCGTAGAGTGTTGTGGAGTGGCATAGACAGTGTTGTGGAGTGGAATTGAGGGTGTTGCAAAAAGTGCTTTAGAATAGAGTGACGTAGAACGTAGTAGATTGTCATGGAGTGACCAAGTGGAGTAGTGTAGGAGAGTGGAATGGCATAGAGTAGGGTGACCAGCTGGCATTGGTACAAATTCAGGACAGTGAGTGTAAAAATTCAGGACAAAGGATCAAAATTCAGGACAAAATTCAGGACAGAAGGTCAGAATTCAGGACAAAAATTCTGGACAAAAGGTAAGTTTTAAAGACACATCGGTGGAAGTCGCACAATATTACATGAGTAAATAGACAACCAACACAAGCACAAGTCAAAATAAGTATATATTAGGTTGAGACAACCTTGAATTGCATCTATTGTGTGTGAGTGAAACTTAAACACCTGCGATTGCATATTCCCGCCCCCCCCTCCCAAAATGAAGAAATGATCAAAAGCTGAAGGCTTTGCAGATCTTACACGCCCCCTCTCCCCCATTGAAAATAAACACCTGATCTGATCAATCATCCCAAGGGGGCGTGGAGGGGGGTTGGGGGGGGCGCCCGGTAAATATGAAAATAATATCATTACAAATGCATAAACTTTGCACTTTTGGCGCAAAAGAAATAAATAATAAATAATCGTGTGACAGTTTAAGAGGCGAACAGTGGCTGTATCTGGGTAACATGCGCCAAAATTAAACTTCCACTTTGCCAGAGCTTGGCCCCTGGTGAGGTGACAGGAGCCCATAAACAAAAACCTTTTGCCATGCCCTGGGCTCTGGCAGCAGTAGCCCCAGCAAATGCTGTCACCGAGCAGAGGGCCCATTATCATTCTGTATGTGATAATTAGGCCGACATATAGAATGCTAATGGCTTATAGCAGTCTGTGCCACATCGGGGAGGGCTTCTGCAGGCCACTGATCGCAGCAGGAGCGCTAGCTGGTCCCTGCTGTGAGAGTTACAGTACTCCCAGGTTGCTTGCAGGGGGACAGCTCGCGCAAATGTCTGGAATTCTGGACAAAAGGCGTCTGTGAAAGAATTCCTCACGGACAACAAACAAGAGGCCCAAATAACAGACAATTCGTGAAATTTACAGATGGTTGGTCACCTTAGTTACAACCTCCCCCCAGACTCCTGTGTGTGAGGAGTACAGTCCTGTATTTACAACCTCCCCCCAGGCACCTGTGTGTGAGAAGAGTACACTCCTGTAGTTACAAGTTCCCCCCAGGCTCCTGTGTGTGAGGATTAAAGTCCTGTAGTTACAAGCTCCCCCCAGGCTCCTGTGTGTGAGGAGTACAGTCCTGTAGTTACAACCTCCCCCCAGGCTCCTGTGTGTGAGAAGAGTACACTCCTGTAGTTACAAGCTCCCCCAGGCTCCTGTGTGTGAGGAATACAGTCCTGTAGTTACAACCTCCCCCGAGGCTCCTGTGTGTAAGGATTAAAGTCCTGTAGTTACAAGCTCCCCCCAGGCTCCTGTGTGTGAGGAATACAGTCCTGTAGTTCCAACCTCCCCCGAGGCTCCTGTGGATAAAGAGTACAGTCCTGTAGTTACAACTTCCCCCCAGGTTCCTGTGTGTGAGGATTGAAGTCCTGTAGTTACAAGCTCCCCCCAGGCTTCTGTGTGTAAAAAGTACAGTCCTGTAGTTACAACCTCCTTCAGGCTCCTGTGTGTAAGGATTAAAGTCCTGAAGTTGCAAGCTCCTCTAGGCTCCAGTGTTTGCGGAATACAGTCCTGTATCTACAATCGCCGCCCGAGGCTCCAGTGTATTCGGTCAGTGTCTTCAGCTTATCAATTCAAACATGCTGACCTAAAGGAAAGACTATATACTTAAAAAAAGGGAAATTATTAAAAATAAGGCTTTAATTTAGTCTTTACCTGGTTCAAAAAGTCTTTATGAATCTGTGGTCCATTTGTAGGTTTTCAGACTGTAGTGTTTCGTGAATTCTGATACTCTGTACTGGACAGTAACAGCCCATTTAAAGCACTGATCATATTACACCTATTTTTTTCCTTTGGACATGAGAAAACTTAAGTGCAAAGTTTTCATGAAAATTAAATGTGGCTGTTTACGGTACTTCTCGGGGTGCCTAATTCCATACCTCACCCCACGAGGACATTCCAGTCTGTCTCCTTCATCTCAATTATCGAGTCTATATTTCTGAGGGATTATTTTAATTCCTGTCACTTAAGAGAGTTCTTGAGGGACGGTAATCTTTTCAGATATGATGACACAATCTCTATTTACGGTAAGGTAGCTCAGTAGTTTGAGCCCCTGCAGCCAAGACCAGTACGTAACCTAAAGGTCAAAAGTTAAAATGGTGACAGGGACTTGCTCAACCCTTCAATCTGAAGAGAACTATGGCCATTGCTTATGAGTCCCCTTTTGTGGTTACTACGAAATGTTTGAAGCAGTCTAGAGTAGTCATTCAAAAACCTAATAAATTCTGGGACTTGTAGTTTTGGTTCACTTCAATCGCTCTATAAACATACTAGAATGTGGTGGATTTGCTAATAATACATTTATGTTTACAGGCCCTGCACTTTGCAAAACTACCCTAAAAAGAACACTTTCCAATATTTGAGAGAGAGACCGAGAGGAAGCGTGATGGGAAAGGGATAGTTGTAAAGTTTTTTTTAATACAAGCTCACTTTACATCATGAGCTACGTAGGGGGTATTTCCAAACCATTGTTTTTTTCTAAGTGTTCAATTATTTTGCTTCATTGGTAGAACTGCTTAGCTCTATTCCTGATAAAGTGTCACTCAAAGTGTCACAATGACGACATTCAAATATCACCCAATAAGCGCTCTATTGGCTCAAACACTTAAGGCCTATTTTAAAATGAGCCTACTATTACATTCTGGGCTATTTTCTCCCTAATATATATTGCCAAAATAGACACATCTTTCGGGAATAGTTGTGCTTGCAGCAAAAATAATCGCTAATTCTCTTACTCTGCTCTTCCTAGTGACTAAACGTAGATAGTTCCTTTCGTAATGTTTTTATTCAATATGGCATCAGAACGTATCACCAAGGAGTTATTTTCTGTATGAGGGGAGAATTCGCTTCTGTGACTGTAAGATGTTACTTTTATGAACAGATAGGTTATAAATGGCAAAGAATCGTAATATAATGAGGATACTCGTATAGTGTGAGAGAAGGCCCAGAGATCAAAGTGATTCTTTTTCAGGGTTGGGCTGGTTGCAAACTAAAACTTTGATGCTCTTATAAATGCTCTCACAGACGGATCGTGTGCTGGCCCCTGCTGTGAGAGTTACAGAACTCTGTCTGCTTGCAGGGGGCAGCTCGTGCTAATGGCCGAAATTACGGACAAAAGGCGTCCGTGAAAGAATTCCTTACGGACAAAGGACAAGTGGCCCAAATTACGGGCAGTCCGTGAAATTTACGGACGGTTGGTCACCCTAGCATAGAGTAGAGTAGTGTAGAATCGAGTAGAATGGATTGTGAGTGAAGCGGCATACAGTGGAGGAGTGGAGTAGTGTGTCGTAAAATAGAGTGGAGTAAAGTGGCATGGAGTCGTTGTGGTGTAGTGTTGCGGAGTGGGATAGAGTGCTGTGTAGCGGCGTAGAGTGTAAAAGAGTGGAGTCGAGTTTCATGGAGTAGAGCATATAGTCTTGTGGAGTAGAGTGAAATGATATAAAGTACAATGCTGCTGAATAGATTGGCGTAGAGTGCATTGATTTTTAGAAAAGGGGGGCAGAGTCCATTGGCGTTGTTTCGGAGTGATGTGTAGTGGTGCAGGGTAGAGTGCAGAGGTGTAGAGTAGAGTGCAGTCGCAGTTATAATGTAGGTGTGAGAAAATCTTTAGAAAGCAAATGAAATGTAAATTTTTTCTGCCCTATTTAATGAACCTCCTGACCTTGAACGATTTAAATGGCTCACCATCCTCATGTAGAAAATAATAATGCTTTCCTGTGTGCAAAAATAGAAAGGCTTCGAGTCAGGCCTCTTCAGCCTTTTGGTTCTTAATCTGCCTCTCACGTTTTGTTTACAGCATAGGTTATAGATCATCCCTCCTAAGCCATTGGCTCTCTTGATCATGTGCGCATCTGCTGAAAAAAGTGCACTTCAATTCCTGGGCATGGTGGGCCAGTGCTTTACCAATGCTTATTTCTTTCCATTCTTTTTCTTTAAGTTATCCATGTGTATTTAAACTGTTTTCAGGTTATGGTAATTCAAATCCAGCAGTACCTTACTTTGCACCAGTAAGACCCATATTTTCATGTGACATGAATTAAAACTAAAACAGGAACCCTGTTCTAACACCTGCCTGCTAGAAAGCACCCGTAGTATTTGTTCTATTATAATTATTGCCAGTTTAAAAAAAAAACATTTTTAATTTAAGCATTTGGCCACCACATTTTGTCGGGGCAGGGTTATTTTTTAGAATGTTTGTTGCATCTTCTTAGATAAGCAATTACAAAAAGTGTAACCATCACCCCAGTTTACCTATTGACTTTACCAATGCCTCTTTAATGTAAAAGGTGGTGTACTCTGATTATTGTCACTCCTTTAAAGAGCATACAGAACCTTGTGCGAGATTAGGCTCCTAAAGAAGATATGCCCCAAACGCGACCTGCAGTTTGATTAAAAAATATATATAATTTAAAATGTATACCTAAAAAAAATTAAGACCATTTTATAGATGTTTTTCAGCAAAAAATTTACTATCTGCTACTAAAAGCCCAAAATCTGTCCCTGTTGGATGCCCACTCACTTTCCATTTCATGTAAGTCTTGCAAGAAAAGCCCCTTCAGTCTTTGAATATCGATAAAAGGCTGTTGAGTGGGTCATGTGTTGCAGCTTTCGGCTGAATTTTCAACGGGATTTTTTTTAAATTCAAATAAACAGGCCAATAACTGTGATAGCCTATGTTTGCCAAACTTTTCTGTAGGGATGATTGATCCAAGTTGGCTCCAGCCACGTTTAATTTGTTCTGGGAGTTTGTCGTAAAAGAGCAACTTTAACTTGTCTCTTTGATAATGGCTCAGTCCCTCGAGAATCTCCTGTTACCTGTCCTGTTTAACACCTGTCTAACCACTTTCTTTGCAGTTTCCTGGGAGCTACCCACTGCATATCAATCCTTAACTAACACCACCCAAATTGTATACCTGGAGGTCTAGGTCAATAACAATGCTAGGTCTCCGCAAAGTTGCATAAAATCAGTTGAATTCGACATGAAAGACCACTACTAGAAGCATAATGGCCCAAAGACATAAGCCATTTGGTTTAGTTCAACAAAGCAGCTATTTGTGTCAGTCCATCTGGTTGGTCAGTATTCAACCTTAATTGATTTACTTTTTGGGGAAAAAGCAATCCCGGAGTGTCAGTTATCTATTTAACAACATCTGATTTTCCCACTTCACTGTTTTTAAAAACAAAATGCGATTTATTTTTCCGTGTTATAGGGCCTTTACTGTTGTGGAGGCATACATGCTTCCGCTTAGATTATACCAGTTCCCTCTGTTCAGACTTTCACCGGTTCCCTTTAAATCTGTTATTGGTCCAAAAATGCAGAACTGTATTAGGCGTATGGCTTGAGAAAGAAGGATCATCGTCCAAATGGTCGAATTGTCTATCCCGCCCTTCAATGGCTCAAGTCGAGGGCAGAAGTTTGGTGGACTACCGGTCTGGCATTTAAGTCTTGAAAGCACTGCACCTTTGTGTATACCTTAAACATGTGAACACATACTTATACCCCCTTCAATTTATGTTGAAAGTGCAATTCATCTCTAACTTAAAACATGGTGCAGTTACAGTGCGGAGTGTGAAAAGCTTTCCTTGACCAAGCAGCCATGTGGAATGATCTCCTTTGAAATCCAGACAGCCCCTGTTGTTTCCACCTTCAGACATCTCTTAAGGCTCTCCTGTCCTAATCGACCTCTTTTAACACCAGTACCTTAAAGCTCTTCCATCTAATGTGTGCTACACAAGTGCCTATCACCAGGCTTGGTTGTGCAGTGTATAAAGAAAGGCAGCTGGGTAGTGGATCAGCCACAGGGCTGAACTGAAGGCCGGTGTCTGCGTCCCTAGTGAGGCAGGGAATTGTTGTGGGAAAGTGATTGACATTGAACATGGATGTCCAGTGTAGGTCCAAGAGGCCTGGATCCGTACCACATGAGAGGAGTTGGCCTAACGGCTAAGGCGCTCGACCTCGGACCTGGGGATCTGGGTTCGAGTCTCGGTAACGACGCCAAAACCTCCTGTGATTCTGGGCAAATCACTTAATCTCCCCGTGCCTAAAAAAAACAACAAAAAAAACCTGAAAGTGTGTGTCCTCGTGTAAAAAAAAAAAAACGTAACTTGTGCTATGTAAAGCGCTCTGATAACTGATTCGGTTCTAGTTCGCGCTATATAAAACTCAACCAAAAAGGCTAGGCACTGACCATGTAAACGAAGTCCCTTTAGCTTAATAAAATAGAAATGTGTGCTCTAGCATGGATCTGGCGCACCTGGACTCTCGCGGGATAATCGTGACCTAATGGATTCCAGTGCATAGGGACATGGGATGTGGGGTGACAGGTCACTCAGATTATGGGAGGGGATACTTTGTGGGGGAAAGATTCACTAAGTGCATTCAAGTCATTTCTTGGAGGGAGAGAGAAGTTCACATTTCCATGGGCAGACTATGAATGTGAGAAAGAACTGCTACATAGGGCATGGCAATGGAGAAGGATGCCTTCAGGCATCTGGCTATTATTATTATTTTTTTTGTCATCGGTTTATTATGTTTTTTTCACAGATTACAAACATTGTATAAAAAAAACAAGAACCATAGTGCGTTTGTGCTTTCTCTACAGGTACCAGTCATTAGATAGCTAAAATAATCACACAGTTTCACATTGCATTGGTGAACAGCTCCTGCATCATACCTCATGGTGGAGGTCTTGCACTAATTTGATAAGTAATCCTACTATCTCCCATACCGTACAAGCGCAAACCCTCTGTATAACTTCTGCAGAGGTGAACGCCTTCGTTGGGTGATCTGGCTATTTTTTTAATAGTTTTTCGCATAAGAGCCTATTGTGCTACTGATGAATACCTCTGAAGGGTGAAGAGGGGGGAACCTGAAGTTGCTTCTGAGAAGCTCCCATCTGTTGGGTATAGATGTGTCGCTTCTCAGAGCACCTTTGTGCACACAAACTGACGCGCAGTAAGAGCTACTTGTCCCAGATTGCATCAGAGGGTGAAGCTCTAGAGTGTGCCTCAACTCCACACCTCGGAAACTCAGGGTCCGATGTCTCATATAGGCCCATCTCCCTATTGAAAATGGATGACTGCGGTGCACAGACGAGCTTACTGGATTCCCGCAGGTGACTGGAGAACCTGATAAAATCTCACTGTGGGCAGACACTGTGCTGCTATACTTTAATGATTCAGGGGTCGATATCAAGGCAGTCCTCTCGCTCTTCAGGATATTCGAAGGCTACTCAGGATATGGGATTAATTGGGACAAATCAACCCTGTTCCACTGGGAGGGTCCAGACGGGGTTACTAGAGGATTTCAAACTTCAAGAGTAGGGTTCACGGATGAAGGTAAATTTCTTAGAAGGAAATTTGGGTAGATTGATAGGGTTCAGGGTGGATGTGTACTGATGGGATCAAGTGCCGTTAACACTTATGGGTAGGACTCCGCTGTTCAAAGTGATTACCCTACCCAAGCTGCTGTATGCTCTACAAAATAACCCATTTGAGATATGGGCAACTTATTTTACTAAGGCCGACAAGGCACTCCAACAACTCCTATGGAACGGGGAAGCCCCAAAGATAGCCCTGAGGATACTATGTAGATCCTGTTATAACAGGGGGATTGCCCTACCAGACATCAGAACATACTATAGGGTGACAGTACTGCAGGGTATTAATGACTGAGGGTTTCCGTCCCCTAGCATTCGGCGATCTGAGTTGAGAGGATGCAGATGGAGCCGGCCACTTACATCCATTACTCATATAATAAACTAAACAGGAATCACCTGCCCAGGCAGACTAGGGAGACTCTATAAGCATGGGATTACGCCCACAGCTTGATCGGGTGGCATAGGAATATTACGTTAGTCACTCAGTTGTGGAAGGGGGACGGCTCTGAGGCAGCGTCGGATTGGTAACAGGGACCTTCGGACAATGCCCGAGGGGCCGGGGTCCGAGTTCCACCTGAGGGCTGCTTTTGAGCAGCCCGGGGGCCGATTTGGGCAGTGTCTCTGTTGTTCGACTATACCTCCAGCGGCCCAGTGAGTGTCTAAGTAGCCTTTCTGGAGGAAGATGGCACTCATTACCTCCCGTATAGCAGCAACAGGTAGAGGTCACCCCTATTCTCTCGCGGGGCCTCCCAGTAATGTAGGCATACTAAGCGGGGCAGGGGGCCTGAGCAGAAGTGGCCTCACTTGTTTTCAGGTGTGTTTCACTAGTGTAAAGTGATGCGTGCATTTTTTTTAACCCCCCCACCCCCCACCTTTTATGTAAAATTACGCTGAAGCAGTGATTTGAGGGAAGGCATTATACAAATCCAACCCTGATCTGAGGGAGGTCAGCAAACTAGCGGGGTGGCTAAGAGATGTGGCCTAACTGTGGGGAGGGGCACAGATCCCAACTGTGGCAAGATGGAAAGAGGGAATGAATGTGTGTGGAAGCGGAGAGGGTGGAGTGTCAAAGCAGGGGATGCCCTAAGAATGTTGAGAAAGTGTAGGGATCATGGAGAGAATACTATACAATTGATGTATTGCAGGATCCGACAAAGAGCTGAACTGACAGTATAATCCCCCGGGAGTGGGGTACGAGATGGGCAAACAGTGGGGGAGTCGTGAGGATGGGAGACTAGGGTGCAGGAGAGAAGGTAGGGGCTTATAGAGGGGAGGGAGGAAGCTCTAAAGCTTAACGGATTTCATCGGACTACACTGTATGCTGTGTTGTGTGCTTTAAAATGAATAACGTTTTTTTTATTTTTTTAAATGTGCCTCAACTCTGCTTGCCTCTTTTCCACCCCCCTCCCCACTCCAAACCCAAAGCAGCATTCACCTCTCCATTTGCCTATCCTTTCCCCTACTCTTGCCATTCCATGGTCCGCCTTCTAGGCAGGTGCCTAAGGAGTAAGAAGGTGATATATTTTAGCAGGTTGATAGGCCTTCTTGCCATCTGTGGGAACCATGAAGGTTCTTCTAGCATCTGAGCAGACAATGAGTCTGATCTTGACCTTGCTCTAGAAGGATTAGGTGTTCACCTTTTAAGGTAGAATAAGGACAGATCTTCTGTACTCCTTTGTGGCAAAAGTGACAAGTCCATGCAGGAAAGTTACTTCTGCTGTGTGTTTCCACGGCCTTCTGTGACACGTGTGTGCATTTTATACATGAAAAAGCCGCCATAAAAGAGCAGCGCACCTTTTGGCCCTCTCGAGATCTGTTTCCAATATTCAGGGCGGTTTTAAGTGATTTTTGCCTGGAATCAGTGGCATGTGTGGGTAGGCAAACTGCTGTTTATGCCCTAGAGCCCTCATATCCATCCGTCTTGCAAGCAGATGAAAGAGTGAGGGTTCTAAAGAAGATAATGATCCGAGGATTACGAGGGTTTAAAAGTTTCTGATGTTTAGCGGTTATTTTCTCTTGCTGTGGTTCACATCAGATGTCGCTTGACTTGAATTATGCAATTTGCAAAACTTTCCAACGCTGTTGAATAGCCCAGTTTTACATCTCTCATTCCAACCCCACAGATTCGTAATGTGCTAAGTAACTAATCTGTGTACGTTTATTTAAAATACAGGCGCGTGATTTGTGTTAACAAATGAGGAATGGTATTTCAAATGGTATTCATAAAAATAGTAGAATATTTAATTCCCGTTCAATAATCCGTGCTTAAAATCGGTGTATCCCAGCTGCCATTTTATTGTGCATGTGTCGAGCACCGGTTTAGTATATGCAAATATATATTTTTCTAGATATAATGCAGTAGAAGTTCCAAGGATCAGTGGAGCACTTGACTGAAAGCATTGCTTAAAGTATCAGTGCATATGTTTATAGTGTGCGGCAGTGGAAGATAAATGGATCTGATCAGAAACTCATTCTCTTTGGGTTGAGTGTAAATACCAGGAGTAGAATTTCGGTCCATGACCCAGACCCAGAACGCCCGCACACACCTGTGCGCTACTTCGCTTTACTAGGTCCCTGTTAGTCTGGGACGCACCCGTCCAAACTCTATTCTCTTGCTTACCTGACGAGCAGGGCGCACCTGGATTACTTTTCATTTGCTCACACGTAGCCGGCAACTATCTTGAACCGCCACCACGCTTTTGACTGCACTCAAGTCTTTACAGCCCTGATGAGTCGCATCTCCTTCACGATGTGACGAAACACGTGTTGGCTGGCTATTATTATTTGTACTGACTTAACTGATTCATAAATCCTATTCACACACGACCCTTTGATGTGTGACTTTCATTTCATCATCAAAAAGATTTGCTCTGAACTTTCGAGTCCTGACTTCAGGACCACTTATTGTTTAAGCGTGTGCACAGGATTTGTTTCTCTTCAAATTTGGTATAGGTTTCCTAAACCAGCGCAGGGGTTGTTTGCTGTCTGGGTTTGTTTTCCTCTGACCTGTTTGCACCGCGTGATGGTCATGCCAACAGAGATCATATAGCAGAGAGCGCCAAATCTTCCTGTCCTATCAATTCAAACCCAATTTTCCCTTGTCTAACTAAGCCATATGTCCACCTTCATGCTTTAACACTAAGGTTCAAATCATACTGTAAAATTACCAAACCTTTCGGATTAAACTCCATGAGTCTAGTTTCCAAGATTCAGCTTAATCAACCTTTTCAAAATGCATTCCCATGTGGTGGAAATATCTGGTAAAGCCAGTAGGTTCCCTGATGGGCGAGACTAAATGCTTTGTTGTCCATGCTGAACAGGTTTGGCAAAAAAAGGCAAAATGGCTGCTGCAGACTAACGTATATGCATGCATGCCGCAACACGCATAAGTCACGGTGAGGAAGTAATTTTGGCTTTTTTTAATTTACCATTCCAAGATGGCTGTTTTTGTTGCAGTTAAGTAAATAACAGAAAAAGGATTAGCTCATAAGTGAAATGCAGTTGCTGGGCAGTCTGGAAAAAATAAAATTAAGTAAATAAAAAATTTAAAAAGGTGGGAGAACAACACAATGGAGGAGTGCGCTGGATAAAGAGCGAACAGTCCAGTAGGGAGGGGCAGGGGCAATGTAGGAATGGGGCAGGGTGAAAAAACAAAAAATAATTAAATAAGCAGAGTGGGTCACAAAAAGTAGGGCAAGTAACATGAGCTGGGGGAGGGAGAAGAGCAGCACATATTGGTGGGAATGTGAGAGGGATGGACTCCTATGGTGAAAGATTGTTCCTTGAATGCAGGCCGTGGAAGGATGCAAGTGATCCACGCAAAAGCTTGAAAAAAAGCTAGGAAAGATGTTGTCTGAGTAAGTCAACTAATCATGGGGGGTGGGCAGACTTAACCATTGTAAGTATTGGTGTTGTACTCAATAGTGCTTTCGATAATCGACAGCTAAAAGCGGTCCGTAGAAGAGCCCTAAAGAGAATGTAGAGTTGGTAACACTTCATTGAGTACAGTATTGCACTTGTCTCGCTTGAGGACTTCTGTTACGTAGTTCAGGCAATGAGGTTAAACCATCTTGATGGATGTCCATTCCTTTATTTCCGAACCCTAACATATGGAATCCAGAGGTATACTCCTTCTTTCATTTTGTGAAGAGATTCTCTTACAAATTTTCATGTGTGCAAAGGATAGGTCACCCCCTAAAACGACAGGGTTTATTCCTTGTAAGGACTGTTGCAAGCAGATGTCTGTGACCAATCCCCATGAGGTGTGCCTCTGGAGCCTGGGTTTGACGTATGACTCAAAGACCTGTGACGACTGCACGCTCGTGAATCCAAAAGCCACCCAAGGACGCGATCTGAAGCTCTATGTGGCAAAGCACCAGAAGGATCCATACCTGTCTTGCTCCAAGGGGAAGTCATGAGCGTGGGCCTGCTCCTGATGTCGTTCCCATGGCTTACTTTCCTCAAGGTCAAAGACTTCGGGGGAATCAAAGAAGACACATAAGAAGTCCAAAAAGGACTTCGCCTTTTTCTACCCCTCTTGCTATCAAGAGAAGGGGCAAGGATGCACCATGCCTCCAGGTCTCGCTCTCATTCTACCGAGAAGCGAGTTCCATCCTTTGTGTCAAAGCACCCTGAGTTCCCGGGTTAATCGGCAACGTCGCAGCAGGCCAAAACCTATTGAGTGGCTGAGCTGTGCACTTTTGGCTTGCTTCCAGCTACCTCTGGTGCACATTTGCGTCACAAGGGTTCGGCGGTATCTCCAGTTGAAATATCTCTAATTCCTACCGAAAATGGTGAAGCCTTTTCTTGCTGGACAAGCCATCACCATCATGACCTTCTTTGCCCTGCTTCATCCCTTGAAAGAGGAAGAGATTCCTTCATTTGGACTTAAAGAGGCCACTCTGCTTTTAAATTGTTTGCACCAAGGAACATCGGGTAGACTACTAGCTCTTTATGGGGTACTCTGGGCCAAAGAAGGGCAAAGCGGTGCAGAAAGGGACTCTCTCATGGATAGTCCTCTGCATTCAAATCTGGTATACATTGGCTAAGGTGCAACCTCTGGAAGAACTAAGGGCTCACTCCACCAGGGCCAAGACAGCTACCACTGCATTGACATGTGGAGTGCCTGTCCGGAGTATCTGTCAGGAAGCTACATGGGCATCCGTACACAGGTTTATGAAGCACTACTGCCTTGATGGCCAGGTCTTTCGTGATGGGCATTTTGCCTGTTCGAGCCTGCAGGACTTTAGTCTTAGCCATTTCACAGACCCATTACCGTGTTAGGTACTGCTTTGGTATCTATTCGAAAGGTGAGAAATCTGTGCTTAGAAGTATCCATCAGAAGAACAAGTTACTTACCTTCAGTAATGTTCTTTCTTGTGGATAGACCACTGATTCCTCACCGCCCTCCCACCTCCCTATTCTGTGGTATGGTCTCTGGTCTAAAAACAAATTACAAATCTGTTTTTTAAAAAAAATTTAATTCACTGATGAGCTTTTTCCTCTGAGGACGCGTACGAGTTCATGAAAGAAACTTACGTCCGTGCTCATGGCTGGTGCGTATATGCAGCTCAGCGTTTCACTTCGGGGGAGGGGTGGGACGGTGTTGTTGCAGAGACTCATGGCACCACCTACCGATGAGCAGGAGCTCTGCTTTTCAGTTTCTGGATCCAGTCTGGCGCCTGGGGATATTCACAAGAGGATGAATCTGCATTTAAATGAGTATCAAGCAGAAAGAGTGTTACCAAAAATAATTAACTTGTTCTTCAGTCCTCCTGTTTGTTTTGCAGTTTAGTTGTCTTGTCCCATCATCACTAATGAATAAGTGCACGCTGGAACTGCACATACCACACTTGCGCTACCATTGCGAACAATGTGCTAGCACTCCCATACGCACCACTCTAATTGCTGGGTTCTGATGGGTTAAACCAACAATCATTCTAAAATGGCCCTAGATTCTGCAGGTCTGACTTCAAAGCATCGTTTTGTGTGTTGTCGGGGAACGTTTCCGCTTTCTCACATTTACTGGGGTCGACTTTGTCGCTTAGGTAAATAAGGTTTGAGATGTTTTGGTCTGCTGATTAGCAAAGGAAGACAGATTTCGTTTGTTTGTCGCTGTCTATTCCTAAGAGCCTCTGCCTTCCTGAGTGTAATCATTAGTGCCATGAGTGATCTTGCAATAGACTGGGCAGTCATAAAGAACACGTGTTCGTCAGACGTTCAATCCCGCCTCCCCATCTCGCACGTACAGTAATCTTTGATGTATCTCCGCCAGCAACTTGAAAGTTATTCGACTACTTGAACATGTCAACAGTGCCCCAAATAACACATTGTAGCGTTTCTACGGTTCCTCTCCCCTCTGGTATGTACAGTGTACCTCCAGATCAGAGGAGAAGTGTCAGATAGGTTTTTATTTTTTTAATCATCGGTAGAGTGGGTGGTACAAGTTTGCTTTTTCTTCTAGAAGTTCTATTCAATTTTTAGTCCATGGTAAATGTGCATAACAGGGAAGGCAGTCTTACATGCTTTCAAGCACCAGCCTGCAGTAGTTGTCACCAAATACAGCTTGCCGATTTTGTTGCCCACGTGAACGAGCAACATTACAATAAAAATATGTACAATTTCTGCACTATTGGTTCTGCCGTAAAAGGATCACAAGCGCAGCGGGCAAGTAGGACAGAGCTCCTATGCGGCTCACCATCATGGATGTATGTTGCATATGAGGCAGATATTTGTATGCACTTGCCACACGTGCAGTAGCTGCTAGAATACTACGGAGTAACATTATCGGTACCTAGGATGAAGCCACTGGCTGTGATGGCGGAGAAGGTAGAGGTTTCCATAGCTGTCGAACAAAGGTCCCACCACATACACTTGTTAACAAACCACAAGCGCCAAGGACTCTTAATTGCACCCTGGCTCTAATTAGTTTTTTTGACAGAGTTCAGATCCTATGCTTGTAATAGTGCAGGGGATACAGTAAACTAGGAGTATAACAAGCACAATGCAAGAAAACATTAAATAAAACAAGCCGTGACATTGGTAATTCTAAACATGGCAAAGATTATTCAATCTGTACCATTGAAAAGTTTTATAGGAGAGGACATTGGAGCATTGCATAGGAAATAAGTGTATAAAAGGAGCTTGCCTTTGGAGCATTTTTTTTTTTAACTAAGTCATCAAAATCTAAGTGTTTTGGAAATTTGTTGGTGTGCCTCGCTTTGATGGGCCTAGGATGAATCACCACTTTGGACCACAAGTGGACAAGGCTGGCACATGCTGATGATTGGACCCTCTGAGGAGAATTACCTTCACACTTGAAACCTTTTCTAAAACGTATGTCATTCAAGTAGGAGCAGGTGACGGCCCAAGTCTGAAGAGGGCTGCCAGTTTTGGAGAGCTTGTGGGGAAAAAACATTTGGAGTTTGAGAAAATGTCTGGGCGGGAGCTTGTGTTTATGGTGGCTAAAGCAGTGTAGGTGTATGTTGGTTCTGATGTTGATCAATGTATGGAGAAAAGGTCGTAGAGCAGGAACAGTGTTAACTGTGGTCCTTGGATAAAGGGGGCATGCTCTATTGGTTCTTATTTCTTTTTATCTAATGAAGTTCAAAGGATTTGCTGAAAGTATGTCATGAAGTTGCATCTTCCCCGACTGGACATGTTGCTCTGTGGTGTAGCCTATGGTTTTTGATAACTTGGATTTGGGAGCAGTGTGCTGAGAAAATATATTTCTGTACAGTACTTTGCCTAGAATCATTGTAGTGGGTGTTAACTTATTGCAGTTCTGCTCTAGGCCCACTTGGTGGGCTTTTCACGTGGGTTGGCACGACGTCACACTTTCCTGACTAGAGAGGAGGGGGGCATCCGATGTAACAGAAGCTGGATCGCTGGGTTTCTAGGCACCTGGCTTCTGCAAACTTGACTTCGAACAGATGTAATCACAATAGCGGAAGGCGAATACATGCTTCTAGTTGCTATTGTTTTCAAACTAAATAGCTATCCAACTAGTGCCACAATCGGAGACTGGTGAATGGAAGCGTAAATCTACTTAGAGAAACAGCCTCTAGACTTGTTTTCCTACCACAGCTTATACTTCGTGCTCCCAATTTGTTGAATTGTAACTGAGCAAATTTTCATTCATTGAGAGAATGTACTTAAGTTCTTCCAAGCTCAGTCGTAAACATAGGACTGTAGCCAACTACAGGGTCTATATACGTTTTACACACAATTCAACTTAAGTTCCCATTTTGTTGTGCAAGTGTCTCAAGTTTCCTACACTTAAATGATGATCAGTTTCCACTCATCTACGCACCAAACTGCACATGTAATAGATATATGTACAAACAAGGGTTGGGGGCAATGCACGGAGCAGGCGCCCTCAAACCGCCCTGATCAAAGACATTCAAATGGTGCTCGAAAGCCAAAGCGGGAGGGGGAAGTGCAGGGAGGCATGGAAAAAAGCCCTGGAACGGCGTTAGATTAGAAATGCCCTCTGACTGAGTCGGATTAGCAGGAAACCTAGAAATGCAAATGCTGTGTATGAGCTCCAAAAGTGAAGTCAACCAAAACAAGCTGGGCTTGAAGAGCAGAGAAGGGCAGAAGCGAGCTGCCGACTTTGGGCGTAGGAAACAGTGTTCGAGTCCCAAAAACAAGTCGGGTGGGGGTGGGGGCGGGGGAGAAGGGGAGTGAGCGAGTGGGAGGGAAGCGCTGGTGAAGCGTTGCGCTTCAAGAGCCTGGTGGGGGATGCGGGGGAGCCAGTGAGTGGGAGGGAGGAAAGGAGCATATGGGGATGGGGTGTGAGTGAGGCGGAGCAGAAGCCTTTGATGGTGGTGTGAGAGGCCAAGCGCGCGCTGGAGAACGTCACGCTTCAAGAGTTAACATGCATTATGAGAAATCCACATGGAATCTGCTTGGTCAGATAGTTTGTTTCAACTACATTACTCTCGTCTATTTATCCCTGCGGGATAGAATAGTCGAGACCTAAAAATGCAAAACAAATATTGTAGGATGGTAGTGATAGTTTAGACAGGTCGTACATCAAATTCTCCCAGAAGTACAAGGTTATATAGTTTCAATTTAGGGTATATAGAAATTACGGTGGCACTCAAGGTAACGGAGGCATCCCACTACCAAGGATGTCCAGTCATCAGGTGAAAATACCTGATGTTAAATGTCTTACAAAATGATTGTACCTCGGCACTCTAAGATTTAAAGTTATGCAATTTGCAATTTAGTCAATGCGTATATGCAGGATGGCCAGTGCTAAATGATTATATGACCAGTTTAAGTCCTGCATAAAGAAACGTCATAATTGTTAATACAAGAAAAGAGAAGAGAACATCATGAAATTAAGCATATGTCTTGTTCCATTTAATATCAAACATCAAGAAACTCTGGGCATTATACTCCAAGAGATCCAAAGACAGTACATGAGATGTTAGCAATGCATGTGATACATAAGATGTTAACAGTAAATGTGATGTTCGCATTGGATGCACAATTTGCTCAATCTTTAAGCACTACATAAAGACAGAAAGTGACGGCCACGTTGAGGGTCCTAATTCTAGGGCCCTCCAGGTTGTGATGGTCAGTAAACAGCCGAAGACAGCCGACACGTGTTTCGTTACTTTTTATGTAACTTTCTCAAGGTTTTGGCCTACTTAGACCTCATCAGTAGGGTATAGCTTAGGTTTTTATGGCACAGTGAGCATGGGAGCCACATCTGGGCATACCTGTCACACCAAAGGTGTTGACTACAACAAGCACACAAAAAAGGTTATGGCTATGCATTAAGACATGGGACTCATGTTGGCTGTTCAGAGAGCCATAATCTTAGCTCAGGTAATATGGGGTATTTCATAAAAGTAAGATTGGGTTCAGCAGTTGGGTTCTTCAGAATGCCCCTATGTATTTTCTATTTAAGAATCTGCGGACACTCCTTTTGAGATCTATAAATAAGTCCTAAAATGCAACAAAACATTTGCATGAGAGGGTTTGTATTTGAACATGCTCTGTTATGTTATGTTATTTTGTGACTTTTATAGCGCACGGCTACTCAATGAGTGTCCCGGCGCTTTATTGACATCCTAAAAGCAAACATAACACATGAAGAATAAAGAGGGAAGCACAAAAAAACAAATTTTATTTGTTTTGTACAATCTAAGAGGCAAACAGCCAGGTTTTGAGGGCCTTTCTAAAAGATAGCAAATTAGAGTTGCTTCGTAACAGAAAAGGCAGAGAGTTCCAGAGCTGAGGAGCCCGAAGCATAAAGGAACGGCCTCCCAGTCGAGCCTTCCTCACACGGGGCACAACGGCAAGAAGCTGTGATCCTGATCTCAAAGATCGCGACGGGCAATATTGCTTAAGCCTCCTCTGCAGGTATTTAGCCCCAGTTGAGTAAAAGGCCTTGTGAGCAAGAGTCAAAGTTTTAAAAACTATCCGCTGTCGGATAGGCAGCCAATGAAGTGCCTGTAACAGGCCAGAAACATGCGCTCGCCTGTGCAAGCCAAAAATGGCACGAGCCGCCGCATTTTGGACCACCTGCATCCGCTGCAGGAGGTATTCGGGCAGGCCAAGATATAAGATGTTAGCATAGTCCAATCTTGAACCGATCAAGGCCTGCACCGCAATCCTCCTGTGATCTTCTGAGAGCAGCGGAAAGAACTTCCGCAACATGCGGAGAAGTCCAAAACACGAGCCTGTAAGAGTGAGGATCTGAGATCTGAGGGTCAGACCGTTGTCAATTTTGACCCCCAGATTCTTTGCCACCTGCGACGACTGGCTCGGTGGAGACATGTCCGTCGGCCACCACATCTGCCAGTCCGGGTCGGATTGGCAACCGAAGAAGAGTACCTCCGATTTATCTGAGTTGCACTTGAGGCTGTTCAGTTGGAGCCATTTAAAAAACAGCCCCAAGGCACTCACAGATACTCTCTCCGTCAAAATCCTCCCCTTTTCGGCAGGTGAAGAGCAGCTGGGTGTCATCCGCGTAGGATACGATCTGGGCTCCATAGGACTCCGCCAGGGCCGCCAATGGGGTCAAGAAGATGTTAAACAAAGTCGGGCTCAATACCGAGTCCTGCGGGACTCCGACTCCCAATGGCGGCATCTCGGCGGAAGCCGAGGAAACCCAGACCGACTGTCGGCGACCAGCTAGAAAAGATGTAAACCATCTCAACACCGTCCCCCTCAGACCGATCTCATGAAGTCTTAAGAGGAGACCCCCATGGGGGACGGTGTCGAAGGCCGCCGACAGATCGAGCATGATCAACATCGCTCTACCACCCAGATCTAGCGTCTCCTTGATGGCCTCAGAAACCTCCAACAGCGCCGTCTCCGTACTCAGGTTAGGGCGAAAGCCCGACTGAGTAGGGTGAAGCAGGTCGTTGGTTTCCAGAAAATTGGAAAGCACGCTGTGAACATACTTCTCCAGGGTCTTGGCTAAGGCCGGAAGAAGAGAAATCAGCCTATAATTGGCCAAGACCTCAGGAGCCAGACCGGGCTTTTTAATCAAAGGAACAACCATAGCCCGCTTCCACGCCACAGGAACCTCGCCTAGGCTAAGGGAGCGATTCAGGAGAGGGTTAACCAACGGGTTAACTACCTCCGCCATCCTCGCCAAAAATTTGGCTCTTACCTGGAGATGAGCCATTTAGTCCTTATGGCCTTTAGCAGTCCCTTTAAAATGTGTTTGATAATGATCAAAGATGCTGTTATCTAATTTTTGTTACGGTCATTAAAATATATAGGGAATGGGGCAGGGAAATATATCCGGGGACCTACGTGTTCAATTTTTTTCCTTAGCCATATCTTTTCGCTATAATATTTATAAGTATGTTCCAAATTGTGGAATAAAAGTACTTTGTCATGAGTATTGTGAGTACCCATTTGTGAGCGGTCCAACATCAGTTACTCACTTCCATGTGGGTATTAATCACTTCCACTCTAAAGGCCTCCGATAATGCATACATCTAGTGTTCCTTCAGTAATCACACGTATTTTCATGCCTTGGAATGAATTCTCTCCCTTTACTCCCAAACGTTCCTTTTAGGGCTGGATCATGCTTTAGTCAATTCTTAATAAGTTAGACTCCCAAGTTTTGCCCATTGTGTCCAGTTGTGTTTTATTTAATGCTAGTCACAGCATACTGAAAGGTTTTGAAGTTCAATCAACATATTTAATATGCCCTTGTAATGGGTAAATATAAATTTGCTTAAAAACACGACAAATCTGTCTAAAACTATGAGTAAATATACATATACATTTGTTATGTCGTATTCCAGACCTCGCCTCTAATTTTGAAGTAAATATTTAAGTGACCCCTTGTTTTACAAGGAGATTTGCGGAGTGTGGCTTTTAAAATCCGCCAGTAGCTAGGAGAAAACCTAATGATTTTACCTTTAAACTCATTGGTTGGCTGTGCAAAGGGCATAGTCCTAGTCGGAGTTAATATGTATATAATGTTTAATAAAATAAAAAAAGCTAGGAGGATCAGATGATGGATTTTCTGCAGTAGACTGATGCATTTTGAGGTTCTCTGAATTAACATTTGCATGTGTTGTTCTTGAGTATAGGTGCGTTTTCTGCAGTGTGAATCTTCTAGGTTTGAATGCTGTACATTGTCACCAGTCAATCTTTCCTATTTTATTCTTATTCTTTTTGGGTGTCGACCAAAGGAGGAGCCATGCCAACCCCCTGCAAAGTTGAACATAAGTCCACAGTACGTGGTTGCCATCTTTAGATTCAAGTTGGAATCCATTGGACGTTTATACTCGGTCACAAAGAGTCACCACTAGGAATGTTTGGTGCCCCTTCTTTTCCTTGTCACAACAGCAAGTTATGTTGCTTTGTTTGCATTCTCACGGGATAACCCCTAGCATTTGTGTATTATTTGACACTGCCTTTCATGCAAGGAGGGTTCTTTCATTGAGTGCTATGCGAGTCTCCTTTTCTAAGATTCAAAGCCAATAAGATTGTTGGCCACCTCACAGCTTGACCTTCCTCCGGCTTTTTCTGAGACTTTTGATCACAAGGTTGTTTTAATCATTGCGCATTGTCATAACCAAAAGCAGGCTTCTTTCCTCCACTCATTTTTGACTGATTCTCACCCCCTTAGCTTATCCCATCAGTCTAGCTGACTGGTATGAAGATCAGGCCTCTCAGAATGCTGATGTGTCCTGTATTTCTTAGGTGGGCCAGGGTCCCACGGATTCAGTCTTTTAACAATAGGCGCAATATTCAGCATGGAGAGAGGGAAAGAGGTCAGCTTGTGTAAATAACTCTTGAAAACTCAATTCTGCCCTAAAAGTTGTGTGTCCGTAACACTGGACGCATCCAGCCTAAAAGGCAGCTTGCACACCAAACCACCACTAACCCCCTATTGTGAAGAAGTATGTTGTGAAACTGTACCATGTGATTTATTGGACTGTTTGTTCTACTGTCGCTCCATCAGAAAACAGACTCCTGGTACCCCCAGTCAGTCCACCTACATTTGTTTGTTATCTAGTCTATTTGCCTTCCAAGATATATATAGCACTATTGTCCTTTTGTACAACATTTCTGCTAGAAATGCCTTGCTGATCATACAAATAAATACGTAAAATACATAATGCCATCTCAAAGGAATGGCTGAGGGGCAAAAAGATGAAAGGAGGAGGGACCATGAGATAGCTAAGGCAAGAAAAAAGTAAATGGTGTGAGGATGGATCCCTTGTTGATAAAGTGATGGTCCCCAAAACACTGGTATCAAACTGGACAGGGCGAGAGTGAAGTACAGATAGTGCACCTTAGGCTTTAGATTGTAAAAGAAGCAGAATATGGAGACTGATGCAGGTGGAAATTATTTGACAAAGTGAGCAACTGTAGACTGACAAAGCTTTAGAGATTCATAGATTGTGGATGTGTTAGAGCTACCCGGAGAGAGTCCAGGACACAGGAGGCCACTCTGTACCAGAACTTACGTGTTGCCTCTCCTGAAGTAATATGCTTTCCTGCAGGCCTGTTGCCCTATAAGACATGGCTCCAGTGGGAATCCACTTGGACAAAATGCGGACCTCCTTAACATCTGAATTCTCAAAATCTCTCCTTAAGAGGACATCTTGGTCATTCGGTCCATGGAGCATCACCGAATGCTGAGTCAAAAGGAACAGTCTGGGCACAGCACCTGCCGCCCATTTCTACTGCTCTTCACAGTGCATTTGATTACAAAAGTGCAAGAATCTAGAACTGAGATGGGTACAGAACTATTGCCACTGACCGTGCTAGTTTGTTTGATAGTTAAGTGCTTTCATCCACACAGAACGTTCCGGAGAAGTCTTTTTTGGGCCTTTAATTATCTGTATAATTACAAGACAGCTGGAGTCTGCTGAATCTTATTATTGTGACAGCTGAGGGAAAATCTATATTATTAGAATCTTCTTCCAGCCATATGTTTTTCTCCCTCTTTGTAAGCCATTAGGGCAAGAGTTGAGGTGAGAGCGGGGCAAAGTGATCAAACCACTGGGTACGTAAAGGGAGGAAATGATTTTGAAATAGCTTTGATCAATTTTTTATCATTGCAAGAAACAGATTCGTACATTACTGCTGAGCTCAGTGCAGACGGATATAACTTTTTTATTTTTGTGTGGAGTTGTGCTAAAGTAGCAACTCTTTTGAGGGACGATCACCTTAGCAGGTGCAGAGTTGAACAAGCAAGGCCTTGAAAGCCATTTGGATCCTGTTTTTATTATCATCACCAAGGTATATTCTGGTAAAATAACTCCGCAAATTCACGTTACTGTTATTATTCAGATTTGAATTTAATCTGCACGTTGGCATCCCATCAAAGTTGTATCTGCTTTCAGTATCTCTATATCCATGTCTGTTTTTAGTCATTCTCATCGGACTGCAACTGGCCATATCAAAAAATGATTCCATGTCCAGTCTTGGATCTTGATTTTATACGTAGAACTCATGTTTACCAATATTTGTTTCATTTTCATGGAGTTCGTGCAAGGATAGATTCTAGGTTTGCCCATCACATGCGCTCCTTGTCCGTGGAGCGTAACCATGTTCATTCTGAAAATACCTTGCTAGATTCATCAGGGTCTTTGCATGGTTTTCCTGTTGATATAACCATGCTATCCTGCTGTATGCATTGGTGTGTGTGGAGGCTTCTGCGGTGTAGGCAGCCCGCGCAGGGCCTGGTCTGCTTAGCAGGGAGACTGGTATTAGCTTGATCTTATATCATCCTCCAGTCTGATCGTGCCTTAGAAAGCAGCCGCCTAAAATGATGTAAGGAGTAGGATTGACCAACTATAGGAGAGGCGAGAGAGAGAGAGAGACCAGAATGTTGACGTGACAGCTCTCAAGGCCCAGACAATTGGACCCTCAAAGGTAATGCGGTACTCACCCGTAAGCACTGGCCAATTTGACACCATCAAAAAGGCCTTCGGCAGCAAAAATGCTTTGGTGTGTAAGAACTAGCCAACACAACAATACAGTTAGGTAAGTTGGTTAAAATAAACAACCATGTACCAAAGAAGAAAATCTGCTTACAAGCTTAATGTGAGACAGACCTAAAATTATCCTTTTGCATGCTTTTTAAAACTCTCCCTCGAAATTTCAATGTTTGCTTAGTGCATCAGATGATAATGAGTAAGTAAATAGGTATGTACCATAAGTACATATCTCGTTTTAACAAGTACATTGTCTCTACAAGCAAGCTCTCCTTTTGAATTCGGGACCCCCTAAACGTAGTCCGCCTTAAAGTCCTATTCTGCCAATATGCAACAGAAATACTCTTGCACATGTGCATCAGATCCTGAATAACTTTTGTAGGTCCCTTTTGTTCAGCCTTGCTTGAGGGGAATACATGTCTTGCTGCTTAAAGCAAGAAATTAGGAACATGGATTTATTTTCTTATACATCTCGTTTTTCGTGGGATATTGATTGTTTATATATCGCTTATGTTTTCTTTTTTACACCATGTCGTTTTTTTCTGCTGCAAAGAGACCTGCAAGGGGACACACTTTATAAATTGAAATCTCCAATTCTGGCCTGGGTAAGCAGTGACGCTTGAGAATCCAGTCAGTGGCTCATTGCTG
This sequence comes from Lissotriton helveticus, assembly GCF_964261635.1. Lineage (NCBI taxonomy): Eukaryota > Metazoa > Chordata > Amphibia > Caudata > Salamandridae > Lissotriton > Lissotriton helveticus. Next base: position 1,149,609,925 of record NC_136069.1, read on the forward strand.
CCCAGTGACGTAATGTATTGCTTGCACTAGACAAAGGCAGTGTTAAAGGACGATGGTCACATATGAAGGGAAGAATTTCACTTATATGAGAAGGTCTTACGTTCTTGAGCAGCGCAATGGCTTTACAGGTTAAAGGTTACTATTTTGTACTGTGAAAACCACCAGACAGCTTACCACTTAACCAAGGTCGAATACTACCGCATGCCTAGATGTAGGTATTTACCTATAAATAAATACAAGAAGCCCTGGAGAAAATTCTATCGCTGTGCTTGTTTTCTGATAACAGCAAAAAAACAAAAGATTTTATCTAATACAAATGTGTTTTTTCCACTGGGCCTGTGTGTACATTCCAACCTTGTATTTATTCTCCCTGCACTTCACTGTGGCCCCTTTCTGGGCTTGGCATAGAGAAGGGTCTTATGTAGGCTTTGACCACGTGCCTCCTGGTCTCTTTGGGGTCTGTCTCTGAGCTCTTCCTGAGTGCTTCCTGTAACTTCTGTTTACCCATGGATTTCTGGCTGCATCTCTGCTGTGCTCGAGTACTGTGCCCTATAGTACCGTTTTTTTGGACATCCCTGGATGGCCTCTTTACCCTTGTCCAGGTTGTGAGGCCTAGTTGATTGTTTAACCGAAGTTCGGTCTGATCCCATGAAAGATTTCAACTGTTTCCTCCTGGAGTGACTCATGAAGTACTGCCTTCCTTTTGGTCACTTGAGAAGTAGCAAACACAACAAACTGAAACTTTTCAACCACTCACCCCCAGTCAAGAGATGTGGGTTTGATCCATTGTTCTTTTGCTCACTACGCCACCCCAGTTTGGACCCAGCCAAATGAAAATCCGCCTTGACCCTGCTCCTCCTAGGAACAGTCCAGCCCTAACTGCCTAGCAAGGTACCCCTTGGATTGGAAACAGGCATCCTGGGACCGGTTTCAGGGTTTCACCCCCTCATCAGCTAGGCTAGCTTGAATCCAGTGGTACAGCGAGCAAGGAACCCACATGCTTGCTGTGTCACTGGATTCAAGATAGCCTGGCCGATGAGTGATGATACCCCGAAACTGGTCCAGGGTGGGTCCAGAATGGGGTGGCATGCTGAGAAAAGAAAAATGGATTTAACCCAGATCCCTTCACTAGAGGCGAGTGTTTGAAACGTTTCAGCACTCCGTCGATCATCTTGGTGTGTAGGATCTGTTTTCATGGTTACCCCACTTTTTGCTGGTGTCAGTATACTTTTTTGACTAGTCTGGCTAGGATCCTGCTAATCGGGACCCCAGGCAGACTGTGTAAGCTGGTGCTAGCACCATTTACAACAGATATAAGTTTCCTTATATCTGAGGTCACTACCCCTAAAACCTATGTCACCCCTAAGGCAGTCCTTTCAATCCTGAAGGCAGGGGCCTGGGTAATAAGTCTGAGGGTACACTGCATGAGTAGGACATCCCCTACAAACCCTGGAGTCTATTCTCCAGGCCTTGTAAGTGTGGTCAGCCATTTTGATACATATTGTGGCCGTGTGTCATTATGCGATGGCTAACTATATATTGGCTGTGCCGAACCTGGGCATTTTTAGTATCAAAACCTGCTGGAATCAAACCAGACACCTTTACCGGTGTTGGGGTATGATTCCATGCACTGGGGGGCTCCTCCGGTAAGCCCCCAGTACTCCTGGTAACAGCCTTCCACGGTCTGCCAGCAAAGTAGTGTTGCTGCCGACCCCAGACATGATTCTGCCCTCTTGCTGCTCATCTAAGCTTGAGCAGGGGAAGGTAGAACAATGGGTTTCCTGTCACAGGAAGGTGTGACCATCACCCAGGCAGGACTTAAGTGTATTGGGCTGGGGGGGCGCTTACCAGTGCCTCCAGACTGATTTGAAGGGTACTTTTGGTGCCCTCCTTGCATACTCTAGTTAAAACCAGTTCTGGGAGTCCTTGGCTCCCGCCTGGCGCGACACTGGACAAAGGACATGAGTATCCTCCCCTCTCACCAGCCCCTCTGGGCGGGACCCCTGAGTCACCCTAACCCCTTTCTTAGGGTATGAAAGGACTTACCTGTGGATGGGTTCTCAGATTCGTTGTGGGACAAGACTCAAGCCTGAAACCATGTCACTCTTCGACCGTCTCGACACTTGGACTTCTCCTGGAACTGAGACTGCATCATGGAAGACTCCTGCTGCTCCTGGTCTCGCTTTTCTGCAGGTTTTCTTCTGTGTCTGTACTTCATGCAGGATCTTCAACAGACCTGTGGGCATCAAGGACACCTGAAGTAATTTCCCTTGGAGTGAAGGAGTCACTTCCCTGCATCTGCAGGCCCTGTAACAAAGCTGACCGGTCTGCTGCTCATGACGTGCCATGGACTTCAAAAGGCCCAGCAACACAGGTGGTGGTTCTGCAACTCCCTCAAGGCCTGACCTGTCCTCTCTGTAATTTTGAGGCCAGTATCCCTCGCCAGAACCACTGGAAATGAACCCCTGTGCACTGCATCGACTTGCCGTTGCCAAGGCTTGTTCGCTCTGCACTCCAGAAATCTTCAAGCTACAAGAAGCTCCAAACTCCAGCATCTCTTCCTGCCAAGATCTTTGACCTCACCACATCTTTTGCACTGTGGACCTTCATTTTTGGTGAGCTGCTCGAGGTCCTCTTGCGACTACTGTGCCTTCGGCCTGTGGGTCCTGTCAAGGGCTTTTTCTTTCTAAAGTGGGCTCCCCTGCTTGCTCTGGGCCTGCTCCGACTCTCCTGCACTTAATGAGTCCCTTGGACCTTGCTGATCCCAACGTTGCTAATTCATAATTATCCACGTCTGTGGCTGCTACCAAGGCTTGTTCCTTCTCCCACCACACACCGCCCCCCTGGTTCTTGACTTCTGACTTGGGACAGCTCGTGATCAGCTCCTCATCTTCCACAGCATTGCCTGGTCCTCACAGCTGCAGCATAAGGTCACTGGCATCACTCCTGCATCTTCCGTCATCAGTGGTCATTGCTTTTCCGTGCCTCCTGGTCACTTCAGAGTGGCAAAGAGACTGTCCCCTCTGCTTGCAAGTTGTTCTCTTCAAGGATCCACCCTTCGATTCTACCGGACTCTTGTACAGTCTTTCCAGTGGCATCATTTCTGAATCCCTCTATTGTTGTCTACAGCCGTTTCCGACGTTACTTGGCACCTTTGCACCCGGGTTCCCTTGTGTAGGTATCCTGGTTCCTGGGGTATCCACGGTTGGGATGACTCTCCAACCTTCTGCCTTCCACAGGGTTCTTCAGGGTCCATTGGGAAGGGTCCTCCTTCAAAACTGCAAACGCGACTTTCCCGTTGACTTCTATGGAGTACGCAGCAGTGTTTCTACTCTGCACACAGCCTCAGTGGGGTTCCTGGGTACTTACATTTGGTGGTTCCTTGTGTCCCCAGCTCTTCTGGTTCAAGTCCCGACTTCGTTGCAATTCGCATTTCACTTACTTAGTATATGGTTTGGTCTCCCCCGGAGACCACTGTGTATTGTGCTTACTTACCTGTTTACAATTGAAGTATTGTGTGTATGTGTGTTGATATCTCCGGGTAGGAGATACCAATGTGTTAGTGATTGTTGTATAATAATAAGACCTATTTTTATAAATACACTCTATTGTTCTTTTTCATTTAATCTACACTATATGATTAGATCTGGTAAAACAAGCTGTTTTACACTCCTTCTAGACTAAGCCTGAAGGCTGCTTTCTACAACTACCACTTGGAAAGCTTTCTATGATTGTCTAAGACCACTAAAATCATTATAATGGTTGTGTGGATTAACCCTTTAACCACGGTGGAAATTCCGCCGTAATGCGGGCGAAATAAAAGGTGGGCGTGGTTCGGACGGCCCCCAGCCGTCCTCCGCATACGCCCACCAGAACGTCGGACAGCCCCCGGCCGGCCGACGCATCCAAGGGGTTAATGCAAGGTGCTCCACTTAAATAAGTGTGTACCATATACTAAGCCAGCCTCTTACAGTGTGCTTGCACACTTAGAAGTGCCATCTATCCCCCTTTATGTGCCCCGCCTTCTCTGAGGTGCAGACCTCTAGCCCTGGAAGCTGCAAGTGTCAAAAGACGCCCTCAAAGATTGTAATAGCCTGCTATGGACAGGTACTTGAGTATTTTAGCTTGCGAGATATTCAGTGGTATTCAGTCTGCACCACTTAGAAAGGCTTAGCTCAGTTGAAGAAGTTTAATGAAAGTGGAACGTCATGATGTCAGAAGATTACCTCTTTGAGAATTGAACTCTACTATTAAAATGAAAAGATGTTTACCTCAATAGAAATTGGCTGATGGAAAAAAATTAAAAATGCAAGTACAGAATCATCCATAATACTAAGGCTGTCACGGAAGCAGACTTCTGTGATTAGTTCTGGCCTGCGTTGACTGGTGCTTCCACAGTCTGTGTTGCTTCATGCCTCATTGCAATCTGTTTAGGTTTTATTAATTTCTTCCATTACCCAGCACCCCCTTCTCCTTTCTGTCTCTGTCACCCCCACTGCCCTATGTTTATCCAGAGTCTTCTCACCCTATCTCGTATCCAGGATTTTAAGTGGGTTGAAAAAACTGGGTGGAATTGAAGAGCCCGATAGGAGCCAGTCTCAGCACCTGTTTTGTAGGCAGGACCTGGCCCGCTTAAAGCCCTGCTTGTACCTTTGCTTGGAGTACGGACAGGGCCGGTTTTAGCGCTGGTGGTGCCCGGTGCGACAATCCTTTTTGGCGCCCCTAGCCCCATGATCTATCTACTCCTCCGATTCTCTCACTGCAACGGGGCGCAGTGCCCCTTCTCTCTCCAATCATAAGTTACTGTTAAACACAGCACACCTCCTAAGGTCAGTGCCCCCCTCAAAGGCCAGCGCCCTGTGCGGCCGCACCGGTTGCACTGCCCTAAAGCCGGAAATGGTGGTGGCAGAAAGCGCACCCTTCCCGCGCGCTGCTGCTTTGGACCAGCCCACCTTGGGGGCCTCGCTGCTGTTGCTGACCAGAACCCACTGGGGGTGTCAGCCTGAGGAGAGACGTACAGCTGCTTACAGTAAACAAAGGCTGCACACACCTCCTCCCCCTGCCTGATAACTGTGACTGCCAGTGAGATCTCGCGGGAGCGGGGGGAGGCGGCAGCAGTGATGCGCGTCGGTGAGTCAGCTGTGTGCTCACCTCGCAGTCCAGATCTCAGTGAAATGTAATGTCACAGTGAGGGAGCAGCCTTCCTCGTCTCGAGCACCTGCCATGCTTATTTACACATTCCGTCTTACGGAGCAGCGCGTGCCATATTCGGCATGAACGTCAAACACCACCGTAGCCATGCGTAAAATGTTTTCCAAATTAATGGGCAATTAAAATCGAGCCTTATTTTCACAGAATGTTTCCAGGTTAGACTAATTATTTTTTTTGCCATCTGCAGTTAGCCATTTGTAGTGTGCATTTGTTTTTTTATTTTTTTGGGAAACCTACATTTCTGGCTATCCAAAAAAAAACACAAGGTTGAAGGGAAATGGGCTTGAAATGTCACCTGAACTGTGAGATGACGGCATTAGCTTCACGACCCATCACATTTCTTAAATATTCAACAGAACAAAGCAGTTTTCCTTCCACAAGGCTGGACTTCTGTTGTTGGAGGAAAGCCATACTAGTTATATACTAGTGTTTACATCGCCACGTTTTGTGAAATACACCCACACTAACTCTCCAGTTGAGATCGACGTTCCCACGATGTAATCATTGTTTTTGTCCTGTTCCTCATGTGCTTCTGCTCTTTACATAGAGAAGGAGGCTGAGGAAATCTTAATATGAGCGGAAAGTACATTCCACAGGGAACATGGGTGCTGGAGGCAAGCACTGCAATGGAGGACATGGCTAGGGAAAGGCATATTGGGTAGTGGGAGCATAATTTTGTATGGGGTCATCGTTTCAGAACAATATTGTGATGGGTTCTGGGACTGCAGGTACGGCTGTTGTTTTGCTTTACATTCTTTTTTTTTTTGTCCCATGGGGTGGACCTTCTTGCTGAGCAGGCAGGTGAGGCAGCGTTTTGCATCCCACCTGCCTGAATCTTCCCCCGTCCCTTCCCTCCCACTTACCCCAAGGTCTGTATCTTTCTCTTTACCAACTCTTACCTTCTCCTCCCAGGGCCTTCACCGCAGGTATCCAGGTGAAATGCCTTTAGATTGAAGTCTTTTTTTGTGTCTTCTCTATTTGGGCATTTAAGTATCAGGAAAAGGCCTGTACCAGAGCGCCTGCCTATTTCTCCTATACTTACATAACCCAGCCTCACTTGCTCCTTGGTTGACTCCTATATCACAGTGAGTCCGATTGATGCACATCGCAGGCTGTTTCTAAGTTAATGTCAGCCCTTAAAATTTTTAAGTACCTGAATGTTTAACTTGGTCTACTCTCGCATTCTGCAACAACCTCATGCTTCTGCACAGTGACGATTTATGCACCTTGCATTTACCAGTTCATTCACACAACATGCACCTCACCCAACATGTCTCGCATAGGCCAAATTTCCCAACATATTTTTGACCCATGTACTCCGAAGGGAGACCACAAACCTGATGCAGATCATATCAGGGCAATGAAATGCCCCGAAACCAGAAGAAAATCATGGCTGGGTTCAACGGTATGGTACTTAAGAAAATATTAATTTGTCCATGGGATAGTTGCTTCATTAGTCTACTTGTCGAGTAAAAAAAAAATCACTTGTCCATTTGTTGCAACGTAATGTGGTGCCACATTATGGCAGCAAACTCATTATTAAGCACTCTGATAATTGCCTCTCTGGTTGTGCCAGGGCTCATACTCTAGAAGGGGTTGAATACTACCAATTCCCATATTTTGCCACCTTTCCACAAATGTACATATTGGGGTTCGGAGGTAGTGGTCAGCAATAGTTCCAGGCTTGGAATGCCGTTTTGAGTCTGTGCAAACCTACTAACTTGCATGTTTTCGGGGTTCTCTCCTCTAATCTTTTCCAATACTCAAAGGTTGACAATTTGTTCCTGACAAGGGCAGAAGTAAAACTTCGTCCAGGGTTGGAGAAAAAAAGTGGTTGGAGGGAAAATTAACTTGTAAACACTCAACAGGTTTTCACATGAGCAGATCTACACATGCATATTTGCTCGTGCTAAAATGTAGTTCACACATTTTCTAGGGGTATGATTTCCTGGCCTACTTCAGTAAATTCTTGGGAATTCATGAAAGACGTAAATCTGCCTTAATGCAAAGGCATATACTATGGGTGCACTTCTGTGAATTTCTTTAAGAATCTGGCCCCTAAATAGGGCAGCTTTTAGCCAAAAACCTTATTGCTTCATTGTGAGCAACCACATTTTGCTGTTTCACAAGGAGCATACTGGCACACAAAGTAGTTTTGTTCAGTGCCCCGAACTCCTGTTGCACTGTGTGCATTTTGTGACCAAAAAATATTTTTGCCAATCTTAGTTATAATGGTGCGTTCCAGCAGCTCCTACAACAAAGTTTTACAAATACATGTCAAAACAAGATATCCATTGACACATTTAAAAGGCTTGGCCAATGCTTGTTTATTTTCATGTTACCCTAAATCTTGTTACACTGGTAATCCACTTGTGACTTTTTTGGGGAAATTATAGCATGCATCAACACATTTGATGAAATGATGCTTCAAAGAATCTAAAATGTACGCATTGTCAAAACCAAAGGCTGACCACCAATGTCAGGCTTTTCCAGTGCTGGTTTTCATAATCTTGTTACACTGGTAATCCACTATGACATTTCTGGGAAATTATAGCATGCATCAACACTTTTTAATAAATGATGCTTCAAAGAACAAATGTTTTTTCCTAGTTGCATTTTTTTGTGAACTTTTTATTTTGAAAGCAAAAACCATCGATCTTTCTTTCTAGTTTCTGCAAATATTTGCATCTAATGAGAACATTGTGGGAGCGTTATGTGTAGCTTTTATATTGGTAAACCTGGCAAACGTGTGTGCACATTTTTATACTGTAACCACTGTCAGTAGTGCAGTCCAACCTTACATTTCCTTAGAGCGCTCACCCTAATAATAAAGACTTTGCATTAGTGTACCATTAACGAAACTTCGAACAGCATTAACATTTGGACACAAATATTACCTTAACTGCATACAATGCCCTTCCCTGATCCAAATGTGGGCAAGTAAACTGCCAGCCAAAAGTGTTGTTCTGCCAGTGGTTGGGCGTACTTGTCCCAAGGACAAAATGAACATGAATACTTGTTGTCCTTGTCCCCAAACAGTATGTCTTGGGCTATAGGGATACAACACTCTTGTGGATTTAAAAGCACTTTACAAATAATGCAGTCAGACCTCCAGAAAGTGCTTTCGGCCTCACAATGGATAAGTAAGCCCTGCGCATTAAAATTAATTGGACGACTGAAACGAAAGTTGAAAGGACAAAGGACAAGGCGATTAAAGATGTATTTATTGGTGCATTTACACAAAGAGGATGCATGAGAATAGGGTCTTGTTTGTAATCATGAAATGCACTGCTTGTTAGGGTTCCTGGCGAAGACTTCGATCGAAAGCACTTTAGTGGTGAATAGTCTGGAACAACAGAGTTTGCAATAACAAGGAGGTTGTGTGACCAGTTGGGTGTGGTTATCATAATAAATTTAAGTTTCGTGTGGGTATACCGCATTCTTAGTAAACACTGGGCACCAAAATTCCAGTAAGCGCTACCTGCATATCTCTCATGGTATTCTTTGCTTCATTTGTCATTCTACTTGCATGGATCTAATTGCATGGATCTTTCCATGTCCATGCAACTGCTGGGGTACGGTACTAGTGCACTTATGCACCTCTACAAATAATAATCCTTTCCATAGTTTTTTAAAGCTTTGTTAAATTGAGTTTTGCAACATGAAAACCGTGAACAAATGCAGCCCCTAAGCAGACGGCGTACTTGTCAGGCAATCATAGAAAGGATCAACTGTGGTTACAGATTGGATAGTGTTCTCCGGTCTTTGTGCCTCTCTCCACCATCCCTGGCTTCATACGAAAATGTACGTATTTCCAAGCTGAGCCATACCCATGACATGGCAATAGGCATCCCGGGTCATGATTGCCTATGGCCCCTCGTCATCTACTCCTTCCCACGGAGGACATCTTTTGGAAAAGTTTGGGCAATCCCTCGCCTTATATACCTGCTCTACTGAAGGCATACACCAATCCTTATTGGCTTCCCATGTTTCCACTATCGGGGAATCTCTGGCCCCTATCCTTGTATAATATCATGCCTTGCTACCTTTAGTGCACCATTGAAAAAGAGGAGTGAGCATCTATCTTAAGTTGGCTCCTTCCAAATTCCCAGCATGACCCCCTGGGGGGGAGGGTAAGCTCAAGGGATTCACCAAGTGCCTGAGAAAGTCTGTGCTGCACCATCGTCCATAATTGCTGAAGCCTTTTGCATTCACACAGTGTGCAGGAGCGTATATCTGATTGTAGCTTCTCAGGCAGGCGCCATTGGTGCTTCTACCCATTGCATAGATCCTAGTTGTGATATATTGATCTCTGTGGAGGAGTTTCAGTTGTATCAATCAAAATCTGGTTATGATGGCCACCCCTCTGGACATCTGTATGCTGTATTCTAGTCTGTCTTCCAGTCTACCTAGGTCTCTGTCCCATCTCTCATTCTCAGTGCAGTCAACGGGGGTAGGCTGTTGGTTAGCAGTGTGTTGTATGTCAGGTATGTAGCAAGGCGATTCAAAGAGGCCCTTAGTATCCTGGACTCGCGTCCACTGCCTCTTGGGCCTGGCCAATGCAGCCCCATAGATTGTGCCTCATTTGTAAGTAACGCAAATATTGACTTCCAGTCAGTTGATCTTGTTACTGGAGGTCTGTGAATGGCTGCATTCTGCATTCACTCCTTATGTCCCCCAGCTTGGAAATGCTTAACATGTCCTATTTCTTGTAGCCCTTGACCTTAGGTAGTGCTCCGAGGGCACCCATAATAGCTTGGTGTAGTGTCTGGGTCATACTACTATTATCTGCCATCAACGAGCACGTGCTTTGTTCAGCAAATGATCAGTCGTTGGGCACGATCAATTGGGTCACTCAGTGGTAGAGGTGCAGGTTTAGTAACATTATACCCCCATCAAAGGGTTTTCTGGTTGATGTAGACAGCGCTATCTGTGGCGACCCCATCACAGAACAACCTAGTTTTGGCCTCCACTAATCGAAAAAATACTCTGTGAAGTCAAAAAGCAAGTTTTGCCAGGTATTGAGAAACTCTAGCAAAAACACCATTTAACCCCTTCCACGCTGCGTGAATTTTCACGCTGTGCGGGGGTTTTATTAAGTGGGCGCCCCCTGGCCGTCTTTAGCACACGCCCACCGAGACTTCGGACGGTCGGTGGCTGTCTGAAGCACACAAGGGGTTAATAAAGCTCCGCCCGGCCCAGGAGCGACAATGGCAGCCGGCACCAATGACTAACAACCCCTCTATGCTCCTCCACCAGCCTGCCCATGCTTTGTTAGAAAAAGTAGTAATAAGTCTGGTCTGTGGTCCGTAATCTCCTCCGATAGGTGAAACCCCTTTCGCCCCAGGGAACCTGGCAGTGCAATCCCGCCATATGCTGCCAGTGTGCCAGAGGATAGGCAGCAGGCATTTCCCAAGAGATATGGACACCAGAGAAGTTGCCGAAGATCTTTTTGAGAGTTCTTGTGATGGATCTCTCTGAATGTGCCCAACACAACAGAATTTTCAGATTCATATAGTGGGATGATGTCCTCGCACTTATGATCTTTTAGGTGACTCCCTATCAAGGCATTGTGGCGAAATCAATAAACTTCCGGCTCTAGGGTCTCTGCAAACAGTAGTGGGGAGAGGGTGCAACCCTCTGGGGCACCCCTGCACAGTACAGATTGCTTTGACAGCTGAAAATGGGCAGATAGCACATGACTGTCATTAAGAATAAAAAAGTGCTATGTAAGGAATTAAGTACCGGTGCCCATAGTTTGAAAAATACTGCACAAATTAAGCACTGGCTGTTTGTTTAGAGTGTAAGTGTTAACTAGTAACTGTGTAATATGTGCCTGTATTGCCATCTAGGGATATTAGTAGGCACTCTGTGTGACTTGGCTACACAGGTCGCAAATGCTTCTATCCGCGTATCCAGCTGCAGTGTCTTCAGGAGACTTGGGTGACTTAAACTCCAGTGAGATTTGCATGACAAGGAATGGGCTAGAGCCCTTGAATACGCATGCACAATCTCACTTAATGGCCGTTTCAAATTAATTCAGTTTTTATTCTGCACTGAGCAGCTCTCCAGCACGAATTAACAAAAATTTCCATGGGGCTTCTTCCACCTGCCGCGCTGTCATTGGACCCCGGTGGACTTCTATTACATGATATGGGATTGCCCATCCTTGACAGTGGATTGGCCAATTATACTGGTCTATTTCTCCAACCCACATGGGAACACGTTACTAATTATATGGTTTTTTTTTATTACATGATTTTAAAATTAATTTTGGTACTCTTTAGAAAGAATTAGAGTATTTGAGCGTGGTCCAATTACTAATCTTTTTTTGCCCGAGAACTGCAGATATGAGTTAATGTTTAGACATTTTTTTTTTGAGGGGGGGGGGAGATAATGTGCTAATATATAAAATGTGTTTAATACAACTATGCCTATTATATATCCGATTTTAGATGCAAAGGAAATTAAAAATATGCTTTCTAAAATGTTTTTCTTTGTAGTACATTGACATTATAGAATAGGTTTAACAAAAACATGTAAAGAAATTAAAGTGCAGTGTGCACCGTTTGCAATGTTTATTTTGACACTCTAGAGAGGATTCATCGGTGGCTGGTTGAAAGCTGGGCATGCAATGGCGAGCGCGTCAGGTGGTCTAATTAATGCTCGTAGAGCAGAACTGTCATTGTGAACACATCTTTTAAAAAGACCAAATCCTGTTTTTAACTGTTTTGGTATGTTTAGAGAAGCTAAGTATCCTGCAAATGATTTTAGCAATGTGAATTACTGGAAATAATTCAGTCAGACATCTTCTCTATGCAATACCAGCTTTGAAACCACTGACAATTAGAAAGCTTAACCACCTAATTATTATATCTGCTATGTAAGCTACATGGATAAAAGGAACTGATATTGTACTATAATTCTATTATTGACCCCCCTCAATCTTCAGGCCTTTGGGTAGCACGAAATCCACCTTGGTTGCAGGAGTCCATGAATTACACCCGTAACTTGATGTTGGAGGCAGAGTGGCTTTAATATCACTCGATCTTTCTGACACTTTTTATACTGCCTTCCAGAACCTCATGCTGCTCTGTCGACATGACATTGTAATAAGGGGCAAGCCCTTGCACTGGCTTGCCTCCTAGCACGATCAATGAACGCAGTGAAAATCAAACACAAAGGTTCCGAGGTCCTGAAGAAGCTGCCAATAGTGTTAGGCAGTGAAACATGTCGACCCTACTTTGGCACAGATGTACTAGGTTTTTAATAGGTGCTAGTCAACACAATTTTTAAAGTTGAATACTGTTTTGTAGCCTTGTTAGGTCTCGCCTGTCGATGCGCATCGAGCTTGCGAGACTATTGGGGCTTAACCACTCTTTAACTAACTTGCAAGGAATCGTGGCGATTCCTTGCAGTGCCCGTGACTTTTAAGCTCAATGCGCATGCTCATTGAGCTTAAAAGCGCGTGCACATCAGTTCCCTCAGCCGCACTCCAGTCCCCTGCTGCTTTCACACCATCTCCCCGCTCCGCCCCCTCCCCTGCCCGCCGTGTCGTATTTCTCCTCCCCCCTCCCCTTATCTGCCTTTCCCTCCGTCTTGTTTTTTTTTTTTACCCGCTCCGCCCCCTCCCCTGCCCGCCGTGTCGCATTTCTTTTCTCCTCTTTGCTCCTCCAGCAGTTCTGTCACCTTTCCTTCTCTCCTCCCTTGTCCACCTTTTCATTGTTTTTGCCCACCTCTCCTCCAGTTGAACTCTGTCACTAGGTCCTTTCAGCCCCTTCTCATTCCAGTGTTTTCGGGTCCCATCTCATGCTTGTTATAAAGGGGCTGCCAAAATGCGGACACTCCTCAACCCTCTGCTTCACATGAGACTCTGCGGCTCTCCTGGGACAATAAACCACTCCAGAACAAACATGGAGTTGTCATACGCGGCCATCTATCTCAATTAAAGGCCACATAGCTTCTCTAACCTCTAGGAAAATCTAGCCCTGCTATTTAATTTTGGTGCGGGATTACTGTGTAAAGAAGGTTTGCATAACGTCTCATCTGACTAACTAGTGCTTTATTTTATCATTGTATGTGTTTTCATAGGCTTGTGTGTATGTCCTTTAATGCATGTGCATGCTTGTCTTTTTCTGTTCAGTTCCCGTGTCAGTGTGTGCTTACCTGGATTTCCGTTTGTCTAATTTATGTGGCCTTTGTCAACGAGGCATTCCGCTACTCTGTCCAACGTTTATGAAGACGAGACACTCAACCACGCAATGCCACTCACACACACAACGCCACTCACACACACAACGCCACTCACACACGCAACGCCACTCACCCACGCAACGCCACTCACCCACGCAACGCCACTCACCCACGCAACGCCACTCACCCACGCAACGCCACTCACCCACGCAACGCCACTCACCCACGCAACGCCACTCACCCACGCAACGCCACTCACCCACGCAACGCCACTCACCCACGCAACGCCACTCACCCACGCAACGCCACTCACCCACGCAACGCCACTCACCCACGCAACGCCACTCACCCACGCAACGCCACTCACCCACGCAACGCCACTCACCCACGCAACGCCACTCACCCACGCAACGCCACTCACGCAACGCCACTCACCCACGCAACGCCACTCACCCACGCAACGCCACTCACCCACGCAACGCCACTCACGCATGCAACGCCACTCACCCACGCAACGCCACTCACCCACGCAACGCCACTCACCCACGCAACGCCACTCACCCACGCAACACCACTCACCCACGCAACGCCACTCACCCACGCAACGCCACTCACCCACGCAACGCCACTCACCCACGCAACGCCACTCACCCAGGCAACGCCACTCACCCAGGCAACGCCACTCACCCAGGCAACGCCACTCACCCAGGCAACGCCACTCACCCAGGCAACGCCACTCACCCAGGCAACGCCACTCACCCAGGCAACGCCACTCACCCAGGCAACGCCACTCACCCAGGCAACGCCACTCACCCAGGCAACGCCACTCACCCACGCAACGCCACTCATCCATTTGCAAAACGAAAAATGTTAAACTCTTCTATTGCGAGACCTATTGCATTTTCAATGCTTGTTTTTAGGAGCCGTCTAACGACTCCTGCTTTACATTTCAAGGGTCCGCTCTAAGACAGTAAGTTGCTGCCGTGACCACGCATCTAGCAAACCTGTAGTACGCCTAGAACAGGGACCGTGCAAAATTCACTCTATAACATCCCTTGTGAAGTATACAGTTAAAATTAGTCTACATCAATTCTGACAGTGATTTAGGTTGAGCTTCCATATGAGAAGGCGTGATGAGAAACCCAGGCCTAGCAAATGATCAATGTGTGTCCCCATTGGTAACATCTGTGAGGTGTCTCCTCCTATAAGCATCACCTGCTTTCCACCTATTTTTGCCTCATTTTTTGCTAAGTAAGCGCCGAGATACCACCAGGTGAGTCGTGCGCTATAGAAGAACCCCTAACATAACATAACATAACAACATAAGGAAAGCAACATTCACCTTTGCAAACATCATAAACTGTATCTCACCATGCATTTAAAGACTAATATCCAAGCGGTTAAATTCACAATCTTTCTTTCAGTTAGGAAGTAAGGGACTCTTTACCTTCCGTCTAACCACTAAAATAAATATTACAAAAGCTAACCACCGTGATTAGGGCCAGTAGTGTTTTATTAATAGCAACATGCTACCAACATATTAACATAACCTTCGCATCAACCCTTTTAAGCAGCCTTGCAGTTCGCTTTACGTCTGCATTCCGTTTCCTATGTAGTGCGAGGGTTGACCTTGAAAAACAGGACACCGCTTCTCGGATTTCTTTCACATTGTTTAAAGGATGCTGGGGAGTTGTTCCAAAAATGAGCCACAGGGCAACCACTGCACTGACGGGTGAATTAAGGACTCTGTGTCTTGCAAATGTGGTGCAAGTGAGCTTGGAAAAAGTAAATTACATGCTTTTGCAAGTGATGTCAAGTTTCCAGCGTATGTTGTGAGTCTTGTAAGAAATACTGAAAATTCCTATAGACTTATGCATATTACTGAAGGCTAGGATGAATATTTTTTGGATCTGTATTCTCTGGGAACATACAAAAGTTGAGAGGCTGCAGATTGCAGACCTGTGTGGTACGCCTGATACTGCTAGATAGGTTACGAGTGGTAAAAAGAGTGAGCTGATATGCCTGTTAAATGCTTATTTCTGCGCAGGTTCCAGCAGTAACAGTATCGTAATGTGTTAGTGCATATAGTGTTGTTTTAAGGGGTCGGACGGAGTGACATGGAATGCTTATGGTTGATTGCAGCGTTGGCAAAACACTTGTGTCAGGCATATTGTCCCATATGAATGATGTGCATAACTTGAAGCGACCAGCTCAGTCTTTCTTCTACTTTGTTGATGTTACTTTCTTAGCCGGCTTCTCTCTGACCCCGACGTATGGGTAGGTGATTCGGCGTGTTCCGTACTTTGGACAGGTACCAACCACTCTGGTGCCATGCTTTACAGAGAAGACCGGAGACGCCCTTGTCGGTCTTAGTAGGGTCCCACTTAGACTGAGCAGGACCATCTGGCCTGCAGTCCAACCTCTAGAGGAAGGTAGTATTTCCCCTTCCTGTTTGTGTAGCACTTTTTTATTTTATATTGTTGGTCCTGACGAATTGCTCTCAAAGCATGAAACATGTCCATGTCGACCTTTAGGTAAGATAGACACTACTGGATCTTTGCACCAGCGTGTGCTGTCGCCTCACTGTTTTTAAGAAGTTGGTGTACCACACCAATAAAGATTGCCGTGCATTCACTAACCTTTTTTATTCTTCACCACTCTCACTCAAGTCTACACTTTTCCTGCAGCCCTCATACCCACATGCACCAACTGGCAGGAACAAAAGATCTCCGATAAAGAGCCCCTTTATGGGTGCCCGTCAGACATTGCAGCGCCAGTCTGACGAGGAGCAAAACCCATATGATGAAGCATTACACCTAGCTTGCTGGGTGTGTGAGGGTTTCAGTTCCAAAAGGGGAATTCCCCCCTTTTTTCTCTTCCCCTGCACGCTGCCTTTTTTCCGCTTGGGTACGCCGTTTCAGTACCTCCTCCTGGGGAACAGTGGATTTCTTATGTTTGTACTTTCTTAGCCTACCCACAGTTCTAGAAATTTCACTACATAAAAAGTTATGTGTTTTTTTTTGGCTACCTCCGGCTTCCTCCTTTTCATGTCACGCCTTATCACTTCTAGATAATCCAAGAAGGTTCAACATGGTGGGTCAGTGGTCCACAAACGTCAATGGTCAGTCTTTTCCGCCTTTCATTGACCACAGGGATTCTGTCATGTACAAAAAAATGATCTCACATAGTATTTTTGTGATAAAGTAATAAAATGAGAAGTCTGGTGCATAGCTTTCTCATGTTTCAGCATCCTGTCAAAGGCTGCCAAGCGTCTCCCGTGAGGTTTGTGTGATAACAATACTTTGGTTTGCTGATGTGACCCCCGACCCGCTTACTCAGAGGCCTCCTGTTAAAGCTAATTTCTCTTTGGAAATGGTTAGGAACAGAAGAGGGAAAAAATGGCCTAGTCCAAGCACATCCTCTCTGCGGACCTTATTCTGTGCAGTCACATCTGCTATCATTTTGTTTTCAGTATATCAGTCATCGTCCCTTGTGAGGTCGAGTCCAAGGCGATGGCTTTTCCCAAGCCTTGTTTACAACAAGCATTTGCAATGCAATCGGACTCGCATTTGCAAGAGTTTAAGCTATTGGCATTGTAAATGACGATGCCTTTTATTTCTGTTTTGATAATTAACACATAATTAACAGGCATTGTCATTTACAGTGCCAATAGCTCAAACGTTTCTAAATGCGAGACCTATTTCATTTCAAAGAAGCGGCCTTCATTGTTTCGGGCTGCTTGGAAAGTAAAAGCGTGCATGGCGCACTGAATGTTGCAGGAAAGCATGTCATGCCTGCAGTAGGAGAAACATATGGGCGGAAGGGGGGGTGGAACATCAAGTCCATAGTCGAATACAGTATGCCTCCCAGAGCAGCGCATACGCTGCCCAGGGTCGACCCAAAAAGTACTCTTTACGTGTCAACAAGTGGATGTCAGTTTAGGGTCAAAGAAGCGTTTGGTATAAACATGTTGGTGGGCCCCATCTTTCCACCAGTTCCCTGAAAACTAGGAGATTGTTTCTGCCTCAGTTGTACCCCCGCTTCAGGATGATGTGGACAGGGCTGTACATGTGGTACTCCACTTTTGTCTTTGGGATAGAGAGCCAGTCGGCCTTAAAGTCTTCTCTTCAGTAATTAGTGTGCTGCGTCTATCAATATATCACAAACAAGGTATACTGGTGAGAGCCTGTATTTGTGCTGCTCTATGGTTTGCCGTCGCTGAATTTGTGGCACCTGTGATGGTTATACCTTTGCTGTCTGGACTAGTACGATAAGTGCCCAGTTTCCCCATACCTGTTGAAATCTTTAGAATGTATGAGCACCGCAGGAATAGTTAGTTTACTATACTCGTGCTATCTCCTTGAAATGACTTCTGAGAGACTCGTATACAATTTCAGAGATGTGATGTTTTTTGGTAGAAGCGTGTACAGCTGTGGTAAAAACGTGCAGGTTTAGATGGCAGCCAGTATTAGGTCAATAGCTATATTCTTACTACTTTCATTAAACTCAGCTATTGTGTTATGCTTTCATGTAAAATCAGCACTTGGTGGTGAAAATGTATTGCATTTTATTAGGGTAAATTGTGTTTTGCATTGTTATTGGCATAGATGATTAACTACATCTCCTGTTGCATTCTGAGTGTTTTTGTCCCCAAACTCGTATTTCACCATTAAAAAGACACTATTCATCAAATGCGGTCGTAAACTAGGTTGACTTTTCTTTAACACACTATTGAATTTACTATATTTCTTACAATCCAGTAGTTTGGACGTTGGCTTAGTTTGAGAACATCCTTTCTATATGTAGTCATACATAAGCTGCAGTGTTGCAAGCTTCTGTCTCGCACACAGAACAGGTGCAGCACAGGCAGCAGTGGTGTAAGCGTCCCACACACAGCAGGTGCAGCACAGGCAGCAGTGGTACAAGCTTCCCTCACACACAGAACAGGTGCAGCACAGGCTGCAAGTTTACCTTACACATAGAACAAGTGCAGCGCAGGCAGCAGAGGTGCAAGTTTCCCCTCATATACTGAACAGAGATCCCAGGTGGTGCAGGTTTCCCTCACACATAGAACAGGTGCAGTGCATACAGCAGTGGTGCAAGCTTCCCCTGCACGGAGAACAGGCACAGCATGACAAAAAATGTCTTTCCCCATATACCCCCTTTTTGTTTTAATTGCTCGATCCACTATTTGTATACCATTAAATTATATTTGTAATTAATTGCTTTTTGTTACTTTTTTCAACCACTTCTCCAGGGTACCCCATCTTTCTAGAGCCCTTAATTGTTAGAAAGCCATGGTTTCTTGGTCTACAGTGGTTGGTCTTTTTCTGTCCCTTACCATATGTTCATTTTGTGACATGAATGTGATCTTAGTAGTGAGGAACATCTCTGATGCTCTAAGAAGTCCGTAACATTCACATACGTTACTTGAATGACTAGATTTTCTTGTAAACAACTTTATTGGCAAGTGCAAGTTACATTATTTACAATAAACACCTGGAGATTGCAAGGGGCATTAACATGATCCAGTAAGCTTGAATTTATACCATACATGTTTACATTGAGTTTGGCGGTTGTAATGCTGTGTTAGTTTACTTTTACCCTCAAATCATTTTTGAAAACTGAATTGCGTATGTGTGTTCAATTGTGTGGTGCAAAACTAGCTAAAAAACATGACCTATCGGTGCCTAATTTGTGCAGATGGTCAGTTGACACGTTTTTTTTGAGACCGAGATTTGTTTTTCTTTATCAGACTTTGTGCCAGAGAGAGAATGACGGAGGACGAGTTTGAGAGGACAACGGCGTTGAAGAGAGCAGTGATGAGAAGGGCCTATATTGGTTAGAGAGATGGGAAGTGTAGGGTGCTGGAAGAAAGAGTAGTAAGGTAAAATCAAAAGTAGACATCCCTGGTATTTAAAAACATTACCACCTGGCAGCACTGGCGGCAGGCTCCTTTAAAAAAAAAAAAATAATCAAAAAAACAAACGGGGTCAAAGTTTTTTTTTTTTAAGTACAAGTTAAGCACTGCTGAATACTGTATAAGGGTGGTGGCTTCAATGCATCAAAATATGGCAGAGAATAGAGGCAGTTGATGCAAGAGGGGCGGGTATCACTAGTGACGACTGGGGAATACCAGGGTGAACTGGCTGTGGATGGTGCACTGCTAAATAGAACCCCAAAAAAGAATGTGGCTTATAACCTGTTGCGTGTGTCGGACGGCCCCCGACCATCTAACGTCACAGTGGGCGTGTGTGGAGGACCGTGTCTGAAACACGTCCACTCATTAATTCCCCAGCACCTCGGCAGAATTTGCTCCACGGTCAATGGGTTAAGAAAAAATAAAGTTCAGTATTATAATACAAGATGCCCTCTTAGTAAACAGCTAGCCCGTCACGAAGATTATAAGATGGAGATGTATTGAAGCTGATATGTCTTAGTTACAGGTTAAGTATAAATAACCCGACCAGTTGCAGCATTCTTACTGCTCAGTCCACTCTTCAACTGACATTCTTACCAACCAGGCACTCAACATTACACTAACCCCCCACGCTCCACACACACACACACACACACACACACACACACACACACACACCCCACACACACACACACCCCACACACACACACCCCACACACACACACCCCACACACACACCCACCCCACACACACACACCCCCCCACACCCCCCCACACACACCCCCCACACACACACCCCCCACACACACACCCCCCACACACACCCCCCCCACAGACACACCCCACACACACCCCCCCCCCACACACACACACCCCCACACACACACACCCCCCCACACACACACCCCACACACACACACACCCACACACACACCCCACACACACCCCACACACACACACCCCACACACACACACCCCACACACACACCCCACACACACACACCCCACACACACACACCCCACACACACACACACCCCACACACACACACCCCCCCCACACCCACGCACACACCCCACACACACGCCCCACACACACGCCCCACACACACGCCCCACACACACGCCCCACACACACGCCCCACACACACGCCCCACACACACGCCCCACACACACGCCCCACACACACGCCCCACACACACGCCACACACACACGCCACACACACACACGCCACACACACACACGCCACACACACACACGCCACACACACACACGCCACACACACACGGCACACACACACGCCACACACACACGCCACACACACACACGCCACACACACACGCCACACACACACACGCCACACACACACACGCCACACACACACGCCACACACACACGCCACACACACACGCCACACACTTACGCCACACACACACGCCACACACACACGCCACACACACACGCCACACACACACCCCACACACCCCCCACACACCCCCCCACACACCCCACCTCCTCCACACACACACCCCACCACACACCCCACACACACACCCCACACACACCCCACACACACACCCCACACACACACCCCACACACACACCCCACACACACACCCCACACACACACCCCACACACACACCCCACACACACACCCCACACACACACCCCACACACACACCCCACACACACACCCCACACACACACCCCACACACACCACACACCACACACCACACACCACACACCACACACCACACACCACACACACACACACCACACACACACACACCACACACAATTGCAACAGAAAAACAGAAAAATGTCCTCCACCGTTTTCAAACCAGAGCGATGAAGGCCCAGGTAGTGGTGCAGCTTGGCATCGTCTTAAGCTCTTTTTCGATTGAGAAGCGTGGTTATTATACTAACAATAAATGCATGCTACTTTGTGAAGACGTGAGCAAATTGAGTTATTTATTGCTTGTCACTCAAAAAATCATTTATTTTTTCATACTCCCATGTTTTTAGCCTGTTTTACATTAATTTACTGGGTGGTCGAATCTAGACCTTTTGTGTAATCCTCTTCCTAAGACATGACCCGAATTACAAAACGATCTTGATCTGCAATTTAGTCACATAGATAGACCTGTCTGCTTAAAAAAAATGAATATTTTTTTCAAGCGTCCTACAGCAGCGAGCCACTGCAAGAAAAGCACAGTTTGAATATTAGGTGCTTGCAGTCTCTCTCAAGCGGATTAACAAAAGTTGTGTGACGTTGAATTAAAAAATAACCTTATAAAGAGTGAAATGTGAAGAATGCTTTACAGGGACATGCAAAAATGTGAGGCTAATTCCGTGATCTCTGCTCCGGCCTGTGAAGTTTGAGCTTCTGTTGCGAGCAACAAATGGTTCTTTCTCCAGCAAGACAATGATTCGAGTAGCTTAAAACAAGATCACTGCTCCAAAGCCTACGCTTGTGTGCAGAGCGGGTTGATGCACAGCAATCAAATCCATGAAGTGTGTTTTTCTCTTCCTGGTCCTCGCTTCCTCTCCTGTTGCACTACTGCATCCTTTGATCCAGTGATGGTAACTGAACTTTATGCCAGTTTTAAACATGTAGCGGAGGAGTTGCATTAAAGACTCAGCAATTACAACACTGTTCTCAAACTATGGTATGCAAGTAGCTAAAGAAAGACACTATGCATGTTCTGAACCTGCAGATGTTTTCTGTAATTTGACCTCAACGGGACCCCGTACATCATTCTGTTCTGTGTATAGCGCCTCATGTTTGAGATGCTCCTGCTTCTCTTTGAAGTGCTGTATTTCATAATGGAGCTAGGTCTAAACTATATGTAGTGTCCCTTCAATTATGCAGCGGGGAGGACCATCTAAAGCGATGGGGTAAAATGTATTATGTGAAAAGAGGTATATTATGTTGTGGAATAAGGTGTGTTTTATGTCAGTACAGCTTTATTATTTTGTCATTTTTAGGTGTGTTATAGAGATAGCTTCAGCTGTGTTGCCTGCCTATTTTTTCAAAATAATCATAACTGAACCACCTATGTGTATGCATGCATACATAGATGGCGCTTGGTCAGCCCTCTTTATCCATTGATCTGTACAAGTGTCATTCACATTTTACTTCCACCTAGTAGCGGCTGTAGTATGGGCCGGTGCTTCCGCTTATTTCAGCCATTGAGTCTCTTCACTGAGAGTGATGCTATTTTGCATGGGCATATCCGCCTAAAAGGAAGTCCACGTCAGTGCCAAATCTCTGCTTTAATTTTTTTTTTTTTATTAATGTATTTTTGCTATGGATCATTTCTTACTGATTTCTGTTTGCAAACATATGCATGCGACCTTTAAACCGCTATATTTTTGTTACTTTTTATTAATTTTACCTTTTTTTATCTCGGTTGAGTATCTTTTGAAAAAATTATGAAAAAATGACAGACTTGCCAAGGCCAGGCTTGTTGGTTTTTACAAATGCTTGTTACGTTTATTCACACCGTATAGGCAAAGATTTCACCTAAGTACTCCCACGTGTTCACTCACTTCCTATCTGTTAATTTCTGATTGCAGAGTAAGAGAGGGGGACTAGGGTGAGGTGGCAGTGCATTTATATGGAGGTGAAGTTGCCTTCTGCCAGCCATATGTTTTCTCTGGATGTGGTGTTTATCCTTGTTAGTGTTCCCTAGCATTCTTTTGATGTGGCTTAGTGTTGGATTGGTGAAGGATTGCCTGAAAGATTGTGGCACTGTGTTATGTATTGTTGAGTCCGGGTGGTCTAATGTCACACAGTGTTTGATGTATTGATGCACAGCAGTGTGCTGAGGTAAAGTTGATATGCGGAATGTAGCAGTTTGTGAAATGGGTAGTAGCTGATTATCTCTGGAGCTCAGTGACAGTGGCCAAATTGAGGGTTTGTGTTTTGGACTGGAGGTGTGCCTGAATGTATGAAAACATATTGTGGTGTCTTGCATTGATTGTAGTGTGTTATGGCCTGGAGTACACTATGTTTTGACATGTTTCGTATGTATAGATTGTGTAGTTGTGTAGTTAGCATGACCAACATGACATGGTGTTGTGATGAATTACATGTTGTGCTTCTTATTGCAGACACCATTGTGGCATGGTATGTTTTTATATTTGTAGCGACAGTTTGATGTGGTGAGACGTGTCTGGTGTGTGCAGTTTTATCTTTGGACTTTTTGGGGGCGTGGTGCCAGAGGTGAATTGGAGTGAGAGACAGATCACATCATCAGGGGACCCTACTATTAGAAGGTGGAAGTCCTGGGCAATTGCCCACTTTGCCCGTGCCTTAACGTCTCTGAGGGTTTGATGTTGAGCTGTGTAGTTTGCTTTGGTATATTAGTGTTCTGGCCTAACTTGATGTGGCGTTGTGCTGTAGTTTAGTTTGATTTGGTGCAGGTGTTTTGATGATTTTATGGGATTTAAGCGCCTAGTGTGGTACTAGAACATTTAGAAAGAATGCATTTGGGTTCAGTCTGAGTAAGCTTCTGATTTATTTTTGCATTCTGGAAGCTGATAATTTGGTTTTGGAGCAATTATGTGATGACATATACATTTCCATTAGTAGTGGTTATAAAATTCTTGATGCGATGTTGTTTAATGTCTTTTCATAGATTATGCATAGCTGTAATAATCCCATTTTTTTTAATGTTGTCTCTACACATTCGCTGTAAGCCGTAAATAAATAGGAGAGTAGCCACCTACTGGTTAAGCCTTGGTAAATAGCCATCAGTCATTCCTTTTAGTTCTGTTGTTGGATTGGGAAAGTGGCTCAATTTTTTGGGGGTATATATTTTGATGTGTTTTACGTTGCAGATATTGCCTCTTAAGAAGGTTTGCAGGGATATGGTCACTTATGATGCAATTGGCAAAACTAATGGAAGCCTTATTACAAAATGACTATTAAAAATAAAGTTTTATTAAAATGTGAAGGGCGGGGGTCGCACTATCCTTTCATTCGAGAGAGGGGTGGAATTGCGTATTGTGAAAAGACCATTTCATGATTCAAAAATGACAAGCTAGAAGTGAAAGGAGAAAACGTGCAAGAGAAAACACACACGCATGGAATGCTGTTTTACGAACCAACATTGTGTTCAAAATTCATAAATGAATTACGCAGGTCTACGAGTTGTGTAAGAACAGCTGGTGAGAAACGCATCTTGTAGTCCTCTAATAGGAAATAGAGGCATGTTAGATTGACTGTAAAACAGAAAGGTAGAACGTTTTACTTATGTCCAGTCAAATTAGACATTGGAACGTCTCTGGAGGACTGGGCAAATGCAGGTTTAGCCCAGCTTTGGAATAGGGAGAGCAGCGAGCAGTGTAAACTGTAGGCCAGTATGGCTGGCGTCAGGGGTGGGAAAACAAAGGCAAGACTAGTGGCATCCTTTTATTTGCAGGGGGTTATGGATGAGTTCATAAAGTAAAGTCAGACCAGATACACCCAATTGGAATCTCAAAAGGAAAATCAGTGAACTGCACTGAGGCAAAGCCATGGAGGCCGTGAGGCTGGAGCACTTCTTTATCATGGACTTTGTTTTGCGTGGCGAATGGACAGGTTATTATTGAAACGGAGGTCTGATGGTGGTATCTGAGGCCAGTCCGGGCCCACTCAAACCCATTCATATGTGCCTGCAGCGGTGCTGGTAGAAAGGACAGGACTCTATGCAGCTATGTTCATGCTCTAGTGCCTGGGACAATGAGTGGGGATTTAAATGCAGGTACTGTACGAGCCTTTGCTGGTGGATTCAGATGTTCCAGTCTTAGACGTTTCTTGTAAAAAATCAAAATGTTTTCAGGTGTGCTTGCCTAATAGTTTTGAGTGAGCCACAGCCAGACTACTGCTCCAAAAATGCACCTACAATAAAAGCAATCCTGACACTGGAAACAAGTTGTCCTAATGACATTAAGTAGTATGGCCCTAAGTTAAAGAAGCTGTAACACTGACGGGGGGGGGGGGGGTGAGAATTGACTTCCAGTGAAACCAGTGGCTGTTGAGCATTTATGCCGAGTCTTTTTGGGGAGGAGTGGCTAAAAGGCACTAAATAATTAATAATTTGAGTTTACTGGTGTCATGGTCTCAAAGTAGCTAGATAAAGTGAAAAAAGTAATTTTTGGGATCACAGTAAATGGTGTGGTACAGAGTTGTGGCTACTGGATGCAGTGAGATGCTATTGTGATATGCGTCAATAAATCAAAAATGGACTAGCTAAATAATCAAAAGAAAATAAATTATTTTAATTTATCAAGGACTCAAGTATGCTTTGTCAATGGTTTGAGGCACCTGGTAGGTGTGCTCATAAAGCCCTCACCCACCAACCTAGTTGGTGGCATGCTTCATCATCGGGCCCACCCAGTGACACCTAGCGTGTCCCGGGTGTGCTTCGACGCCTGAAGACAGCGGAGCAGGTATGTCGCTGTGTGTGCGGTGAAGACTGTTATGGATTGTGAATTTAAAACGGCTTGGCGGGGATCCCAGTGCCCAAGGGCAAGTACACTTTATTAGCTGGGTCACCGTCAGCGGTTAAAAAATAAGGCTTATCGGATGGTGGAGGCGAGTTACGACCTCTCACATCCTGGGGTGTGTCAACATGTTTCAGCCAGTGCCTTATTACTATGCTGGCTTTCTTCAGGACGGGTAAAAAAGTGTGTGCAATTAAAATTAGTGGGTGTATATCCAGACTATGTGTATACACGCCCTAAAGTGTTTTTCTATGTGTGAGTGGGGAATTCCCAACTCGAGAAAACACCTGTACATTAAACATATAGGACAGAGACAAAACATACAGGGGAGAAGGTTAGAGTCACTCGGCTGTATATATATGAATACAGTTGGTTGCCGGCTCTATAGCGGTGTAAGTGATGGCTATGAGCGGCTAAGGTGTAATGGCACTGGTGGTACCATTAGGGTGGGGTTCGCACTGGATTACGGTAGTGGGGTGGCTAAAACACGAATTGTACAGATTGGTGCACAGTGGTACATCAGAAAAAACACAAGAACTCAATCTTACGCTGGTTTGTCAAAAGTGCTACTTCATGGTTTAGAGAAGTGGCATGGGTTGACCCTGTTGAGTAAAAACATAGGTTTTGCCACAATTTTTGGGAGAGAGAGAGAGACCTGTAGGGGAGAAAAACGCTTACCAGAGATGAAGAACTGTCTTGGTACTCACTGAGTTCTTGGTCAGAGCCTGCCGTGGACCTGTACTGCCTCCTTCGCTGCACCGGTAGCGAGTGGCCATGGGAGTTGGCTTTTTATACTCCAGGTTGATTGTTTGATTACTGCCACCTGTGTTTCTCGAGAAAGGGTGAAAAGACTCGAGGTTCCGAGTTAGAGCGCTCGCAAGCGCTAGTCATGGTCGGGGTGGCGGTCTGCGCATGCGCGTCGAGGTGTGTTGTTATCGCGCATGCGCATTATGGAGTTCGTTCTGCGCATGTGCAGGAGTGAGAGGGCCGGTACTACTCGCTCGCGCATGCGCAGTTAAGGCGGTGCGAGTGAGGACCAGTATGTGTTATAACCAAATGACGTGGGGCAATAGGAGGATGCTAATAACACATGTACCACTCATTACAACTAGGCAATGGTTTTTAGGGTGCATATTTTCATGGCGACCGGGCAATGGTCTGAGAGTGGTTGGCACTGCTGATCAGGGGGTGGGTGGTCGGATTTGGGTGTTTTTTTATGTGTTCTGATCATGTATGGGACAACGAGTTCCACGGGATGGCATCGTTGAGCCCGTTGGTAGCTGTTGACAGGCGGTATACCCATCTTTGTTCTTTGCCCAGGAGTCTTTTGTCATTATCAATGGCGCTTTCCGGGATCTGCTCGATTATTGTCCAGTTGAAGTCATTCGGAGTGTGACCTTGGGTAATGAAATGGTTAGTAAGCTTGCTGACATTTTTCTTGCATCGGATCGTGCTTCGGTGCTCAGTGATCCTAGTCTTGACCTTTCGGGTGGTCATCCCCACATAGCGGAGGCCACACGTGCAGGTCAGGAGGTACACCACGTTGCGTGAGTTGCAGTTGGTGTGACTTTGTTGTGTCCACGTTTTGTTCGGTTCCAGATGGAGCGTCTTGGTATGTGTGGTCAGGTGACACACACTGCAGTCGTTGCAGGGGTAGTGGCCAACCACTTTTGGAAGGCCCCAGGCATTCAAGATGGTATTGGCTGGTTGCTTGTATGGTAGTCTGGGTCTGGTGCTCACCAGCTGGTCCTTGAGGTTTTTGTTCCTCTTGTAAGCGAATCTGGGTGGTTCCCAGTCCCTCTGTCCAGAGTTGATAATTCTCCAATGTTTTTTTATGATTTTGGTCACTTCATTGGAGGCCGTGTTATATGTGGTGACGCAAGTGATGGGTTGATCTTGGTCAGTTTTCACGTGATCCTCCAGCAGGGCATCCCGGTTTTGGTTTCTCGCCCTTTTCTGGGTTTTGTGAATGATGGTTTTGGGGTATCCGCGGTTCTCGAGTTTGATAGCTAATTCGGCAGATTGTGCTTTGTAGTCGTGTACACTGGTGCAGTTTCTGCGGATGCGGAGAAACTGTCCGAATGGTAGATTTTCTCTCAGGGGCCGGGGGTGAAAGCTGTTGTAGTGCAATAAAGAGTTCCTGGCCGTGGGTTTGTAGTAAGTCGTTGTGGTTATGGTTCCATCTTTTGCCCTGATGTCTAGGTCCAGGAAGGGCAATGCTTCGTTGCTGGCGGTGCTGGTGAACTTCAGGTATTGGTCCCTGGTGTTAAGCCAAGTCATGAAGTTGTCCAGGTCTCTCTGAGTGCCTTGCCAAATGACCAGGATATCGTCAATGTACCTGTGCCATTTCAGGATATGGTGACTGAAGGGGTTACTGGTTGTGGCAACGTGGGAGCACTCGAAGTGGTGTACATAAAGTCCTGCTACACTTGGAGCAAAGACACTGCCCATGGATGTGCCATTCGTTTGCAGGTAGAAGTCGCCTTCATATTCGAAGAAGTTTTGCTTGAGGGCCAGGGTGGCACATGCTAGTATGAAGTCCCTGGGGGTGTGGTAGGGCCAAGGGGATGCCATTAGGACATCATGGAGGACCTTCAGGGTGGCATCCTGAGGCAGGCTAGTATATAGGCTCTCCACGTCTAGTCCCACTAGGAGTTGGGTGTCGGGGTTGAAGTCCATCTTGTCAATGACCTGTAACAGGTGTTTGGTGTCTTTTATATATGTTGAGGTGCGTTGCACCAGGGGGTTGAGGAAGAAGTCGCAATAGCGTGACAGCGGTTCCAGGAGGGAATTGATGCCTGACACGATTGGTCTGCCCGGAGGTGGTAGTTGACCCTTATGTACCTTGGGTACTGTATAAAAGTAGGGTGTCTTCGTGTGTTCGGGGCATAGGTATTCGGCTTCCTGTTTCGAAATATGTTCCGCGTTTGCTGCCCTGTTGACTAGGTTGTGAATACTCGTCCGTAGTTCGTTGGATGGGTCCTGTTCCAACCTGCGATAATTCCTCTTATCGCTGAGGAGTCTCCTGCATTCCAAGTCATAATCCGTTTTGTCTTGCAGGACAATGCCTCCCCCCTTGTCTGCAGGTTTGATTACAAGGGTAGCAATGTTTTGTAGGCGTTGTATAGTTTGTCGGTCAGCCCATGACAAGTTGTTAAAGTGCTTGGAGGGGCTTAGGTGCTCAATATCATGATACACCGCTTGTTCGAATGTCGCAATCTCTGGGGGGATAGTGGACGGGGGAGGTACAAAGGTGGACTTGGGCCGTAGGCCGGTGATGTTTGGGTTTTCCTGAGGTTGTTCATTCTCTGTCTGAGATTTTTCGAAGAAAGACTTCAATTTAAGTTTTCGGAAAAATTGAGCCAATTCAACGTGTAGCTGGAATTTGTCCAATCTTGTTGTTGGCACAAAGGACAGGCCCTTCTCTAGGACTGCCTCTTCTTCCTGTGATAACGCAGTGCTGGACAAATTGAATACCAGGGAGGGTTGGCGGGTGTGACTTAGGTTTTGCTCGTTCCTGGGGTTGCTTCCTTCGCCTTCTGGCGTGTGTTCGCGCTCACGGGGTTCTCTGTATGCGCCCAGTGAACCTGTGGTTGCTGTTGGAATGATCTTCGTCGTCCCCGAGCTCTTCGGCCCTGTCCTAAAAAAGGAATATGTGGACCTTGGTTCCCAGGGAACAGTGGCATGGGTCCTGGTGGGTACATGGGCGGGAAGCCGTAGTAGGGGTTCGGCATTTGCCCAAGGTTTGGTGGAAAGCCATAGAAATTGCTTTGTTGTCCTCCCGGCCAGTTGTTTGGCCATTGTTGTCCTCTTCGTCCTCTGCCTCGTCCTCCCCTCTTTTGTGAGCCGTTGCTGGAGTGACTCGAGTCGGAGCTGTCGTCCCCTGAGGTGTTTGACAATTTGGAATTGTTGGTTTGTGGTACGTAATCCTCTTCCGAATAAGGGTAAACCTTGGCATAGTTAAATCTTTTCAAGTCTTTATCAAATTTTTTGATCTTAGCTTGGGTTAGGTATTCCTTGTATTCGTTAATGTCTTTGTTTTGATCTTCCAATTTTTTCTTGAATGCTGTGATTGTGGCTTTGAAATGACTTTCTGTTGTCTGGATTTCTATCATGATGGCATCTGATAGTCTTTTGGCGGTCTTGATGATCAGGATCATCCAGTCCCTGGTGCAGTGCCAGGCTATCTGTGCCCAGTCCTTCCTAAAAGTTGGATCATCAAGGAAGATTCTGGGTGCGTTAGTGACTAGAAGGCCCCTCGGGGCGGTGTTTGTTCTGAGGTACTGGGCCAGGATGGTTCCATGTAGGATAGTCCTTATTCTGTTGCGTTTTCTCTCTGTGAGGGTCTCCCAATCAGTGGTCTGTGCGATGGTATTGGCGATATTAAAATCTGCTTGAAGGGACGGGTCGGATAGTATGTCCGTGACGTCACTCTCCGTGAAGGTTAGTCCATGGTTTTCGGCCATGGCTGAGAATATGCTCTCACAGCTGCGCGCTGCCAATATATGCGTGTATCAAGAGGGAGAGAGAGGACCAGAAAGCTAGTCCTTATCCCCCGAATTATATGTCAATAAATCAAAAATGGACTAGCTAAATAATCAAAAGAAAATAAATTATTTTAATTTATCAAGGACTCAAGTATGCTTTGTCAATGGTTTGAGGCACCTGGTAGGTGTGCTCATAAAGCCCTCACCCACCAACCTAGTTGGTGGCATGCTTCATCATCGGGCCCACCCAGTGACACCTAGCGTGTCCCGGGTGTGCTTCGACGCCTGAAGACAGCGGAGCAGGTATGTCGCTGTGTGTGCGGTGAAGACTGTTATGGATTGTGAATTTAAAACGGCTTGGCGGGGATCCCAGTGCCCAAGGGCAAGTACACTTTATTAGCTGGGTCACCGTCAGCGGTTAAAAAATAAGGCTTATCGGATGGTGGAGGCGAGTTACGACCTCTCACATCCTGGGGTGTGTCAACATGTTTCAGCCAGTGCCTTATTACTATGCTGGCTTTCTTCAGGACGGGTAAAAAAGTGTGTGCAATTAAAATTAGTGGGTGTATATCCAGACTATGTGTATACACGCCCTAAAGTGTTTTTCTATGTGTGAGTGGGGAATTCCCAACTCGAGAAAACACCTGTACATTAAACATATAGGACAGAGACAAAACATACAGGGGAGAAGGTTAGAGTCACTCGGCTGTATATATATGAATACAGTTGGTTGCCGGCTCTATAGCGGTGTAAGTGATGGCTATGAGCGGCTAAGGTGTAATGGCACTGGTGGTACCATTAGGGTGGGGTTCGCACTGGATTACGGTAGTGGGGTGGCTAAAACACGAATTGTACAGATTGGTGCACAGTGGTACATCAGAAAAAACACAAGAACTCAATCTTACGCTGGTTTGTCAAAAGTGCTACTTCATGGTTTAGAGAAGTGGCATGGGTTGACCCTGTTGAGTAAAAACATAGGTTTTGCCACAATTTTTGGGAGAGAGAGAGAGACCTGTAGGGGAGAAAAACGCTTACCAGAGATGAAGAACTGTCTTGGTACTCACTGAGTTCTTGGTCAGAGCCTGCCGTGGACCTGTACTGCCTCCTTCGCTGCACCGGTAGCGAGTGGCCATGGGAGTTGGCTTTTTATACTCCAGGTGGCAGACCGCCACCCCGACCATGACTAGCGCTTGCGAGCGCTCTAACTCGGAACCTCGAGTCTTTTCACCCTTTCTCGAGAAACACAGGTGGCAGTAATCAAACAATCAACCTGGAGTATAAAAAGCCAACTCCCATGGCCACTCGCTACCGGTGCAGCGAAGGAGGCAGTACAGGTCCACGGCAGGCTCTGACCAAGAACTCAGTGAGTACCAAGACAGTTCTTCATCTCTGGTAAGCGTTTTTCTCCCCTACAGGTCTCTCTCTCTCTCCCAAAAATTGTGGCAAAACCTATGTTTTTACTCAACAGGGTCAACCCATGCCACTTCTCTAAACCATGAAGTAGCACTTTTGACAAACCAGCGTAAGATTGAGTTCTTGTGTTTTTTCTGATGTACCACTGTGCACCAATCTGTACAATTCGTGTTTTAGCCACCCCACTACCGTAATCCAGTGCGAACCCCACCCTAATGGTACCACCAGTGCCATTACACCTTAGCCGCTCATAGCCATCACTTACACCGCTATAGAGCCGTCAACCAACTGTATTCATATATATACAGCCGAGTGACTCTAACCTTCTCCCCTGTATGTTTTGTCTCTGTCCTATATGTTTAATGTACAGGTGTTTTCTCGAGTTGGGAATTCCCCACTCACACATAGAAAAACACTTTAGGGCGTGTATACACATAGTCTGGATATACACCCACTAATTTTAATTGCACACACTTTTTTACCCGTCCTGAAGAAAGCCAGCATAGTAATAAGGCACTGGCTGAAACATGTTGACACACCCCAGGATGTGAGAGGTCGTAACTCGCCTCCACCATCCGATAAGCCTTATTTTTTAACCGCTGACGGTGACCCAGCTAATAAAGTGTACTTGCCCTTGGGCACTGGGATCCCCGCCAAGCCGTTTTAAATTCACAATCCATAACAGTCTTCACCGCACACACAGCGACATACCTGCTCCGCTGTCTTCAGGCGTCGAAGCACACCCGGGACACGCTAGGTGTCACTGGGTGGGCCCGATGATGAAGCATGCCACCAACTAGGTTGGTGGGTGAGGGCTTTATGAGCACACCTACCAGGTGCCTCAAACCATTGACAAAGCATACTTGAGTCCTTGATAAATTAAAATAATTTATTTTCTTTTGATTATTTAGCTAGTCCATTTTTGATTTATTGACATATAATTCGGGGGATAAGGACTAGCTTTCTGGTCCTCTCTCTCCCTCTTGATACACGCATATTGTGATATGCGTGCCAGGCCTATTCTGGGATAGTGCTTCGGATATACCCATGTGAAGCCGGATGAGGACAGAATTAACGTTAAGTGACCCATGTTAGCAGAGCAGGAGACTGGAATCTATCCCAGTAGGAGGGAGAGGTGCCATGCGCGAGGGGTTTGGGATGGTTGTATGGGACTGATTCCAATCTGCAAATCCCTTCCACTTTTAATAGATACCATTCTGAGCGTGTTTGTTTGTGGCATCGGTATTTTATTTCACAGTGGGAGTCACTGGGATTCTTGCCTTGCGGTTTGGAATAGTGCTTGGCTTACATGGGAATACCACACATAGCAGTCTGGGATAGGAAGCGATGCCTTGGTGGAGCTCCCTTTGAGACAGGGGCTCGGCGCTGGCTCATAACAGAGCCTTTCTATTCCTCACCATTCTTGACCTTGGCTCAGTCCAGGTTCTGCTTGGTTCCTATCCAAATGCAGGCACTAGTTTGCTGCAGATTTGCTCCCTGCTCAGATAGTTCGCCTGGCCTTTGGAAGAGCCTGTGTGATTGTGCAGCGCAATGGTTGTAGTAGACTACTGCAGCGAAGTTATTTTTATGACCATTCCAGTAAAACACGTGACTAGATTTTTTAAATTAGGCAGGAAATTGGCAAGATATTCTGAAAGCTACGTTTGGAGTTTGTAACCTGAATGGTGCTTCTGGTGTATATTTGACCAACATGGCTTAGTCGGTTGCCGTTCGTCATGATGCTTGCCATTTCTGATGTACAATGTATGTTTACAGATTATCATTAAAGAAGTTGTCCTCCAAAATTACACCCATCTCCCGGAAACATGGAAGCGTGTCGGACTTTCAGAACCAGGAGGTCTTAACAGGTTACCTCAATTCTGTTCTCAATCAGCTGATTCTCATTGAAAAACACGCATTTACAATGCAATGGTTTTGCCTTTGTTAAAGTTAGAGCTATTGGCATTGCTCTTGACATTATTTTTATTTATGTTTTTTTTAAAACATAAATAAATGGCATTGTCATTTACAATAGCAGGGCAGGGCCCAGGGAAGGGGGGGCGAGGAGAGACGAAGGAGAGCTGCGGCTCAGGGAAAGGGGGGGCGAGGAGAGACGAAGGAGAGCTTCGGGCTCTTGTTGTAATGCTTGCATGGATGAGTTGGTGGATGCATGGATGGGTGTATGGATGGGTGTATGGATAGATGCATGGATGGGTGGATGGATAGATGCATATATACAGCCAATCCCTCAACAATTTATGCAATCCACCAACCCATTCAACCAACAACCCATCCATGCATCCACCCATACATCCATGCATCATGCATACATCCATCCATCATGCATCCATCCACCCACTGCGTCCCACTCCGACCCCTCTAAATATAACTCATTTTTTCTGTATATAGAGATGACTGTATTCACTAGTATATGCAGTAGACCTTTCTACTCTAACATTCCTATGTGACTCTTGCAGTACATCTACTCATATCCACAGGTTCCAAATACTTTAATACAGCCCTAGTTCATGCTTCACACAGAGGGCTGGAGCTGAGTATTCACAGGTCCCAAATACCTTAGTACAGTCCTGGTTAATGCTTCACACAGAAGACTAGAACTGGGTATTCACAGGTTCCACATACTTTAATACAGCCCTAATTCATGCTTCACACAGAGGGCTGGAGCTGGGTATTCATAGGTTCCAAATACTTTAGTACAGCCATGGTTCATGGTTCACACAGAGGGCTAGAGCTGGGTAATCATAGATTCCAAAACCTTTTCAACAGCCCTGGTTCATGCTTCCCACACAGGGTTGAAGATAGGCAGCCACAGGTGTCAAATACTTGTGTACAGCCCAGGTACATGATTCCTACAAAGGGTTGGTGAAGGTTGCCCACATGATTCCAAATACTTCCGTGGAGCTCTGGTTCATGCTTCCCACACAGGGTTAGATATGTGCTCCAAACACCTTGGTATACCCTGGTAGCAGAGAGAGCGCATCGGATGACTCAAATGGTCCTATTACATTAATATGGTTATGACTCTTGCTCCACACAGAGACCCAGACCAGAGGACCAAGGGTCACTGGTACATTTTGAGAGCATCAAGTAGTGACTGTTACACAGCAGGAGTTTAGACACAATCCCTGAGGCGGTGTCACCTTTGCGCAGCTTTAGTCACTGCTCCATCTGGGTCACTGAACTCGATGATTCGCAGAGCACTTCACCCAAGTGTACCCCTGTGCTATCAGAGGGGTCGCATGCCACCCTGCAGATTTATTATTCTAAATTAGGTTCTCTGCCTGCAGCAAGTCTCCTTACTGCCTTAAACTTCTTATTAACAGGAGGCAATATAACACATTTCACAGAGAAAAATAATTCTACTAAAACTTTTTTCACAAACAAAATTCATGCATGCCACACTTACACTCCCACGAGATTTCAAGACAAAGCCCACTGCATGAAGAATTTGCTAATAAAGGATCATCGACTCCAAGACTGCTGCAATGGTTGGGCATCAATGTGAAACACTTTAATTTGTTAGTGTAAATATGTGCAGAAATTCTGCAGGTTTTAGAACAAGCCAATGTAAAAGGCGAACCCTCGGTGCTTCAGGGATCACGGACGGCTTCACATGGCCTCTGCGAGCGCGGCCCTGAGGCGACCCCCCGATGACGTCAGAGCTCCTTGACCAATTGGAGCACGGCTCCTGCGTGCCAGCCACCAATCAGCTAGCTTCCCCTTCGGTTTGGTCTCCGTTGCTCTGGAGATGCGGGCGGCGATTTCTAGGGCAGTCTCAGGCCCCGGGCCGCGGCGGTGGAACACAGCAGGGTTACCTCACGGCAGGGGCGCTCACAGCCAGGAGTTTTTAGGCCACAAAAGCGGGGGCTAAGGAGAACGATCTCGGCCTCGGTAACTCCTAAGCACTCACCTGGACTTCTTCCCTTGTGCCGTCAATGCCGGCCCAGATTCGGGGGCGTTCCCGAGAACAGGCTTTCGGCTGACGTAGCCAAAAGGGAAAAATTCTCGGGAACGCCCCCGAATCTGGTCCGAGATTGACGGACAGAGCCTTCTCCCAATGGCTAGCCTCCATTTATGGAGCTAGCCAATGGGAGGAGGGGGAGGATACCCGACCCCACAGAGAAAAACATAAGATTTTGCTAGCGCATGCGTACTTCGTACGCATTGGCTAGGCAAAACCTAAAAAGGAGCACCTTCAAACTAGAAGGCGCCGCCCATAAGGCTCTAGCCAGTGACTCCCCCAGGTACCAAGCGGAGAAAAATCTCCGACGCTGTCACACTTTCTGCAAAGCACAATCTCTCTCCTCCTAGAAACACCTACCTTCAAGAAAGCTCAATCTCTAATAATTCATTCCTACTGTAAGGGTGGACCCACGGCCTGAAACTCCTTACCCCCCGACCTTAGGAAAGTCTCTCTCCTAAAGCCCTTTCTAGAAGGAAGTTAAAATATTTTTCTTCCAGCTCCACTTCCAAGCAGGATTTTCCGTTATGTCTTGATCGATTCCCAATCTTTAACTCGGGTGCCTTCAGAGGTTTTTCTCTGCAGTGACTTGCTCCTCTACAGGACGCTCTCTTTGGCCCTCTATATTCCATTACATTGTCAGAGCTGTTTCTGCATTAATCCTCGCTTGTACCTCTTAACCAGTAGTTGTCGTGGAGCCTTACGTTGATCTTCTACCTCCTTTTGTTCTGTCTTTATCTTGCTACAGATAAAGCGCTTTGCTACTAGGTGTCTGGCACTATATAAAGCTATTGTAATGCTAGTATTCACTAATAATGAACCGTAATGAACCAAGCTGTCAGAGATATTGATCGGCACCTCAATGCCTTACTCACCATGTCTTGTCTTAGCGGAATGACACAGAACATGGAAATAACCACATGATGCAAAGCGGAGGCTGTGTGGGACGCCAGGCCTGCATGTGGTGATAAAGGGCACTATGTCGACATTGCTCACTTTGTGCAAATCCTCCATTGTAAGGCTGCTTAGAAGGAATGAAGTGAAATCGTAAAAAAAGTTGTCCTGTGGGACTGCGTGATGGAGGGATACAATCTGGAGAAGTTCCTTTTTGGGTGCTTGAGTCGAAATTGTTTAGAGAAGTGAGATTTTGTCTTTGACCTTATGTACAAATATGACTTGACACAGTTTTGTTTTTCTAAGTGTAAGTCTTACGCAGGGGACCATAAATGAATGGAATACAAACAAGCATTTGCAATGCAAAATGTCTGGCGTTGCTAATAATAATGCAACGCCAGTAGCTCATACTTTCAGTAACGCGAGACCTAGTGCAAATGCTTGCGTAGTGATACAGGAACCAGCATTGTATGTTTTAGTGCAGTACCTAAGCTGCTCCTAAGGTCCCTAGTGAGCACGGCACCAGCACTGCATGTCTAGGTGCAGTACCGCAAGATGCTCCTTGAGGTCCCTAGTGAGCAAGGCACCAGCACTTCTTGTCTAGGTGCAGTACCACAAGCTGCTACTAGAGGTCCCTAGTGAGCATCTTAAACCTCTGGTCACATATGGTACAGCACCCTGTAGAAGATATGGTAAATCCACTCTACCCATAATGCATTGCATGCAAGACAGTACCACGAGTACATTCAAATAGCTATGTCCATATATACAATTAGTAGCTTTGAAATGTGACAAAAGAATTATTATATTAATTCTGGATTAGATTGTACTCTTTGTGGAATTTATGAAGGGAAATAGAAGGTCTAATATAAATGTGAGATGTGCTAGTGAGTAGAGTAACCACTGCCAGCCTAGTTTAGGACCAAGTGAATGTCCTGTCTGCAGGCACTTAAGAAAATAGTGCCATGGGTCTGCAACTAAAATCTAGGTGTAACAACACGTAGCAGAGGATGTCCTCATGGGAGGTAATAAGGAGGTACTAAGGAGGGACGACAAGCCTAATGACCAATGAAAAGCCACTATTTATAAAGGACAGAGACCGGGACAAGAGCCAATTAAAAAGATGGGCGGAAAGTAGGCAGAACTTAATGCACTTATCCTAAATACAGCATGTCTCAAAGAGACCGTGCAAGCACTGCCTAGGCGAGACAAAAAAATGTACAAGCAACAGGGCTGACAGTTGCACTTGAGCGCTGACCAAAACAATTGGAAAAAAATGTGATGGCCAGGTGGCAGCTGTCACCAGTCTATTTCTCAAGTTAGCACCAGGTTTCAGTCTCTGCATCGGCTCAACATTCTGTGGTTCTGGGCAGAACCCTAAAAGACTGTATCCTTAACTGGTGATCATGAAAAGGTGTTGATGATTAAGTGCCAGTGCTGAGCACTGTAAACCCCCGGCTCAAATTAAGCACTGGTATATAGAGAGGTAAGACTAAAATACTCTAGTGTCACAAGTCAGTGGTTGAAGGTATCGGAGCTGAAGGAGGCAGAACACAGCCCTTAGAGTATGTGAGGAATAAACATGTTTGCCATGAATGCTGCTAGTGCCACTGCACTCCAAAACACTAAAATGTCTGGATCTTTATTACCCTGATGTAACTACTGAAAGCATAATTCTGTGCTCCACATACTCATCCCTCACTGTTAACAGAAAGCATTTCAGTTGTAAATTTAAATGTACATGTATTTATATAGCGCAAATCACCGACACGGTATCTAAGCGCTTGCTTAGGGAACCCGTCCTGGTATTACCCTGTGAGAAACCCCGGTAGGGTGTCCACAAGGTGGCCAGGCATCCCGCCGCGAGGGGCCGTAGTGGAGATTAAGCAAGCTATTGCCCAGAGTCGCAGAGTGTGACCCCGTGAGTAGAGTAGGCACCAGAGCGAGAATTGTCGAGTCAGTGGAATTTTTGAGCCCGAGACCCGCCGAGGCGGGGAATCGAACCCTGGTCCACGGTCGATCTCAGCTTCCGGGTCTGCCGCCTCTAACCACTGAGCCACGCTTCTCCACAGTTGTCCAAGCAGTTGGCTGCTTTGATTTTAGCTTGTGAATTCTGCAGTAGTGAGAAGAGAATGGGTTGCTTGACTATTAATCTTCCGCATAAAATGAAAATATTTAAGTGGAAAATGTATAAATTAAAATTAATTGCAAAAACTACAGAAATGGAGACGTTATGTCCGGTGTAACCCTTAAATCATTCCAGGAGTTGAGACGAGTTCCACATGCCCAAGACCCAATTTTTCAGGTATCTACAGTTCCGTCACGCGCTCGCCCCTAGCATAGTCGGTTTGGAGACGCTGCCGGAGTTCAGCCCTGTGGAAGCAAAGGTATTCATGGGGGACCTCGGAGATAAAAAGGTGTCCCGTATCTATCAAACGCTAGTGACTCACTGCTCCTCCTCCCTACTATCGTTAAAAGGTGCCTGGGAAGGGGATGTCGGTCCCCTGGATGAGGACGATTGGAGAGAAGCATTGGAGTCCCCGCGTGGGACCGCTATTGCGGTACGACTCCGACTGATCCAATTCAAATACTTACATAGAGCTTACTATACACGGGAGCGACTGTGGAGGGCGGGTCTGATTGGGTCCCTGCAGTGCCTACGATGTGGAGCCGAGAAAGGTACCCTGCTACATACTGTATGGTCGTGTGCTGCTTTGACTAGGTTCTGGAATGGTGTGTGGAGCTGTCTGTCAGAGGTGCTTAGATGGGATCTTCCCCGTACCCCTCGCTTGGGCCTTCTACACGTGCTGGAGGGTGTGGGCGGTAATGCTTATAAACGTCACCTTTTGCTCTTGGGCTTGGTGGTGGCCAAACGGGACATGGAAGAATGAACGCGCCCCCCTCCCCCGAATGCGTGGAAGGCTGGACTGGACTATTTTATGGGGTTGGAGCGCCCGGTGTTCGAGGCCAGAGGATGCCCTTGGAAACATTACAAAATCTGGAAACGGTGGGCTGAGTATAGGGGGCTGACTCTGGAGCCTCCAGCTGATCCTGATGACGGTCCTGATCTAGGTGAAGGACTCCAGGCCTAGAAAGATGCATGACGGCTGGCTTAGTTTTGGCACATGCAGGAGGCTTATTGTGAACACGTGCACTGGGTTAGGGAGGGATAAAAGGGTGGGTAGTGGGGTTGTTGGGTGGTTATGGGTGGAGGGAGGAGGCGGTGGGTGGTTTGTTTTATTGATTGGGCTTTCAGGATATTGAAACGTCTATTGCTACTGAGCAGTGATCTCCTGACTGTGGAGCACTGCATATATGCCTCTGCCTGATCAATGAATAACATTTGTTGTGAAAAAAAAACTACAGAAACATTGGGGTGTGGTCTCGCTGCTGACACTGAGAAGCACGCCATGAAAGCTCCGGTAAAGTGCTGCTTTTAGAAGCAATTATATGCGGAGTTGGGGGGCGGCGGCCACCGTTTTTCGGAGTGTGGCAGCGATGGAAGGTGCAGAGCATCCTCTGGTGAGGTGGTGGCGCTGGTGCTGACAGGATTGCAGAGAAATTCCCGGGCCCCCCGGCCGCCCGCTGTTGGTCGCGACGACCGCCATTTTGCGACACCTGGATCTGGCGCCAGAAACACGGTAGTCGGGTGCAGCTTGGAACAACCCTGGACCCCCCTTGGTGTCGCGATGTGTGGGCGAGAGTGAAGAGGGCACGCCTGCGATTCCTGACTCACCAGAGACATCGTAGGCCGCCTGGGAGCCTCTCAGGCTGTTCACCGATCCGCCATCTTGGGTGGGGGCCCGTTCTCCGAAGTAACGGAGCCGGCCTGAGGCGGACGGCATGAACAAGAAGCGGCACAGCGGTGATTTGCAAAATAGCGGGGCAGGCGCTGGTGGGTGAAAAAGCCGGCTGCAGGACCTCATGGACTGAGAATCTGGCATTGCTCCCCTCTTCCCGATGCGTTGTGACATTGGCGCGAAGAGGCCCTGCTGTGAGAGGAATGGGAGAGCTGGACAGCTACCCCGTGGGGGTAAACGTAGAAGTGCGCCCTGACTGTGCCCCTAGCAGCCTCTCACACACTGCCTATAGTTCGCCCTGAAGAGGAGCCCACCGGAGGCCCTACACACTTCAATATCCCGCCGCTGCCCCTGCGTTGCCTTACAGTGGGCCAGAATCAGAGTGGCCATGTTGAGAAAGCCTCACCTCTGTTGCTCGCACCTTGCTGACTGGCCTCCCCTTAACGGACACGCTGGTTTAAAGGCAACACTGCGCTGCCCCTGAGAGGCCTAATCTGCATGCCATTACCGAGGAGAAAGCATTGCGCTGCTCGGCAACCCCCTGACCTGGAGGTCCATCGGTGACTGCATGGATCGCACTCACCCGCTGTAATTCCTACGCTGCTCCAGCGACCCGCACACCCTGCGCTGCCACGTGAGAAGGGCGCACCGCTCTTTCTAAGGATAACTCTTTCTACACCTGCAGACAACCACGTGTGGAGGCCCACATGTGACATTACCGACCCGTACCAGTTACATCTGTCGCTGCCCCAAGAAGCTGACCTTTGGCCACAGGACCGGGCCTACTACATGGTCGCCTTCACGAGACAGTTTAACCAGGACCTCGCCGAGTGACCTCCTTGAAACCTTCCTGGACAGCACTCACCGAGACGACTTGGAACGATGGTGGGGCACTGGTGCAGGGGCATGCGAATCGCGGATTGAGACCAACCTCCCTTGGGCCTTCGGAGATTGGGGTGGAGCTGGGACGACTATAGGAAGCGAACTGGACTTTAGTGTTGGTGCCCACATCGAGGCTGGCCTCCACGAGCTGCTGCGAGAGGCCGGGCTGCTGATGTTCCAGTAACTGCTTTTTCTACCTGGGGCGTGCATGGAGAGAGCGAGGGGAGAACGTTTGGCGGACCTGCAGGCTATCGCACAGATCCTTGCTGCCCCTAGACATCGGCGCCTTGGAGACCGCCTAAACCGCAAACATGACACGCACCAACATAGGCAAGGATACACCGGCGCCGACCTCCAAGGATACCACGGTGCCGGAGCTGTGGGGCAAGGCGGGCTCCTCTGCCTCCGCGGAGGTGACCCCGCAGCTGGTGGCGATTCGCCCCCGGTAACAAAGCATTCATAGCCTCCTTTATGTCTGAATTGAAAACTGAAATCTGCTCCTTGCGCACTCAAGTACACTCCTGTGTTCGGGAGCTTAGGAAAGAGGTCACAGACCTGGGCGAGAGAGTGGATGGGCTGGAAAAGACAGTGGACGCCTGCACGGAAGAACAAAAGCAACTTTGGCAGCCGCTGACCACCCTGGAAGACCAACACATTTAGTTGCAGCTGAAGCAGTAGGTCTTGGAAAACCACAGCCGCCGGAACAATCTCCGTATCCAGTGGTCCCTCTTTAGGCCGAAAGGAAGGACATTATGACATATGTGACACAGCTGCTCCACGAGGTCTGGGAGGATGACGACGCCTCTCTGCCGGCTTTGGACCGAGCTCACTGTGTATCCGGGCCCGCGGGTCGGCCGGGCCTCCTCCCGGACATTTTAACCAGAGTCCACTTCACAGAAAAAGAAGCTATTCTCCGGGCGGCGAGAGCTAAACAGGATCTCACATATGATGGGCACAAGATACAGATCTTCCAAGACCTAGCGCCCAACACCCTACGACGCCGTTGCGACTTCAAAACTGTAACAGACAAATTACAGAGCCCGGGTAACTCCTATCAGTGGGGCCATCCTTTTGCCCTTATCTTCACCTGAGAGACCAGACAGAGAGTGGTACGATCCTATCAAGAAGCGGCTCAACTACTTCGACTTCCAACGTCACGCTCTGCCAGCCCCACCAGTCTCCCGCCTCCTTCACGAATATCTGCCAAGCCGGCATGGTCCACCGTGCGTAGGCGCAGACGCTCACCGTCCCTGGATGACCAAACAGCTTCACAGGCTAAGCAGGACATTATTGAACATATCAAATCTTTGGAAGGGGACACAGTAGAAGAATGCTCAGAACCCTCTACCCCTTCATGCACAGATTCAGTGCCTGTAACAAACTCCAAGTTGGCCATGGAAGGCATGGCTCCCATTTGGTAGGTTTCAATGTTCACCACTGCACTTTGGGCGCCACCCCAACTCCCACCTTGCAGTGCAGCGGACGCCGGAGTCTCCCACCTGGATGAACTTGAGAGCATCAGAAGATCTACCCCCATCTGTTCCTGAGAGAGTGACGTCTCTGGGCTCACCCAAACCCGAGGGTGCAGGCTGGCCCACGACTGGAACAGGACATTGTGGCCCGGTTGGCCAATGTTGGTTGTTTACCTCTTTTTCCTCTTCTCTTTTCCTACTTGGCTACTTCTTTCTTCCTTCCTATACCTGTCGTCTGGGTATGGCGGGCAGGAGACTACAAGGTGATGGTGGATTTATATCCGCAGCGAGTACCCTTCCCTGAACCCTCCTTTTTGGTATGCGTGCTAGTGTGATGGCCTGGTCAGTGATTGGAAATATTTATGACTCTACCCTACCCTTTAAAAGTACTATCCCTTAATGTCAAGGGGCTTAATTCCCCCAACAAGAGACCGCAACTGTGGCGCTATATACTACAACACAGCCCAGACATAATTTTCCTTCAAGAAACCCCCCTGCATGGCACACCCTAAATATCCTCTTCAACTCTGGGCCACAGCTGATACCAAAACGGCAGGGGTGGCTATCTTATGCAGAAAAGGCATCAGGCAGGGAGAAACTAAAGTCTTCCGCAGCCCAGAGGGGCGTTTCATCCGAGCAGGAGTGGAGGGTGGGAGATGCTCCCTCACATTGTGTTATGTTTACGCACCAAATCAGATGCAGGACTCATATCTCCGAACCTTACTGCGGGAACAGGAGCCACAGGGCGATCCCTCTGATTCTGGGGGGAGATTTTAACCTGGTGTGGGATCCGACGGTGGACCGTAGTGAAGTTTCCTCGAACGTGTTCGGAGCCATGTCCTCTGCTCTCCGGAAACAGATAGCGGACCTGGGCCTGATAGATTCCTGGCAATATCATTCCCCTGAAGTGCGGGATTACTCGTACTACTCGCATGTTCATCGTTCTTACTCGCGTATCAATAATTTGTTTGTATCGCACGCCCTTATAGGGAACACTGTAGCGGCATCTCTATCCGACAACTCAATTTCCTATCATGCCCACGTTGAGCTTCTCATGTAGGATCCGGCAGCTTGCCCCACCCGTATACTGCGGTGGCACTTGCTGCCGCACATCCTGCGGGACCCAGCCAATGTGGAAACTCTACTGACTACCATTGACTCCTATTTCGCGAGTAATGATCTGCCTGAAACCCCATTCCCGGTGGCGTGGGAAGCCTTTAAGGCAACAATTTGCGGCCACATCACGTCAATAGCGATCGCGCGGGCAGCCCATCAATTGGAGGATGAACTCTCCAAAGACATTAAGAGACTGGAGAAGCAGGATCAGGGGCATTTGACACTTGCATGCCAGCGGAGGCTTTTGAATCTGCGGGGTTAGCTTCGCTCCCTGTGCACCAACAAAGCTGAGCGGACACTGCTCGCCCTCAAACAACGGTATTTTGAAGGGGGGATAAAGTGGGCAGATTACTGGCGAAACGTCTGAGGGTGAGAGCAGTGAAGGCCCACATATTGAACATTCAGTTGATGGAGGGAAGGAGGGTCACCACGGAAACAGCTAAATATGAGGCTTTTAGGTTCTACTACACCACTCTCTATACTGCAGATGAGCCTTCCCAAACGCATTTCGATAAGGTCCTAAATAAGTGTCCTTGGACACCAATACTTCACACCACGCCAAAAAGTTGGACGGCCCCCTCCTGGCAGAGGAACTGACAGCAGCATTGAGAGACCTCCCCC
Organism: Lissotriton helveticus; assembly: GCF_964261635.1. NCBI lineage: Eukaryota > Metazoa > Chordata > Amphibia > Caudata > Salamandridae > Lissotriton > Lissotriton helveticus. The sequence continues at coordinate 1,149,654,410 of NC_136069.1, forward strand.
TAGGAAAAACGCCAGGCCCGGGTGGCCTGCAGTTGGCCTTTTATCGTATGTTCATAGTCCTCATTCCCAAGCCTGGGAAAGATCCCACGCTGTGTGCGTCTTACCACCCCATAGCATTGCTAATCACAGACCTAAACATTTACACCAAAATGCTGGCTAAGCGCCTAGAGCCGCACATGCCTGGCCTTGTAGAACCTGATCAGGTTGGCTTCATTCGCAATAGGCAAGGGGCTGACAATGTGCGTAGAATTGCACACCTGGTAGGGAAAGCACATAATTGGAATATACCGGCCTGCCTTTTGTCGCTTCATGCAGAGAAGGCTTTCGACTGGGTGGACTCGAGCTTTCTTTGCGCAGTGTCGCACAAGATCGGCTTGGGGCATAATATGTTCTCTATGATCATGGCCCCCTATCACTCGCCACAAGCGAGGGTTCGGGTAAATGGGCAGCTCACAGAACCCTTTTCCATACATAGGGGTACGCGGCAGGGTTTCCCCCTGTCCCCTCTGCTATTTGCCCTAGTGGTAGAGCCTCTAGCGGAGCTGATCAGACAGGATCAGACATACACCGCCTCACCTTTGGGGGCCGCCAGAACAAAGTGGCGCTGTTCGCGGATGATCTTATCCTCATGCTATCACACCCACATAAGTCTCTCCCGGCGCTCCACGCCCTGTTACGGTCCTTTGAGAGAGCCTCAGGTCTTAAAATGAATCACGGCAAACATTTGGCTTTAAACCTTACGATTCCGGAAGAGGAGATACCGGCCTTAAAGACGCTGGCTCTGTATCAGATCCGATATCTGGGACTACTAATAACGCCTTCATTCGAAACGTGGAAACAGGTAAACTGGGGGGGAATGTAAAAAAAACTGTCTTGGAGGATCTACGAAGATGGAAATCTCTAACTATCTCTTGGCAGGGCAGGCTTAACGCCGTCAAAATATCGATACTCCCTAAAATTCTATACCTATTCCAGTGTCTACCCACCCCTATACCACAACACTGGATACAGGGCCTCCAAAAAGACATCACTAACTTTATATGGGGTGGACGTAGACCGCAGTTTTCTCATAAAATCCTCATGCTCCCGCGAGACGAGGGGGCTTGGCGTATCCTAACCTCCTGGAATACAACTGGGCCTCACTCCACCGCTTTGTCTCGGAATGGACAACCACTGAAAGCGAGAATATGTGGTTCCATATGGACAGGATGGTAACGGGACGTATCATCTGGGACCTTACGTGGCTTCACCGCGTGGCGCGTTCCTGTAGCACCTATATTGCAGCGCCTATATTGCAGTGCCTACTAAGACAGTCCTAGACATATGGGACAAGATAGCCCTGCGTAAGGGACTGATTACCTTTCCCTCCCCACATTCTCCCATTGCCGGTAACCCATTATTCCCTCCAGCCCTCCGCTCTCAAACATTTGCCAAATGGCAACAGGGGAATTGTAGAGTGATTGGTGATCTGTACGAGGGGGGCACCTTTAAGACATTCGCCCAGTGCAGGTAAGAATTCAGTCTTCCACTGGGAGCGGGACTACAATACGCTCATCTGCGACACTGCGCATCTTCGCCAGAAATGCAGCAGGATTCGGCCATTCACTCCCTTTTAGCGGCTAGTCCGCTCATTTGATGTCTCGAAAGGCCGTATATCGCGGACATACCAGATCCTGCAACATCCCCCGATGCTAACTACACATTCATATCAATCCCGCCTACACAATGGAATCGCCTATGACGCGACGTTCCTAGAGTTCGAGGCATCCCACAGAGGGAAAATGGGTACAAAATTATGACGCAATGGAATTACAAGCCCGTTCGGTTGCACAAAATGTTTCCCACTACGTCCCCCTTGTGTTGGAGGTGTCTGATCGCATCTGGCGGCTTTATTCACATTTGGTGGAGCTGCCCACTCCTGACACTGCTCTGGAAGGAATTCCTTAGTCATATTAAAGTACTGGGTTTCCCCCTGCCTGAATCTGCAACCACGATCATACTGGGCCTTAAACCGGAGAACCTAAAAGCGCTCACTCGCAGCGACTGGACCATTGCACTTCACATGTTTGGGGCGGATAAACAACTTCTACCACTATACTGGACTTGCCGCCTGGTTCGTGCGCTTGTGGCATTTGATCGCTATGGAGCTCCTCACAGCACGATTACAGGCACGAGACACTCACTTCAACGCTGTTTGGTGACCATTAGTTCAATACCTCTGTAAAATAGAACATGCGCGCCACTTACCCTCTAAGCTTAGAGCACTGCGACTCTTTGAGGCCACCATACTCCCGTCAGACTCAAGCAGACTCTTCACATGATTAGACCAGTCGTCCCCGCCACTCCCTCCAGCAAACACCAAGATCTATATGCACCATTCTTGCCACCATCACATGCCACATCTCGTCTGCCCACTCACCCACATGCACAGCCTACCCTCTTCTACTAACTCTCACCTTTTCTTTTTTCGATCTTTCCCTATACATCTATTACTACTTGCACTATAAGGGCATCTAGCCCACGTTCTGAATGTCATTGGATTTCAACAGGTCCTGGGAACCCCCACAACAAGCACATATAACTACATGTAATAATTACGCGGCCGGCCCAGTAAGGGTTGTAGGCGACATGCTGTGTCTCTACTTGCTGAATACTGCATCTCTCTACGCTGGGAGACACTTGACCATTCCGCAGCCGGCCCTAAATGGGTTGTAGGCTTAATGCTGTGTTCATGTGGTCCTATGTTATTTTTATTATTTTTTGCTTCAAAAATAAAGACCGACTTTGAGGGGAAAAAAAACCGACAAACATTGAGGATCAGAATGAAAGTCGTGAAAAGCAGCACACTCTAAACTGTGCCTTTTTGACTGTTGACCAGTGATCTTGTAAATGACTTCTATATCCCCTTCAGCGCTAGTGACAAGGTCAGCTCGTCATGGGCGTTACCTGCGCTACGCGGATGATGAGCTGACCTTGCCACGTAACGAGGGATTTTGCGAATCGCAGCGCGCATGCGGTTAAACTCCAACTTTCCTTTATTTTGTTTCTAGGCATAACATGGATCTACCCGCACTTTCAATATTCTTTTAACGTATTCCCTACTCTTACCTATATACCCTATCTTTCTTTATTCAGTTATACTTCTACCTTTTCTTATTATTTTCTAGCTATTAAGAGTACTCATCACTGCATGAAAGCTTCAGTGTCAATCAGTTGCTGTGTCCATTTGTTTTTATTGTCCCTTCCCTTAGCCACCCATTTCCTAACCCCAAATTTCGCCTTCAGGCGCTTTAGCCCTTTATTCCAGTGCAGTTCCTCATAAGTTACATAGCTCGGTCTACTCGGGAGACTAATTTCTTTGAGAGTTCAAAATAATGTCATAACCAAGCAAAAAAAATGTAAAAGATGTTCCTACCAGATAGGGCTCCCTCCTCTCTAGCATGTGAAATATTTACAAGGGTCCCTGGATCGCTGTGTAACATCTGCATTTAGTACGTGTTGATTGGTATTTATATAGCGCAAACCTAGCTGATAAGGAACGGAGCACAGTAAATTATGCGAGGGGTTGGGAGACGAGCTCCAAGATGTGCATATCAAGTAGCTATTACTCAGATACGTTTTAAACCCAGTTAGGCATAGGGAGACTGAGTGATTCGTCCTGAATCACACAATATTGAGTCTTATCTCCGAGGATGGTATTTGAACCTGGGCCTCTGTTTCAAAATCGGTCGCTCACGCCAATAGGCCACATCTCCTTTTCAGGTTTTAGCCTCTTGGATTGTCTCATATTCCATAGACCAGAATTGATACACGAGTCCGGGTAGACCACAGTCATGCGCCGTTGCAGTGTGGGTCATTCCTCTTTTGTAAGTTTTATGAATGCACATAAAAATGCGCCTGGACCTATTTAGCTACTGTTTACAGTCTGGATGCGTTTATTGTAGCTGTCACCAGGATCTATTTTTGGTACCTTGTGGCACCTGTCCCAGTACAATGTACTCGTATACCACTTTCCCTAAGCTTGTATAGGGGCCTTGATATTTCTCTTAAGGCTTTAGTGGCCTGTAAGTACTTTCTGTCTTGAGCACTGAAGACCATGCATTCTCTGCCGCTTCCTCACTTTCAGGCTGCTTTCCGGCTTCTGGGTTTATCAATTATAGCACAAGTTGTTAATGGGCAGAGAACAGTCTAAAGTGGTCTTTTTGCTTGCAGTGCTCCAGTTAATTTTGCCAGTTGAGTGGATACATTCTCATTCAGAGGTCACATTACACACCTCCCTGCAGCCCTTTTTGGAGCCATTTAACCACTGAAAAGAGGCACAGCGAAGTCTGCATAGATATTTTTTCTGTTGTGACTACGTAGATTTTCACAGATTTTAGTTTCTCTGGGTTTACTCATAATCTCATTTTTTTAAACATCTAATTGAACATTTACCTCCGCTCTTGACCGAGTGAGCTCTTTGAAAGATGTTTTACAACCATACACATTTTGTCCTTCTTAGCACTCCTTGACCTAAGGGTCATTTAAGAAAGGTTTATTTAACTGTATGCTCCAGTGGATGCGTTCTCACTTTTATTTTACCTTCTATAAAATAAACATCGATTAAAAACGTCTCAGAAAGCAAACTGGTGGTCAGAAGTATCCCAAGAAATTAAGATTTGGTCTGGTACAGCAGAGAAAATTCGTGATTACCTCTACATGTTGCAAACAAAGAAAATATATATATATCTTGACTATCGGTGGTGCTGGTTTTAAGTAAGCCACTGCACACTAAAACTCAATCAGTTTTTTTTAAAATGACCAACAGATGCACACATTTAATTGACACTTTTTATGGTCCTGTCTTTTCTAATTTTTTTTATGCCTATTCAGCTTAAATAGTGGAGACCTGGTCTTCATGACATGATTATAGACTTCCTGGATCCTTTCCTTACAAAATGGTTCAAGTGCAGTCTAATAAGCTAGTTTGGATAATGATTTGCTGGTGCTGATTGGGGCATTAAATCAGTAGGATTTTGCTATTGTTTTCTGGGTCCTCGTGAAGCACCAATTCAATCTTTTGGAATAAATATATTGGAAATTTCCTGTGTAAGGCATGTTTAGTTGGGTGGCAGACAGCTTTGTCTAAAGATGATTCAAGACCTTCGAAGATCTGAAATTGCTCCACCCTGGTCTCCTTACTCTTTAGTTTATATACCCCCCCCCCCCAAAAAAAACATTCCTTCGGTATGCAGAAAACACTGCATTGTTTGTTCTGGCCAGGACACTCTTACAAGGAACTTTAAAAATTATCTTGCCAAATTTAACCAGGTTGGCTGTCTTGATGATCGCAACAAGACTAAAGGTGTCGTCTTTGAAGGTTATAAGGTAAAAAAAAAAAAAAGTAGTAAACGTGCATATTGGTCTTGATAGTATCAACTGTATTTTCTCTTATTGCTACCTGTATATGGTTTGAAAAAGCAACCTGGTATAGGTTTCATCTGACACGTTTATAAACAAGTGCTTCCAGTCTAATTTATGGCTTTAATTAAACTGAAAAGTCGAACATCTTATACCAGTGCTTAAGGTAATTGAAAGAATTTATGCCAATTTTCCAACCCCGGAACAGGTTCACCCACTACTGACTGTAGTTTAGGAGGCCGTATTGCGCAGACAGATTGCTCATTGGAATATTTTTCGCCGATCTCCCTTATGGAAACACAAAGAGCCTTGGAGGCTGCGAAATCAGGGTCCCCGACAGACCCCTGTCCCCCTAAGGTTATGTCACTTCTCTCTAACACTCTGGCCCCCTCCATTCAAAGGATTTTTAATCTTTCAATCCTGGAAGGTGTGGTTCCAGCATCTTGGAAGGAAGCTTTTGTCCGACCCATACTTAAGAAGCCCACTGCCAACCCCCAGGACTTGGGTAACTATCGCCCCATTTCCCTGCTCCCTCTACTAGGAAAAATGCTGGAGAGTTTCATAAACTAGCAACTAAACAGGTACCTAGAAACAAACAACATTTTCGACCCTTCACAATCTGGGTTCCGGCGGGGCTTTAGCACCGAGACTGCCCTGTTGGCGGTAACGGACTCCCTAAGGCTGACCATAGATGCAGGTGGCTCGGCAATTCTGGTGCTGCTCGACCTCTCCGCGGCTTTTGATACCATCTCCCATGCTAAGCTCCCGGAGAGGTTGAGCTCCGCAGGCATACAGGGTTTAGCCCTTAAGTGGCTGCAGAGTTTCCTGCTGGACAGACATCAAACGGTTACCATGGGTCCATATCAGTCCAAAAAAACTCTGTTGACCAAGGGTGTTCCCCAGGGCTCCTGCCTTAGCCCCCACCCTCTTTAATATCTATATGGCCCCATTGGCTAGGGTGGTGGAAGCCCTGGGGTTCGAAACTGTGTCATACGCCGACGACACCCAGCTGGTGTTCAACTGTGGGCCAGATGGGGAAGCTGACAGACTGTTTTCGCAGAGGGATGTTGGAGATCTCAACTTGGATGGCCAACAACTGCCTCCAATTGAACCCGAGCAAGACTGAAGTCATGCTGCTGGGAAAGGCCGAGGAGTCCTGGTCTCCGGATTGGTGTCCGGCGCAATTTGGGTCTGCCCCAGCGCCATCACAGAGCGTGAACAATCTGGGCATTAAGCGGAACCACACCCTTTCAATGCAAGACCACATTTCCTCGATAGCTGGGGTTTGTTATTATAGGTTAAGACTGCTACGAAAGGTTCTTCCTTTTATTTCCATGATACATCGAAGAACGCTGACCCAGGCAACGATTATTAGCCGGATGGACTATGGCAATGCTTTGCTAGCCGAGGTTGGAGCAACTTACCTGAAGAAACTGCAGGTTATTCAGAATACGACCGCTAGGCTGGTCCTGAATCAGCCAGCGGGCACCCCTTCATTGCCATTGCTGAAAACCTTGCACTGGCTTCCAGTCAAACAAAGACCTTTTTTCGAAGCGTGTTGCTTGACTTTTACTGCTCTCCAGGGTCTTAGCCCAGCATATCTTCAAAAGAAATTGATAAAACATATTCCTAACCGCCCACTGAAGTCTAGTACGCTGCAACTGCTTCACATTCCACGCATCAAACGCAGTAGGTCTGGGGGCAGGTCCTTTTCCTATCTGGCCCCTAAGTATTGGAATAGTCTCCCCGTTACCCTTCGAGGCATTCCCCTCCTACCAGGCCTTTAAGAAACATCTGAAAGCGCACCTGTACTAACGCTGCCGTCCTGCTATTTGTCTCCTTCGGTTGTGACTGAGAAAAAGCGCCGAGATGCCCCCCGGTGATTCGTGCGCTATACAAGATGTTATAACATAACATAACATAACCAAGGTAAAAAAAAATCTTTCAGCATTAAACTAAGCACACAAGATTAATTGGGATGCATTCTCCACCTTGGAATCAGAATTTAAATTAAATTATTTATGTCTGATCAAGCACGACATAAAAGCAAGCCTAGGGAACCTTGAATTCAGTTTACTTAAACAAGAGCTTCTAGTAAAGGAAAATGTTGTATCTCTCCATTGATTATCAATTGACAGTTAAAAATATAATCATGTCTTATATCCTTGAACATCAAGGCACAATAAATAGGAACATTTGGGGACATTTTTGGTGAACTTCATTGAATGAGCTGGACGTGGTTGACTCATGGGGAGGGAACAGAAGCTGCACTCTCCATTAAGAAACCGCTTAAACTCAACTCTGTTCATGCAGCTTTCACGAGGGAACTCTCGCACAAATACCTGATAGTTGTCCAACTTTGCATGGATATAGAATCGTTTATCTCAGACGTATGTTTAGGTTCAAATTTAGGAACCCGGATTAAACGATCCATGCATACAGTTGACTTACAGGCCACACTTTGGGATATATGAATGCCTTGAGCTATGCAATTTATCCAAATACACTTTTCAGCACTAATTTAATTGAACTCTGGGCATAGTAAAACATTGTTTAAGGTAATTTAGGACCATGAGGTATCTGATTAAATTGTACTCCTACCTTGTTTTGGTTTTGCTTCAGCCCATCCTCGAATCTCCACTTGTTTGTTTCTTCTGAAACCATCATTTTTTAACAGATTAAGCAGTAAAGTGAAGAACATTATGACTGCTTTAAAACTAGATACATTTTTTTTATTTTTAAAAGAAATATTTTAAATTTATTTTCCATATAGTGCATCAATGACTTAAAGCACAACATAGGATACCGGGAGTACATCTCAAGTGCAGGAAAATGATTAACAGTAACCTTAACCATCAACCCCCCGCTTCCCAGGCATCAGTCAGTCGGTACAGTTGCAAAATACAAGAAAAGCATAGTCCATTACCTAATTTAACAGAACCACATCACATCTACACCCATTATGTCATGTCTTGGGTCTGTACCCCACTCTTTCGCAGTAACTCTAGGCTGTAATACTGCATCCATCCGCTCCAGATCTTACAAAACGTTTGGGAGCAACCCTTGTTGGCTTATGTGACCTTTTCTCCCACCATATACATATCTATACCCCGCCGCCCCTCCTGGAATGTCGAGCTCTCACTCACTCCCCAGTCCTGGGCTATGTCTCTTTGCCACTAGAAGTCTTAGGCGACAGAACAACATCTTGGCACGTGGCAGGTCAGTCATTGGGGATTCCCAAGAGGATACATTTAAGATCCAGTGTGATCGATTCTGTAAGGGCTTTACAGCGTTCCTCAAGAACTGCCATCCAGTATCCCTAGATGAATGGGCATCCTCAAATGGTTTGGAAAATGAACTGTCTCCCTTGTGACACCTCAAACAGTGCGGGTCAGTGCAGTGAAGAATTTTAAATTGGATTAAACGTAGCCTCAATTGTATTGCTATCTCCCTCAGGTGCCTCAAGGGTGCCTCCCAGTCTATATCCTCCAGGCATCCTACATTCTCCACTCATTCTGCTCGCTGCCTAAGTAGAGTGTCTGGCATGTTGTTGAGAGTTTTGTAGGGTAGGTAGATCTTACTCTTTTCTAGCTCCTCTGTTAGCAACTGCCCTTCAAATTAGGCGAATTCTGGGATGCCCTTCATGGGTAATTCCTTGGCCTGCTAGGCATGTGGTACTTGTGCACATTTAAAAAATCAAATGGCATTCATACCAAACATGCTGTAGCAAGATTAGTGGCATTATGTCAGTCTTCTAGCAATCACCTACCTTGGTGATCCCAATACAATCCCATAGTCGAAGCCCTGCAATTTCTGCATCTCTGGGAGCCAAGTCCCTTCCCACAAAGGTGTTTCCCGCATGGGCCTATGGTACCAGCCCAGGCACATCATGGCTTTCCCTCAGGCTGCTAAGGCTATTTGGGTGGCCAGGAGACGGCGTTGCACCAGTTTGCCCCGTGCAAGCACTGTAAGCAGGACTTTTTTCCCCACTGCGCTGGTTCAAGCCTAAAAGTAGAGTAATGTAGTGGGGCAAACGACCAGTCATGGATGTTGATCAGATTAATTGCCCAGTAGTATGCTTCTAAGTCGGGTAGAGCTAGCATCCCATTATCTGGGTTACGTTGTAAAGTTTTCAGGGCAATTTGGGATGTTTCCTGTCCCAAAGCAAGGTTCACATGTCACCCTCCATCCTAGTAAACCCCTCCGGTGGGAGATCCAATAGAACGTGTTCTGGAAAGCATACAACAGTTGTGTGAGCAAGATCATTTTAAACATGGCTCTCGCCCCAGTAGCATGAAGGGCAGCCATTTCCACCTCTCCATCTCTAAAACTTGATACGTTCTTAAACAACCTGTGAAGCATAGCAGCTGTGGAAAAAAAAACTTGCCTTTTTTCCATTAGCTAGTTAATTTATGTTATGAGCTTTAATTTCCCCTTCTTAATCCAGAGCCAGCGAAGGGTCAATTGATCTCCCAAGTTCTTCGCACCTGTTCCACACAAGGAGTACCCGATCCTCCCTATGCAGTTTTTCATTTGAGAGCTTGCTGCAGCACAGTTAAGTAGGACGATTATCAACCTTGCTGGTATAGACTGCATGCCAGTAACTTTGGTACTGAAGTAAGGAAACAAATACAGAAAACCTCTCGTTTGGGAATGTAGGCAGCTATACTTTCCACTATGCTACATATTCTGTTGTCAACTCCTTTGGCTTGAATTCAAGTCTCAGACTGGTGACCATCAAAGTCTACCCAGGGGCCACTCCCCAATAAACTAGAATTTGGGAAATCTCAGTTGTTCCTTCCGCGTTGCTGATTGGGTGTTGACATTAGCTACCCTCACTCATGATATCAAGTCAACGAGGAAAGCGTGACCAGTGCATTGAAAGTGACATTTTGTTGTGATTGGGTGTCCAGGGGAGCTTGCCCATTGTTCCCAACTATTATATGGGACTACAAAAGAATACGTGAGTGGCCACTGCTAAAAGGGATATTCCATGGAAGGACAACGAGAGTCAGGGAGGCAATAATCTTTTGGCATGGTTGGGTTGGCAACACATTATACTATAGATATCTGCTTTAGAGGATCAAAGCATAGTTTATTTCTAATACCTAGGGGTGAAAACATAGATTAATATAAACTAAGCCCACCCTGACAGTACCCATTTCCATTCAGTTCTGATTGCCAGCTCAGTGTGAAATCCCTTATCAATGATCCATTCACGTTGATGATCATCGCTTTCATGGGGCACTTAAAGGACTTTTGGGAGTGGCCAATTCATGGTTGTCTGGGGTGAGAGAGCAGCAGTGGAACTTGAGAATTGAGGTAACTATTTCCGAGTAGCTCATAAGTGGAGTAGGGTTAGAAGGAATTTGTTTTCAGGCAACTCTTAACAAAATGTTTGTTCAGATTCAAAGAAACGCAATAAATGTGACTGGAAGATTGCCTCTCATTGGCCCTGCCTGACTTCATATAAGTATGTCTGACAATATTTTTTGGTTAGTTTTTGTGACTCATCACCAGAGTGCTCTGTGCAGCACCCCAGAGTGAATCCGAATAATATGGCTGCCCTCTGACTACTTAAGGTGTATGAGTCTGCTTTTGGCTGAGGCTGAAGAAATCCCATTCTCCTTGGGCATTTTTTCTTAAGTCAAAAACACAGTAGGCACTGTGGCAGTGCTCTGGTGTCTGCTATTGCTCCCCTGAATGTCTTTGTCTTTGTTGCACAGATACCCTGCTACTCTGAGAGACCAGCAATATGATACAATTCCCAGAAAAGACAGGATTTTTGACAAGGATCTGCATAGAAGTTCTTCTGCAGAGCTCCTGCCTCCCTGCTGATGTTTATCCAGCTGCTGGAGAATGCTGAACAGATTACAGTCCTCTCGGCCACCTCCCTCTACTATTTCTCTTCTACCGTCCCCTCCTCCGTGGTATTCTTTCCCTTCCTCATCTATGAAATCCAGGCCCAGTCAATTCTTGCAGCACCAAAGACATAGCCACCCCTCATCGACTGTCCAGAGGAAGGGGTCCACGATTATCAGGAAGCCATCACCCAGCCTACCAGAACATGCTGGATAGATCAGCTAGAGGTTAAATCCAGACTACTGTGACTTCCAGGCAGGCAGCCAACATTGTTCTTGTTTGACTTGCTTCATTATTCGAGACACCCTTACATCACAATTAAAATGTTGCATGAACAATACTTGTGCTCTATCACTGTTCCAAATGTAGGTTATGCAACCTTTTTTATCGTTAGTACATTTCTCATATAGGTGCAGTATGAATTTAAATAAAACCCTCGTCTTGCTTAATTAACTTTTGTGTATTTGCCAATGTGGATACAATAATTATTATTGCACACATAATACCCTCTTTGAAGTTCAGATTCTCAGCTCCTCCTTAGTTGACTTAATCAGAAATTATTCTAAAAGCAAGCAACGCCTCCAAATTTATAATCGTTTATTGATTTAGTAAGACACTTATGAGTGTGAGGCTTATTCCAGTACATTCGAGAGTCTGTAGTTCGGTTATTGGAGACATAGTGAGTAGTGGAACTCTACAGTAGGCAGGGCAGATCAAGTGGTATTTTTTTTAATATATATTTTTATTGATTATAACACAAGAGTAAAAATGTACATAATGGGCGTCATTGGTGGGACATATTACAGTGGCGAACGGGTGAAGGAATTGAGGAAATGCATTACAATTATAGGCATCTGAAAAATACCAATACCAGCGTAGAGCTGAGACAAAACAATACGATACAGATAACCATAAGCAAACCTCATCAGAACCCGCCCACCAGGAATACGGATACGCAGATTGGACACGCGACACCCGGATATGAGGGACAGAAAAATCAGGAGAATATGCCACATCTCTTGTGAAGAAGGGAAAAGGGAATAGAAAGGTCATAGAACAAAATAAAGGAAAAATAAAAAAAAACCCGCTCAACCCCCCACCCTACACCCCTGCAGATGGCTACGACCTAACCCCACTAGCAGCGTGCCTGTCGCCCCCTAAACTACACCCCAAGGAAGGGAAAAGATGGAGGAGGAGATGTATTACAAGACGATACGGGCTCCCGGACTCCCCTCCCCCCCGCCAAAAGCAGACATCCCCTACCGTGGTATTAAGCATGTTATAACAGACTAATAAGCAAACCAATAGGGGAGCCACCGACAGAGAAAAGACCGTCCCGCCCAGCCCCCGATACCACAGAGGCAGCAAATCCCTTTTCAATCGTAGCAGTCACACCAAACCCAGACAATAAGAATTCCATCTGGCCCGCACTCCCACAGATACAACCCAGCAGAGCCAAAAGAAAGTCACTGTACCGAATTCAAGTCAAATTCAGCCCTGGCCCTTATGATCCATTGCACAGACCCCATCCAGTAGAGCCAATATAATAGCAAAAGAGTCAAAGCGCTGTTGAAAAAGGAGATCAATATAGCCTGAAAGAGTCAAAAAGGTTACGTCTCGAAGTCTATCGGATACACAAAAGTCAATCCAAAAAAATTAGTGGAGGTCTCCAGAAGAGAAGGAAGAAGTGAGTCCTGTGCGGGCGATGACTTCGCCGATCTTGCTAGGTGTTCAGAGGCTCCAATAACGTAACGCTGTAATCGTGCGGGTACAATTGGCACCAGTTTCAGAACATATTCGGGGTTCTCCTCTCGAGGTAAATCAAGCTGCGCGGGGGTAACCGTATGTTGCAGGTCTGACACAAGGCTGGAGTCCGGTCTCAAACAAACAGTCTCAAGGCGCGCAGTCAAATTGTGGAGAGCAGCCTCCATGTGCAGGCGAAGAGCCCCGATGGCGGCCATTATGGTCCCCAGGGTCGGTCCACACACCGTCCGATCCATCTCCGCGTGAACGATAACAAATCAGGTCTTCAACCCCGGAGGCCGGCTACTCCGGGGGAACCAACAGGCGCGGAGTGGACGGAGGCGACTGGCGACTCACAGGCTTGGCAACCTTTACACCACTGCCGAGAGCGGGGGCCCCACCCGCGGACCCCGAGGGCTGCAGCAGTGTCCCGGGACCTGGCCCCCCCACCCACCGCTGCAACCACGTCTCGTCGCCGTTCGTCCAGTATTCGCAGGGACCAAAGACCACCACCAGGATAGAGGATATGTTCCACTCCGATGAGACCGGACTCTGCCGGGCACCCGCGGCCGATGTTGTTCAACTGAAACCCGGCTGGATCGGTACTCGAGGCCCCGGCTTACACACTGGAGGAGGCCCCAAAATGAAAGACGGTGTAACTTCGTCAATAAAGGCGATAAAAACTCCGGGATTGCCCCCCTGGGCTCAGCAACGATTCAGACACACAGGGAGTCTGGCGGAAGGTCAGGATGAAGTTCAGGATAAGTCCGCCAGCGACGGAGGTCTACGGAGCCGGGAGCTTATGCGGCCATCTTGGTTGCTTGCGTAGCTCCTCCTCCAAGTGGTATTTTTTAAGACGTGAAGGATGTAGGTACCAGGGACTCTAATGAGGGATGCTTCAAGCTGTGCAAGATTCGAGTACAAAGTCAGAGTGGCAGAACGTTAGTTTCTTTGGTACCCCCTCTAAGATCTTGGTCTAGGAAGATGTTCCTAAGAGTGAATCTAAGTCTGCAGAGTTCTTTTTTTGATGTATGTGTCTTTTATATACACAAACTTAGCTATAGAATCGAATTATTTGGCATTTTGCAGGCTTATACATGACTTTTTAAATAGAAATCAACACCTCTGTTAGTATGTTGTAGCCTATGGTGTAGCTGAGATGTTGATGACTGGAGTTCCTCTATGCATAAGAACAGGGAAGGTCTTCACCAGAAATCAACGTTTAAAAATTATAATGTACACCGTGCCTAAGACTCTAGAACTATTCTGCACATACGTTCTTGCCAGTTGGCTTCGAGCCCCATCCGCCATCGTGCATACCACGTGCACATATACAAAACTTCCTAAGAATCAATGATTACACATTCACTGCCCAGGCTTCCATCGCATGTGCAGCGTCAGCAACTCAGCTTCACATTCTGAGAAATCACCCTGTAACCTACAAATGACCAGACTGCAATACCATAAAATGTTGCTGAACGATTGCGCCCAATATAAGGGTGGTGCCTTTATTTTCACAGTCGAACTCCATCAGAGAGTATGGCTATCAGAGAGTATGGATGTTTTAAAAACTAATCTTACTAAAATTCCATATGTTATCAGCTTTCTCTGGCATGTTCATTGTGATCGCTTGCTGGGTAGATTTTACTGTTCGGTGACAAACGTATTTTTTCTAAGCTCTTCTTTGTAGTAGTACATTAGTTGATGATCTAGGCGCAATTTAGGAGTTAATTGGCGCTGGTCAGGAATCGCTCCACAACACCATATTGATTTTCGTCGGGGGCTGACCCAGCCATTTAAGTAAGATTGTCTGTCTTAGTTGGTCTTTCTGCACAATTCTCGTTTCTTAACTATACTAGCTTCAGTGTGTCTAATGTATTTCTTGGATATCTCTTCGGCTTCTGACTGCTTAACATTTAGAGTAACGTGAATGGCTGACTTTATTGACTCCCACCGCCTCGAGCCTGTTTGCTCTCTATAGCAATGGCCGCCCTTAGTATGGACGACGGTGATAGCCTCCCAGGACCATAGAGATAGATGCCTGATGTCTCGTACATTCATCCCTATCTTGACTTTGCATAATGTTAACATAACATTGGGTTAACCTGCTGCTTCTGATGACATTAAGGGATCAGTAGAATATCTAAAGATGCGCGTTACACTGAGCTTCATTGCTGGCTGGTCTTATTGAGCTTCAATTGCATTGAAAGATTGTCAGCATGCAATAAAAGGAGCCCTTTGGATTACAAGGCTCAGATTTATGGATGGCGTGTTGCCCTAGTCGTGTAGGGAAACTAAGAGGCATTGCATCAATAAAATTCAATGCATTTCTTTAATATATTGCTTGTGTGATCCACTATGTATTATTAGTTTACATAATTCAAAGATCCAATATATTTAAAATAGGAGCAGTCTGATGCAGTTTTTTCAATTCCTCCAGTTTTCCCCAAATTAACTCATTGATTAGCACCTTGTGAACTTTTTTTTGTCTTGATGCTATGTATGTATTAGCAGGCCTACCAGATATCTGTATGTGTGAAGCGATTACTTTTTGTCATTTGTATCTGCTAAATGCAAGAGGCTTATTGTGTGGAGCTGTGGGGGTGTGTTTGTGACATCCAGAAGATATAACCAATTCTAGTTTTTACTGGGTGTTCATCAATTTGTGAAAATCCAGCTCTCAACGACACGCTCTTTAACATAGCCACATTGGCTGCAGAAGCTTAAAACCCGTGCCTCAAGAGTTCATTCTTGGAAAGAAGACTTTATATCTTACTAAAAATGTCTGTGCATTGCTAGCCATCATTTTCTGTTGGACTTTCTAAAGTGGTAGGACCCAGGTACCATTTTGTAAAGGTATTGAAATATATGTGGGTACTGCACATGTTAACACCCCAGCATGAAGATACCTGCACACTTTTGTTTATTTTTGTTAGGAATAACTGGATGCAACAATGTGGCATGCATGTGATCTTGTAGGGCCAATGATTGAGTTACTTCAGACTGTGACTCCCTGGTTCCCCCCTCCCACCATGACCAGGAATGTTCATTGTTTTCATAGGTACCTAGTCTGAAGACTCCAGCGAGTTTGGCAGTGTCTGTTTGGGTTTCACTGAGCAGCAGCTGCCTAAGGCATATGTGCACCACGCCCTTGAACTTTTGAAGTGTACGTTTTAACCAGCCTCCCGCCCCTTCAACACAAGGCAGGTGAAAACAAAGGGAATGAGAACCTTGGGTTAAGTCTTAATTGATGGATCAGTGAGGAGCTGCTGCACGTGTTACAACTCTGATTCTCGCCCCTTCTCCCCTACAGTGAAAATGTTCATTTGTGTATTTTTTGATTATGTACTTGGGAGTTTGCATGCGCACAATGTCAAAATAGCTTTGCTGTTTTGGGGAGGAGCGAGCAGGATATAATACTAATGTTTTGGGGGTATTATGCAGCTTTGTGTGGAAGAGCAGGACAAAAATACAATCTCCGGTGGTATTTTTAGGATTCAATATATATATATATTTTTTTACTTAACTTTTATTACTTGAGTGCATACACAGGAAATATAAACAATCCTACAATAAACCGTAGAAAAAAATGCAAAATCAAACAACAAAACATTAATATGGATCACTGAAATTAAAAGCAAATATGACATCAAGGGTAATATTTTTGTATTGGTATCCAGAACAAGAGTTGTATAACAGCTTCGGTATTCACTGATGGCACTAAGTTACGTAACAGCAATTCACAAAACCATGTGTCTGGATAGTCAATATAGTATATAAACGAACCACATCTACCCACTCTGATGCCTTCAGTCTCTTAGCAATGACAAACCAACATCATTCATTCCAAACATTCTGCATAAGATTATCGCCATGTGCCCACTGTTTATTTTTATAGTGAGGAGTAAGAAATGTGCTGAGCACTCTCTCCACAGCCGTTCTTTTTTTAAGCAATAGTTGGTGCCTTTGGTTTATTTTCTTTTTCCCCTTAAAAACCCATTTGGCCGAATGTCGGGGGGGGGGGGCATCTTTTTCCTTGGGGAGGGGTTGAGGAGCAGGTAGGAGGCTTCCCCCTCCTAATTCAAGAAACTGCTCGTATTCCCTTTTTCAAGTGTACTCATTTTGTACCTTGGAACCTGGGATCCAAACTTGGCTTCTGCATGTAGCCAAGAATCATGTAACAGTAGGCAAATTGCAGTGTTTCCACGTACCTCAATTTGTAAATTTGTGTAATGACATATGCCATTTAAAAGTTGTAAAGTTTGCCATCATCAGCTTTAAAAAAAAAAAAAAAGTATACGTCGCTTCAGTTGCACCATACGTAAACATTATTTTTCTATGGACAGGTTCTCAAATGTTATTGGTTCATGCTAATACAGAAAATGTGACTGTACAGAGTTACAGCAGAGTTGAGATGAATTACCTTGAGGCATTTAATATGTGCTATTATAGCTAATCTCTGCAGTATTCATTCTACAGCCCACAAAAGGACAAACATCTGGGTTAGCTGCTCTGAGATTTGAAGTTGAGAACCTGGGGGTTAAGTAGATCTTTGCAGTGGATTTGTTAACCTCCTGAAATGTATTACCAGAAAAAGGAGTTGTTTCATCGCCATACTGAAATGCATTGGACAAAACTGATTTTTTTAAGCATACTTTCTCTCGACACTGAGATTACAACACACTTTCAGAGTGGCTTTACGATCACGATGGATGTTTGCATAGTCTGATAGTAGTTGGATAAGGACCATTAAATGGAGTATTTACTCTAAAAAAACAAATATATATATATGTCCTATGTTTACTTATGGTGTGTTTGTTTCTAGACATTAATCCTGGGGGAAATTATTTTACGTTTCAGTACACTGTTATCCGTTACTTTAGTACTCAGAACAGCCTCCTCCATCCCCTGGACTTCCAGTATATCCGTCCCACATCACTGCAAAAAGATTGTATTAGTTGAATGTACAGCGCTGGTCATGGGGGAAATTCACATTCGCCCCTCCAAGATCAACCATGGGAAACCAGAGCATTTTAGAGGCCCTTTGGCCTTGAGCAGAATCGGTCCAAGCAAGTAATGATAAAAATAGATTTGGAAAACACTTTTATAAAAGTGCCTTGGGGATCAAGGAAAAAAATTGAAATATTTCTCAGGCTGATTACAGATCTAGAACCAGAAAAAAAGTGATCAGTTGAAAATAACCTGACCTCTGAAAAAGTTCATACTTCAAATGTATAGCACTCATTTAGGGATTAGTACTTTCCTTTTGTAAAAATAAGTGCTGGTACTCTTAGAACATGCAGCTTGTTTAAAGCACAGCATACGTTCATCCAAAGTTTCATTTTCACTCAGTAGTCTTGAAACTTTTTTTTTTTTTTTTGTAAAAAATGTTTTGGGTCTTCAATTTTTTTTTTTTTTTGCAGAACGACCCCTCCCCTGCCTGTAAATAAAATGTTTAGTTGACTCCTGTAAATGAAAATGAGTGCATAGAATATCAGCCGTTGTTGCCAAAGCTTTATTGCCCCTTGGTCATCCCTTCCCATCCACCAAGTGGGGCCAGGCTTACAGTTTAAATACGAGCAATTTAGCCTCATCCCAACTTTTGCTAAAACAGTGTAGTACTTTTGTTTCCAGCCGCGTGATAGGAGTGTCTTTTCCCATTTTTCTTCCAAAACAAACTTAAGTAGCGTCTTAGGATTTATGGTGCAGATCTTTGCACCATGTGGTATCCCGCCGCTGGACTGCTGAAAAAGCCGGACTGTGCACCAGAAGCACTCCCGATCACTGTACCAGCAGTGTTGGCTCGGGCAAGCATTAGCCACACTCATTGTTTTGAAGTGGTATGGACTTAGTATTTACCGGTCTAATCCAGTGTGTCGCCTGTAAAGCTTGATTCGGCCAAGTTATTTGCCAGAAAGCTACATTTCACAGACCCGCAAATCCTCGCAGTTTAGTAATGGAAGGATTACTCTTGTATGTTATTCGTGGTCATGTGCTAGAGCATGTGTATTATTTACACAATTGATCAGTCTCACTAAAGACATATGTTCAATGACCACCGGTGATAGTTTGTCCAAAGTTAAGATTTAAATTGCCATTAGGCGCTTGCCTTGTCCAGGAAGCAAGACCTGCTCCCACTGGTAATTATATATGTGTATGTATATGTATATGTATATGTATATGTGTGTATATATATATATATATATATATATATATATATATATATATATAATGTGTATATGCAAAGTACTATGTTCAAGTTTCCTACATACATCTCCAATGCCCTACCCTATTTTTCACCCTTTACCCCTCTCAATATAATCTCTACCTCCACTCTCGGACTCATCCCAAAAACCATTCAACTACTATGATCTACAAAATAACCCTTTCTAGACTCTTCCCTCCTCTACCCCAGTTCTGGAGTAGCGTGGTACCTGCCGAAAAGCCCTTTGACACCTCATCATGGGTAGCAAGCGCTATATAAGTGCAAATCCTTCCCTCTTCTATCCCACCACTATAATTTTTCAATCCAAATAATAAATTCACATGTCCACCGCTCAAATTAATGTAATATATCTCCCTATATAATTCACTACTATACCTTTTTTGGGTTTCGGAGTAGCGTGCTACTCGCCGGAAGAGTGCTTTGACGCCTCATCTGGGGTAATAAGTGCTATATAAATGCAATTATAATTGCAAAGGCATACTGTCCTTCCTTCTAATCCGGTGGAGCTCTTCTATGGGAATTCCATGCCTCCAAGTCAGAGACCACAAACAAGCACCATATTCGCTACAGCTGTTTGAACACTACACAGAATAAACCATTTTTCAGGCTCTTTGTTCCTAAAGCCTCACTGGGATACTTGCTCATTCTGGAACAGAGCTAGAGGTATAAACCCAGTTTCTATGTAGGTGGCGTTTTAAGTTGCACCTTTTCAGCATTTTGGCATCAAATGCGTCGACTGCAGTGAACCAGAGACCACGGGTGCACTGTTTCTATTGAGACATAGCTTGACTGTCCACCAGCTCTGAGCTCCCATTAATACCAACAGACCCCACGAACAGTGGACACATAGATGATTTAACCTCTCTGCCGGAGGAGGGCAGTGGCGCGCCCGGGTTCCATCCACAGGCCTTTATTTTCTGACTGCTGCATCGGTTGGTACGTACAGCCCTCGTCCACTGTGCACAGCACTTTATCCCTGTTGTGTTGCCCGAGGCCTAAAACCGAATACATTGTGCCTCCTGCATAAGTTGCTTTTGTAGTTCCTCTCCCCTGCCACGGGTGCTCGCTTCCTGTTGCGCACCCGCGCTCTCAGACCAGAATAGCTAAAGCGCTCTACTTGAACAAAGAAGTTTCGAGTTACTCGCTGCAAAGTTTTAGACGATGACGGTACGGATCGTGTTCCTTTGAAAGCAGCTCCGTGTTTTGGAAGTGTTCCCCTTTCTCTCTCTCTCTCCTCAGGACGGTGAATCATGGTCCAGTCTTCAAAGTTTGTTGTTATTTCAGGCGACTCTGATTGCAGTGCAACCGGCCTTCTGTGCTCGTATTAATTATTCCAGTGCTAGGCGGGAACGGTTTGATACTTTTGGGACAGGGCTCGCTGTTGAAGCGGATTAGAAATGTATGTATTTTTACTTTTTAAAATCCGTTCTGAATTTTGCTCCTTTTTTCGAGGCTAGTCATTTTACACCACTCCAGGTGCCAAAAATAATGCCGTACCCTCTTTTTTTGAGTCTCAAATACTGAGAGCCGTAGCAGTCTGTCTGACTCTTGATGGTACCAGTACACATAGGCAATCATACCAACCAGTGCTGAAGAGTAGGCGTTTGGCCAGCCCCTACAGCCATTGGCTGTTGAGATTTTTTTATTAGTTGCTACTGGTTCGATTGCGTGCCCTTAAACTATGTAATTTCTTGAAATGTTACATGGTATAAGTAGTTACTGTGGTAACCTCTCAACTATTCTGTCACCTGCCCCTTGTCACTGTCTCTCTGCTCCACCCTCCCAATGTCCCCCACTTTTGCAATCCTGCATATTTGTGGTCTGGCTTTTCCAATGCTTGTTCGGTTGCTTTGCAGGACTGCTCCATGCAAGACACACATGTCTGACAGCTTTGGAGGCAAAAAAAAGGGCAGAGCCAATAGTTCGGGCTGAGAAGCTAAGTGTGACTCGTTGGTTTTTGCCAATGCATGTTTTACCGTTTAGATTTAGCATAGAGTGTGCAAAATAAACTAAAATATATATATATATATATATATATATATTGCGCTCAAACAACCTTGCAAATCCAAGGAAGAAAAGACAGCACTCGGGGGGGGTACCAAATTCACACAGTAGTTTTATTCACCGCAAGCGTGCCACAGACGCGTTTCGGCTCTTAGCCTTCGTCAGTGTGTGATTTACACATTGAAAACCGGTACATGTTATATATTTTACAATGTGAACAGGTTACACCTCTCAGTCGACATCGACAGAGGACCAAAGCACTCCCAGCTAGCGTGAGCGCCATCTTGGAACGGTAAAAAGTATACACACATTCCTATTCACAAAGAATGCACTGCATATTATCATACCTACAGATAGGTAAATATGCACAGATGGGAGGTCTTATTCATAATACTGGAAATTATTGTACATTCCTAATATAGCCGTGGATCGGCAATGGTCCTCTAAAAAACAAAGAGAGATTACTCTATGTGTAGCCTGTAATGTAAATTCATGTGTTACATTAAATAAACCATAATGTAATATACAAAATGCAAGGGGTGAGGGGTGCCAGGAAAAACCGTGAGGAAATGCCAGTGGTGTATTAAAATCAAGTTACTGTCAACTAAGCAAGTAACATAGGAGACAAAGAGCCCTTCGAATCCTACCAAAGTGCCACTTATCATGGGCAGTGTGTCTAGATAAGATGAAAAATTAAGGAAAAAAGAATCAAAAGAACTTCTCCCTTCTGTAAATTGCATATGAGTTCCAGAGGCAGTTTGTCAATTCATCTTAATAACCTCCCCCACATGTTAATACAGATTATACAATATATACACACGCCCACACGCACTAGTAATATACACATACAGTGACCCATATTTTTGCAGAAATAGAATACGATCAGTTATAGAAACAGCCATGATGTTATTTGCCTAAATGGACGATCATTTCTTCCCCACTATTCATCCCCTTCGGCCATTTGGTGGATAGATCTATGATGTAGCGTGACTCAAGTCTGCGTAGTCGTCGCAGGCGGTCACCTCCTCTAGCGTTGTTTTTTATGGTGTCAAGACCAAAATACTGCAGCTGATTGCGGTCCCTGTTATGTTTTTCGGCAAAATGCCGGGCAACTGGGTATGCCTGATCTGCTTTGTCAATGGCTCTTAGGTGTTCTAAGATCCGCAATTTCAGCATATTGATGGTGCTCCCTATGTAGCGAAGGCCACAGGGACACACCAAACAATAGACGGCTAGGGGAGTACTGCAAGTTATGAACTTTTTTATATGCAGTTTTTTACCGGTTTCATGATTGTCCACTGAAAGTACTCTTCTACTTCCAGCGCACGCTTTGCATTTCCCGCATGGGAAGAAACCACTCATAGATTTTAAGGTGTTACTTTTGGCCAAAGGTCTCTCCAGGTGGCTGGTCACCAAATGATCTCTTAAAGATCTGGTTTTGTTAAAGGTTATCAGTGGGTGATCAGGTAGGTCGTCCTTGATGATACTGTCTGTTTTAAGAATATGCCAATTTTTTCGCAGCATTGATCTGAGGTCATTAGCTCCCGCAGAGAAGGGGGTTATTAATCTGAACCTTCCTGTGCCATTGTCAGCCTTCTTGGTGGCAGGTTTTGTGATGAGTAAGGAGTCTCTAGGGATAGCTCTTACTTTATTCAAGGTTCTTTTCAAAAGAGACTCACCGTAACCCCTAGCCTTAAAACGAGTTACACACTCGTTGGCTGCTACATCAAAGTCCTCTAATCTGGAACAATTCCTACGGAGCCTGAGAAGCTCTCCGTACGGAATGCTCCTGACTAGTTGGGGAGGGTGACTACTACTGGCAAAAAGGGTAGAATTGCCAGCGGTTGTTTTCCTGTGTAGAGCTGTATGTATCTGCTGGTCTTGTACACACACTTTCAGGTCTAGATATTCAGCTGATGTCGCGCTTACAGTCCCTGAAAAGTGTAAGTTATAGGCATTCTTATTCAGTTCATCAATGAAGGCATGTGCTGTTACTAACGGGCCCCGCCAAACAATAAACAGGTCGTCGATATACCTGAACCAACCCTCCGTCCTCCCTTCCACTCCATCCACCGTACAGCTCCTGGGTACCTGCTCCTCCCACCAGCCAACGAAAAGGTTCGCGTAGCTGGGAGCGAAGCAAGTACCCATCGCCGTCCCAGACACTTGTCTGAACAATTGATCCTCGAATAAGAAAATATTATTGTTCAAACAAAATTCGATGAACTCGAGAATCATGACACTGTGAGTTGCAAATCTCATTTGTCTCAAGTTCAGAAAATGCTGGATGGCTTGTAAGCCCTGTTGATGATCGATAACAGTGTACAAGCTGGTGATATCAAGTACAATCAATAGGCAGTCTGAGTTCCAATTCACGTTCCTAATGAGATTCAAAAAGTCCTTGGTGTCCCGAACATATGAGGGCAGGGTCAAAACCAAAGGAAATAGGAATTTGTCGATGAATCGGGACATGTTTTCGGTGAGACTGCCAATTGAAGAAACAATAGGACGGCCTGGAGGGAATAGGCTGTCCTTATGTAGTTTTGGCAGATGGTAGAAGGTTGGTGTAAGTGGTTGGGTGGTCCGGAGATAGAGAAATTCATCTTTACTGAGCATGTTGCAATTATGCCATTTCCCTATTAATTTATCATAGCTCCGGATACTTTCCAAGTATGCATCATTGGTGCATTTGCTGTAAAATTTGGTGTCTTCTAATTGGCGTAGGGCTTCTGATCTGTAGTATTCCCTGGTGAGAAGCACAACATTACCACCTTTGTCTGAAGGCTTGATGATGATTTTATCATCATTCATGAGATCTTGTAGGGCCATTTTTTGTTGTTCCGTAATGTTGTACTTTACAGGATGGTTGGTTTTTCTGTATTGCATGAGTTCTTGGGTCATGGCTTCGGAAAAGGCGTCGATTGAATCCCACGGCATTTGTGGGACAAATGTGGAAGCTGGTTTGTATCCACTCTCTTCGCGATCTTGTTCTATACCCAGCGCAAGTGCTCTTTGTCCTCTATTCCCAGGTCCAGATGGATTCTGTCTGAGATCTTCTCCACGCAGTTCTTCGAGAGTTTCCAGAGCTTCAATTTCTCTGCCCGTGAGGGCATCCGTCACCGTTGTTCTGATACCCACATCTTCCTTTTCTTTGAGGTGGGGTCGTAGTTTGAAGTACTTGTGCAACTTCAACTTGCGTGTGAATCTAAAGAGGTCTATTCTGGTTTGGGTATATTCGAGAGGGGTACTGGGGCAAAAAGTCAATCCAAGGCTGAGTAGGTTCGTTTCAGTGTCGGTTAAAGTTCTTTCAGTCAGGTTGACCACCGTCAGATTTTGTCTGGTGGTGTCTGTGGCTTGAGTCAGTTCTTGTTGCTCCGAGTCCGATTGCTCCAATTGTTGGGCTTGGCTCTGCCTCTCCCCTTTCCGCCGCCGCTTGCCGCCGCCCCCTCTCCTTGTGCGCCTTGTTTTTTTGTTGTTGTTTTCTCCGGTCGTTCTGCCATGTCCGGTGGTTTTGTTTTGCCACCTCTTAGCCAGGTCCCCTTTATGACATCGTACTCCTGATGAAAAGGGGTTTTTTCACTGCCGTTTTGCGTTGGTTTTAATTTTTGCCGTGATTTGGCTGAGACCCTTGTTGTTTGTTGCTCATCTCCGGATTCATTCTCCGTGACATCGGATTCAGATGTGAGGAGTTCGGATGCTGGAGTAGTTTTTGATTGTAGTGCTTGGCGCGAGGCATCATATTTTTTTGCATATGTTAAGATGCGCCCCTGTTGGTAATCGTCCTCATCTCTTTCGTACTTCTCTTGTTTCCTAGTACGTATTTTCTGTTCGTATTTGGTGAGGCGTGCCTTCATATCTGTTCTAAGTTGCAGCACTAACTCTTGATCCGATTCCCCTTCCAGTTTTTCTTCCAGGTTTTTTATTTCCTCCAACGCCTTCTCGCGGTCACTCCAGGCATACTTGATAAGTATCTTCAGAGTACCCTCCGTGTATGCCGCTGTATGTGACTCCCAATCCGTGAGCAGCTGAGGGTCAGGGTTCTCATAAGATGGTACAGTATGGACCCTGAGCCCACGCGGAACTCTCTTTACCTCGACATAACTAGTGAGGCTTGTGGCCTCCCACCATTTGCGCGTCTCGCGCTCATGCAGTCTTTCCAATTTAACCATCATTTCCTTAATTTTGGCATTTTGTGGGTCCATTGCTGGAACCTCCTCATTGGTCCTCTCGCATCTCTCCCGTTGTCTAAACATGTCTTTTGCCGCTGTGCGGCGTTCCGTTTCTGAGAACATGGTGCCGGTTTTCCAATTGCGCTACTTGCAAGGTGTAATGCGTGCGCAATGATCTTAGTGGGCTTAGCTTGTGGTGTCTGTGTGAGAACAGTGACCCCCCCTGACGCTCTGCCTAAATGTCCGCTCACTCGTACGAGCATTACTCGAATAGCAGGGCAAAAATTAATTAAGTCCGACGGTGTCCGCTTACCCGTCTCAGTGTTTCCGAACGACTCCGCTGGGGAACCACGGCATGCCGACGTCCTCCGGGACTCCGCTCGTACTCGCTGGGGCAGGTGTGGATCGGACCGCAATAGACCTTCCTGCTTGGCTGGCGGTTAGGCGGTGCACAGAAAACAGATGAGTTCGCCGCTCCAAAACCTTCGTCAATCCTGTGCACTCATGGGCGGGTGCTGCCAGCGGCTCGAAGGACGCCGCGTAACACTGCGCTCAAACAACCTTGCAAATCCAAGGAAGAAAAGACAGCACTCGGGGGGGGTACCAAATTCACACAGTAGTTTTATTCACCGCAAGCGTGCCACAGACGCGTTTCGGCTCTTAGCCTTCGTCAGTGTGTGATTTACACATTGAAAACCGGTACATGTTATATATTTTACAATGTGAACAGGTTACACCTCTCAGTCGACATCGACAGAGGACCAAAGCACTCCCAGCTAGCGTGAGCGCCATCTTGGAACGGTAAAAAGTATACACACATTCCTATTCACAAAGAATGCACTGCATATTATCATACCTACAGATAGGTAAATATGCACAGATGGGAGGTCTTATTCATAATACTGGAAATTATTGTACATTCCTCGCTGTTGAAGCGGATTAGAAATGTATGTATTTTTACTTTTTAAAATCCGTTCTGAATTTTGCTCCTTTTTTCGAGGCTAGTCATTTTACACCACTCCAGGTGCCAAAAATAATGCCGTACCCTCTTTTTTTGAGTCTCAAATACTGAGAGCCGTAGCAGTCTGTCTGACTCTTGATGGTACCAGTACACATAGGCAATCATACCAACCAGTGCTGAAGAGTAGGCGTTTGGCCAGCCCCTACAGCCATTGGCTGTTGAGATTTTTTTATTAGTTGCTACTGGTTCGATTGCGTGCCCTTAAACTATGTAATTTCTTGAAATGTTACATGGTATAAGTAGTTACTGTGGTAACCTCTCAACTATTCTGTCACCTGCCCCTTGTCACTGTCTCTCTGCTCCACCCTCCCAATGTCCCCCACTTTTGCAATCCTGCATATTTGTGGTCTGGCTTTTCCAATGCTTGTTCGGTTGCTTTGCAGGACTGCTCCATGCAAGACACACATGTCTGACAGCTTTGGAGGCAAAAAAAAGGGCAGAGCCAATAGTTCGGGCTGAGAAGCTAAGTGTGACTCGTTGGTTTTTGCCAATGCATGTTTTACCGTTTAGATTTAGCATAGAGTGTGCAAAATAAACTAAAATATATATATATATATATATATATATATATATATATATATATATATATATATATATATATATAGACAGTGATTTTAATATAGAGCAGTTAGCTGTTTTTTCAACTCACTAGCTTTAATAAGTTCTCTGGGTGGTGAGTTTGTTAATGTTTAGTTCTTACACCGTGTTTATCTTTGATCACCGCAGAAATGACCAATCTATGGGGTTGGAATTCCTAAAAAGATTAAATATGCAACAGTGTTAAAGGGGCTTGTGGGAAGCAGGGCGGCATTCACAGTACTAGACTTGGCAGTGGTAGCTACGGCTCTTAATTGGAAGAGTTCTAAATACCGGAAGAAACATACTTGTCTGGAAAACACACTTACCCTTCTGCATGTCCTCCACCGAGAGTTGTCAGGACAGCTATCCCCAAATACTGGGCACCAAGTTCGAATTGTGGCACATGGCTGACATTTTGTGATCTTGGGTGGAAGAAACACTCAGTTTATATCCAGATAACTTTCCTGGAAATTAGATCTTAACTCATGCTAGTTAATGCATGCTTTGAACCGCCTGTTTTCCAAGGACTTGATTCTCTTTCTCAATAGAAAATTCCACAGGTATTTATTTACCCTCACACTTCACATTCAAGAATTGCATTCCCTCGCTGTTTTCTTTCATTTAGCGGCATAATAGTCCACTTGGCTCCGAATTGGGTGGCTGCCTTATTTATTTGAGGCATATGTTATTAGCTTTGCCCGTAGGTAAAAACATTACAAACATTCCTTCACTTTATCATGGCGTTATATATATCCGCTATTGTAAGCAAAACATAATTTACGATTGTCACACAGGTGTCCAGTATTCTAGACTCCTAATTTTTACCCTAATTAGTGGTGCCGTAGATATGCTATGATGTCACGCGGCGTATGCTATCGCAAACCTTTCTGCTCGCTGTTCTAAGTAGCGTGTTAGTAAAGAGAATGAGCAGGGTGGAATCCTTGGAAGCTAGAATGGTACTTGCTGATGGGGAAATACTGGCACCCTCCAGGAGCAAATTAATTAAACTCACCAGACATAGCAGGTTTGCTCAGAAACAGAGTGAAATGTATTTATTGGTACCAAAAGCATGCATCATTGCTAAATAGCCAGGAAGAAGCCAGATCTGCCACTTAGGAGCTCTCAGACCGCTTCTTCCCAGAGTGACAGATTTCTAGGTGCTATATACCTAAAGTAATGCCATGTCAGCGGAACTAGAATAAGGCACCAAGCCAAATATGGCTGACATGGATGTGCAATGTCTGCACCATGCAAAACAGCCAGATATGGGGAGACCAGAAAGGCAGGCTCTGCACTGGGTAACACTTGCACAACCAGAATAAGAAATATGTAGTCAAGACAAGCAAGGTGACCTGTAAGGGGATACAGAATAGCTAGTCGAAGCTTGTCCAGTCAAGGTCAGATAGGAAGCCCTTTTGAGTTCCAGTCCTCATGTTATTGTGATCTTATATAAGCATTATATATTTTGAAGTGCATGCACATTAATTTATATAGATATTCATATATATGTAATGTACCTTTGCTACCTCTTGTATTTTGTTTGCTCACAATTGTCACTATTGCCTATGTAACTTAACGTTTGCTTTTGTAATTTGTTCACTTGTAATTTTCTCCTCATGTCAATTGTTACCTTTGCCTCAAATTGTAAAGCGCTCTGATATCCTTCGGGATCAAGTTCGCGCTATATAAAACTTTATAAATAAATAAGCATGAAACAGAAGGGCTGTGGTGTAACGTAGGTTAAACCGTGTAGCAAAGTCCAGGAAAGAGACTCCGCAAGGTATATAGTTTGGCTGGTTGTAGGTGGAGGTGCCTTGTAGGGCAACGACCATCTGATCTACCTCACACACACGGACTGCTCCTATGTCACACCAGTCCAGGTCTGGAAAGCAGTCCGTTCATTGCTGTGCACCCATTAGCTATCTGAATTTGTTTTCCTAGTACATCAGCCCTGGTTCCCAGTGGCATCCCTGATGGATCACTGCCAGCACTGCACAGGATCACACAACTACAAGAGGCTAGCCCCAGAGCTAATCTCCTGCCAGCCACTTCTTAGCTTGTCTGATTTTTGGAGTCTGAGACCAGAGTATGGAAGGACCGCCCCAGACACATTTTCACCCATCTGTTCAAAAACATCTGCACAACCATCGCAGGGCCCCTCGATTATGACTGTGTGGGCAGATCTTGTAGGAACAAAACCACATCTGTGCCTCACAATCTCCTCACTGCTTTGTTCCACCTCTTAATCTGTCCAGCCTCTCCTGGCTCAGAAGTGACCTCTTGCCATCACAGAAGAATCAGATTGGTAAATAGCAAACTACTTGTACATAGTTTTCTGTGTTCTATCAGTTTTCCTAACAAGTAGATTTATTTCGAGATTGTCTGCTTTGCTGGATGGGCATAAGACTTCATTGATCTAAGACCAGGGTAGATTCTGGACATGCTGCATGATGGTTATGTATGGTCCCTTTAAGTGATCCTATACTTTCAGGGCCTGTGTTAGGATTTCTGCTGCTCTAGTCAGTTACATTTATTTTGGTACTCTTGATAGCCCTCACACACAGGGTAGAAGAGGTTACCTGCACGGGCAGTCCGGTGCCCCCTGCTGGAAGTGTTGTATACAGCCATCTTGAACCAGCTGTATCCTATACATTTTCTGCACATTAGATCCGTGAGAAACTAAATGGAAAAAAGTACAAGAACAAGCACCTTGTAGTCAAGGAGTTGCTTATGATTCAAGAACGCGCGGGAAACAATAGACACCAAGTCCCTGATAAGTTGGATTTTTCAGCAGCGCTATTGTAAAGATTATTACTTTTTCCCAAGTGCAAGCATTGCTTATTAAACACAGAAGGTTATAGTTCACTGTTGCAGAAGCAAGTTAACCCCTTCGACACTCATGACGAGCTTAGCTCGTCATGAAGTACACCTCTTGTACACTCATGACGAGCTGAGCTCGTCATGAACCGCGGGTTTTTCAATTTTCCAGCGCACAGCTGGAAAATGCACCGCATCTATGAGGTTAAGTTATAAGATATATGTATAGGAATAGCATGGATTTATCAAAATACTATAACTGTTGTGCAAAATACTGCATGTATACTACTTCCTATATGGACTCACTTGGTTATTTGAAAGTATGGAGCCGTCATCCCCTTTTGGTGGGACAAACATTTTGGTTGCACCTTGATTTGTACTGGGAAGGCTGAGCAGTTGGTCACCATGTGTAATGAACTCCTTCCTCTATGGTATTGAGGAGGAACGGATAGTATAGAGGTGTATGGTTGTACCAGAAGAGTTTTCTGGTAAACTCTTGGTCGATTCAAGGTGAAGGGAGGGCTAATGCTTTGTAACTCCAAAGTCTGGTTTAGGATTATGGAGTCCTGATCTCCAGGAGGATCCAGTTTTAGGCTGTATTCCAAGACAGACACAAATGAAAGCCTTAGCAGACATCGCCTATTGCTTCTAGGGGTCCTCTGTACCTGTAATCTTTGAGCGTCCTGTACACTTTATCTGGTGGCCAGTCCAGAGCTATGATACTCAGTGTGACATTGAGGTATTATGACATCGATAGCAGCTCACTCTCTGTGTCCTCTGATTGGTTTGATGGCAGCTTCACGTCATCTCAGTGGCACCCATCAAGACCGCAGGTGAAGCCCATGGGTGGGGAACTCTGTACAAACTCGTGTGGAGGCACTTTGAGAAAAATACATTTCCTGCGTTACTCCACACACAGGCTCTTAAGATTCTCCCAGTAAAAGTGGGTGGGCCCTTTTTGTCCACGTGCCACATAGCAGTCACGAGCTACAATACTTTATTTTGTAAGTCTAGCTGTAAAAAAATATTGACCTTCGGATAAGAGCCTTATGGAAAAAAGTAGATAGCGGAATTGGAGATTTAGAACATGGTCAGAGTATCAAAACCGCAGGACTTGATGAAAATGGTGCTGCTGGCATCTTTTTAATCTTGTTATAGAAAACTGTCATTAAAACATAATAAGATCATACTTTAAACAGTTTTAATAATACAGGCAAAGGGCTAAGTACTTTGTTTTTCATTGTTTTGTGGTATGCTTTGGATTAGGTGTACCCAGCTTAAGTCTTGGCAGACTGGATCCATGCTAGACTTTAGTTTAACCACTAACATTATAAAGGAATAAACATAAAGATATATATATTTTTAAATTATCTTATGTGGAAATATTGACAGTCTGGCATGGATACAGCCCTCCATGACAATGAGATGAGTCTTGGTGTGAATATACTGATCATTATTTTAACTGTCGGGATATGTTTAGAGATAAAGGCAGTGGTTCAGTGGCTGTGTTCTAGTGGCTAATTTGCAGTGCCATTTATTTATTTATAAAGTTTTATATAGCGCGAACTTGATCCCGAAGGATATCAGAGCGCTTTACAATTTGAGGCAAAGGTAACAATTGACATGAGGAGAAAATTACAAGTGAACAAATTACAAAAGCAAACGTTAAGTTACATGAGGCAATAGTGACAATTGTGAGCAAACAAAATACAAGAGGTAGCAAAGGTACATTACATATATATGAATATCTATATAAATTAATGTGCATGCACTTCAAAATATATAATGCTTATATAAGATCACAATAACATGAGGACTGGAACTCAAAAGGGCTTCCTATCTGACCTTGACTGCACAAGCTTCAACTAGCTATTCTGTATCCCCTTACAGGTCACCTTGCTGGTCTTGACTACATGATATTTCTTATTCTGGTTGTGCAAGTGTTACCCAGTGCAGAGCCTGCCTTTCTGGTCTCCCCATATCTGGCTGTTTTGCATGGTGCAGACATTGCACATCCATGTCAGCCATATTTGGCTTGGTGCCTTATTCTAGTTCCGCTGACATGGCATTACTTTAGGTATATAGCACCTAGAAATCTGTCACTCTGGGAAGAAGCGGTCTGAGAGCTCCTAAGTGGCAGATCTGGCTTCTTCCTGGCTATTTAGCTATCGTTTTACCACAGTACATCTCGGAAAAATACAATTTCTAGGAAAATATTTTCTTTGAAAACAATTCGAATGACTGTCAGATTTTGCTGTACCACTTCCTTTGAAATGGGCACTTACACATATGCTAGTCAGCTGAACCATTTCCTTTGAAAAATTACACATTTTCAGTGAGATCACTCTTGCGATAAATTGTATTTATATGTTTTCCTGAAATATTTTTTTAGAAGTATCTTAAACTAACCATCTCTGGAACACAAGTTTTGGCGTATTGTTTGATCCTAGCTAAATATCTAAATGCTACATAACTCAATCCCTCCCCCTCCTTTTTTTAAGCCCTCCCTTACAAAACATTGCTCCCCGCCCTGAACCTGCTACTGTGACCCTAAACATGATTCCTGCCTTCACGTAAGAACTAAACCCTCACTTAAATGTTAACCAGGATTGTTTCCCTACCCATAACTTTCATCAAGACACTTCCTTTGAACTCTACACAGACCCTTTTACCTTTATTCTAAACCTGCGCCTTGCCAACGTCTAACATTGACTCCATCCTTAACCTATTCTAGTATTGTTGAAATGTATTTCACGGTTTAGTGTTTCTTTGTTTTTCAGATAAATGTGTTTTCTGAAACGAAATGAAAATGTTCCCAAGCTGCTGGCCCTTGAGCCTGCAGGTCTGGGTTGGAAAATAAAAAGTTTGAGTCTGAGAAATCAATTTATCTCCATGTGCATCTTATTTTTAATGCATTGTATAAACAACTGTACACAGTTTTCGGACCGTGTCCTAATCGCCTGTCTCTCCTGTCATATGCTGGTGTTTTTAGTCTATCAACACTGCTCCCACAGTCCATCCTGTTCTGTGTACAGCGACTTATGCATGAAGTGTCTGCTGCAATATAAATGATCTCTAAACATCTCCTTGTCCCTAGGTCCTGGAACAAAAGATAATCAAAATTGCCAAACTAATATAGTTGAAAGTCATATGTTTAACATTAACGCGCGATTTGTTTTGAACCGGATAGACATTTAAAAATGTGCATAAATAGTAATCAGTTAATATTTACTAGTACTAGGCCTCAACATGTTTAGCCTTTTCCTTGCGCCCGTCGGCCAACGGCCGTCGCGAGCTCTACCTCCGTAGTGCTGCGCACGTCTGTTGGCCGACACGGCCCCGCCCACTCAATGG
This sequence comes from Lissotriton helveticus, assembly GCF_964261635.1. Lineage (NCBI taxonomy): Eukaryota > Metazoa > Chordata > Amphibia > Caudata > Salamandridae > Lissotriton > Lissotriton helveticus. The sequence goes on from NC_136069.1 coordinate 1,149,687,585, forward strand.
AACGCCCCACACCGCTGTGGAATTTTCGCATCGGTTAAGGCGTTAAAACCAGCTTTGCTTCATAAATGACTGGATAAGGAATTGCTTAAATCAACATGAAAACTGTTTAAACGTTGACCTTTCCATGACTATGCCTTTTAGTGAAAAGCTTCACAACTCCTCAAATTGTTTCTGATTAATAAAGTTTTTAAATGTTTGCTTAAGAAACTTTACCAATAATTGAAATATTGGAGATTAATCGCACAAGAATGCAATGGTCCAATAGAAATGCTGAGCTTTTCACATATTTTTGTTCATATTATAACAAAAGATGTGGTGCAAAAAGAATTCTCGTTCCGGTTGGCTCTTCCATTTTACATAGTACATAAAATGCAGTTTGTTTTATTAGAAGGTTAGGAATGTAGTCATGTTCGTGGGAAAGAAGTTCTGAATTGAAAGACCGCATGTATAGTCAAAATTACAAATATTGTTTCACATTTCAGGGTAACGGTCTGTAGTTCGTTGTTTAGTACGTGGGAAAGGAAAAACAGAGCCCGTTTTCAAAAGAATTCTGAAAGCCGATTGGATGAGAGGAGAAGAAGATGCAATATGGGCTGCAACATTTCTTTACGACTGTTTTATATTAGTGCGTGTTCCTAAAGTAGGGTATTGCTTTTTTCCCATCATGTGCTTTCCCCGTTCGCTTTTTCCAGACACCCTTTTCCCTTCTTCCATATGGGCTCCTGAGGCTGAATGCTGAAAGCTGACTTGCCACCTTTTTGAACTCAGTGGTGATTGCAGTTTGCTATTGCATGATTTTGACTTTATTTGCTTCGGACTCTGACTCTGAGTCCCATGAGCTTCTCTTCATGGGAAGTACTGCTTATATTAATTGATTGATTGGATTTGAGCTTTATGATTTATCTCAATCTGTCTCTTGAACTTTTTATGGGTTCTGACTAACACCATTTGCACCCTTTCCTTTATGGAAAGCGCTTGATGCATTATTATATAAAAATCATTTTGATCTAATCTTACTTTTATCATCAATTCTGTTATTTGACTTGGATATGGAACTAATTAAATGGAAAGAGATCTTACTAAAACTTAAATGAAACAAAAGTAATTCAATTTTTCATTATTGAATAACTTAGAGTTAAGATTGTGATTATAACTTAAGTGATGACTGTCTCCTGATTCTAATAAGCGACAGCCAAGATCTGCCGCACATGTTCTTGGGGGTGGAGGAAGAGAAAAGGAAAATCTCAATCGAGTGCTAAAAGGGAGCGAGGGTCTAGCCCTCTGCATGTGTTGATAAACAATAATAATTAAGTTAATTCTTGCTCCACCAGTCCCAATTATTTATTTTATATATTAAGTTTTATATAGCGCAAACTACACCTGGCGGTATCGGAGCGCTTTACAGACTTATCAGAGCAGCAATAACATGAGAAACAAATAGTTTGGCTGTAGTTGAGGCACAGTGTTACATAATTGGGGAAAAGTGGACACAGAGCTGGCACAGCAGCAATTACATAAGTTACGCATGGAGTAGGCGAAAATAAAAGAATAATACAATATACAGTAGGATATTGGTTATTTGTTACAATTTACAACGAAGGTTACTCCCTAACAAAATAACTGGACTTTTCTAGCTAAGTATACATTTGTGGCCGTTTATTATCGACCCAATTTTTACAAGCACATTTGCTGACACCTTATTAGTTGTTTATTAGGAATGCCTACAACTTGGACTTCTTTTCCCAAGAGGGGCCGGTTGAGGGACTTCTGTCAGTCTGACTGAGGAATGTGTAGCACTTCGCCCTTGTCGTCTCTCCCGGTGTCCCAGAGCTTGGGTGATGAGCTGCTGATTCCACCACCGAATCCTGCTTACCTGCCTGAGTAAAGCGGGAGAGCACAACGGGCTACTCTTTAAAAAAAAACGTAATTTCTGTTTGTATTCAATAAACGGATATTAAACAAAAAAGTTTAATTTCTGTCCCTTGTGTCAAGCGAGGGCTGGTGGAAAGGTGAGCCTGCACCACACAGCGTGTGCGCTCGACTATCCCTCTCTTAACAAGCATTGGCAAAGCAATAAGTAACACCGGCAAAAGATATTGTCCTTGTCACCGGCTTCTAGTGCAGCTCCTGAGCACCATTACTACAAATTTTTTTTACTGCGCTATGACGTGATCAGTAAGGTTTGTGTCATAGCGTTTTCCCCCCATGGTGGGTTGAAGTGGGCAACACAGAAAATGGGAGGGAGGTTGGGAGAGAATTGACAACAGACAGCGGGAGGGTAGTGATATTGTAGAATATTAAATCTAACCCTTGTAGTAAATCCTGCTTGGATATTTTTGCTAATCACATTTCCTGTAAGTCGCAAAATGTGCGTTCTTAATTATGGCAAGAGTTTGTTTCTTTAAACGGAACGGGAGTGTTGCTGAGAACAGTAGATAACTGGGGGAACAATGCAACACAAAATGCAGACTATTTGTGTGTCCCATACAATAACATAAGCAACTCTTTACAGATTTAATCAGGCGTTTCTTAGAATTCTAGACAGGAAATCTTCTGTGAACATTCCTGACAAAACTAACCGTTTCAGATGGGTGTATGTTTAGCTAAGCTAGATAGATACATGTTCATCATTGCGTTTTGAGAAACTTGCTACCATTCCTGCAAGTCAACCTTTGAACACTCATTTTTTTCCTGGGCAAGTGGTGTTGCGTTAATTTGACAGTCGGCCATTTTTGATTCACAGTTTGACAATAAGTATGTAAACTATCCCCACATGTAGAAGTAACCCCTCAAACCTGCAATTGGTTCTGCCTCTTGTAAACAGCCATGAATCCCATCTTGGAGTCCAGACCCCAAGTGTAGTGCTCTTCAGCTCTCTTGTGCTTTACAAATATAATATATACAGATCAATCAATCAGGATTTATTTAGCGCGGCTAATCACCTAATAGATTATCCATGGGCTTGCAGGCCCTGGAGACTTATTCGAACAGCCAGGTCTTGAGGGCCATTCAGATAGCCTTCCTGAAGATATTCATAGGTATGTGAACAGGATGATTCATAATGCATTGAGTGAATTTATCGGACACACAGTGCTTAATTTTAGCTGGTGAATGCAGGTATGGCCATCTGCCCTTAGTTTTGGGGACCAGCACTTATTTTTCCTCATCGGACCGTCACCCACTGCAAGTCAGAAAACACACACACAAGGAGGATAGAAGGATCAAGAGAAAGATGGACAATAGTGATAACGGGATGAAGCAGGGATGATGAGGAACCCTAAAAGAGTGAGATGGAGCACGATGAGGCCAGGTGGTGTATAAAGAGGCATGGGGTGAAATCAAGACAGTGCAACCTTGGTATTCGGTCCCTCTATCTTTGATAGCGATGTCTGCTGGTTTATAAACATATCTTTGGACACCAGCACTTATTCAATTATAAATTAAGCATTGAAGAAAAATAGTGTGGTTTTCTACGCTACCCATGCCGTTTGCAAGCCCACAAGCGTCAACCAAGCGCTTTGTGTATATTTCTTTGATCATGGCTATTGGGCCCGAATTGGCGGTGAGAATAGTTTGCGGTGAGAATAACTGTTGGATTGCTTGCGGAGTCCCACAGGCTGTGCTTCTGCTTTGATAAAGTCTGTCCACCTGCAATGAATTTGTGTAAATTGAGAAGTCTTCAGTAGTGTGTGAAATTTGAAGAGAAGTTGGAAAACATAAAAATAAATATTAATATGCTTATGTTGGTAGAGGCTCAACGAGGGTTCCTTTGAAATAGATGCAGGAAATATCAGACGTTTGGTGTAGTGATGTTTTTCCCTTAATTGTTTTGGTCGGAATCAGGGTGGCCGCCTTGATTTGGAAGCTTGGGGGGTATTTTGAGTGGTGTATTGGTCTTCTGTTGGCCTTGCTTTGACTAGAGTTACGTGAGTCACAGCAACAAACGGCTTGACACATTTTATTCCCTTACTTGTGACATTTTTGGTCTCACTTAGCACATCCCTATGCAGGCCTTTTGTTACCAGTTCTTTATACATAATGTTGACTTTGGCTTTCTCACCACATGCTATTGGCCGTGTGGTGTATCATTTCTCTCCCTAAGGAGTTCTTCCATTCTAGTGTAACGCAAGAAGGACGAATACATATCTCAAACTTTTGCCCAAGCATCACACATTAAAGAGATACTTTTTATACCAGAAGCAAATGTTTTTTGTTTTTTTTGCACTGCTACAGGTTGTTTTTTTTTTTTTGCTGTAGTTGGGACTCAGAATGTAATTCATTCCTATTGGCTTTGCAGTGCTTATTCTTTTATTTCAAACCATAATTTACTGTTCATGAAAAATTCCCAAAATATGCTTTAGTGATCAGAATAAACCTGTCAATGGAAGTGACACTGGTGCTACATTAAGGACGCATCAGGAAGAATCCTTTTGGCTTCACCACCAAAGACCAATGTAATGTGTAAGATTGCAGTAGATTTAACGTGTATTGTTAAGAGTTGGAGGGGAAGTGCCAAAATATTTTTGGGGCTTGGGCGACACATATCCTTGCAGGGGAGCTGGTAGCAAGTGCTGTTCATTCGATGAGTATAAAATAACATTGTATTGGAATGTGTTGATACTTGTGTTGTACTTTTTAAAATGGAGGCTGCAGTTAATTCAGGTCATCCGTTTTCCATGCTGTGCATATTGAGCTGGGACCTCAGTGATTGGAGCAAGTAGAGTGATGGTCACAAAAGTTCACACACAGCTAAATCCGGAAAAATCTGCTCTTTATTTTTTGGGTTTGTCTGTTTAGCGAATTTAATCTAAAATCTTGGCCAGATAAAGCGCTCAGTTAGCCAAACTGTTGTTGTAACTCATCTCTGCACAAAATACCGAATCCAGCTGTATTGGTTAGGCCAATTTTTGTGAACCAGTTGAAACTTTTGGGCTGTTGAAACCATTAAAAATACATTAGTCTTGGACGACATTCAAAAAAAAGTTGAAGCCTTAATCTTACATTTTGCTTAATGTCTATGGTGCAATTGGTCAGTGGTGGCACAACAGATGCTACTTTTTCATGCTTCCCTCTGTGCACAGGAAGGTTTGTCAAACGGACTCCCTCATAGTGTACAAAATGAAGTAAATGGTCTTGATTGGAAATTAGTCTGTTTAGGTCTTTACTTCGCAGAGACCTTGAATCAAAGAATTTTTTGGGATACCAGCTCATTGCAAATTTCTGTCAATAAAAACGAGTGCCTTTTGTCTTGCTTGCAATTTTGCGCACCATGCAAAGTAAAATAAATGTGTTTGGTTCCCTGCATAGGATGAAGAGGAAGAAATCAAACTGGAAATTAATATGTTGAAGAAATATTCTCATCATCGAAACATTGCTACTTACTATGGTGCGTTCATCAAGAAAAGTCCCCCAGGACACGATGACCAGCTCTGGGTAAGTAGGTTATAGCAACAACACCTGTGCCTTTTGCATCCATATTTCCTCCTTACTTTTAAATTAATAAGAGAAGGCAGAAACGGCTGGTATGCGGAGACAGTACACCTGATTTTCCTTTTTTTCCGTAGCTAATGTCTAAAGAAGTGATATTTAAAGTATCCATTGGAACAGATATTATCTAAATACTTTATTTACCCATTTGTGTACAGCTTTGGAACTAAAACCCACATCCCATATTATTGCATAGCCAACTGATATTAACAAGCATTTGCAATGCAATAGGTCTCTCATTTGTAAAAGTTAGAGCTGTTGGCGTTGAAAATAACCATGTTTTTTACTTTTGTTTTTTATTTGCCATGGAGTTATTATATTTGCATAGCACTATTGCCAATGGTATAAAAAAAGAAAAAGTAAAAAACAATGTCATTTTCAACGCCACCAGCTCCTGCAGTGGAAATGCAATGGGTCTGGCATTAGTTGGAGTTGGAGTTATTTGCCAATGTTTAGGTCGAGCCTGTCCCATTCCGCAGGAATGGATAGGATCGAATTCATGTCGGCAAAATCCTCTTCAAACTAAGGGGTTTCAGCCCGGCGTTTTCTTGCAGTTCACGTGAACATGCACAAGCATTCACGGCCAGGGCTTCTCCTCCCCTAGCAGCACTCCTCCCACACCAGCAACTCCCCCCTCCCACACCAGCACCTCCCCTCTCTCTCCCCGCAAACACAGCCTTGCCGTAGCAGCACTCCTCCCACACCAGCACCTCCCCCCTCCCACACCAGCACCTCCCCTCTCTCTCCCCGCAAACACAGCCTTCCTTTCATTTCTCCTCCCCCCTCCCCAGCCAGCTTTCCCCAGGCCGTGTTCCCTCAGATATGCTATTGCATATCGTTTGCTACCTCTTGTATTTTGTTGCTCTTGATACTTGCACAACTGTCACTATTGTCTCATGTAACGTAACGTTCGCTTTTGTAACATGCTCACTTGTAATTTTGGCTTCATGTATCTAAAAACGCCTCCCTCGCGCTCCTTTCTCCCTCTCTCCCGCTGCCTAGTCCTCCCACCCCCTCCCTCTCCAGCGCGCGCTCCACTCGCATCTGCCTGCTGCTCCCCCGCCCACCCCCCCCAACCAGCAATTCACACACAGCAACGCCACTCACACACGCAACGCCACTCACACACGCAACGCAACTCAACCACGCAACCCCACTCATCGACGCAACCCCACTCATCGACGCAACCCCACTCATCGACGCAACCCCACTCATCGACGCAACCCCACTCATCGACGCAACCCCACTCATCGACGCAACCCCACTCATCGACGCAACCCCACTCATCGACGCAACCCCACTCATCGACGCAACCCCACTCATCGACGCAACCCCACTCATCGACGCAACCCCACTCATCGACGCAACCCCACTCATCGACGCAACCCCACTCATCGACGCAACCCCACTCATCGACGCAACCCCACTCATCGACGCAACCCCACTCATCGACGCAACCCCACTCATCGACGCAACCCCACTCATCGACGCAACCCCACTCATCGACGCAACCCCACTCATCGACGCAACCCCACTCATCGACGCAACCCCACTCATCGACGCAACCCCACTCATCGACGCAACCCCACTCATCGACGCAACCCCACTCATCGACGCAACCCCACTCATCGACGCAACCCCACTCATCGACGCAACCCCACTCATCGACGCAACCCCACTCATCGACGCAACCCCACTCATCGACGCAACCCCACTCATCGACGCAACCCCACTCATCGACGCAACCCCACTCATCGACGCAACCCCACTCATCGACGCAACCCCACTCATCGACGCAACCCCACTCATCGACGCAACCCCACTCATCGACGCAACCCCACTCATCGACGCAACCCCACTCATCGACGCAACCCCACTCATCGACGCAACCCCACTCATCGACGCAACCCCACTCATCGACGCAACCCCACTCATCGACGCAACCCCACTCACCCACGCAACCCCACTCACCCACGCAACCCCACTCACCCACGCAACCCCACTCACCCACGCAACCCCACTCACCCACGCAACGCCACTCACCCACGCAACGCCACTCACCCACGCAACGCCACTCACCCACGCAACGCCACTCACCCACGCAACGCCACTCACCCACGCAACGCCACTCACCCACGCAACGCCACTCACCCACGCAACGCCACTCACCCACGCAACGCCACTCACCCACGCAAATACTTATAAGGTCCCACAAGCGAGACCTATTGGCAATGCCAATGCTTGTTTTTATATAGCCATGTTGCAGGATGCAGTACCATATGTGGCCAAAAGAGGTCCCATGGTACTGCACCCTGTAGAAGAAATGGTAAATCCACCCTACCCATAATGCACTGCATGCAAGACAATACCACAAGTACATTTAAATAGTTATGTCCATAGCTACAATTAGTAGCTTTGAAATGTGACAAAATAATTATTCTATTAATTCCGGATTTGGTTGTACTCTGTGGATCTGATGAAGGGAAATTTGTAGAAGGTCTTTTATAAATGTGAGGTGTGCTAGTGAGTAACGTAACCACTGCAAGCCTTGCTTAGGGCCAAGTGTGTGTCCTGCCTGAAGCCCTTTAAGAAAATAGTGCTCTGAGGCTGCAATGAATACCTAGGGAGTAACAATACATGTAACAGGGTGTGTCCTCATGGTAGGTTTCAAGAAGAGACAAGGCGGTACCAAGGATCTTCTACTAAGCCTATTGATCAATGAAAATACACCATTTACAAAGGACAGAGACATGAGCCAATTAAAAAGATAGGCGGAAAGTGGGCAGAGCTTTATGCTCATACCCTGAATACAGCATGTGTCAAAGACCGCGCAATATGTTTGACCCACTTAGGTAGTTGTGATGTTTTCATATCTTCCTTTTTTAGCTTGTTAAACACACTCTTATCACTGAACACCAAAAGGCATCTACATACTATTTGCTTTGCTTCCACCAAGGACTCTTCGAGAACCTAACTATGACTTAACAAACGCAGTTGCAATCGTAGAGGTGTCCTAACTGCCGTTAGGTTTTTCCCCTTTAATTAAAGATAAGGGGACCCTATAAGGTAACCAAGGACCTAGGGTATCAGTTTTGAAGAATACAATGGTCCTTGCTAGAGGGAAAAATCAAACCAAGCAATTAATATAGAACGGAATCAATTCTATATATTCTATCCAGCCGGATAGTACAATTTAATCTGGATTATAGGATGCTGTCAAGAGACAAATACCTTTTCCAGTGGGATACAGTCCTGTATCCGAAAATCACAACAATAGACAGAGTGACAAGGTGAGAGTTTACATGAAAAACAAACCAAATATAAAAACAGTCAGGCAAACGGAGAGGGTTGCTTGTTCTTAATTGTACATGGTAGGACAAGCATGATAAATAGCGATAACCGTAACACATAATGTTTCTTGATGTAGTCTGTATAGAGTAGTGCGTGGTCTGACCTAGCACTAAGCTCGGGAAGTGGAGAATGCGGTACATACGTGGCACACGCAATTAATTTATATTAAGCGCAGCTGCACTCACGCATACTTCACCTTAATTTTAAAGAAATGCCCATCTTAGCGCCACTTCCATGAATATCGCCATCCTCCCACTATCACTCCCGCATGCTCACCATGCTTTTCCACGCACACCTGGCATAGAACAGACCTAGCCAAACCACAACCACTCTCGTCCTCTTTTACTTAATCAACAATCACAACTATTTGGCATGTGTCATGACCACTACTAAGTGCCTGTCGTATTAATTCTGTGTGCGTTTTGCCATTTGGGAAGTAAACCAGTAATTTTTTACATTTCTTCCCCCCCGTTTTTCCTTCCCTATTTCAGTGTGGTTTTTAGTTGGGTATAATTGATTATTCAGGCTGACTGTATCACTGTCCTGATGATGATCCCAGTTATTCTTTGAATGGGATTGAAACGTCGTCCACCTTAAAAACAGCGTGCAAACAAACAATTCTATTAATATGTGTTACGGTTGTCGCTATTTAGCATGCTTGTCCTATCATGTACAATTAAGAACAAGCAGCCCTCTGTTTTGCCTGACTGTTTTTGTATTTGCTTTGTTTTTCATGTAAACTGTCACCTTTTCACTCTTTGTCTATTGTTGTGTTTTTCGGATACAGGACTGTATCCCACTGAATATTTGTCCCTTGACAGCATCCTATAATCCTGATTAAATTGTATTATCCGGCTGGATAGAATATATAGAATTTAAACCGTTCTATATTTATTGCTTGGTTTGATTTTTCCCTCTAGCAAGGACCATTGTTTTCTTCAAAATTAGGTTTTTCCCCAGCCTCTTGTGATTATCAGACAGGCTGTGCTCTTGGAACCACATTTATTTGATTCAATACTGATATAGCAGTGGTTTGTTAAAAATTTGAAATGTTGACATGGAAATATGTATTTTTAATGTGTGGGGGCATTTCCTGCTTCTTAAGGGCCATATTGTACTTGCTTCTGCACCTAACTGCCTGTAATGTATACACAACAATGTGTACTAAATTCTACTCTTTGTCATTCCTTTCCGAGTTGTGTGGCTTGTCTAACTCAGGTGGGTCTCATTCTATATTAGGATCTGTTACTCAGAAACGTTATAGCTAAAATAAGGGAAGTGACGGACTGTGGTGATGCTTCAGCCATCATTGGTGTGTCTATGATGTAGCTGCATGACAGTTCAGTCTGTGCGTGGCACAAAATAATCAAACACTCCTGCGTTATCTGTTACGGTTTTTCATCTTTCGGCTGAAGATTGACTCATACACTTCGATTCGACTGGTTTTCATGGAGCGGACTAGTGCACTGGCCACTTCCAGCATGCCTAGGGGAAACCATAAAAAAGGGCACATTGGCAGGTGCAACTGGCTTGAATGCAGACATCCATGCAGAGTCGTCTGCCCAGCTAACTCATTTCCTGTGCTCATGGCAATCAATCAATCAATCAAGGACATTTATAGAGCGCACTACTTACCCGGAGGGTCTCAAGGCGCTTGGGGGGGGGGGGGGGGTGCTGCTACTGCTCGAACAGCCAGGTCTTGAGCTTCTTCCTGAAGGAGAGGTGGTCTTGGGTCAGGCGCAGGTCGGTCGGGACACAGAAGAACGAAGACCCTGTAGATACCAGACGGCACAAGATATCAAATAACTAGCACCAAGACACCCACGGGTATTCGAGCACTTTAGAAATGTAGTAACATAACATCTGCTACAGGGCTATATAATACGGTAGGACTGCTCTAGAGAAATCTATGATTTGTATTGAACCTAAAATGTGTATCATCATTTTGTCTAAGGATTTCTTATTCCTGTAGGCGGTCTGATGCTACATTTGTTGCTTCGAAACATCTTTATAACTGGTTTGTACTCTGAGCTAGAACAATTGCATCTTCAATTGTTTGTTGTGGTCCTCTCCTTGATGCACGTTGCTAGAAAGCAATCAACACTGGAACTGTGTAGAAGTATGGTGGAAAACTGCACATGGTACATAGACGTGGTTTTGAATAGTCGTTGATATCTCCTCTAGGCTGTGCATGGTTTTTTGGATCGAAACAAGCCTTCTGTATTGGCAGGTAGAATCTGAAAAGCACTAGCCCTGTGCTTTGTAATATTTGGCACCACAAATTGATTTTTTTATGTCTTCCTCGGAGTGTCAGAGTATCAGTTGATGGAGTGCTCATTTTATTTTGACTATTTCACTTATTGTTGAATCACACGAAGAGCTAGGCTGTTTATCGCTCTCTGTAGTTACCAAGTGTCTGTCGCCCCTTCAATGTCTAAGGCCTGTTGACCTCTTCCCTATACTTTTTTTTAAACATAGTATTTTTCACAGTCTATACCTTAGCTGATCAGGTGGTGTTCAGTACTCTGTCAGGGATTTGTTGTCTCTGATATCTTGGCTACTGTAGATCTCTACCAGCCTGTCCTGTTTCCAGTGCTCTTCAACCCACTGTTACTGATGTCGCGCTGAACATTCTCTTGTTTCGGTAGTGTTGTTTGGCTGGACTACGCTGTTTTTGTAATATTTGCCTTTTCCAGTTGGATAACCAAGATATCCCATTTCAGGCTCTTATTTCTTCAAGACTAGTAAAGCCAAAAAGGGAAGGTTTACCTTAGTAGTTGGTGAGGCGTAGAACCGAGGATAAAAACATCACAGTAAATAGAATTCAAGCACCATGTGCTGCCAGTAGTAGATATTCAAAGAATGACTTTTGACAAAAGGAAATTAAAAAGAACATTTAAATGTATGATTCACAACGAAAGCCAGAAATGCCTAGCACCTTCTGGGACAGAGATGTGGCCTTCAATATTTTATAGTGTTTATGGTGTGTACATATTTGCCTTTTGATTTTCTAAACTAGACTGTAAAGCTTATGTTTTCATGCATGGCTCTCTGGTGAATGCTCTGGGAACTTTACTGTTGGTGTGAGTCAACGGACGAGAGGTGCCAGATGAAAGCAGTCCAATTTAGCAACCTTTGAATGATGTGTTTGGCCCTTTAGTTCCATCGTGTTTGGCCAGGAGTTCAACACTTGGTATCCCACTGAGCTTGAAGCGGCTGGGTTTTCAGTTTAAAAATAGCAAAAAAATGCACTACCAAAACCAGGATTCCTCTCAAACAAAGTCAGTAGTGGACCTTGGGGATGCCTGCTCTATAAATACATTGAGGGTTGTATTTCGGCCTGGTGATTGGGATTGCACCTTTTTGATTTTCTTTCTTTATTATTTTTCCTTCCTTGAAAATATAACCCTAGTTGTAGTTTTAACTTATGAAATATGTTGTACTATGCTGTGTTGTATCAGTTTTTTTAACACCTAGCGACTCCCACAGTAAAAATCGATTTAACTCTTCCGGGAGAGTTAAATGCTCAATTGAGTGCAGCAGTATTGGTTGTCTTGGAGCACCAGTGAACAGTATCACCCAAGATATGGCCCGGTAACTGCTCTCTTCCCCGGGACCCTAAGAACAGTTGCACAAGCAGCAGCTCTTCTCCTCACAGGGCAGACTGGTTTTCTGTCTCCCACAGATCACAACCACAAGGAGTTCAAGAATCCAATCTTGCTCCAAGACTAATGAAGAGCAACCACCGGCAAATGTTCTTCTTCTGGCTCGGGTACTGCCAAGATCTGGTGTGTTGGACCTTCTTTTTTTGTGTAATAATTTTAGTAATTGTTCTTGTGGCATATACTGTTTAAATCAGGATATTAAAATACTGTTGTGTGGGCCGGTCTGTTCCAAATGCCCTGTGCCGAAAGACATCCACATATTAGTGGAAGAATTAACACAATTCCATAATAACGATAATCAAAAACATGCATCAAAATAAAAATAAAAAACAATGATCAGGAAATACAATCAACCTTGCTAGTCTCCAGTGTTGCTGATTTCCCCTCCCAGCGTTTCTCTGTGTTCTCCCCTTCACACCTTAGCTTTCACTTATGATCTACAGAGTCTGGGTCACTGAAGATAGAGTTGGGCAGTCACAAAGTTAGAATGTTAGAAATTTGGTTTTACCCGCGAACTCCCTTTCACCCCATCATTTGTTTTTAGCATTAATTATATTTCGCTCTCTCGCTCGGAGCTCAGTTGCTCTGTTCCTGTAAACAGAGCTGTAAATCGTGTTCTTTATCTGTTCACAAATGTGAACCTGTGTCTCTGTTCCCAGTGGTAATTTCCCATGCTTAGTCCTCTAGCCAGTGCTGCTAGCAGCTTCTCTGGCCCAGGTGGTAATTCCTCATTCCTAGTTCTGCCAAGTATTACGCATCGGGCGTTGACTAACGCATTTCAGTGTGGTACTCCGCATTACCGCACTGATATGCATTGCCACGCTTATACATGGTGTCTGTTACTGAAGAGCAGCCTGCTTAAAACTTAAGTGGGGCAGCTGGCAGCGCACAGCCTATGGCGTGTGCGCTGTTCTACCAGGCTTGGGGCTTACAGCTGAGCTAAGGCTGCTCAGCGCTGGCAGGCTCACACTCCCTGCTAAGACTACGTTTGAATTGGCAGGACTGTGCTTCTTTATTAATGTTCCCCGCGGCATGGCTCACTTGTCAGTCTGACGTTACCGGGCTCAGTCAGGCTGTGTTACACATCGACACGCCGGGAACGTCACATCCTGCATGCTGGTGTGGGAGGCAGGAAGCTGAATTTGCGCGCCCGCAAACCAATCATAATCATGGCGCTTGCAGCATCCCACTGCAGCTGCTGGCACGGACTGGGACTGCAGCGTGCTGTAAGCTGTGCTGCACCCGTGCCGAATGCAGTTATTAGCGCAACCGAGGGAGACGGAGAAGGTGTTAGTGACCCTGTTTGCAGCGGCTGCCAGGAGTGAGGACCGTTTATTACTGGAAGACGGGTCCCAGGGAAAGCTTGGAGACTAAGACTCCCATCTCAATTAGGATACATGAGTGATGTAATATATATGCACAAAATTTTACTTCAACATTTAATGTTATCCGCTTTTATTTTACCACGTCATGGTGTTAATGTTGAATGAGTAGTACTACATCACGACTGTCAGCCGTTAGTTTTCTGAGTGCTAAATGTCAACACAGATTAAAGACTTCCTGTAATGGTTTCCAAGCAGGTTCCGCAGGAGCGTCAGGAATCCGAAGAGTAGTCCTCAGCCTTCCCCTACGGCCTTCCGACTCTATCAAACACTAGAGTATCGATTGGCTCGTCAGGGGAAAACAGGGAAACAAAACAAGGAAAGGTGGGGGAAAAAACAATAGAGCTTGACTGTGCTCTTCTGACTGGGTGCTGGATAACAGGTACGCTGTAAAGGAATAAAGTTGTTACTGTCTGTCTTTTCCAACCACAACATCACATTGCACCATATCTATAACACGTTTGATACCACTACATACCACTCTAGATTCTCTGGACTGTAGAACAAGTAGTAATGTAGTAAGAGGTGTTCGTTGTTTTCTGTTGTAAACAAGACAGTAAAACAGTAAGCAACTTCTTCCCACTCTGTGCTGGTAATTATCAATATCCCCAGGATGATTCTTAGTTTGTATGTTCTGGGAATAACTTGGGAGAGTTCTGTGGATATGTGTTTGAGTCAATATCTTGTATCTTGCAATAACAGCTGTTAAACAAGAAATACACTCAGATCTTCACGCAAGGTAATCCCCAAATATATATATATATAAAAGGCAGCGCACAGCGCTGTTACCGTGATTCTACGAGGAAGTGCCTGGATATGCCCAACCCTCTGGTCCACATCAAACCCCACAAGTCTTGTAACGATGGCCCAGGAAATGGATGGACGGAAGAAATGCACAGAAGAAACCAGCAACCAGGGAGGAGTAAATAATGGCAATGCTCAGCCGGATGGCGGAGAACCAATCCCGGCCGCCGGGCCGAGCGCTAGGAAATGAGGGGAAGATAGGAGGAACCTAATTACCTAAGGGAGCTGTACTGGCGCCCAGCCGGATGGCGGAGTAGAACCCGGCCGCCGGGCGGAGCGCCAAAGGACAGGGGAAAAGTGATAATGGACGCTGAACCCGGCCGGATGGCGGGGAATAGTCCCGGCCGCTGGGCGGGGCTCAAAGAAAGGGGGGAACAAGGAGGAACAAAGCGAAAGCGGTTACAGCCGCAAAGGAGGACGTAGGATGGACAAACCCAACTCAACAGCAATTCCACAAAAAATGCACGAAGCAATGAGGAAGAACCAAACTCCTTCGTCAAGAGGGCAGGACTGCACAGGAAGTGAAACGGAACAAACGAAAACCGGAAGTCAGGCAAAACAGATTGGGACGGAACCCACATCAAAGGGAGCTAGACGCAAGAACGTAAAGCAACGTTCTGCTGGTCTGCGTGTCTTATATAGTACTACACTTAAAGATACAGAGTCGGCGAGACCCACCTGGGAGCGAGAAGGCTGTTGTCTGTCCCTGAGACCTCGGGACTGTCTGCTGTGCTGGGCTCTGTTATCGCCGCCGCCTCTCGCCGCACCCGCTCCGCGGGTGCCGCTTCGCGGCTAGGGGAAGGTGTGCAAGCGCTGTGCTGTGGGAGGCGCTGAGAAGAACACCATGTCGGCGCTCTGCAGGGACTCAGAAGTCCAGGAGTCCCTGCTTTCCCCAGGTGCAAGCGGACGCGCCCACAAACAGACACGCCCCCCGCCTGGCCAGAGTGAAAAGGGCGCGTGTAGCATTACTTGCTGGGACCCACCTGGGAGCGAGAAGGCTGTCTGTCCCTGAGACCTCGGGACTGTCTGCTGTGCTGGGCTCTGTTATCGCCGCCGCCTCTCGCCGCACCCGCTCCGCGGGTGCCGCTTCGCGGCTAGGGGAAGGTGTGCAAGCGCTGTGCTGTGGGAGGCGCTGAGAAGAACACCACGTCGGCGCTCTGCAGGGACTCAGAAGTCCAGGAGTCCCTGCTTTCCCCAGGTGCAAGCGGACGCGCCCACAAACAGACACGCCCCCCGCCTGGCCAGAGTGAAAAGGGCGCGTGTAGCATTACTTGCTGGGACCCACCTGGGAGCGAGAAGGCTGTCTGTCCCTGAGACCTCGGGACTGTCTGCTGTGCTGGGCTCTGTTATCGCCGCCGCCTCTCGCCGCACCCGCTCCGCGGGTGCCGCTTCGCGGCTAGGGGAAGGTGTGCAAGCGCTGTGCTGTGGGAGGCGCTGAGAAGAACACCACGTCGGCGCTCTGCAGGGACTCAGAAGTCCAGGAGTCCCTGCTTTCCCCAGGTGCAAGCGGACGCGCCCACAAACAGACACGCCCCCCGCTTGCAACGTGTCTACTTTACGGCCAGCTCATCGCTCAGCGGGACGCGAGCGGGACGCCGAGCGAAGCCCGGGCAAAGGGCGGGCCGTCTGTGGCCGTCCGGGGCAGGAGGAGGCAGGGCAGGGCCACCCCATTTCCATCTATCGTACCGGTTTCAACTTGTGGTGCCGCATCTCAGCATGTCAACACGCTCCGGTAAGGCCTTGAGGGGTTGCGGGGAGAGTGCCCCCGGGGGTGCTATGTTTGGCTCTATGGACAAATTCCTGACAAGGGTGGCGGCTGTCATAGACAATGAACTTGCCATATCTGAACGGCGCCTTTCACTTGACTTCCCTCCTGCCAAAAGTCCATCGCCAGGAATAGTGTTGTCCCCTCTAAATCCTACTCCCCCTGCACCTTTGCTTGGGGATTTACCTGGGGATTCCCTTATTGCACCTCCAACGGGTGGTTTAGAGGGGGTAGAAAGCTCATTGCCTGGTGTCCACGGTACCAGTCCATGTGCCGTGCTTATAGATCCATGCAACGAGCTCTCTCTAGTAGGTGCACCTGGCATTCAGTCCCTACACTGCCCTGAGGTTCCTGCTCCCGTCCCACAAGCGCCGACCAAAAAGCAACCCATCCAGGAGCCTATCAAAAGGAAGGGGAAAAGGGCAAATCACACTAGAAAGGGTTGCCCATCTAAGACCACTAACCATCCCAGGTACCTGCCCCTGAGGGGTCCCTCCCCCGAGAGCACCGCAGGACCGGTATCCACAGGGACAGCCATTTGCGCCCCGGCTGTTATCGATACAGTACCACCCTTCTTGTCGGCCCCACTAACGCCTGTTCAGGACAACGTGGGTCACTCTATGGAGGCGTTTGAGAAGATGGTCAAGTCTCTTGTGTTGCCACTTATAGACCAGGTCAAGAGGTTGGGGGAAAGGCTTGACTGCTTTGAGCAGGCTACTAGGGACAATTTCTTTTCCCTAAAGACCCTTCTCAAGCACCAGCCAAAGCCCAGTAAGGATAGGACTGATAGGTCAGATGAGTCCAATAGGATAGAGGTCCCAGAGACACCCCCCCTGGGAGACCAACTGATGCAGCCGCCCAAGCTCCCTGCACCTGGGAATACGATCTTGGCTGCTCCTAAGGTTGGTCCTAGACAGATAAAGCCGAAGGCTCCCACTTATGTTGCCCACGTGCATGCTACCCTTCCCCCAGCAGCAATATCCCCGGTGGCTACCCAGGCCCCAAGTCAACACAAGAAGGGAGGGACGGGCCCTGCTTCGCAGCCTGGGGTTGCTATATCTGATGCAACTGGTGGTGTTGCATCAACCCCTAAGGTTGCATTTATTCCCGTCCCACCTACAAATCGGCTCCCTTTGGGTCCTCCCCAGAACAGTAGACGCAAGTGCCCCCCAGTTAACCTCCCCCCTGAGTGCCACCCGTATGTTGTCATCCTCACGAAAGTCCCCCCTATTGGGAGTACCCAGCGGGAAAACCATCAGGCACTAAAGAATAAGGTCATCCACTGGCTGAAAGCCAACAGGCCCTTGCCTGCGGGAGTGGATGGAATTATTCTTGGTGTACGCAGGGTGGGTTGGATTGGACACGGGAAAAAATCGCTTGAAGGGGATTGTGTGGTTGTAAATTTCCAAGATGCTAGGGTTGCCCAATTTATATGCTCTCAAGGTCAACCCACGGCTGGTTCGGGTATCGACATAGTCGATTTGACATTTTTTTACCCACGGTCTATTATGACCACCCCCTCCATCCACCTTGGACAACCCTCCTTCATTGGCAGCCCAGGGGGCCAACTTTTGGTGGAAAACACTGCCCATGGCCTTCTGACCCCGGGGGTTCTTTCCCAGCAGCTATCCCCAGCTCCAGTGATACCAAACTGGGGACCTGGGAGTTGTTGACTCAGTCATGATCCGGGGGAGGTCGTTGTGGCCCCGGGTTTTGTCGCTGAGTCAACACCATACCCCAAATCCAATGGCTCCTCCTCCCCACCGCAGACTCTGGCTACGGCCGGGTCTGTGGAGGGGAAGGGGGAGACTGGGGCTTCCCATAATTCTACGCCTGGTCCCCCTGATGTGGGTCCTGCGGACTTGTCACCCCCTGTCGAGGATTGTAGCATTGCAGCTGTAACGGACCCCCAGATTAGGGTTTTCAGCTGGAATGTTGCGGGCCTCGAAAGGAAGCTGGCGTTGCCGGATTGGAGCGAGCATGTGGAGCAATACTCCATATGCCTGTTCCAGGAAACCTGGAGTCGGGTGCCCCTTCACAAGGCGGGTTATTCCACCCACTTTTTGCCGGCGGCAGAAAGTGTAACTGGCAGGGGCCGCCCCTCTGGCGGTCTGTTAATCTGGGTAGCCACCGCACTTAACTGTAGGGTGGAGGAGAAGGACACTAACTGCCCCGACCTCCTAAACATTTTGCTTAGAAATTCCCAGGGCAGAGTCATTCTAAATATTTTTAACATTTATGCCCGTGGTACTAAGGGGGGAAGAGAATCCCCAGTTATAGCTTGCTTGGAAGCGCAGCTCCGCTCATCTCCATACAGGTCTTGTACACTGTTGGCAGGTGATCTGAACTGCACTTTCGAGCCTCTGGATCTGGACATCCTAGCAGATCAAGAGGAATTTGATAATGGGTGGGGGATTCCTCCCCTCGAGCTTGGCCCTGTTAAAAAATGGACAGAAGTGGCCCTCCAGATTAACTCCCTAGTTATGGAGTTTGGGCTTAGAGCTGCCAATGGCAGAACCAGGTCCGACAAAGTAGGGGCGCACACCTACAATAGGCCAGGACACACGTCACGGATTGATTATTTCCTCCTTGACATACACCTGTGGGGCATGGTGGAGGACATGGTAGTTTTACCTTCTGTGGAGAGCGACCACAATCTCCTGTCCCTCACCCTGTCCCACAGGTGCGTCAACAGCACCGTGAGTGGTTCTCCTTGTAACCCCGCGCCAGACCTGTCAGTGGTCACGAACTGTGGGCGAAGGCTAAAGTGGGCGAAGCTGGCTCTTTCGGAGGAGAAAACCTCTGCGATTAGGCAGCTTCTGGTTTCAGCCCTGGCCAATCTTGACTGCCAAGAGGAAGGGCTGATGGAGGTGGCACCTAGGTTTTGTGTCATAATTCAGACCATTGGCGACCTCTTTGTAGTCCCAGCCCACCCGAGCGGAAGGAAACCCAGCCTACGACCGGGTCAGGGCTGGTACAACCAAAAGTGTAGGGAGGCGAAATCACTTCTTATTGAGGCAGTCAAGTCCAAATTGCCGCTTAGGACTAGGGAGGCCAGGAGACACTACACACTCTGCCAGAAAAATGCAAGGATGGAATGGGAGGATAGCTTCTGGCAGGACCTTCTGGCTGCCAGCCGAGGGAAAGATGCTAAAGGTTTTTGGGACATGGTGGGCAAAAGGAATCGTCCCGCCGATTCCCGGAGGACTTGTGCGATTAATGCCCAGACTTGGTTTTCCCATTTCCAAAATCTGTACTCTGCTGTTGAAGGCCCCCTTAATGATCCCTTTAACATCCCAGCCTTTACTCTAGACCGTGACCTGGATCTGTTTTCCCCCCTTGATGTAACAAAGCAGATCAAAACCTTGGTCCCCTTGAAAGCAGCTGGCCCGGATGGCCTACCGGGGGACATCCTCCGTGCTTACCCGGAAGAATGGGGGGCTCTAATCTCTGCACTCCTCAATGCAATCATGGGGGGAGGGCTTGTGCCTGACTCCTGGAGAGGTGCAGAGGTGGTCCCCATTTTTAAAAAGGGCAGTCGGGATTTACCCGGGAACTATAGGCCTATAAGCCTAATAGACTCCAGCCAGAAATTGGCCGGGAAAACCATCTTGGGGAGAATTACTCAATGGGTGGACGACAATCACATTCTGTCCGACATGCAGGCTGGGTTCCGTTCGGGTACAGGAACTATTGAACAGGCCTTTAGGCTTTTGTTGTTACACTGGAAGGTGGTGGTGCTGGGCAAAGGCAGTCTCTATCTGGCCTTTATTGACCTTAAGACTGCCTTTGACCTGGTACCAAGGGAGGAACTTTGGAGGGTGCTTCATGGTTTAGGGATGCCCCCGTACCTACTGAACCTCCTCATTAACCTGCACACCAACACCTATGCCCAGGTTAGATGGGGGGTGAATGGGGAAAAGACCGATAAAATCAGGGTCGAGAGGGGAGTAAGACAGGGCTGTGTTTTGGCCCCCACCTTATTCTCCCTCTATATTAACGGGGTGGTAGATCATCTACTGGGCGAACCATCAGATGCCCCCAGCCTGGGTGGAGTAAAAATTCCAACTCTGTTGTTCGCCGACGACACCCTCCTCATCTCCAAAACCCCCCAAGGTCTACAGTTTTTGCTGAACCGCTTCCAGGATTTCTGTACCACTAAAGGCCTCGTCATTAACATAGACAAGACCAAGTACCTAGTCATGCACCCACCCCGCAAACTTGGTCGCCCTCCAATCCTGAACTCCATACCCCTAGAAAGAGTGGCGGAATTTGATTATCTGGGGATCCGTCTGAATGATGCAATGAGCTGGACTGCCCACATTGATAAAATGACTCTGGCCCACAAAAGGGTGGGGGGCGCCCTTCTTAAGGAATACAATAACTCCTCAAAACATTGTGTTGCACCCATACTGGAGATTTATAAAGCTCGTGCAGTCCCTGCTTCTCTCTATGGATCGGAACTGTGGGGCTTGGGCAAAGTCGACTCATTGAGTAAGGCCGAAAATAAATTTATCAAGGATCTTCTTGCTATTCCATCGAGCAGCCCGACCATCCCAATGCTCTTGGACACTGGCTGTAAAGCCATAAGGGACCAGGCTCGGCTTTGTCCCCTTCTGCTCTGGGCACGTTTGTGGAGGGTCCCGGAGCTACAATCGTATGCCAATGGTCTAGCAGAAGTGATGCATGCTGACGGTTGGAGCAGCATCAAATGGCTGAAGGACATAAAACATCTTTTAGGGGAACTGGGTTTGGCTTCTTGCTGGCATAGTCACTCCGCTCCACCAAAGAAGATTCTAAAAAAACTTTTCTGGGAGTGGGTTGACGTGAAGCGTTCTAGTAGCCAGCAGCATTGCAAAACCACCGCAGCTTTCCTGTTGTTCAAAGACGTTGTCTTGTATGAGCCATATATGGATATTATAACAGTGGCTATGGATAGGTCCTTGTACATTAAATTTCGGCTAGGAACCTTGCCCTTGGCGGATCTCTGTTCAAGGTGGAATAAAGCCCAGCCCACATCACGCTTTTGTGCCTCTTGTCCGGACAAACCAGAGACGGTGCCACACTTCCTTTTCGAATGCCAGGACTATGGTCGCCCCAGATCGCGTTGGCTTGGCCCCATTTGCAGAGAACTGGGGACTCGTCAGCACTCTGTTGCCCTACGGATTCTTTTAACTAATACAGCCCCTCCTATTGTTTGTGCTGTTGCAAAATTTTTAAAATGGGCTTGGTTGTTAAGACTTAGAAGACTGTCCATAACAATTTAATTCTTTTTTATCTAATTTATGCTGACATACCGTGTTTTAATTATCATTCCACTTGTACAGTCTTACTTATTTCGACATGCTGTTTTTATCTTTTTGTACTGCTTTTATGATATGTGCATATCGAAATAAAGCATCAATCAATCGATACAGAGTCGGCGAGATGTTGGGGCATGACACTTCCTGCCAGCTTCAAGCAATCGTAGACTTGCGCTGCTTACTTTGAGATGTAGTTTGAGCAAGGAAAGAATAGTCTACTCTGGACAGTCCCCACTCCATCTTTATCGGATTACGAACTGCTGAAATTAGGTTGCTCTGCGTTTTATTTGCTGACGATACGCACTGTGGTCCGGGGCCATGAATAGGAGTGTATTTTACAAACAGGGAAGGGACACGAGGCCGGCATGTTGGTAGTGCTATAAACTGTGGCCCACAGAGATACAAATACCTGGAGTTTCATGGTAAGCCTCAAAGTGTGCAATAACCATATTGTTTCGCAAGTGTGATGTGGTTTCTGCGTCATTGACCCTGAATAATACCCTAGTGGGTGGTGGTTTCTTCATTAGTGATCTGCTAAAATAGTGACATGACTGTAAAAGATTGTCTTTAAAACTAAGAAAAAACTGGCAGTGCAATGTGTGTTTGTTTGCACTACCAAGAGTTTAGAGTAAAACACTGCCAAGTTTTGCGTTTGTTTATTTTTTACTCTATGGCATTAGCAACTGATTATGCCTGTGACTGAGTGATGCCATAATCTCCTAGTTGCACTTGCTATGCTAAAAAGTCATTTTTGGGCTAGCTCAACTCATGAATGATTCAAGAAAAAATGGTTCTGTCGGGTAGGGCTGACATTAATTCGGAGTACAATAAATGTAAATGAAAATGGTATGCTTTCTTGACACACAAATACTCAAAAATAGTACTCAATGAATCAGTTCTGCGCTCAACGAGATTTGATCAAGTGTTTATCAGAATTACTTCATTCCATGATAAGCAATACAGTTGTTTTCCAATAAAAAGACTGTGAAATATAATAGTGTACAGGGAATTCTTAAAGTGTCTATGGGAGACATTTGTGCATAGTGATAAAATAGTGAACAATATGTACAGTGTCAGCAAATTTCTATATACAATTATTTCTTTAGGGAAGGCCAGAGCTTGATTCTAATCCAGGCGTATTTCTTAGTACAGAAACCCGTTCAATCTGGACCTAAGTAATGCGTCGACGTTTCGACCCTTATGTGCACCTGTTGGTGGTCACGGCGGGTCTTCCTCAAGACAGGGATGCAGGGTTTATATGTACACAGTCCTAACAGGCTCGGGGATTCAGAGCCTGTGGCGTTGAGGCACAATTGCCGAATAACTTGTATATGGCAGCTGGAATGAGTTAAAGCCGGGTGCAGATTAGCTCAATGGCTAATAATCCAAGGAAATCAGTGATTCCGGATGACTTAGGCGGGAGCAGAAGGAAGGAGCGAGGTCTCATCCATCGGCAGCATAAATGCGAACCATGAATGATCACATCAATGAGATCATCAGCAGTGCCTGCCTGCCCTCTGTTACTGAGAGCTGCAGTCACGCAGTCTGTCTCTGGTTAGTGCCCTTCCTCTTGTTTTTGGTGCTTTGCAGATGTTTTAAGATCTTCCTAGAATTTCTTGTTGCTCAAATTGGAGTAAGATCTGATATTTATACGTTTCCCTTGTCTTCACTGCTTGATTTTACCCGCAAAAAAGTGTCACTCATAGTCATTGAAATGTCACTCATAATTACTCTTAAATTAGGAAAATGTCACACATAGCAATCTAAAACCTTGGCAGATATGAGACAATGCTGCAGCTGCTTCTCTGGTCCCAGTGGTATTTTCCTCATTCTTGGTCCTCTAGCCAGTGCTGCAGCTGTGTCTGTTCTTGTGGTAATTCCTCATTCCTAGTTCTCTAGACAGTGCTGTAGCTGTGTCTCTGTTTTCAGTGGTAATTCCCCATTCTTAGTCCTCTTGCCAGTGCTGATAGATGTTTCTCTGGTCCCAATGGTAATTCCTCATTCTTAGTCCTCTAAACAGTGTTGCTACCTGCTTCTCTGGTCAAATTGGTAATTCATCATTCTACGTCCTCTAGGTAGTGATGCAGCTGTGTCTGTTCATACACCCACTAGACTCCAAACGAAAACACACAGATAAAAGATGTCATTTGCAACTCCAATTGCTACAAACTCTGCCACATGCCAGACCTATTGCATTGCAAACGCTTCTTGCTATTTTGTCTGGGGAAAGGTATGCATGATGCAAATAATTAAGTTGTGTAAACCTAGGTCGTGCATTTTGTGTGCTTGTTCTAACAGATCCCAAGCACCTCTGCCATGTGGTATCCTTTAGTTCTACAGATACTTTCTACTCCCAACAACCCCTACATTCTGGGAATCAAATACCCGAACCATCATCCCGCAGGTGTCTGTAATTGTGTGAAATAGCCCATTCTGGCCCTGTTAATGTTATAATCAATTCTAATGGGGCAGCCACCTGTACAGGTCTCTTGTCTAAATTCCATAATTTCCCTGCCACCCCTCCTAATGCGAGTATAGGAGAAACTGACCCGGGTCTAGTGTGCCTCCCTCCGTCACATCCACAAAGGTGCAAAGTCTGCCCTCCACTATTATGTCTCCCCAAATCCTGTATCCAGCTTTGGACCAGGTCTCACTTTATTAACCTCTCTCAGCCGTCTGCACTGTGGGGGCGTCCAGAGAAAGAGGGTAGGTGCATAAGGCGTTGCCCCTTTACTGCGGTATATAGATTTTTTCTAGCAGCATGTCGTCATCTTCAATAAAGCACTGGGGAGAGCACGATATGCGGGGAGTCTAGGAACCATTCCAATAATGGGATGCCTCTGAAATCAAAAAGCAACAGGTGCCTCTCTGGATTGGAGGTGTCTAGCAACCATTGAAGCGGCCACTGAAGTTGAGTTTCGGCGTAATAAAGGTCATACTTGGGGGCACCCAACCCCCATTCTCAAGTGTAGCATATAAAGAACCCAGTTTAATGATATGCCTCCTATTAGCCCACATCAGTGATGCGAACAGTCATTGTAGGTCTTGGAAAAACGGTTTCTTTAATATCAATGGGAGTGCTGCAAAAAAATAAAGGAGTCGCCAAAGGACTAACATTTTGGCAATATACACTTCTCCCAATGGGTGGTAGGGGTAACTGTGTCCAAAAGGGCAGCGACTGTCCAAGTAACGTCAAGACCTTCTCCAAATTTCCCTCCACAAGGTTGTGTTCCAAATGACCTGTTCATACTTCCACTGTAGGGGGCAATCCTCAGCGGAGTGGCTTAAAAGCTCGGCATCTATAAAAAGGGAAATAAACATGATTTCACCCAATTTATCTGCAGCCCAGAAATGCAGCTGAATGCACTTAAAGCTGACATGTCCTCTGGTAGTATTGCGGAGTCTGCTTGTGAATAAATCAGGGTATCGTCAGCATACATGAAAACTATGTTAGGGTGGTTGCTAATAAAATAGCCCTGTGTGTGTTTGCTCCCGTAGCAAGCTAGCCAAGGGCTCCCAGTCCTGGGCGAACAGCTAGGGAGACAAAGGACAACCCTGCCTAGTGCCACGTTCAATAGCAAAACTATCTGAAATGATCCCTCCTGTACGGTATGCAGGATCTTCTTGATGCCAGACTATGTAAAATGTTCTTAACACAAAGATCTTCTATTTGTCCCCAATTGCAGGCCCTTTCAGGAATCCCGGACCAACTAGTGGACTGTCCTCTCCCAATAAGGGAAGTGCATTTCCTCCTTTGTCCATGGTTTTCCCAAGCTTCCTAAGCAGTTAGTACTAGGTCAGACTAGTTTGGTCTGACCAAGATATTAATGTGATTCCTCCAAGACTGCGCCCATGGCAAGCAATGTTGTCAAGCAACCACCACAATCACAGGAAAAGGTGAATTTCACTGTATCAGAGGAAATCTGCTCTAGCAAAGGTAAGTACTGACAACCATGTTTTCCAAAAAAACACACAAACACACACACATTAAGACTGCTGTTAGGAAGGTTGTCCTGGCTCAGAAAAGAAGGCTGTCATGTCCTCTGCTGACAAAACACATCCTGCAAGGAAATAGCCTTTTGTCCAGCTATGCACACACTGTTCTAAATGCTTGCCGTCGATTCATCTTTGCGGTAAAGCACTCGCGTTATGCACCCACCACCCATGCTTGTCCAGTGCATGCGGATAGGTGTCGGTTCCAGACCTGCCAACTCTATTCCAGAGCTGCCAACTCACACGGTGCCACTGTGTGACACACTATTTTCTCTTCTTTCACATGGTCACCTGGTGAGGAGCCACTATCACAGGGTGGCAGGGAAAATGAGCTGGAAACTACTGTAAACAATGGATTTCAGAGGCAATAAGCAACCGATGTCCATAAAAGGTGTGAAAACACCCCAGGACATCTGTGAAAGTCTCGTTGACATTTCTGTTTTTTGGAGTGTTGTTGGGTGGGGGGGCGGAGGGGGAGAGTCGCTGGGGGTCTTGGTGAGGGGCAGAGTACCTCTTAGCTGCTGCCTCCTCCTCACACGGCGAAAATATTTTGTAAGTTGACAGTAAATACTCGGGGCACCTCCAGTGGACTTAGGTTGCAGAGTTCACTGGGGGGGAGGTGACCGGGACTGATAACCAACAAACATGGCTGAGCAGCTGTGCCAGAGAAGGTTTGTCACTTTACTGGCGGTGAGCATAGTCTACGGCAATTAGTTTGTCATAACGGGCAGAGTAATTCTAGGGCAGTGATTCAAGATTGTGGATCGATACTGGGCAGCGCTCACGAAAAAAGCTGCTGTTGCTGGGTAAACAGTAACGTGATTTTGTTTTCGTTTAGACCTGTTCCTTCTAGTGCTGCATATAACCCGCGCCTCGTGGCACTTGGCGTGGCAATGGTTGGCCCCTGCGCCTTGTCGTGTGTGGCCGAGGTGGCTGCATCTCGTGTTCGGCTCCCTCGGAATGCCTTTGAACTCTCATGACAAAGCTCGTGTTTGTTCTAGTTTGGTGTCGGTGTTCGCGTCGCTGCGGAGACACGCGGTGGTTGCAGGACAGCTTTGCGTGTCCTGCCTGCAGATGAAAGAGTGCTGTGTGCGAAATCTGCCCGCAGTTAATCAAGGAGAGAAGCATGTGACGTGCTGGCCTTTAAACCCAGCTTCTGCCCTGCGACGTGAAGGCTGATGAATGACGTCCAGTTCACTTAATGAAATTATCTGGTTAATCAGCAGGCTGGCTTTTAAACTGCATTTCACCAGAAAGTCGCCGTGTTGCTTAATAAACACTTTATCCTGTTCACGGAGAGATACACTGATAAAGGAACAGGTAAATAGTCTTCTAGGGGAAGTGACGTTTTTTCGTCTGTCACGCCTCACTGACGTCATTTTGCGTTTATCTTCGCTTAGCAAAGTTGTTGTGTGTGCTACACAACAACTTTGCTAAGCGAAGATAAACGCAGCACTCGTTCCAGCTTTATAGCCATAATAGGGACATGTATCAGAGTTTAAACGTACCCCCATGACGAGTGTAATAAGCTCCAGTCCCTGGGATGACCAACAGGGGGCATGCTGATGACTTGACGGTTTTTCCTACATTAATGAACTAAAGTGGAAAGCTATTAGATTGGCTTGGTTGCATGCTGGCTAGATACTGGCAAAGTGTACAGCTGTCCCTCAATTTCTTTGCGGTACTCCTGTCCCGAATATCAACATGCATCAAAGGTATCAAGTTAATGGGGTGAAAGGTGGTGCTAACCAGCATAAACAGTATGGGCTTTACCCATCCTGTTCAGATCTCAAAGGCGAGGCCTACTGGCTTTATCCAATGCTTCCAAGGAGGACCTCTACCATGAGAAATGGCCTGTTAGTTGGTAACATCACTTCATGTTGTAGAGTAGTAGACCATAGTTATTCAGTATGGTTAACCCAATACTTTTAAAAGTATTCTGATGCAGCCAGATAGGGCTCTGCTCCATCTTCGACCAGCTTTGGCACTTTGCTCCCAATCTATTCCTACCCTGAAAAAAACATATATATTTTTTCCCCTGATGTCATGAAGAGTGTGTTCTGGTTTCTGGCATACATGCTTTAGAAACTAATTCTGATTTTGGCATATTGCAGACCTTTGTCATGTGGTGTACCCTTTCTTAATTTACTGATCAACGAATCCTGTGAACCAGTGTTTCTTAACCCGAGGTCCAAGGACACTTGGGGGTCCGCAACTGTTTTACAAAATTAAATATTACAATTTAGTTGAAATGAATAAAGTATGATAACCAGTACATACAAATAAAGAAGCTAAATTGAAAAGGTAAAAACGTTTTCAATATTTGATTGTGAATTAAACAAAATATTTGAGCATTTGTTTGGTGTACACTTGTTTTTCTATTTTTGTATATTGATTTGCGGTTTAAAGTTAAGAACAGCTGTTGTATAACGTTTAATGGGCTACAGTTTCAAGTTCACTGTGAAGTTTAAAGCGTGACCACGAAGCCGATTAAAATATTAGCCCAAAGTCTGCATTTTTGCAGCATCAATGCAGATTCTTTATTTCCTTACATTTTAGTGAAACCTATCAAGAAAGTTATTTTTATCTAATGATAAAACCCCTTCATAACAGTGCACCAGCAAGAAACAAGCTGTTTCTCCTGACCCTCAACTTGGAGTTTGGTAAATTAACATTGTTTTCAGAACAAGGCTGTCAAAAGGCATTGAAATGTGTTTGCATTTTTTTTGCCATTGGTTTCCTTGTATGCCTGCCGAGCTCGTGCAATGAATGATTCCCATTGGAGAAGGGAATACATTAGTAAGCTAAAAACCAGTCAAATCACAGTCCATTCTGATATCCAGAAAAGGCTCAGAATTATTTTTAAATAGCAACATCCGTTTACCATACTGCCATTATCTCTGACTTTACCAGCTGTTGTGGTTCCTTGCTGCCCCCATTGAATGGATGTAAAGTGCTCTTTTGGAAAGCAAGGTCTTAAAATTGTGCAACAGTTTTTCGCGTGAACTCTAATTGTGACCATACTGACATCGCATGCTATCTGTCACGTATTATTCTAATAAACTTTAAGAACACCTCATACCTCTGTGCTTACCGTTCTTAAGTGCTGTTTTTAGGTTGAACGTGTATTGGTGCTTGCGCCAATCATTGTGAACATTTTGTATTTGCAGCTTTGAGTCAGCCTCCTTCATCCATTGGCTTCTTTGACTCAGGGATCTTCAGTCATTGGCTTGAGACATTATCAAGCACTTCTTGGAACAGAATATAGGAGTATTTTGGTCTCATTGTCTACTGGTTGTTTGCGTGTATCTGTCCACCTCCTTTCAAACCGATGAGGGACTGTTTAACATCTGGAATAACTCTTCCATCACATTTAATCAACTGTCTCATCCATGCATTATACTTGTAAGCAGTCCTTTTTTGTTTAATTTGTCTTGCTCAGCGGCTGGTCTCATTATTGTGTTATTGTTTTGCTTAGTGCTTTTGTATGGATGTCAAGCCTTTTGGCTTTACTAATGCTTGTTGTACTAAGCCTTGAGGAACATCCATCCTCACTTGCCATGGTAACCCTCAATGCAATCCTCTATTTAGATTGTTAGGTTTCGCTGATCGACAGGCTTAGCTGTTTGTCGTACAAAAACCTGTTAAGAACAATATGAAGACTTGAGGGCCTGTTCACAAATGTAAATCTACATGTGTAGCTTTACTAGTAGTACATTTACTCTTACATTTTTGAGTAACTTTGCTACTTTGGGCTAGTTGCAAAATCTTAGTGTAAAATTACTCAAAAGATTAGACTTGCACGCCTCCATCTGCTGAAAAAGGAGGTGGGATCAAATTTGCGAGGGCTAATTTACTACTGCCAAAATGGAGCAGTAATGAGTGCAGCACCACACCCCCAGCCACTGATACTGCAACAGCCTCCCAGAGAAAATAATGGAGGGAGAAACTTAAAATAGAATCCTATAGAAAATATTAAATTACATTCATATACTTTAAATATTTAAAGATATAAATGAATGTAATTTATTTTCTAAAATTAGCTAAAAATAAACCCTTTTTTTATATCAACATTTTTAGGAGAATTTTTTGAATTTATAATTTAAGGTCGCACCATTTATTATTAAAATTAAATAACTTGTAATTCTATATATCACTTTAAATAATAGTGTATAAACATATATTGTTTACCTAAGGTGTGCATTTTTTTTCATTTAAGAAAATGGTTAAAAAAAATGTAATAGATTTATGTGAATTAAATATTTAATTAAAAGTTGAGTTCATAGTGCTGTAGCATGTTTCTTTTGTGCCACATTTAATATAATATGACATTTCTCTACATTAATATCGGCCACCCTTTCCTTCAGGTTAATAGTGCTGTAGCATGTTTCTTTTGTCTGACATTTGATATAAATATATGAAATTACTTAGCATTAATATCGGCCAGCCTTCCCTTCAGGTCGGTGGACACCAGCTGCCACCTTGGATGTTACCCCAGGAACTTTGGGACATGGTTGGTGATATCTTACCAGCAGTCCCAGGAGCCTTACGGACTTCCTTGTCTCAGACTATTTAGGACGGATGAGATGCATCCCAAATTCATCATGCGCACTGGTCTAGACCCACTTATTGTCTAGGAAGGGCTATGGGGCCAAGCGTTGCTCCAACGCCATACATGGATTTGATCCACAGTCCTTAGTGGAACTGTTTGGTTGAAAGGCACACTCTGCCCTGATGTATTTTAAGGAGAGTCTAGCCACAGCTCCTGGTGCGTTTTGAGCACCAGTGTCGACCCCTTTCTCTTTTTCGGGATACTTGGTATATCAACGACATCCAGCCCAGCCACTGCACTACAGGCCTCCCAGCCTTTTCAAGGCTGGGCTGTATGCCTGAAAACGACTAGGCCATCAAGCGCAATATATGCCCTAAACCTCCGACCGCTCTGGCAACAACTGCAAAACCGTTAGTGCGCCCTTAGCAGCACACAGTCATCTGATACAATGCATGGTCAGCCACTTCTGTCAGCGATGGCAGAGCATTACATCTGACAAGTGGGTCATTCAAATTGTTCAAAGGGGCTATGTCCTGCCATTCCTCTATGAGCCACCACACCTGCCACCTGCATTGGAGCAGCTTTTGGAGGACCATCTTCCATTTTGCACCAGGATATGCAGGCTCTTTGGGCAAAGGAGCCATAGAGAGGATACCATCCTTGGGATTAAGGTAAGTAGAGACTGGGTGTTATTCACACTACTTTCTTGTGTGGTAAAAGGATGGAGACCTTCATCCTATTTTAAATCTTTGCCCTCAATGTCTTCCTGCAAGAGGACAAATTCAAGATGCTCATGCTGGCCCAAGTTCTTTCTGCCGTGGATCCTAGAGACTGGATGGTGTCATTGGACCTGCAGGAAGCCTGTTTTCATATTCTATTTCTGCAGGCCTACGGGTACTAACTGTGCTTCAAAGTAGGCCATGAACACTTTGAGTTTCCTTTGCTTCTTTTCCGGCTCACCAGTGCCCCTGAGGTGTTCACAAAGGTGATGGCAGTGGTGACTGCTCATTTTCGAAGGTTGGGGATACAATTATTCCTCTCTCATGACGACTGGCTATTGAAGGCAGACTCGTCACAGTTAGTTGCAGACCACCTCTAAATGACACCATACCTCTTGACATCGTTGGAGTTCGCAATCATCCTGCCAAAGTTGCACCTGACTCCTTTGCAGAGGCTTCCTTTCACCTGAGCCCTATGTTGCTGCCTCGGCCCTGGGCCTCAGTGAGGATGGCTTTGACAATACCTACCATCACGTGGGAACACTGCTTTTGAGTTGTCTGGATTGTCTGGTGCCTTAGGATATTCACAAGGGCAGTAATCTGCAGTTAGAGTATTCACCAGAAAGAGCGTTACTGAATGTAAGTAATTTATTCTTCTGCTCTCCAAATAATACGTTGCTCTTTCATACCACACAGTGTGAACGTTTTAAAATATGGATTATATTCTTGCTCCGCTTACTGCAGCATTTAACAAGAAAGGTTCACAGACGTTCCATTGCTTCTGCTGGAGTTGTTTGTTCACATCTGCACCTCCGATAATTCTTTTCCTGCTTCGTCTTTTAAGTGTCACCTCATAGTCATATTGTCGAGGGACTAGAGTCCTCTCCGAAACAGCTTAGCTTCTAGTCAGAGCTTGCAGCTGACCCTTCTTGCATTCAGCTTGTTCCTGTCTGGGGAATGACTAAAGAACTCCGAAACTATGGAATCCTTGGTGTTTTTCCCCAGTTCTACAGTCTCCCTGGTGTATATCACCCCTTTTGAAGAAGATGTGAAAGATGTACTGCATTTTCTTGTTGAGTTTCTCGGACATGACTATCAGCTGGAAAACAGCAGTCCCACTAAATCACAACTGCTTAGAGCTCTTGCTCTTCACAAAATGGTAGATGTGCATCTTGTTGCTAAGGAAATTGAACTTTTTGATCTAGTGGAAGGATTAATGAAATTTAAGCCATTAAAAAGTTTGAAATTCTCTTGCCAAATAATGAGTGCAATTGACTAGACATCCGCGGACTAAAGGAGGAGTTCTGCCTTTGTTGCTAGGTGTGCAGAGTCTGCAATCTCAAGTTTAAAACCACACAAAAGGTGATATTGTTTTTAAAGTATGAGTACACTAGGAAGGTTGCTCTACCCCAAAAATAGAATTGAATGGCAGCACTTGCCTTGACAAATGTATGCGGGCAAAGTAAAGTTTTAAATTTTTGTATTCCACCTGATGGGGGATCACCAATTAGCACGGGAAATGCATCACAGCACCCTGCACTTACACCCCCCCTTTCCAGGACCTACTAATGACATCTGCAACCCAGAAGCGCAGCCATAAGCGAGCCAAAGGCTAGCCCGTCTGCGACTGTCCGTGCCTGTACCTGGTCTGTTCTCTGCCCAGCAATATTCCGCAGCTCTGCTTAGGTTGCTAGACACATACGCCACACAAGCACCAACGAAGCCTTCATCCCCACCCTTCATCACACTCCACAGCAAACCCGCACATCAACACACACTCGCATGCATGCTTTTCAACACACAACCGAAATATTGGGCCGATTGAGTAACAATGCACCTAACATCCTCTTTACCACATAAATCTAGCTCCCGACATTGCCACTGCAATCTAAGTGGGCTACAATATCGCTTGACATGCCATGAGGAGGACTCTGTCATCTACAAGAAATCCATTAAATGTGCAACATCCACAGAGCACTTCACTCCATTCATGGAACACCTACACTTCAAGGCGCAAATCCCAGAAATCCTCACCCTGAATGGAACCCTCGCCTAGTGACCACCCGGACCACGAGCCACATTTACCAACCTCATCACCAACTTTGTTGCTCCGCAAACCATAGACTTCAGAGCCTATATTCTCCTTGGTGACCTCAACTTTCACCTGCAACACCGAAACAGTCCCTGCTCCACAGCACTCCTCCAAAGCTTGAGAAACATTGGACTCATTCAGCTCGTCCCATTACCAACACACCACAGGACACACAATGGACCCCATCTTCACCACAAGTCCCAGCATCAAGTACAACTCCAGCACACTGCTCATATGAACTGACCACTCCATCATCCACTTCCAAATTAACACACCTCAAGTCAACACCCCTACTAGGTTCAGCATTCCAAGTTGAAGTTGGGGCAAAATGACAGAAGCAGACTGGCTCAGCGCCCTCAGCATGGAATTTCTAGCCCCACTGACAGCCTAAGGACATCAACAACTGGATCAAGAATTGTGTTGACTCACTCGCACCCATCAAACCCAGCAAGCATAGTAGATCATACAAGCAGGCCAGCTGGTAAACAGAACACCTCCGGGACATCAACCAACACTGCAAACATCTAGAAAGGAAATGGCGAGAAAGCCACAACACGACTGACAGAGCTACCTACAAGGCTGCACTCAGATGCTATCACCAGCAAATAAGACACACCAAGAAAAAAGCACTGGTGTACCGCATCGAAGGAAGCTCCAACAGATGCAAGGAGATCTTCTGGATTGTTAAGGATTTCCCCTCATCCTCGGCCACGGTCATCAACATTGCTGCCTCCCAGCAACTCTGCGACAACCTGTCCCAACTTCTTCCTCAGAAAAATCACAAACATCTACAGCAACTTCACACAACAACCCAACCCCAGAGAACTTGTTGCTAACCTACCGACCACCAGCCAAGATTGCCACCAAGATGAACAACCCTCACCAGAAATGACACCGCGGCACTCATGCAGACCATCCACTCGGGTCGCCAACCTCACCTACAACCTGGGAACATCACCAATCCCCAGTCCGCACCACCGTGACCCACATCATCAAAAACTCCATCACATCTGCCACTCTCCAGATTAATGGAAACTTGCAGAAACCAGTACCCTCCTCAAGAAACCCACACTTAACCTGCATTATGTGAGCAACGTCCGACCCATCTTCCAACCAAAGAGAATGAGAAGGCTATCAACAAGCAACTTGCAACCCACCTCAAACTTAACCATCTTCTAGAGAACACTCAAATCAGGATTCAGAAAAAACCACAGCACCAAAACCGCTCTCATTGCGGCCACTGATGCATTCGAATCATCATGGACTGAGGAGAATCAGCGTCCCTCATCCTGCTTGACCTCTCTGCAACCTTCGACACCGTAATTACCATAGTCGCATACAAGGTTTGCTCTCAAGTGGATCTGTTCCTTCCTCATAGGAAGAGCCCAGAGGGTCAGGCTCCCACCCTTCACATCACAGACCAATAATTTGATATGCAGAGTCCCACAGGGATCTTCCCTCAACCGCACCCTTTTCAACTTATATATATGACACTACTCGCCAACATCATCCAATCACAAGACATCACCGTCATCATCTACGCCGATGACCCCCAACTCATCTTCTCTCTGACAGACAAAACAACCACAGCCAGAACCAACTTATCCAACTGCATGACCATGGTAGAAAACTGAATACGAAGCAACTTCCTGCAGCCCATCTCCGACAAGATGGAAGTTCTGGTCTACGGCAATAAGACCTCCCTGTGGGACTCCACCTGGATGTCCGTTACAGGTAGGACCAACAAACGCAGACCACCACGAAATATAGGGATGATCCTAGATGAAAAGCTCAACATGATGGCTCAAGTCAAAGCAGTGTGCATCTCCTGCTTCCACATCCTACTCATGGTGCAAACAATCTTCAGATGGTTGCCTCAGAACATCCGACAGATCGTCACACAAGCACTCATCACCAGCAAACTGGACTACGGCAACACTCTCTACACGGGAATCTCCAAACTCTTACGTAGACCAGAGCATCCAGAACACGACCGCAAGGCTCCCAAGCTACAATCACATTGCATCTCTGGAATGGCTCCCCATTCCCAAGCGCAGCCAATTCAAATTTCTCACACACATACATTCAAAGCCCTACGCAACACAGGACCAGAATGACGGAGCAGCCGCACCAGACACTTATGCTCTGCCTCACTCGCGCATATTCCACGCATCTGCAAAAGCAAAACTGAACGTCGCTCATTGTCCTACATTGCACCCAAGACATGTTGCGACCTCCCTCAACACATCAAAGCCTCCTCCTCACTTCTTAAAATCCATAAAAAGCTGAAGACCTGGCTCTTCGTGCAAGGACATTGGGGACCACAAACCTACACATCTTCCAAAGTACCTGGATGCCCTCTCAGGCAATTAGTGTGCTCTACAAATCAATTTAAGATGGCATAACACCTAAATGTGATTATAGTACCTCAAACATTTTGAGACTGCAGACTCTGCCCACCCAAAATTGCACTCGTGTCTGGAACTTTCCCTGCAGGTAAATGATTGTGTATGCCCTTGCTTGAGTGACCCAACTCGGATACTGATATCCTGATTTTTCTTGACCCAACTGACATGCTAATCTAGCATGTGTGCTAAGGCGTAAAGTTGTCAACTGTGATTTTCTGTTCCAGGACCTGTTCTGTCAACCGGACAGGAGTATCAAGCATGCCATCTGTACCGACAAGGGTTTACGGTCCATGTCCTGTTTTTTTTTTTTGTTTTTTTTTACGTGAAGCCGTGTGGCAGCATACCTATATTTTTCTTGATTGATAGTACTGCGCAGACCTTTTTTCAGCTTTAGGTGGAGTGCTGCATACAGATCCCACTCATGTAAAGTTCTGTTTAGTTGCTACACCCAGACTGTTGCTCTGACATCCTCTGTGCGTGTCGAGTGCATGTTTGGTTGCTGTAGATGGTAGCAAGACTTGTTGTTAGTCTGATGATTGGGACCATTGAGATCTTGTTTGGATAAACTCTGGTTTGATACAGCATAAAATGAAGGATCAGATGCATCTTTCTCAGACTTTAGAAGTATATTTCCTGCATTTCTGTAGCTGCAGAGGGGAGACCCAGGCATTGAAGTGAGGAAAGATGGAGACAGGAAGTTGGGACAGAAATGTTCTCTGCTTGGTTAAAGACGTGCACCCCTACCCTGAGTGCCCAACTGTACTGTTACCTCGATCTCTAATGCAAATGTTATTGTCATTGGTTTACACAGATCTTGTGTTTGCACCATGACATAGGCCTGTCTCACTGATTGTGGTCTTGTTGGATCGGAGTGATGCCCAAAGTGTTAAGCTCATAGAGGTGGAAGGAAATTGCCTTCACCAAGAGTTAAGCAGCACAAGTGTGATGGTGGCAGCATACCGGGCAGTGATTAGTAGTAGTAGTGAACAGGTCCCTTCTTTATCCTGTTTTAATGGACTGAGGCTTACAGATTCACTCACCTTTTACAATTCTTCTCTGCTGTGTGCTTAACTATCCCAGGTCTACATCAGATTAATGTTGAGAGCTGCACAGTGTATGAATAATGACTCTGCCCTGGATATGTGTGTCTGTGAAGCATACAGGACCGGGATAGACAGCACTGTGTACAACATGCGGGATTAGTGCACGTCCTGAGTGTACGTATGCTTGTGAGGACTACATGGCATGAAGGATGTAGTGCTGTGCTCGCACAATGGGAGCATGTGCTGGGTGTATGTGTGCTTGCGAGAAGTACAATACATGAAGGGTGAAGTATTGTGCAGTGCACACGTGGTGAGTGTGCTGACAGTGTGTGTGGTTGTAAATATCATACTCGTGCAATACAGAAAGGATACAGTACTGAGCAGTCAGCGCAGACTGTGTTTGCTGAATGTATGTGTGGCTTTAGTGGTGCAATACTGGAGAGTAAGTGTGCTGGTAAAGTACACTAAATGCAAGTGTGACTAAAATGGTACACTACAAGGCGGACCCTGGGTTCCATTTTGGTAATCCTGGCCTGTCTGGTGAAGACATGAGGAGGAGAGTAATACCACAGACAGATGTGTGTATTGCTGCATTTCTGTGAGCTGGGTGGGACAGGAGGGGGCGTTCACTGCACACTTCAAAAGACTGTAGCTGACATCCAGGTGTGGACTCTGGTTACTCCCATGAATTGTGTTGTGGTCAAACAGCTTGGGAGCCTTGCCTACTATTATAGACATCCTTTCAGGAAGAAAGAAGAAAATTAGACATTTACACTTTCAAAGAAGCAGAACTTCAACATCAAACTTTAGAGACTCAGACAATAAATATCATATTGGTGTCTGGAAAAGAACCATAAGAAGGGAAGGTGGGACCCCAAAATCTGTCATCTTCCAACGTGTGAAGAGGGAAGCTCTGCAAGACTTCTGTCTGTGCCAGGACCTGGGGCCATTTTATCAAGTAGCAAAGGCCCTTGATTAAGCAAGATAAATACAGGCAAAGGATAAATTATAGACAAGAATCTGTTCTATAATAAAGGAGGTGTCCAGCCGGACACTGATTTAATTGATTGAAGAAATGGCAAAAAATATAAAGACAGTCAATTATAAAGTGGGATACAATCCTGTATCCAGTACATACGACATAAGGGAAAAGGACAAAAACAATACAATAAAAAAGGAATCAACAGGCAATTATGTATAGAGCCACTAGTGAGAAGATAACAAATTAGTCTAGCTAAGCTCATGTAGATAACACAATTTTGTAACACGTTGGAAAGCTGGTGTGTCACTACATAACAGTCGACGGCGTTTCGATCCTATAACCAATAAAGGATCATCATCAGGACTACAAATAACATTGCCTTAATTGTGAGCCTATTTAGGCACAATTGAAGGGACGCTCAAGGCTGGACCGTGTAGCTAGTCAGCGAGTCCAAGGGCACAAATGAAATTATGCCGCGCGCTTCTATTTGGGAAGGGGGCAAGGTCCACGGGGTGGGCAGACCGTTCAAGGCGTCTGGATGGCGTCTGGATGGATTCGTGTTGCCGATATTTTGCACCGCAATTAAAATGAGCCTCAGTCAGTGGAGGGTAACTACAGCAGCAGCTTCGTATCAGAGGCTAGAGAGGGCCGCGAGGCGAATAACTCCAGTCAGAGAGGGAACCTTCAGTGAAGTTCACGATATTTGGCGGGGGAATCTACCTGTTTTGTTCGGATTAGAACATCTTGGGTTGCTGCTGGGCACAATCGCTCCTGTCAGGACTTTGGGCCATGGCCTTCGTGTCTCCCTGCTGGGTGAGGAGACATCACCCAGTGAAAGCCAAGATCTGCCCTAGAGCGCCAGCCTTCTTGCCAAGACTAATGTGTGCCCTGTGAGGAAGAGGAGAGCGTTGAAAGAAGCATGGTCCAGGATGGAACCCTACCATGAGGACTCCCTGTGCGTCTTATGAGGATTCCGCTGTGTACCGAAACATGCAGTAGTCCGTGTGCAGGATTGATTTCGGCAACCCCCATATGCCAGGAGAGGGCGGCCGTGAACTGAGCTGTGTAACAAGCGCTGTGCGGGAAGCACTAAGCCTGTACCTGCCTTGTAACCGTGACCTTGTATACCAGAAGGGGTTACAATGGAAATAATTGTGTGATTAGTGTACCAGGACTTGCCTTAGTGGCAACCCCATTTGCTAGGAGCGGCCGCTCTGTTGTGGGAGATTGCACCAGAGGAGTCTGTGTTGTGTCCAGAGGTACTGCAGCAACCCCATATGCTAGGGAGAGCTGCTGGTGCTTACCTGCCAAGGATTTCTCCCAGGACTTGAGTGAGGCTTTGGCCAGCGGGCTGAACCCACCCAACAAGATATGTCGTGACTGACCCCCGAGGGCCAAGAACATGCCATGGAAGATGATACATATTGCTAGACTCTAGAAAGGACCTGAAGGTCTGCCATGCTGTTTTCTTCAGGGATATAATCCAAGAGAAGGGGTCGCCTCCGCAACTTTTCTCCTGCTGACAGCTGCTACCTGTGACCTTAAAGGGAGCACCACAGCCATTGTAGTGCTCAGCCGCATCCACACATAGCTAACCCACAAAGACCAGGATGAAAGATTAAGGACTGTTTTGCTCTAAAACTGCACATTGAAAGAAGTGACGAGTACTGATACAAACTTTATTACAAGATGAAAAATTGATGTGCGTGTTCCTGATCTTAGTGATTACCCGAGCAAAGAAAATGGTGAAGTCGCACCTGAGGCAATTCTTGCCATAGGATTTCCTGCACTATTAAATCAGTGGACTAGGGTGGATCTGAAGCCATTGTGTTTGACAACTCTAGCGAGGTGGGAACTGCCATCATTGTAGGACACTGGTGTGGGTACTATACAAATTGGTTTTTACCAAGTAAAGTTATAAAATCCTGTAGATGAACTGTATTACTGTGTTTTAGTATTTCATTTTGCTGTACTATTAAACTTTTTGTAAGACAAGCACTGGAGTAGACAGTAAATTATTCTGCCGCATTGTCCCCCCGTCAAATAAAATTACTTTGTTTTAAATTTCAGTCCACAAAACATCCTTTAACTCTGGTTTGAGGACAATTTGCAAACTAACGGTCCAGATATCTCTAACTTTTTTTTTACCAGTTTGAACACAGTTGGCACTTTTTCATTACCAATTTTATTGTGTTTTAACAATGTATCCGGGCCTAATCGGCCCACATACATACATAGGACATTGTAATGTAAATTCCCATGAACAACTGTAACACAAGAACTTGCACAGTCAGCCCCTGGCCTCCCCCAACCATATGCCGACAGTAAAGCCTTTATTCAAATACAGCATTACCCACATCTAAGTCCCTCATGCGTGGGTCCATAGTGTTGTATTTTAGCATCCACTTGGGATTCCATAGTATGAACTGGGACCAATACTATTCCCCTGTAATCTGTCCATTGCTGCCTTATCTTCTGGTAATTTTGTGGGCATCCATTAGCCTGGAACACCACCACCTCCAGCCCCATACAGTGGTCTATCCCTCTCTTCCATGCTTCCACCAATGGTGATGTTTGCTTTCCACAGTCTAGCTATGTCTCTCTTCGCCAGCTAAAGCCCCCCAAAAAACAGGTGTCGTTTATAGTCTTTCCTCTGTGCTATGAATGAGGAGCAATTTAGGGTGCAGTTGAATGTCCCAGGCAAGAACATCCCCAAGACGGGATGCCACCCCTCGCCAGAAGCATGTTAATGCCACACAGCTCCACACTATATGAAGGAAGGTGCCCTCCTCCGCCTCAGAATGAAGACGTATGGGGGATCCAATCACTCCCATAGGCGGCTTCTATTATAACAGGCTCTTTGTAAATATTTTAATTGAATCCGACGGAGCTGGGAAGATATTGCCGCCCCTCGAGGGGCCTCTAGAGCTTCTTTCCAGTCATCGTCGTCTGTTTACAATGTCCGCCCGATGCTGCCCTAAGAGCTGGCAGCGTAGTGGAGCTGTTCGTAATCAGAGACTGATACGTTTTAGTGATCTTGTGGGTATCAAGATCCCCCATTAACAATTTGCCCTCTAGCGGGCTAAATTATGGCAGTTCTTGGAGGTCTTGCAGGTAAGGGGATATGGCATGATACTAAGTATTTGTATAACTGGCTATGCTGCAGCTGGTAATCACTTTGCATCTCCTGGAATGATTTTAGCACCGTGCATGACATCCCCTAGCATAGAAATTCCTATGGTGTCCTACTTTTGGAACCCTCTCAATAGGGCTACCTGTCGAAGACAAAATGCCCTGCCACAGTGATGTCCCTTGCGTTGGTCTCCCCCACCACCCTAGACGTCGGAGGGACCATTTCCATTTGTGTATTACTACCAGAGTTGCCGGGGGGAGAGAACCCATCCCCCTCTCACTATAGAGCAAGTTAAGCAAGGATGTGTCACCCATAACCCATCTTTCTGTGGCAAATGCTGGATCATCTTGGGCATTATACCACCAGTCATTAATAATCTGTCAGTGAGAGGCAGCATGGTAGGATTGTACGTCAGCTGCAGCACTGCCCCCACAGTATGTGTACCGAATACATGTCCAACAAACAATATGTGGCGCTCCACCCTGCCACAAAAATTGGCTCAGCAGGGGTGTGCAATTTAATAAAATATCTACTTGTCCATGGGGCAGGTTGCTTCATAAATCTACTTGTCCTGTACCAATATCCACTTGTCCCTTTGGTGCCATGTAGTGCGGCGACAAATTATGGCAGCAATCTCATTCTATAAGAGCTCTGATATAGCCTCTCTAATTAAGCCAGGGCTCATACCATAGTAGTGTTTAAATACTTGCAATCCCCTTATGTTGCCACGTTTCCGCAGATCTACATACTGGGGCTGAAGGACAATCGTTCCAGGGTAAGAATGCCCTTTTCAGAGTGTGCAAACCTACTAAATTGCATGTTTTAAGGGGTTTCAACCGCTCTTTTCTAATCTTTTCCCATACTGAGAAATGTTGGAAATTTACTCCTGACAATGACAGACGTAAACCTTCTTCCAGAGTAATGTGAAAAGTGGTTGGAGGAAAAGTGAACTTGCAAACGCTCAGATTTTCGCATGAGCAAATATACTCATTCGCTCATGCTAAAATGCAGTTCACAAATGTTTTATAGGAGTACTATTGCTTGTCCTACTTATGTAAATTCTTGGGAATTCGTGAAAGACGTATAGCTGCACTTAATGCTAGGACTTATACAATTAGTGCACTTTTGAGACTGTCTTTAATAATTGGTCCCCTAATTTGGTCTGGTGTTGACCATGATCTTTTGTGGTTTTCTAAAATTCTGTCTCTCTCTCTCTCTCTCTCTCTCTCTCTGTATTGGCTGGCTTTACTGTGAGTGACAGCATTCTCCTCTTTCACAAGGAGCATATCGGCACAAAGTAGTTTTGTTCAGTGCCAGTAACTACTGTGGCAGTGTGTGCTTCTTGAGACCAAAAACAATTTTTGCTTTTGCCAATGTTTGTTGTAATGTTGAGGGCCCAGTAGCTCCCAAACCAATAAGGTTTTACAAAAACCATACCAGAACAAGTCACACGTTGACAAAACTAAAAAGATGACCACCTAGTTCAGACCTACTGGCTTTGCCAATGTTTGTTTTTGTTTCCCATAATCTTATTAAAACTGGTTAAACTGATTTTTCATTATGAATATTTTTGGGAAATACTAGCATGCCTCAACACGTTAGTAAATGATGTTGCAAAGAAATGGTACCTGAAATTGTACAGTAGTTTAGTTAAATGTTTTTTTCCATGAAAAAAAGAAAGCAGGAACATTTTATTTTGAAAGCAAAGAATCATCAATCTTGCTTTCAAGCTTCTGCAAATATTTGCATCAAATCGGAGAGCATTCTGGGAGCATTATACATTGCCTCAAACTGCTAAACTTTGAAAATGACATATTTTTATACTGGAACCAATGTCAGTAGTGTAGTCAGAGCTTACAATATTTACGTAATGAGCTCACTCTAATAATAGTCTTTCAATTAATGAACCATAAATACA
Source organism: Lissotriton helveticus (assembly GCF_964261635.1). Lineage (NCBI taxonomy): Eukaryota > Metazoa > Chordata > Amphibia > Caudata > Salamandridae > Lissotriton > Lissotriton helveticus. The sequence continues at coordinate 1,149,730,182 of NC_136069.1, forward strand.
AGTTTGAACAGCATTGATATCTGGACAAAATAGTTCGAGGCATGTGGGCTGCTAAATTCATATCTTAGCATTAGATCGCCGCCTAGTGTTGGGTCCGGATGATCGCACATTGTTGTCCTGGAAGAGTCTTCGAAGTATCCTGAGATAGGTGGCTCCTCCCCTGGACTACAGTGCGCATGGGCATCGGCTCCATCCCCAGATTGTTTTTTTCCGCCATTGGGTTCGGATGTGGTCTCGACGTCTCTCTGTCGAAACCGAGAAAAACTATCTTTTAGCGGCCAAAAGGCCTCGCTTTTTGCGTCGGTATTGTCTGCGCACGGTCTCGAGTCTTCCGTCTCTTGGAGCCGGAATAAGCGGAGTCTTGTTTCGCTTTTCGAACTTTGAGGCCTTCTCATCGCGACTCGACTGCAAAACTTTTCAGACATGGAGCGGAGCCCGTTTAAATACTGCCCGCTTTGTGGGTCCAAGTACCCACACATCGATCTACACCCCGTTTGTAACAAATGCCTTTCGCCTGACCACGACGACGGCAAGTGCAAGGCCTGTGCACAGTTCCGGTCTAAGAAGACTCTCAAGCTTCGGCGCGCGGTGCGCATGGAAGCTAGACAAGCGGCCCCGGATCCGGAAAACATCTTCGGCGACCAAGATGAAGAGGACCAGGGTCATCATCTTCAGATCTCCCCACCCGAGACGGAGGTCGAGGCGGATCCGGTAGACGACGACGGTGTCGTGGGTCAAGGCCTTGAATACGTCGACGAGGTAGGAGACGACGAAGAGATTTATGGGGCCGCGGCGGATAGCTCAGGGGACGAGCTCTGCCCCGAAGGTTTCGAGGATACCGACCGGGTCACGGGATCGCCTGTAGGCCTTACCCACGACCCCATGCCGCAAGCCACAGCCCCGCCTTCTGGCCCGGCCACGGACTTACTTGCTGAGCAGACTGTATCGAAACCGAAACCGAAAGCATCGGGATCGACTCCATCTAAAATGGCCGACCCGAAAACGAAACCGAAACTTAAGGACTCGAGCGTCCCTAAGATGGCTGCCGTGCCAGCGAAAACGACTGTACCCGCTAATCCATCGACTCCGTCGACCTCCGGTCCGCAGAAGTCGAAGAAGTCCGTCGATTCCGCTGCTGCTCATTCGAAATCGACGCCTGAGGAGGGGTCCTCTAAAAAAGATGGTCGGCACGGATCAGCATCGGCGCCGCCGTCCAAGCCCGCAAAGGCCGGCTCCACGGAGTCTACGCAGGCGCACGAATCGAAGACTGGCACGTCTGCGCACCGGTCCCAGGACTCTGGGTCGGTGACAGCGGGTTCCGCGTCGAAAGCCCACAAGGCCCACAAAGACGTCGGATCCGAAGGAAAGGTCAAAACATCCTCGTCGGCTCCAAAACCAACTGAGAGTGAGGCGTCCCTCGTCGCCGCATCACTACAGCGAATTAGGGAGAAGGCCTCTGCTCCGTCGGCTCCGATTTCGTCGCCGAAGGCACAAACAGACAATCCAGCGAAGCCTTCTGGTAAACTTCTCTTTGTTTTGCCGCCAAAGGAGGCGCCGAAAGCCTTTTCCACCAAATCGGCACCGAAGAAGACGGTTTCTTCAACGGCTGGCCCACTTCCACGTCGGGTTCTCGAATCAGAGGATGATTCAGAGCAGTTCATCGACGCAGACACCGGCAAATTGACCCTCTATAAGAGGAAAATAACTTCAGAGTCAGTGGACTCATATGTCATCCCACTGAAAAAGAAAAGGGTGCCCCTTGATGCTTCAGGCCTCACAGAACCAATCCTGCCTCCTCCAAGACGGAGCCCTACTCCCTCACCAGAACACTCTGCGGGTGAGGGGTATGATGAGGATGAACAATACAATTTCCCTATCAATGAACCAGATGCACAACCGGATTCATATGATGACGCTGGTGACCAGGGCACCCAAAATGTGGGGCAGGACCCGCAGCTTTTTAATGCACGTGCATCCCCCACTGAGGATTCAGCAGGTTTTCATGCGCTACTTGAGAGGGCAGCGGCCAATCATGATGTGGACATGCATGCTGACCCGATAGAAGAAGACTTCCTTTTCGACACATTCTCAGTCTCTGAAAGGACAGTAAAAACGCTGCCTATGCTTAAGGGAGTCCTCAAGCATGCGGGGGATATCTTTAAGGAGCCTACCAGGGCACGAGTGGTCAATCCACGCATTGAGAAGAAGTACAGACCTGCACCTGCAGACCCCGCATACATTCGGGGACAGTTGCCACTGGACTCTCTTGTGGTCGCCAATGCCAGGAAACGTGCCAACTCCCAGACAACGGGTGAAGCTCCTCCCCCGGATAAGGAGTCCAAAGTGCTAGAGGCAGGGGGCAAAAGAGTAGCTGCGCAGGCCGCAAACTTTTGGCGCATTGCCAATACACAGGCACTCTTAGCACGTTACGATAGGGCGCATTACGACACCCTAGAACAGGTTATACAACACCTGCCTCCAAAGTTCCAAGAAGGCACCAAACTGCTTATTGAGGAAGGGAAGCTAATCTCAAACGCAGCCATCAAGTGTGCACTTGACGCCGCAGACACAGCTGCTAGAGCTATCAACACTAGCGTTATGCTGAGACGACAGGCGTGGCTCCGCATCTCGGGGTTTAAACCAGATATACAGACAACCATTCTTAATCAGCCAGTCAATCCTGATAGTCTGTTTGGTCCAGATGTTGACACCACCCTAGAAAAAATAAAAAAAGACACAGAAACTGCTAAGTCCATGGGGGCCCTCCAGTCGCAACAGTTTCGTGGCAACAATTTTCGTCGCTCAGGTGCACGTGGAGTCACCAGAGGACAAATGGGTCAACAGTCTCAGTTCTCAAAAGGTGGAGCACAATCCTCGTTCCAAAAGCAGAACAAGGGAGGTTACAGAAATAACAGCAACAGAGGTCGCGGCAGAGGAAACAACAGCTCCCGCTCCTCTACCCCAAGCAAACAGTGACTCTCCGTCACTGCCCCCCGACCACTTAACACCTGTCGGGGGGAGACTGCAGCAGTTCCTGCCCGTCTGGAGAAACATCACCACAGACAGGTGGGTGCGACAACTAGTCCAGTATGGTTATTGCCTAGAGTTGAAATCCACTCCACCCAACATCCCGCCAAGGCAAAGGCCTATGTCCGCAGAGCACTTGCTCTTATTGCAGCAGGAAGTGGTGGTGATGCTGCAAAAAGGAGCAATCGAGCTCGTGCCGGTGAGAGAGGAAGGCACAGGGGTGTACTCCCTGTACTTCCTTATTCCAAAGAAGGACGGATCTCTCAGACCCATTCTAGATCTACGCCCCCTCAACCTGTACATACTGTCAGAACATTTCCACATGCTCACACTGCAGCAGATTCTTCCCTTGCTAAACCAAGGGGACTTCTTAGCAACCTTAGATCTCAAGGATGCTTATTTCCACATTCCACTACACCCGTCCCACAGGAAATACCTCAGGTTCACTATTCAAGGCAAGCATTACCAGTTCAAGGTCTTACCCTTTGGAGTCACCACAGCCCCAAGGGTGTTTACCAAGTGTCTGGCGACGGTAGCAGCGCACCTCAGGAGGCAGAACATCCATGTCTACCCCTACCTCGACGACTGGCTCGTGCAAGCCAAGTCGGAACGACAGTGCGCCGCGGACATGTCAACTACAATTCACCTTCTTCACGATCTGGGTTTCTCGCTGAACTACCCAAAGTCGCATCTACAACCAGCACATGTCCGGCAGTTCCTAGGTGCGACGATCAACACCCTGACGGCCATGGCTCAGCCAAACCAGGTCAGGATAGACAGCATGCAGTCTCTGATCCAAAAGTTCAGACCACAACACTCGCTTCCGGCGAGAGTATTCATGCAGTTGATAGGCATGATGGCCTCCTGCATCTTCATAGTCCCTCACGCACGGTTACATATGCGCCCGCTCCAGGAGTGCTTAGCGAATCAGTGGACACAGGCTCAGGGGCAATTGACAGACCTAGTGTTGGTTACCAGTCGGGCATACGACTCTCTGCATTGGTGGACTCCACACAACCTTTGCAAGGGCCGACTGTTCCAAGAGCCTGTGCCGCAGATTATCCTGACAACGGACGCATCTCTCCAGGGATGGGGAGCTCATCTGCTCACTTACACAGTGCAGGGACTATGGACGACGCGGCAGCAAAAGATGCACATCTAGAACTGATGGCAATCTTCATGGCGATCAAGTCCTTCATTGTACATCTGTGCAACAAGGTAGTGTTAGTCCGGACGGACAACATGACTGCGATGTACTACATTCAAAAGCAGGGAGGCACCCACTCGCCACAGCTGTCTCATCTGGCTCAGAGCATGTGGAAGTGGGCCATTCAGAGGAACATTTTCCTCATGGCAGAACACCTCCCAGGGAAGGACAACCAGATGGCGGATCTGCTCAGCAGGTTCAGCCATCAAATGCACGAGTGGGAGATACACCCATCTGTCCTCCACCCGTACTTCCAGCAGTGGGGTCATCCGGAGATAGACCTGTTTGCCACAAAAGAAAACGCAAAATGCCAACACTTTGCCGCCAGGTTCCCTCACCCACAGTCGCAGGGGAATGCGATATGGATGAACTGGTCAGGCAAATTTGCGTACGCTTTTCCGCCAGCCCCTCTGATACCGCTGGTCGCAAGAAAGCTAAGGCAACACGCGATGACTCTCATCCTAGTTGCTCCAACGTGGGCGCGCCAGGCTTGGTACACCACGTTCCTCGAACTCTCAGTGGTGCCGCATCAAAGACTGCGCCTCACGCCCAGTCTTTTGACGCAGAACCATGGAGAAATTCAGCATCCAGATCCGCAACAGCTCAACCTGGCGATCTGGCTCCTGAAGTCCTAGAGTTTGGATACCTTAACCTACCTCCAGAATGCATGAACATCATCAAGGAGGCAAGGAAGCCAACTACCAGAGCATGCTATGCTGCGAAATGGAAGCGTTTTGTCATTTACTGTACAGCCAATGACATCAACCCGCTAGATGCATCTATCCCCAACATCATTTGCTATCTGTTGCATCTTTACAAGTGCAATCTAGCGTACACTTCCATTCGGATACATCTATCCGCCATAGCGGCTTATCTTCAAAACAGGCAGCATCTCTCTGTCTTCAGAGTGCCCGCCATTAAAGCCTTCCTTGAAGGTCTGAAACGAGTCATTCCCCCAAGAACACCGCCAGCTCCGGTGTGGAACCTCAATGTCGTTCTCACCAGACTGATGGGACCGCCATTTGAGCCACTGCACTCGTGTGAACTCCAGTTCCTTACGTGGAAAGTGGCTTTCCTGGTAGCTATTACGTCTCTGAGGCGTGTCAGTGAGCTGCAAGCGCTCACAATCCAAGAGCCATTCATTCAAATTCATCCAAATAGGGTAGTGCTACGCACTAACCCCAAATTCCTTCCGAAGGTGGTGTCACAGTTTCATCTAAACCAAACTATTGACTTGCCAGCATTCTTTCAAAACCCGCAAACGGTGGCAGAAAGAATGCTCCATACCTTAGATGTACGGAGGGCGTTGATGTACTACATAGACAGAACACAACCCTTTAGAAAGACAAAACAACTTTTTGTTGCCTTCGCACCACAACACAAAGGCAACCCTATTTCCAAAGCAGGGATAGCCAGATGGATTGTTAAGTGCATCCAGATATGTTATCAAAAGGCCAAGCGCACTTTAACAATACCCCCAAGGGCGCACTCCACACGCAAACTGGGGGCATCCATGGCTTTCCTAGGGAACATTCCTTTAGAGGATATTTGCAGAGCAGCCACGTGGGTTACACCACACACCTTTACAAAACACTACTGTGTTGATGTGCATTCCAAGCAGCAAGCTGCTGTAGGACAGGCTGTTCTCAAAACACTTTTTCAGGTTTCTGCAGCTGGCACGGGCAACCGCCGCTGATGGAGGGACTGCTATGTATTCTATGCTAAGATATGAATTTAGCAGCCCACATGCCTCGAACTGAATATGCTACTTACCGGTATGCATCTGTTCTTGGCATGTAGGGCTGCTAACATTCATATCGCCCGCCCTCCTCCCCGGTGCCTGTCGCAGCTGCAGATATACTATTGTATTTATTCATTAGCATGGACATCCTTTACACTTTTCACTCCATCTCCTGCCACAATGGCGAAAAACAATCTGGGGATGGAGCCGATGCCCATGCGCACTGTAGTCCAGGGGAGGAGCCACCTATCTCAGGATACTTCGAAGACTCTTCCAGGACAACAATGTGCGATCATCCGGACCCAACACTAGGCGGCGATCTAATGCTAAGATATGAATGTTAGCAGCCCTACATGCCAAGAACAGATGCATACTGGTAAGTAGCATATTCATTACCTTACCTGCAGACAGTGCCTTTCCTTGATCCATAATGGGGTTCTGTAAACTGGCAGCCAAAGAGTTTGTGCAGCAGGGGTTTGGGCCTACTTGTCCCAAGGACAAAATGCACATGAAAACTTGTTGCCCTTGACCCCAAACAATATGTCCTGGGCGTCGGGCTATAGGAATTACACATCCCTGCTCAGAACTGTATTTACCTGTTTGTTTATTTATAAAGTTTTATATAGCGCGAACTTGATCCCGAAGGATATCAGAGCGCTTTACAATGTGAGGCAAAGGTAACAAATTACATGAGGAGAAAATTACAAGTGAACAAATTACAAAAGCAAACGTTAAGTTACATGAGGCAGTAGTGACAATTGTGAGCAAACAAAATACAAGAGGTAGCAAAGTTACCTCATTAGTACATTGTTACAAAATATATATGAATATCCATATAAATTCACGTGCATTCACTTAAAAAGATATCATGCTTATATAAGATCACAATAACATGAGGCCTGGAGCTCAAAAGGGCTTCCTATCTGACCTGGACTGGACAAGCTTCAACAAGCTATTCTGTATCCCCTTACAGGTCACCTTGCTTGTCTTGACTATATGATATTTCTAATTCTGGTTGTGCAAGTGTTAAGCAGTGCAGAGCCTGCCTTTCTGGTCTCCCCATATCTGGCTGTTTTGCATTGGGGGCCGACATTGCACATCCATGTCAGCCATATTTGGCTTTATTTGGCTTGATGCCTTATTCTAGTTCCGCTGACATGGCATTACTTTAGGTGTATAGCACCTAGAAATCTGTCACTCTGGGAAGAAGCGGTCTGAGGGCTCCTAAGGTGGCAGATCTGACTTCTTCCTGGCTAATTAGCAATGATGCATGCTTTTGGTACCAATAAATACATTTCACTCTGTTTCTGAGCAAACCTGCTATGTCTGGTGAGTTTCATTCATTTGCTCCTGGAGGGTGCCAGTATTTCCCCAGAAACCATAATGAAGGAATAGGGGTAATTCTGGAGCTGGTATACCATCCGGGGTAGGGAAACCATTTTAAAGTAGCCGATCTGCCGAACAGGGATAGTGGCAATGGGGACCAAGCCTTCACTTATTCCCTAACTCGCAAGAGAAGTGGGGCTACATTATGGATTCACGAAACGGTTGGGTCCAGAGAAACAAACCCCCCTAAATATTTCAACCCATTAACAGCTTGCGTTAATTCTGATGCCCACTCCAGGTTTCCAGCGGCCCCACCCACAGGAAATACCACTGATTTCCCAATGTTCATGTATAGCCCGGAGGTCTCGCCAAAATCCTGCAAGATGTGAAGTCTGGAGGTAGCCGGATCTGTAGAGAAGAATAGTACATAGTCAGCTTACAGGACTGTCCTATTCAACACTTTAGACCATTCAAATCCCCGTACACGAGTCAATCCTCACCCACGCGGCTAGGGGCTCCATAGTCAGGGCAAACAGCAGGATGGATAATGAGCACCCTGTTTTGTTCCCCGTCAGATATGAAAGGGATCAGAGAGTGCGCCAGCCACCTGGACTGTGACAGATCGGGGTATTATACGTGGATATAAGAAAGGAACCGTGGCCCTAGATTAATATGCTGAATAAATCAAAGGCTTTATCAAGGTCAGCTAAAAGCACCGCCACTGGCCGCCCAGTCGGTCTGCCATGGGCAGGGTATTATAAACGCGCCTGATATTGTGGCGAGTGGCATGTTGGGGCATAAAGCCAGCCTGATCATGGGGAACCTGGTCCAATATATTTTATTAGCCTATTGGCCAAGATTTTAGCGAGAAGTTTCACCTCTATTTTGAGGAGTGAGATTGGATGGTACGATGAGTGTACTTCGGGCTGGCGGCCTGGCTTAAGGAAGTCTACTGTGGAAGAGGTGTGGCGCAGCCGCCAGGGTGACTGACTCTGGAACCCGGGGGCTCACGGTTTGATCACCAGGGCCGGCGGCAGATAAGCACAGCACCATGTAACTCTGGACAATAGCACGTTCAATCTTCCCGACGGCCCCCAGCACCTTGACACCTACGGGTAATTGTTCCCGCTTTACAAATACTGGACATTTACATACTAAGTCAGCATGTCTGGATTCCTTGAGCACTGATTTAAATCCCCTCCAACAAGTGTTTTCCCAGGTGCAGTCTATAGTATTTAAGAAACTCATTGGGGAAACCATTAGGCCCCGGTAGTTGACATATTTTTTTATCCCTACTTTTTAAAACTAATAAATGGATTTACACCAAACCAAGCAAAGGCACTTCTTGAGTAAAGTTCTAGTTTTATGTCAAGATTGCTATAATTCTCTACAACGTTTTTTTTCTGAAGCAAAGATCAAAGCTGACTATGCAAGTTAGAATTACACTTTTTAAACCACTTTCTTTTTCCACGCAACGTGGATTCGCACTAATCTTCCCATGCCAAACTCAAATCAAAATAACATTTTTGGGAACTTTTTTTGGGTGGATTTGTCAAATGATGCTAAAGTTAGTAGCCTAATAAAATGAGCATTGACAATGCCAATACGTCTGTTATTAAATAAATGTTGTATAGAATGTGAAGCATTACAAGAAAAAAGAATAGGAATGGATATGTATTTTTGTGAAAACAAAGAACTATAGAAAAATGGTGTAGGTTAAAATTAGGTGCCTTTTGCATTTTCAAGTCAGACTTAAAATTCCATGTAGGTTAATGACGGCCCTCCTCCCATCTGTGATCCTGCCAAAGAAAAACACCATGAGTTAACTAGTTATCTAAGACACTTTAATAGCATTACAGTGCTGTGTGTCCCTAGAAGTTCAAGTTCCGACAGCTGGATATATATAATCTACTTTTTCACAGCTGTGTTGAAGACAGGCACTTTCTGTGAAAGCCCACAACTTCTGCCCAGTGAAAACATGCGCTAGTTACTCTCAACAGGAGGGTGGAGCCAAATCCCCTTTCTAGTGATGCTCATATAATTGTCTGGTGACAGCTGCTCTGTCCTTCCAGATCATAAAAGACCTGTCAGTGGACACTCTTGACATATTCATAAATACAGTCCCTATCACCAGTTCTGTAACATGACCATTGTGTGTGGGGAGAGGCCAAGAGTCAAAAGAAGTGAAGCCTCAAGTGAGTTGATTCCTCTACCCTGCCTCCTTAATGGTGGTAACAGTATATTATACTCTGTACATCTACATGTGTAGTTCATGCCATTGTATCTTTTTCATGTGTCCTTGTTTAACAAAAGGTATTTAACCAAAACCAGGATTCAAGGGGTTGAATCTGTGCACTGTGGTACAATCAGATTGAAGAAACCTTGTGACTACTAGGAATGTTTTTACATACAATCTGTGAGGCAGTAAAACGTATTGTTCTCCAGTAAATGTTTCTGTAGTGTGATAAAGTAGAATTTGATATTTTAACTGTAGTAATTTGTGAATACGCATTTATTAGCACCGTTTCTGTAAATAACGGGTTATTGGGCCTCCTGTATTTCTTGTGCCTGGAAAAGTTATTGGTGATGAAATCGGTGGTCCCTCTGGTGTTGTCCTCAGTTTTTAGACACTGATAGTTTAGCTCTAATCCAGTGTGCTTCAGGCACAGGATGAAAAGCTTCGAGAACCCAGAAGCAATGGCCGTCTCTTCCAGGGTTTCACCAACCTGTTGGTCCACAGAGGGTAGCCCCTCTCAATGGTGTGGTTGGGTCGCCTAGTGAGGCAATCAGTAAATCATTACTAACTTAATCCCGTTCTGACTGGAGGTAGATATGTCCCAGACATGAGTCAGTGGAAAGTTTGAGAGACTCTGTTACATATTAATGAAAAAAGAAGTCGGTGGTAGAGTTTCAAGAAGTGGGCACTTTCTTTGTTCAAACATAGTGTACCAGCTGGCCCTGCAGTGATTGAAATGTAATGAGGCTCTTACAAAAGCGATTTGTAGTTTTTTTATATGGAGCAGAACCTGAGACATTAATCAAACTTAAATGAGTGAAGTAGCACAAGTGGCAGACCCTAAGCGGGTGGAATACCCTTTGGCATGAACTGTCCATCACAAAATGTGAAAGTATTTGAAAGACCTTTTCGAAGCCAGAGATTGAGGGCATTCCCCTCCCTAACCATTGATGGTGGTGCAGTGCAAAACTGGCTACACCTTTACACGTTGCAATTACATAGCATGGACGTGCACTTAGCCCATGTTTCTTGCATGTAATCACATTAAAAAGAGTGTTGTACTTGACATTTATTACTTCAGTGCGTTCACTGTAGGATTAGTGAATCAACTTGTACTGTGTGCCTTAACTTTATCAAATTATGTATACTTTGAAGACTTGGTGAATAAACCATCCTTACTTAGTAGGTATGTACTCATAATAAAACAAATTTGATTTACATAATGTATACCTTAATACATTAAATTACACGGTGGTACTGGAAAATTGCTCAACTCCCTCAAAGTTTTAACCTCTTTACAAAGGAGTTTATCATCTGGTTAGCATTAAGCACCTACCACCTCCATGCTTTTTGCCATCCTGACGCAGACAAATATTTTCCATACACAGAAAAACATTCCATGGTACACTGTCACATGTTATGTGGGGTTGGAGGTAGGGCTTTCTCAATGTAGAAAATTATTTTACATGTGCATTAAAACAAGCTTAAGATTCAGACTTAACTTAACCCTAATCTTAAATCATTAGATCCCCCGACCCTTTCGAGAATTCTTCCAGTTTGTGGTTATGTGTAAGCAAATAAAGCGTCGATTTTCTTGGTTTGTGTAACCTAGCCGTTGAGATCATTTGTCAATTTAAAAAAATAGGTAGTAACTGGACTAAAATGACTATAGTTTTACTACCTTTTTTGTTTGTGAATGAGTCTCATAGTAAATGAGAGCAGCGTGAAGAATGTCGGATCTGGGAAGGTGTCTCTTTTTTCATCTTTGAAGTGCCTAATGGGAATTTCTCACCTTTGTTCTGCTATTAATGTGACTCCATGTGTGATATGAAATCCGATGTTCCTTCTGAATGGTGAGAATCTTGCCTTGGGAAACCTGGTTGGTTTCCTTTTGCTGTAAGTTTCATCAGCTGATGCCAGGTTTTCATTGTCATGTCTCTCTGCTTTGCAGCTTGTTATGGAGTTCTGTGGCGCGGGTTCGATCACAGACCTTGTGAAAAACACAAAAGGGAACACTCTGAAAGAAGACTGGATTGCTTACATCTCTCGGGAGATCCTCAGGGTGAGTAGAAAGAGTGGGTTTTAAAGCCTTTATCATGTGAGGTGTGCTTGTGTGGAAAGTCATAGAAAGATTTTTATTACATTTAAAGGAAAAACGAAAAAAGAATAACCAGACAGGTCCAGAGTGGAATAACATTGGTTACGATTGCAGTAGTTAAAGTTTCTAAAGTCATTAATGTAACATCAAAAATCTTGTAATATAATGTTAGCACATTTGCAATTGTTTCATGTAACTGGTTTCACTAACTGTGTTGTAAACTTAATATAAAAAAGAATTATTGAAATAAATACAAAGTAAAATCTCTTGCGGCTGTGGCCAACATAAACCTGCTTTGGCGAGAAAACAGAAAAAATATCCTATAAAGGAATAACGAAAAAACAATAGTATATTAGATGTATGCACACATTTTAACATCCTTGAAAAACTGAATTATGAATTGTGACCTGAAGAGTAGTGGTTTCTTCAGTTGGTGCATTAACCAACAGAACGAGAGGACTAGCTGCATCATAGGCTGCTAACACAATGCTTGCTCTTTCTGGAGCAGCACTTTTCTGTTGATGTCTCGGCGCCAACACAATTCGACAATAGTGAATTGTGTGAATGTTGCATCGACTAAAGACGGCAGCCCAAGCAGTGGCCTGTCCTCTTCAGTCTTGGTCGGTGGCAGCACCACTTGACTGGCTACCGTGAACAGGATTATGAGGTAGAGTAGCCACCTAGTCAGATGTTCTGACAGACCATGCTGGCTTATTTTTTCTAAAAATGAGATGAAGCAAGAACTGTGGGCCCATAGATCCCTGCCCTACCATGCTCCCTTATTAGGTTTAGAGCACAGGCTCCAAACAATAGGCTCCAGCAGCCCCCCTCCTGCTAGACCTTTGCAAGCATATTCACCAGTAAAATTACAATGGCGATTGTATTCAAGCCTTAATATTTGTTGGGAAGTGTACCAATTATTTGAGTTTTTCAATAGCCTCTCCCCCTTCCGTATAAATTACCAAGAAGTTTTTATTAATCTACAGATTCAATCCCGTTTAGACATTCCTAATAGAAGGTTCATAAGGGTCACACAACTGCCCATTTCATCGTCCTGAAGATGGTCTAACGGATGCATACACCAACAAGACCGAAACGTGGTCAACCTCATCTATTTTCTGATTGTTTAGTTCTCCTTTTGAAATAGTTTTCTGCTTTGTTCAGATTCACTATTCTGTTTATGTATTTTTGATTTGGAATAGATGCTTGCAATAATGACTCGGAGGTACTAATACCAGAGAATTTCCTTGTAAACCTGTCATTTGTGTGTTTGCTTCAATCTTTTTGTATCCTTTATATTTATGTTTCATAAATTTGATTAATGAAGAATTCACACCCGTTTCATCAGTATCTTTTGTAAATCTTTTAGAAAGAAATTGAAAACTGAAGTAGAGATTGTGCAACTGCAGGTTACCGGCTGGAACCTTGATATATCATTGTATGACTGAGCGTGTTTAAGTGAATCCCTTGTAGGCACTTTTACCTGTTAATGCCACCCGTAACGGTGTGTGTAGGGGGAGGTAGGCTCAAACATTTCGCTCACGGGATCGGCATAGAAAAGTGTGAATACCAATGCTCTTTGGTTTGTTGACTGAGCTATTCCAGAAGATGTGAGGTGCGAAGTCATAAAAGAGATGGTTGCACTATGATGCTAAGGTTCTCTCTCAGTCGCTTATTTCTTAATTCTTATGGTACATGGAAGGGACATTGCTTGTACCTCAATTTCTCAGACCCCAGCAGCATCACTGCTCCATTACACTTACCCTTGGCAGAACACAGGGACACTTCGACGACTGTAAGGATGGTGAACTGCTGTGACTTGACTTATCTCCTGATATCTGACATATCTCATGGCATGGCAGTTCTTCAATGGGTACTCCGGAGATAAATCCTATGTACAAACTGCAAAGAGCCTCAACTTTGCCTATTGCAGAAAACTCTAGGTGATTATCTGATAATAGGAAAATACCTTAATCTCTCCAGTTATGCTTATTCAGTAAGCAATTAAACACAGTCATTCCCGTATGAGTGTATTGCAGAGTATTACATCACAAGCATAATACTGTACACATTATAAGTTAATAATTATGTCTCAAACTTTTATTGCTGGTAAATGCAAGCCATAGACTGTATTTATACCTGTATCCTCATTTCCTTTGGACAAGCTTTGTGTATAGAATGCTAGCCTCGCCTTCTTCATGTTATCTTCACCAGTGGCTTCAACTGAATTTGAGGGAATCTTAACGGTTAGCCATCAGAACCCATGTGCAGGTGGTAATTAATACAGGAAGTTAGTTAAACTATAATTATTGTTATATTACTGATCTCTTTGCAGGTGTCACGCAAGTCGATAAATTCAGTCAGTCTGTGGCCATGATCACTTACTATTCCTTACATACAGAATTACACTGACCTGATTTCTTCTCACCTATTCGTTCATTTGCATTATAATTTGCAAAGACAATCCGTGTTGCCTCCTACATATTTTAGCTTGGATTACACCCGTTATCAACACGCCATAGGAAAGTAATTTGCAAACTTATAAAACTGAACAAAACCTCTGTTGGGGGTGAATTTAATACTATTGCCCAGGAGGTGATTTTGGTTTGTGCCAGGTTTAGGGGGTGGTCAGTGCACTACACACATGTAATGCTATTACTCACATTGTTTTTTGTAAAAATAAATACATAAAATAATACTTTAATTGCATCATCATTGGTTTGTTGTGAATTATCTCTGTCACTACAATTGTTACCATCAACTGCACCATGTGTAGTTGCATATACACTGCTGGAATTATTTTCTGTATAAGTTAAGACAAGATTAGGGGGCCATGTGTACAAAAGTTTGACTTTGTGATTACCATATAGTGAATTTTTTAGATTCACTATTTGTTAATGGCAAACACCCATGTACTAATGTGTCTTTTTGACACGTTTTGTGACTCCCAGTGGGTCGAAAGTAGACCTACCTAATTAATATTCATGAGGTAGGCTTTGGTTTGCGACTCATTGGAAATCGCTAAAATCACAGGGATGAGGGGCCTGCTGGGGTCAGCAGACCACCATGTCTGTGATTGCTTTTAAATAAAGCAATATATATCTTTTTAGGTCTCGTGACCTTAAATGCGCGCAAGCGCATTGAGGAACGAGAATTCAAGTGCTCAAAATGCTCATGAAACCACCAGCTTTTTGCTGGCGTTTTCATGCAGTTCATGTGAACCACGTGTTCAAACATGAACGCGCATCAGCCTCCCTCCATTTGCCGCACAGCACATCAAAGGGCTTCGCCCAGCGTGCGCTCTGCGGCTTCTCGGCTTCTCCTCCCCTAACTTCCTTGCATTTCTCCTCCCCCTCCCCAGTCAGCTTCCCCCAGGCCGTGTTCCCTCATCCCTCGCACCCCCTCCTCCTTCAGCTTATCACATTCTTCAAACTAAAAGTGCGTCCCCGCTTGTAGCATGCAACGGCCTAAAGTGATTGCATTAACCAAACTAGTTTTCCCACCCAATTTTTTTTCCCGACAGATAAAGGTAAGTTGCATTTATATTTTCCATTTAAGGTATGTGCGTTGTATTGTGTATGTCTGTACGTAAACATCTACCAAAATCCCCCAGGATCAGAGTTCACTTACTTTTATTTATGCACTTTGACTGCTGCCCAGATCAGTGATGGGTGCTTGGCAAAGAATAAATAGTAATAATAAAATACATTTTCATGCAGATTTTAATAATGCTAATCAGTAAGTGGCCACATCAAAGGCTCTGTGCCACTTTCACCCACACAGCAACACTTACAGACACGCAACGCCACTCACACCCACGCAAGCCCGCTATCATCCACGCAACACCACACTCACCCACGCAACGCCACTCACCCAAACAACACCACTCACACACGCAACTCATCCACGCAACCCCACTCATCCACGCAACCCCACTCATCCACGCAACCCCACTCATCCACGCAACCCCACTCATCCACGCAACCCCACTCATCCACGCAACCCCACTCATCGACGCAACCCCACTCATCCACGCAACCCCACTCATCGACGCAACCCCACTCATCGACGCAACGGCACTCATCGACGCAACGGCACTCATCGACGCAACGGCACTCATCGACGCAACGGCACTCATCGACGCAACGGCACTCATCGACGCAACGGCACTCATCGACGCAACGGCACTCATCGACGCAACGGCACTCATCGACGCAACGGCACTCATCGACGCAACGGCACTCATCGACGCAACGGCACTCATCGACGCAACGGCACTCATCGACGCAACGGCACTCATCGACGCAACGGCACTCATCGACGCAACGGCACTCATCGACGCAACGGCACTCATCGACGCAACGGCACTCATCGACGCAACGGCACTCACCGACGCAACGGCACTCACCGACGCAACGGCACTCACCGACGCAACGGCACTCACCGACGCAACGGCACTCACCCACGCAACGGCACTCACCCACGCAACGGCACTCACCCACGCAACGGCACTCACCCACGCAACGGCACTCACCCACGCAACGGCACTCACCCACGCAACGGCACTCACCCACGCAACGGCACTCACCCACGCAACGGCACTCACCCACGCAACGGCACTCACCCACGCAACGGCACTCACCCACGCAACGGCACTCACCCACGCAACGGCACTCACCCACGCAACGGCACTCACCCACGCAACGCCACTCACCCACGCAACGCCACTCACCCACGCAACGCCACTCACCCACGCAACGCCACTCACCCACGCAACGCCACTCACCCACGCAACGCCACTCACCCACGCAACGGCACTCACCCACGCAACGGCACTCACCCACGCAACGGCACTCACCCACGCAACGGCACTCACCCACGCAACGCCACTCACCCACGCAACGCCACTCACCCACGCAACGCCACTCACCCACGCAACGCCACTCACTCAAAGCCACTTTCACCCACGCAACGCCACTCACTCAAAGCCACTTTCACCCACGCAACGCCACTCACTCAAAGCCACTTTCACCCACGCAACGCCACTCACTCAAAGCCACTTTCACCCACGCAACGCCACTCACTCAAAGCCACTTTCACCCACGCAACGCCACTCACTCAAAGCCACTTTCACCCACACTGTGCAGTGCACAATAGGTCTCGCTGTAGGAAAGTTGGAGCTATTGGTTTTGTAAATGACAAAGCCCTTTATGTTTTTAAAATGAAAACAAAAGTAAAAGGCATTGTTATTTGCAATTGTAATAGCTCCAACTTTCCTACTGCGAGACCTATTGGCAACGCCAGTGCTTGATAGATGAGCGTCAGCTTTTTTCTTAGTCTTCAATAAATTCGAAATAAATCAACGTGGGAAATACACTCAGGTTATTTACACTTTGTGTGCGAGCTAGTCATACGCACCAGCTTTAGCTTTACAATAAATTGTGCAAACAAATTCAGTGTCCATATAAAAGCCAAGAGGAACAAGCATTGGCATGGCCAATAGGTCTCGCATTTGGGACCTTATAAGTATTTAGTTATGCAGCACAATATTCCTGGTGCAACAACATCAACTGTTGCGTTGCTAAACACTTATAAGGTCCCAGACACGAGACCTATTGGCTATGCTAATGCTTGTTTTAATTGCAGCCCGTTTTGCTTAAAGGAAAACAGGATGCGTTTCAAAAAGAAAAACGATACGTTTTCTTTTCAAGAGTAGGGAGTGGTCTGTGGCACCACTGCCTGCTCTTAACACATCTTTTTACAAACATTCACAAAGGGAACGGGTCCCTTGGGAACCCCTTCCCATGTGCAAATGGGTTACCACCTACATGAAGTAGGAGGTAAAATGCAAATGTTTTTCAACTTAATTTCGGTCACAAAACATTCACACATACCACTGCCATTCGTTATTAGGAAGTGATGCCTTAAAGATGCCCCTTCCTAATGCTGTATCCACCCGCTATTTTAAGTGAAATATTCTTGCCACTGAATGTTTTTTAGAACTGTATGTTTTTAAACATTGTGAGTTTTTATTAACTGTACAATAAACTAAAATCTTAAATCTAATGCTGTATCGCAAACCCAATTTGCGATTTGGTAATAGGCTACTGAATCGCAAGTTGGCCTTCTGTACATTGGAAAAGGCATTAATATCTAGCCCTAGGTTTAAAGTTTTATAGAATTGCTATTCATTGTTGCATTATTTATGAATGAGTTTGTATTTTTTATGTTTTTTTTAAACCAAATAAAGATGTATTGACTTTACGCTCTCAATGAAAAAACTATAAATACTGCCTTCAATATTCCACACTCAAAAGCTAAATCCCATGCACACAGTCATTCAGCACATTCACTCATTGGTTCATTCCTACCTGCACACGTCTGTTACTCTCGGAGAAAGGTCAACCATGCTCAAAATGCCACCCACGTGGGATCCTGATGATTCCCCGGAGTACTAATACCTCCAGGTCTACCCCTCAACCTTTTGCACTGAATTTGGGCTTGGTGCACTCAATGCACCCTCTGTCACTGGGAGCTTCAATCCTCCCCCAGCATAAGCCTGAGAACCAGGCACCACTCACAAGTGTAAGAGCTACCTGAGCAACAAAGTGCATGAAGGTATCTTGGGTACCAGAAACTGAGCTCCAGGCTTCCAGCCCTCCATTGTTTTAATGGGAATCTCCCACTCTCTCTTCTCCATCTCAGGTGACCTAATCAGTCATTGTCACTTAAGCACCAACTTAATGATGGCATCCCATAGAACATCCTCACTAAACAGACGTAGACATAGTGTTGAAGAGAAGCCCAGAACTGGGTCCGTGTACCCACCTTACATATAGAAACACTGGCAGCCAAGTTCCACTGCTGCGTGGCAGCCCCCCACATAAGTTGGGGGAGAGTTATGTGACTGCACGACCATGAAGCCCCATTGCCGTGTGTGTGCGCGTGTTCTGGAAACCCCCTCCAACAAGGCTGGTGACAGATTGTGCATGGGCCAGGTGAGGAGTTCTGTGTTTCACTAGGCCTGGGCGAAATTTAAATTTCCTTTATTTTGGGGATTTCACTTTACAAATATAACCTGGAATTGCACCAGTTGTGTAATTACTTTGCCATTCACGGGTTAGTTATAGCGCAAGAGCCCGGGAATGAACACCCAGAACGTGCAAAAATGGATGGAAGGACACATTTTACGCTAAACTGTACAGCTTGCATTTCAGTCTCTGTCTACATGTCTGTACACAGAAGTTTTTCCACCAGAGACAAACCGATGCTGTTGTCTTTGTAGAAGTGTGTTTATTCTGCCTGGCAGTGTCACCCTCTGCTGACTCCATTCCTGCTCCCATCCAGGTCCAGTTTGTTATTGGCACACTCATTTTGATCTGGCTACAAATGTATAAATCGTCTCATGCTTTTCAGAAGGGCCTCATGTAATCTAATGGCATTTGGTTTGGAGTTAGGTAAAGATGCCTTTGTTAGTTAATGTGCAGATGCTTGTGAGCCTTCAACTATTGTATCCAGGTTGGTAATAAATGCAACTAACTGTACAGGACGCATGGACATGTCTTAGTGTCAATTTCTCGCTTTGTGCCCAATCTGAAATGCATTTTGTCTTGGCAATTAAATAAGGTGGTGCATCGGTTGTTCTGCTGCAGGGCCCTGCCTGCCTCGGGTCAGGTTCCCTCTGTTCAGCACAGCGCACTCCGGGAACACAGCCCATCGGGCGGATGATCCTGCACGGCAGCGGTTTGTTTTATGCGGCAGAACCTTTAACCTTGTTGTCTTTCTCTCTGCCCAGGGTTTGCAGCACCTCCACGCCCACCATGTGATCCACCGAGACATCAAAGGGCAGAATGTTTTGCTGACCGAAAACGCAGAGGTGAAGCTTGGTACGTAAAAGTGCTTTGACGTGTTTTAGTGTTGAGTTTAAAAAATACCAATTGATGCCACTGCAAAGTGACTCTAGTAATAAACCACTAATCCGAATGAGCCAGAAGTCGAAGTGAGGGGAAACTGAGCACCACTAGTTTTATCTGCATTGTTCGTTAGCTCTGTTACTTTTTGCAACCTGTTCTTTGGTTGTTGTTTATGGTAAAGTTAAACTATGGTTCTTAATTTATTATTCTTTGTTGCTGGATCCTGCCTTTGAAACTAAATGTCACTTCTGTCCCGGCTGAGTTTCGATGCATCTAAACTCGAATTTACCAGCTCGTGGTCGTCCTCTTCCCTCAAACCTAATCTCATCTCACCAACATCATGCCTCTTTCCACTGGCCCCTTTCACACATGCACCCCACTGCTTACAGTTCCACTGGGGATTTGAGTCAATGTCTGTTTCCTTGGTTCCTGGATGCAGTGACAGAAAAAATATCATTATTTCCGTTCCTTAAAACCTCGAACCATAAGATACTGGCTTTTAGATGTGACGCTTCCATTTATAAATATGTTCCTCAGTACACGATTACGTTTTTTTGCTGTTCAGTATTTCCAGAGGAAAGGGGTTTTGCAGGGAAAGCTTTTCCCTCTTGGATGGTCAATTTACTGTCTTGAGACAAGCCTCTCAGTGTGGTCCCTGATAACATGTTTGGTAACCCATGGCAGCGGGATTCTTAAGTTGTGGTAATTGAAGGCTTACTGCCTCAGTCCAGTTCCTTACGCACACTGTCCCCAGAGCTGGACTTTTCAACTACAAATGATGGATTCCGGTAGGTCCGAATTAGTTCAATGGAAGCAAAGCAAGACTACAACACCAATCATGCATTATTAGTCTGACACCCAAGTCCAAGACTAGAACCTGTGTACACCGTTACTTGGAGGGAGGGTGTCACCCTATATAGCAGCTATCTGCTACCATTTTATTTACATTCTTAATCGGATAGAATGTGCCACCTTTTCTCAACCAGAATGTTCGGGACTCCGTTTACCCCAAAACACATTCTACACACAAAGTCTTGCATATATTTGCGCAGTTGCTTGAAGATCTTGCACTTGACTTTGATTACCTGGTTGATTGTGTCAAAGAATGTCCTAAGGTCTTCTCACTTATTACTTGCAGTTGATTTTGGTGTTAGTGCTCAGTTGGACAGGACGGTAGGGAGAAGGAACACTTTCATCGGAACTCCCTACTGGATGGCACCTGAAGTCATTGCGTGCGATGAGAATCCAGATGCTACGTATGATTACAGGGTAAGCGTGCTGTTTAACTTCTAACTATTTCCCAGGCGAGCACTGGACGTAAATGTCGGGGGGGGGGGGGGGGGTGTATGTATATATATATATATATATATATATATATATATATATATATATATATATATATATATATATATATATATATATATATATATATATATACACACACCATTTCTTAGGGTTAGGAGGAGGGGCCTTTTTTTTCAAGATCCAAAGTCTTGAATGAGTCATAATGCTCCTCCACTGCCTCAGCAACGATATTAGCAAGCATTGCTAAAGGTAGTTGGTTTAGCTTCTTTGCCCTATTAGCGATGCCAGTTGTTTTTGCCAATGCTGTGTAGCATATGCAGAAAAAACTTGCTGAGAGTTGTCCGCATCATTCCATAGCGGCCCACATGAAGTTATCTGAGCGTGCACCTGAGTTACCATGGTGCATGAACAGTCTGTGTCGTCACACGGGCGCTATTTTTTCTTATTTATGTACCAATTGCAAGATGGCATTTGCCATTTGGATCACTAAATAAAAAAAAAATAACATTAGTTGTGCAAAAGCGCACTTTGCAATGCTGAGCATTCTGGCAGGTGCTGATGCGCAAACAAAATTACAAATAGGTAAAGGACAGTAAGGGTTTTTAGGGAGTGAGTAGGGGCAAGCAGTGGGGGAGTGGGCAGGGGGGTGAAGGAGCAACTGTGGCAAGTGAGGCTGGGCCCGGAGGAGGCCAAAACCAAAAGCCAGTTAAAGTGTGGGAAAAGCTATGAATACGCTTGTGGGAAGGGATGAGTGAGCAATGTGGACACTGCATTTGTGGGTGTTTGTGGGGTAAAAGAAGGAGCACATAGGGAGAGAGATAAAAAAAAAACACGCATTCTGTTGTAGTGCTGAAAGAAAAAGAAAAAAATAGTTTCCTGAATGGGAGCAGTTGAAGAATACAAGCAAACCAATCAAAACAATGGGAAAGAGGCCATGCTCTAGAGCAGAGCTAAGTGCAAGAAGAGGAAGGCAAGCCCTCGAGTAAGAAGCAAGCAAGCGGTTACCAAAAGGCTGTCTTTCACATTCCTTCAGTTGACAACATTACAGTCATGACTGCCTGAAGAATGCAAATCATGGTGGTCTGCCAGGCTGGCAACATGATCCTCCCCTTTCGTTTGCCAAATATCAGTCCTTGGACTGTGATTCGAGTTCCCATTTTGGAGTGAATTATTGGAACTCTGAAGTTTTTTCTACCCTTAATTCCTACCATGAAAATACACTGAAACCTGCTAAGTTAATTTTCAAAGAAGTTGGAAGCTAAGCAAACAGTATTTGTGAAAAAGGTTTTTTTCCTAAGACATTTCTTGTGAATGGTTGTATTGCGTTGTGTTCTGATGAACTTGTGCTCATATCCTACTCTGGTGCTATCCCTGAAATGTATCACTATGAAGGTGAGAATGAGTGTGCAGGTGATACAAGTGGATTCAGTGTGGGCACCAACGCATTATCTCTGGCGCACCACTGTTGGAACAAAGCGATACCAAAGGGGATGATGGACAGAGTGTTTGAGCAAATCAAACACTCACCCCCAGTCAACTGGTCTGGGTTTAATCCATCATCATTCTTTAGCTCACTCCACCACCCCAGTTCAGATATGGCCACATGCATATCAGTCTGACGCTGTGCCTCATGGGAACAGTACAGGCCCCAGGATGCTTGTTTCCGGTCCAGGGAAGACATGGCTTGGCAGTTCGGGCTGGACTGTTACCATGAGGCACAGGGTGAGTGCTTGCAATGTTCAACACTCCGTCCATCATCCCCTTTGGTTTTGCTAACTCCACTGTGGGAACTGCGCCTCACCTGAAGGTCGAAGCAACATTTCTGTCCCATGGGGCTATTTATCAGAACACATTGGCTGTTCTCTTTGTGTGATACACACTGAAAAACGTGGTGAAATATAAAAAGTATGCTGTGAATGGTCGTCTGGTTTCTAGGTTTCCCCAGTGCTCACTGCAAACCCCTATTTTGAGATGCAGGGATTAATGTGTGTGCATGCAGCAGTCTGTCTGGTTGGTTGAGGTGATAAGCGAGGACATGAACTGTCCAATCAGATCAGCTTGATTTTCTAGAAAAAGATCACCTTCATCTCCTTGGAGAGAATCTCCAGAGAAAATGAACTGGCCTACTCAGACTCAGGTGTTCCAGCTCTTCGAGACATCAGACATCCAGTAACACATTAATACATGTGATTTCAAAGGAAGAGCACAATGCAGGCTCAGGCTTTTGTTTTCACGGATCATTAAGTGAGTGGATGAATTAATTAGAAGAAAAAAGAGTACCCCGGACAGAAACATGCCAAATGGCTCGCTGCCCTGAAGGCCTGGCTTTCTGTGCTTTTTGAGCATGTTCTTTTTAACTCCAGTGTACCTCAGTCGTTTGGTGGGATATGGCTTCTTGGAGATTGTATAGGTGATCCTAATCTTTGTTCTTTTTGTCGTGGGGGAGTTGCACATTCTCTTTATGTATGGGAACTTGATGTATGCATGTGTGATGTTATTGCATTGCGAAGAGTTCTTGCTAACGTGGTTCTCCATTTTGCAGAGTGACCTCTGGTCTTGCGGAATTACAGCTATCGAAATGGCAGAAGGCGCCCCCCGTAAGTTACTCATTTCTATTTCTCATGACATTGACATGGAACGTAGGTTGGGCTTTTATTTTATGCAATGCTTCAGTATGGGATCAGTTTGTGAGATTTTGCCTTTTCCCGATGCATGCGTAGTTGTAGTTTTTCAAGAGTAATTGTAATACACGTTCTGCCTTCTACATCATATACGGTTGGTGACAGAGCCCACGTCATCAGTGCTTCAGTCCTTTGCTTTCATGTAGCACCCAGCAGCATTCTAGGTGCCGCAGATGTGATTATCCTCAGTTGGAATCCTGGTTAGTAGAAGGAAAGCATTCTAGGTGCCGCAGATGTGATTATCCTCAGTTGGAATCCTGGTTAGTAGAAGGAAAAACTAGACTACAATGTGGTGTCCCTGGTTACTTCGGTGAAGCTGGCCTAACTTCTAGCAAATTAGAATTTGTTTAATTACCTATACCACGTAAGTTCCCTTGTGTAAATATTTTTCTGTTGTTCCCATTGGATTCGTAATAAAACTTCTATGAATTGGATGACTGATTTAAAAAGACTAGCTCAATTTAGAAACATTTTTAATTGAGGACTTTCTTTTGAAAACTGAATTTACGTGTCTGCTAAATACTTAATCACATGCACTGACACTTTGAAAGTGTTTTGAACACGGTTTGTCAGATACATTTGTTTGTTTTATTCACACAACTAAAGTGAAGATACTGCAATAAACACAGCCTAATTGGTGGGAATAATTATTTCTAGACTCTGCCTGCTCTGCCGCTGGCTTGCAGTTTCTTAGCGTGCTTTGTATTTAGGCTGTCCATCCTGTTCAACAGGTAGCTTCTCTGTAAAGTAACTACTGTGGTTTTGTATTTTCTTATTAATTTTATGACTAAACTACAGAGGCAGGTAGTTGCTAGGAAGCCATACAATGTTGGTCATGGTTGTTGGTCTGTCCCCCAGGGTACGATTGACATTGGGAGGCTAAAGAATGAAGTATGCAGTAGGATTTATTATTGCAGCTCACCATGGGGCAATGTTCTCCATTTATTTCAGGTCACAAATTGAAAACCGTTTTTTGAATCGACATTGTTTAACCTCTTTTTGATGGTGCTTTGTATCTGCACAACATCCATTTGTTTGTATTAGGAACGTCACAGTATTTGTTATAACATAGCTGTAATGCTACTGCTCTAATTTTTGTTAATGTTGTCAACATTGCATTTTAAGTGCTTGTTCAGGATAATAAACCATCTACTAGTGTAGCAGGCCATGTAGAATCATTCTTAACAGACGCCACACTGAAAAAGTATTTGATGGAGAAAGTGCGTTTAGCTGTGACTTGGTTACTACTCTTGACAATCCCAAAAAGGGACTTTTTCAGACTAAATATCTGACCCAAACATTTTAAGCGAACACTGCTAGAAGGAAGGTTGTGCTTTTGAACTGGTAAAACTGTGTACGCTCAGTGAATAGCTACACAAAATATAAAGATTGTAACACAAGAGATTGTTATGCTGTGTTACACCATTCGCAACTATTAGCAGTGTTAACTTTCTTTGTGAACCTAATTGTAGGTCCGTACCCTCACAAAAGGAATCTAGTGGAGGTGGGCAAGCACAGAAGCATCTTGAATTGCTCACGCCCATCTACACCGCGACTCCTTTATCACTTCCACACCCACTGCATATAACAAAAACACTGTTGTTCACCGACTGGCACCTGCCTCAGTGACTCCATCTACAATTAGATTCCACCTACTGCTATCACTGTTTCCATGACCTCATCAGGTGCAATGCATCGCAACACCCCTCCCTCTGGTTATGTGAGCACTGCCCACTCATATAATTGGTCTGTTTGAAGCAACGCACTGTGTACGCTTTTTGCAAATGTGCTGGTCCGCTGTGGTGTTTACTGAGTTGTTACTCTTAATTTGATGTTCTATTTGTCCTGAGGGTTGGGAAGTCAGACACCGTACTGGGAAACACCTCTGTGCTGAGCTGTCGCTATTAAACTTGTGTGAACAACAATGAGCTTCTTAAAGAGATCAATGGTGTTTACAAGTAGGAAGGTGTTATGTATGCCTGAACTAATTTAGGACGCCACAGCCTGTATAGGTTTTGAAAATGTTGGTAGCCATTAAAAAATATCTAAAGCAATTCATGTTTTCTCTTTCAGCTCTCTGCGACATGCATCCAATGAGAGCCCTCTTCCTTATCCCAAGGAACCCTCCGCCGCGACTGAAGTCCAAGAAATGGTAGGGCCAAATCGTGGTCTGCGATGCCAACTAAACACACACACATGGTTTTTGTTCAAGTCCCATGTTTTGTATTCCTTTTGGATTTCTGTAATATTGCTCCATCACAAAATGTATTTCAAGCATATTCCACTTAATTATTTTCTTTCAGCTATCGATAGTAAGAGAACGTTATTGATTTTGTTTCCTCTGTGCCCTGTTTTTTCAGAAATCATGTAAAATGAAATGCAAAGAGGGGGTGGGGGTCACCTCCATTTTGGAAGCGATTTCGGACCCGGACTATTGCTTCAGCACTGTGGAACTTCATCAAACCTCTTCAGCACCACAGTGAAGTTAAAAAAAACAGCAGCAGATAACCTCACATATCCCTTTTAGTTCATGGCAGTTGAAATATATGAAGATTAGTGTTTTATGTGGGTTTAATGTTTGTCACAAAAGTTTGCGAAATTCAAAGCTTGGTGCCATGAATATATCTGAAACACAGATACAGCAAGACCCAGTAACATTCACTCACCAGGCTCAATGTCCAGTCAGAGATAGGGGACAATTGGCTACTTTTTGCTGTGTTTTGATGTTATACAAAAAGAACAATTGATTAACAGAATGCAGAACAATGTCATACATTCACCCCAGTACAGAGATCTGGGCTTAAATCCATCTTTTTTTCCCTCACCATACCATTCCAGTTTGGACCCAGTCATATGCAAACCTGTCGTGACCTAAACCCCTCGAAACCGGTCCTAGGATGATTGTTTCCAGTCCAGGGAGGACCTGGCTTGGCAGTCCGGGCTGGACTGTTCCCATAGGGCGCAGGGTCAAGGCTGATTTGCATTTGGCCAGGTCTAAACTGTGGTGGCATGGTGATCAAAAGAATGATGGATTTAACCCAGATCTCTTGACGGGGGGGGGTCAATGTTGTGATTTGTTCTGCATTCCGTCCATCAATATTGTCTTGTGTTTTGATGTTAGACACAGTCCTCAATCTATATAAATTGGACTCTCAAAGGTCCTTTCTATCTTTTATGCTGGTGCATGACTGTGGTTATCTCACAGTGGACTGAAGGCCTCTCTTGGGTTGGCAAGGGTGTGCATACATGTTGTAGTGTTTTTCTTTTTGCTGTACATGAGGTTCAAAATGGTATGCACAAAATATTAGAATGTTGTGGCGCCTTTTTGGGATACACTGTCACCCCAAACAGTTATACAGGTTTTCCATGCTAGATTTGATTTTAGAACTGTGTGCTTAGTTTTTATTCTGTGGTAGAAACTTCAACTAATCTGCCTTCAGACATCCTCTAACGGGCTGTACTAAATATAGAACAGCCAACTGAAAGTTTTCTCAGACTGCCACAATTTAGGGTTTTATATTTTAAAACTAGCAGATTGCAGTCAAGATTATCCGTGTGAGGGAGCACCCAGGGCACCCAAACCATCCACTGACCCACAGATTCTGCTTGTTTGGAAAGTTATTTAAGGCCGGCAGGCAGTTGAGCATTAAATGTGCACATTTTCAGAATGGAAAGGACCTGAAATGTTGAAACTGTGTCAGAATCAGGGCAGTCACCTGCAGCCAACTGGATACTACCTGAGACCTGGGATTATCATCATTGTGTGGGCAGACCAATCTGTCTTGGAAAGGTCCTATCCCGTTCTTTCAAGAGCAGTGAGACTAATTTGGAATTTCTCGCTAAATGGGCATTTAAAAAAAAAAAAAAAAAAACCTGTAACTATAAAATGTCTGCATAGAACCACTTGATGCCTCAATGAAGTGTTCAGTGTTGAGGCTGACATTATATGGGTTATTTTACTAACTTGTTTTACCAATAGGAACGTCCCTCCGATGTAATGGCAGAGTTGATACTGGTTACTAAGGTGTGAATTGCGGGGATCTGTAGGGGAGAAAGTTTCTCTTTGAGTTCTCAACATTTGAGTACGGTATGTCTTAATATAAAATGTTTTGTGGATTGGGCACCTCTTGTAGCTCTCACCTCTATCCATGCTCTATTTTATTCATTTTGATGGGGTAGTACATTTGTCATAGTTGCAGTAGTACCAGATTCGTTAATTGACTATGGCAGAGTACTGGAATTTTATAGGCAGAATAGGCAATGTACACCTTTGTTTTTAAAGGTGTCACATGTTCAACTGGTAGATGTCAGATGTTCTCTTGTGTACACAAATTTGTGGACAGCCATTATTGCCTTGCCCATTTGCATAGCCACAGATGTGAATACTGGTTGTAACATTGATTTCTGAATTGTAATATATTTTAATATTTTTTTTTTCAGGTCAAAGAAGTTTTTTAGTTTCATCGAGGGCTGTTTAGTGAAAAACTACACGCAGCGTCCGCCCACGGAGCAGCTTTTAAAGCACCCTTTTATCCGAGATCAGCCAAACGAAAGGCAGGTTCGAATTCAACTCAAGGACCATATTGATAGAACCAGGAAGAAGAGGGGTGAAAAAGGTATGGTGGTGACATTTTAAACCCAGCAAGTACTATAGCTCAGTTTTTTAATCACAGATGCTTGAATAGATTCTGAATTGACAGTTTGAGTTTTACTTATTGCAGTTCTTTGAATGTGTGACCTAATGATATTCCTTGATTTGCTGTAAATGTTTTAATTTCTTCTAAGGTTATAGGTATTTTATTTATACATTTGCATAGTTCTCATACGGACTAGATCTCACGGACCTCGTACCACTGTACTAGGGAATTTGAGAAGTTTTACATTTAGATGCCTCTTAAACCAAGAGATTCAGAAAAGGGGGTGGTGATGAACAGAGTGCCTGAATTAAGCAGAACACTCTTACCCAGTCCAAAGATCAGGGCTTGATCCATCACCGTTTTTTAGCTCACTGCACCATCCCAGCTCAGAACCTGGCTACATGCAAATTAGTCTGTTCCTGTCCCAGTGCATGATGGGAACAGGGCAAACCAAACTACCAAGCCAATTCTTATACTGGGAAGGAAACAAGCTTCCGGGGACCGGTTTCTGCCATTTCAGGCGTCGTCGGCCCGGCTTGCTTGAATCCTGATGGTGCAATGAGCAAGGGACTCACATCTGAGTATACCCTTCCACGCTTATGGTGGACAAAATGATTCAGAAAAGGGGGTGGTGATGAACAGAGTGCCTGAATTAAGCAGACCACTCTTGCCCAGTCCAAAGATCAGGGCTTGATCCATCACCGTTTTTTAGCTCACTGCACCATCCCAGCTCAGAACTTGGCTATATGCAAATTAGTCTGTTCCTGTCCCAGTGCATGATGGGAACAGGGCAAACCAAACTACCAAGCCAATTCTTGTACTGGGAAGGAAACAAGCTTCTGTATTAGAATGGAAGGGCTTCCCATCACATTTTATTAAAGCTGTACAATCACTTTATTCTAATTCCAAGGGTGTAATAAGACTAGGCACTGACAATTCTAGACCTTTTTTAATCACTAGAGGGACCAGACAAGGCTGCCCTTGTTCCCCGCTCCTATTTGCTCTCTACTTAGAACCCTACCTGAATAGATTAATTATGGAACCTGGCATCCCACCAATCCGACTTCACGAGGTTGACCATAAAGTTTTAGCGTACGCAGACGATGTGGCCATTGTAACCTCCGACGCCTCTTCTGCGCTACCTAAAATAATTGATCTAGCTAGTGAGTATGGTAAATTCTCCGGATACAAGCTTAATATTTCAAAAACCCAGATAATACACTCTGAGGCTGGTAAACCCACTGATATACTATTAAATTCTACTGGTACATATCTTGGTGTAATTATATCTCCTAAAATTGATGACATTGTTGGACTAAATTTGGATCCTTTACTCATATTTACCAATAGAACTTTAGAAAGGTTAAATAATTTACATTTATCTTTATATGGACGAACCAATGTCATCAAGATGATGATTTTTCCAAAATGTCTTTATTTTTTTCGCGCTATTCCTTTATTCTTTTCAATGTCTCTTTTTAACAAAATAGACAGGATGATGTCCAGGTTTCTGTGGGGGTACCGTCGCTCAAGAAGATCTTTAAAGTGGTGTACTCTTCCGCAAGAATGTGCTGGGCTGGGATTTCCGAACTTTAGAATGTCTGCCCTGTTCCCATGATGCACTGGGCCAGGGACAGACTAATTTGCATATAGCCAGGTTCTGAGCTGGGATGGGGCAGTGAGCTAAATAACGGTGATGGATCAAGCCCTGATCTTTGGACTGGGTAAGAGTGGTCTGCTTAATTCAGACACTGTGTTCATCACCACCCCCTTTTCTGAATCATTTTGTCCACCATAAGCGTGGAAGGGTATACTCAGACTGAGTCCCTTGCTCACTGCTCCATCAGGATTCTAGCAAGCCGGGCCGACGACGCCTGAAATGGCAGAAACCGGTCCCCGGAAGCTTGTCTCCTTTCTGGTGAAGAATTGGCTTGGTAGTTTGGTCTGCCCTGTTCCCATGATGCACTGGGCCAGGGACAGACTAATTTGCATATAGCCAGGTTCTGAGCTGGGATGGGGCAGTAAGCTAAATAACGGTGATGGATCAAGCCCTGATCTTTGGACTGGGTAAGAGTGGTCTGCTTAATTCAGACACTGTGTTCATCACCACCCCCTTTTCTGAATCATCTTAAACCAAGAGAGCATTTAAAAATCTGAATCTGAAACATCATGAGGATACTATTCCTCCAATCCAATAAGATTGAAAATGTGTAGACTTTAGAAAAAAAAATGTTTGTTTAATTTGGTGAAAGATCATCTTTGCATAAAACAAGCTTTAAAGTACACAAGTCTCCACAAAACAAAAACAGTCTGGTGTGGTTGATTCAGAGGCATTGTTTATCTGGACAGTCTTAGGGGATTGCAAATCTTTGGGTTGGGATGGCATCTTTATACCTTATCAGGTGACCCAGATGTTTGGGTAATTTTAAATGCATGGTACCCACAGAAATGTACTATTCGGTACATTGCACTTAATACCGGCAGTTGGCTTGGTCATCTTAATTTTTAGTACATGCACTAGGTCTCCTGGAAATACAGAAGAGCACATTTTATTTATGTCCAAATCCCTTACTTATCTTCTGAATGTTGTCTCACAGATGAATTCAAGTTAGTTTGATGCTATTTGTGGGCCTTTTAAAATTGCAAAGGTAATAGTAGAGAATGTAACAAGTGCCATTGATGGCATGTGTCTGAGATTGGCGCAGTCTACGA
Organism: Lissotriton helveticus; assembly: GCF_964261635.1. Lineage (NCBI taxonomy): Eukaryota > Metazoa > Chordata > Amphibia > Caudata > Salamandridae > Lissotriton > Lissotriton helveticus. Next base: position 1,149,761,065 of record NC_136069.1, read on the forward strand.
AAAGGTTAGTTTAGCCTTGTAGTAGTTCCACTTGAAGCAGTTTTGGTTTGTCCATCACAGATTGAAAAAGATATATATCATATATTCTTGGGTGCTCACAGTGTACAACTATTTGGTTTTACGTATTGGTCCTATAACCTGTTTTTATGTAATTGTTTTACCTGTAACGCACTGATTGCTACCTCATATATTTTTAGGTGCTCATAATCTACAACTATCTGTTTTTATGTATTGGTATTATAACCTGTAATGCACCGACTGCTACCTCATATTTACTTATGGGTGCTCACTAGTATCACCTGGTACATTTAACTCCTGTACTGCAACATTTGCTACCGCATATATCTTTTGGTTGCTCGCTAATGTCACTTGCGATTCATGTGACTTACTGTTGCTGTTGTATTTTGCTCCAGTATACTGACAGCACCATACAGCTACCTGTATTCGGTACATTTAGGCAAACTGCACCCGTTTAACTTTTAATTCTTAACCTCCTGTAATGCACCGATGACTCAATTCACCGCCATCCCCTTCACCCCGGACTCCACTACCCTCACCCGCAACCACACCCCCTCCCCACGCACCAATCCTCAGAACTGCACACATACCATTAACACTCATCTCTCTCCCCCGACATCACAGCTCCCACCCACACTGCTCTCACCCACAACCCCACCCCTTCCCCTCCTACCAACTCTCAGACCTCCACACATACCATTAACACCCCTCTGTCCCCTGACACAACAGCTCTCACCCACTCTCCTCTCTCCCCTGACATCACCCTCAACACCACCCCTTCCCCTTCGACCAACCCTCGGACCTCCACACATACCATTAACACTCCTCTCTCCCCTGACATCACAGCTCCCACCCACACTCCTCTCTCCCCTGACAGCACCCTCAACTCTGCCTCTACCAACCCTCGGACCTCTACACACTCCATAAACACTCCTCGCTCCCCTGACATCACAGCTCCCACCCACACTCCTCTCTCCCCTGACATCACAGCTCCCACCCACAACCTAGCTCAGCTCCGGAACGACACACACAACGACCATTCCCACCCTTTATCCCCTCCCATCCTCAGCCCCCACTACCCTCTGACTAAATACGCAGAACACACTTCCTCTCTCTACTTAACTCCCCCACCTCTCAACTGGTCCACCATCAATCCCACTTCCCCCCCACTCTCAGTCCTCACTACCATTACTGCACCCCCACCACCACTAACTTACACCCAGCCTCCACCCTGCTCTCTCCGCCCTCCACCAACCCCCTCTCTACCTCATCCATACCGCCCCCGCCCAAACTCTCTCTCCTCCCTAACTCCGGCCCGTACATGGACACTGACACAATGGAGCCCTGCACGAACACCAGCCTACCCCCCCTCCTGCTCGCTAATTCACGGGTCAGTCATGCACCTCTGATCCCCGCTCCCACCGCCATCGCATACCCCACGCTGGACAAGATCATGGCCACCCTCATCCAGGTCAAAGAAGAACTGCACATCATCAAAGAACTTCTCTGCACAAACCCCATACAACTCTCACCCAACTCAACCCACCAAGTAGTTCAAGTGTACTAATTACACTTGAACCACTACTTCGGACTCTTAAAGAATATGCACAGACCTTACTCCCTGCTCGACCTCTTTGTTTATCTGTATTATCTGTATTTTTGATCTACATCGATTTGTGCTGTTAGCTTTACTGACTTAGCTGTTTGATTAGGATCTTGTACTCTCTCTATGTAAAGCGCTCTGATATCTGCAAAGATCTTGTTTGCGCTATATAAAACTTTCAAAATAAAAAAAATAAAATAAATAAGGCAATGGGCATGTTGAAGGGGGAGCTTATGTACCCTCCGTTCTCAAGAGCTGAATGTGGGTCTACGGATCACATTGTGGGGAGGTCTGCTACATGGATATGGCCTGGACAATCTCCATTCGATTTTCCAAAGAACAAATCATTCAATACGCATTAAAGTTGTGATATTTTAAGATGTGTAATGCAGCAAAACTACTCGAATGGCAAGGTTGAGATACAGTGGAATGTTGTTTTGGTATTGTAAAGGTGCTTATATCTCAGTGGTCTTCAGCATTCTTTTAGTACAGGGAAGAAATAGATTTGCATTACTAGTTTCAAGGCAAGCCAGGTGGTTTATTGCTGATGGAATGTAACGTGATTTTCTGTAGCTTACGTATGGATTGATGTTGTCCTAAAGTAATTTGTGAAAACTCAGGACCAAGAAGGTCAGTAAGTGAATGATCTTTGAGTGTGTATTAGTTCGTTTTCTGCAGGAAAAAGCACACACAAATGATGTTTCGGAACGTTTGAAAGGTATCTGCCTGTATAGATCAACGTGGACCATAGAAAGTGCACTTGAATAAACTTGTGAGAAAAGAATAAAGAACTCTGCATCAGCTTATGACCGAGTAAGGACTTAGGCTGTTCAATGGCAGTGAAGCAACCCTCCAGCCGGCACTAGAGTGAGCGCAGACATTTTATAAAAAGTTCTGTAAATGTCACTTCAAACCTACTTAACAACCCTGGAAGTTCAGTGCCTTCCTTAGTTGAACCTTTACTACCATGTTAGAATGGAGTATTTTTCACGTCATATTTTGCATTTGATGTTTAGCCAATAAAGAGAGGTTGGTGAAGTTTAAAACGTTTTTCTCATTGATTTTAGTCAATATATTTGTTTCAGGCTAGTCAGATCAGATCAATTACAGAAATAATCAAAAGGATTGGTTATAACAGTCATTGAAAACAGTGTGTTCCATTCAGAATATAGTCCCTATTCTAATCTAAAGGACCTATCCTATCAATAAACCAGAAAGAGTTCCTTCTGGAAAAGAGCAAGTAGAATTTTGATGCAACGTTAGACATCTAATATGTCTACTTACCATGTTTGTATCGAACTGTACCTATCCATTCTTCATATATGCCTGATCTTTCTGTTTATGACCCTACTAAACTGTTTTGAATTTGTTTTATTCATTACTGTGAAGCTCTCTGATACCCTATTTTGGGTCTTGTTCGCGCTATACAAAACCCCAAAAATAAGTAAACTAAGAAAAGGATCAAACTTTCCATAAAGGGTAGTTCTGGAGAGTCAGCCAGGTACTCCAGACAGTTGCAGTATCAAATGTCTAAAGGAGCAAAAGAGTGTGAGAAATCACAGCAGTAGCTATGATGGGCATAAAGACACAGTCTCAATCTTTGTAAGGAGAAGTCGAGAAAATCACTGTCCACAATAGCTTATGGTCATTCAAGCTAGCACAATGAAGTGCTAGGGGGCATGGCAGGGTAGAAGTGGATAGAATGCATTGGCTCTATTGATAAGAACGCATACTATTTAGAAAGGCCACTAAACATGTTGCAAAAACTGGTGAATACGTCCTCAGCAGCCAATGAAGAAAGATCTTCTGATGGTCTGTCGTTTTTGTCCTCGATTCCCACAAAAAATGTCCATGTCGACATGAGGTTATTCAGAGCTGACTGCAACGTATTACAAAAAGCTACATCTACGAAGGTTCTCATGGCTTTTGCAAGCCTACTCTGTTAGCTGTATGTTGTTCCATTGTGTAGCAGTGAGCTGCTCTATGGAATGAAATATATGAATTCTGGTATGTCCTGGTTAGATCACGAAATGTAAGCTACATTAAGCATTTTCTTTTCATAAATACGCTTGTTCATTATGAATATGTGGCAAAGAAAAGCATTAACTGTAATGAACTCCTATGGTGTGAGAAGAAGAGAAATACATCTTGCAGGAAACCGCACATTTCACAAAACGTTCAGGCTCTATGATTCAGTTATGACGTTAAATCACTTTTTATGAAAGGCATTTATTTTCTTAAAGGGATAGAGAAGAATAAAATAGTGTGACCTAGCAGATGGAGAACAATAGAAATTAGTTTTCTGCAGAAATGAAGCAGCATTTCCATTATTGCACGTTTAATAAAAGCACATTTCCTAACGTCTACTTTATTATGCATTCCTGTGTTAAAGTTTTTAACACGTTTCTATATTATTGGGATATTTTTCATAAGACTTTTCAGTTTCCTCAGTCATCCTGAGGAACATTTTGTTTTTGCATGTTTCAAATTGAAGATTTAAGCAACACAGTCTTTTTTTAAAAATATATAAATCTTTATTGGGTTTTTAAACAAACTTAACCATAAAGTACAGGTACAATTGAATTCAGTGAGTACTTGACTCCTATGACTAAAGGAATACAACTAAGATTCTTCCGGTGAGCACAGCAAGGATCATACGGTTCATTACTCATATTTGCATACTTGCGGGTGAGATTGTCATGTGTACACAACAAGAAGGAGGATGTATAACCTCTGGGAGTTGGGGGGAAGGGATAGGGATAGGGGTGTGGCAATGTCTTGCGAAGAAATTGCATGGAAAGCTAATGCATTGGGTATGAGACCGTATGAATGGCGTTGTATAACATATTGCATATGAGCGAAGAGGAGTGAGGCAACAACGGGTGCTGCCTGACGCGCTGGATGTGCAGCAGCCACTATTGGGGAGGATGGGGGGGGGGGAGGTTATTGTTTCTAGTGCAAAGCAAAAACTCAGAGAGAAGGATGGCCCAGTGGGTGGAAATGGGTTGTTTGCGGAGACCCTGGACCTCTTAGAAGCGTAGGGCAACTTCCTCGACTGCACCCTACTTGTGGACTGCGCCGTGCAAGGTGTCTAAAGAGGTGGTCCCTGAGGAATGCCAGTGCAGGGCCAGAGTGCGCTTGGCAAGGAGAAGCAACAGGGTGGCGAAGCAAGTGTGCAGCTTATGGGACTTGTGCCGCCTGAAGATGCCAAGGAAACACGCCTCCCATGTGTGGATATCAGTGAGCTCCATGACTTGTCCCGATGTATCTTGCACTTTTTTCCAGAAGTAGTGTAGAGCTGGGCAGGACCATATCATGTGCTCTAGTTCAGTGCCTAGTGCCTGACAGTGCGGTCAGTGGGCATTTGCTTGGGGGAAGAAGCAAGTCATTTGGGCTGGGGTGAACTAGGTGTGGTGCAACACAAAGAGTTGCAGGTTTTTTAATCAATACTTTTTGTGGAAATCCAAGGGCAGTCTCCCACTCCTTATCATGCAGTGCTTGCCCAAACTCCTTCTCTCATTTGTGCTGTAGGGTATCTAGGGGGTGTATCTTCAGCTCACAGATAGCTTTATATGGCCAAGTGATAAGTTGACGGCCAGAACCCATCAGCAGAGGGTGTGTTAAGGGTTTTGATTCAGTTCTTTGTCTTAGGGTACGGCATGAGTTGCTGGTGGATGAGGAATTGCCCTGGGGGCAGATTATAATCTGCTACTAACTGGTCAAATGTGAGGAGCTGGCTGTCCAGAAACTGGTTCCCAGATGTGAGGATTGAGCATTCCGTCCAGGGGGCTCAGTCAAGTCTGGTAATGTCCCAGATAATTTGGGAAGTCCAATTACGGAAGTGCAGGAGCGTATACCGGGACTGTCGGGGACATACAATGTATTCTAGTCATGCAAGCCCGTGCCACTGCCACCTGTAGTGTGGTGAGGGTGCTATTTGTGGAAGAAGGAGGTGGTGAATCGCACAGATCTCTGCAACTGTACTACCGGCAGCCCAGTGCTACAACCATTGTAGTTGTGCGCTCAGATAATACTCTTTGAATGATAGGACACCCATCCCACCGTGGTTCATCAGGAGCTGCAGTTAAAGCGCTACTCTGCATCGACCCATGCCCCAGGCAGGATTGCCTAGCAGTGAGCTCTCTAAATGAGCGAGGTGGAATTATTGGAAGAATAGCAAAGTAATAAAGCAAGTGGGGTAGGATGATCATTTTTGCTAGGGCTATTTTAGCTATAGGCGCCAGCGGCAGGGATCGCCAAAATTGCATTTGTGCCTTAACGCTTGACAGTGCCACCCAGAGGTTCCCCTCAAATATATCCGCTGGAGAGTGGTAGAGGCAAATGCCTAGGTAGAGTGTAGCTGTTGCTTGCCAATGAAGAGAGATTGTACCTAAGCATATGGGCCCGGGCGGTTGGTTGGGGTGCAGTAGGTGAATAGCTGACTTGTCCCAGTTCACTTGCAAACCAGCAGCTAAGGCAAACTCGTCTAGTGTGTGTTGGAGTAGGGAAAGGTCCACGGTGATGTCTTTTAAGCAAATGAGGAGGTTATCGGCATACAGTGATACTGCATGCGTCCCGTCCTCTAGTGATATGCCCCAGTTATCACCTTTGTGTCGCAAGCGTATGGCAAGAGGCTCCATTGCAAAGGCAAAGAGCAGGCGCAAGCCGCATGCCTCTGCTCACTTGCAAGGGGTTGGAAATAAGGCGCCCTAAATGTACTCTGGAGGTCGGTTTGGTGTAAAGAAGCAGTGTGCACTCTAGAAGAAGTTGTCTGACCCGAAGTGGAGTCAAGACCTGGAAAAGATGGGGCATGCCAGATAATCAAAGGCCCTCTCCAGGTCTAATATTAGGTATGCTGCTTTTGGGTAGCGTCCCTGGACGCGGTCCTGTATATGGAACAGGCAGCAGATGTTTTGGGAGGTACTGCGCCCAGGGACAAACCCATTTTGGTCTATGTGGATGAGATCGGGGAGCACCTAAGGATAACAGTCCACCAGCACTTTGCCCAGTATTCTACAATTGGTCCTTAGAATAGCAATGGGGCAGCGTGATGTGGGTTGAGTTGGGTCCCTGCCCGGTTTTGGAATAGGAACCAGGAGCGATTCCCTAAGGGTTGGAGGGAATTGCCTGCTGTCTGTGCTGCGTCATATAGGGCAGTCAGTTGGGGTGGTAGTTGTGAAGAGACAGTACTGTAATATTCAAGGGGCAGGCTGCCAAGTCCTAGCACTCTATTGCAGGCTAAGACTCCAATCACCTGTATTACTATCTCAGCAGTTATATTGACATTGAGTACAAATGTAGTTGCAGTGGGGATGGCGGAGCAGGGAAACATTGATTAGATGGGCCTGAAACAGCTTGGAGTAAAAAGTATAAAAGAGGTGAAGTATGTCCTCTTGGGTGTAAACAGACGTGCCCGCAGGCGTGGTCGGATCAGTTAGTGGGCATGGACTTGTACCTTGTTGCGTTAGCCAGGCCAAGGCCAGACGGATTTATCCCCCTCTCTATGGACTTTAGCTGCATGGGCCGTGAAATTGAAGCAGCGGAGGCGCTCCAGGAGTGAAGTCTTTGCAGCGGCTAGCTGCGGGGTCTTTGTTGGGTCCTGATCTACGGTTTCGCTCAGCTATGCAAGGTGGGCCTCTATACCTCTAATTTCGGCATCGAGGGTCCTGCGTGCACCCACTACGTGCTGCAGCAATAACCTTGTGTCCCCACCTTGAATGCATCCCATTCCATCATCCTCATAGAGGCGGTGCCATGGTTCTCGGCAAAGTAACGACTGATAGACTGATATGATTACCCTGTTCCTCCCGGAATGCTGGTTCTTCCAGATGGTCGCGCTGGAGCTGCCAGATGGGCACAGACGGTCTTGGGAACACCAGACGAAGGTCAAGGCAGTGTGCGTCATGATCTGAGATCACATGACACAAGTAGTCCTAGTGATGCAGTAGGGGAATCGAGGAGGCCAAACATAGGAAGCGATCGAAGCGTACATGAAGCCTGTGGGGCACAGAATAAAACGAGTAGACTTTATAGGTTGGATTGAGTGTCCACCAAGCGTCCGGCAAAGACCAGCATTGCGTCCAATCATGCAGTCGTGCCGCGTGCATGTATGGAGGGGAACCTGGAAGGGGGGTGGGGTGGGGTGATGGATCTAGGTGTAGGTTTAAGGCATAATTGTAGTCTCCGCCACAAACACCTTCCTATAATTAAGTTGGAGATAACATACAGCTAATATGAGAGCCTGTGCAATAGACCCTTAACCATTGTTGGTGTATTTAAGAGTAGGGGGGCAACACTTTCCACATAGGATCCATTTGTGGGTGTATAACAAAAACTTGCAATGCTGTTTGTGGAGGAGAGTGGTCATCTGCTAAAAAGAACCAGTGAGAATTCTGGGAAAGGAACAGCTTAAGGACTAAAACAGTACAAAAAAAGACATTTTTACAAGAAATGTATTGACGAAGGACTCATGCAGCTGATTGGGTTGAGTACTGTCCAGTGAATTCAGTAGGGTAGAGCCCAACTAGGTCTGTTGTATTGTCAGTGCTTCGTAACAAGTAGGACGGGAGTGGTCTCAGTGTTCTGTTGCATTTTTTAGTGCCCAAGAGAAAGGATAATTTATATTTGTGAATTTGCTTGTGTTTCTAAATGGAGAGCAGCAGTTTCAACTACATTCCCCAATGAGATATTGATGATCTACCTAGCAGGAAGTATGTAATTTAAAGTGGGACAGCGCCATCAAATATAATTAGATATTTATGATTTCAGGTGATTCTTCTCTCATTGAAATGCAGGCTGAGGAACACTCTACAATTGGGTATCGATCATCAGCTTCGTATGGTTTCTTGTACTCTCCACATAAAACAGAATAGTTGTGAGTAACTGGCAGTTGGTCTTGTAGGTTCTTCATGTTTCTTTTAGACACTCAAACTAAGCAATTATTTAATTTTAGAAACTTGGGACCAACTTGACATTAAACCATGTTCTTAAAAACAAGGTGAGGCTGCTTTTTCTTTTGACATATTGACCAAACCAATAGACCAGCACAAAGCACCCAGATAAGTTACACGCTGGGACCATTGCAATACCAGGAATTCCGCTCAGATTTCTTTTATATGAGATCTTTTCAAAACATTTCCTTGGTCTATAAAAAGTATGTTTTTCTCTTGAAAAGTTTCTGGGTTTTGCCAGAACATGTTTGTTTTGTGTTCATCTTCAAAATGCATTTGCCTGATCCTGTTGGGATAATCATCATTCTGAGGTCATAAGCAAGAGTGCTCTACATCCAGCTATTGGTTGCTGCACTTAATAATGCTCGCATGTAGTAATTTCCCTCTTCTTTCAGTTGTTTGATAAGATGTACAGTGTTATGGTCTCCCTTCACTCCTCTCTAACTTCAGTAGTTGAGTCTTTTTCTTATCACTGTTCTCTCCTTGTATAGATGAAACCGAATATGAATACAGCGGAAGTGAGGAAGAGGAGGAGGAAGTGCCTGAACAAGAAGGAGAGCCAAGGTAGTGTATGGTCCTTGCAAGTGAAGCCTGTCTATATGCTCTACCAACCCCATTTACATGCTCTACCAACCCCATTTATATTCCACTGCCTTAAAAAACACACGCCTTCGCTCTGATACATGCTATTTGCAACGTTTTTGTAAGTGCACATAAACGGCAGTTGAATGGCACACAAAAATAAAATGTGATGTGTTGTCTGCTCATCCGTACATCTATACAAATCAAATGGTTGTGTTTGTTAGTTTGAAGTATGGTGTTGCGCGGTGTTCCTTGATGCCCATTTGTTTTGATTTAATGATAAAGTAGATTTCTGGTTTCAATAGATGGAATTAACTGAGAAACCGTACAAAAGGCCTATATTGAAGCTTATGTATAAATGTCGGTTCATTCAATATGTGCCAGTAGTTGTGTTGCAAAAGCAGTTATGCCCACGCTTTTTTGACTGTGTTGTGAAAGAAATGTGATACTATGTGATCTCGGAAACTGAAAACCATAATCTGGCCCAGGAGATTTGTTTTATTCTTCAATCTGAGATTTTTTAAAGTAATTTCGGACCGAAGAGATAAGTGCAGTGCATGAAATGCTGCTTGAGTGACATTTTCCCGATTTACAAATGAACATTGTCGGAAAAAAGCATCTCAGGGCCATCATATACATGTTAGACATTTGCAGCACCTAGAGACTTTACTTACGTTGAGATGTCACTGGTGCCAAGGCAACATTCTGACTGGTGGAGCCATGCTACATGCTGCAGTTGCTGTTTAATGTTCTGGGAGTGCTTTGCGTTGAAATATTTGCTCTAGCATGCATGTCAGTTAAACCACACCACCTTTCTAATTAAAGGCGTGTGTTTGGTCTATAGGCCTTGATTACCAGTTTCAGAAAAGGACCCTGCATACCTTATGGGTATTCTCTGTTTGGAAATAAATCTTGTTGTCGTTGGACTTTGGTGTGGGGATACTGGCTGCAATCTGAGACTGCAGCCCACAGTATCCCGACACCACCGGTGTGGTGGTTCCTCCCCAGTCAGCTAGTGATGTGGTCTTAAAAACCTGCAAACACAACAATGATGGACAGAATGTGGATCAATGTCACACATGGGTCTTAAAAACCGTCACAAAGACCGCTCTGTGGCCAAGTACAGCACCCCTAGAGGCTAGCCTAGTTCACCTTAGATTCTTGCACCATCAACTTTTGAATAAAATAGCATGCCTCTAAGCACTGCTACTCCAAAGATGCAATATCTCTTCATGCTTCCTTTCATCACACACAATTGAGTTAGCCCATCTTCAAAGATTGCACTCTGCATGTAGCACCGGCCTAACAATAGATTCCCAACATCTGTTTCTGAACTTTCAAATTATAGCCCTAAAAATAGACCTTGGTGAGTGAGGATTTGGTTGCTCCTTGAATCTGAATTGGAAGCTATGTTTAGTCACTTAGTAATTACGCAAGTATAGGGTTGGTTAATACGTGCACATTCAGCACACAAGAAGTACTGTTCCTCTTTTTTAGTGTTTGCTTTACATTGAGCTTGCCCATTACCTGTGTCGGAATTTGTACACCGTGAATCTGCGTTGGTATACAATTTTCAACAGAACTGAGATACTTGGATTTTCCTTTACCTGCATACCTATTAATATAGAATATGTTCAACCGCATGTGCCAATTCCCTTCTCTGGACTGGAAATGAGCACATGTAAATCTAGTTTGCACGTTTTTTTACTCCTGTGTGTACCATTGTATAAAGGTGCATTCAATTTGAGGCAGAATTGAAATCATCCAAATGTTTATACATTTTTAATATGTTCATTGTTTTTATAGTATAGATCATGCCTCACTGGAACTTAGAAGCGCTTTACATGTTAAGTTTATCTTGTACCCTCTTTATAGTGCTTTTTCCATCAGTCGTTACATACAGTTTTACATACTTTTTTTATTGTTAGTTTGTGCACGTTGGCCAATTACTTCTAATGCAGGTGAGAGCCAGTGGTCATACTCAAGGCAGATGTGTAGCCCGGCCGTTTAGCACCTAACGTTGGTGTGCAAGTGGTCTTTCTTGTGTTATTGCTCCACAATAAGGTCATCTTATATACTGATTAAAATCCCTTGAACTTGAACTCCATTTCCAAAGATATTGCAACTCAATAGGAGGTCTATGACATATTCTGCAGGTCATTGTCTTTACAAGCTCACAAACTCTAAGGTGACTTGTACTGAATTTGTTCAAAAAGTTGGGGAGGGGGATTTTATGTCTGATATCTTTGCTAGGAAATGGGTGTCGAACCACTTAACAAAAATATCTATACCTATTAAAATACTATGAAACTCCATAATGCTGTCTGATCTTAACAGCACTCCTTATGAAGTTAATTATAGCGTAGCAAATGGAGAGCAAACCTAGTTGCTCCAAAAAGACCATCCATGTCTGCTATTGTCCAGTATTGGCTTGGTGTTGAATCTGGGCCAAAAAGGCAGCCTGTAGCACAGAATATTAGGTGCAAAAGAGCATAAAGCAAGTAGTGCATTGATTTGAGATGTTGTCACATGGACATTTGGGGAGATCCGTGACAGAAGCTTCGTGCAACAGTACTGCAACAGCAAAGTGAACAAATGAGTTAGCTAATATTAACTGAAATAGACTACATTAATTTTTAAGTGTCTATCCCCCTTGAAGTGGAAACTACAAGATAATTTTCTGTTGACTTTATGGATTGGGTTGTATCAAGCTGAACCCTAAGGCGATAGTTACAATAAAGGTGTTTGACTTTCTCTTTCCAGCTGGGGGGGGCTATACCTGTCAGATTAAAGAATAGTTTAGGGGTTCCCAGCAAGGTGAATACTTTTTGCACATAGGCCACCCAGGGAATCTGTCACATCATATCCAGACATTCCTTTAAGAATACCTGCACCAGTCCCTCCTCAGGTTTACACCAGGAGTTAATCCATAATGTCAAAGGTGCAAGGCCGATTGCATCCTCCGTATGGGTTAGATCCGCCTGAGCTATAAATGAGGCAGTACCCAGAGGGACTGATAGTCTGCATAAGAAGCCGTTGTGATGTATCTGAATTGCAATAATTCCAGATTCCTGCTTGGTAAAGTCCCACCGACAAACATTTACTCTTTTAGAGCGGAAGCATTTCTCTGAGTGGTTTGTGAACTAATCTGTGGGAGAAGTCAACAATCGCCTCTATTGCTCCGCTAAATTGCCTGAAACTGGAAGTTAGAAGCGGCGCCCAGTTTAATGTGGCAATAAAGAAAAATCCCAAATAATTAAATCTTTCTTTATTGGGTACCCCTCCCTCATTATGCTAAGGCTTACTGTTTGAGATACAGTGGCGGCTTCATGATAAATGTTTTTAAAAATGTCATGTTAATGTCCAGATCTTCAGAGAAAGTCTGGAACAAGTCTTGTAGCATTTGTAGACCATTCACTGCTCTTGCAATGAGGACTGCATCATCCGCATAAAGCAAGATTAGAATCTGGCAATTTCCCCATCTGGGGCAAGTCCATGCCCCTATGCAAGATATATTAGTCTACTCAATTAATGGATATCAAAAATAGAATAGGGGCCAAATGCAACCCTGTTGTATACCCCTATCTGTTTTAATAAGGGGGGTGCATTCAACCTGTGGGTCATAGCGAATCTCAATGCAAGTGCTCTAAGGTAAACTCCTTAGCAGAGTAACAAATTCCTTTTCCGCCACCATAGTTTCCATTGAAGGTACAGGAGAGGTCCATTAACTCTTAAGTGCAAGGCGCCTCCCCTGGCTCTGATGTATTTCACGGTAATAAGATAGAGGTTAAAGCAGTGCTAGACTGTGCCAATTCCTGAACGAAACACACATTGTATGTCTGAAAGAATATTGTACTCTTTAGCTCAATCAATCATTTGTAAAGCGCACTACATATCCGCGAGGATCTCAAGGCGCTGGTGGGAAGGGGGAGGGGGGGCGCTACTGATCGAACAGCCAGGTCTTGAGTATCCTCCTGAAGGTCAGCAGGTCTTGGGTCTGTGGTAGGCTCAGTGGGAGGGTGTTCTATGTCTTGGCGGCGAGGTGGGAGTAGGATCTCCCACTGGTCGTTGTTCTTCGGATTCTCGGGACGGTGGCGAGTGAGAGGTCGGCGGAGCGTAGCTGGCGGTTGGGGATGTAGGAGAGCCATCTGTTGAGGTAGGCTGGGACGGTCTTGTGGAGTGCCTTGTGTGCGTGCATGAGGAGCTTGAAAAATATCCTCTTGTTGACGCGGAGCCAGTGCAGGTTTCTCAAGTGGGGGGTGATGTGGCCGTGGCGTGGTACGTCAAGGATCAGTCGTGCCGAGGCATTTTGGATGCATTGTAGTCGTTTGATGAGCTTGGTCGGGGCTCCCGCGTAGAGGGCGTTTCCATAGTTGAGTCTGCTGCTGACGAGGCCCTGGGTGACTGTCTTTCTTGTATCTGTCGGGATCCATCTGTAGATCTTGTGGAGGGTGTTGAATCAGGAGGAGGAGACGGCGTTGACTTGCTTGGTCATTGAGAGCGTTGAGTCGAGGATGATTCCCAGCTTGCGTGCGTGGTCAGTGGGTGACGGGGATGCCCCCAGTGCCATCACCCACCAGGAGTCGTCCCGGGCTGAAGGGTTGGAGCCGAGGATGAGGACCTCAGTCTTGTCCGAGTTCAGCTTCAGACAGCTGGTCTTCATCCAGTCGGCGAAGGCCTTCATTCCTTCGTGGAGGTTGGCTTTGGCGGTGATGGGGTCCTTGGTGAGGGAGAGGATCAGCTGAGTGTCGTCAGCGTAGGAGATTATGTTGAGGTCGTGCTGTCTGGCTACGTGTGCGAGCGGGGCCCTGTAAATGTTAAACTGCTTCGGGCTGAGGGAGGATGCCGTAGATGATTTCAGAGGCTTTGGAGCGGAATGGGGGGAGGTGGGTGCTCTGGGTTCTGCTGGAGAGGAAGGAGGTGGTCCAATTCAGAGCCTTGTCTCAAATCCCTGCGGCGTGGAGGCGTGCGCATAGTGTGCGGTGGCAGACGGTGTCGAAGGCGGCAGAGAGGTCTAGGAGGATGAGTGCTGCGGTCTCTCCGTTTGTACAGCAGGGTCCTGATGTCATCGGTGGCGGAGATGAGGGCAGTCCCTGTCCTGTGGTTGCTGCGGAACCCTGACTTGGAACGGTCCAGGATTCTGTTTTCTTCAAGGTATCGGGTTAGCTGTCGGACGTTTTTCTCGATGACCTTGGCCGGGAAGGGGAGCAGAGGCATGGGCCGGAAGTTCTTGAGGTCTCTTGGGTCTGCCTTAGGTTTTTTGAGTAGGGCGTTGATCTCGGCGTGTTTCCAGATCTCTAAGAAGGTCGCTGTCTCTAGGGAGAGATTGGTGACGTTGCGCAGGTGGGGTGCGATGGAGCTGCTTGCTCTGTTGAAGACGTGGTGTGGGAATGGGTCTGACGGAGAGCTGGAGTGGATTGTGCGCATGGTCTTGATGGTGTCACCGATACTCACCCTGGCCCATTCTAGCAGAGGGTCGTGGTCGATGGTCTGCGGAGGGTCTGTTGTGTTGCTGTTTGTTGGGGCTGTCTGGGTGTTGAAGCTGTCGTGGATGTCTGCTATCTTGCGGTGGAAGAAGGTGGCGAGGGAGTCGCACAGGGCTTGCGACGAAGGGATGCCGTTGGAGCTGCGTTTGGAGAGTTCCTTCACGATGTTGAAAAGCTCCTTCCTATTGTGTGCGTTGTTGTCGAGGCGGTCTTTGAAGGAGGAGGTTCTCTTGGCCGCCCTGATGAGGTGGTGGTGGTTGCGGATGGCGTCCTTTTGGGCTGCGTGGCTGTCCGAAGTTTGTTCACTGTGCCATTTCTTCTCTAGTTTCCGGCAGGCTTGCTTGGAGGCTAAGAGTTCTGGGGTGAACCAGCTGGCCCTCTTGCTGGTGTCTCTGTGGGTGGGTTTCTTCAGCGGGGCGAGGGTGTTGGCGCTGTCCTCGATCCAGCGTCTTAGGCTGTGGGCAGCGTCGTCGAGGGTTCGGTGGGTAGGCTGAGAGCGAGGTTTGCGTGTAGATGGTCTTCGGTGATTTTACTCCAGCAGTGGTGGGGGATCTGTTGGGTGCGGTGGGCCTCTGGAAGGCGAAGTGGATGCAGCGGTGGTCGGTCCAGAGGAGTTTGGTGGTGTGGCTGACGGAGACGTACGGGCTTGAGGAGAAGACGGGGTCGAGTGTGTGGCCGGTGGAGTGGGTGGGCGTTGTGACGAGTTGCTTCAGTCCGAAGTTGGCGAGGTTATCGATCAGGGTTGTGGAGGAGTTGTCGTTCTCAAGGTAAAAGTTCAGGATGGTCTTCAACTTTCCTAGGATGGGCCTCAACTGACAAATGGGTGGAGATTGTTGAATAATGGATCTGATAGACACATCTAGCTGCATATTCCTTATCTTAGAATCCTCCTCAGGCGCCAGCCTGGATCTGGAAGTTTTCCCAGAAGTACCTCTGCGTGTTGGCGGAGGGTGGCTAGCGACGTCGTCTCCCGCGTGTGATGCCAACTGAGTCCATATAAGCCCTCCCCCCGACTTCAGTTCCTCGCATCTATTGACTGGATTTCTTGTAGATGTCTTTTACTTCTGATATGTGGGTGTTGTACACATATGGTCATCTGACCTTCTGTACAGTGTATGTCACTGCATTTTACCTACGCCCTTCTTGGTGACCTGTTTCAGCATTCTTGGTTGCACTTGTTTGTTTCCTTGCTTCTCTTCAGTGAGAGTCTATTACATTCTTTCGGAAGATGCCTTCAAGGTTCTCAATGTAAGAGCGTTTTTTTTTGTTGCCGTTCTTGTTGTTTCCTAGCAATGCTCTCCAGCATTCATTGTTTTCTTTATCTTTTCTCCATCATGTTATCATTGGAGGTCTATTTTATCGGAATCTGTTTCTCAGGATTGTTTCCACAATGATCAGCCAGTGCTTCTTATTCGTTGTATGTGTTGCTGCCCCTGAGTACGTTATGTATGCTCCTTCCATTTGTTTTTGGCCTGGACTCTGTGGACTATTGTCCTTAGTTCCTTTGCATTCCTCGATCTTAGTTTGCGTTCCCTTTTGGGCTACCTCTTCTCCTGGTTCTATACAGTGTTCTTACGGTCTTGTAGCTTTATACTCCCTATGGGCCCCCATAGTCCTTCTTGAAAATCAGTCCTCTCAGTGAGCATCTTGCTCCACCTGGCATTTGGATTGTCTGGTCCCTTTCTATCTTTTGGGGTTCTTTAGTGTCAGTTTGCAGACCTCCTCCAAGGATGGCATTGCTTGGGTATCTGATTCTAATGATAAGGAATCTGCAACCATATGTCTCTATCAGATGGATAAGTTACTTATCTTTGTAACACATTATCTGGTAGAGACGGGATCTATCTGCAGATTCCGTATCGATCCTCCCTGCTCTCCGAACTGAGGACCCTGTTATCTCCTAGATTCCCTCTTTGCAGTCTACTTCTCTTATTTCATTCTGTATTTGTTGATATTAGATTCTCCCCTTTTTGGCACACTGTTTTCACAGGCTGTTTCTCTTAGTGGCTCCTTGTTGTGAGCGCAAAAATAGTCACAAAAGAAACTGACATCCTGCGTAGGGGAGGGCTTATATGGACTCCGTTGATGTCACATCTAGGGGATAACCTCGCTACAGAGTCACTCTGCGCCTTCTGCCGATGCACAGAGGTACTGCTGGGAAAATTCCCACATCCAGTCCGGCACCTGTTATTCTAAGATAAGGAATCTGCAGCTAGATCCTGTCTCTACCAGATAAGGCGTTATCGAAGGCAAGTAACTTGTCCGTCACCAGCAGCACGGCTTTATTAAGGAGGACGTTCCTTTAGATCAATTATCAGAGAATACTGGGCGACATATTACTTCCCAAAATCTGTCATTATTCTTGTTTTTTTCTGCTTCTAGGAGATCGTCCCAGGCCGTACATCTTTACTTCCTACTAGGACAGATTTACCCAATAGCCTTGCATTAGATACTCCCAGTTTATCTCCAGGTTTCGATTGTAAGCCATATTTTAACTGCTAAGGACTGCGGAACAAGCGGAGTTAAACCACCTTTGATATTTTGCCTTGAAGGCGCAGATTTGAAAACTAGCATTTTGGATATTTAAGTACAAATTACATCATAATCTTTCAAAGTGGTACATGGTGTTACCAGGAACGAGTGGCAAGTATAGAAGGATACTTGATTATATTTTAAGAACTTTGTGTAGGAAAGGGTGCTGATCTATCTTGTCCCACTTCATCCTCATGCCCTTATTGTTTGTGTGCCTAATTGGCCCATCCTTTTTTTGGAGGCAGTCTTCTTTCAAGTTTAGATTCAGAGAAATGACCAGTGTATTATAATCACTAGTATACTTACATATCACTAACATTTTGGTAGAAGGTCATAGGAAACTAAAAGTCAATAGTACTACCACTTTGATTACCATTAAAAGTTTGTATGTGACACTCATTCCAGTTTCTTTTCACCAGTAAAAACTAAATGATATTTCAAGATTAGACCATTTAATGGCTCCCCATATGCTTAGTGACTAAAGTGAGTTAGAGGTTTTTGGCATGGATGGAACCCACCCAGCATTCTGGGATAAAACAAATTCATCATAAACATCATCTCTTCGGCCAGTCTTAGTTTTGACCCAATATGCCACTTCGCGCTTCAGGGAAAGTCCAGCCTCAGATCTACTGGGAGTTACGGAAGGGACGTTCTCTAGTACAATCACATAAGGGGTACAGTTGTTTCTTTAGTTCAGTTTATCACGGAGCCACAGAGCGCCTGGTGACTGATCTCGAACTCCATTATAACAGAGCAATGTAAAACTGTTGTAATAACACAGGAAAATTTACATATAATGCTCATTCTTGTATGTATCATATTCTCAACAGTTTACGACATTGCAAAAAAGTGACAAAATGCTTGACTTCATTTAAACCTTTGGTATTTACTCTAAGCACATTCTATACAACTTTGAGCTAGTTTTAGCGAGTTTTTCCATTATAGAAGGGGACCAACCATAGGCAACCCACCGAGGGGCTGCTGTAACAGGAGCATTTCTGCCAAACTGATAGCTCACCACCTGTGGGAGTTGCCGAATGTCTTTGCAAATAGAATAGGATAGTTTAGGTGCTCCCCGTCAGCCCCCCAAGCGAGTGGTTGAGTTCAATGAATAAGCATCCTTTTTGCCATTGTTGGGAGTGAATGACTAAACATGACTAGGCCTGTGATTCATTGGTTTTCCTTGAAAATCAGACCAGTGAGGTAGCTGCCATGACTCTAAAGCCTTCCATATCTGAAAGCCTTCCATATCTGGAAGCCTTTTTGTCCTATGTCACAGTGATTCATTCTCAAGGTTCAAGTGTTTCCAAGCAACTTGCATTCTTCGAGTTCAGACATGAATTACATTTTGTTTTTACGTATATTTGTGTTTTTCACCGGTAATCTAGCATCCTCCTAGAAGTCTCTTCTCTTATATATTGGTACTTTCCAATGATTTGATCATCAGTTAACAATATTAAAAGCCAATGTCTCTGGATTATATCTGAGTAGGAACTCCCCTTTCCTTTTGTGAACTTCTTTCTAGATTAGCCTTCTTTTTTTAGGGACTCTGAAATAAGTTTTATCTCAATGTTTTTTTTTCCTTATAACCTTTCGTTAGATTGTTTTATTCTGTGGTATGTATTGGTTTATAGCCATGCAACATGTGCAGTGATCTATTAGCTCTTTACCATGTGTGTGTGTTCTTTAACCCTATCGCTGCTGCCGTTGGACGTCGCGCGAGCTACCTCCTTGGTGCTGTGCACGTCCAACGGCCGACGCGGCCGCACCCGTTTATTCGAACGTTCAGCACTGGCGCTGAACGTTCGAAGCAGCAAACGGTAAAAACATGCAAAAAGGCATCATTGTTGGCAAGGACTGAATGAATAGGGAGTCTAACCCACCCCAGCAGGTTTAATGTTCACTGGAGGGCATAAAGGGAATTTTCTTACTGCAGTCTAGACTCTAGTTCTCACTGCCCTCATTCCACGCCTTTTAAAGAAGCATTTGACAGCGTAAACTCTGGAAATGTTCTTAATGTTGCCTTCACAATTGGTTTTATGTACTTAATCTGTGCCATTTTATGTGTGATTGGCAATGAACTATTTCAGAGTTAGATGAAGTAGATACTGGGAATTGTATACTTACTAAAACCCTACTTGAAGTGTTTCCTACTATTTTAACTGGGTTGCACAGTCCACTCCAATTACTATATGAATATTTGTGTTTGCAGTTCTATTGTCAATGTGCCTGGAGAGTCTACTCTTCGTCGGGATTTCCTACGACTACAGCAGGAAAATAAGGAGCGCTCGGAAGCCCTGCGGAGGCAGCAGTTGTTGCAGGAGCAACAGCTCCGAGAGCAGGAAGAGTACAAGCGGCAGCTCCTTGCGGAGCGGCAGAAGCGAATCGAGCAGCAGAAAGAGCAAAGAAGAAGACTCGAAGAGGTAGGTACCTGCACATGTAATAGAAACGTGTTGGATTCTTGGGAGTAAACATGGTGGTAGCTACAGGAAAAAAATGGTGGTCCACTGAGGTGGATCGCCTGACTCTTAATATAAGACACAAAGCAACATTTATTTTTCATGGTTTCCACAGAGCACCTGGCGAATGATATCAAATCCAATTATAACAGAGCATTTTAAAACTGGTATGATAACAGGAACATGTACATGTCATGCTCATACCTGTATGTATGTATGTATCATATGCTCAACAGTTTTCTAATTGCCAAAAGCAACCAATTCAGATTGAATTTAATTAAACCTTTGGTAATCATTCTAGGCACGTTGTATACCATTTTTAGCTACTTTTAGCAAGTTTGTGCCATTACGGAATGGGACCAACCATAGGTAACCCAGCTGTGGGACTGCTGTAATAGGAGCATTTCTGCCCAACTGTTAGCTCTCCACCTCTTTGGGGACACACACACACGCAGTTTAGCACATGGTGTGCTGCAGTCCAATTCACAGGCAAGTGCTTTCTCATGCTGAGGTTTTTTATGTGTTGAAAACCAGGAGTTTGAGCAGAAAACACTCCCTATTTAAGTGGCATGTCGTCTTAAGTGTCCTAAACGTTGCTGCCTCAGACAGAATTAAAGAGGAAATACCTATATGAATATCCAGGTTAACCCAGTGCACTACTACTGTGTCACATATTAGTGTACAACTGTCATTTTCTAAGTGTCAAAGGTAAATCTGTGTTATAGTACAATCAATCAACAGTAATCAAAAAAGTCATCAATGGCATCAAGAAACTGAAAAAAATCATCATAAGCTTCAATAATTACATACATAACGTTTAGCTGACATAGGCTCAAAAACAATAAATGGCTCGAGCACCAATTCACCAACTTCAAGTCCACAGAAAATCAAGAAATAAGAAATAAAAGAAAGAAACCAGCATGAAAACAAAAACCAAAATGCGAACTCTGCAAGTGCGTAGTGCAAAGGAACTTAAAGGATACACACCCAAACTGATACGTTACACAAGTGTTGAGTGCAAGGAGACTTAAAAAGTAAGACGAGTGCCATACCCAAAGACCAACATAATTTCGATACCTGAAAGTAAAGTTGTGGGCACAGGCTGCCACAATCCAACCAGCCTCCAAAGACTGCCAAAATCCAAAGCCAGCCTTCAAGTGGTTAAACTGTTAAAGTAACTATCAAAGGGTTAGCATCTAATAGCCTCAAGACGGGTTCTCCGAATTGGAGCGAACACAGAAAGGAACTAAAAAAAGAAGAACCACCCTGTACCTTTGATTCATGCTGCCGCTGTGATATCGAGAATGCCTCCAAAGTCGAACACGAAACCATATGGACACGCGAGCACCTGAAAACCAGAGCACCCACGTTAAACATTCTAAGGATACTGCAAGCAAAAATAACTGATATGTATAATGATAAAAAAGTGGGGATTCACGATTACCGCTAACCGCGATAACAGTTCCTCAGCTGCCCTTTCTCTACAGGAACGCCGGCCACGTTAACCGCGCCGCATTCGTAATCATCGATTAAACTCCCAAGAGTAGGTGTGCATAGAAAGAGGACTAAACGGCGTGACGCGAATGAAAACTGGAACTTCACCTACCAAATCGTCCACCATAATAAAGTAGCACTAAATAAATGCCACGGAATAATGATATCTCAATGTACTGCTAAAAGACATATTTAATGCACAAAGCAAAAATAAAAAATAAAAACCGAAGGAATGATAAATCAAAGCATGCAATGGCTAACCAAAAGAGGTGAAAAGTGAAGACCGAGAGATGTCAACATGTTTTAAAGATACAGACAGAATTGAGGCATTCTGTAAATCGAGAATTCCTTGAGTATTTCCTACAAATGACGCGTCTCTTGCCTGAGACCGATTGGTGCATATTTCTTCTGTGCAGTGACGAGTGCCTCTGAGTTAGTGTGGCTTTTACTTCAGTTCCAATAATTCACCCAGCCCTCACCTGGAGCAGTCCTCGTTCCCCTCTGCCTCTGTTTCAGACTGAAACTTGTACTGGGTGCTCAATGGAATTTCATTACTAGAAGTAATCAATATTATTGTGTACGCGCACAGACTATAAGGTACACTGGTTTTCTCCTGGTTGTGTGTGCTCACAATGTATGTACTCCGTTGTACACTGCTAAATGATAATTGTATACGTACCCCAACTCGGGGGACCTCCCCTAGGCACAACAATATCCCTTGGCTGGGTTAAACAGTTTCAATAAAAGTTTTAGCTCCAAAATTATCGTAAGAATTTAAATCTTCTGTTTATTCATAAAGACACTGGTATCCATATGTGTATCAACGCAACGGCTTGGTCTGTGAACCAACATTGCTTCTCAGTACTTGGTCTTGCCTATTCCACCAGGTAGCGAAGCCAGGCCACCTGTTATCGCATTAGGTGAGGTATACCCAAGGCCCCATCTGCCTGACTTGGGTAAGTCTTTTTTTTGCCATTCCAGCCTTTTTCCCCACCCAGATGATATTATCTATTAGATGTTGAAATTTGTCCAGTATGCGGTGGGTTACATGGGCAATGTCTGCATGAGGTTGAGTACCCTGGGAAGCAAAATCATCTTGACTGAAGCAAGTTGCCCTAGCTATGACAGGGTGGATTTCTTCCAAGAGGACAATTCAGACCTGATGTTAGAGAGAAGAGTAGCATAGTTTTCATGTGCAGTGTGCCCTGTGTGGAGTGGCTCTGTAATCCCAGGTACCTAATTCAGGAAGAGGCGCTCATGCACAGCCTGATCTTCTTTATGAATAGTGAGGTTAAGGGCTTGGGTTTTCTGGAAACTGATTTCAAGCCAGATGTCTGCCCACATTGCTCAATCTTGCGCATCACCTGCGGTAGGTAGTGACACAAATAGCTGTGTCACCACGATCCTGATGATGTCAACTTACAAGGCCAACTTTGCCACTGGATTCAAGCAAGCCTGGCTGAAAACGGCTGTAATGCCAGAAACCGGTCCTAGGAAGCTTGTTTCCAGGGAAGGCATGGCTTGGCAGTTCGGGCTGGACTTTTCCCATGAGGCACAGGGT
The DNA here is from genome assembly GCF_964261635.1 of Lissotriton helveticus. Taxonomy (NCBI): domain Eukaryota; kingdom Metazoa; phylum Chordata; class Amphibia; order Caudata; family Salamandridae; genus Lissotriton; species Lissotriton helveticus. The sequence goes on from NC_136069.1 coordinate 1,149,783,750, forward strand.
CAGACTGATTTGCATATGGCCATGTCTGAACTGGGGTGGCTGAGTGGGCTAAAGAACGGTGATGGATTAAACCCAGATCTGTTGACTGGGTGTGAGTGTTTGATTGGTTCAGATGCTCCGTCCATCACCACCCCCTTTTGTACCAACTTGCGGTCCCTGCCTTCCATTGGTATGCCTGCCATGTGAGGGTGTAGCCAAACTCGTTCCGCAAAGGGTTCCATATATAGGGCAAGTAATAGTGGGGGCAGTGGGCACCCTTTTTGGGTGCCCCTTGCTCTTTCAAAAGAGCGGGACATCAGCCCAATAATCCTGACCCTTGCTTGGGGATTCGCATAACTACACCCAATCCAGCGTCTAGACTGTGTCCCCAACCCAAATTTAGCAAGCATAAGTGGATGTATGGCCAGTGTACTCTGTCAAAGGCCTTCTCTGCATCAACGGATAGGATCCGTACAGGTAAGCATTCACGTAGTGATTTGTCGAGGAGATGGCAGAGGCATTTGGTGTTGTCACTGCAACCTCTCTCGAGTGTAAACCTGCTTTGATCAGGGTCAATAAGGCCCTACATGTAGGGAGCTAGAAGTGATGCCACTATCAGAGTGAAGATTTTTGCATCTACATTTAGTAGTGCTCGCTAGGACACAAAGTATGCTGGCTCTTTACCAGACTTGGGAAGTAAAGTCCGGCAATAGTGGCTAATTTCATAGTGTCCATGAGGGCACTAGTGTCGCTAAAGGAATTGTAGAGATGGGCCAAGAGGGGCGCAACAGCGGTTACAAATATTTGATAGAATTTTGACGTGAACCCATCCTGTCTTGGCACTTTGCCCAGCAGCAGGCATTGCATGGCTGCAAGTACTTCAGATTTGCTTTGAGGGAGCTGGGTAACAGGTGCCCGGTTAAGTATTCATCAGCGGCACCGATAACTAGCATTTCTGCTGTATAAAAGATGGAATAGAATCATTCGAACGCCTGCACTTTTTGTGGATATTAATCAACTTGATCACCCTGCGACCCATCAATCTCTGCAACTGTTTGCTGTATAGTTTGGGCACGAAGCTGTAGAGCCAATAAACTGCCCACCATGTTACTCCCCAACATATTTGTTTTGTGCGCAGGAGTGTGTATTACGCCATGTCCATATCTAGGGCCTTACGTTTTTTGCATGCTGTTAGTTGGTGCCGCATCTGTAGGGACCCTGTGAGCATGTGGGCTTCCTCTATATCCCCCACTGAGTGCGCCAACCTGTCCAGTCGGGCTTCGGTGACTGTTAAAATCACCCCCTCAGGAATATGTCTGGCAGTAGTCGCCGCCACACTGCGTCCTTCAGGAATGCCTCCTGATGCTAGTTTGGGGGCGCGTACAGTGGCAATCATAAGTGTAGCCCCCCACCTCAACTCGCAGGTGCAACAATCTGCCAGACAGCTCTTCCTGCGTTTGTTGTACTTTCCCCAGGAAGTGTGAAGCTAGTAGTATTTATTTATTTATTTTATTTATAAAGTTTTATATAGCGCAAACTTGATCCCGAAGGATATCAGAGCACTTCACAATTTGAGGCAAAGGTGTAACACCTTTACAAAATGGTATCTGGGTCCTACCACTTTAGAAAGTCCAACAGAGCATGAAGGATAGCAATGCACAGTCATTTTTAGTAAGATATAAAGTCTTCTTTCCAAGAATGAACTCTGAGGCACGGGTTTTAAGCTTCTGCAGCCAATGTGGCTATGTTGAAGAGCGTGTCGTTGAGAGCTGGATTTTCACAAATTGATGAACACCCAGTAAAGTCTAGGTTTGGTTATATCTTCTGGGTGACACTGACACATCCCACAGCTCCACACAATAAGCCTCCTGCATTTAGCAGACACAAATGACAAAAAGTAATAGCTTCACACATAGATATCTGGTGACCCTGCTAATACATACTTAGCATAAAGACAAAAAACGTTCACAAGGTGCTGATCAATGAGTTAATATGGGGGAAACTGGAGGAATTAAAATAAAAACTGCATCAGACTGCTCCTGTGTTAAATATATTGGATCTTTGAATTATGTAAACTAATAATACATAGTGGATCACAGAAGCAATATATTAAAGAAATGCATTGAATTTTATTGATGCAATGCCTCTTAGTTTCCCTGCACGACTAGTGCAACATGCCAAACATAAATCTGAGCCTTGTAATCCAAAGGGCTCCTTTTACTGCATGCTGACAATCTTTCAATTCAATTGAATTTCAATAAGACCAGCCAGCAATGAAGTTCAGTGTAACGCGCATCTTTAGATATTCTACTGATCCCTTAATGTCATCCCAAGCAGCAGATTTATCCAATGTTATGTTAACATTATGCAAAGTCAAGATAGAGATGAATGGACGAGACATCAGGCATCTATCTCTATGGTCCTGGGAGGCGATCACCGTCGTCCATACTAACGGCGACCACTGCTTTAGATAGCAAACAGGCTCGAGGCGGTGGGAGTCAATGATGTCAGACTCTTTCACGTTACTCTAAATGTTAAGCAGTCAGAAGCCGAAGAGATATCCAAGAAATACATTAGATACACTGAAGCTAGTATAGTTAAGAAACGAGAATTGTGCAGAAAGACCAACTAACACAGACTTCTTATCTTCCTTAAATGGCTGGGTCAACCCCCCGCCCCCCTCCCCCGACGGAAATCAATATGGTGTTGTGGAGCGATTCCTGACCACAGCATGCATGCAGAATATTTCCATGCGACAATTAACTCCTCAATTGCGCCTTGATCATCAACTAATGTACTACTACAAAGAAGAGCTTAGAAAAAAATACGCTTGTCACCGAACAGTAAAATCTAGCCAGCAAGCGATCACAATGAACATGCCAGAGAAAGCTGATAACATATGGAATTTTAGTAGGATTAGTTTTTTAAAAATCCATACTCTCTGATGGAGTACGACTGTGAAAATAAAGGCACCACCCTTATATTGGGCGCTATCGTTCAGCAATGTTTTATGGTATTGCAGTCTGGTCATTTGTAGGTTACAGGGTGATTTCTCAGAATGTGAAGCTAAGTTGCTGATGCTGCACATGCGATGGAAGCCTGGGCAGTGTAATCATTGATTCTTAGGAAGTTTCGTATATGTGTACGTGATATGCACGATAGCTAGCCACTCCTGCGCTCTTCCCCGGCTAAGAGGAAAAGAATTGATGATCAAACCAGCAGGTGTGTTTACTGGGGCAGGCAGATGTCTCAGTTTGAATCTTTGAGGAGGGAGTGGAGCACTGTCCGCTTCGCCGGTACATTAAGTCCCTGGACATTAAGGCATAGGGCTCTAACCACAAGATAGTCCAGAAGGCGCCCTTAAACTTTGCATGGCAGTGGGGTTGATTCGACTACGGAAACGCCCTCTATGCCGGAGCCCTCCTCCAAGCTCATCAACAGACTTCAAAGAATCCAGAACACCTCTGCACGCCTCATCCTTGACGTCCCGTCCCGAGACCACATCACCCCCCCACCTGAGAAGCCTGCACTGGCTCCACGTCGACAGAAGAATCTCCTTCAAACTCCTGACCCACGCACACAAGGCACTCCACAACACCGACCCAGCCTACCTCAACAGCCGACTCATTCTACGTACCCAACAGGTAACTCCGCTCCGCCGACCTGTCTCTGGCCGCAGTCCCACGCATCCACAGAACCACTTCCGGGGGCAGGTCCTTCTCCCACTGCGCCGCCAAGACTTGGAACACCCTCCCTCTCTTCCTATGACAAACTGAAGACCTGCAGACCTTCAGGAGACTACTCAAGACCTGGCTCTTCGACCACTAGCAGCTGATCCGTGCCAAGGGGGGGGGGCGGTGATTCCAGACAGCAATGTCTTGCACTACTTTGTTGTGGTTGACGGGGATACTGCCTAGGCCTCATGCTGAGTGTGTGATAGAATCGTGAGCCACAATTCACCCTCTTGTGGCAAGCTCTCCCTCTCCTTACCTGTATTATGACAGTCACCATATGGCCCTGCACAGGAAAAATAAACTAGTAGATGATAAAGATTCTGCATATTTAATGTTTCTGCCCATCTGGATCTCTTACAGAAAACCTATAGAGAGGTTTTTTTTGTTTTTGAGGTACTAACATAACATCAATACAAGTTAAAAAGTATGCCTCCATCAACAATTACTCGATGTTATCATTGCACTGCAGCTTTGAGGGTGGACTTCTTTTTTTATTGCTTATTAAACTTACGATTCAGCTCTTACATGTGCTCTAATATCTATATCTCGTGTAAACAAGTTGTATCAGTCGTGAGAGAAGGGCAGGTGCTGCATCGCAGTGAAATATGGAGATCTGACCAGTACTTCAATGATCATATGGTGCTGCCACTGTCGATGCTTAGGGAGACTTTCCAAAGATGCAGATACTTGTTAGGTCTGGCATGGACTCTTCTTTAGGCATTTGCCAGCCTCATCTTCTCCCTGTCAATTCTTGAATACATAAAAAATATATTAATACAGTTCCACTGAGAGTAAATGTGGTCCAATACTTAGACTTTAAAGCATCTGTAACAATACACTCACGTTTACACATGTATTGCTGCAGTGCAAATGTGAGATCAAATTCCAGTTAATTGCCACCGTAGAGAAAAATTTAGGTGACTAAAACTCTGTAGTGTCTCACAGATTGCATATTACAGTTACTCTTCTAATAGTCAGAACTTAAATGCCATTTTATGTTACTGCACAAACTTAACCCATTGTATTTCGTTCTTTATGACAATTTTTTTAAACAATACATATCAAAAAATGCTATAGTGTAAACAACATCTGCAGATGTGCAATGTGGTTTACTTCTTTTGCTAAGGGGGGAGGGGCACATGACTCACTGAAGACTTCACCTCCCGAGTCTTAACCCCTTCCCACACTCCTCGCAGTTAATAGCATATTAGTTACGTAACATCTGCATGTATATATATATATATATATATACATTTTATAGCGAGGCTGTCCTGATCCTCGCCGCCAGCGCCAGCCGAAGGACGCTCCCCCCGCTTGGGACATTTGCTTGTAAAATATATATATACACATATAGATAGATAGATAGATAATGGCCTTTCAGTCAACTATTTTCTTAAATTCACCTGATCAACTATCTTTCACATTTTGCTTCTGTCCACCTCAGCATGGACAACAGTGGGCCTACCTGCTTCGGCCGTTGACTATTTTTACTAGGATTGACAGAATTTTGCCCGTCTCAGAGTTCAAATCCATCTCAGCAGTGGTCTAGTTTCATGTAAGGGTCTGCTTTCATTACATTTTTTATTGATTTCATTGTATTTTTTGCACGCCACAAGTAGAAGGCAATATTTTGACGTTTTACTATTTTTAAACTTGTAAAGCCTGGTTCATGTTGGCAAGAATATATATATAAAAAGCGCAGGCTTGCCAAGGCTAGCTCCGTTGCCTTTGCCTCTCTTGTTTTTCATTGCGCAATAAAACATTGAGTACAGGTATAAGGGTTCAATCAGCCGGTTATTTCTTTGGTGTCGACCTTACTGTAGAGAGCCAACCGGGCTCTCTCCTACAATGTTGCTGTTGCACCCATGCATCCTCACACCCCTCGGAGTGGGCTCGCCCCGAGGGTATAAATAAACGGGCCGGGGACCGCTCAGGGTCTTCCGGCCGACAGAGTAATACTGACTGTCTGTCTTATTCCAGCGCTGCTGCAGCCAATGTAGCCCAAGGCCCTGCCGCGCTACACTGGCAACGAGGCCGGTAGCACCCCACGCGTGCCTGCCTACCTCGCGTGGTGCTCCTGCGGTGCCCACCCGCATCACCCCCCGATCATCCTGGTCCCCCCTGCTGCGGCGTGCCTGACGGAGATCGCATCGCGGAGCCCACCTGCGTTGATCTGCACCTGCCGACGTTGCTGCTCACCGGCTGCCTGCGCTGCCCAGCTCGAGTCTGCCCACGCACCTCCCCTGCCTTTGAGAGCTTGTTAGGCTGGTGGTACTTGCTGGGGCAGCGCCTGAGGAGGGCGAGTGAAAGGCAGCCCCGCCCGTGCTGTGCCTTCTCACGCGTCTGCTGCCCTACTGCGTCCCGCGGCTGGGAACGCCTTCCCCAGGGGAGAGGCTGCCCCCTCCAGTGCCTGTGCCCCCAGCGACGTCCTCGGGCAGGAGCCAGCTCACACCGCAGTGGTGGTGTGCAGCCCACGTGACCCACAGTCAATAAGCATTGGCTTCTCCAAGCCTTGAGTGGCTGTTTGTGGAGGAAGGACAGCAGATTTTCGGGGGCAGAACCTGTGGCAAGGAAAGGCAGTGGAGACAGGGAGACGAAACAGAAGTGCACAGTCATCTGTGGCAGGGGCAACACAGCCAGAGTGACACCAGCGGGGGGAGCGCAACAGGCTGAGAGGGAGGAAAGGACACCCGTCGTGCGTGAGGCCGGCAGTGACTGGGCTCGGCCAACACAGTCTTCATCGCCCCTCCACACGCACCCGCAGAACTGGGTCAGGAAGGACAATTACGCCCCCTGCTGACACACGCAAGGAAATCAGCACAGAGCCACGCGCTGAAACGTCTGTCCCAGCGCAGAACGTCTGCAAGCAGGCCACACCCTCACGTCTGCTCACCGACAGCCAAGACAGGATGACCGATCCGGCGGCAGGTGCCGCGGCTCAGCAAGACGGAGGGCGTAACGCAGCGATTGCCGCCAATCCTCCGCCCCTGGTGCACACCCACACGGCAGTCGCTCCACTAGCACCCTTCAGTGAAGCCTCGGACCCCGCCAAGGCTGCACCTAGATGGAAGGCCTGGGTCGGACGGCTCAACCACTACTTTAAGGGGACAAGGGAGACGGGCGGCACCGTGAAGCGGTCACTTCTCATCTACTATGGCAGAGCTGAGATATATGACCTCTTTGAGACACTCCCCAACACGGGAAGGGAAGACGATTACGAGGTGGTGGTCGCCGCGCTCAATATACACTTCGACCCGCAACTCAATCATGATTTTGAAAAGTTCAAGTTTAGGAAGGCGTGGCAGACCGAAAGTCAACATGTTCTATGCGCGGCTACACCGGCTGGCTAGCACGTACCCCTTCACAGACCAGCGAGAAGAGATCCGTGATCAGATCATCCTTGGTTGTCGTTCTAAACTTCTGCGAAAGCTGATCCTCCGGCAGCCTGGAATCTCGTTGGACGAGATGCTGGTCCTTGCCCACTCCCACGAACTGTCCGACACCAGCGCTGAGGAAATGGAGGCTGCCCTACATTTGCCAGTTGTCACTTCACAGGTGACCAAGATCTAGCCAATTAAGGAGGCAAAGGTGGAGGTCCTCCTGAGACGCCCCATGACGCCTTCCCAAGCACCAAGACCAACTCAGAGTGGACTGTGCGGATACTGCGGGGAGTATCACCCTGCAACCCCTGTCTGCGGAGCGAAAGGGAAGACATGCTCTCGGTGCGGAAGACAAAACCATTATGCCAGAGTGTGCCGCGGTTTCGACCGACCGCGTCAAGGCCGAGGAACATGTCTCAGAGGGTTCGACAAATCTCCTTGGAAGACTCATCACCAGTGCCAGATGACCAACCACAGGAATGACGCCCCATGTATGAGGACGAGGACGATGAAGAAGTATTCGTGGTGTCGTATGTCAGCCGGACAGGAACTCGTCGAAGGCCACCTCCCATATGCTCTGTGTCCATCGACGGTCTCTTTTGACGGCCTCAGTCAATGTGATGGACTCTGACCAATATGACCGCCTCTCACCGCGACCCCCTCTAACACCGTCCACCGCCCGGATCAGCCAGCAGCAGCTACTCCACGGAGGCGAGGTTCCACGTCACCGAAGGCAAGAAGGGGACTCTCCTGAGTTGTCACACGGCTGAAGACCTGGGGCTTGTCTTCTTTGCTAACCAGGTCCACGAATCCCATGCCGAAGCAATGCTAGAGCAGTTTCTGGAGCTCTTCACGGGACTGGGGAAGCTGAAAGGCAAAAGGTTCAAGCTGTATATTGATCCATTAGTACGGCCAGTGGCCCTCCGGCACCGACACGTGCCTTTCAACCTACGTCCGCAAGTGGAGGAGGAGCGGAGGAAGCTCGAGGAACTAGGGTTAATCGAGAAGGTGTCTGGCCCCACCCCGTGGGTGTCCCCGCTGGTTGTGGCGCCCAAACCCAAGCAGCCAGGAGCCATTTGACTCTGCGTCGATATGAGACTGCCAAATACCGCCGTGAAGAGGGAACGACACATCACCCCCACGATCGACGATATAGTGGCCGACCTGAATGGAGCAAAGTGGTTTTCGAAGCTAAACCTGAACGCTGGGTACCACCAGCTGGAGCTGGAACCTGAGTAGGTATATTACCACTTTTTCAACACACGTCGAGTTACGCAGTTACAAGAGACTCCGCTTCGGAGTATCATCGGACACACAGGTCTTCCAGAACGCCATTCGGGAAGCACTGTCGGGGCTGCAAGGCATGATCAACCTCAGTGATGACATGTTGGTTTACTCCAACACGCTCAAGGAACACCACTCCCATCTCCAAGCCACTCTGAGGAGACTGGTGGAATGTGGCCTAACTCTACACAAAGCCAAATGTTCCTTCTATCAAGAGAGCGTAGACTTCTTCGGGTACACCTTCACCCGAGAGGGACTCTTGGTCGATCAGAAGGCCAAAGCGATCCGGACAGCCAGCACGCCAAGAAACCCCACAGAAGTGAAGAGCTTCCTCGGCATGGCCACATACTGCGGACGCTTCATCCCCAATCTTGCAGCCATGTCTGAGTCACTGTGTGTCCTCACGCGGCACGATCACAAATGGGAATGGACGCCGACGGCCCATAAAGCGTTCCAAGATATCAAGGCGGGCCTGTTAGACAAGACTTTGATGGCGTACTTCCATCCACGACGCTGAACGGAATTGGTTGTTGACGCCAGCCTGCAGTCCTCCTCCAGGAACACTGCCTGGAAGTGTGGAAACCAGTGGCCTATGCCAGCAAAGCCCTCACCGACACCGAGACTTGATACGGCCAGATCGAGAGAGAGGCGTTGGCGATCAAATGGGCGTGCCAGCACTTCCATCTATATCTGTGCGGCCAAGAATTCAGTGTTGTGACCGACCACAAACCGTTGCTCCCGCTGTTTGCTGGTTCATCCCGGTTAGCACCTCCGAGGATTGAACGATGGGCCGTGCAGCTGCAAGGCTACAACTTCAAAGTGGTTTTCTGCCCAGGTGCACAAAACCCTGCCGATTACCTGGCCCGCCACCCGGAAACCCTGACACCGTCCAAGTCGTCCGCGGATGCCTACAGCACAGAGGCGTTCGTACACATGGTGTCGCAAGGTGCTTGTCCCAAAGCCATGACGCTTGAAGAGATTGATCACGCCACTCAAGAAGTCCCCACTCTCGCCCGAGTTCGGGAAGCCCTCGAGAACAATGGTTGGACCCACTTGATGGACGAGGCTCGTATCCTCTGGCTGGAGGTCAGCCATGCACGTCAACAGCTCTGGCAAGTTCGGAGCGAGTTGAGTGTGGGAGCTGAAGGAGTGATTTTGAGAGGACATCTCAAAGTCCTACCCGAGAAGCTCCAGAAGAGGATCCTCGTGTTGGCTCATGTTGGCCAACAAGGAATGGCCAAGACCAAAGCCAGGCTATGGGACAAAGTATGGTTTCTGGCGATGGACTCTATGGTGGACGAGATGGTGAGGCAGTGCCATGCCTGCACGATCATGGGAGGGGACCCCGCCCCGGCACCCGTGATCACGGAAGAGCCGTGCACGGCTCCATGTACACACCTCAGCGTGGATTTCGGTTGTTTTCCAGATAGACAGCACATGCTGGTCGTGGTTGATTCCTTCTCGAAGTTCCCTGTTGTTGAGGTAGTGACATCCACAGCGTTTCCCTGTGTGAAGAGGGTTTTGGACAGGGCCTTCGCGATGAAGGGACTGCCAGAAGAGATCAAGTCGGACAATGGACCCCCTTTCCAGGGGAGGGAGTTTCAGGAGTACCTTGAGAACCTAGCGGTGCGCCACAGGAAGGATCACCCCACTGTTGCCCCAGGCAAATGGGGAAGTAGAAAGACTGATGAGAACCATCAACCGAGCCCTACGCATCGCTGTGGACAATGGGTAAGATCCTGAAGCGGCCCTAGACCAATTCCTGGGTGCATACCGTCAGACTCCTCATAGCACCACCAAGTGTGCTCTGGCTCATCTCCTGTTCAAGCGAGGCCCATGAGACAGTATCCCGGCTGACCCGACGTGGGTGCCTGTGGAGCGGGACGATGCAGCTGTCCAGGTGAGGAGGGAGACAATGAACCGGAGGGCGAGTGAGGCCCGAAGAGCCCAGGAACCCCAGCTAAGAGTGGGAGACCAGGTAGTGATCAAAGACCGACACCCCGGGTGGAAGTTCCGGACGCCCTATGAACCCGAGGTGTGGGTCGTTGTAAACGTCCGTGGTACTATGGTTACCGTTAAAGAGGACAACAGTCCGTCACGAGGAACGTGTCCAGCTTCAAGAATACAATGGAGGCGGACATAGACCCCGAGGCATCGGTTTGTCAGGACACACTGCCGAACCTCTCTCCCACGATCTCGCCCGATGTGAGGAACACCTTGCCAGAGTCTCCATGGACCGCCAGTCCAGGAAGTGCCGGTAGTGCCCGGCCGACCCCCCAGAGCACTGTCTCTGAATCAGTTGAGGGCACCCCGGCTGGGGTTGTGCCATCTCCCTGTACCCGGAGCTTGAGGTACGGTCTCCGGCCGAATCCGGCGCCGAGCCAGCAGCTGAAGGACTTTGTATATATATATATATATATATATCTCCCCCTGAACCGAGCGGACTTGGTGGTTCAGAACTAAAAGAAGGAAGGGATATAGAACCACCCGGGCTCCCTCCTACAATGTTGCACCCATGCATCCTCACACCCCTCGAGGCAATAAAGGGGCTGGGGACCACTTGGGGTCTTCCGACCGACAGAGTAATACTGATTGTCTGTGTCTTATTTCAGCGCTGCTGCGGCCTACCCGCCGGCTACACTTAAGACAGGGAGCTGGGGTTGTGGGAGGGCCCAATGTGGGGGAACTGAACGTGTAATTACGTCAGACGCCCAATGACGACAGCACGTCGCCGTAGCACGCGGGATCCCCGGCTCCACCTTACCACCTGCGACCGTTTTTGCCCAGTTCACGTTGCAGGCACACAAAAGGGCCCGTCCTCGGACAAAAATCAATTTTTTCCCGTTAGTATTCTCACGGGGGCTAGAAAAAAAACCTCTATTGGAAAATATGCACTCCTTCCGACACGGTTGCCCGTCGCATATATTTTGGCTCGGGCACCCCTGTTTTTTGGCCCGGCGCCCTGAAGAGAACATGCGCGCGCCCGGTGGCTGCCGGCCAGGAGCGTGCAGATGTTGCCGAGCCGGCTCGCGCAGCCAGACGTTCCTTGGTGGACTGACCTGTGTAGTCCCCTCGGTGGGGGCACCTGCCGTACCCGGCACCCCCCTCCCCCGCGTCGTCTCGGCTCCCGGGTCTTGGCTCTGACCATGTTTATAAAAGAACGCGAGGACAATGAAGGAACGCGGCTCGCGCTGGCACCGGGCCTAGAACGTTCCACTGAGACGCGCTCTCAAGTCCAAGGTTTCCAAACCTGCGAAGGTGTAAAACTACCCGGCTTTAGCTTCAGACGGCCCGTGAACCGTTGGACAACCTTACCCTGCTGCTGGAGCGGTGCTGAGCAGAACTGGAAAAGTGATTCCAACATGCCTTTAAAAAAAATATATATATATATATATATATATATATATATCAGTCAATTAGTGTGGATGTGTGCTGGGCAGAGTGGCATAACAAGGTCAGCCCTACTGCAAGCTATGGAAATTGACCTCACATTGGTAGTTCAGTAGCAAAATACTATTGTGTGTGCTCCTGGGCCCGAATCTTTTGTACCAGCTGCATGCAACATTGATATTTACTGCCCGGGCCTGGCAGCTTTCTGCTTCCGCCATCTTCCTTCCCACCCCAAACTTTATTCATACTTGGCTTGTGAGTCGTTTTCCTCACACGGTGAGGTGACTGGCTTCTCGACGAGTTAAGCAGAGAGGAAGAGACAAAGAAAAGCACACCTCTGATTCCTCCTCTCAGCAGGCTTCATAAGGATGCGAGTTCGGTAGTTGTCGACTAAACACAGTTTATTTATTTGTGTTAAATGTGTGTGTGGTCACATTGCCCCCTGCTGGTCAGATCGACGTGAGCAGGCAAGAATCCTGTTACATGGACAGACGACAATGAATTGTATGCAACATTGCACATTTTCTAACGGATTCATTTTTCTTCTGATCTTTGGCTCTACCTTTCTGTTGTCCTGAATTTTTGGAAAGGAAACAAAGCCGCAAGGAATACAAACTATATTTACCACATATTTTCACTCAGAGACGGTGTTAAGCCTCAATTTCATGAGAAATGAGTTGACCCCATTTCCTTTGTCAAGAAACATATTGCGTCACAAATTACTCCAGCTGTAGAGATTCAGGACACATTCAACAATAGTGGAAATGTTATAAATGACTTTGATCAGATTAGAGGATGAAATGTTTTTCATCTGAGGCCTGAAGTATTAGCTATTGCCGCATTTTTACCATGGCACGAAGGAAATCACAACCGCAATTCGTGAACCAATCTCTGCATGAGTCATCACTTAAATGTCAGCTGCCATATATTATGGAAATGCAATAATTTTATCACCAAAGACCGGCTGCTTATTAGTCTTGTAGTACACACTTTTTTTTATTATTCGCATACAGACTTTTTGTTTCTTAAATAAGCAGTTTTACACACAAGGAAACCATTTTTTCATAATCAGAAGCTTTTTATTGTGAGTAAATAACTTTATCCCCAATTACTAGTCTTCAGTTTCATTAAATTTGTATTTGGCATTGAAATGTCAGCTTGTCATTTTTATCAAACACTTACGTATGCTGCTGCCACAAGTCGGATTCTGCCTCACATGTTCATGCATCAGTTTCATGCCGGGGATGTCCACCATGAGGGAGTAGCAGCCACCATATGTCAGGTGTTGCCACCATGTGCCAAACTCACCGTTATTCGAGGTCTGGGCACACCATGCCAGACCCCCGTGTATGCCATGGTTGGCCGCCATGATACCAAAGGCAAGGGAGAAGAGCACAGCTTGTCCACTGGCAAGATGGCATAATGCACCATGATCACCACAATTTGCAAGAGGCACAGTATTCCAGGGCTGCCGTTTTGGCATGTGTGGCCACAATATGCCAGCCTGGGCCCTTTATGTACCAAGCAAAGCACACTTTTATTTCAAGATATCGTAACATTGTCATAACCACATAATGTTAATGGAGAGCATAATAAACCAGTGCCCTCAATTTCACTAGTGGCAACTATTATACTGTGTAGTCATAAAATGCTAGTTGCCTGTGATGACCACCGTTCTGTCGGGGGTAGACCCATATTGCCAACAGCTATGAGCATTGTGCAAGGGCTACAGTTACTGCTTGCCTGGACAAACCTTATGTCAGTGGTGGGCACCAACATTTCAAGAGCGTCAACAAAATGCAAGGGCGACATTTATGCCAGGGTGGTCTGCCATTTCATCACTGGTGACATAATTACAGGGATGTTGTCCCCAGCAGAGGCAAACTTCCACACCCTCTTTGAAGAAGCAAACATTAGTGCCACAGACCTGTTCACTCAAACCTGCATGGAACACGACCACACTCACCAAACAAACATTTCCCTTTCTCAAAATCGAGACAGCAGAAACATCGCTCGTCCCGCTAAACATGCTGTCCACCAGTCTGGAAGGAGGTGAGCACCTTTCCTGAAAGACCAGCACATCACCACATTGAGTGGCTATAGGTTTTCCCTGTACACAAGAGATGCAGTATTCACTCTTGAGCACCTGTGAAGCCTAATGCCAACTCCAGGAAGGCAGAGCCCAGAGGAATAGGCAGGTGTAATGCTGGGGCCTGAGTATGAAGTGAGAGATTGTGGTGGAAGCTGGGCTCAGGGAGCAACAGTTGCCATAGATTTACTGAATAAATGGAAAAGAAATCCAACAAAAGGTGGTAAACCTTTCTAAATAGATTTCCGATAGATGCATCAAACTAGAAATTCCTCACCTTTGAATAATCCCCAGACTGGATCTGAATAATATTTCTTCACCAGTGCGCCCATGCATCACTAGGTGGCGCTATGCAGTTTAGCTTTGGCTCCCTTTCTACCTCGTAAGTGGCAAAGTGGAGCTGCGTATAAGTGCCCCTGCCCCCCTGAAATCAGTTCCTTTTGCACCTTTCGATGTGGATCCGGAACTCCGCTTCCAATTGTCAGTCTTCCGATGATCCCTAAAACGAATTCCAGTGTGCTAGGGAACAATGTCCTCAAACAGAACTACAAGCTTCAAACCATGCCTTAACGGCAGAAATCCGATATCAGTCACATATCTGAATGTGTTCCTCTGGCGTCTGGGCTTGGGTCATGTCTAGAAATCATGTGACAAATGTGCCTTCATGCACCTGAATTAAATCTGCGACTGGGCGTGAAAACTTCAAGTCGCCGAACACAAAAAGTTGCTGCCTTCGCACAAGTCTCTTTCTAAGTTGCAGGCCTGGAGTCCTTCCTGTTTTCCCTCTGGCACGTGTCTGTACCGCAAGGGACCCCTGTCGGGTTACTGCTGGCACATCTTTTCTCAAAACATTCTGACCCGTTTGGACCCGCTTTGGGCCCTCTACGACACTGGTACACACTTCCACTCCCATTGCAAGACCGGCGTCTGTGCCTTCCATGTCCATGCCACTAATGCCGGATGAATATCCAGTACTGATACTGGTGTCTGGCACCAAACCGGATTTGGCTGAATTTCAGCTGATATTGTGCTGTAAGATTATAAAAGTGCAAACGGTTGTCATACACCGGGCTGTGACCCAGTGACTCTTCCAGAGAGTATATGACTGCAGAGCCTCCATCATGGTTTTGTCTCTGATTGAGATCATGGGACAACCCAGGATGTGGATGATGAGGGTGGTGATGGTGGGTCTTCCCTCCTCCTCACTACACAGACAATGCCTTTTATATGGATTTGCAAGAAGCAGTTAGCCCTGACACCTCTCCTGAGACAGTACTTGAGTCTTCACTTAGGCACCCAATGGAAAAAGCACCTCCTTTGTAGTGGTGGTTAGGATGGCAGCTGAGGTTCTGGATTTGAGTTTTCATTTGACACCTGAACAAATGTACTGACCGAAATTTTGCAGCCTGGGCGAGCTACTTTTTAGCCCTTGCTCCCTTTTCAACAAGACCCTCACTAATTCCTTGATGACCACTTGGACAAAGTCGTATTTTTGCCCAATGGTAAATATGCAGGTAACAAGGTGTCTCAGGCTGGCTCCTGGCAAACTGAGCTTCATACCCAACATCCTACTCCAGAGAACATTGTGATTCAGCACATTTCATTCAGTAGTACTCCCTTGGTTGGCAAGTGTATATTTTCCTCTTCGAATCTGAAATCATGGTTGACTAATGTGGTTTGCTGACTGGGTGGTTATACACATGGCAAGTGAGTTCTTGCTGTTGGTCCTAGGGCCTCTTTGCTGATATGGTTCATGATGGACAAGCAGCAGCAACATATGGTAAACGTGCTGGTCTAGACTACTGGGTAGAGCTGTTGGCACCAGTGTTGTATTTTGTCGACACATGTGGATGTGATCCACAGGGTTGTCCGGTGATATGCATGCCTCCCTCATGGATATGCTTTTTGATGTTTCTCACCTTTTCAGTGAGAATTCTGTGCTGAAGTGTTTTTTTAAGAAAGCCGAGCCACCACACCCTCCTTGGATCTGTTGACCCTTGCCAAGCAGTTGCCACACCAATTTAGAAAGTTCACAGGATACTCCACAGGGTTAGTGTATAGGGAAGACAGCCTTTCGAACCTGGCAGCAGTCATTCAGACCTTTCGCGGCGGTGGACTTGTGTCTGACAGGCAGCCTGCTGCAGCACCAGTCCTCATTTGTTTTCCCCTGCTGCAACACCCAGCAAACCACTTTTTGCTCCTACTGGTGTTTTCCCACCCACGGAGAAGGAGGTAGGTTACATCATTTCTTTCCAGAGAGATTATCTGTTGCATCCGACAGATGAGTCTTGCAAATCGTTCAATTTGGCTATGCCCTGTCTTTTTTTTTTTTTTTTTTTTTTGCCCCTCCAAATGTCGAACTTAAGAACTGCACCGGTTCATTCTGCTGCAGAAGGTTCAAGTGTTACTGTTCAAGGGTGCTGGTGTTGGAAAGAGGAGAGAGTTGTTAGTCTCACTTTTTCCTTGTGCCAAAGTAGGTCAAGAGTCACAGGCCTATTATGTACCTTCATCTTTTAAATGCCTTCCTGCAGACGGACAAATTCAAAATGCTTATGCTGTCCCACATCTTGCCTGTTTGGATGATGTCCTTGAACCTGCAGAACAGGTATTTTCATTGATAACTTTATTTCGGTCAATGGAGACCATAAAAGCACAGAACAATAAGTACATAAAAACAAAGAAGTTTAAAACAATAAATTAGATGTACGTTAAAACTTGAAGCTAAAATTGAATTAAATTTGATCGTTATCAAGCTAAACAGTACATTTGATAAAATTAAGAGATAAGCACAAATATTATAGAAAACTTCTCCTTCTACGCCACATACCCAACAGAAACCTAGATACAGCAAAGACGATGGGAGGGTGGGTGTCATATCTTAGAACCCTAGCGGCTTGGGCACATTGGGTAAAACCTAAATTCCTGCAGAGTGGAGTTAGCCAACATTTCCTAATTGTGTGATACGCCGGGCAAAAGAACAGGACATGGCATACATCTTCTTGCTTATAGTTACAGGCCGGGCATACAATGTTCTCTGCATTAGCCCATTTACATGTAAATGTCCTAAGCGGGAGGCAGCCGATCCTAAGCTGTATGTAAAGCTTCCTTGCAAGGGAGGGATTAATTAGGTCCAAGAATTCCTCCATTCTCTGTTCAGTTTTCACCAAAAGGAACTCCACCGTCAGTCTACCCAGAGTGGCACATCTCTGGAAAGCTAATAGGTTCTGGTTCCTAACATGTCGCAGGAGCTCAGCTTTCGTTATCCTTGGGCAGCTATCTGCAGGGTTCTCCCACAACTCAAGCAAGCCAATTTGCCCACAGAGTGCCCTAATGTGTGAGAGCCACAAGATGTTCTTGGTTTTTAGAGCGGCCCATACCTCTGTGAATTCTTCTTTATAGCAAGCTATTTCAGGCATGGACCAAAGCCTCTTCCAGTACATCAGCGGTCGTGCTGCTACTGCCTCCTCTATAGGTTCTAACCCCAAGTCCATGCATAGGGGGATAAGTGGTGTACTCACTGGTAAGCCCAGTAGATTTCCCATAAAAGCATGCTCTACCCTTGCAAGACTGGTTATACGTTTATGGCCCCATAATTCTGCACCGTACATAGAAGCCGCCCTGGCCAGGAGTTAATACATTTCTACGACCGGTGCAGCAGGCTTGAAAACCGAAGTTCTATGAACTTTACTAATTCCCACCACCACTTGAGACAACCCAAGGGCCACCTTAGATGTCTGAGGGCCCCAATCATAATTTTCCGACAGGGTGATGCCCAAGTACTCGAAGGTCTTCACTCTTTCCAGATATATCCCGTTTAACAGAGGGTTGGGGCGGGTTTTCTTGGGAGGGTTAAAAATCATAAACTTGGTCTTGTCCAGGTTTACCTCTAGGCCGCACAATTTTCAGAAAACTGTGAAGCCATCCAAGGTGCGCTGAATGCCCGTTGATGTTTTAGATAACAACAAGGTGTCGTCTGCAAACATCAAGGCAGGCACCCGCCCAGTCACCAACCTTGGGGCGTCATTATCTTTTACTCTCTGCAAATGATCGACTAGCCCATTTATATAGAAGCAGAATAAAGTTGGGGCCAGGACACATCCCTGGCGTACCCCTTTGTTAACAGGGAAACGGCCCGACAGTTCCCCATACCTCCCACACCCGACTTGGGCATAGTTGTTCATATGGAGTCTCATCAAAATATCCAGCAAGTAGGTGGGTAAACCCATAGCTAGTAGAACACCCCATAGTTTTTCCCTTGGTACTAGATCAAATGCGGCCCGCAGGTCCACAAAAATGAGGTAGAGGCTGCCACCCTCCACACACACAGATTTCCAGAATAGTACCTGCAGCCTAAAAATGTGATCTAGTGTGGAAATGCCTGTCCTGAAACCAGCTTGGAATATCGACAGAATCCCATTTTCCTCTATCCACCCGTGGATTCTATCTAAGATGATCCTGCCCATCAGCTTTTGTGTGGTATCTATCAAGCTGATAGGCCTATAGTTAGACAGGGTTAACGGCCAACCTTTTTAGTGGATAGGGACAATCTCTGCTCCAAGCCAGGTATCTGGTGGGTCATTACCCTTGAGAATCGCGTTAAATAAAATGGTCCGATACGGTGCCCAGATTTTGGGTTGAGCTCAAAATCAATCCCCGGGAAGCTTATCTAAACCTCTCTTGAGGTCCCCCATTTGCAGTTCAGAGTAGGCCATGAGCATTTTCAGTTTGCCATCCTCTACTTCTGCTTCACCAGTGTCCCTGATGTCGTGGTCGCTGCCCTCCTTCAGAGTTGGTGATGCTAGTTTTCCCCAACTTTGGTGACTGACTAGGGATGGGTCTGAATCCATCTTTACTGCTAGGTTTCTAACTTCTCTTTGTTTTGGAGGGCTTCAAGTTCCTTAGGATATATGGCAGTAGTCTGGTACTTTCGCCGTTATCTGTAGGTCATAATCTGTCTTTTTGGTATTAAGCTTTAGATGGTTATTCATTGTCCATGTGTTTGACACAAAGGAAGTCATCAAGTTTTGAATTGTAGAGATCTTCGGTTCTAGATCAAAGACCCAAAGTCACACCGGACTCATTCACAGATACTTCCATTCATGGGAGCTAGTCTAGATACAGCGCGGTATAGCGCCTTTCCTCTGCCACAATGTGTCCAGGACAATCTGGAGACGGCTTGGCTCCTGCATCGTCCTGATCACCTTTAGCAGTTGGCACATGTGGGATCTGCAATGAATTCTGAAGTTCCATAGGGCCCAGCATCAAGGAAATATGACGGATATCATCCAGAACTCCGAGGAGGTTGCTCACGATCTGCAGTGATGGCTGCTTAAACACAATTGATGGAGCAGAAGAATGTTCTCCCTTCTCCACCCAAACCTAAAGGTGCTGATGGACGCCTCCATGCTGGGTTAAGGAGGTCACCTGATAGTTGTGGAGATCAGAAGACTATGATCTCTGATGAAAACCTGGCCCCTTATCTGTCTTGATTTGCAGGCAATTGGTCTGGTTCAGAAGGCCTTCCTGCCATCTGTCAAAGTGCAGGTGGTGAAGGTTCTCACTGCCATGTGGTATTGCAGCAAGCAGGGTGGAGTGGGGTCCTGTGCCAGAAGGCTCTGTGGCTCTAGAGTTGGTTGGAGCGCCAGGAAATTTCCCTAGTTGCGCCTTACCTGGCAAAGTCCCTGAATGCCTGAGCAGACGAGCTAAGCATGCATAGTCTATCAGATCACAAGTGGCATCTACATCTTGAGGTGGCATGGGGCAGTGGGGAGAACCCTGGCTAGATCTTTTTGCCACTGCAGAGAATGCGCAGTCCAAGGTTTTGTGCCTTGCAGTTTCCACATGAACACCTGTTAGTAGATGTGTTCCAGCTGGAATGGAACCCGAGAATAATGCACACCTTCCCGCACCTGCCTCGGGTCTTGAAAAAGATAAAGAATGATCATGCCCAAATCATCCTCAAAGCTCTGGAGGTCAGGAGGGTGTGGTAATTGGAACCTTTGTGCATGAGCATCTGCCCTCCGTTCAGTCTACCACTTTGTGAGGATCTTCTGTCACAGCAACAGGGTCCTCCTCCTTAGTCTGCACAAGCTACACATCCATGGAGATTGAGTGGCAGCACCTATCCGCATTTGATCTGCTGCTGAAGTGGTGAATGTCATCCTTGCAGCTGGACCCCCTTCCACAAAATCCATTTATGCAGGGATACATTTGTGGCCTAGTGTAGAATTTGCGAGACGGATCCCTCATAAGGAAAGCTATTGGACGTCCTTTTTATAGGTTTTATCTTTGGCTCAGCAAGGCCTTGCAATGGGCACTATTAAAGGTTCTTTATTGGCTCTTCCCACCTTTGTATGTGTACTGGACCAATCATTGTCGTGATGACATTTATTAAAGGCTTGATGCACATGTTCCTTTCCAAGCCATTTGTGATGCCATAGTCGGACCTAAATTTGTTCTGGTCTTTTTTCATGGGTATGCCCTTCAGGCTGAAGCATAGCTGCTTGCCAAGTCTTCTGACTTTCAAGACTGTCTTCCTTATCTTGATTACGTCCGCTCATTGTATGAGTGAACTCCAGGTACATTAATGCAGCCTCTATACACCACCTTTTCCCCCAGATATGATGGTGCTCGGGACGCTGGTGGCATTCTTGCCAAAAGTAGTGACGCATTTACAAGTTCAGCTGTCTATTTCTCTGTCGGTGTTCTTTGCTCCCCTTCAACTCTCAAATGAGGAAGAGTTGGGCTCCAAAAGGTCTGAGTTTTTAGGTCTCTTCTGCGATCGGGCATGTGCTCTCGCTTGCAAGACTATTGTGTATAACAAAGGGCTTTCAGCCCACCCACTGTTTACAATTCATTGGCTACTTGGTAACTCTTATGTGCTGCCTCCTACTTCGCCAGTGCATTCCCAGCGTCACTTTCTTGCCTTCTGTAGGACATGGTCCAAGCACAGATTGAGTAAACTTAGTGCCCGTCCGCTGCTCGTTCTAGGATTGAGGTACTATTTCTCCTCACCCCTACCCATGCATAGTGCTTCTTTCCCTTCCCACCCACACTTTACTTTCAGCCATGTTTTGTGCAACATGGCTAAAAGCACATTGACAAATCGAACAGATCTTGCATAGGCGAGACCTATTGACTTTGACAAAGCTTATTTACTTATAATATCAAGGAACCCCGTATGGTAGCTTTTTGTGGGGTGCCCTAGGGATAAGAAAGGAAAGGCTGTGCAGAGGTGTCCTGGTGGATAGTCCTCTGCATCAAATTCTGCTACACACTGGTAAAGAAGTGTCCACCTCAATGTCTGAGAGCTCATTCTACGAGGGCTAAGGCTGCTACTACTGCATTGACTCATGGACTGCCTCTTTTTGACATCTGCCAGGGTGCAACATGGGTGTCATTGCATATGTTCACGAAGAACCACTGCCTTGACAGCCTGGTCTGGGGGAAGGGCACTTTGCCACTTGGTCATTGTAGCCTAAATCCACTCCGCAGACCCTCCACCTGATGAGATACTGCTTTTGTATGTTCTGAAATGAGGAATCTGCAGTTAGATGTATCCATCAGAAGAACAAGTTACTTTCCTTGTGTAAAGCTGTTTCTAGTGAATACTCTAACCGCAGATTCTTTACTTCCCGTTTATCTCCCCGTCTGTGGAATGGCTTCTTTTTAACATGTTAAAAGGTCCAATGTTAATATTCAGCACACTGGGGCAACAATTGTTCACACTCTGCTTTGAACAGGAGCAAAAATGCAAGAAAAATAGTCATTGCGTAGGTTGGCACTTATATGCAGCTCTACTCAGTCACTTCTGGGGCAATATGGAGCCAACGTGGATCAGCACAGCGCTACCTAGTATGCAGGAGCACTACTTAAGTAAAGTTTTCTTGATCCAACCTAACACCTAGGGAGTATTCAAAGGTGAGGAATCCGTGGTTACATAGAATATCCACTTGAAAGTGCTGTACCGAAGGTAAACAACTTGTTCTTCATTAAGAAAACTACTCCAGTGTATGCCAGATGGAAATATATTTCCCAAGTCATTTGCTTTTACTCCTCATTCATGAGTAGGTAAAAAGAATACCAAAAAAAAAAAAAAAAAAAGATCTTTTTGGGGGCTACTAAGGGAAGAGCAGAGATATTCAGCAGTGAAGCACAGAAAAAAACATGAGGAAGAAAGAAAGATGGGGCCTACAAAAGGTGTTAGTGGGTGGATAGAACAAGGATGAAAGGAAGATGAATGGGTGCTGTGTTCCCCTTCCAATAAACTAATCAAAGAATTATTCAATGAAGGAGAATTACAAGCACAAATATCTATTTTCAACCAGCATTCCCTTCTTTTGCAAAGAGGTTTGGTCACTATCTGGGTCTGTTTGACCATTGAATGTTGCACTACTTCAAGGAAAAGTTGTGTCTTGATTTAGGAAAGCTTTGCAAAAGTTGTAAGTATTCCTTCTTGTTTCCACTTAGCAACAAAGACGAGAGCGCGAGGCTCGGCGACAGCAAGAGCGCGAGCAGAGGAGAAGAGAGCAAGAAGAAAAGAAAAGGATGGAAGAACTGGAGAAAAGACGCAAAGAGGAAGAGGAGCGGAGGAGAGCAGAAGAAGAGAAAAGGAGAGTGGAACGGGAACAGGTGAGTCAATGGTAACCATATTGTAATCTTGCGTAAAATTATATGGGGAGATTTCATTGTGGACTATATGTATTCTGTAGATTGCTTTCGAGTATTTTTACGGCTTTATAAATGATCACTAGGTGTATAAATCTTGAACTGCGTGCACAATGATATTGAATGTGCCCAGTCAAGCACCGAATAGATCTGGATTTAGTGAATTGGCCCAAACTGGCATGTAACATTTTCATATTCCTTATAAGGTAACGGGTCAGGAATAAGACTTTCACTGGGTCTCGGTCTGTTTTATGTCATCTCGTTAAGAGAAGTATATACCTCACTGGCAGAAGGATGAATCGCTGCTTACCTTGTATTTCGTTCATACGCATCAGCCATTCGTTGTTTGCTAATTTTTTTTGTGTCAAGTCCATCTCTGGAACCCATGTGCCATGCCATGGAAGGTCCAGGAATGCTTCCCCGTTCATTTGGAGCCGGAAAGGTTTGGCACACAACATAGCTTTTCAGTGTTTTTTGTACAACCTTTGGGCTTTGTCTGCAGATACTTCGGTTTACATCTGTCTGCAAACATTTTCCCTGCTGCAGAGAAAAATAAGATATTAGTTGTAAACTTGCATCAAAGAGTGTGCTCTACAAATCCATCCTAAAGAGGGTACTTTGCTAGAGGTGACACTACCAGCAAATCACTTTGGAACCAAAAAAAAAATGTATTGGCATTTGAAAAAGAAACCTTTGACATTGCGGTGGCTCACTTTTGAGATGCGTCATATAGCGTGTATTATTCAATTTACCAGACTTGCTCAAAATCACCTCTTCACGTGTATTCATGTATTGTGGCTTTAGCATTTTTGACATATTGGAAGTTTCTCTTACCGAGTTTCTGACTTTTTATTGTAGTTTTTAAATAAGAAAAGATTTGCTCTAATTATTTCCTTCTATATACTGTCCTCACCGTCCTGGTCATCAGTCTTTTCTTGCCCCTATTAAGGCTCAGAAGCCAGACTTCTGATATCCACTAGAAAACATAACCAGATCACACCCTCTCATAACAAACTACATTAACTTACTACTGAAGCTACCAAAACATTAAACATCGGCAGCATTTCCTAAGAAGCCAGCCATCTAAACTGATCCCCTCATCTCGCAAATCTGCTCAACGTCTCAGGCGACCAAAAAGGTCCCACAAGCAAAGAATTATTTATATCTGTAAACACCTAAAATCAAAATCTCCCATAGGCGCTGAATGTAACTTTCAGTTGAGACAGCATCCTTCTGGAACTTGGCAACCAGCAGACTTCTGAACCATACATGTGTTCCTGTCATTCAGGAAACAACCAAAATCGCACCTCTTTTGTATACACCATATCTTCTCTCTGTATCTGGAGTCTCAGCCACAAATATGCTGTACTAACTTGTTAATTTGACTGTTCTAGGGATGTCTATTTTTATTGTATTGTAAAGTGCACTGAGGCCTTATGGTTCAGGAGTACCATATTAAATTATGAAGCAAATACATTGGGTATGTTGCACTGCAGGAAAAGCAAAAATTATGTATTAAACACATTTGAGAGCCTAAAATGTAATTTCTCCCACAAATGAGGCATTCAGCATACGTGTATCTGCCTCAGTTGATTAAACCTGTATCATTCAACAGCCTTATACTTGTCAGGACTGACTCCTTGTGTATGCTTTTACACCATTAAGGAAGGTGGGACATTGTCCTTCATCTTCGAGGGGATCAAAGAGTGAACACCGGGGAGGTGTTTTGCGCCCCAAAACATTTTGCAAGACTGACAAATTAGTACAAGCAAATGATAATCCCAGACCAGCAAAATCTCGCCATTTGTCATCAAGTCTGTTAATTTGCTTGAATGTGTTGCTTTCTGAAATTTGCTTTGTGACCTTGTACCATGTTTAATTCTTCATTTGTTTAGTATGCTCACACCCTACTCACTTTCACCATTTATTAGTTGAGTAAAGAAAAACATATATTTATAAAAAAAAAGTTTTTCTATTTTGGGCGGCGACAGTTGCTGGAGTATTTTTACAAAGAACTACCAGACTGTAACGCTGTTCAGGAGTTCTGTCAACACTGGGGAGATGAAGATTCACCAATATTCTGTGTTTGAGCGACTAGTCTGATTCGCACCATTGTCCTGCCATGCCTCTCCATTAAGGACCATTTCACACTCTCTCACCTTGTACATCGTTATCCACGACACCCCTTATACCACGCAACGTGGGTGACTGCTCTATTGCTTTCTCACTTCACTGTTATTGTGAGAGTTCAGGAGTAGTTGTCGCTATTCCTGGTGAATTACCATGGAGGGGGAGGGAGTGGGGGGGCTGAGGTTTCTGGGATTCTCAAACCACTCCCTAGTGAATGTCCTGGAGGGAGTGTTGGAACAGGATACAATTTTGCTTGTGTGTGAATGCATATCAAACACAAGGGGTTACAGGGAGAAGTGGCTACATTCTGATTGAGGTCCTTAAACTTTACTTAAGATTCCCCTATTGAACCCCATTAAGGTATCTCTGTGAAAATTATGATTGGCTATTTTGAGTGCTTTCATGTCACTGAATTGGCGCATGACAATCTTTTTTAAAAGTTGTACGGTGCACATTTATTAAGTATATAACCCTTTTCAGTGATCCAGTGAATTGAGCCTGTGTTGTGCAGGTTGATCTGCCATGTAATTCTGAAAAGGAATTTATTGCTGGGTAATTTTGACAGGAGTATATCAGACGACAGCTGGAAGAGGAGCAGCGGCACTTGGAAATTCTTCAGCAGCAGCTGCTCCAGGAGCAGGCCATGTTACTGGTAACACACTGTTATCTATGTTGTCCCTGTAGCTTGGAGGGTTTATGTGGCTGGCGTGTGCTAGGTATGCCTAGTGTCAGCCACAGCTGCACTGGCTGTAGGAGTATGAAGTCTTTGAAGGCTGTGTCCAATGAGCAGACTTACAGCCAGACATGATGCATGGAAGCCTTGCTTTTTTTTCTTTTTCTTGTTCTCTGCTTTTTTCTTTTGCCTTTGATACTCTTTACATCCTGTCACATACTGCAGCAAGCCCTATTAAATCTCACCACTTCTTCGGATGTAACATTCGTGGCTTCGAGGGAAATGCACAAAATACCGCCCTTCATCTTAAGCGGACAAATTTAGGGTTTGCGGTTCATTAATCCTTTATTTTGTGCCTTTCTTTTATTGCTGTCCACATGTGGTACTGACTTTCTTTACCAATGTCCATCACATCAGCAGATGCCATTAAGGGCAGCTACTCAAAGATAAAACGTCCATCAAATTTATATAATGAAAACTATCATCCCCTGATTCCATAGGAGATGGGGGCTGTAGCATCCGTGGAGATAGGTTTTCCTTATATCCTTGTAGAGAAATGAGCCTACTTAATCAGAGGTGGCACACATTGCTACTTGTGGGCTTATACAAAGTCTCGTTAGACATGGTCACTGATGAGCAGATTTCTCTTACATTAGTTTTCATTACACGCAGGTTGTGTTTGGGACATGGGGTGAAGCTGAAAACGCAGAAGTCAAATTTAAACCACTTTACAATGGTCAAAACATTGAAGGCTTTTGGATGTCCCTTGCTTGAAGCTTGCTGCTCTTGGAATGTCACTAAAGTCTTATCACCAGCTTTTCTCAGCAGTAAAAAAGTAGGAGATGCCAAGATGAGGCTACAAAGATTCAGAAGAGCCCATATACGTGTCTTCTTTTGTCAGGCTTATGCCTTCAACGTCTTCCTCTTTTGCCTTAATATCAGCCAAGGTTAACCGTGTTACCTGCTGCTCACGTTAAGATAACATGCCATTGCTACCCCTAGCCCTGGTGGGATGCGAGAGAAGCTGCTAACACATAAACACCATTATTCACAACATAATAAATGACACCAAAAGCACGTAGCTGAAATTAAGTTAAACTTTTATTGATTGAACAAGATGGCTTAACTTAAAAACGATCCATGTGTCAACAGTGGGTTCAGTGGACAGTTGACCCCTTCCCAAGAAAGCGAGAGCTGTCTTATTGGTAACCAAACCAATGCCACATTATTATGTACAGCTCATTAAATGTGTAGCGGGTTGCTTTGTTTCCAAAGCCCAGCTCCTGACAAGTCACAACGAAACCTCAACCATCCACAGCCGTTGTGCAGGATTCCAGTTGTCCTTTGAATGATTTAGGAGAACTGTCACTTCATCTCATGCCCACAGTAACGACTCACTGTGACCTGAGAAAATCCCTTTTCTCCTCAAGAATCTTGGATGGCCCTTGTAGTTGTATAAAGTTTTAGGATCACCCTGTAACACCTCGGTGTGACTCTGAAAGAAGTAAAAATTATCAGCAAACTATACTGTTCATAATGGTGGGTGGGTAGAAGAATGCTGACTGTAAAAGAGGTGCAGCCTTACTTGCTGGCCCTTATATATACACCACCTGGTTGCACAACACCCCCATGACATTTGGGGGTGGTGGTGTCACCTGTGTTTCTTATGGATATTCCGAAGGACCGAATTGTTCCTCCCTGATTGGCAGGGTAAAACTGCGAAGATGTTGTCCCCTCTGTCTCTGCGGCAGGTGTGGCTAGCTTCATCCCCACCTCTCAGTTTATCCTCAAAGGCAATGAGCTCCAATGCACTTCTGACAAACACTGCAGAAGGTGGAGGGTGATGGGAACATTACTCACTTAAGACTGGAGATGAGATATTAAAGGCAATTATGTACTGCACCAGATTTCAGCCTGCGCTCAGCAGCATGAACATCCCTCTCCCACTAACCGGAAGCACATTTTGGGATATGGGATGCAGTGATTTGCGTTTTTGAAAAACTGAATTGTAAATTGTTTTTTAAAAGCTGAAAATACTGCATCAATCGACTATTGTTTTGGAGGCTTTCTAATACATTTTAAAATGAGTGTTAGCCGTTGGGTTAATATGCCTGTAACTCTAACACTAACCTTTTCTGTTTTATTTGGCATGTTCATATTGTCTACTCTGAGTTTGTCTGCTGAATTGCAAGTTTAAATCTGGAGATGTCTTGTATAAGTGTCTGCTGGTTCTCTCTAAGGAATACCGATGGAGGGAGATGGAGGAACATCGACAGGCGGAGCGACTGCAACGCCAGCTGCAGCAAGAGCAAGCTTACCTCCTCTCTCTACAGCACGATCACAGACCACAGCCACAACAGCAACCCCAGCCTCAGCAGGCACCACAGCCCCAGCCAGAGAGGACGAAGCCAATTTACTACACGCCTGAGCAAAAACCCATCTACGAACCCACAGAACGAATGCGGGAGGCGAGTATTCTATTCATATTTGTGAAAGAAAATGATTTTCAGTTGTAACTTTGGTAATTCATGTGTTAGCCTTGGATGGGTTACAATTATTTCTATTCAATGTAGTTAGAACTAGATGCTTGAATGGTGTTTGCTGTGAAGAAGCTTTAATTAGAGCATGTGTGTGTATTTGCACACTAGTACTTTTATATGCATTTGCTCTTGTTTGTGTGTATGTTGGTGTTTGTTCAATGCAACTTTATCTCACTGCTCCTGTGGTTGCTACTAATCCCTATAGAACGTTAGTGTTTCGGTATGGTAAGATGCGGGGGAGCGACTTTGAAGTAAAGTAAGGATCAAAGAATGTCTAGAGATTAGAACGTTTACAAAACCTGTGGTCTTAAACCGAAATAATTTCGGTTTGTGATGCCCTGTTACGTTACATTTTACGCTCTGAAGGCAAATT
Organism: Lissotriton helveticus; assembly: GCF_964261635.1. Lineage (NCBI taxonomy): Eukaryota > Metazoa > Chordata > Amphibia > Caudata > Salamandridae > Lissotriton > Lissotriton helveticus. Next base: position 1,149,811,989 of record NC_136069.1, read on the forward strand.
TATGTTCAACAACATTGGCACCGTTCCTTACCCTCAACCCAAAACAGCTTTACTTGTTTCTCTTCATCTTTAGATTGCTCCAAATGCCCTTGCACATTTTGTGTCCCAGACTGTCAGTACATTTTAAACATTTTCAATTAACACAATTCCAACTGCAAGGTGACCCTCCAAGATTAAGATGGTTGAATACACTGTATTTCGTAAAGAGTATACAGTACTGTTAAAGTACTGCACCTTTCAAGAGCCCAAACCCATTACTCCCCAAAAAATCTCAATGTAAATTCCTTGGAGACTACATATGAAAATATGATTAAGATGATAAAACATTTTCATAAGAATACATTTGACCAGACCGCAACATAATTCAAACTCTCATGTTTTTTGTGATCATTTAGTAAGCTTGGGCAGCATCTGTATGCAACATATAGTTGAACATGGTATTGCCTCTCTTAAGTTTAAAGTGCAAGGCCTGGGTTGCAATCCACATGTATTTTGCAGACATTTTTAATTTAAGTTCTTTCTATTTAATATAAAATTGCAATGACTGTAAAATGAAGCATGATCTCAAATGTTATAGTAACCCCTAAGCCAGGAAGAGACGCAGTGGTCTGCCCAAGTTCTGAGTCCTCCTGTTTACAGCTGTGCACTGTAGAATTCTTAAATGAAATCTGTTTTGGGTGGAGAGGTTTTTTCTCTTTTATCTGTACTGCTATATGAACAAGAAGGCTCCCAGGTCTCCACCATTAGAGAACCTTCATTATAATCTAGGGCTCAACATTTTAAAAAATCACACTCCGTTTTGCCTCTGGCAGGATGGAAATGGGTAATAGCATGAAACAGTTCTCTACTTTCACCCTTGCTTTTTGACATTTTGAAACATTAACAATTCCCATCGGATCAGAAAATAAAATGTTTGGTTGAAAGTGGGATATACTCAACACAAAACTAGAGCCAATGCTGATAATTTGATAACACTTGTCACATATTTACTGATGTTGTTATTGTTAGTGTTACTAATAAACTGTTATAAAAACTACAGATGCAAAGGAAACTGATATAGTTGTAGCATTTTGGAGGAAATTTGCACTGAAAACAGCAAAAAAAAATTTGGGGAGGCAGAGGCGCGTACCAATGAATTACCAACAGATGTTGAGGGAGCGGAAAACACTGGAGAAAAACAAAAGAATAAATGACAAGCATTTACAATGCAACGGGTTCGCCTTTGGAAAAGTTAGAGCTATTGGCATTGTAAATGACAACACTTGTGTTTATGTGTTGGTTTTGAAAACAGATAAATAAATGGCATTGTCATTTACATTGCCAATAGCTTAATCTCTCGCAAATGTGAGAGTGAGATAAAGAAGCTGGGACTGCATGGTGGTGGATGAAACAAGCATGAGGTTCATACGGTACAGCGTAGGCCTACACCCCCACAGCTCCTCCTGCCACAATCACGTTCCTGGCTTTACTACTCTGGTACTTGTGTCTTTTGGAAGTGCTCCGAAACATATTCTGAGTATCATAAAATGAGTAGGTAAAATAAAATTCAAAAGGTAATAGGGTGGTGTTCAAAGTTATTTTCAAAAGAGTGGGTTGAGTTCGATAAAGTTTCTTTTTTGTTGGCAAATATTGCTTCTTCTAAGAGTTTTAGAAACAAATACGGGGTGGTTTAATTGTGCTTCTTCAAGGCGTTTTAGAGACAAATACAGGATGGGTTGATCTCATTTAACAGGGAAATGGGGGTGTGGGGGCTACGGCTTACGAGTTTAAAAACGAAGCGCATGTTCACAAGTTTTTGTCTGAGGCTGTAACAGTAGCTGCTAACACCGCAATCCTCATGGCAACGGCAGACGCCCTTCAGCCCGCCAACCCAAGGGCAAAGAGGTCTAGCACAACGATCCTCCCCTTCAGCGGTCTCCAATCGCATGCAGTAGGTGAAGCGTCAATCATAAAACCTCTGGATGCTCATTGCACAAATACATTGTGCGTGTCACGTGGTTATACCCACCTTATAAACAAACCTTTGGAATACCGAGAGAAGCAGTTTCCGTGACAACCTGTTTTATCAACCAAGCTTTAAAAAAAAAAACTGTTCCAAACCGGCATGCCCTATTACATCTCTGATTGGTTAAAATCTGGTTCGGCAGAGGTCGTAGTGCGAAATCGGCGTTTTGTTGGTTGCTTAGACTGTCATTCGCTTCATGCAACTTTAACAGTGGGTTTGGTTGCGCGAATAGCGTGTACATCAACAGATTCGAATCGGGGCGGAAAGAGCGGCGGGGAAAGAAGATACAGGGAGCCATGGACGGACGCAGAGCAGGGGGAATGTCGGGTATAGATCGGTGGGAACGCCTGGGTGTGCTGACCAGCATTGGTAAATGGTTCATGAGATGTTTTATTTATATAGCTTTGAAAGTCAAAGTATGGGGTTTTCAGCAGAGTCCTGAGCCTCGCTACGCCAGACACCACATTCATAGACCGAAAAGGAAGCTGGAGCAACCTCGTGACCCCCGCTGCAAGCTTTCTGCCCCGGACGCCCCCGCTGCGAGTTTTCTGCCCCGGAAGCCTCACCTTTGTCGTCCACAGCTTGAGATGCGAGAAGTCGACTGGCCCCCGGCGCCATCTTCGCAGAATGACTAAAACAAACCTCTGAAGAAGAAAAAAAAAAGACAACAGCCCACCGCCGCAATGACGACGTTAAAGGGGCGGGATGAGTAAAAATCGCGGGAACGCCCACGAATCTGCTCCGGCAATGACGGACAGATCTGTCTTCCAATGGCTAGCCTCCATTTATGGAGCTAGCCAATGGAAGACAGAGGCGGGAGAAAGCTCCATACTTGTTTACAAAAGTTTTCGCCTGCGCGATACTGCTTGCGCAGTAAACGCCAGGCGAAACCTAAATACCACGGAGATGCAGTGGTGGAATATGAGCAACATTACATTGGGTAGACCATTCAAACAACCAACACTCCCATTAACCATTACAACAGATGAATCCCACACAGATTGCGGAGCTCACATGGGAGGACTTTACTTCATGGGCATATGGAGCCTAACAGAAACAGTACAGCAGATACATATGTTGGAGCTCAGGGCTGACTTTGTAGCACTGACCCCTTCCAGATACACGTGGAGGGAAAGGCAGTGTGAACCCAATAGACAACACAATCACTGTGTTCTTAAATCACACGTGCTAACCAAATTAGCACAGGATATATGGAAATAGGCTCTAGAAACGAATACAATGCTAATTGTGTTGCCCCCATCAGAGGAACAGACCACAGAAGCAGACAGACCAGTTCCACACAAGTAAGATCTAAAGCAATGTATGTTGAAGGGCATCTTTCAGAGGTTGGGCACACCACACATACGCTTGTTTGCAACCCAGAAAAATACAAAAACTTCACTTTCCAGATTTCACCTCTAACAGTTTGTTAAGAATGTCTTGTTGATTTAATGGTTAGGCATTTTTACCAATGCTTTACCACTGACTTCAATTACACCATATCATACAGAAATATAAACATGCAAATATGAAATTAATCTTAATAGCCCCTGTGTGGGCCAGAATATTCCTGAAGGCTTAGAGTTTGGTCATCTAGACCTACCACAAAGATCCATGGAGATATTTGAGTTGGTCAGGAGACCTACTACAAGAAAGTTTTATACGGACAGGTGGAACAGATTCATACAATGGTGTAACCCGATAGGCCTTGGTACAAGCTGAAGATGCTACACTGGTCCAGTCCTGTATCTCATACATTTGATAGATGAAGAGCTCTCCTACACCTCACTGAAGGTACACTTAGTTGGCTTAGTGGGGTCTACAAATATAATAATACTGAGACGCTTCTTATGCATACCAGTTATATGTTTTCTAGAAGGAGCACAGAGAATATCTCCCTAAGGGACGTACCCATACCTACGTGAGACCTCAACTTCATGCTGAAACATCTGAGGAAGCCACCTGTTGAACCCATTCATAATGCCGATCTCATATATTCACCAATGAAAACCGTATTCTTAATGGCTATCACATCATTAAGGAGCATTATTGGAGTAGAGCCCCTTACAACACAGGAGCCATATCTACAGACACACAAGCAAAATGTATTGATGAGAACAATTCCACAGTTTATCTGAAAGGTGGCATCACATTTTTATGTGAATCACGTGGCTTTCTTCCAATAATCTGAGACACAGGCTGCAGGAACCCTACATATACTGGATGTAAGATGGCCAATAATGTATTTCTTTCAGAAGGCAAGCCAAATTCGAAATGGGCGGTCTATTTTTCATCTCCTTTGCGCAAGCAAGCAATTGATCTTGGGTGAGAAAAGGGACTATTACAAGGTGGAGTTTGGAATTCAAGACTGCCACAAAACATCAGGAGTAACATTGGAGAGAGGCCAAGGGCCCATCTGACAAAATAAGGGAGCAATGTTTGCCTACCTAAGTAATGCATCATGAAATGACATTTGCATGGGCTGCACATGGTCTTCAGTTCCCACCTTCACAAAACATCACTGTGAGGACATTCAAACCAGTAAGGAGCCTTGGGTGGGACACAGAGTATTAAACCACCTGTTCAGATGCACATACAACAATCCCAGCCTCGAGAGAGAAGATACTGCTAGAAAACCATCCCACAACATGTGAATCGAGAAAAGATTGACACTGCAAAACGAAAAGGCTACTTACTGGTAGTAATAGTTTTGCAACTTAAAGAATTGGGTGAATTCACATGCGACCACCCCTCCTCCCCCATACCAGGTGCATTTGCAGATGGGGGGGAATCAACAAACTGAAAAAAGGAACCCATACAAAGGGGAGAAAAAAAGAACTTCAAGATGGTGACTACATTGAAGAGATTCTGCGGCACGGTATGGTGTGATGAGTATGATGTCATCCGAGGAGGGAAAAGGAACCAAATGGGTGATGACTCTACGATAACAAGAAAAAGGAGGGAGAAATCATTTAGTCTACCAATTTTGGACCCAATTACTAAATGGCGAAATGATGCCCAGAATGTGAATCAAGAAAATTCTTGAAGCACAAAAACTACTCCTACCTCTAAAACAGTTCCCCTACCCAGCATATACAGTGCTTAATATGGCCAGTGCTGATAGTTAGAACTCTTAGGAAAAGTTGCTTTTCTTTACAGGCCAAGGACAAGGGTTTTGCCCAGATTTGCAACTCAGTTGAATGCAGTACAAGGTTACCAGCAGACTAGTAGATTCATACAAACGTGCACAGAATTAGTGTATAAGAAAGACGGGCACTGTAACATTCACATCAGTGACCCAAACCTGTTTCTTGAAGCTGCATCAACTTTTGGTAGAGATTCAAAAGAATCAACAAAGTCACAAAATCAAGTATTTTATAACTTGTATTTAATGAGAACCCAAAAATGTTTCACAGATGTGGAACCTTAAATCTATGAATCTGAAATGAAATTTGGAAAATTGAAGAATTGAAGGATTAAGCAAAGGTTCATGGTTGAGCACGGGCCAATGACTGGAAAAGGTTATTGGGGCTAGCTATGGCTAAGACTACCTTCAAGAATTCGATCTACCGTAACATACTCAGTTTTTGTTTATGATGCTGTATTTGATTGGTTTAGAATGTTTGAGTTTGTTCAATGGCGGCACAGATGGCTGAATGGAGGCAGCTCAGTAGAGAGTATAGATATAGTTTATTGTAATCCTATTATGCTGCTGTAGCATGCCTGTTTCAGTTCTCCAAAAACTGTTAGCTGTGAATAAGCAGTTTCCAGATATCATGATACCATTTAAAGAAACCTCCTTATCCTTCATACCAAATGCTGTAATAGAATTGGTCCAGTAAATAGCTCTCATGTCTTTATTTGGTCTATAAGAGCTGTTCCCTTACTAATGATGTCGGACATAAGTTAACTTCCATCGCAGTGAGCCTACGAGAAAGGTAGATCTGGCAGCTGATCTCAGCTCTTCGGTGTAATCCTATTTAGTGTTTCCAGAAAGGCAAATTGTAGTTAAAAACTATTACTACGTCTTGAAAAGTTGCTCCACCCACAATATGTTGAATTTGTTTATCAATTCTCATTTAAGACAACCCACTTATTGATCTAGGATTGATGCTCTTACTTTGGTGCACACTGTCAGCCCTGCATTGCCGCTGGTGTTATTTATCCATCAGACCTTTTAGGCCTACCTGCGGACTATGAAAAAATCCATGTGTTTATGGAAAGGGAATCTATTTGCAGCAGTGAGTACTTTGAGGATCTGTTGAGAGCCATGTTTTGGCTAATTGGGAAGTCCAGGCTTTATTTATTTTTTTATTGCATTTTTCATTTTATCCTGCCTGGCCTAATTTTGCCCTTGTCCGATTATACAACTAAAAACACCAAATCAACAAACTCCTAGTGACTGGCTTTATAAAAGAATCACAAGGAAAATATCATTTTTTAGTAACGATTCTGCATTTTGAACTCTAATTATTTAAGCAGCATAAAATGGCGCTTCATTTAAATATCCACATCTTGGGCATTTCTATAGACCTTCATTTAACAAAGTGTTTGGGTTAGGAAAAGTAGCATCACGGTTCACTGTCTATTTGCTGCAAAAGAGGAAAGCTGAATTGCGCCCCAAGAACTGCAGAAAGGATAGCGAGACTATTGGTGCCCTGTTTACTTTCTTTGCCGCTTACTTTTTGTCCTGGGATTGTAGATACAAAGGCAATGCCAGGGGCACCTAAGGCCAATGTAAGAGTACTAGCCATTACCGCCGCATGAGACTATGCGATTCTTGCAGTGGTGCCTAATGTGCTGGAATGTTTTTAGGGTAAGTGTGAAAAGTTATGTACAGTTCATTTGTTTGGCAGGCCCAATGCTAAGTGGAAAAACCAGAAATTAAATATTCTCCATGGAGGCATTACTTCTCCCCAGTTGACCTTCAGATGCGAGTTGCGTACTGTGAACTAGTTCTGAACATGGGAACCTGGAGGAACGACACCATCTTTAGGGTGACTCTGTGAACTGTAGACTCCTCAATATACTTCTTGAGAGCAGGAAGGTCTCAGATGCGTAGAAGATGGTTTAGCCTTGATGTGGTTTGTCTGAGTTAGCCTGTCTCATAGGCAGGTTTCCAATATATGCTCGTATTCAGTCTTTACTGCTAGCTACCTGGTGTGAACCCACCATATTTTTTTTTTCATTCAGCATTCATTCCTTTTTTGACCCCTATGCTTGAATTATTTACCATGGTAAGACTGAGTCCTGTGTAACTTTGAAAACCGCACTAAGCATTATTAACAGGACTGCAGAGCTATACAGCTGTGTCTAGTAACACGTTTACCTCATTGTAAACTGTCCAAACTCCAGCCAATGGATGCATGTGCTCTAAAAACCACTTCACACAGACTCCACCTAAATGTATTCTCTACTGCGTGTTGTGTGACGGAGTCCCTTACCAGAGCTTTTGTTTTTTATTTCTACAGAAATATTCAGCAGCCATCTTCTGTATCTCCGCATTGTCAGGGTCAGATTACATTGATTTGCCTGTTTTTTTCCCCTTGGGATTTCTCACCGCTTCACATTCTGCTGCAGCCAGAACCTATACCTATCTTTGGGTCTGATCACTATAGATTTTATCAATTTATTTTTTTCAAAATTCCAGAATCCTTTTCTGAAGAGGACCTTGTACTTTTTGAGACCTAATGAAAATGCATGCAGATGACCCCTTCATTGAGCTCTTGTAGTAGTACCTGTATTTCAATCCTGTTTCAAAAGACCGTTCCATCTGCTGGACCTTTTCTTCAAAGCCCCTAAAGCACAGGGAAACTGGGCACTTTTTCATCATCAGGGACACTGATGCTGCTTTTAATGTTGTATGGAGTATTGCACTAACTCCACCTTGAAAGGCACAGAAAAGTAAACCTGGGATGACAACGATTTAACCTACTGCCTCTGCGCCCTGGTATGTCTTGCACATCGCCTTTAGACACATATAAACTGATACTGCATCCAGATAAGACTAGATCGAACACCTGGTTAGCAAGTCCCTAACTAGTACTTAATATGAGCAAGTGTGAGCAAGTGTTGCAGATTAGACCAGACGTATACCACATACAATGCGCAAACACTCACACTCTCCTCTATGGATACTATCTACCTACAGCCCATCTGAATGTGACAGAGGAACACCCAAACACCCCCACTCCCCCTCTTTACCCTCAACAGCACTTCACTAAGCCACACCTCCAACAAGCCGCGTTTGTACTGTTTATTTTGCTTTGTGTGCATAATTTGCCATTAGTTGCCTGTAAACGTGTAATCGCCACAGATTTTGCTGATTTGTTTCTTCTGTAAATAACCACTCTCATTAATACACTCCAGGCAGAGGAAAGGTTTAGGAAAACGAACCAGAGCTCCCCAGAAGCGCAGACGAAACCAACAGCTGCCAAAGTGTTGGAGCCACCAGTGCCTTCAAGATCTGAGTCCTTTTCCAATGGAAACTCTGAAACTCCCCAGCCTGTGATGCAGAGGCCGCTTGAACCACAGGTACATTAACTACACTGCTGAGGCAGCGGGGAGAGTTCTTGGAGCAAGTAAGGGGTGGTGAAATTAGTAAATGTGTTTGTGTGTGTATATATATATATATATATATATATATATATATATATATATATATTGAACCCACACTCCACCTGATGGCACCCAAACGCCAGTGATGTACAAACTGTAGTGCTTCCGCCGCACTGCCTCAATCTTCATTTCTCCCTCTAATTTCTCAAAACTGGGAATGACACTCAAAGAGCGTGTGATGCGTTTTTTTAACCCCTTCAGTGCTGCGCGAATTCCGCTGCAGTGCTGAAGGTTCTAAAGAACCTATGGACTCATGACGGAACGGTTCCGTCATGAGCACAGGCCAACCGACGCTCATGGCGGAACCGTTCCGTCATGAGCACCGAAGGGGTTAATAGTGCAGAGCTGAGCATTACTAAAATTTTTGCATTTTGGCTAAAATTAGCCTTGATCACGTTGTTGGGGGGAAACAATTCAATTTGAAATCAAAACTAAAAAGTCCGTAATCGGCTTGATACAAGCAAAAAAAAAATCCAAATATTTCAAGAGCACAGCTGCACAGCAGGTTAATTTAAAAATGTATCCGGAAACCTTTGCCTTCCAGCCTACTAGAATGAAGTGGTGGTGCTATGATCTGGCTCCTAAAAATGATATTCCTTGTGGAAAACTTCATTAAAGGTATTATTTCTCAGGCCAGGCAAGAAAGGTTCTATACACTTATTGCCAAGTCTAAGAATCTTTTCCATATGTCATGAAGAAGAGAAGTTGGGATGGTTTTAGTTGCCAGTTGACCTGGGTATTCGAAATAAGCAGTTCTCATGATTGTGGTGTCATGCCTTTCTGACAGACATACTGCCACTAGGAACTAGATTTGTGTGGCTAATTCCTGTTATACATGATAGTCACAATTTACTGTTTACTAAGACTTCTGTCAGGTGCCACAATTCTTAAACAAGAATTGTGAAAGATGTTGAACAATCAACCCCAGTACAGAAGGGTCACCAAATGATCCCTTTTATGATTGGGGAGTGTCGTAATAAATTAAGACTTGCAATTTCTGACCCCTGGCACTGAAGGTAACCACTAGTGTGCTAAATTGTTTTTCAAAAATGTGTAAAATAGAAAAATGACACACACAACACGAAGGACAATTTCTAGTTTGGTATATTCATTGTCATATAACCAATGTTACTTCTAATCAAGCAATTTTATTAACTTTTTTGTTTTTCAATAAGCTGCCCATAACACATATATTACATATAAAAAAAATTACAAATGGCTAGGATATACAAATCCCAGTGTACATATACACCATGCATGAAACAATGAAAACATGTATCAAATTCCAAAGTTAATAATATTCTTTATCCTCGTTGTCTATTTGGGGATAATAGACTCAGGACATTAAACTATGCTGTCATTGAAATGGGCTGGAACAGAGTTCCATCAATGATGATAGACAGCCATTCCCCTTTCATACAATTTAGTGTCTTTTTATAATGCCACTTATTATTCTGACCTCTAAAGTGGCTCCATTTTGTTTCATGGCCTTGATCCATGCATAATGTTTTGCCTCCTCTTCCTCCACCTGTTAGAACGACAAATGTCTCAGGCAATAGTTTCAACTACGGAAATGTCGCCTATCTTAGCATTTGACAAGCTTACACCAGTGATCAAGCTTTTTCTGATCCATGCTGTGTAATAGTCGACCTTCGCGCCTTCTTATAATCTGCTTTGTGTCAAGGCTTTTAAGACTGGGCTCTTTTCCTCATCTGTCCACCAAACTCATTCTGGAATCTTGATAGAGCCATGTTGTTGGCCCCATGATGCTGTCTGAGGTTTCTGTGTATTTTAGAAATTCAGTTGATCCATTCACCAATTCTAGTTGTTAACAAGTGTGAACAGTATTTTGACAGTTCAAGTTTTGAAGAAATAATGCCCATATGTAGCTTATTAGGTTGGCAGTTCCCAAACTGCCTGAACCTATCCGCCCCCATTACTGACAGATGGTAAATTCTGGGCATAAACATTTGCATTTTCAGCACTGCTGATTTAAAATCAAAGTGTTTTACTGCATAGTAATGCTGCTTACCTTAAAATGGACACATTTGGAGCCTTTACTCTGACGCTGTTTTTAAAAGAGGATCCTTATTCTCTTTGTGAGCCTCCTTAAACATCCCTTGCATTTGTATTGGATGTTTATAAAGTGCACAATTCATCCCCAGAGGGAGACCCTGGCGCTAAACTATTTTCAATACTGGTTCTGACATGGGCCTAAAGTGAGTATAACCATGTCTTCAATTTCTTTAGCAATGGCAGCAAATCGGGCACAGTGCGTAAATCCATAGGGAGTTTATTCCAATGAGTGAAGGCTTAAAAGTTTAAAGAACGGCAACCCATCTGGGATTTTTTCAGATTCTTTTTCAAGATATCAAAGCCTTGTTAGCTGATCGAAGTTTCCGCATAGGTTTGTGAAAATGGTCTATGTTGGACAATAGTGTAGGGCCAATTCCATGGCATGCTCTGTCTGTATGGCACGTTACCTTAAAGATGACCCGTTTACAGACTGGAAGCCAATGGAGCTGGACAAGGCAAGCTGATGCTGAGCTCGTTTTGCTTTTATTACAAATGCTTGCAGCTGCTATATTTTGAATAGTATGGAGCTGTGTGAACAAGTACTCAGCCATGCCTACATAAAATGCATTTCCATAATTATTCCTACTCTGGATGAGAGCTTGGATTATGTTCCTTCTCCAAGCTACTGGAATTCATCGGAATAGTTTCCGAAGGCTACATAGCAGTCCAAACAAACCCCTCGAGACCTGGTTACTTGCTCTTTTAGGGTCAGAGCATTGTCAGTAAGAAAACCCAGATTTCTAATCACTTTTTGGGGGGTTAGGTGCCTAACATTTTTTGCCACCATAAATCATTCCAGAATTTTTCAGCACCGCCAAACAACATTTCAGATTTTTCTGCATATAGTTTCAGACACTGTGTGTACAGCCACTCTGTTACCTAGGAAAGGTACTCAACTAGATTATCCTTTATTTTAATACACTTATCGTCAATAGAGGTAATCAGTTGAGTGTCATGAGCATAGATTATAATGTAAATGTAAATGTAGTATACTTGTAAAGCGCACAACTGCCCCAGCAACGGGGCGTCCCGGCGCTGTATAACTCTGGGGAACCCGTCCTGGCTTTCCCTGTGGGATGGTCCCTTGCTGGGAGTCCCCAAGGTGGAGCCAGGCATCCCCGGAATTGGTGGGGCCGTTGTGGAGATTAGGCAAGCTAATGCCCAGAGTTGCCGAGTGGAACCCCTGATTAAAGTAAGCACCGAAGCGAGAATTATCAAGTCCGCTGACCACGGTCCATGACCCTGCCGCGTTGGGAATTGAACCCTGGTCCCGGGCTGACTTCTGCTCTCAGGCCTGCCGCCTCTAACCAGTGAGCCACACTACTCCACAAAACCTTTTTTTTTTTTTTTTTTAATAATGTTCGGTATTGGCACTTGATAAACATTGACTAGATTGGGGCTCAGAGAGGAGCCCTTGGAAACTCCACAGTGCAAATCTTTGAGACTAGATCTGGAAGGCGGAAGCTGTACTGATTTGGATCTATTACATAGGAAAGAACAGAACCAATGCTGAATGTAGGCCAATTTCATGCAGCCTTCAAAGTAAATAAAGGCTGCTGATAAGTCTAATAGTATTAGTACCGCTGATTTCCTTTGATCTACTAGAAACCTAATGCTATCAGTCACTGCAAGTCAAGTAGTTCTGGTGCTATACTCTGAATCCTGTTTGTACTGGATCTGATGTTATTACTCCCCAAATAATGAGTTAATTGGGTATTAACTAATCTCTCCAATACTTTAACCTTATAAAGTGTCAATGAAATGGGGAGATTGTTTGATAGTATTGAAACGCCCACTCATTCTTTCTTCGCCAATGGCACAACTAAGGCATATTACCAGCTTGTTGGAAACTCTGCCTCCTTAAGAGATTTGTTTAAGAGAAAAGTTACCTGAGGTGCTATTACGGAAATTAAACGACTAGACAAAATGGAGGGAAGGATCCAAAGCTGAGCAAGACCTCACAATTCCCATGATCATTTCCACCATTTCCACTGTTAGATCTGCAAGCCCTCCCCCCCCCCCCCCCCCCCCCCATTGGAAGATGCTTACTGCGCTAATGTTTAATTCACTTTCTCCAAGTGTGATTGAGTCCCAATTGTTGAATAGATGGACATCATTTTATTATTGAAAAATGTGGGCAAGTCCTCACAAAAAGATGGAGGCTTCGCTGGATTTTGAATAATTTGCTGATTTTTTTTCCTTCTTCTCCTATGCATTTTTTAGTTTTCTATTTTCTAGATGTCTTTGATGCACCGCAAATAAACAGAATTCAAGGGCTATTGGGTATTTTAGTTGCAAGCAGTGGCCCAATTGTTAAAACCTATCACTTTGAAAGATCCTTACAACTTTGAGTACTTGAAAGATGGTTGTGCACTTGACATGTGGGCCTATTGAGCTTTGACTGGAGTGCAGGCCAAATTTTGCTGAGGATCCGACGTCTCGGATGTCTCATTACTTCATTGCCCATGTAAGTGGTACTTTGCACTGGACACAAAGTACATGAAACTACTTAATAATCCATAGAGCAGCACAAACTTACACCACATTCGTGGTCCTCGGCTCTGAAACAGGAGTTTTGGTCCAAACGCATGTCAATTGTGTGTGTATTCGACATTACTGATGACTTCCAAATGTCCTTTCAACCACATGTTAAGGCAGTTATGCTAGCCTCCTTTCCAGCTATTGCATTACATTCATTTCTATGTGTTTGCGCTTTCCATCACTACTGTCTGGCTGCTAGTGCTTTTATATATCCATTTTAGATTTTTTCAGAAAAGCCTACATTGCAGTCCCCAAAAGGGCTGCGGGCTCAGAACTCTTGTTTAATGTGAATAGAAGACTTCTTTTACCTTGTACTTCACTCTTTTCATCAGTTATAAATACCCAACTGTGTTTAGGCTTTTGTCACACTCCAGATTGTGTGGAAGGTAGGAATTGTTGCTTATAATGTGCTTCCTTCTCAAAGGCGTAAAGCCGAACACTTTTTTCCACAAAGCCATTACCCATGGTATGGCAGTCACTTAGCAGATTAAGAAATCTATCACCAAAATAAATAATAAGCATTGATTCCTCTTTCTGGCCTTGAAGGAGTCCTTGCCTTTTCTCCTGTTAAAGTTTGCTCATATATGCAGCAGCAGTAGTGCATCATTGTTTTTCCCCCCAGAAAGTAAAAATGTGTTTCCTCATAATTTGGTACCGTTCATTTAGCCTTTTCCTTGTTCTGTAACTAATCGGTGGTACTGTTAACATAGTCAGTGGAGCTCATTATTTTAATTCTTGAAGAACTGAAGGCTGAGCATGCTCACCTACTTGTTAAAGAGAGCTCATAGTGAGTGTCTTATGCAAAGGGGTATCTCAGTACGCACCACAATTTTGCAGGAAGGACATATGTGGCTGCGAATGGATGCAACCCACAGCATTGTTTGCGTACTATCTTATCTTCTACTATCCGGGCAATTAATAGCTGCATCTTGTGTCTTTAAGACAGTCAGTGGTTTCCGTGCAGTGAAATGGGAAGGTTATTTAGGACATTGAAGGTTAATTTCAGTAGAAAGAGAGGGGCTTCGTTTTTTTGATTCCTCAAGCTATTTACAAATCTTTGAATCTGTAAAACTGTACGTTTGTGGAACTCTTAGTTCTGCTCTGTTAAGCACAGTTATGTTGAAAATGTTGTGACCACAATATACAGATTGCTCTACAATAGTGTTAAGCTAAAGTTGAAAAGACTTTTAAAGTCCTTCCTTCCCTCCGCCACCCCCCTCCCCCACCCCTTAGCTGATTTTGATTTCCATCTTGTATCATTTTGGTTTTACTTCAAATGTGCATTGCCTTCTGAGATGTACTTTTCGATGCTCTTCTCTCTTTGGAAATTTGGATCCTAGCTGGGCCTACAGCACCAATTCTAAATGGGATTGAGCATCAGTGTAGTTTGTACTAGCAATAAACTTGCCACACCAGTGATTCTTCCAGACAACTGCCAGTGACTTCCCTGGGGCTAGAGTAACAGAATTATGGTGATACTGGTCGAGTTATAGGTGTGACCTTTTCTCCGACATTTCATCTTTGCCTATCCCTCATAGGGTCTTTCAAAATAGGAAGCCTGTAATCGAATTAAATTTACAAAAATATAAAACTACTTTTCCAGCATTGTCATATTGACATTGGTATTGTAGCTAATGCACAGGGTCTTTCTTAACAGGAAGCCTGTAATCGAATTAAATTTACAACAATATATAGCTATGTTTCCGGCATTTCCATATTGACATCGATATTGCAGCTAATGCACAGGTAATCCACTTAAAAACTGTAGGTTGCACACTTTTCATTACACTACAAAAAAGTGTCCCTTTTGTCTAGTCCCGTTTTGGGGACCGAATCGATGGGGTGAACTCTGTTGTTTTGGTTGTGTATATACAGCAGCAAAGGTTTTCTGGTATGGGAAACTGTATTCCATTTGCCCAGTAAATGTAAACATGTTTTCTAGAACAGCCAATTTAAACTACTCCAGTGCACTATGCTGCTGCATAATTACAACTTGAATGGATTTGTGGGACAGTCCAGTTTGCAATTGAGCATATGCAGAAAAACTATTCCGTAGGGGCATATATTTTGCGCATTCATTAAGGCAAAAAGAGCGGTTTGCTTATTGGTCCTGATCCACATCCTGTATGTCTCTCTTCATAAGAGCTTTCAGTGTATTTTTGTGTACAATCTAATGTAAATGTAAATGTGTTGGACTTGTAAAGCGCACGGCTGCCCGTAAGCGTCCCGGCGCTGGAGACTGCTGGGGAACCCGTCCTGGCTTTCCCTGTGAGATGGTCCCTTCTGGGTATCTCCAAGGTGAAATCAGGCATCCCCGGCGTCTGTGGGGGGCCGTTGTAGAGATGAGTCAAGCTTAATGCCCAGAGTTGCCGAGTGTGATCCCTGGTTAGAGTAGGCACCGAGGCGAGAATTGTCGAGTCCGCTGACCCTGGTCCACAACCCTGCCGCGTCGGGAATTGAACCCTCGTCCCGGGCCGTTCTCTGCTTCCGGGTCTGCCGCCTCTAACCAGTGAGCCACACCACTCCACTAACGCCTCCTAATTTAAGAGTAATTCATTTTACACCTACTCTTAGAAAAGTGGCATTGTTCAGGTTCCTGTATCAGTCAAGGTTTTTGAATCTTTCTAGCCTACTGTTACTGCCTTCTTTATTTATGTTTTTAAAATTCCTGATTAAAAAAAAAAGTTAAATTTTTAATTAAAAAAAGGCCCCCATTGCCTGCTCTCTCACCACCCAAAGACAGAATTGTATGCCTCTGGCTTTTGAGCTGCAGGGCTTAGCCTCTGTCACAGCAATAAGGTTGAATCCAACTTGCAATTCCCCCAAATTAGGCAATAAAAATGAAAATACATTCATTCTATTAGAATAAAAGATAGCATTAGCACTGTGAAAGAAAATGAAAGACAATGATGACCGATTTCTTTGAATTCACAAACAAAAAAACATCAGAAGTCATTCAGCTTGCCAGTTAAGTACCAAAGCAATGATAGCTCTTGCACTTCCTAGCAAATGTTTAACATACTCGCCCATTCCAAGCAGCTGCATTTCCATATGAAAGTTCACGATTGAGGGAGTTTAATATTGTAAATGTTTTTGACTTAGTGAATTCTAGGACTTTGATGCATTGTTTTAACATTTGTCAGTGCAAACCATTTCTGTATGTGTGCATATTTCTGTATATCTTCATTTGTATGCTTAATGATCTATATATGTGCGTGTCTGTCTGTGTGTGTGTGTGTGTGTGTGTGTGTGTGTGTGTATATATATATATATATATATATATATATATATATATATATATATATATATATATATATATATTATCTTTGAGCCAAAGCTGCTGCTTCTCAGCTCACATATGCAGTACCTTGTGGAATTTCATGCAACATTTCCTATGCAACGTTCTAACGTCATCTCAATGACCATCCCTCCTACCCATTTATCCTCTTGTTTCACGCTGAAGTATAGCTGCATGGTAACCTGCTTTGAAGGTTTTTTTTTTGTTTTCTCCTACCTGTAGATGTGCTGTGAAGTTTGAACCCAATGACCCTGAACCGCATTGAATGTTTGTTTTGTTTTCTTGTAAGGTACAATGGGCCCACCTGGCATCTCTCAAGAACAATGTTTCCCCTGTCTCGCGATCCCACTCCTTCAGTGACCCTACTCCTAAATTTGCACATCAACAGCTGCGCTCTCAGGACCCACAGCCACCTCCACGCAGTGAGGTGCTAAATCAGAGCTCTGAATCTAGGTCGGAGGCGCCTGACCCCACCCAAAAGGTGTGGGTAAGATCCGACAGTGAGGAGGTGCCTCCAAGGGTAAGAAGAAGCAAGACACTACTTTGTGCATTTTGAAAGGATGCTGTGGCGATGCCACTTTATTAAGCGTACTAAGTGACTAAAGCACAGGGCACATCAAATGTCTTTATGAATTTTCCTTTTAAGGGGAACTATAATCACTTTTAGAACAAGCCTTGTAAATTAAAAAACAAATCTGAAAAGATGAACTGTAGTTTTTGAGAATGGTTTTATTTAATTAGTAAGAGCTCAAAAGTTATTTCCTATTTTAGTGAAAAAGGCAGTCGATCCAGTGACCTGGTGCCACCATGTTTGCGAGCTCGCTGAAATGACCTTTACCAGCATATTAGTAGATTTTAATTAGTACACATATTGCTGGAGTCTTATTCGTACCAAATTGTGAATCTCAAAGACTGGAAGGATGATGGAGTGCACAGAGAACATGCCATTAAACTATAAAGAAGCTGTGTTTGCTGCGTTCAGTGGATATGCTCTTTGTCACAAGGTGGTTCTTAAAGTGATGGTGGATCCCCTTACAGAAAAATTCCTCAGAGAGATGACCGTGCCTTGTGTTCACTGACAACATGCGTAGAATTTATAGATAAAGATAGAAATGTGCAGAACAGTCAGTGTTTTGTTAGCGTGCAGAGCAAATCATTGACAAATCACCATTAATGCTTGAACATGAGCTAACTCATATTCACTTTTACTGGGAAATAAAAGTGCAATCCATAGCCATAATATTACAGGTTGCCCCCTTACCCTATCTTTGTGCATTAGGTGCATAGACACCTGTGTCACATTAGGCTTCTGAACAAGCCCTACTGTGCAGAGGCCTTAGAAGATGATACTTTTTTCAAGCTTGATGTAGGATGCTTCAGAAAGGATTTACTAGAACAATGGCAAGCCACAAGATATATGTAAACACCCGAGTTGTAAAAGAACACCAATGTTAATCTAAAATGTCGATGAGGTGCTGAAAATCAGCCTGTGAAAATGAGAATAACTGCATCCCAATCTCTTGGTGACCTGGAGAACTGAGGTTGCATTGTTGACATATTCTGCAGTAAGACCATGTTAAACCTCATGCTGTTCATTAATGCGCTGTGCAGTGGTTGGGCTTGCAAAGGAATTTAGTTCACTTGAAGAAAGATTCTGGTGTCAATCATAGGCTAAGTTTGTAATATAAATAATGAGGTCTACTTAACCCCTTCGACGCTCATGACGAGCTGGGCTCGTCATGGCGTAGCCTCCTCGCACGCTCATGACGAGCCCAGCTCGTCACGTAAAGTGCGATTTTAAAAAACCCAGCGTACGGGCGGAATTCCGCCCGCACGCATGCGGTTAAAAGCCTCCTTATCCCACGCTATAAACACCATCTTTAGATTGCTCTTAATTATGGTCATGTGTTTAGCCTTGGCAACATTGAAATAAACTTTTGGAGTCTCACCGCTCTCAAATCTTACCCTAGGTTTTGCCTGACAATGCATCTGTAATATTTTATTGCTCAGTGCAAATATGGCAGTGCCAGGAAATAATACAGGGAGTCCAGTCTTGTAGTACCTTTTGCTTTTTTGATGAACTTTCTTTAATGACGGTCTGTTGAAGTAAGATTTGAATCCCCTCTTGGGAGAGTGAGTAAGGGAGGTAGGCAGGACAGTTGTAGAAACATACATTGCCTTCTCCTGGCCAGTTCCTAATTGGATACTTTTCAAAACAGCTACCGGTTCTTAATTGTTTGTTTTGACCCTTTAAATTCTGTTTTCTCTGCTCTTTAGTGCCGCATTACCTGCACCTTTGCTTAATTTGGGTTCCTTAATATCTCGCTCACGTTTTCCTTATGTATGCTGCTGTATCCCAGTACACTCCTTATATAAGGTACAGATTATATATGGTACATCCCATTTTTTAGTGATGATGCTTTCCCACCAGGTACATTTGTTCTGAATGTCTTTACAATTTCTTCTGGCTATAGCATGACCAGTGAATTGAAAGCTTTCTGTGGATTTGGTGCAATGTTTCCTTTATGTTCAGAGACCCTTTTATCATGAAGCTGAAAGACTAAGGACCTTATTATGAGTAGGGCAGTCCTAGGACCGCTGAACTCGCGGTAGCGGTCCGACTGCCACCACCCCGACAGTCAGCCCGGCGTATTACGATGGTGGCAGTGGCACCAGCACAAGACCACTGCCTCCGCCGGGATCCAGGATCCTACGGAGGTGGTGGTGTGCAAAGGGGCTGTATATGCTGGAGGTGCTGATGCCGTCACAGCCGAGTATATTACGACCAGCATTTCCGTTGCCTATTTCATGGCGGAGACCCTGCCATGAAAAGGGCGGCGGAAAAGCTAATGGTGTTGCGTGCGGGGGCGCATGTTGTGCCACCTTAGAAAAGCACCTAAGTTTGTGCACTGTGTGGCATGCACAACATGGTGCACACCACACCGTGCACAAACGTGCGCTAGGTGCTGTCACGGCGGTGGTATGCCGTTTAGGCTCTCCTATGAGCCTAACTTACCCAGTGCCGCAGCTCCGCCCACAATTCAACTTTCAATCCGGCGGCGGGTTCACCACATCTTAGCGGTGTTCCTCTGGGACCTCCACGGTGCCGGTCCCAGAGGAAGGCTGCCAAACTCGTAACAAGGCCCATATTCTTTGCCTGATAGAGTTCTTAAACTGTTATATGTACTGTAAACCTCATCAGTCTGCGCTACTAACACATATACCATATACTGCCACATGAAGTCCACCATGCAAAACCTATCCGTTATTACTTCTTCTCTCCCATGTGGTTTACTTTTTCTCTTCAGCTTCTACCTTTTGCTAATCTATTCTAAAGATGTTTGATTTGTTTGTACTTACACAGTGAATACTTACCATGTATTTGATATATGTACTTTGTCTTTCCGATTCCCCTTCGCTGAGTCTGGACAGTTCATTGCTAGTGCCAACTTAACATAATACTGAATATATTAATTTAAGTCTTGTTGCCCATTGGCAACATACTGTAATTGTGCATCTTCTAAATGTGCACATCCCCTATCTCCAACAATAAACATGACTTTTGCAGCATGCTGCAATACTTTACTGGTTATGCATTTCACATACAACAAATGAAAAATATCCATGCCTTGCTTATAAACATATTATTCTGTAAAACAAGGGAACCCACTCGGTAAGCAAGGACCAAGGGTATATAGTATTATCATTCAACAGCGGTCCTTGACAGGAAGGAATGTGTGAACTTTTAAATAATTATAGGCCACAATATGCACTATAATAAGTAAGGTGTCCAGCCGGACCCTAAATTTAATGGATGTAAAGGATAATTGAGGATTTACACAAGAACATATATGAAGTGGGACACAGTCCTGTATCCACAACATATAACAAGGCTAAAACACAACATATATAAGGTCAACGAATATCAGGCAATTTTGCAATTCTTGAGAAGCTAGTACAGAAGGGAAACAGTTAATCTAGCTTTACTCATGTAGTAAAAACAGAAATAAGGTCACACAATGGAGCACTATTGTTTAAACCACATTAACTGTCGACGGCGTTTCGATCCTGTTAAAATAAAGGATCATCATCAGGACAATCAATGACAAGCCTGAAAGTGTGAGCCTGCAAGTAAGCGGAGAGACAAGAAGACACAAAGGACATTGTTAAAAAAAGAAGTGAAATATGGCGAGATGGTGATTGCCAGTCAATCACCATCTCGCCATATTTCCCTTCTTTTTAAAAAAAAAACACTATTAAGCCAATCAGGATGAAAGTCACTTCAATGGAAACACCAACACGTGTGGGAGTGTTTCCTCTTAAGGCATGGTATGGAAATCAAGGTGACCATATAATGTTGTTGAGGTGAGATTTTAAACAAATGTCCTTTGTGTCTTCTAGTCTCTCCCCTTACTTGCAGGCTCACACTTTCAGGCTTGTCATTGATTGTCCTGATGATGATCCTTTATTTTAACAGGATCGAAACGCCGTCGACAGTTAATGTGGTTTAAACAATAGTGCTCCATTGTGTGACCTTATTTCTGTTTTTACTACATGAGTAAAGCTAGATTAACTGTTTCCCTTCTGTACTAGCTTCTCAAGAATTGCAAAATTGCCTGATATTCGTTGACCTTATATATGTTGTGTTTTAGCCTTGTTATATGTTGTGGATACAGGACTGTGTCCCACTTCATATATGTTCTTGTGTAAATCCTCAATTATCCTTTACATCCATTAAATTTAGGGTCCGGCTGGACACCTTACTTATTATAGTGCTTATTGTGGCCTATAATTATTTAAAAGTTAACACATTCCTTCCTGTCAAGGACCGCTGTTGAATGATATTGCTTATAAACATAACAGAAACAGCCAGCCATCTTGCGCTATCCGAGTTGGACCAGATTCATTTTTAAGTAGAATGGCACACTCCTATCCCTGGAATATGTTCAAAATGCAGTGTACTTGGATATAGTTTGTATGTTCTATTTCACTCTGAATTGCAACCATATATTTTTTAAGAATAATGTACTAAACAAATTTGCGGAAATCTGCATCCTGATATTCTGTACAGTATGTACATTTTTAGACTGCACTGATAATTTGAGGAGTCATTTTGAACACAGAGGGCCATTTAAACATACTTGGTGGAAATGTGTAATAACAAAACAGTTTTCATTTTCCTATGCAAGGTACCTGTAAGGACCACGTCACGGTCACCTGTGTTATCTCGTCGTGATTCACCTCTTCAGAACAATGTTGTGCAGCAAAACAATCAAGCAGGGCAAAGGAATTCCACAAGGTTTGTTGGTTAACTTTATCTGATCTTTACTACTATTCACAACTTTCTGTTCTGTAATGT
This sequence comes from Lissotriton helveticus, assembly GCF_964261635.1. Classification (NCBI taxonomy): domain Eukaryota; kingdom Metazoa; phylum Chordata; class Amphibia; order Caudata; family Salamandridae; genus Lissotriton; species Lissotriton helveticus. Next base: position 1,149,833,886 of record NC_136069.1, read on the forward strand.
TCTTTTCTTAGAAGGATATTGATTTTGAAATACAAAAGCTGCAACTCAGCTCTGAGGATGGTACCTTTCAAACTCAAATAACACTTTTCCAACTCATGCATCATGTGCCCTTCATCCCATTTGAAAGTCGAGCTGTAAGTGATTAAAGTTATCCACAATTCTAGAAATGTACTTACAAGAGAGGAAAAAAAGCAGGTCATTGTAATGTTCCATTTTTTGGGGAACCTTGGACGTTTGATCATCTGGTGGTGTATCCATCCAGAAGGAAACCAATGCTCTGGATCAGCTCTTATGTTCCTTTAACTCACTCCCACTCTTCACATCATAAACACGCTCAACCAGAGTTGGCTTCTTCCCTGACCTCAAAAGTTCCAGTCTTTACTGTTTCATTATATAATGGAAATGCTGTATAGCCCAAGTCCCCCATCAACTAAGGACAAATCCAAACTGTTCTAAAAAGATTCACAACACTGAGCACACCACATTAGGCCTTTTTAAAATTCTCACTTAAATGTACCTAGACAGGTAGGACCCTTTCTGTCGATCAGTTTAGAGGTTCTTTCGAAAATCTTAAGCTAATAGATACACATCTAGTCTAATAGCAACACCAGCAAATATATAGGCTGCATTTGGGCAAAGCAATAGAAAGTTACTTTAATAGCCTGTAAAGAATTTAGGTCCCACTGAATCACCTGAAATCTGAAAATCGATGCTTTGCAAGACTTGTGCAAAAGGGGAGTCCAATATGTTCACAACCCTGTTTACTGTAGACTGTTAAGTAGTGGGAAGGCCATCTAATATTCCTTGGTATTGTGTGTTTTACACTAAGGACATTGGGTCTCTCCCAAGACCGAATGGCCACTTAAATATATATAGAATAGTGGAGGCTGTAAGTGAGACTGTGGTTATGCTGTATAAATAAACATGAATTCCCTTCCTTGGCTACATTTCCAGATTATCTGGGGTTACTTAATGTTAGGTGTGTTTCCAATGGGGTTTTTTATGTTTTATTTATTGGCATTTGCAAAGACATACAATGTCAAACTATAATGAACATACAGATCGTTGCACAACAGCACTCATCGTCCAAATAAGACTATACAGTGTGATCCATAAATACAATTAATATTAGCACAGCCTATATAACCAGTTATTCAACTTCGTGCGTGTTCAGGTATTCTATTCAGTATTTCCAATAATCTTTTGGTCTCGAACCTGCAGGTAATTCTTCTTCATATGTTTCCAGAGTGTCTTTACAGTACACTAGATCTTGAATCCAATGCTTGACCCTTGGAGCCTTCTTGCTACCCCAATTCAAAGATACTCTACGCTTGGCCATCAATAAAGCAATGGCGCAAAATTTGCGTTTTACAGCACATACATCTGGCACCAGACCCAAGAGGCATGTACGAACATCACATGCAATTATAGTTTCTACCATTTTCCCCTACATTTGGCTGATCTGCGCCCAATAGTTTTCCACCGCTACACAATGCCACGCAAGATGTATAAAATCTGCATTATCAACATTGTATCGTGGACACCTGGATTCCATGCGTAATACATATCGGCAAAGCCGCTTTGGTGTATGGTATGTCTGTAGGTATTTAAAATGCAATATATGCAGGTTCCCACTGGGCGTCAGTAAGCTTGTTAGTGCACAGGTTGCAGTCCATTCTTCCTCTGATAAAGGGCTATCTAAGCATACATTCCACTTCTCCCGTGCCCTTTGTGTAGTGTCCGCTATGTCTTCCTGTAAGTTAACATACAGTTTAGAGACCATGGGCCATATGTATCAAGCCTTTTTGGATTCGCAAAGGCCGGAATTCGGCGAATTCTGGCCTTTGCGAATCGCAAAAGGCTGTTTAGCATTTTTTGCTATGTATGTAAAAATCGCATCATTAGGAATCGCAAAAATGTGCGATTCCTTATTTTGCGATAGCATTTAAGGAATCGCAATTTTGCGATTCCTTAAATGCTATGTATGATGCAATTTTCAATAGCGATTTTAGCTTAAGAAATCGCAATTTACCACCAACTTTCAATTGGTGGTAATTTGTGATTTCTTTTAAAAATGCACAAATTGGCATTTTTGAATGTGGCATGTGACGCACATACATGCCCATAGGGCATGTATGTGCGCCATATGCACACACATGCTGATTTCAGGGCTGCAGCAGGGTGTCCTTGAGACACCCCTGCACCCTTGAAATCAATCTAATTTTGCAATTAGCAAATTGCGAATCGTAAAATGAAATGCATTTCACAATCATTCCTATGGGCCTCCTGGCCCATAGGAATGAATTGGAAATTATTCCTTATTTGCGAATTCGCAAATAAAGAAGATTAAGGAATCGCAAAAAAAAAGCGATTTTTTTTTTTTTAAATTATTTTTTTTACATACATACCGTTTTGCGAATTCTAAATAGCGATTCCTTAAAAATCGCTATTTAGAATTCGCAAAACGGAACTATGATACATATGGCCCCATGTGATTAGGCATGGGCGTAGTGAGTAATAGTTGAAGTGATGTCAATTGTTGTCGTTCCACAGGAAAGGAAGCCGCGTTCGTAGTGTCTATGGTATTAATGTCTCGGTTGTGTAGCGGGGGCCTGTGGTGTGTTATAACTGCTGTTAGTGGAATTGGCAGTGCTTCACCCTCTTAAATTGCAACATGAGTGAGGAAGGGAACTTTGTGATACCAGAAGTGTGCAAATTGTGCTTGCACACATAAGTAATACAACAAAAAATCCGGGACTTTAAACCCACCTCGCGAGTAAGGTAACGTTAATGCAAGCATTTCTATCCGGGCCTGTTTACCTGCCCATATCAGACGGAGCACCATGGCGTGTATCCTGTGGAACACCTCCGCGGGTGGCTTAATGGGAACGTTAGTAAATAAATAAAGGAATTTAGGCAGAATAACCATTTTCACGATGGCCAACCGATCAGCTAGGGAGAGTGGCAGATGGATCCATCTCTCAATCTTGTCTTCCAGCGTACTAACCGCCCTGCCATAGTTTGTACGAATGACTACTTCTGGTTCTCTATGAAACCAGACTCCCAAGTATTTCACTGGTTCTGATTGCCATTCTAATGGGTAATCAGTTGGATGTGGGTGAGTGGTGGTATTATTAGTGATTTGGACTAGTTGATTTGTAGTCCTGACTGTTGTCCAAATTTGATATAGTCCCTCAAAGGGTTGAGATGCTGCGCTTGGTCCCTGACGTACAACATCATGTCATCTGCATATAGTGATATATGCAAGGGACGTTGCGGGAATTGAAGCACCTAATAGTGGTGTCCCGGTCTGATTTTACAGGCTAGTGGCTCAAGTGCAATTGCAAATAACAGGGGGGACAGAGGGCATCCCTGCCGTGTCCCCCGTGTTATAGGTATGGAGTCGGATATGTATTTGTTGGTCTTGATACGCACCACTGGGGCCGAATACAATACTTGAACCCATTGTAAAAAAATCGGGGGAAATCCCATACAACATAAGACCGTATGCAAATATGGCTATTCTATTGAATCAAAGGTTTTAGCTGCGTCTAACAGTATTGCAGCAGCTTTGGTGCTAGGGGTTAAATAATGAGAACGCGAACAGTGTTAGAGTATTATGAGCAGTTGATCTTGATGGGATAAAACCGGATTGATCGGGCAAGATCAGGTTGGGCATCAGTGGCTGTAACCGGGTGGCGAGTAGTTTGGACAAAATCTTTGTGTCTACGTTAATTAGGGACAGAGGTCTGTAAGAGTCACAGTACTCTGGGTTTTATTGGGCTTCAAAAGGGCTATTAACATGGTTTCCCTCAATGTCTGTGGCAGTAACAGTTTATCATGTGCATCTCAGTACATTTCCACCAGGGGTTGAGCCAACTGGTCAGCAAATGATTTATAAAATTCACAGGTAAACCCGTCGGGGCCCGGAGCTTTTCCATTTGGAAGGGATTTAATAATCTCAGTAACCTCTTCCACCGTTATCGGTAGCGACGGATATTCTCGCTGTGCATCGGATAGCCACGCTATCGATACGTCTTCCAGATAGTGTACGATTTCCTCCGGGGAAGCAGTGGGTTGCGAGGTGTATAACTCACCTTAAGTGGGCATGAATTCTTTTTGGATACCTTTGGCATCTCGGTACAGGACTCCCCTCCCATCCCTAACCGCCTGTATCACATTTGGTGAGCGTCCAGCACCTATTTTGTCTGCCAGTGCCTTTCCGGGCCTACCGCCTTCCCCGTAAGATCTTGCTATCTTACGTTTTGTAACATATTTAAGTTTGTCTTCAGCGTATATTTGATATTCTGATAGCAACGACCTGATATCCCCTAATATGTTCGCATCTTGTGCACGTTCATACTCACGTTCTAAAGTACGAAGCCTATCTTCGCGAAGGGATAGCTGAAGTCGAATAACTCTTAAAATACCAGCTGTAGTGCTTATGCAGACCCCCCTAATCGTGGCTTTAAAAGCTTCCCATAGTAGACCTGGATCGTCAGTAGTAGATGTATTTAGCTCAAAATATTCAGTAATGGCTTTACTAACGGTGTCAGTGTAGACTGGGTCAAGTAATGATTTAGGATTGAACCTCCACCTGTATTGTGGCGGTACATAGTGCGGCATAATTATGTGACTAATACCGGGTTATGATCGGACAATGTCCTGGGTAGATGAGACACAGACCTTGTCCAGTGTGGCACGTCACTAGTGCCCAGCCAGTAGTCTATACGAGACTCACTGTTATGTATGGCCGACATATGCGTTGCCTCCATGTCTGTGGGGTGTCGTGCTCTCCAAAGGTCCACAAGCCGCATGTCTGCCACTATATCGTTCAGTTTGCTCAGTGCTAGTTTGTAGGGTTCTGTCGACGCTCCAGATCTATCCAGGGCGTCATTTAGTGCAATATTAAAATCCCGTCCCCAAAGCAATGGGATGTCAGGTAGGTCAAGGATTTTAAGCCAGATATTATGGTAGAAGGTAGGGTCGTCGATATTGGGACCGTATATATTTATTAAAGCGAGCCTATATCCTCTCAGAATTCCAATTACTATGACATAACGGCCCTCGACATCCGTAACTGTATCTTCTACTTGGAAATTCAAGCCCTTCCTGAACAGTATGAGGACCCCCTGGAATAAGAGGAATTTGCAGAGCCATGTACGGATTCTCCCCACCAGTGGCAAATACGATTATTTGCAGCAGGGTCAATATGTGTCTCCTGTAAGAAGGCTATATTAATCTGCAGCCTATCAAAGTAAGCTAGGATTTGACGTATCTTTTTTGGGTTCTTGAGACCTGTGACATTCAGTCTGTAGATTTAAATGTCTAGGTAGTGGTTTCTCAGTGGACATGTCTGATTTGAGATACCGGTTGCAACCTGGTGTACCATTTGTCGCATGCACGCGACATATCTACTATGAATGATGGATATTGATGATGGATATTGGAATGTTCCTCTGGACTCCAGCGGTGCGTCTTAAGTGCATTGATCCGTAAAAATAATTCCCAACTTCCAACCCCCCCTCCCACCACCCACTTCAGCATCCCAATTATGCCAAAGACATATCCCCATACCAATAAAGAACATAATTAAACCCCAGTCGGGGAACTCCCGTGTGGGGGGGTTCATCAAATGCGCACATCTGCATCCAACATAGTGAATGTGGACAGGTGTACAATAGGTATGCAGACTAAGAAAAAATCAGAACCACCCGTGAAACATAAGTGATACATCGAACTTGGCAGGTAATATTTGCAGAACACCTCGACTGGTACCACCCTGAACAACCTACCATAATTACATTCAGACAGTGTTTTAAACAATAACAGTGAACACAAGTATGTAAACAAGTCATGGTGCAGTGCTTAAGACACGCAGGGCAATATACCCTTCCTCGTGAAACATCTCAAAAAGGATGTCTGAGTCACATCCCAACTTCAAAGGAGTGTTTTGCAATCACAGTAACATATGTATGCAAAAGGTAGTGTGGCCGCACAGCAGTACGTCGTCTGGATGGACAGCATGTAGGCGTACAGTACCCTTTAATTCTAGGCCCTGTTGTCTCACAGAGCTACCTCCTCTGTGCGAAAATCAGTAAGTATTGCAAAAGATGGATTAGAACAACTACCAGAAGTTTGTGGGAGTGCCCTCTTAAACACATTGCACAGTAGTCGTGTAGTCCCAGGGGACTCAGTCTTCACCCCCAAATGGTTGGATCAGCAATGCCACATATACTATAGCTGTAAAGTTCCCTCCAGCAATACGTTGCCCATTTGCCTGTTGGCTTACCAGTTTGACGATCAGAGAGACAAATGTCCTACCCTCTCGAGCAGTTTTCAGTCCGAGTCCTGATTCTGCTCAGCACGTTTCTGCTCTCGCCGTCTTTGATGCAATTTCTTCAGAAAGTCTTGTGCGGCTTTCGGAGTAGGAAGGATCGTGGAGTGGCCATCATGAGTCACCTTCAGCCGAACTGGATAGAGCATAGCGTGCTCCACACCCAGCTCCCGCAGTTTCTTTTTAGCCGGATTGAACTCTTTGCGCGCTAGGTGAACTGTCAGTGAAGTCCGGGTAGAACTCCAGCGCGTTACCATGATAATTTATTTGCTGCTTCTCGCGGGCCATCCTCAAAATCACATCACGGTCTCTATAATTAAGAAGGCGGGCGATGATTGGTCGCGGAGGCGCGCCTGGTTTTCGTCTCGGGGCCAGGGATCTGTGGGCGCGCTCCGCCAGAAACATTGAGGAAAGATGTTCTGTGCCAAAGATGTTGCGGATTAGTTCCTCCACGTAGGTTTCCATCGTCCCCGTGTTTGTGGATTCTGGAATACCCGCGATCCTGATGTTATTACGGCGAGACCACGCCTCCAAATCTTCCGCTTTAATTTTTATAGCATCCAAGAGTTTTTCCATTTCCGCGCATTTCTTAGTTGTAGCATGCGACTCATCCTCCACTGCAGATATCCGGGTTTCCGCTTCGAGTCTTTCCCCATGTTTATCTAATTTCACCGCCATGCTGTCGACTCTTTGGATAATGGTGTGTAACTTTCCGTTTATATCTTGTCAGCTTTTTTTTTTAATGGCTTTTAGCTTTGCCGCAATGCTGTTGGGCGCCACTGTTTCGCCATCAGGTTCAGTATCGGATTGTGCAGTTGCTCCCATAGTGTGCTTATTTGCTACAAACGTGAGCTTGGCCTGTTGCTTATCCGGTTTTCCCATTTTGCCCGCGTAGTGGTGCCACCAGCACGGAGAGGGAGAACAGAAGCGTCCACCTCAATAGAATGTATATTGAAGTAAGGTAAACACACTCTGGCCCCTACCCTCCACTGTTTGCTAGTCTGAAACCTCCAATGATCAACAATCAATCAATCAATCATAACACTTGTATAGCGCGCTACTCACCCGGGGGGGTCTCAAGGCGCTTGGGGGAAGGGGTCCGCTACTGCTCGAACAGCCAGGTCTTGAGTTGTCTCCTGAAGGCGAGATGCTCCTGGGTCAGTCGAAGGTGGATGGGGAGGGAGTTCCATGTTTTGGCCGCCAGGTGCACACGTGGAGTCCAGGATATGGGCGACTCCACACACGCAGCCGTGTGTGACAGCAATTAGGGCACCCACTCCACAGAGGCAAGGCACACGACACCCTGAGGGTCCAAGCAGCAAAGGCAAACCACCATCCAAGTGTTAGCTCCTCATATGTATCTGCACTGAACGGCACAAGCGCTCAAAGTGGGGCCCCTCCACTTGGCAATAACAACTAATGCGGGCCGCTCCCTCCGCCAGTATTAGGGGGATAGATGAAATTAACTACACCGCTCACAGTCCCAGATGCTGCAGCCACACCGATGGACGATCCGCCGCACACACACCACCTCAGCCTTCCAGCCACTACCATATAAGTGCCCGGGCAGGAGCAATCCAGACAATGCAGGGCAGCACAGCGCAGACACATTGCCCCAGTTCAGGGCAACATCTTCAGCAAAGTTTACTTGTATGAGGAACGCCACTTTATAAGGAGACCTTACCGGCACTTGAAGCAGGGAGCACGCATTATTGCTTATGGCAGAAGCAGGTCCACGCCGTGTCAGATACGATGGGAACGGCCGCCGTGAGAAGCAGCTGCCACTCTACATTGCATTCTCGCAGCTCCTCCTGTAAGCGATGAACGCCGCTGCAAACCTGCCCACATCTCGGGCCTCCAAGGATTCATACAGCGCCAGTGCCCATGCGGTCGAGATCAGGGACACGCCGCCGCACCGACACTGAAAGCACCTATTCAGAGGCATTCCCTGCCAGGCACGGCGCAACAGGACTAACAATGCAGGCAGGCACCGACCTTCCGCCACATATGCCACAAGTATCTGCAATCAAAGGGAGATCTGCAGTTAGGCCACCATCGCCGCTGCAGCCGCCATTTTGTATGGAGGAACCGTTTGAAATCGGCACACTGTCACTCCCACCGATGTCCAATCCGCTATATGCCTCCCTGGCGCCGTAGGTCATCCTAATCACATGCTCCAGTTCAGGAGCAACACAGCACACTGCCATTATACTCGATACTGCTGCGTCCTGCCCACAGCGCTGGCTCGCAATGTTGCTGGTGCCCCCACGCTGCACTGTACCGCCTTATCACCTCCCGCGAGGATCACAGATTTTCTGCTACTCACTGTTGGGGCTGAATGCTGTGATCGCCACCATCGCCGGCGGCCGAGAGCAGCTCCTTAACACTGCGGCACGGCTGTGATCTAGGGAGCCGCCATTTTGCGCGCCTCTGGCTTACCACGTCCTCGGAGCTATCTTCCGGCAAGGCTCTGCCCCTGCAGTCAGCGATGTCACTTTCCCTCGTAGCTCTGGCTACTACGATGGTCCCGTGTGCTGGAGTTGATTATCTTCAGGGCTGAAGCTAATATGCTGTCAGCTGAGCGCACCGATCCTCCGTGACTCGGGCTGCCGCCATGTTGCGCTTCCATGATCCTGGGACGCCAGGCAGCCGCTCGTGATTTCTCCGCCACATTAACCGCTTCAGGACTCCTACGTCGCTCAGTTTATTGGCAAGTCGTTCCGATGTACATGTCTGCCAATTTTACTCGGCTGCAATTCCGAGTTTTTCGACGATAGCTGCACCTGTCCGGCGGGGCTGTCTCAACCGGCAGCCATTCCTCTGTGCGCCCTCTTATTCCCCCTCGCGTTTCCAATGGTTTTATGTTTGTAAGTCTATTAATGTCATTGTTTCTGCAAAGTGCTATTTCTCCAATCTGGGTTGCAGTGTCTGTGTGAGATGATTAAGTAGGGTAGCATAAGAATCTCCCAGAGCCCTTAATCCTTTTGCTCTTATAGAAGAAACAGGTTGACGGTTAGTTAGTGGTGAATACGAATCATTTGGGTTGGACTAAATGTAGTTCTAACCATATAGTTGGAAAATAGTGAGAAACGAGAAGTGAAATAAATTAAAACAATGCTAAGAATATCTGGCGAGCGGTTGTAAGGGTTAGACTAAATGGGTAGTCTGAGACTTAATATAGATGTAACTGATGTGTCTGGACTAAAGCTAGGGTTACAGTGTGCACTGGGTTAGTGTCAGGTGACAGTTGTTTTTTGGTTAGGATGAGAGACCGTGTTGCAGAATGGTATAGGATTGAGATTATGAATAAAAGGGGTTAACCTTCGCATTTAAGTATGAGCTGAAATAAACTCAAATCAAGTGATTTGAATTAAGGTCCATTACAATGGGAATTAGCAATTTAGAAACATTTTCAAAGCAAACTATTGATCTGAAAGAGACTGTTCGTTATAGATTCCTTACCTTAGAATTACCCCCAGGTGTCAGACTGGATCCGGAGAATTTTTTCTCAGCAGTACCCCTGCATGTCGGTCGACTCCGAGTTCAGCGTCGTGCTCGCCAGATGATGTCAAGGTGTCTATATAGATGCTGCCTCTGTGCGCTGACATTTTCTTTTTCCGCGACCACCTAGCGCAGATCCGGAGAGAGCTTGCCCCTTAAACTTTTTTGACTTGTCGATGTCTTTTTCGAGTCTTTGACTCCTGGTACGTGAGGAATGATACATCGTCGGACCGGCTTAAGCCTTGTGACTCCTGTCACAAAACTCATGTCTGTGACGGATCTACAGCTCGTGTGCCTCTGGTGCCTGGAGTGTGACCACGACCCGACTGTCAGGCCATGAGCCTGAAGTCTTTGCTGGAGCGGTCCCGAAAGCTTTTGGAGGCCCCGCAGTCGGGTCCGTGTTGCTCCTGGTCTCGCTCGAGTGGGAGGTCTCGATCAGTCGCGGAGCCATCACACCTCGTCCAAGTCTTCGCACTCCTCGGGTAAGTCGAAGCATAAGAAGAAGGCGAAGAAGCACCATCGTTCTTCGCCTTCCCCCCGTAGGTCGGCTGACGCTCTAAGCCTCGGTCTCCAGTTCCTGACCCAGGGACGACTCCGCACCTCCATCTGTATCCGGGAGCTGGGCGTTCCCTGCCCCGCTTCGTACGTTCTACGAAGCCTTTCACCGTAAGTTTGGGCAGCCCGACTCCGCTCCGCGGGCCCAGCAGAGCCGGTTGGGGGCCCTAGGCCTTCGATGCCGGTGGTTCCTGCACCGGACGGCCCCTGTGGATCCAGGTCTGGATTCGGATAGACGCCGGTCGACCTCACTCACCTTTCCCGGTGACAACTCCCCCGGCGCTGACGGTGCCCCCGGCCGACACCGTCCGCATCTTCATCCCCGAGATGGACCCGGAGCTGGACTGACGTTGAACCGGACCCCGGAGGGTACTTTTGTTCCCTTGTTTATCCCAGGTGTTCCATATTTCCCGAGGGTGGTGATGAGGACTGGGAGTGGTCGCTGGACCCGTTGGCGGACCAGCTGGAAGAACCGGACTGGAGAGAGGAATTGGATGACACCAGTGGCCTGGATACCTCCCCAGACCATGGCATGCTTTGTCCCCCTACCGTGGCTACAGAGGAGGGAGCGTCCTATGCTGTGGTGATGAGAAGGGCAGCTGAGGCCCTGGGACTGCAGCTCCCTTCGGTGGTGGTCGGACTAATCTCCTGACGGAGGTGCTTCATCCGGCAGCGACTTCATCTGAGCCCCTTTCCCCGTTCAGTGAAGCGCTCGCTGATGTCCTTCTGGACTCCTGGTCCAAGCCCAGCACAGTGGCTCCTGTGGAACTATCGTCCAGCACCGCCGACCCTGTTTTCCTCACGCAACACTCTTCCCCAGAGAGCTTGGTGGTCCAAACCTCTTCATCTAAGGGTGTATTCCCTTCTGCTCCCCCAGATAGGGAATCCAAGAGGCTACATTATCTTGGGAAGCGCATATTCTCTTCCTCCAGCTTGGCATAGCGGTCCGTGAATACCGCATGCCTCTTGGGCCGATACTCCTATACCATCTGGGATATGGTTGCGCAGGTGCTGCCTCAGTGCCTGGAGGAGGACTTGTCCGTTTTCTCCCAAGCAGTGGCGGATGGGGGAGACTCAGCCAAATTCTCGATTTGTTGTGGACTGGATACCACTGACTCACTTGTCAGAACGATTGTCACGTCGATAGCCCTTCGGCGCTACGCCTGGTTGAGGATGTCTGGCTTTTTGGTGACAAGGCAGACTTGGTGCAGGATCACTTTAAGGATTCTCGAGCTACGGCCAGGTCCTTGGACCTCACAGCGACGAACCGTCCACCTCAGTATGCTTTTCGCCACTTTCATGGCTATGGAAGGGGCACCCCAACACGTCCAACCCAGATCAGCCACCGGTTCACACAAACTATCCAGTTTCAGCGTGGCTGTGGGGCCCAGCGACGAGGGTCTGGGAGGCCAGCTGGCAAACCAGTCCAGTCCACTCTTCCCACCCCTGCAGTCACCTCCAAACCTTCCTAGTCCGACCTTCCAGGGCCATCAGAAGCTAGTGGGTGACAGAATTCTCCATCATCTCCCCCACTGCCAAACCATCATGGACAGGTGGGCTTTGCAAATAGTCCGAAGGGGCTACTCCCTCCCCTTCTAGACTAACCCTCTCTTCATGCCACCGTCTTTCGATTGCAAGTCAGAGCATCATTTGGCACTTCTCTGCCAGGGAGTTTTGGCTCTCTTTGCCAAGGGAGCTCTGGAGAGGGTTCCTATGCCAGAAGTAAGTTGTGGTTGTTATTCCTGCTACTTTCTGGTGCCCAAGAAGGAAAAAGGCCCGAGTCCTGTTCTAGGCCCCTCAACTGCTTCCTCCCGAAGGAAAAGTTCAAAATGCTAACCCTGGATCAGGTCTTATCTGCTCTCGACCCTGGAGAGCAGGATGGTGGTGTTGGACTTGCATGGACGCCATTTTTCACATCCTCGTCCTGCTAGCCCACAGGCGCTACTTGGGATTCACGGTAGGCCACAAGCATTTTCAATTCGCTGTACTCCCCTTTGGCCTTACCAGTGCCTCTCTGGTGTTCATGAAAGTGATGGCGGTGGTCGCAGCTCATCTGCGCAGATTAGGGGTTCCAGTCTACCCCATCGCGGCGACTGGCTGTTGATGGCAGGCTCGCTCCAGGATGTCGTCTCCCACCTCAAGCCTACGGCAGACATCCAGCACTTGCTGGGGTTCACTATCAACGTGCTAAAGTCACACTGACCCCCTCTCAAACGCTCCCTTTCATCTGGGCAGTTTTGGACACATTGCAGTTTCGGGCCTATCCTCCCGAGCAGTGAGTCTAGGATATTCGGGCTATGATACCGAGGTTTCAGCCTCTATCCTGTTTTTCAGTGAGAATGACCCTGAGGCTGCTGAGCCTCATGGCCTCTTGCATCCTGCTGGTGGATCATGCCAGATGGCATATGTGGGCTCTGCGGTGAGACATGAAGTTCCAGTGGGTGCAGCACCAGGGCAAACTTTCCAACTACGTCCATATCTCGGAGGGGACTGCTTATCAACTGCAGTGGTGGCTAACGAACCACGCTTGGGTCCACGATATATCCTTCCCCAACCTAACCTTACAGTGGTGACAGATGCGTCACTCTTGGGATAGGGTGGCCATCTGGGAGTGGCGTAGATCAGAGGCGTCTGGTCTCCGCCTGGAACATCTGGGCATGACCCTGGTGGTTCAACACTTGGCAGGTTCTCTGACCACCAGGGCGGACAAACTCAGCCGCGAGTGCCTGGTGGATCACAAATTTTGTCTTCACTCAGAGGTGGTGCAAGGTCTCTTTCAGTGGTGGGGAGAGCCGTGGTTATATCTGTACGCCAACGAAGAGAACGCGCAATGTCAGCAATTCTGCGTTTTGGAATTTCCAAGGCGGTACTCGCTCGGCGACGCTTTTCGTCACAAGCAGAACTGTGACCTCCTGTAGGCCTTTCCGCCTGTCCCACTTCTGCCCAGAGTGCTGAAGATCAAGCGTGACCGGGCTCAAGTCATTCTTATGGCTTCGAACTGCACACGAAGAGTCTGGTAACCAGAGCTCCTCAGCATGGCCATCGATTCTCCCCTCAGACTGCCTCTTTGGCCGGATTTTCTGTCGCAGCAACAGGGTGGAGGGTTCTTCACCGAACCTATCCAGCCTCCACATCCTTGTGTGGAGATTGAGCGGCAACAGTTGACAGCTTTTGACCTTCCTCCTGAAGTCTGTAACATTACCTTAGCATCCTGGCGTCCCCCCACTAAGACGGTATACGCCTGTTGATGGAATACGTTTGTGGCATGGTGCACAGCAAAGGCTGTGGATTCCCTTTCTCCCCCTCTTTCTGAGATCCTATTGTACATACTTTCTTTGGCCCGGCAGGGCTCTGCCCTGGGCACTCCTAAGGGCTATCTTTCAGCCATCTCTGCTTTCCTTCGGCTTCCAGAACAGCTATCTTTGTTCAAGACCCCTATTGTACAGAAAGTCCTCAAGGGCATTACTCATCTCTTTCCTCCTTCTCCTTTCGTAATGCCACAGTGGGACTTAAACCTGGTCTTAACCTACCTTATATGCGCTCCCTTCGAGCCTTTTCACAACTGTCCTCTCAGGCTCCTCACACTGAAGACAGCCTTCCTTGTTGCCATCACCTCTGTAAGCACCAAGCTCTAAGCTCTTTCTTCAAAGCCCCCTTTCTGCTCTGTGCATCCTGACAAAGTGGTGCTTAGGACAAGGCCTTTGTTCCTTCCCAAAGTGGTAATGCCCTTTCTCATTGGACAAATCATTACTTTGCCCACCTTTTTCCCACCTCTGCACCCTTCCAAGGAGGAGGAGAGACTCCACTGTCTGGACCCCAAGCTGCGCTGTCTTTCTACCTTGATCGCACAAAAGATTTCCGGGTGGACGATCAACTCTTCGTTGGTTATGTGGGTGCCAAGAACGGTCGGGCCGTTCAAAAGTGGACCATCTCTAGATGGGTTGTCCTTTGTATAAAAAGCTGCTACGGTTTGGCAAAGAAGGAACCTTCAGTGGGGCTCCGTACTCATTCTACCAGAGCTACAGCGGCCACCACTACTCCTGCTTGTGGCGTTCCACTCCTTGACATCGGTCAGGCAGCCATGTGAGCATCCTTCCACACGTTCACTAGACATTACTGCCTGGACAGCCCATTCTGGAGTGACCGTTCTTTTTCCTGTTCTGTCCTCCAGGACTTTCTGGTGTGAACTTAGTTCGCAGACCCTCCTCTGGGGTTGATATTGCTGGGATACCTATTCTAAGGTAAGGAATCTAGAACAGTCTATTTCAGATGAACAAATTACTTACCTTCAGGAGGGACGTATCTGTAAAAGACCTGTTTGTTATAGTTTTCTTACTGCTCCACCCATCCTCCCCGCTCTGCGAACTGACTTTTAGGGACAGGGACTCCCTTGCAGGGCCCTGGTTTGGTGCACCAGTGGTCAGTGTCTTGCATGACTGCGGTTCTGGTGTGAAAAGTCATGTCAGGTCTGACGTCAGCACGCAGGGGCGACGTCTAAATAGATACAGCAACATCATCCTGGCAAGCACGACGCCGACCTCTGACGCGGATTCGACCAATGCCACCTACCTACGCTCAGGGGTAGTGCTGAGAAAAAATTCTCCGGATCCAGTCTGACACCTGGGGGTAATTCTAAGGTAAGGAACCTATAACTAACATATGTCTTACAGATGCATCGTTACCAAAGGAAAGTAACTTGTTTATTAAAACTATCCTCATTTGTCACTACTGCATTCAGATTCTTTCCTAAGATGATCCCTCTATTAAGTACATCCTGCTCCTGGTTTTCTCCCTTGGATAAATCCAACTTTTAACATTGGTAGTAATTAATTGAACTCACTTGCATTTATATAAGCAAGTTTTAAAAGAACAAAATATAAGTCAAAAATGTATAAAAACAATAGATTCTATTAAGAAAGAATGTGCAAGACTGATAGCTGACAAATTATTGGGATAAACCACTGAAGGATGTTAGAACGAAAATGGAAACCGTATGTCTGGATTTATTCTGTATATTATTTTAACATGATAATTAACAGCTATAAGACTTAAGTATTATACAGAAGGTGCAAAAGGAGTATTAATAATGTAAATCTTCTTTTGTACGCAGATGTTTCTTAACACTTGCTCGAGCACATTGACTAACCTTATTTACACCACAACAAAGTATTACACAAGCATCTTTAATTGTTATGGTCCCTTCATTTACAAAAATAGACACTTGCTACTTTCCACACAAGAGCCACTATAAAGGCAAACTATAAGAAGGTTTACAGATTTCATGTTATACCACATCAAAACCACACTCGGGAGACCACAAAGATTTTGCTGTTGATGGAGGAGACACAAATACTTTTTTTAACCTTCCCATAAAGCTATCAAAAACTTGATCAAAGGACCTGAATAAAACATAACGTGCAGACCTCCAGTTTAGATTCTTTTGTTTCTGCCATTGGGTTCTGAGGTGCATGAAGAGACCTCCTGAGAGGTTGTTAGTTACACGTTGCAAAAACATCTTGGGATTGTCGTAAGTTGACAGGGAAATAACTAATTGGTGCTTGAGCAAGGAATCGTTTTTAGGTCTCACCGAGGCAGCGCGCATGCGTTGCTCTAGGAGATGACCTTTAGAAATCGGTCATCTCCTTTTCAAGCACACTCGTGCTTGTGGTGGCATCCACCTAGCGGGAGCGAGCAGCGGCGCTCCGACCATATGTTTCTAATTAGCATGGCTGCTCGCTGCAGCTCCTGCTTCCGCTAGGGCTAATCTAGCACAAGCAGGATCCACATGATGCTGCTGCAGTTGAAGAGCAGGTCCTCTACGACGCACATGAAGACTGGAGCCATGGGTCCGAGGCACCCAGCAGCAGCCCCCTCCTCAGAGCCGTGCTGCCCGCCCTTGCCTTCGCCGAGGGCTCATGCCGCACTCCGCGCTGTGCTCTGTGTGCTCTGGGAAAGGGCAGGGAGCTGCAAGTAGACGGGGTCAGGGCTCACACAAATTCTGCTTTCATTGTGTTTCCTGGGCTGGCTACATCGCCTGGCAATCATTGTCAGCAGCTGCAGTCCCTCTGCACAGCCAGGCGCTTCCAAAACAGCCTTGTGTGCTTCTAGGAGGCTTACCCAAATCTCTGCTAAGCCACGCTAGTGCGAGCTCTATATTCCAATTACATTTTATCCCCTCTGCCACACGCCCAGACAATAGCCACGCGCTCCATTCGAGGAAGGAAAGCAGCACCGTTTATCCTGTCTCACAGACTAATATTTGAACATTGCGCGCTCCTTTCTCATTTTGTTTATTCCGCTGAGATGGAACGGTGCTAACCGACCTGCATTACAACATCCGCCCACAGCTCCAACAATAAAGGGTAAATCAATGTAATTACAGCTGTGGTGCAAAGAACAGCAACACCAGTTCATTTGAGACCCTAAAATTCGCAGCGAGACTCTCTGACGTCACTTTTCTGGGTTTTAATTAGATCCTGCGCTCGGATAAAAGTCCACTCAAGAAAGACGGTTGCAGGCTGGAGTTAATTTCTTGGTAAAATAAAAATGTCACAATTCTACTATAATTCTGCTCAAGAAACATGCCTCTGTGCTCTAATCTAACACCTCAAGCAGTGTGTTTCCACACTGGAGTTCGTGGGCATTGACACCTCATCCCTATCCTCGGGGGCAAAACCAGGCTGCGGCCCTGCCCTTCTGGGAGGCAAGTGGCAGAACAACTGCAACACTGGCAGTGCATAAGCCATCTTTGGGCATTCACCTGTGCAAGAAACTCATGTGGTCCACGTAGGGGAACAGCAAGAGCCCATCTGATATATTTAAAGCCTCACGAGAGTCAAGTCACCTTGGATATAAGATCTTTTTCTTTGTATGTCTATGCCTGCAAGTGTATGCATACATGTGTAAATATGTTCTTGCAGGTGTTTAAAGGTGGTAACATGACTTCATATCACAAGGGCAGGCAGTTTGCAGTTCTGGCCTGCCATTGAGTAAAGTGTATTTCGGGAGTTGTAGTCCTGCTTCCCGCCATCTGGACGAACACATGATGACTGGTTAAAAAACAGAAAGCGCAATTTTGGATAAGTGATATTTGGTCACCATATGTGATTGTGCAAGTGTTTATTTGTTCATGTAGGTGCACGTGGGTCCAGTTGTTTACATGTTTGTGCTGGTTGACTTGCCACTGAAGGTTGATATGTCTTTGCAGGTGGCTATTAATATGTGCGGTTTATGCAGGATTTTATGTGCAAACATAATCCGTAGGGAAACTAGGATGGAGGAACCTGCTACTAAGGCTCAGCAATGGGACCTTACTGCTTACTTCCCTACCCCCAAAAGACACAAAGTAAATACGTTTTATACACATAACCATATTTCCTCAATGTAGAAAGTTTTTTAAATTATTTTATAGGTAAAGGGTTTTCCTTAGACAGGGACTGATTCACAAGGGTAAATTGCCCTTTTGTGTAAGTTTACAACTTTTTTGCTATTCACAAATTAATAGTAAGTTTACAGCTACGGAGAGTCCGCAGTCGGGTGGAGAACTCTGCACATAAAAAGATAGCCCTGTCTTATATTTTTATGTGCAGAGTTCTCCACCCTGACTGCAAAATCGCTGCAGTTGCAGCCTGCCAAGTAACACGCATCAGGCTTTAGACTAATGCATTTTAGTGTGGTGGTCCGCATCACTGCACTAAAATGCATAAGTCACGGATTTATATCGCTTCCTGACACTATTGGCACTGCGTGGCGCAAACCAAGACAGATGTTAGAGCGCACTTCATTAACGTAAAGCAGCGCAAGCCTGGTGTGTGCAGTACACACACTGTGTGCTGCCTGTCCACAGCCTCCTGCATACAAATTAGAAAGCATTGCAACCAACTTTTGCTAAATTTGAGTGGGAGTACTCTGCAACCGCTATAACACCCACCTAAATTCCTTTCTCTGAGGTGAAATAATGTTAGACGAGTGTTGCGTGCGACATAAACAGGCAACGCTTTTCCTACTGCGAGTGGAGGACTTGTATTTTGCATGATGAAGTATTTTGGTAAAAATTTAAAACATTTAACAGTACTCGCGGTGGCTCTTTTAAAAACTAACATCAAACGTTATTTAACCATCTTGCTATTAAATCCAGTGTATTTTCCTCCTATCAAGAAATTACATTATCCTAAGCTTAAAAAAACGCAGCTACCATAGTTGGTAATGTGAAGATGGCCACCACATTGGTTTCTGATTGCACTCTTCGCTCCACTTTGGGAAAGCTAATTGGCTACTACATGTATATAAACTTACTGCCAATTTGTTCTTTTTAAAAAGATGGGTGGCAATGATTTTATATTGGGATTCTGGATGCAAGTGGGAATCTGTTAATGACAGTCTTTCGTCGGTTTCCTTGATTCAGTGGTGTGTAACAGGCATTGGACCATGCAGCTGCATTTTGGAGACCTTTTGTCTACATGTGAGGAGAGTTGGAACTAATCCAGAGACAAGCAGAGCCTACAGAAGCAAAACATGGGGGGACAGAAGAAAAACAAGCATTTGCATAACCAAAAGGTCTCGCCCTTGGGACCTGCTGCATAACTATATATTTATAAGGTCCCAAAGGTGAAACCTATTGGCTATGCCAATGCTTGTTTGTCCTGGAGTGTTGTCTGTGAAAGTTACATCAGGACTATTTTTAAGTTCTAGGAAAGAGGTTCTCATAGGGATCAAATACTCTGTATAGGCTATCCTCTGAAAACATCGGAGTATTATAGGATAGTCACAAAGGCTATGTGGGATATCACAAACATATATAGTTACAATGTTGGGGCAGTAAGATGGAATGGTTTGATTTCTTTTTTTTAATAAACAACTTTTTTGAGTTTTGTTGTTGCAGAACAGGTGGGAAAAGTACACCAATCAATAAGTCTCCATAATCTGAGAACAAATGAGTAAAAGCACAGCTATCACACTTATCCCAGTGTCCATAGGACCGCCAGTCAGATAGAGCTCCTGAATCTTTAGAGCAACCAGTCCATGCCCGCTTACCCCCACCGTTAACTCCAAATCTTGTGATATTTGGCAAGGCAGCCTCTGGCCTCATACATCGGTTTCTCTTGTTGGGCGCACTAGTCTACTCCTTGCTGCCATTGAGGGATTATTGGTGGCGCTGCGGACTTCGAAAGGCCGGCTATATCCCTTTTGACAACCATGGTGGCCGTGTCCAGCAAGGCCCTATCCGCTCTTGTACCCCCAGCCATGCCCAACACTGCCAGTAACAGTAATGTCGGGGAAAGAGCCCAGTACTGTGGAGAGCTCGGGAAACACCACCTCCCAGAATCTTTGAATGAGTCATTTCCAGACCATGTAATAAAGATTTGGGAGGTTTGTGAGCATCTGAAACATCTAGAATGAGACGGGAGGCCTGCTTTGTGCAGACAGTCTAGAGTGAGATCTGCACAGCGAAGATAATGTTTGGATCAGTGTTAGCCTAGAGGAGATCATAATGACCCTAGGTGCCATCAGGGCGTCTCTCCAATCATTGTTTTTCAGAGGGCCAACCCACTCCTCCCACTTCCTTCGAAGGGAAGCAATAGAATCCGTGTACGATTGATTTGGGAGACCCCTCCCTTACCAAGGGCACCTAGTGTAATCTTGGCCTCAAGGGGGCTAAATTCTAGATTTTTTTTACATTTTATTTTTAATAACTGGGTTAGATGATTACCCTCCTAGTCGACTTATAATCACAAGGAAAATCATTCACCCCCATTCCTTCAGCCGGGCAGGTATTTGGATCCCCCGGATTGGTAATAGGATTGTATCACCTGCATTAATAATAGGAAGTAAGTAGTCTTGTCATAAGGACACAAACCTTCACCCATGCAAAAGGGCATGTTTCATCACTGCCTGCCGCCTAGTCAGGGTTGCAAGTGTGTAAGAAATCTATAATTATTGAAAGGGTATCATCCTTATTTGGTCAGAGACCTACCAGTTACAACTGTGTAGAGGTGAGTAGCATGAATTTTGTTCATAGACCCCTAAAACAACATGGATAAAAGCTGTACTATAGGTAGGTGAATTCATGACTATTTTCTGCATGTTGAGTAGCTCAAAATTTCCGAAGCATTTGTCGGGAAACTAGGCGCAATAATTATTTTCATTTCTAACCACTACATTGGCTGTGTATTATAGTAAAGGAAATAGACAACACTTGTGGTTGTTGTTTCTAATGCCTGTAGCAGGAACAGAAACAATGTATTAAGGGGCGGTAGCATTGATGCAACTCCTTATGGTTGTCACTCTTGTATGACAATAAATTTCATCTAAATCCACAGAAAAAAAGTATTTTGCCTGTAAGTGCATTTACTGGTAACTAGGATTTAAATGGTGGTCAAACTCCAATAACCTTAATCCTCATCAAATCCATGGTACTCCAGTCCCCCCACATGCCACACTGGTGATGTAAATGGTGTGTA
Source organism: Lissotriton helveticus (assembly GCF_964261635.1). Classification (NCBI taxonomy): domain Eukaryota; kingdom Metazoa; phylum Chordata; class Amphibia; order Caudata; family Salamandridae; genus Lissotriton; species Lissotriton helveticus. The sequence goes on from NC_136069.1 coordinate 1,149,854,739, forward strand.
TTTCAAAAAGCAAAGTGAATTTTGATTATTAACTATGTGAGCTAAGCTTTTAGTTATTTTTTTCAAAATAGCAAGTGACTCTTGTCGTATCTACGTTTGTCTCTGAACCCTTGAAAAAAGGAAAACTCAGTTCCTTCAACACATGCCTACTCTCCCACATGCTTTTTAGGATTGATTGGTTTTCATAAAGCACTGCTGTTTTAGGAACAGATGAAGCTTTGAGACCTCTTGTTCATGCTCATTTACTAAATACTAGATCTTTTGTGTTTCTTTTAAATTCTAACTTTTAAGAACTAATTTGTAAAAATTACACATGCCTCACTAATGACCCTTTTTTTTTCTTTCATTTCAAATTAGCAATATAGAGCCCCGGCTACTGTGGGAAAGAGTTGAAAAGCTTGTACCCAGGCCAGGCAGTGGAAGCTCCTCTGGGTCAAGCAACTCCGGATCGCAGCCAGGATCGCACCCTGGTTCTCAAAGCGGATCCGGGGAACGGTTCAGAGTGAGATGTGAGAATTATTTGATTTATCCTCAAGTTAATTTATTTTTAATTCACCAGTGATGCAAATATAAAAGTAAATAGCTTAATGCAAATGTGTAGGAGCAAGTTCCCATTTGAACACTGTTATCACAGCAGTCCTTGTTTTCGCCTCTTGTTTTTCTTATTTGTAATAGTCTATCCAAAATTCTTCTTTTTTGGTATGCAGTGTTATGGTATGCAGTGTTATGGTGTGGTTGACTGTAAAATAATAGTAACAGTACTGTTCCCTCCTGGGAATAGTGTCAAACAGGTGCTGAACTACACAGTTGGTAAGTTAGACTGAACTTCTTTGGCAACTCGGATCAACTCACCAGTTGTGTAGAGCAGCAGCTCAGTTGACATTACCCCGAGGAGATATTGATCCCAATTCTTTCCTCTCCCTCAAACAACCACTGTTTCTTTAATACTTTTTCTTTTGACAACAGCTGTGATAGCAGCATTGTACAAACAGTACATGCTTTTTAGTCTTCCAATACTTTTTGGCTTTAAATAAAATTGGTTGTGATGCAAGCATGGCAGCCACTCAATGCTAGCTTTCTGATAGCCGAGTGGACAGCAGAAATGGTAGGCCATGATAGCACAATAAATACATTCATATTGTTGAATATTTGAGGTATTGCCCGAGATCTGCCTTCCTCTGTCCATTCATAATATGTTAAAGACTTTCATTATCAAAGTAGAAAGAAAGTGGTTAATTTTCTGACATGCCATAAACGACTCCCGATTGAATTTGGAAAAAATGTATGTATCATTTTAAACCGTTCTATTTATCTTCATTGCAACATCTGGATATTTTGTAGCATCCTCTAAGTCGGAAGGTTCACCATCCCAACGTCATGAGAATGCAACCAAAAAGTCAGAAGAGAAGAAAGAAATCTTCAGACCCATCAAATCTGCTGCGGTAAGATTATATGGCTATATTTCAACTTGTATTATATAGTTCTCCTTTTAACCACGAGTAGCATGAAATTCAGAACAAGAAGCCATTAAAGTTGCATTGGTAATTATAATGGGCTGCTTATCTACTCTATCTTGTCTTTGTGTGCTATTGCTATAGTTGTTGATTGCAATTCCTAAGCTATTAACAGCTTTAAAAATTCCTTTTAAATCTTGATAGTCAATTGCTTTTTTTGTTTTTTTTAACCGAACATCTTTCACTACTGGACCTTTGGCGCCTTCAAATCACGAATGCTCTGATGAATGTTCTAGGGAGATGTGGTAAGCGGTGCTCTCATTTATGATACAATATTTGAGTTATTGAAAAAAAATTGTATTGGTCATACTTATCTCATCAGATTGCAGAACCTGTCTTTGCCTTATCTGAGATGCCATGACCATGTGATGCTAACATAGCACTCATTTCTATTAACGGATGGGAAAAAATTAATGTTGGTTTTTCACATCTAATGAAACAATTGCTGCTAATATAATACACTGCCCGTACTGTGTTGTGATGATTTGTTGTGTGGCACTATTTTCATTTTTTTTTTTTTTACCATAGCAAATTTGGACATGGTTGTCTCACTTTCTTAGATAGCAGACATTTTTGCACTGGAACTAACAAGTCAAAATATCAACCATAGATGTGCATCGTAATAACTTCCAGACGCATGTGCTGTGCATTATCCAGTGGGTTGGTTTGGAAATGTTTATTTACAAAGTTTTTCCCATAGGACTTTATCCAAGTGTAGCATTAGGACTATTTATAATATTGACCGTAAGCCCACAATGCTCCCTAGCGTAGCCTACATTTTAGATTCTTTTTTTTCAGCTAGTGCGTTCAAAGGTGCTTTAAGAGAGCTCTCAAACATTTGCTGAGAGGAAATCCGGATAAATTATCAAAAGCGTGATTGGAGTTGATGCTGGATTGTGAATTCAGGTTTTCAATGGATCTTCAACATAGTCAGGGACTGGTAAATATTACAATGGACGAAACTCCTCAACTCCATTTTGTAGAAAGAGCATGATCTTCAAGTTTTCCCTCAATTGTCAATGAACGTTCTCAATGACGAATGCCTGGTATGCATTTTCTGTCTTCCTATAAAGCATAAGTTGACGGACTGTAATGCTTGGTCTCTTTTCAAGCCAAAAACTCAAGTTCACAGGGCTACGGTATTGCTGGCACACTAGGGCCAAAGTTGACATGTTGGGGGGGAAGTCCAATTTTGGGAGGTAGAAAAAAGGTAGTCAGTCGAGGTGGGATATGGGTTTTTGGAGGGGGAGGAGGAGTTTGAGGTCTTGGAGAAAGCTCGAGGGAAACACCTAGTTGAATTGGATACCAGGAAAGTTTCCTCGCATACTTTTGAGGGCCATGGATTGTCTCACTTAAGGAGGTCCAACCTTAAGTCTCCAGTCCTCTAAACAAAAAAAAAAATTGAATACTGTCCTCATTTTCAGTAAATGCAGTTTTCTAGTGAAATAAATGCATCACATTGAGACAGTCTATCTCTAAGGTGCTTAACTAACGATTGAGAAGAAGTTTAAAGCATCATCCCAGTTTCCACAGTATATCAAATCGCATGTGGGACCTGATTCTCTAGAGGTGTCTACAGAACAAAAAAGGCAACAATCCTCGGCAACAAAGCCTTCCCTTTGGAAAGACAGGAAGAGGCTGGAGGCTGTAGGGAGGAAGGTGGGGAGAGCGTAAGCAACTGAGTTATGCATAGCTAGTTCCAGCACACCACTGAATGTATAAGCTCACCAGCAATGAGATGAAATTGAAAATGTAATTAAACTTCTCTCTGAAAGAGGGCAAAGCAGTAGTAGATAAGGCAAGAAATGTTGCCAGCTAATGCCTAAAGATAGTATTGGACTCCGTAGGACTGCAAGCAGACAACTGTCAACGGGGTCAGAGCTGAAAATTCACACTTCATTGTGCATATTAGGGTTTATCCCCCTAGTGCAATCTAATGTAATAGTCCCGTCCTTCGCAAGAAATCTGTTTTGCAGCGTGAATCTTTCTGGATTCACTATGCTGTGCGTATTCCGCAATCTGGTGGTTGGGTCCGGATTCGTAGTCTTTTTTTCTCTTTTTTTTTTGTAGCCCAGGTGGGCGTCTACGTCCCACCATTTGGTGGCCCTTCGGTGACGTCGGCGTGCTTCCGGCGGAAGCTACCACCCTTGGGCGCCATCTTCAGATTCTTTTTTCTGCCGTTGGGTCTGGATCGTCGCGTGAAGCTCCAGAAGTTTTTGGAGGAGGAAAGGAGAAAATATAGCAAATCTTCAACAGAGAAGACCTGAGAAGATCAGGAGAAGAGGACCTTTAGAGAAGAGACGACGAAGAAAGGAGAGAAGTTCGAAATCTTCGACGTCCTTGGAGGAATGCGCACACAGGGGGGCCCCTGAGCGCAGGGATGTACAAGACGCCCTTTAAATTCTGCAAGAACTGCCACCACAAGTTCGCACAGAAAGACCAGCACCCAGTCTGCAACCTCTGCCTGCCTATCGACCACGAGAGTAGAGACTGCAACGCCTGCTCCGTCTTCAAGCCGAAGACACTCCGAGTTCGAGAAAGACAGAGGACGGCTCACCACACAATGCAGGGCAAGGGCCAAGCCCCGACGCTTTACGAACTTGGCCTCTCCACAGACGACGAGGACAACATCGCCGAAGGCCCAGATGACTTCACCGTCGATGAGAACGATAAGAAAACGCCTGATAAGGTAGGAGAGTCTACGACCCCGAAAACTCCCACAGGGCCTCGAAAACCAGAGGCAGACTCTCGAAAGTCTGAGCCCAGAGCCTCGAAAGGAGCACCGGCGCCGAACAAATCGACAACCGAAGCTGCATCCTCCGAAAAAGAGCCCAGCGGATCCTCCGAGAAGGACTCCCGGAGGCCGAAGACAAGCGAAAAGCAAAGGTCATCGAAGGAGGCCCCCGAAAAAGGGACTTCGACATCGAAAGAAAGGGAGCCGAAGAAGGCTTCGACGACGGCGCCGCCGAAAAGGGCGGCCGAAACGCTCGACGGCGAACAGGCCGCAGAGATGCAGAGAAAGAGGAAGAGGCTCGAGGCCGAAATGGAGAACATCCTTCAGAAAAAGAAGGATTTCGATGAAAAAATGAGGAGTTAAAAGATCCCCTCGAAGCCGACATCGAGCGTCGCTGTGGTACAGGAGCTCGAGGAATTCGACGTCGAAGAGCCGCCGAAAACTCCGGAACCTTCGGAGCACGAAGAGGAGGAAGACCTCTACTACACAGAAGGGGATTACGGGGAGCAGCAGTCAAGCTACGGCTCGGGTTCCTCGACGGCCCAAGACCAGGAATGGCAGGACATAGAGGCCGAAAACCCAGAGGAGGCGGTAGAAACATACCCCTCGAGGCATTCACCACCGGATGACATTGGGGCATACAGTGAGGTGGTCAGAAGGGCGGCAGCAGCTTATGGTGTTAAGATGGAGGAGGAAAAGCCAGAAGCAGACTTCCTGCTCGAGACATTGCTCCCCATACAGACAAGAAGTCAGTTCCTGCCCATGCTCAAGAGTATCACAGACCAGGGGAAGGAAGCCTTCAAGGATCCGGTACGTGCAGATCAGTAACGCCGAGGACGGAGAAAAAATACAAATTCTCCTCCAAAGACCCAGCTTACATCAAGGGATCCGTCACAGCAGATTCTATAATAGCTGCAATGGCCAGGAAAAGGGCAAACGTCCCAACAACGTCTGGACCCCCACCTGACAAAGAAAGCAGGAGGATGGATCTAACTGGCAGGAAAATTGAGAGGAACGCCGCAGCACACTGGCGGATGGCGAACTCCAACGCACTCCTGAATAGGCATCAATACCAGCACTGGGATGAGATGGGACAGTTGCTCAAGCACCTCCCGGAACAATACCGTGAGAGGGCATCACACCTTGTGGAAGAGGGGAAGAGCATCGCCAATTCCTGCCTGAAGACAGCCTTGGATGGGGCAGAAACATCCAGCAGACTGATGGCTATAGGCATCACTGAGAGAAGGCAAGCCTGGCTCAGGATCTCGGGCTTCAAGGCTGAGGTCCAGAACAACATCCTGAACACACCCTTCAACGGGGAATCACTGTTCGGAGCCCCAGTGGATGAGAAGCTCACCCAATTGAAGAAGGACAACGAGACAGCAAGGTCCATGGGGGCCCTGCAGTTCAGGGGGATGAGAAGAGGCACCCCTACGCGGAGGCCGAACGGCAGAGGTGGAAGTCAGCGAGGAGATTCTCACCAGAGTTTCCACCAGGGGCAACAGAGTGACAACCAAGGCCACCAGGGCCAGCAGAGGCAAGGCTGGAACTACCAAAGCAGGGGCCAGTCCTTTCGGTCAAGAGGAAATGGACGGGGCCAGAGAAGGAGAGGCGGTGAACAACCACCCTCTAAGTGACTTCACACGGGAGAAGGTGCTCCACCACCCAAACCCTCCGGGGGAGGAGCACGGAAAAACAAAGAGGAGAGGGCTACACGGACAAGACACAAAGGAACATGTAACGCCGGTAGGAGGAAGATTGAGATTTTTTCTCCAGGAGTGGAGAAAAATAACAGACAAGTGGATACTCAATATTATGCAGTTCGGATACTGCATAGAGTTGGAAAAGAGGCCACCAAACAGAAAACCAAAGAAAAGACAGCACTCGGGAAGAGAGCTGCAACTACTTCAAGAGGAAGCCAAAAACTCCTCCTCAAAGCGCAAAAAGAACATGAAAGGGAGGTTCCCATAATTCTAATGGACTAAAGAGTTCAAAGACATTTAGACAATTGCCCACAGAAACGTTTTGATTATCAGATCATTTTATTTTATTTTCATATATTTCTTAATAAAAAAGCATTCATAGAAAAATATTCATTTGTTCAATTAGATTTTTTCATGGTCATAGAATACATATACAATAGCAGTATTGGCCCAGCTAAGGAAGCAATAAAACATTCAATATACAAGCATTGGAAATGCAATAGGTCTCGCAGCATTAGAGTTAGTGCTTTTAGAATTGTTTATGGTTTTTTTTGTAAATCTTTAGCATTTTTGTTTCCTGTAGCCAATGCTAAAGAATAAAAAAAAAGCCATAAACATTTCTAAAAGCTCTAACTCAAATGCTCCGAGACCTATTGCACCGTGTGAGGGTGAGGGGTTGAGGGTGAGTGAGGGTGAGGGGTTGAGGGTGAGTGAGGGTGAGTGAGGGTGAGTGAGGGTGAGGGTGGGTGAGGGTGAGTGAGGGTGAGGGTGAGTGTGAGTGAGGGTGAGTGAGGGGTTGAGGGTGAGTGAGAGTGAGGGTGAGTGAGGGTGAGTGAGGGTGAGTGTGAGGGTGAGTGAGGGTGAGGGTGCTAGTAATTACAGGAAATTAGAACAGGAAATAGCGTAGATGGAAAGCGTTTAACAAAGTGAAAATTAGCACATGAGGTTCTGCAAACATCCTCATCGGGGTAGCACAGATCGGCAACTCTAAAAACACATTACTTGAACAGCGAATGAGACGTGAAATGTATTAGGTCACCTGCCTTATAAAGGATTTAAAGGTTAATAACTAATTAGAAATAATGGTCTCACTCCGAAGATCTATTAATAAACCTCTCAGCTCATTAAATACATTCTATATGCCGTCACAGCAGGCGTTTTTAAATATCCGATAAAGGGAAACCCTACTGAAAGGATTCGTGCTGTTGCAGGGAAAATTGGTTCCATTTGAAACCCCACACGTCACGGGGTTCAACTCAGTGACAGAACTCCAATGCACCGCTCAGAGTGAGATGACATGCCCTGAATGTTAACTCCTCTTTACTTACACGCACCGCCGGCGGTGTAGATGTTAAAAAGTGGGCTGGGTGACGTACAGTAGGCCAATGCCACTGAAAATAAAGTCTGATCAGCTAGCGGCCAAGAAAGTCGCAAAGTCACATACATAATAAAGCATCTAGGTTTCATAAAAGGTTAATGCTCCCTAAAAGCACGTTTCTTCTTCGTGCTGAGGAAAACGAAAAAACCGAAAGAAGCGCTTAACTCTAGTATGCTTGCAACGTATCCTTTTGAATGAGCACCACTAGACATGCGCAGTATTTAACGCTTTCAGTGAGGTTCGCGGCACCATGCCAACAGCTGCACGGTGCCTCCCTTGCGGGTGGCGACATTACGCTGCCAGTGCAGGAGGCCCAGGACCAGTGACGTCAGCTGCGCGCACACACACACCGCACGTCGATGCAACCAAGACCAACGCGGCATTACAACACTGGCAGGTCCAGGCGGATCTCGGGAGCCCATCATGGGAACACAGAACAAGAATGAGCCCTCAGGAAAAGTTAAAAGGCTGCATGCGCTTGCTAAAGCCGACTGCCTAATTTAACCAGCATGCAAAGCAGAAAACACACGCTCATGAAAGTGTCTTGTTGTGACCCACACAGGACACGTTTGGAGCGACTTTGACGGTGTTCAGTAGCAAACGGCAATCGTTATAACACGTCAGCCCGCCTATGCCATAAGTAAAAGTAGCAGTGCCTCCGTGTAGAAGCATGAAACAAATTGTACTCACCTCACGGTAGAAGTAGGAGAAATGCGACACGGCGGGAAGGGGAGGGGGCGGAGCGGGTAAAATAACAAACAAGACGGAGGGAAGAGAGGGGAGGGGGGAGGAGAAATGCGACACGGCGGGAAGGGGAGGGGGGCGGAGCGGGTAAAATAACAAACAAGACGGAGGGAAGAGAGGGGAGGGGGGAGGAGAAATGCGACACGGCGGGAAGGGGAGGGGGCGGAGCGGGTAAACCAAGACTGACGTGCACGCGCTTTTAAGCTCAATGCGCATGCGCATTGAGCTTAAAAGTCACGGGCACTGCAAGGAATCGCCACGATTCCTTGCAGTGGATAAAGAGTGGATAAGTCCCAATACTCTCGCTTGCTCGATGCGCATGCGCATCGACAGGCGAGACCTAAAAAACCACTCAGTCTCAGGCATACACACATTCAGCCATCATCATATACATCAAAACAGAAAACAGTGAACACATTTAGGACCAACAACCAGAAGACTGCGCCGACGCGCGTTTCGGAAAAAGTGCCAATATTAAGGATTCCTTCATCAGGGCGCAGGTAGAGAGTGATTACATTTAGATTTTGCTGGGCACAAGACTGCAAAACGTGACGTTTCTCTCGACGAAACCCACAAGCAAATAAAGTGGGCGAGCTGGAATAGGAAGTCTCTAGAGCATGTAGATAAACCGGAAAACAATTTGCTCTAAAGTTTCAAAAAGAGCATGTATAATTCCAGGTACAGCCAGTCGATAGTCTAAAGACCCTCTCGGAGGTCTCATGGAGAATTACAATCCGTGAAACTTTAGAGCAAATTGTTTTCCGTCGAGAGAAACGTCACGTTTTGCAGTCTTGTGCCCAGCAAAATCTAAATGTAATCACTCTCTACCTGCACCCTGATGAAGGAATCCTTAATATTGGCACTTTTTCCGAAACGCGCGTCGGCGCAGTCTTCTGGTTGTTGGTCCTAAATGTGTTCACTGTTTTCTGTTTTGATGTATATGATGATGGCTGAATGTGTGTATGCCTGAGACTCTGAGTGGTTTTTATATTGAATGTTTTATTGCTTCCTTAGCTGGGCCAATACTGCTATTGTATATGTATTCTATGACCATGAAAAAATCTAATTGAACAAATGAATGTTTTTCTATGAATGCTTTTTTATTAAGAAATATATGAAAATAAAATAAAATGATCTGATAATCAAAACGTTTCTGTGGGCAATTGTCTAAATGTCTTTGAACTCTTTAGTCCATTAGAATTATGGGAACCTCCCTTTCATGTTCTTTTTGCGATTGAACTCCCTGGTGGGTTGTTCCCCTTTATCCTTTTATTAGGTTCAGGGTCCCCTTTCTTGTTTTTCATACTCCTCCTCAAAGCGGCCATTGAACGAGTCCCTTTCAAAGAACGAAACAAGGGAGTGTACTCGAACTACTTCCTAGTGCCAAAAGTGGATGAAAGTCTAAGACCCATCCTGGACCTACGGTTCCTAAACAAATACGTCAAAACTCAAAAATTCAAAATGACGTCCCTACAAGAGGTCATCCCACAGATAAAGGCAGGGGACTTCTTGTCCACCATAGACCTCAGACGCGTACCTGCACATCCCCATGAACAGGCAGCACAAGCACATGCTAAGGTTCACAGTAAACTAGGATCACTACCAATTCACGGCCCTCGCTTTCGGCCTAAAGTCCACACCTAGGGTGTTCACCAAATGCCTCGCGGCAGTGGCCGCACACCTAAGAAGAGAGGGGATACACGTATACCCCTACCTCGACGACTGGCTGGTAAAGGCAAGCTCTTACAGGACATACAAAGAGCATGCAGAACAGGTGACGAGAACACTAGCAAGCCTGGGTTTCTCCATACACTGGGAAAAATGCTCAATAGAACCAGAGCAAGTGAAGATCTTCCTAGGAGCCCAGATCGACACCGTCTGATGCAGAGTCTTACCGAGCGAAAAGAGAACGCTCAGCCTACTGAGGGAGAAACGTCACTACCAGAAGGGGCGATCTCTGACAGTGAGGACTGTGAGCAAGATCTTGGGGATGATGGCATCATGCATACACTTGTTCCCCAATGTACGCCTACAGATGAGACCACTCCAAGAGTGGCTACAACAGCAATGGTCACAAGCTACAGGAAGTTGGGAGGATCTAGTGGTTGTAACGCACAGGGTGCAGGAGGAGATAAGGTGGTGGACCAGGGAGAGAATAACAGAAGGAAAACCTCTAACACCACCGGACCCAACAGTGACCATCACCACAGACGCATCCCAGAAGGGGTGGGGCGCACACATGAACAGGCTCAGAGTGAGGGGTCTGTGGAGCCCTACAGATGCAGTCAGGCACATCAACTACCTGGAACTGAAAACTGTGTTGCTAGCCCTCAAGGCTTTCCAGAAGCACCTGTACAACCAGAAGGTGCTAATACAAACGGACAACACCACAACGATGTTTTACATAAACAAACAGGGGGGAACTCAGTCGTTCCCTCTGTCAAACCTGGCACAGGAGATCTGGAAATGGGCTATACCACTAAAAATTGACCTGCTAGCCATACACCTGCCAGGGAAGGACAATGTGGAAGCAGATTGGCTCAGCAGGCAGACTTCAGCGTCCCACGAGTGGGAACTCAATACTCAGGAAACAGAGAGACTATTCAGGAAATGGGGCACGCCAACAATAGACCTATTTGCAACACACCGGAATGCAAAATGCCAGTACTTTGCATCCAGGCAACCAGAGGCACTGTCCCAGGAGAATGCCCTATGGATAAGCTGGTCGAAAACATTTGCCTACGCTTTTGCCCCGATACCACTGATCCCGAGGGTTCTCGACAAATGCATGAAGAGCAACATGACGCTCATCCTTGTGGCACCACAATGGGCCAGACAGACCTGGTTTTTGCAGATAATGGAGATGGCGCAGGGGCCACCACACAAGTTCTCAAAAAGAAGAGACCTACTCTCCATGGAAAACGGAGAAATCCTACACCCAGAGCCAGAGAGCCTCAACCTCTCAGCCTGGCTCCTGAGGACTTAGAATTCGCACACCTAAAACTACCAGAGAGCACCCTGCGGGTGCTACGAGAGGCAAGACGGCCCAGCACACGCAAGTGCTATGGGGAAAAATGGAAAAGATTCACTCAATGGTGTTGCATGAAACAGCTCCAAAGGAAACTGACCAAGGAATCCACGGTGCTAAGGTACCTCACGCACCTAATTAAGGCTAAGCTAAGCTCATCCTCGCTGAGGGTGCACCTGGCAGCGATTGTGGCATACACAAGAGGAGAAACAGGGAGAAGCTTTTTCACATCCCAAGTCGTAAAAAGATTCCTGGAAGGAGCTAAAAGAATAGCCCCGCCAAAAAGAATGCCGCCACCGGCATGGAACTTAAATGTGGTACTGACTGAGCTCATGAAAGCACCTTTCGAACCCATCCACAAAGCATCACTGCAAATGTTAACAATGAAGACGGCCTTTCTGGTCGCAATCACCTCGCTACGGAGGGTGAGCGAACTGCAGGCACTCACACTGCAAGAACCCTACATCCAGATACACAGTGACAGGGTTGTGATGAGAACAGACCCACACTTCATGCCAAAGGTGGTGTCAAGGTTCCACATGAATCAGAGTATTCAGATACCTAGCTTCTTCCAAAACCCCACTACAAGCGCAGAGAGGTCACTCCACACCCTAGACGCTAGAAGGGCTGTGATGCACTACATTGAAAGAACGAAGGAACACAGGAAAACAAAACAGTTCTTCGTATCCTTCGCAAACAGTTACATGGGCAAACCAGTGACTAAAAACACCATAGCGCGATGGATCGCACAGACAATACAATTCTGCCACAAACAAGCTGGCCAGGAGCTAACTGGAGGGGCACAGGCCCACTCCACCAGGAAGAAAGGAGCAACAGTTGCTTTTCTGGCCAACTCACCAATCCAGGACATATGCCTGGCTGCAACATGGGCTTTAGTGCACACTTTCACTAAGCACTATTGCGTGGATGTACAGATGAACAAAGAGCTCAAGTAGGACAGAAAGTGCTTCAACATATATTCAACAACCAACGCTCATCTTCCACCCAACCGCCACAAAAGTGAGGAAAACCGCTACAAAATCTATGCACAGCATAGTGAATCCAGAAAGATTCACGCTGCAAAACGAATAGTTTCTTACCTGTCGGTGTAGTTTTGCAGCTTGAAGATCTTTCTGGATTCACTAGCGAACCCACCCGCCTCCGCCAGAAAGATGAGGCTGGAGAAGAAGGTGGAAACACACAGAAAGAAAGAAAGTTGAAACTTAGAAGAAAAGATACGTGAAAAGAATTACGTTGAAAAAACGATTAACAAACATAGCCATGGATTCACTACAAAAACAAACAAGAAAAAAGAGACAGAAAAAAGAATCCGAAGATGGCGCCCAAGGGTGGTAGCTTCCGCCGGAAGCACGCCGACGTCACCGAAGGGACACCAAATGGTGGGACGTCGACGCCCACCTGGGCTACAAAAAAAAAGAAAAAAGACTACGAATCCGGACCCAACCACCAGATTCTGGAATATGCACAGCATAGTGAACCCAGAAAGATCTTCAAGCTGCAAAACTACACCGACAGGTAAGAAACTATTCGTTGCCCACTTTGGAAAATATGAAAAAGGCTAATAAAACTGTAAAGGTGATGGGAGCATTGCAGACAGTGAGAGGCACCTCAACCACGAGAGGACAAGGCAGAAAGCTGTGTGCACGACAGTATCAAAGCCATAATATATGGGGGTCATTTATCAAATATCACAATGGGAACCCAGTCCTTTTTTCGTGAAAAGTGAAGGATCAGACCTCAAGAGGGTTTACCTCTACTTCAAAATTACCTTTGAACGTCGCTCCTTCAGCACACAGAAACAATAGGGGGGCAGAATAATTGACTTCAGCGCCAGGTAGTCCGTAACAGAAAGTGTGTGTTAAAACTAATCAGATACAGTTATTGTTTGAGTTCTTATGAAAACCACCTACAATCCTGTCAAAGATGCAAATAAAAAGAGTAAATGCACATTCTCAAATAAGAGGTACAAGAAATCTAAACATGCAATAAAGGTTTCTATAAAGGAAAAAGACACCGAAATATGTTTTGTAAACTTTAATACCGTTTTTTATTTTTTTGTAATACTGTTATCAAAGAGGACAAACATATTATATTCTCTGCAGACTACTTCGCCATTTCAATCGAAGCTGAATTTAGTGTTAGCTGGGCTAATTAAATCACCACTTGAGCATATGCAAAAAGTGTCTCAGAATTATATACCTTTCAAAACAGAATTGCTGATTGTCATTACTTCTTTAAGGAAAGCAAGTCCGATATAAGCACTTACAGATCAGGAAACATATTGAGAACTCCCCTTTAATTTCTTCCCAAAGTGGTTTTATATTAGTCGAATCACAGATAACATAATATTTAGGTCCCGCCTGAGACAGCATGTTCTCTGTCACTTGCGAGTCTATTCTTTAAAAAAAAAAAAAGTAAAATGGGCGCTTAGCCCGTCTGTTCCTTACCATTTGTTGTCTTCAACGTCACGCATTTCCTTGCTTCTCATTGGTCAGAGGTTCTTGCCTTTGTGCGGTTTTACTTTGTTTTTGTGTGTTTGTCCATACCGTGGAGCATGGACCATGTACAGCTTCCCATCAGTGACCAGTGTCCTTCCATTGACTGTGCATTTCTGGATGGAGATACTTTTTTTTATTACAGTGGTAGCACTCCATGATGGTGTATGTGGTTGCAGGCTGACTACCCTCCTCCCCCGAACCTCTCCAGAGTCATTGCTTTCTTCCACCACATCCCACGCCTGCACCTTGCCCCCTCCGCCCACCTAGTCGTTACTGCTTCACCTACGTCCCTTCCCCTGTCATTGCTACTACCCCTCTCCAAGTTCTGCACGTTCTACTGTTGTAACATTGTTCTGTGAGGTCACCACACAGGGCTGTTCTGTGCTCACAGGGTGTATGCACCCAAAACAGTGAGCTTTACACAGCTCTGGCCTGGAGGCCTGTAGTCCCCGCCTGCCAGGCAGGGTCTCACTGAAGCAACCTTCATTGGAATCAATTCACATTGTTGGGAGCTTGAAACAAACAGTCTGTACGACAAGTTCCCAAGTTTGGAGAGTGCATGGAGTAATTGGGATATAAGGCAGCCCTGAGAAGTCGTAGAGGAAAACATTCCATCAGCCCCCAGATCGTCCAGCAGAATCGTTTGGGGTTCGACAGAGGTGGACATTGGTGGTGGTCCACACTGTGCTCTGTATCTCCACCCAGATAGATTGAATCATGAGACATGACCACCATGTATGTAAAAACGTTCCCCTCTCAGCCCTCTAGCAGCCCTTCCAACACAAACCAGATCCCCCAAACATCTTGTACAAGCGAATAGGTGTTGGATACCAACGTGCCAGTATTTTATAGGCATTCTCTTTATATTGGATACAGCTACATAATAAGGTTTTGAAACCATTACCCCTATCCTTTCCAAATGTGCAGCTATGGGTATTGGTTGAGCTCCCATTATTAAATCCTCAATGTTGCCACAGAAATGGATAATTTTAATGAATACTTTTATTGACTCATCGTTTAACAAAGTTTTGGCAGACACATGCTTATCTTTAACACGCACCAGGATTCTATGGTTTTTCTGTGCTCTGGGTATTGGTGTAAAGTGTTCTCGCTTATGCAGCACTGTTGGAGAACTCTTGATGGCAAGGCACCAGTTACCCAAGTCGAAGGGAGGTGTCAACCATCTCCTTGCCCTCCGGTCAAATGGCACAAGGGCAATGCCCTCCTTCAGCTTTGGTCTTTTAGCTATTCCCCAAAAGAGTGCGCAGCTGTCTGGATACTCCTCCTGCTCTCAGGGTTCTTTATCACCTTGCTTTGCTAGTAGTTGTAGCACATTTCAGGGTTTAAAGGGCAGTGTACAATTTAAAGGTTCAGATAAGCAGCAAGCAATGGAAACAGTACAGAGACAACATGTAAATACAATCAAAGTGTCTAGGGATTCTTGACCAAATCAAGGTTATTTAACACAATTGCCAGTCCTAAGTTCTACACAGTGGTACTCAAGAGATTGATAACCTCATGCACATAGACTATATTAGGTAAAATGCACCACTTCGTAGCACCCTTGTCCTGTTTACTGCCAGGGAGTCACTCGTGCATGGATTATTTCTTTCCACCAAGGCGTGGATCCGCTAGAAGCAGTGTTTGACTGTTTGGGTTCCAATTTTGGATCCATTCAGTTCAAGGTCGTGATTGGAGTCATTCTAACATATATGGAAGTTATCATAATGATTTAAATAATTTCAACTAAAGTGGTCTTACTTTGGAATAGCATGATAGTCGTGTGTCTTAAAGCACTTGAAAGCCACTTCTGGTTTGTTTCCGAAAAAACTCCCCAGCTTTTGTCCATTTGATGGTGGCTTTTTTGATTCTCTCGATCAGTAAGTGATGTCTCCGTGATAACATTTTCTGTGCCTCATTTTATCTCTGAAGATGCTAAACATACTCAAAGTTTTAGCAAAGAATTGTCATTGCTTGCTATAGAGGGGCCACTCAGAAGATAAGTGTTTATTTTAGCACACCTGCCCTTAGTTTAAGATAGAGAAGCAAGAAGATATTTTTCCTATATGTATTATTTAACTAGATTCTGCACAGTTTACTATCTAAATTGTCTAGGGCTGGCCTTATTTTGATTCAGGATGTGTTAAGCTGCAGACTCGGTTGCTAATGAGCAGGACAGGTAACACACACTTTTTTAAAAAACTTTATTTATTGATTATAATCACAGTACATTACATGATTGGACAACATATTGCATATTTTCATCAAGATGTTACAGGTAAAACAGTAATTAAGAGTTGCTTATTACATATCTCCCACCAGTCTCTCTTGCCTTCACATTTCCATTTCAGTTGTGGGTGACGCACATAAATTCCCCCCTATGTTCGTTCCACCGAGACCACTTCTTATCCCATTTTTTGGGGCAGCTCTGAGTCTTATAAACCTCTGTCTCTGTCATCATACATCTATCCATTTCTCTAGCCCACATGGGAGACCTGCGGCGGGCGCCTGTCCCCCAGCCCTAGGCCACTTCTCTCTTAACCAGTGTGTAACCTAGCGTTGTAAAATGCCTTTCGACTTCTGTCAGGTCAGTAGTGTCCCATATTTTCAATAACCCAAGCTGTGGTGTAAATGTTATATCTTTCCCCAGGGCTGTATGCATATGAGACGTTGCTCCCTCCCAGATGGGGCGTATCTTGGGGCAGGACCATAGTGTATGGTAAAACGTGGCTTGCTGCCCACACCCCCTCACACATCTGCCATCAGGCCTGGATCCCATCCTGGCCAGTACTGTCCCTGTCCTATATGATCGGTGGAGTATTCCAAGTTGGATTAGGCGCAACCTCTGGGTAATAACTGCTTCATGTGGGGACATCCGCGCCGGTTGCCAATCGTCATCCTCTATAGGGCCTACGTCAACCTGCCATTTCTCCCTAAGCTTCGGAAAGGCGTCTGGGAGGTTGTTACTCAGCTTCTTGTAGGTTAGGGATATTGCCTTTGAGTTAAGAGGCTCGTCCAGCAGGCGATCTTCCAGAGGCGACGATTCCGGTATATCTTTAAAAGATGGGAAAGCCGAATGTAGGGCGTGTCGGATCTGTAGATATCTATATATTTCCCCCTGTGCCATCTGATATTTCGTCTGGAGTTCACTAAAAGTTAGTATAGCCCCCTTTTTAATCAGATCCCCCACTTTTGATAGACCAATTAGGTCCCATTTGTCGAATCCAGGCTGATAGCCTAGTCGTCCCAGCCGCTGAGCAAACCACAATCGATTCAGAAAAGGGGGTGGTGATGAACAGAGTGTCTGAATTAAGCAGACCACTCTTACCCAGTCCAAAGATCAGGGCTTGATCCATCACCGTTATTTAGCTCACTGCCCCATCCCAGCTCAGAACCTGGCTATATGCAAATTAGACCCTGTCCCTGGCCCAGTGCATCATGGGAACAGGGCAGACCAAACTACCAAGCCAATTCTTCACCAGAAAGGAGACAAGCTACCGGGGACCGGTTTCTGGCATTTCAGCCTCGTCGGCCCGGCTTGCTTGAATCCTGATGGAGCAGTGAGCAAGGGACTCATGTCTGAGTATACCCTGCCACACCTATAGTGGCCAAAAACGATTCAGAAAAGGGGTGGTGATGAACAGAGTGTCTGAATTAAGCAGACCACTCTTACCCAGTCCAAAGATCAGGGCTTGATCCATCACCGTTATTTAGCTCACTGCCCCATCCCAGCTCAGAACCTGGCTATATGCAAATTAGTCTTTCCCTGGCCCAGTGCATCATGGGAACAGGGCAGACTAAACTACCAAGCCAATTCTTCACCAGAAAGGAGACAAGGTACCGGGGACCGGTTTCTGGCATTTCAGCCTCGTCGGCCCGGCTTGCTTGAATCCTGATGGAGCAGTGAGCAAGGGACTCATGTCTGAGTATACCCTGCCACACCTATAGTGGCCAAAAACGATTCAGAAAAGGGGGTGGTGATGAACAGAGTGTCTGAATTAAGCAGACCACTCTTACCCAGTCCAAAGATCAGGGCTTGATCCATCACCGTTATTTAGCTCACTGCCCCATCCCAGCTCAGAACCTGGCTATATGCAAATTAGTCTGTCCCTGGCCCAGTGCATCATGGGAACAGGGCAGACCAAACTACCAAGCCAATTCTTCACCAGAAAGGAGACAAGCTACCGGGGACCGGTTTCTGGCATTTCAAATCCCCCACTTTTGATAGACCAATTAGGTCCCATTTGTCGAATCCAGGCTGATAGCCTAGTCGTCCCAGCCGCTGAGCAAACCACAATGGCGTGGCCTGTGAGAGAGTGCCCGCCCATCCCATTCGAGAGGTAACAAGAAGGAAACACACTCTTGATTTGATGTCTGTTTAGTTCCACGTTTAACATGCTATCAGTGTACTATTTAATACTTGCTCGGGCTAACGATTACACCTGCTCATGCTACATCATTGATTTGCAAGCTTTTTGTGCCATTATTGGAAAAATATTTGTTTTTTTCTTCATTTACATATTCTCAGAAAAGTTGACCAAATGCAGCAGTAATTGATGCACGGTTCCATTTTGTAGTTGCACTAAGGGTGATTGGACCATGGGTAGTTGTTTGTATCACTCCTTTCTTTGATGCCTGTTCTGCTGTCTAGAAGTTTGTGTTTATTATTTTTGCTTCTGTTTCCTAGGACTTGACGGAACTAGCAAAGGAACTGCGTGCTGTGGAGGATGTGCGGCCGCCTCACAAAGTGACCGATTACTCTTCATCTAGCGAAGATTCTGGCACAACAGATGAAGAGGATGATGACATGGAACAGGAAGGGGCAGATGAATCCACTTCTGGGCCGGAGGACACACAAGCACTGTGAGCAGATATTTGTAGTGAAAGCTTGAATTTAGAATGCTGCAATTTACGATTGTATGAAGCTGGTATGAAAAGATGGAGTTTCTGTGTTTGAAATCCCCTGAAAGCAAGGATGCTTTCTAAACCAAAGGGAAGAGGTGAGTCTTAATTGACACCGGTTTCTTGTTCACTCCATAGGTCATCTTTAAATCTTAGCAATGGAGAGACCGAGTCGGTGAAGACCATGATTGTTCATGATGACGTAGAGAGCGAGCCAGCCATGACGCCTTCCAAGGAGGGCACGCTAATTGTTCGACAGGTACTGCGCAATATGTCACTTGCTTAGTGGCTCTTTGATTATTAACCCTTTCATTCATCCATGCTGTTTGTCTCTGCATTGTAACAATCGTCCATGTAATAATCAGGGTGACGCTTAGCAGCACATGCATTCGCATGTGGTGAGGGATGACCATGCCTATACCGCTTATCACCTAGCTGTTTTGCATGCTTGTTGTGATCACCATTATAAAAACTAACTTTCAGAGTCCTTTAGCTTCTGTTGGAATTGGGGGGGTATCCTGCAGACCAAACAGCAAGACGCTCAAACTGGGAAAATAATCAGGCTTTTGGTTTGTTTTTCAGACCCTCTCAGGTGCTTTGGCAATTTGGGTGTTAAAGACAATGCATCCCTTTGCATTTGACACTAACTTCTTTTTACTGAGTGCTTGGGAAACAATGGACCTTTTTTTAATAATTATGTGCAACTTTCTCCAAAGTTCGGTTTCTGAAGTGATTCAATCTTTAGTGCTTGCTAACTTGGGACTTTAAGACTTCATGCTTGATGTTCAAATAGCTAGGTAAGGGTTTCCAGATATTATCGTAGGCTGGCAAATCTGTCCAGTCTTAAGACTACCTATTAAAAAAGAAAGTATAAACTTAATTTGCTCTTTAGATATCAATTTGCCAACAAGGATATTTTGCATTTGGCAGCTTAACTGTAAGCAAAGTGTATTGCAATCGAAATACGATGCTAGCCAGAAGCAGTACTTTAAGAAAATGTTCTTTTGGCTTATCACCCTTTACCTTAAATTCTGGCATCGAGACATGAAGTAAGTTTTGGTAGTTGTGGCTGTCTTTACCTTTGTTTTCCTGAGAGAAGTATAAAATAAATAAATGAACCTGTAATAGGGTGGGAGGATTTAAGCAGCACTTGAGCAAGACAGGTGTGCCTGTTTTTTCTACAGACTACAGTTGACAAAAAGCGTGCCGGCCATCATGAGAGCAATGGCTTTGCTGGTCGCATTCACCTCTTGCCAGATCTCTTGCAGCAAAGTCATTCCTCCTCTACCACCACCACCTCCTCCCCATCCTCAAGCCAGCCGACACCCACCATGTCCCCACAGACACCCCAGGACAAGCTAACTACTAATGAGGTATGTCACACACCAAAGCTGGCAGCTTTCGTAGGAATATACCAGTGTTGCCTAATAGTTACTATCCAGAGGACCTCTGGTCATTCTTCCACTGCTTTGTGCTGTCCCTTCACCCTAATAACACTTTTCTGTTCTGTAGGCATCCCTTAACCACTTAGATACTTGTAACGTGAACCTTTGCCAGCTGTTGTTCTGATGTCTTGTTCTTTTTCTTCAAGTAGTCCATAAACTTGCATGGCTTTGTTTTCTAAACCAAAACCGTCTGTCATTAGATCTGCCATTTAATTCATTTTTCTGTCAAATGTATTTTATTGAAGATGTTGCCAGACGAGACCTAACTGAGAGATGCATTTCTTACTGGAAGCTTAAACCAACAATATATCATGTTAGCGTACGCTCCAGAGAGTTAAACTGTAGCTGCTCACAAAGTAGATGTTACTGATGTTTTGAAGTCTGCAAGAAATGGCAGACTGTTTCACAACAATTGACTTTCACTAGTTAAAGCCACAATAACTAAATAAACGTTTTTGGCAAGCAAGAGAGGTGCTGTTTATCAAAACGTTTTCAGATGATGGAGAGTGAAATGTTGGAGTTGTGGAAAAGGGAATAATTTAACGACTCCGAGGCACTTGTGTGCATTGGTGTACCCTTCTGAGCTCTTCAGACCCTTTTCCCTTAGTGATTTAATAATTTTGGGGATGCATCAGCTGCACATGTAGATCTAGGGATTTATTGTTTGCAAGTGGTGTCACCTCTGCAATGCTTTTTTCCAATAACCTTCCTTTACAATGAATCTTCTACAACTTGTGAGCCTTTACAACGCGACAACCTCCCATATAAATAAGTTGTGGTAGGGACATAAAATAAAAGCCCATTGGAAATATTCTGTTAAATTAATAATATAAATATGAATATATATATATATATATATATATATATACACACACACACACACACACACATATTTCATTTAATAGAAAAGACTAAAACGTGTCTTTATTTTAATCTTTTCAATTTAAAAATAAATATAATTTTTATCAAATTAAAATTGAATTACTTTTAATTCATTTCTATGCAGGCACTTTTAATAATCAATACATGATTAAAAAAATATATATTTTTACTGTAACCGAGAACAATATTTGTTTGTGGCATGTATAGCTGTAGATACATAAGTTGTGCATACTTCTGCCATCTAATTTTGGGCTGTGACATGTGCAGGTTGTTTCACTTCAAAGAAGTCTTCCGAGTCATGAGGTACAGTCATGCCTGTGACTGGATAATGCGCATGGGCTTCTGCTCAACTGTTAGATTGTTTTTTTTCTGCCATCAGGGTCAGACGTGCTCCAGCGAGCGCCGGCTAAATGACCTGTAGTGTTGTCTTCAGGCCTGTTCGGATCCTCTCCACTCGTCGGTATTGAGCATTCATCACTTTTCCTCCAGGGCCATTTTCAGGCAGTTCAGTCCACGAGCATGTCCTGTGATGCAAAATAACTCAATTTCGGAATTGACCATAGTGTTGAGCAGTTTCCATGGAAGGACCTACATGAGTTGTGTAACCTGTCTGTCTTCGAAACACGGCGATACCTCCTGCGAAGTTTGCTTCACTTTTGGTAGCAAGACAATCGTCTGATATCATAGAGATCAATGCCTCATGCCCGCATCTATTGGCCACAGATAAAGCGAAGACACGCCAGATCTCTTAGGCGAACAGAATGTCGAAATTCACCCCAGCTGGAAACATTCACCGAGGTGGCTCAAATCTAATTCTGTGAGGACTCTGGCCCCGATTTGGAGGACAGCATGCCATTGCCTCCTCGGGGACAAGCATCGAAGACAGCAGCCGTGAGTACAACCTCCATCCTCCGCCACCCCAGCATCGCAAAGAGGCTAAGGACTTTCCTCGAAGGAGGGTCAGCATTGAGCCTTAAAGTCAGACACCAAGCTTCCTATCCACCACTGCCCAAAGGCCATACTTGGCCCAGACACCAAGCTTCAGACCCAGAGCCCAGTCTGCCACCGGCACCAAAGCATATCTTTGAAGCAGTGCCAACTGGTGCTAGCATCAAAAACCTTGTCTGACCTGAAGCACTTGGTCTGATGTCAATCTGTTTCGAGGCAAGACCCCTGGTGCTGACAGCACTCGCCCCAATCATCCTCTGAGCCAAAGTGATCTTCCGTCGGTTACGAAGACCAAAAGCACCCATCCTCCAGCAGCTGCAGGAGGACCTGGAAGCTTGACAGAAGTGGAATTCACATTCACCCACAGATGGGTGGAATCCTTGCTCTACGTCCACCAAAGTACAGCACTGCTTCTGCAAAGCACAAGCTTACTTTCGAGGAAGCCATCAATCTTCCATCTCCACTCGGGTCCAAGGCTCAAAAGAGACATGACAAGGCAATCAGTCCATTTCCTTTGCTTCGCCCTTTACCTCAATCTCCTCCTCCTTTTCCAGAATGGCCTCCTCCACCACCTTTTGACGCACTGCTTCTTTCACCACATGGTTTACCAGATTCTCTGCTTTTGGGGGACACAGTTTAGGCTCTCCTCAGGATCCTTATGACTAGCCCTTTGTGCCTCATCTATAGGATGACACTTTGGACGACTATGACATTGAGCCCCCGGGAGATACTGATCCCGACCTATACCCTGCCTGTCCCTCTTCACCCAATAACACGCTCAAGGGCATGCTCAAGCCTGCACCTGATTTCTTTAAGGAGCCACAAGGCGTCCCCTTTGGACCCTTCATACATCAGGGATCAATTACTACCAGACAAGCTAGTAGTTCACACAGCCTGTAAGCATGCAAACGCCCAGGGCATTTTGGACGTGTCTCCACCACTCTTGCTCTTGGTCTAAGGCAGGGCCCACTGGGATGGCATGGAGGAACTTCTCCAGCATCTGCTTGACCTATTCCGCAAATTAGGTCAGAACCTTGTGGCAGAGGTTAAGCTAATCTGTTACTGCCATTCACTGTGCCCCCAACGCTGCTGACACAGCCGCTTGAGGGATCAATTCCAGTGCCCTGATCCACAGACATGCATGGCTTCATATCTGTGGCTTTAAGCAAGAAGTCCAGCAGCATTTGCTCATCCTACCCTTAAATGGGGAGTGCCGCTTCAGTCCCCAGGTTGAACAAATGCTGGAACAAATCAAAAAAGGGCTTGGATACTGCAGAGGAGGTCATTGGGGCTTTGCAGACATCTGCCAGTGGTTCCTTTTGGTGGTCCTAATACAGTGGAGAGGTTTGTGCACCAATGCCTCTCAAGGCACATCCACCCTCTAGCTGTGACTGTGCAAGACATTGTCTATCTGCTCCACCTGCAGACCTCAGGCCTCGCATATACTTATGTCAGGCTTCACTTGACTGCAGTGGTCGCTTATTTCCAGAACAGGGAACACGTCTCTGTTCAGGATCCCCAGCAATAAGGCCTTCATGGAGGGACTCAAGAGAGTCATCCCTCTTTGAGTCCCACTGGCGCAGGTGTGGAAGCTTAATGTTGTCCGTACGAGACTTATGGGCCCTCCATTCCAGCCCATACACTCTTGTTCCTTACAATTCCTTTCCTGGAAGGTAGCTTTCCTGGTAGTCATCACCTCGCTCAGATGTCAGTGAGCTTCAGGTACTAACCCTGAAAGAACCTTTCTTTCAAGTTAATAGGGATAGGGTGGTCCTTACACACCAATCCCAAATTCCTCCCTAAGGTTGTCTCCTCTTTCCATCTTAACCAGACCATTGAAGTTCCAGTGTTCTTCCCTTCCACAGGCACACTAGCTGAAAGGGCTCTCCATATCCTCGGTGTTAAAAAAGCACTTGTATTGTGTAGATAGATCAAAACCTTTCAATGAAAGGCAACAGCTCTTTGTCTCCTTCTCCAAGCCATTCAAGGGCATGCTCTCTTCATAGCCCGGATAGCACTGTCGTTTGTCACTATGCCATTGCCACGCAGCAGTTGCCAGTTTCTACCCGGCCCCTTTCTACCTATAAGAAAGGAGCCGCTGTGGCCTTTTTAAGTTATATTAATATCCCCGTAGCAGACATCTGCAAAGAAGCTATATAGTCCACCTTGATCCCTACTGTGTGGAGGTTCTAGCATGCTAACAAGCCAACGTTGGCCAAGCGGCATTTCGTACTCTTTTTCCAGTCCTCTGCAACTTCTTCCGGCTAGCCAGTGCTTAGGGGAGGACTGGTTTAGTCTATTTACAGCTTGTGTTGATAGAGCGCGCAGGTCACCCAACCAACAAATTTACCATACACGTATCGGGCCCATATATTTCACTACACCATTATTTATTAATCGGGCGACCATACACTCTACTACCAGTAACCCAGTTCCTTCCTATTTATTTCTATTGTACCCGACTTACCAATCCACCGTCACGGGTACCTAATGACCACGATGAATCAGGGAGCTAGCTGTGAAGAAAAGGTAAACAACAAAATACCAACTTTATATCCTTCTGTATTTCATAAAGACCACAGACTCCGGGGAAGTTTTAAAGATTTTATCTAGATTTCAGATTCGGAAAATATGAGATTTATAACAAGTAAGCAATCAATAACCAAGATAATGAAGAGTACATATCCATAAAGGAAATATATCAAGCTGATCATTTATGAGTATCAGTAAGGTGAGAATGAGGAAACAGCTAGGCAAATAATTCAGACTAAAGGACGGGGAAGAATAAAGAGCATACTAGAAACTTCACAGTAAAATATTTCCCCATGAAGAGGAACTACAGGTAAGGTGAAAATAGACCGTACTAATAAACTGGTGCAATTACTTGAATCAACCAAAAGATGGGTAAAACAAAGAACATCTGTATATCATGACCTGAAAAGGAAATGTACTCAAAGGATGGGTAGAAAATGGAACATGCTAAAATAACGACAATAACGTATGAGCTTTTTTTCAGTAGTTTGCGAAAAAAGCATGGAAAATCAATATATGCAAAGATATGTCTTTATTTAAGCAAAAGACAGAAAAATAGAAAGGTGCAGTATAGAGTTTCAGCACTATATTTACCTAGAATGGTGTGAAGACCAACCCTGGCCACAGGTCAGTTAAGAACAGGAGGGACCCCAAAGGAAACCAGTCATCAGTAGGACAGCAGGTGCAGAATGGACACCCCAGGACAGGAAACCCAGATTAGGATCAAGACAGGACCACCAGGATAAGACCAGCACCCGCAGTTTGGAAGAAACGCCTGCGCTCCACCCTCTCTGCAGCTATCGGCCAGAACCCCGATTGGGTTATCGATTTCCCCAGCAAAGTGCTCCGCCAACACTTGAGGTTTAAAACCTCTCGAGTCTATGGAATTTTCGAACAGAGTGCTCCGCAGCCCTCTGTATCAAGTCACCTATTGAGTGCGTTGGGTCAGTGACAGGTCAGCTATTCGGACAAGTCGGACAATTTCTCTAGCTAAACCTAGGCTAGTTATACAGTTTTCGGGTCAGTGTACCACCCCCCAAATGTTGCAAGTGTCAGAATCCCCAATTTCGATTGGTCCCCAAGCAGGATAGGTCAACACACCAATCACATTTCAGTTCTACAAGCCTATATTAACATATTCTGGGACCGCCTATTGATTTTGGGGTTCCCATGACATACTCTACGGAATACAATAAAAATTATACAAATGTAACTTTTGCAGGACATTTTAGCTTCTTCTGCTGGGTGAAGGTGCATCTTCCCAGGCACATCTTGGCTAGGACCTTTGGTTGGCAGGGATTCAATGCCACCGGCAGAAGACTGTCATGCGCAGAAAAGTAGCTCAATATGGATTCACGAGTGTCTCTCAGACCCTCAAAATCGCGGTACATGAAAAGTAAGCGAAAACAAATTAAAACACATAAATAAATGATTACACTGTATACCATGAATAGCTACTCTATACCCCTTACCTTATATAAACTATTGGCATTAAGGTTTAGTGCAAATAAACTACAACACGAAAACATCAGTGCAAGCTTCACCATGTGAGGACACCAAGCGGCCATATTAATGCAATTGCGCAAGCGCAAAGGTTCCCACCAGAACTTGCAAATACGTCACGTGAGTGTGACTAATGCATGCGCAGAAGAAAACCCGCCAAGTAGCGGCCATTTTAGGGACAAGCGTTATTGAGTTAGTAAACACATAGGCAAGCGTCTTTAGGGCGTTCCCAATGTCAAAATAAAAGGAAATTAGTAAGACAAAACAGGTTGGATTACTTTGTTACATATTACTCGAGGTTCAGGAATTCAAGCAAGTCGCGTAATATGCGAATCCTTGCTCCATCAGTGTATCTACAGTCACACATACAACAAATGGAAAATGTTTCCTGTGCTTGACTTGTGGTACTTGACTAGGATTCGGCGCCACAGAGGAAAATTCACCTGATAGTTTTGATCCTTGTTTTTACAGTATAAGTACGGTGCTATAAGGAGAAGAGAACCACAATACCCTCTTCTAGTTTGGCAAGAGCCACAAGATACTTAATACTCCTTAGCACACGTTAGGTATTTACAGTTTCAACAGTATATTTGTGTTTCCACCATTCATCAATCATACAATCACACAAAGAATTTTTTCAGTTCCTCTTCATTCAGGGTTGTCGTTTGTTGTTATTTTATTTCCGGAGATGTTACAGCCGACACGTGTTTCGTCGTTATGGGGATGTAACCCACGACTTTTTCAAGGCTGTTAAGTAAAGAAATTATGTATCGTGACATACTTTTTTTTTTTAAAGAATAAAACACAAATAATTTATACTAACATTATCTACATTTTTGGTGTGCTGATATCATATCAACATTTTCAGGTGGTCAAAGATATGCATCTTAGGTACAGTTACTTCGATAGTGATCGGAGTTATGTATATATGGATATTCAATATTATTCCTTTTTACATATACCGAAGCTTCTGAAAATTCAGAAGGTTATATGGACCCATTAAGAGAGATGGAGAAGTTTGTGGTTTTGTTGTAATTCTATTTCTCGTTAACGTTGTGCCCAGTGAGTCGAAAATTGACAGTATATAGTGGTGGTCTAATAAGGTCAGTGATAACATGCAAGGCTATAAATCATGCATAAGGTACCTATTCTCCTGAATATTGTTCTTTCTGTGAGGAAGAGATATGTAAGGAGACGTTAGATCTAGTCCCCATTTGAATGAGTCACATTTAAGATCACATTTATAGATTCGCCAATTGTATTAGTAGAGATTTACTCACTTTTGATGAGGTGATAATTCCAACCCTCAAGGGGGTTCTGTTTGGGGACCTTGTACGTTATGGGCGATTTGAACCCAGTTGTAACCGGAATCTCGGTTATCAGCATAGACAGCTGTAAGTTAATTAATATAATTGTTAAATCTCTTTTTCTTTGAAAACTTTACTTATTCATGAAATCTAATTGCGCTAGTAGGTTATTTATACCCGTAGCTGCTCTGTCCTATTATTAAATAGGCTAATGCGACTTTTGTTTAAGTTAATGTTCTCTGCTAATCCTATTTACGATTATCGTTTGACTAATATAATATCAAAAGCTGTGTTAGCCTTATGTATATCTCCAGCAAGCAGCTATTGCTGTATGGTTTATAGCCCTCATAGCAACTCATCGTAATAGGTAGATTAATTGGTGTGCATGAGTGCCCCAGAATAAGTTTCAACGTTACGCTCGTGCTTTGCAAGACAGCGGTGTTTAAAGTTTATGCGTTGTGGTTATCTCTTTTCAAGATTGCGCGTGTGCTTGGTAAAGCATCAGTATTTTAAAATCTAGGCGTTGCGCTCGTGCTTTGAAAGACAGCGGTGTTTAAAACTTAGGCGTTCTAATTGTCTCCTTTCAATATTGCGTGCGTGCTTGATAAAGCATCTGTATTTAAAAAAAATTAAAGCGTTGTGATTGTCTCACTTAACGATGAGTGTTGGCTTTCCGTTGGCGGTCGCAGTGCTAGAGACAAGTGTTAAGCACGGTCCCGCTCTTGGATATAGCTTTCTTACCTTTTCCGCTGTGATTTTATCGATCAGACGTCCGTCCCCACTGCTATATTTGATGTGCAGTGTCTACTTCCTTGTTTTGGCGCACTATATTCGAAACCTGGGATAGTCCCAAATCATCTGATTGCTATCGCATCCGGTTTGGCCGGTGTTCGCGTAGGCCTCGTTTCTACGATTATCTTTCTGCATTGGTGGCGGCCATCTTTGCCTCCCTAGTTTATTAACGTGTTGCCATATTCCTACACGTTATTTGTTATCACTTAGTTAATACTAGATTTATTAACACTATATTTGCAATAGTTTAGCCTCACATGTGTATATTTCATTCTTGCGCATCCTATTCTTATTATTATTATTGGTTGTTAAATTCTTAATTGCCACTCGATATCGTTGTTCTTAATTTTAATAGTTTTCTGGTTTACGTGGCTTAGGGAAGTATCTCGTTTTTTGAGCCTCCAAATCAGATGTACAGTTCACAATCGGTTGACAGTTTTATCTTTGTTCATGGTTGGTCAATTATATTTTGTGAGGTGGAGTATATCTATGTTCGTGATTTGAGCCAACAGTAAAAGTCATTTTATATTCAGTTCATGGTTGGCCATTAATATTTTGTGAGGTGGAATATATCTGTGTTCGTGATTTAAGCCAACAGTATAAACCATTTTCTATATTCAAAGAAGATATATATTCGATTGAGTGATAGTGATGTGTATGGTATTTTATACATATTGTGACCCTAAATAGTTATTTCGTTCGGTTGGTGATACGTTTCGATGTGTACCAATCTTTAGGTGAATGTGTGGTTTCTCCATTCAAAATGGGTTCAGAACATGTTCATGTGTCATTAAGTGGCCAAAGTGCATTATAAGACAACAATACAGGCAGTTTGTACATTTCAGCAATACTTCTTTACATTTGTAGCATTAATATTGTCATTTTTTAATCATTGCGGGACAGTCCTAGTGTATGTCCAAATTCGATTTGTTACCATCATGTGTTGTTTATTAGGCAACTTATATGTTTGGTCATGTGCCTAGAAAGTAGTGTAATTCGTGGTCGATGTTTAGGCCTAGCTCAACACTTTTAAGTATCATTATCCAGATGGCCTCCCTCCTCCGTAATGTGAGTTCTCTGTTTCCCCCTCTTGGGTGAGTTGGTATATGTTCGAATCCAAAGAATTGAAACGCAAATATACTGTTGAAACTGTAAATACCGTGTGCTAAGGAGTATTAAAAATGGAAAATGTTGCTCAACCTGTAAGTATCTGTTTCATGACCTGTAGGTCTGTTGATTTACATATGTCCTTGGAAGAGATTTTGATTTTTTTAATACACTGCTCAATTTAGGGGCCTGGTGGGCTATGGGAAAGTAGAAACATTGATGCCTGCACTGTGGTTGATGTTGCCAGTCTCCTGATGCTGGTATTGCACCTTGCAGCAGGGCCAAGCTAGTGGCATTGGAGAGAACATTTTCAATGATCATTTGCATCCTTAAAGCAGCTGCATTCTCCAATTTCTATTTGGGATTGCACAGATATTATATGATGGTTTACCCCTGCATTCAATTATGCATGGACCTATTACTTGGTTTGTTGAAATTATAAAATTGTTTACTATAAAAAAAAAAAGCGGTCAATGAAGTGTGATTTTGCTGTACGTCGATACTGTCTCCCAGTGGCATTTCCCTACTTCGTTATATGTTCCTGCAAGCTGGAAACAAAGAGCAACACAACAGTAATGATTACAGTACTACTCATTATGCTCCCTTATATTAGTATCACAGAATCTGTTCATTAAAACCATGGGGTGTGGTATCATATTCCTGTGGCTCCCGTTTCTATCAGCTATCTACACTGAATGGTTCTCTGAACCTGATGCTGCAATTCCTGAAGGGTGGTATGATGCTGTATCCAACATAGGCATGCATACTTTGTGGTTAGCAACTTTGTCCATCATCGACCTTTGTTTCAAAAATCAGATCTGCAGTACCTTCATTATAGATTTTGCATCATTCAGGGGACATTTTGATTGGTATCAGCAGTTTGGTGAATGAAGTGGCTAAAGTAGACCAGAGTGCTTCAGTGGAACTTGACTCTGTTTACATTGAATATCTGAAAAAAAATGTTCATGCCAGTTAAAAAACAGATATGCTAAAAAAAAAATAGGGAGACCATATGGTTTAATGTAAGCAGTGAGCTGAAAAGCGAACGGCTGTCAGAGGTATGCAATTGTAGGACCTTCACAGAATCTTTTTCTTCAATAAGAAGCATAAAAAAAGCAGGATCAGGGAAATATTTGGGGTGCACTGGAAGGGACATTGAACCGGCTAATAGTACTGCGGAGCTGTCGCTCACTTGCACAAGCATTTTTTTCTAAATAAATGAAAAATTAAGCAAGGGGTGTAGAGGGGAGACTTAGAAATGTATGAGTGGAGTGCAGAAATGCAACAACAACAAAAAAAGGTGCTCCGTCACATCAGCAGTGGAAGGATATATGTCTTGCAATCAGAATTCATGCAGCGGGGGGACAAACGCAGAAATAGGCAAGAATTCCATCAAACAAGGAGCATGGAACTGAGACAGACAACATAGCCATACAATCATGAGTAAGGAGCTGACCAAAGCCCACTTTGTACATTGTGTTGTACACAATAGGTCTTCAATAATAGCTGTCCGTAGGTCGAGACACTATTTTTTTTTTTCCTTCAACAGTGGCTAGATACTGTAAAATATGCAAAATGATATAGCATGTCTGCCAATTTTCCATTTTCCAAAGCAGCTTTTCCTAGCTGTCATCTGTGCAACCAAAATACTTTGAATTTGGAGCTTTGTAAGGTGTCTTGGTGGTATTGATTGATGAAGAAATGACACGGCGATTGGAAATCATAGCTTTGAGAATTTAACAAAAAAATCTGAGACTCTTCTCTTTGTAGTACAAGTGGAACACATAATAAGAAAGTAGAGTGTTGCTGTTCCGAGTGAGAGGGAGTGGATGAATGGGTTTATAATGTGCAAGTGTGAACAGAAACACATTGGAAGCACCACAACTAATCGAAATTATGAAACTGTGCTGAAGTTGCTCTTACGATCCCACTTTTGTTAACTAAATATTTGTTACCATAGAAAGCTATCCAGAGCTTTCATCTTACTGTTATAGCTTTTTCTTTTTTTTTTTTTGCATCGCTATGCAGCCATTTTTCAATCGCACAGGTAGTGGCAAGTTATGTAAGTATAGAATGGCAGGTGGGCAAATTTTGAATGTTCCAGTGCAAGGGTTTATTATACAAACCAATCGAGTTAGTCAAGGGCAGGTTTTGGGGGATTAGCAGAGGTGCTTTTTTGAAGTCATGTGAGTTGTAGAGTTTGACAAGTGTTTCATGAAAGGTGTTTGCAAGTCTTGTCAGATTAGTTTGAGGGGGCTATGTAACAATTCCTCTAAAAAGGAAAAAAATATCCTGAGGTTTGGGGGTCTAACGTGACGTTACGAAGCAGTATTCCGCAGTTTTGTTTTTAGGTACACTTCAGTCTGGTTTTAAATTAAATGCATGGCAATGATGGCAGGTAGAGTGTGTTCCTATGTAAATATGAACAGTGTCACAGATGATTGTATTTTGCATTATTGGTAGCCATATATTAACGAAATATTAATTTACGTTACAGACTCAATCTGCCAGTAGCACTCTCCAGAAACACAAATCTTCCTCCTCATTTACACCTTTCATTGACCCCAGATTACTGCAGATCTCTCCCTCTAGTGGCACAACTGTTACTTCTGTGGGTAAGTCCAGAAATGACCACCAAACAAATATTAAGATGTTGCAGTGCTTTTGTCATAAATTTTTATTCCTGCACTAACACTGATATTTCTACAGAGGTTATTAATATTGTAAGTAATAGAGTACGAAGCCCTCCAAAACACTGACAGACATTTATACTAGTGAGCTAAATCCATGAATAATGCTGGAATGCTGTAATAATGTTACGGCATTGAGTCCTCTTCATTTTAAAGTTATGTAGGAATAAATGAGCAATACGTTATGTTAACATAACATTGCTGCTCATTTTCCTCTTCTCTAATGGTTATCTATCAAGACTACTGTGGTGTTTTAAGACTGAGCACCAGGACCCTGCGGTTCTAGGCAGACTCAATGAGAGAATTACGTAACCATATGGGGAGGTGTTAATTTGTGGTCATTAACTGTTAGGAGATAAGTTCAGTTGAATGTTGTACACTGATGAATAAAGACATCCCGTCACAAGCTCTGTTTGTGGCCTGTTCATTTTGCATGCTTCTGGGCTGGGAAGAACTCCACAACTGGCGACGAGTGAGGAATCTTCCCCAAAGAAACAAGGCTGCTTTCTTTGAGAGTTTGCAACTCTATAGCAGACTACTTGTGTGTGCCTCGTGTGCCTTTTCAATGAGAAACCATTCAAATTTGGCGTGTGTGGAATCTAAGCCCTGTTCCAGCCCCTATACTACCCTCAAAGAAGTCAAAGGCCCCTCAGTAGCTTATCCTCAGAAACCCACGGGTCAGGCCGAAAGATGAGATACTGCGTCACAGCCTAACACAGAGCCATCATCGATACAAAACAAAAATGCTAAAGGCAGTCACAACCATATAAGACAAAAAGGAAAACTGCGCTAAAGGCAGCTTCAAACAGGTACAGTGCAAAAAGTTGAAAGCTTTAATGAACCAGTGTGAGAGTCGAAACCGACACTTACTGTCAAAAAAGAAGATAGTGCCTGACGACCCAATATAATCACACGGCCAGTGCTTGCTAGGGGTACTGAACTAGAAAGGAAAACTACCATCACCTGAACAGCATATACTCTCAACGGCTGTAGAAAAGAGCATGAAGTATGATGCTGCAGTGTTTCTGAAACCACCACTATTCAACATGGCAAAGAAGCAGAATATTGGTGATAGATGGACTGCATGGATTGAGGCGTTCGATGATTTCACAGATGTCCTCGAAGTAGTCGATAAGAAACTCATCAAGTACCTAAAGAATCTTGCTGGTGATGGAGTAAAACAAGTGATGAAGAAAATCTCACAGACTGAGACAATTTCTTACCATCATATCAAGTAGCCAAGTTCAATCCAATGTCATACATCTACCATGAAAGGTACATTTTAAATCAAGTGAGGCAGTAAGTTGGTGAAACGATTGTTGAGTTTGCTGAGAGACTCAATGTGCTTATCAAACATTGTAAATGTAGTCAATTTAATGATGAAGATGCCATGTGCCTTAGAGTAATTTATGACTGTCTTTTGGACTCGTTCTGAAGACGCATGCTAAGAGAGCTGCTCAGTTTAGAAAATGTGCTGATGGCTGCAAGAGCCAAGGAAAAAGCAGCTCGGCAAGCTGCTGACATGAAAGCTGGAACAGCAAAGAGTGAATCTGCACTAATCATGAAGAGCAAACACAAGCACAAAGTAGATACAGGTAAGTTGCCATTCTCAAAGAAACTAAACAAAATGTCCAGACATTGGACAGACGTGTAAAGGTTGCGGAAAGGAAAACAACTTCATAACTGTTACCAGACAAAAGAGAAACCACGTGCATCACAGCGATATGAGAAAAAGAACGCCAGAAAGTTCCAGAAGCATCCTCACCACGTCTACAAAGACAAAAAGCAACTTCATTTGCGACAGGTGGAAACTAAACTAAGTCGATAGTCCTCAAGCTCATCCAGCAAAAGTGTTCAGACATCACATTCAAGCGAACTGTGAAGAGGGTGAATGTGCTATGATCAAATCTGCCAAAAAGCGACATGCTCAAGTGGGTCTTGCTGCTCGCAAAGAAGACAAACAAATGACAAAAACAAGTTAGTCAATGAAATGGACATTGCCCCAAGATCACATTGAAGGCCAACGGTTGCCTCATATCCTTTGTAATTGACAGCAGTGCATCGATCAACATCATGCCAGTTGAACAGTTTAACCAAGCAAGCATACCACGACTCAATGTGTCAAACACAAAGGTGTTCACATGGGCTGCTTCAAAACCTTTGCAGAGTCATTGATCATTCATGGCGACCTTAGCCCTAAAAAAGTCTGTGTAAGCCCCAATTCTCTTTCTTCAAGGTACTTTGTCCAGTGCATGTCTACTCCGTTTTGCAACTGCTTCTGACATGGGACTAATATCTATAAATTATATACACATACGCAGTTAAATTGTGAGTTGGTTCACGTCATTATTTCATGGCCTGGGAACGCTCAAGACAAGGAAGGTGCAACTTCACATCAATGAAGACTTCCTGCCTATTTCACAACACCACCATAGAATAGCATTTCACCTGCAAGAAGCATTGAAACGGAACATGAAGCACTGTTGAAGCACTACATCATTGAACGCTATTCTGGTCCCACACTATAGGTATCTCCCACAGTGGTTGTGCCAAAAAAGGAATATAGAGGTGCAGTCCGCATTTTCGTTGGTAAGCGCCAGGACAACCAAGCGCATTGCAGACATGATCATGCAGCTCAACAGATCCAAAGTTTTCTCCCAGCTTGAGTTGAACAAGGGATACCATCAACTCAAATTGGAAGAAAACTATAGGTACGTTATCACTTTTTCAAATCATGTTGGCTTCTTCAGAAAAAAAGGTTGAGTTTTTGAGTTTCTGCTGCAGAAATATTCCAAGATGTTATACGTAGAATAATTCAACCTGTTAGGCATGCTTTCAATTACATTGATGATATATTGGTATGTGGAACAACACAAAAGGAGCATGATAAGACTCTCAAACAAGCCAATATGCACAGGCAGATTACACATATGGTGTGGACTTGTCCAATAATACATACCTACTGGATGGTGGTCCTAGAGGAATTGAATAGAATAACGGGGTGGAGGATTGCCTTGGATATGCGTACTTGTCTCCTCGGTTTAATTCCCGCGATCCTAAGCGCAAGACGGGCAGGCGGTTCCTGGTTCTGGGGCTTATATTAGCTAAGAGATGTATAGCGGTCCACTGGTTAACTCAACGGGGCCGCTGCTAGTAAACTGAAAAACGGATTTCAAGGAATGGGCACTGGCTGAGGAGGGGCATATGCAGAACACTAGAATAGATGATAAACTCCCAAGTGCTGCTGGCATGGGGGATGATGGCACAAGAGATAGAGGAACTTGCCCCAAATTCCACAGGCACATCACAAGACTAATATCACAATAGGGCTGTAACCCGCAGTCAGGAGGGAGGACAAGAGGACACCCAAAACTGATTTCAGGATAGATGGACTTCGAGATGGTTGGACCCGGTAGGGGGGAGGGAGGGGAATTTTCGTGAGTGCTTAGTTAAAAGTTTAAAAACGTCAGATATGAAAAGAATCTTCAAGGGAAAGTATGTATCAAAATTATCCTTGAGTTTGTTTTTGGAATGTTCATTGTGTAAACTGTTATCAGCAGGGTATTTGGATGTATGCGAGCATAGACTATATTCTTGAAATAACAATAAAGAAATATTTTTTAAAAAGACTGTCAAACAAGTGTGCCAATTACTTACAAATGCAGAGCTTACTCTAAGTGCAGAAAACCAAACTCAAGTTCTTTGGGCACATATTCTCTGATGGGGGAATGACTCCTGACCCAGATAAAGTAAAAGCACTGTCAGCCACCCAACCCCCACAAGATGTCACCGTGCTACGATCTTTCTTGGGCATGGCTAGCTGTTGTTCAAGGTACATTTGTGACTTTGCCACAGTGAGTGCCCCATTGAGAGACTGAACTAAAATAAATGCCCAGTTCTGATGGTCCGCTGAATGTGACCAAAGCTTCAAAAGGATAAAGCATACATTAAAAATGCCACTCAGATGGCTAACTTTGATTCAACATTGCACACAGAACTTACTGCTGATGCGAGCCCAGTAGGGCTAGGAGCAATCCTTCCTCAGCATAATGGACATCCAAATGCTCAAACACATTGTGGTGTATGCTAGCCAAAGTCTGTCTGACCCAGAATGTGACTGTTTTCAGCCAGAAAGGGAGAGTCTGGCTGTGATGTTGGCCTGCAAATGCTTGCTTGTGTTTCTTTACATAAAGCATTTTACGATTGCGACAGACCACCAAGCACTGCTCACCATATTTGAAAACCCAAAAGCTAACCTTCCCCTTCGCATTTAGAGGTGGTGTTTGTGTTTAAAGGGATATGACTATACAATTGTGCATAAGCCAGACAAGAACCAAAACTCTGCAGATTAATTGTCATGTGTACCCTTGCATCACACGACTCGCCATCGAAAACAGCTGAAGAGTACATCAACTTCATTGTAAGGTCTAGCACGCCAGCGGCCTAATCCATTGAACAGATCATTGCTGCAACGAATGCCGACAGACTTGCTTGCCCTTAAAGACATTATTACAGTGCAGTCATGGAGACAGTGTTCGACCTCTAAGTAATGTTGGCTGAATTTCAAATGTTTAGGAATGTACAGGATGAACTGTCTGACATTAAAGAAGGCATTGTGGTTCAGAGGCTCACGGATCGTCTTACAAGAGGGCCTTTGACAGCATGTCTTTGAACTCGCTCACGAAAGATATCGTGGCATTGTCACCACCAAAGGAGCCCTAAGAAATAGAGTGTGGTTCCTGTGTTTGGACAAGCAAGTTCAAAGGGAACTAAAGTGGTCCAGCATCCTCTAACCAAGTCTGAACTTCCTGCACGTGCATGAGAAAGAGTGGGCGTTGTTTTATATGGGACCCTAGCAAATAGACATCATCTCCTGGTAACCACTGACTAGAGCTCCTGTTTCCCTATAGTGAAGCAAATGTCATAAACAACAAATGACAAGGTTATTGAGCTGTTAGAAGACATATTTTCAGAATGAGTATCCCAGACATCCTTAAATTTGACAGTGGCCCACTGTTCAATAGCAAGGAGCTCAAGGAGTTTCTAACTAAGCTCCGTGTCAAGAACCAAAAGAGTAATCCCTTGTGGCCCCAAGCAAAAGGTGTTGCAGAGCTATTTATGGGCACCCTAAAGAGTGAGCCAACGTGCAAAGATGGAGGGAATCGAGCTGAGTCAAACCGCATGTCAAGCCCTCTGTGCCTATTGTTTAATTCCTCACTCCACCACTGGTGAGAGTTCTGCCAACTTGCTGTTTGAGAGAGCTGTAAGAATTAAGATAACACAGTGGACCACTGAGCAAACTCAGTGCTGACTAGGTGCGTGCTACTGACACCGCTCAAATGTCAAATGAAGACATGCTAATTAACGGCAGAGAACTCAGGCAATAGTCTTTGACGAAGTTGACTGGGTTCTTGTCGAACGAAAACGGAAGCAGAAAACAGATCCTCTGTTTGCTGCTAAACCTCAAAGTTGTGATGTGCAAAGGACATATGATAATAGTGCAACATCCCAGAAAAAAATCCATCTCAAGTAATTTGTCTAATTTCAGACATCTATCTCAACATTCATCAGCCCCTGTATTCCCAGATGAGGCTTCCTCACCTGACAGCCCAGATCAAACATCAGCTACTGTACCCTTGGTGTCCACTCTGGGTGCATTTCAACTACTCAGACCACGCAATCTGGCCGAATAGTGTGAACACCTAAACAACTTATCCAATTGTGGGAATGCTGGGCTGATATATAGACGAGGAGGCTGGATGTATTGTCGGACAAAAGATGTTTTATTGTCAGTAGAAATGTTTTTTGGTTTTACGACCGGTTCCTCTTCAGCATAGGTCTTCTCGCTTCCAATCTGGGCTGGTTTGGTGGTTTGGGCCACTCCTTCCTGGTCAGGACCTCTGCTTGGTGTGGGGTTGATTGGCTCCTCGTTGTGATAACTTCGCCCGGAGGCTCGCCAAGGAGAAAGAAAAGGAGCCCATCAGTATCACTGACTTAGCGTTTGGACCCGTCACCTACACCCAGTAGTGTCTAGGGAAAACTGCAGGGACCAGTG
This sequence comes from Lissotriton helveticus, assembly GCF_964261635.1. Taxonomy (NCBI): domain Eukaryota; kingdom Metazoa; phylum Chordata; class Amphibia; order Caudata; family Salamandridae; genus Lissotriton; species Lissotriton helveticus. The sequence continues at coordinate 1,149,892,522 of NC_136069.1, forward strand.
CAATTTAAACTAGGGCAGCGGTTTACCCCTATAAGATGATAGCAGGTTGCCTTCGAGTAAAACACTAATGCAACGGGGACTCTGTCTTAGCGTGCAAAAACAGTGCAGAAAAGAAAACCAAACTCTGTCTTGTGGCAAAAATGAAATACTCAGCCTTCTAGTGCTAGCGTGGGGCACTGCAAAGAAACCGGCCCCTCGTTAAACTGATGTCGGCATAAAACCTTTAGCTCCCTCCTCCCGCGGCAACGTTTCGATGTCCCCTGTTCCTGCTCCACTCACCGGCTCCGCTGCAACTCTCCTGAGTTGTGGCCGCTCCTCAGCTTCCTCCGGTGGACGCCACCACTCCTCCGTCCAGTGGTCATCAGTTTCTTCTTCTTCGCTGTCCTGGTCGGCATTCTCCCGTTCCGCGTCTTGCTGCACTTCCGAACTCCCCTCCTCTCGAACCTTCTTCCGGTCGTCGACCCCCCCTTCCTCCTAGCTCGGTCTCTCTTCTACAGGAGCAGTTGTTGTGTTTCCGGGGTCGGCTCCTCCTCTTCTCGCCCCCGGACCTGACTGTGGAGACACATGAAAGGTAGGTGTTTTTTCCTCCCGGTTGGGTTTTTGTCATTCTGCCCTTTACGGTTCCGCCTCCTTGTTCTGTGGGATTCTGGTAGCCGTAGTACTAGATAGGGGGCCATCCCGAGGGTCACTTCCTCACACCAATACATATAAAATGCAGCTGCTGTTTACACCTTTTTACTTAACAAGTGGGTAGATGTAGTGTCTTAAGACTATGAGGTCCAAAAAACCTCCAAAAAATCCGCGGTCCTGGGCAGACTCAATGGCAGAATTACCTAACCATTTGGAGAGGTGTTAAGGTGTGGTCATTAACGGTTAGTAGATAATGAGAAGTTTAATTGTATGCTGGTAAATAAAGACCTCATTTATGAGCTTTGTGTGTAGCTTGTTTTTCATTTTGCATGTTCCTGTGCTGGGGAGGACACTACAACTACCTCAGTATTATTGCACCAATATAAGTTTGCCTTAATGGCATACAAATGCCCTCATTGGATTGCCATACGCTTTCTAATTGTCCGAATGTGTTTTTGGTAGTCTTATGTTGGACTGTAGAGGCACCCATATCCCTGCCCTAAAAAGGGGAGGCGTTAGCAAACTGTAAAGGATTGCCATAATTGTGACATCCTTCCAAGGACTAGATTCTTCTATTGTCTTTTCTGTTGTGCTGCTTTTTGTAAAGGTCATCAAAAGACCAATTTTGGGGGCACCACCTTTGCTATGTCCCAGTCATGTTGTTTTCTTTGTTATGGCATGGTTTATATATATTATGTGCACTTTTTTCCCTCCTCTTTCCTAATTTTCCAAACGTGAAGTAGAGATCGGTTGTTAACTAAAAATGGTTGCTTTTCTCTTTCAGGAGCGTACATGCGCACATTGGAAGCTAACCATAAAAATACTAATTTTATTTTAGTGGGATTTTCCAGTGACGCGCTCAGGCCTGATGCTATGAGGCAAGATCCTACACGGAAAGGATCTGTCGTCAATGTTAATCCCACAAACACACGACCACAAAGCGATACTCCAGAGATTCGGAAATACAAGAAGCGATTCAATTCTGAAATCTTATGTGCTGCGTTATGGGGTACGTCATTTCATTCATTTTCTGTGCAGCCCGCGATCCCTGTCCCTCCAGTTGATGTCTTTTACACTTCATAATTTTAGTTTTTTCGTTTTGGCTTGTATGAGGTCGTTCAGTATCTGGTTTAACTGACTTTTAAAGTTTTCACACTATATTGTGTAATTTTAGCAATCCGACCTTCCCGCTATAGACAGGTGCTTGATATTAAGAAACCACTTACATGAAGTATGTAATGCCTGTGCTTATCAAAAGGCTCTGGAAGTTTGCCAAAACGTGTACACAGCAGGCATTCCCACAATTGGTGTAGGAGTGTATTGGATGCTTTGATCTTGCAGCCATAGCGCTGATAATAGGACTTTGGCTTTTGCTCGGCTTTGGTTTTAAATAATGCAAAGTAGGCCTGGGTGATATTTCCTTTGCATAAGTTACGCAAAATGCCCAATAAAATTTCGTGCCATTACGGAAAATGCTGGATTTGGTATTTTGTTGAGCAAAATGAGTCCGCACAACCAATTTTGGCCCGAGGATGTATTTTGTGCTAAAAAAAAGTAGCTCAAAATCTCATGTGGCACGAACTACAACCACTTATGTTTGGTTTGTTCACCTTCTTCACGTCCTCCCATTATAGGATTTATACCTGAATAAAATATATTATACACTATTTGATTGATATTGACGTAAAAATAGTAAAGTAAAATGCTAGAAATTGCTCAAGATTAAGCTGTCCTAAATCAATTTTTCCCTAAGACAAGTGCAAAGCAGAGGTATGGTGCACACAAATGTCACTGGTCTGTTGCTCACATCACAATATCCCACTAGATTCAAGATTTTTGCTCATTGGAGGCTCTTGAGTCTATATTTCCCTGTACTTCCCTCCAGTGTCATGACAATGGAACCTACAAAATCACAGAAAACGGTTTCTGTGGACAATCAGTCAATGATAGTTAATACATATTAGCACAATCACAATATTTGAAGGTGAGGAGATGTCGGAAAGAGAAAAGGCATATAAAATGAATTTGGTATGAAAATACGTTGCTTTATTTAATGTAAACACATTATTTTAAATCCAGTGCATGGCGTCAATAGTAATTGTGAAACCTAGATTTTAAGGTTGTGACTCATTGTGACAAAAATACGGTTTCATCAAAAAGTACCCTGGTTCCGTGTCAGTAGGGTGTCCCTTGTTTCTTCCTACATGACTGGAACCTACAAAAGCATCTTAAAAAAAAAAACTTGGGCTTGTCCATATTGGATGAGCGCGGGTCTCAAATTATGCTGCACAGTTGTTTGCATTTGAGGAACTGTTCCCTTTTTTTTTTTTGTGATTCAGTTTTATGTAGACTTTTTTTTATTAATAGAGTTTGCTATACATAGATAATCTTAATGCTATAAAGTGTTTCAGCATCTGTAACATTTTTAATTCACATGGCATATTTACACAACTACCATAGACTATCAACTTTGGGAAACAACTGTTGCCCGATTATGAGGCGATTTCTCCAGGTCTAAAAATAGTGCTGCTCAAGCGGCAGGGTCTAATATTATTAAGTGTCATCTCTTAAGTTGTTGATCACTGAAGATGTGCTTGCATTGGACTGTAGGAGTTGTAAATTGTATTTCTCTATTTATAAAGAAGTATTTTTTTATGACAAATTATAGATCTGCTTCTTTCGGAGAGCGGTGCCCATCTTGGTGCTGTTTCTAGAGCACTCAGAGAAGAAGTTAGTACCACGGCAGTGAGAGCACTCTCAGCTATTGGATCTTTCAGGGCCAGGAAGTTTTTAGCACAAATGGAGCTCAACGGCAAACACACTTTTAGAATTAACTACCCCTCCACTCCTCTCTCCAAAAATGCCACTAAACGTTTTAAACACAACTTCTTGAGGTCGCACCCTGAAACACCCTTTGCCGACACTTACTTCGCATCGGGCAATGGAGCCCTGAATACTGATATCATCTTCCACACCTCACGCAGAGCCCAATGGAGAAAAACTTTCCTATCCCTACTCAGTCTCCACCACCAGGAAAACAACCCATGGCCTAATTCTCACCATCTCACCTTCCCACCTCTTCCCTGGCAGGTCTACCATTACTATCTACAATAACGGGATTGTCCTAATCCAATCCACGGACAAGAACCTGGAATTACTAGACAACCTGTTCCCCAAGTTCAAAGAGCACCTCTCCAAGCTGCGGACCCCCACCCAGAATTCCGCCAGCACTATCACCCTTGACCTCACAGCCACCACCTACTACACCTCTACCCCCAGAACCCCAGTAAATGGCCCACCTGCTGTTAACGCCCCCCACTCCCCAAGGACAGTCACAAATATCTCCACCGCACATACTAACAGCCCCTCTAACATGACCCTTCTTATCCCCACCCATACCCCCTCCATCCCTCTCCCCCCGGACAGAACATCCCCCACCCACAACACACCACCATCTGAACAAGCCACCGCCCAAAGTTTATCCACCCCCCTCCCATCCCCCCTTCGACAGACACCTCTCCCTCCCCATCTCCCTCTCCCTCCCCATCTCCCTCTCCACTCCCACCCACGAGTCTCTCACACCTGACACAACAACTCCCACCCACAACACGCCTACATCAGCACACACCTTCACTCGGAGTTTATCCACCCATCCCCCCCACGGCAGACACCTCTCCCTTCCCTGCTCCCTTCCCATTTCCACTCACAACTCTATCTCCCTCCCAACAAAAGATACAGAACATACCTCCTCCCTTACCCTAGCATCCCCCTCTCTCCCACCTCCTATTCTCGGCCCTCACTACCCTCCTGTCTCCCCCACTGTCTTCAGCCTTCACTCACTCTTCTACTCACCAGCACCATCTCCCACTGAAGTCACTACCTATGCTTCCCACCCACCGCCTGCCTCACCTTCATCACCCTCACCCCTCGCCCACAAAGACGTCCACACTGTGAATACCGTCCCACTCATTAGCACCGCGGAACCCCTCAACAACGCTAGTATACCCCCCCCCCCCCCCCCCGATACCCTGCCTGCTCACCAGCTCACTACTCCACCACTCACCAACGGCTCTCTCCACCAACACCTTCCCCAATGACCCTCCTGACCTGACTTTATCCACCCTCCAACAAGTCAAAGAGGAAATCTTACAAATCAAAAAAGACGTCCACGCAATCAAAGACCTGCTCTCCTCACAGCCCAGTCTACCTCCCACCATCCCACTACCCTACAAACGACGCACCCTCCCTACATACCCTCGCCCTCGACGACACCAGCAATGGCCTACTATCCCCGTTCGCAATAATTCCCACCGCCCCCGGCGTGTTCTCAGCCCCTTATCGGACCGCGACCTATGCTCTCTCCTACGCTCTTATGGCCCAGGTCCGGTAAAAGACTTTTCCAACACACACATCCCCATACCCACAATTCCTACAAACCCTCTGAGGCTCCCAACACTCAACAACAGAGGCTCCGTCCCTAACAACCTCAGAAAAGTTCCCCTCACACTAGAAAGCTCGACCACCCTTCTCTCCCCCAAACTCAAATGCATCCTACTAAACTGCAGATCGGCCCAGAGACATTCCTCCGACATGGCGGATCTCGTCTCAAATAGGGAGCTGGACCTAGCCATTCTAACGGAAACGTGGCTCACTGAAGCCTCTACCCCGATTATGGATATACTAGTCCCCCCCAATTATCACATCATTAGGCTGGACAGGTCTCCTGGCAAGACGGGCGGGGGAATTGCATGCATTTTTAGGAGCAACCTCTCCGTTACTCAAGTCACCTCCCCCTCCCTTTCCTCCTGTGAACTCCTCTGCCTCGACATCACCAGTGAGGGCAAACAAGTCTGTGCTTTACATATCATCTATCACCCGCCTGGTGACAATCTCATTTTCACCCAACAATTCATGGACCTGATCACTTCCAATGCCGGTCGGCAGACCACTCAAATCTACCTGGGTGACTTCAATCTCCACTGGAACGATCAGAAAGACACCGTGGTGAATAGTCTCAAAACTTTCCTCAATGCGCTTGACCTCACCCAATTATGCGATAAACCAACACACGACAAAGGCGCGATACTCGATCTCATCATTGCCAAAGAGAACGCTATTCAACTGGAGGCGATTCTACCCTGCGATTGGTCAGATCACCACATTATCACCTTCTTTATCAACGAAAAAGTTAAACCTAACCCTACTCAACCAATCAAATCCAAAACATGGAAAAGGGATCTGAAGAATCTTAACCCCTCCACCCTACCTCCCCACATCGGCAGCCTCCTCCTTCCCCCTTCAGGTGCCTCAGATGTTCAATCACTGACTGACCACTACCGTGACTCTATGAATAGAATAGTCAATGAAGTCGCCCCTCTGCAACTGAAGAGAGTCTCCACCAAAATTTCTAACCCCTGGTATGATGACAGACTCAATGACGAAAGGCGTAATATGCGAATGGCAGAGCGCACCTGGAGATCGGACCCCTCAGCACTGCATCTCAAAAAGCTTAAGAACAAGAGAAATGCCTACTTTAGGAAAATAAAACGCACAAAGTCTGACTTCTTCAGCCGTCAGTTGGACCAAGCGAAGAACAGGCCAAGAAAGCTGTTCGAGCTAATCAAGACCCAAACAAAGGCACAACCCACACAATCAAACAGCACAACAAATGACACCCCACACTGTGAAGCCTTCTCTGCTTTCTTTAAACTAAAGACTGACAACATAAGAAATGACCTCATCATGGATGTAAGCCGATACCCCAACCACACCAGAATGGCAGACACTCAACCTAAAAACAAGGCATCCTGGCAGTACTTCGATACCTATTCGGAAGAAGCTATACACAAACTGCTCTGCACCTTGAAGCCCTCTAATCACCACACAGACCCTCTACCTGCTAATGCTGTAAAAGACTTTATCCCCTTGCTCCTCCCTCTCTGGACCAAGATCATCAACAGCTCTTTGCAACAAGGACACATTCCAGACTCCCTTAAGGTGGGGCAAGTCACGCCTATACTCAAGAAACCTACAGCTGATCCGTCTGACCTAAACAACTATCGGCCCATCACCAATATCCCCACCCTGGCCAAACTGCTGGAGAAATGTGTCCAACTCCAACTAACAAAACACATTGATCAATTTGACCTCCTCAACCCTCATCAATCAGGCTTCAGAGCGAAATATAGCACGGAAACAGCTATGACACACATAATTGATGACGCCCTCCAAATTCTGGATCGCAATGAGTCCTGCCTCCTCATCCTTCTTGACCTCTCGTCAGCATTTGACATGGTCAAACATGAGAACTTGCTGGAGCTGCTAAGTTCTAGAATGGGGCTATCGGGAACTGTTCTCAAGTGGTTTTCGTCCTTCCTTCACAACCGGTCTCAGAGGTTCAAGATCGACAATGTGCTATCTACACCTGTGCCTGCAGATCTAGGGGTTCCACAAGGATCCACCCTCTCCCCTACTCTGTTCAACCTCGTTATGGAACCGCTCGCCACCTTGCTTCATGCATCCAATGTTCAATTCCATATGTACGCCGATGACACACAACTCTACCTAAAGCTACAATCCCCGGAAGATATCAAACATCTGAATTCCACGCTTATCAACACCCAATCTTGGCTGGCCTATAATCACCTCAAACTCATTGCTCTGAAAACTGAGTTCCTACTCATCTCACCCCCGGCGAAAATCTCCACCACCCAAACCTGGCTCAACAACCTAACAGCACTCAATGTCCAACCTACCATCGTGGACTCAGCGAAATCCCTAGGCATCACACTCGACGCCAAGCTCAACATGCAGCAGCACGTCAGCAAAGCCACAAAAGCAGCTAATTTCCAAATTAACACGCTGAGGAAAATTAAACCTTTCCTCCCGGCCAAAGACTTCCAAACTGCTGTACAAGCTTTAGTCATCCCTCGAATAGACTACGGAATTGCGACCCTCAGCGGTCTCCCGCTATCCACAACAGCACCCTTAAGAGCCTCCCTGAACGCTGCCGCAAGACTCATTACTGGCTCTAGAAAGCATTCGCACATATCCCCAGACTTAAAGTCTCTAAAATGGCTGCCTCTTGAAGCCAGAATACAGCTAAAAATTGCAATTATGACACACACGGCCGTGCACCACAAGGCACCCAGCTACCTCGCTCAAAAGCTGTCTATATCAGGAGGCTCGAGATCCAATAGGAGCACAAAAAATCTACTCCTGAAACCTCATAGATTCCGGAGAGTGAAAACTTACAAGCGCTCCTTCTCAGGAATGACACCCAGGATCTGGAATGCGCTCCCTCCTGAAACCAGGCTGATCTCCTCCACTGCACTCTTCAAGAAAGAGGTGAAAACCATCCTTCTGGCCAAGATCTCCTGATCGTTATAGATGTTGGTTCAGAGACTCTGCATTGCTTTGTATCGCTGCTCACCCTATCCCCTGGCACTATACTCTACTTGTTGGGGCACTACTACGCTACTCTCTTACTACCGACCAAGATATGATACACGTTGGTTTACTGATCCACCTGTACACCTCTGTAGTGGGATCAATGACTTGTGCTGTCCTATCTTACTTCCTTACCTGATTGTATATGGATTGGTTTTATGTATGTTTTTATTATCCATGTTATTACCATGTTATTGACTATTATACTGTTCCCATTATCTCTGTTGACTCCTACTGCCCCTTCCCTGTCTTTGTGAAGCGCTCTGATATCTGTAAGGATCCTGTTCGCGCTATATAAAACTTTGAATAAATAAATAAATTGCTTCTGTTTGCTGCTGTTCTTTTCATGTGCAGTGCCATGACTAGAGCAAGGTCAAGTGAATCCGTGTTGAATTTCAAAGTGAGGGCCACGGTTGTTGCAAGAGTTAATCAGCATTTTACTAACTTAACAATGTTAAGAGAGCCAGCTCATATGAACCTGTGACTGACTTGGATATATTTTCACTGTCCAGGTTACCACGAAAGGAAGGTAAACTAAGATACCATACAACCTCTGCCTAGATATAACAGTTGTGCTGAATCCTGTTCCAATGACTCTTTCTAAATTGGGCTGTTTTGCTGATATTCATTGAGAAGTCTTCAGTGGTTCTAGTAGTGTCTGTTGGCTGTTAGTGAAACCTTTGACGATATCTCTGTCTCAGTAGTTAGTAGGGCAGAGTTCCATCAAGGCTTTTTTGGCTAATGTCCCCAGTTACGGTCTGGTACCAAATCGCTTTCTGCAAACATCATTTGCACCCTCCCAAGTTGTAGAAGAGTGTATAAGTAAACGCGAGGCCACCAAATATAGAATTGCTACAGGTTATACACAATAACTACTACTATTTCATTATGAAGTGTCAACAGACGGTGGATATATGTTTCCTTGCACGATACTCTAGGCCTACACAGCGAGTCCTGCTCGCAAATACAGCAGCATTTTCTGATCTAGCCAGGAAGAGCTAAGGACTTGCACCTGATTAAGAAAAATATCAGTAGTGAGGGTTAAAAATATATATATATATTGGCTGGTCAAGGTCCAGCCTTCGACTTATTATGATATCAACATTGCTCAAACTCTAGCCTACAAGTGAATTTGAACTAGGAAATATTTTTTGCCCGCCAAAGGTTCTGGTTCTCCTAAAAGGGCCTGGTCTGGGTTTTTGACTGCTATCTAGGCTAAAGAAGAGCAATTAATTGTTATTCCTCCGTTGATTTTGTACCAACATTCTATAATGCATGCAAATTGACTTCTAATAACCTCTGCCCTTCTCTTAGTATTTATTTTTGTTTAACTGTTTTCCCTAGCACTGTGTCCCCAGTCGCTTTACATAGTGAGCACCTAGAGTAATACATGGATGATTCTAGATGAACCGGAAGTATGGGGGCGCGAAGATTTGGGAAGAGCGGTTCCACAATGGAAGAAACTAGAAAGATATAGAGCACCATCATTTGTCACATCCAAACCTATAAAAACGAATAGGATTAACAAAATACTCATTGGAAAGATTTTATTTTTACATCGTTGTACCCTTTAGCAGTTGGGTGCAAAAGAGCCAAGACAATCACGGATTCCTGTTCCCAAATGACCTGCTTACTCCAGTAACAATTTTATATTTTATCGTTAAGATTGGTAATGGAACAATAACGTTGGTTCACTCGAAGCCTGACAGACACCGCAGTTGTCAGATTGCGAAAGACTTACTGGGGATATATCAATAGCTAAACTGGAAGCATCACCATCTATTGCTTTACATTAGCTTTTTATTTTGTCGCTCTTATTTTCTTGCTTTATGTTCAATGCTTTTTTTTTTTTTTACTTTTCCATCTGGTCATTATGCCTGCTATGGAGCATAGCCTGTTCACCATCTCCCTGATTGGATCCTTTTTATCATTCCACAACTGTCAACTTTTCTGGAACTTTTTTCTCTTTCTAAAAGCACTCCATGAGAATGCCTGCATTTCCCTCCTCTGTGTTTTTCCACTTCCCTCAGCACATTTCTTTTCAGAAAATGTTCATAACCTTATAAAAATAAAATTTTCCACAACGTTGTCCTTTCAGCTGCTCTTACATATGCTTTCTTTTTTTCATACTGGTTTTCTCTCCAAACCGCTCTGCTAGTAGGCTTTACCTCCACATTGCGCACTTAGGTTCAGTTTCTTTCATCCCCCACGTTTCTTTGACTGTTTACTTCCCTCTCGGCCTCCTCCATTTTGCTTCTTCCTTAATGGTGCACTCCATGTTGCTTTCCTCCCTGCACACCCCCCTTGTTGCTTTCTCCCGCCCATCGTATTGCTTCCCTCCCCGCACACCCCCTTGTTGCTTCCTCACACCCTTCATGTGGTTTCCCCGCCCTCTGTGATTTCGCTCTCTAGGTTACTTCCCCCACCTGTGTGATTTTCCCTACCACGTTTTTTCCTCCCACCCCCGTTACCTTTTTTTGCATTACCAATCTATGTGGAATCAGTAACAAGAAGAAAAGAAATCTGTCATTTTGCAAACATGCGCACACCTACTAAATGAGGCAGCCGGCTGTGGGTCTCAGAGGCAAAGCCTAGTGGTTTTGCCAATGCTTGTTTTTAGTTGCCATGCCGTCCATTCAACTTAGTTGGGCTAAGATTCCTGTGCACGGAAAAATATTTGCCAGGTTATGTGACGGATCATTTACACTTCCTTCTAGCCTGACTTTCAAATGCATGTGCTCTGGTTTTTCATTGATACAGGCGTCAATTTACTAGTTGGAACCGAAAGTGGCCTGATGCTGCTGGACAGGAGTGGCCAGGGGAAGGTTTACCCTCTCATAAATCGGAGACGATTTCAACAAATGGATGTACTTGAAGGTCTCAATATCTTGGTAACAATATCAGGTAAGGCATCAGTTTGAATACTTTTAAGCACTTCTTACATTGCAGCAGGGTTTCTGACAGGTGAAGATTCTGTAGACTTTTGTAACTTTTCTGTGGATTATAAGTAGAATCAATATTGCAGTCTCCAGGATGACACAGATTGAGCGAAGGAATAATTAATGAATGAATAACCAACTTATATAGCGCAAACAAATACACGAAGGCGTCAAGGCGCTGCAATAATGATCAATTGTGTAACGGCTAGTAAAATGTTAAATATCTGGATTCTTTTTCCTCTGTCTAAAATAATATTTTCTAAATTACTCCTTACAGCCTGAGTTATCTAAACACCTTGAGCATGCTTAACTCTCTATCAAAGCTTAAACAAAAGTTTCTTGAAACTGTAGACCCGCTCCCTTAAGCATTCCCAAATCTCATATCATTTTATCCTATGCAGAGATTAGTGTTCAGGGCTCATTCCTTCCTCAAACATTTTCTGTTCTGTTTGCAGTTTCTCAAGATAACTCTTCTGGCCAATTTGTTGATTGATAGATAATCTTAAGTATTCTAATTTGAAGTAAATCACGTCGTGGTATATTCTGGTCTATGGGAGCAGGTCGAACCTCTCTCTGACATCCACAGGGTGGCGCTGGTCTCACTCAGGTCTTGAGAGCAGACGTTCATCACTGTTCTGGTGGAGTTAGGCCCTCACACACCCACATTTTCGACAGCACTCGTAGGCCTTGGAAAACTACTGATAAGCATTGGAATAGCCAACAGGTCTTGCCTTTTGAAGGTGTAAGTAGTTTTGCTAAATATGAGGGCTCCATAAGTAATACATTGCAAATTGTCCTATAAATGAAAAATAAGTCATTTGTAGCAGTTTACTGTTTTACTGTAGTATAGTTGAAGGCCTATTAAAGGGAGTGGTACAGTTTCTGAAAATACCCCACAAATCTCCATGCTTGCTGTTATCTTATTGTTTTATTCATTAAGCGCAACACAGACCACCGATTTGCTTGTCTCAGGCTGGTTTGTTTTTAAGTCCTACTGGTTCTATAGGATCGCCTTCAGGACACAAATAACTACATTTTTCACTGATGTGGCAAAGAGTGCAACCAATGTGACCCGAAAACCTGGCTGCGATAACCTTACTCGAAAGTCATGTGATGAATAGTGCTATATTGATGCTAGTAACAGCATAGCAATAGGCATTCTGCCAACTCACTCTGCGGAGTGTCCACGAGACGACAAAGCTACATATAACCGTGGAATGACCCAACGAGTACAACACGTGTCTAAAATGGGAAACGGCCACTACAACGCGGCCGTTTCCACGAATACATTAACCACGCATGCATTACAACGCATGCGTGGTTAACACGAAAGCCTTTACCACGCATACCTTTACTACGAGGTATGTAGTAAAGGCATATGTGGTAAAGGTTCAAAATAAACAAGGGGGGCTTGGGGGGGTCTCCCCCCCCCCCCCCCCCCCCCAATAAAAACCTCACCTGAAATCACGTCATATTATGCAGGCAATCGTCGTCATTTAAGAGGAAACAGAAAAAAACTTCTGTTTCCTCTTAACGACGTACGACGTCACCACGCAAGAATTAGAGGAAACGGTTATGCGTTAAAAAATCATTCCGTTGTAACGCATGCGTGGTAAAGGCATGCATTGCAACGGAATGCGTTGTATAAACATACAACCGTCTAAAATGAGTGGGTAAACACCAGGTTTACCGGGTGAAGAGGAAGTTGATGCCTCTTCTCAAAGTGAGGGGGATGCTGCTCCTCACAACCCACTGCCTCCGGGAAGCGAGCCCATCATGGACCACACACACAGCTCTATTCTGACATGACCATTACAAGTATTCAGGCAAATCACCCCGCCCTGTCCACCTCGCCTCCCTCCCACGCTTTCGGTGAGGCCCGAGTGCTCAAAAGACGAACTGACGGGGCTATAAAAAAATAAATACACCGCAAACAGTGGTGGGGGGGTCTATTTTCAGACTAATATAAAGGAACACCCATAATAGACGCTGGCTAGGTATAGGGGAACACGCACTTTCATACTTTGCTGCGGGCGCACCTCCTTCCGTAGTTCTTCGTAAGATAGTCGTCCAGGCCAGGAAGCCTGGTCATTCCAGGCCAGGAAGCCTGGTCACGGCACCAGAATTGTTCCATATGACGAAGCTCTGTAGGCAAGTAGACCGGGTCCTCCCTGGCTCCCGCTGTCAGTAACAGACTAGAAGCACCCTCACTGGTGTTAAAATGGGAGGTTTCACTTTCACTGCAAAGTGTCAGCAGAAGGGACCGGCTGCCACACCCTCAGTTCCGCAGTGTGATTGGCAGCTGATCCCTGATGTTTCTAAACTACCTCCAATGCACTCTTCAGAGCTGCACTGCTCCTCTTGTCCACCCGGGTGCTGCACAGGCAAACTCAAAGTGCACTCTTCCAGACAGACATTTAAGCTAGCACGAATTGTTGAGGGGGGAGGTCACACCAAGCAAAGGAACTTTTGACAAAATATCCAATAGGATCGGTCTATCTGGCACTACAGAGAACTCGCCGAAAAGTGAATTGCTTCAAGAGAATGAAGCTGGGCCTATGTTAACATACTGGCAAGAAACCTAATTCAAGTACTCTCACATGTCCCATTGGAATTGAATAACCCTAAGGCACACAGAATAGTAATTCGGCCAATGGTAAAGTGCGCACAAAACTATGATCCTTCGAGCGTGTGAGTCCGTATACGAGAAGGGACAGGACGATAAAAGGCACACCAGGAAAATGACCCCTGGGAAAGGGCTACATGATCACATAGTGCTCAATGATGTTCTGGTGCTCGCAGCTTGGTGTCTGAGTCACGAAAGACAATCTAGAAAGTGCGTGCCTTGTATTGGTAATCGTTGCAAGTTAAGCGGCAACTGACTTAAAGTTCAAGTGCTAAGCGTTTCAGAAATACCATTCAGTTTCTATATGCCACCGAGCAGCTATACACAAACAAGTCAACGAGTGCATTAAGTATTCACCCACGATTTCTGCACTGCTTTAAGCAGTTTTGTACTTGGACAGTACGTAATGCGTGTACGTGACTGATCAGATTCCTCACGAAAACGAGGTGGGAGACCCTCATGCCGGTTATTGTTAAAGCAAATGGAAGCCCCTGTAATTAATATGGGAGACAGCCCTCTCCAGCCTACAGTACGAATGAAGGGGCGGTACATTGTTGGGATTTGTTAAAAGCAGATGAACAGTTGTGCTGTTTCCCCCTCTTGTTTCTGGAACTGAAAACCAGCGCGGTCGCGAAAGTGAAAGCGACCGCGCTGGGTTAATTAGCAACCTGATCCAGGATTAGAGCTGGCACACGTCGCGCCACTGCTTGCTCCGCTCACTCCTGAGACCCATAGGCCATGGGAGTGAACGTTCACAGAAAAGGCGGGAGATACTCCCGCCTTTGGCCATTTGCGTGCTTTCATTTTTGAAAGCCACACGCAAAGGCCAATGCAATGTGTGGGAGGAGTCCGACCCAAAGAGAGAAGTTTCTTGGAAGTCTGGAGTGATTCCAAGAGGCCCTCTCCTAGAGCAGCGCGTGCGCTAGGCTCGACCTAAAATAGAGGATATGTAGTGTAAAGGATCATGTTAGTATTCCCCTCACTCCTGGCTCTATGTTGTTGGTGTCTTTGAATTCTTAGGCCTCGTTATTGCCTTAGTACCCAGCTAGTCTCTGACCTGACATCATACACTTAATCTCCCCGACGGCCCCCAGCGCCTTAAAACCCTTAGGGATGCGTAGTTTGCGCTTTACAAAAACCGGATTTAAGGACTTAATACAATGTACACATTTTGAATGTGGTCTAAGCGTCACACCATTGTGGGTTTGCATCCGAAACTTATTTTACACCCTCCACACTTGACTGTGTTGTGCAAATCTGTTTATTTAGAAGATGTGATGGAGCCATTTCTTGACAATAAGCTGGCAGTACAGTAAGTGAAAATATGCAGGTCGGTCCTATATCACAATGCGTCTTTTAAGGGCTCCAATAGCTTGAGTCCAGTGCCCTCTAGCGGTAAATCCTTGAACTTTTGAAAACTTTATCGGAACTAAAGAGTGCACCCTTTGCCTTTCCAGGCAGAATTTTCAAGTTCCTCCATCGATCCGGCAAAGCCATCCACCTCTCGGCAAAAGGAGTCTGGTTTTAGACTGACTTACAGACTGCAGTTGTTCTTTTGTTAACAGCGCTTTATTTGGCCAAAATTGTCTTACGATTTCACCATGCTTTAGTCAAACGAAAAAGCAGATTAACAAACATGTTGTGCCCTCAAACGGATCGATGTGCCAGAGATGTGGTACACTCAATGGTCGAAGTAGGGACAAAAAAGTAGGGGAACTGTGGGCGGAGACTCAGGGGGCGGGAATAAGCAGAGGATTGGATTAGTGGGTGGAGTCGGAGGAGTGGCTAAAAATAGCAAAACATACCAATTTTTAGTGCATTTGGCATTTTACTGACCAGTTACAGCTTATAAAGTTATTTAATTCAAACAATCGATAAACATGTTCATTTGAGGTTTAATATACAAGTTGTTTATATTTAATTCATTTACAATGTGGGACATGTTTCCAATCACAGAATATTCCAAATACGCTTATAAGTGGAATCATAAGCCATTTGTCTCCGAGCCATGCAGTTTCTTTCATTGGCACTTCCTGCATTGCAAATCCCTGGTGAGTTTGCCATGCAAAATGGAGGCACCAATGGGTGAGGTGGACTGGCCTCAAGGGTCCTGTGTATCATCCCCAGATCGAGCCTCCCCTTCCCACCGTCATTCTGGCATCGATCAATACCCTGCTTTATGCATACCCATGTTGTGTCCTCTCTTTGCCACCATTACTTCCTGGCATCGCTCATTACCGTACTTCTGGCATAGCAGGGTTGAGCCCTCCTCTTACCAACCTACATCTTGGCCTCACTCTTAACCCTGATTCCAGCAAACCCAGATCTAGCCTTCCCCAATTTTAATTCCTGCCATCGCACATTACTCTGCTTCATACCTAGATCCAGCTTTGCTTTCACCCACTCTCACTTCCTGGCATTGAAAAAAATCCTGCTTCTGGCATAGCCAGGTTCAGCCCTACCCTTGCACCCTTAGCCCCTGGCATAGTCGTTAGTATGCTTCTACCATAGTTAGATCCAACCCTCATCTCGTCACCCTTAGGTTCTGGCTTCGCTAACTACCCAACTCCTTGCATACAGGGTATATCCTTCCTGTCACCTTACTTCCTGGCATTGTCCTTTACCCTACTTCTAGCACCCCAGGATCAAACCATTCTGTTGCCACCCCTATTTAAGCCAACGCTAATTACTTTACCTTTAGGATGTCAGGAGCCAGCTCTCCCCTCACCATCCTCACTTTCTAGCACTGCTCATTACCATGCATCTAGCATACCCAAATACAGCCCTCCCATTACCACCCTTACTTCCTGGCACTCATTACCTTGCTTCTAGCATACCCAGCTTCAGCTCTTCCCTTACCGCCTTTACTTCATGTTATAGTTTATTGCCATGCTTCTACCAAACTTAGATCTAGCCTTCATCTCGTCCTGCTTAGTTTCTAAAATCACTCACTACAAAACTTGGAGGATACCCAGGTACAGCCTTCCTTTGACCACCCTTACTTCCTGGCATTGCTCTTTACCTTAGTTCCTTCCGGTGCCATCGCTACTTCCTGGCATTGCTAGTTACCTTGCTTATAGCATTACTAGAGTTAAACCCTATTTGCTAACCTTACTTCAAGTTATCCCAAATTTCCTTACTTCTAGCATACCCAGATCCAACCATCCCCTCACTACCCTTAATTTTTAGACATCATTACCCTGCTTCTAGCATAGACCGGTTCAGCCTTCCCTCGTCCTCTACCTCCTTGCACCGCTTATTATTGCCCTCTCTAGAATACCCAGGTCCCACCCTCCTCTCGCCACCCTTACTGCCCGGAATCGGTTATTACCCTAGGTCTAGCCATAGTTGGATCTCGCCCTCCCTTCGGAAGCCCCACTTCCTAGAATCATTCATTCCCCCAGCTTCTAGCTTACATGGTTAATTTCTCCTCTTTCCACCCTTACTTCCTAGCACCACTCATTTCCATGCTTCTTCATACCCAGATTCAGCCCTTTCTTCACCCCTCTGTATCCTGGCATCCCTCATTACCCAACTTCTAGCATACACAGATCCTGCAATCCCCTTCATCCTTACCTCCCGGCATCGCTCATTACCCTATATTTAGAGTACCCAGCACCAGCCCACCATCCCCACCCAAACTTTCTGGTATCACCCATTACCTTGCTTCTAGCATACCTAATTGTTCACCCTCACATCGCTCATTACCCTGCTTCTAGCGTCCCCAGATCAAACCCTTCCTCACCACCCATGCTCTCTGGAATTACCCTGCTTCTAGCATACCTACACCCAGCACTCCCCTCGCTACCCCTCACTTCCTAGCATATCATTACCCTGATTCTAGCATACCCAGACCCAACCCTCCCTCGCCACCCTCACTTCCTGGCAATGCTCATTACCCTGTTTCTAGCATACCCACATCCTGGCGTCCCCTCGCTCCCCCTCACTTCCTGGCATCACTCACTACCCTACTTCTAGTATACCTGGATCCAGCCCTCCCTCGCCACCCAAACTTCCTGGTATCACCCATTACCTTTCTTCTAGCATACCCACTTGTTCACCCTTACTTCCTCACATCGCTTATTACCCTGCTTCTAGCGTACCCACATCAAACCCTCCCTCGCCACCCATGCTCTCTCGAATTATCCTGCTTCTAGCATACCTACATCCAGCACTCCCCTCGCTCCCCCTCACTTCTTGGCATATCATTACCCTGCTTCTAGTATACTCTGGCCCAGCCCTCCCTCGCCATCCTCATTTCCTGGCACGCTCATTACCCTGTTTCTAGCATACCCACATCCTGGCCTCCCCTCGCTCCCCCTCACTTCCTGGCATCACTCATTACCCTGCTTCTAGCATACCCACATCCTGGCCTCCCCTCGCTCCCCCTCACTTCCTGGCATCACTCATTACCCTGCTTCAAACATACCCACATCCTGGCCTCCCCTAGCTCCCCCTCACTTCCTGGTATTTCTCATTACCCTTCTTCTAGTATACCCAGATCCAGCCCTCCCTCACCACCCTCACTTCCTGGCATTTCATCCATAAACTGCAAACTGCCCAGGGGGCACATAGGGCGAGGGCATAAAAAAGACTTGAAGGGCATCAGCAGAGCCTTGGTACTGTAATTGCAGGTTAAGCTGCACGTCTGGATTGAGATAGGCAGGGACAGCAGTGTCGGGCCCCTACCAGCAGCACAGCGAGCAGTGGCAGATCGGGATAGATGCCCTTCGGTGGAGCAAAATGCCAACATTTTAGAAGAGTAAAGAGGGAGATTTGTTTAAAATAAACGGAAGAATGCATTTTCCCCATTGACTTCTGCAAAAGCAGAGGCAGCAGTCTGCAGAAATAAAGCTGGTTTTGGCTTTAAAGGTTGGGCATCTCCCGCCCAAATCAGGCCTTTTGACATGTATGAATTTTAAATGCCCGCAGTGAGCCTGGCATGGGTGGTGCCACCAACTGCACTGGCTTCTGTGCAGGCCACTACACATTGAAAAAAAATAACATAAAAAAACAGCAGATAAGAAAATTGACATTTTTTGTTTATTAAACAAAATGCAAGAGGTATTTTATTCCCCCCACTTACTTGATGTTTGTGGAGTTCAGCTTCAGAGGCAGTCCAGGCTCCTCGTGCAGGCCCCGGTTCAGAGAAAAGGGCAGAGCTGTAAAGGAGGGGTCGGGACCTCTGGGCAGGCACGGAGAGTAATTTCCAGGAGAGGCTGGTGGGGCTGGGTCATCTTTTCAGTGGCTGGCTGGAAAGCAGATTCATTTATAGCAAGTCACAAAGTCCCCCAGGTGGCGTCCATCAGTCTGCTTGACACCAAAGAATCTTGATGTGACCATTGTCACAGGTCACAGTGGGGGCTGACAGGCAGCGTCCTCACAAATGAGGTGTGAATCACGGGCTCACGGCAGCCGCAGGGCCATCAGAGGTAGCCGCTTTCGCTCTATGCTACACTGATGGCCCTTTCAGTCTCACTTTGCAGGCCCCTAGACACAGCAGGGAAGGGGAGGAGGTCGGGCGCCCTGCAGAGGCCTACGTCAATATTCACGTTGAGTGGGAAAAAAAGGTGTCATTTTAAAGTATGCCTATTCCTACAGTCCGGGTACGCTCTTTCAAAAACAAGAAGTAGGGGAACGGACTAGCATAATTTTTAGAAGTAGGGGCACGCCGTGCCCTTCCGTCCCCGCCCACTTCTAACACTGGGTACACTTTAGGTCAACTTGAAACAGCCATGGTCAATGCATACAGCGCTACCAGAAAGGACTAACTTGGTTCGGGGCAGCTGGATAAGCTGTAGAAACTGCAGTACCCTAGCTGGGGGGCATTTAATGCCAATTACATTTGTTACAAACAAAACCAGTAGAAAAATGATGCAGCAATCTGCTTACAATTTCCTGGGATTCATCACCCTGCTTTCTGTTAAAAGGATTAGCTTATAAATGAGGGCTGCTGACTTTTTTTGTTTTTGTGCAGAGATGGGTGGAGATGTAAGGTCTCCCAGTTTTACGCACTAAGTACCAAAGCTTGACTTGACTTGATTGAGAATTTTCTACTGATGTGGCAATCTAATGAAGCTTGGAAGGGTGTCTGTTGCCACATGTTTGGCAAAAGCAGCAAGATCTAGAAGTGGTACTCGAGGAATAGCCGCGACAGTTTTTTCCACTTTCCCACCCTAGCTTTTTCCCCCTTCAGACGCCAGTTCCTGAATGGAGGGCACCCAAGTCTTCTGAAATGCAGGCTTCCAAGTCTATTTACTGCCGGTGCATTGGAAAGCATTCCACTTAAGGAATGTTTGCTAGGTAAGAGAGGGGACCTCCATCCAAAGTTTGACTTGAAAACTGGTTAAGAAATAATTCAGGGCCACTTTGACATATGCACTTTATGCCAGTGTATTTGGCGGATAGAAATAGATAGAATGATAAATGCATGCTTTTTTATACCTACCTCTCCCTTTCTTGAAAACAGAAGTTTTTGTCTAAAACTCTATTCCAGAATGTGTGCTTTTCCATTCGGCTTCATGTTTTTCCTTAACATTTCCTAAAATCATACTGGTGATTGTAGCACATGTCTGTGACCGTTGGACCTGCATTCTTCCCCATCGGTCCAACACCCCCTATGTACTTTTCATCTGCTACTTAACATGACCTGTCCTAATAGACCGAGCAGCTTACATTCAGCTTTGCTCCTTTTATGCCTAATCGGAAATGCCGACACCATCTTGCCTTCAGAACCAAATAGCAGAACAGATGCATCAACACTTCACGTTAGATGGTCCACCTGCTGCCCTCTAGTTCACTTGTCACTGCCGCTCCCACAGCACTTGCATTTCAAGATCTATTTCTACGTCCCTTTTCTCAACAGGACACTCTAGACTCCCCACCTGATGCCATCACACTTGCGACATTGTTCCACAGGCCAATAGTTAGTGCGACATTGTTCCAAAGGCCAATAGTTAGGTAAGAGATTCTTGCACACAGGATACCCATACCTTCTCACCGACATATTTGTGATAATTAAGGAAAAACAATAAATATTCTATACACCGATGCCCACAGCAGTACATTAAAGTTATAATTGACTAATGCCTCCTAACTGAACAGTCTCTCTGGACTAAGCAGGGGACAAGGGTGTGCTGCAGCTGCCATCTGTCGTGGAAGGAAGGGAAAGAGGGAAGCTACTGAGAACAATAAAATACCCATTACTCTGTCTATCTTTAAATTGTAGGTCCTTAAGTAAGCACAGCCAAGAAATACACGACCTACTTGCGGACCAAAAACTGGTTGTTATTTTTTAGTGGAAACCTGGCTCAATGAACAATCTGCTCTGGATATCTTGGAAGCGCTGCCTGAAGGTTATGCTATCCTTAGAGTCGATAGATCCGGGCAGGGGGGGGTGGCCTCACCGTGATATTTAGGAAATAATTTCAGTTAAGGATGTCTAAACTGACAATGTCTAGCTGCGAAACAGCCTTTTTTAATTTGGCTACCAATAGTGTAAGCTCAATTGTAGGGCTTCTTATATAGACCCCCTGGCCCGGCAAGAGCCTTCCTTTACGATCTAGCAGAGACAGTGCCCCCCTACACTATCCACTACCCCAATTTCATTCTTCTGGGGGATTTGAATCTTCATTTGAAAGATAAAGAAAGTAGAGAAACCGAGGAGCTGGCTCAAGGACGACAGGCGATGGGTCTAAAACAATTGGTCCACACCCCTACACACAATAGGGGTCATACTTTAAACAACATTTTTACTAACGTTGCTCAGGTAAAAGCACTGTTGCCTGTGCTCGTAGTCTGGTCTGACCATTTTATCCTCCCTTTCAGGATTGTGCACCCCAGAAAGGTTCCCTGTAATCAGCGAAAGCGTCCTGCACCCATAATGGTCTGGAAAGGGGCTGCGTGAAGTCATGACACCTTTTGGGATAAGTTGGCTTCAAGCATTCCAGATTTAGGGACCGAAGTCCAGATTACAGAGAACCAAGTCTCTCTATGGATTAAGGAGGCAGTGGACTCTATAATACCTTTGAAACCCTGTAAAAGTACCTGTATTACCCCTTCTGTGAAATGGTTATCGGAGGAATTGGCACTACTGAAAACTGATTGTAAGCGCCTTGAACGCCGGTGGAGGGGGAACTACCTAAATGAAAATGGGTTGAAGTATTTAGCTGCACTCAAGGCGTATCATCAACAAATCAGGAGATAATGTAGGGAGTTTTATACTGAGCAAATTGAAGCAGCAAAACTTATGGAAGTAGTCAAATCTGGGTCGCCCTTGGATCCAATGCCCCCCCCCCCCCCCCCCTCCGAAATTTGTATTGCGAGGGAAAGAAGTTATTGCAACAGTTCTCACCAAACCTTTGAACATGTCCTTTAACTTAGGGCTGGTTCCAAGCAATTGGAAACATGCTATGGTGGACCACTGCTAAAGAAACCTTCTAGACCCTGCTCTTGCAGGAAACCTGAGACCTATATCCTTGCTACCCTATGTTGCTAAAATGATAGAGAAATATTGAAATAGGCAACTGTCTATGTTATTGGAAGAAAGACAGGTTCTCCATAAAACCCAGTCTAGCTTCAGGCCACTTCATAGCACTGAGTCAGCCCTTCTAGCTTCAGAGGCCCTGAAAACTGCAGCCAATGAGAAAAGAACTACTGCACTGATCCTTCTGGATCTGAGTACTGCGTTTGACACGGTCTCCCACGGCCTTCTGATGAAACTGCTGGGGGAGGCCTGGGTCAGTGACGGGACATGGGAGTGGATTAAACCTTTTCTGCAGAACAGATCCTTCCAGGTTCTACAACATCCTTTTAAATCCAGAGTTTGTCCTATGTCTCAAGGGGAGCCTCATGGTTCGGCTCTTAGCCGTACCCTATTTAATATCTTCATACTCCCCCTGGCAGATATTGTGTTGAGACATGGGTTGAACTGGTGTCATATGCCGATGACGTATTTGATTGTTACCCTGGAGCAAAAGGAGGCAGGTACGGCATCTGATTTTAAGGTCTGCTTCGGTGAGCTTTCTAACTGGATGGAGCTCAGCTGCTTGCAGCTGAATGCGGGAAAGACGGAGGTGATGGCAGTTGGCAAGCAGCCCTTTTTATGGTCACATTTGTGGTGGCCGGAGGAGTTGGAACCTTCTCCGACCCCTAAGGCCAAGGTCAAGAATCTGGTAGAATGGTTCGATGACATACGCTCATAGCAGTTATCAGCTGTGGCTGGAGACTGCTTTGGCATTCTTAAAATGCTGCAAAAAATCCTGGACTTACTCCCACTAGATGCCAAACGGACCATTGTATAGGCCCTTGTTACGTCCAGTCTAGATTATTTTAACATCCTTTACTTAGGGGTGACCACAAGAAATCTGAACATCTTGCAGAAGGTTCAGAAGGCTGCAGCTCGGCTAATTCTGAATATCCCTAGGCGGGCCTTGGTGGGGGAGGCCTTCAGGGAATTACATTGGCTGCCTATACAGGCTAGTTACCTTTAAGGCCTTATGTTTTGGCTACAGGATCCTCAAAGAAAGGGCCTAGTTTTCTGCCCCCTCTTCTCACCTTATATAGACCTGCTCATAACCTGAGGTCTTTGGGCACAACAAAGATGATTGTGCCTAAGGTGCGGAAGGTACTGGCTGGAGGGAGCTCCTTTGGCTTCTTTGCGGCTAAGACCTGGAACAACCTGTTGATTTAAAGACGTGCCCATCGGAGATTGTTCCGAAAAAAATAAACACCCGGCTTTTCCAGCACCCTCCAGGGGGCTGAAAGTAGGCCTTTTACCTGTTCTTCTGGGGTCATAGGCTAGAGGCAGGGAGGGGGGTCCAGGCCAGCTGCCTTGGTGCTGATAGTGTTCTAGCGCGGGAACACTCAGTTGGAGTAACCAGGCACTCTATAAGCTGAATAATAATAATAACCAAAGAAACCGCAAAGGCCTAAGGCACATGCTCACATCCTTAGAATCCATGCACTATATTGATCCGTGACCGGAGCTAACTGGTCGTTACCCACTACGAACCATTACAAAACAATGTTCGAGGCATGTGGGCTGCTGAATTCATATCTTGTGCATAGATCGCCGCCTAGTGTTGGGTCCGGATGATTGCACATTGTTGTCCTGGAAGAGTCTTCGAAGTATCACGAGATAGGTGGCTCCTCCCTCGGACTACAGTGCGCATGGGCATCCTCTCCATCCTCAGATTGTTTTTTCCGCCATTGGGTTCAGATGTACTTTTCTTTACTCAAGTTCGGAAACTTTCTAAAGGCCAAAAGGCCTTTGGGGTCATCGGTATTGTTCTTTCGATCGGTGCAGAGTTCTTGTTCCAGTTCTTTTCGAGCAGGACGTCGAGGAGAGCCGCGTGGCCTTTTCGACACCAGAGGCCCGATCGTCGATGGAACGGAGCCCGTTTAAACAATGCCCCCTCTGTAACTCTAAGTACCCGCACATCGATGTACACCCGGTGTGCAACAAGTGCTTATCACCCGACCACAATGAGGACAACTGTCTAGCTTGTGCTCGATTCAGGTCAAAGAAGACGCTTAGGCTCCGACGTGCGGCGACGCAAACGATGTCGAAACTAGCGCCCGACCCGGTGAATATCTTCGGTGAAGAAGACGATAAGGTCGTCGAGGCTCAGGATCCAGGACAGCAATCGGATCCCGGTTCGGAGCATGACTCCACCTATTATGAAGACGTCGATGATGAAGGCGATAATGAAAACGGCGTCGAGGTAAGGGACGACGTATCCCCAATCGGAGCCATCGATGACGACTCAAGCGATGAACCAGGCCCAACAGTGGGTACGGAGCTCAGAACAGACACTGAAAGGCTTCCAAAGGCTCAGGTCGAGGCATCGCCGGAAGGCCTTAGCCAAGATCAAGAGGAACGTTCGATAGCCCCGCGTCTCGGCCCGGCTAAGAACATATCACACGAGCCATCGGTCGCACTACTGAAAGCGAAACCGAAAGCCATCGAGTCAAAATCGAAACTGCTGAAGACAGTCTTCGGATCGAAGAGTTCGAACACATCAGATTCTACAAAGAAAGCAAGTGTCGACGACCCTGCGAGGTAAAAAATGAAGGCCGTCGAGCCAAAGATCGGTGCGCTGAAATCCATCACCAAAGTCAAGCACGTCGAACCGACGAGGTCGACGGACAGCGACACTAACAAGGGACTCGAGTCTCGGAGGGTTCTCGACCCGAAGCAACGAGTCGACGGGCCGTAGCTCGTCAAAGCCCTCGAGCCGAAAACCAAAGGCGCCTCGAAGGAGCACGTCGAACCGAGGCAAAAGAGCGCGCCTCCGACGCCTCAAGCACCGAAGTCAACGCAGAGCCTGCGGCATACTGATGAAAGGGCTACGTCGGTTGGACCTCTATCGACGCCGGCCCCGAAAAAGGTCAGTCTGTCTAAAGACTCGCTGCCACCGATAAAGTTTGGACTGCCCCCAACTGCACGCCCTAAGGCGCTCGATCCGAAAACCGGGGTCGAGATACCCAGGTCGGTGTCAACTGGAAAAAGTAGTCATCCTCCAGAAGAGGACATTGTATACCAAGAGCCCTCCTATGATGAACAGTCACAGCTGTATATCGACTTCGAAACTGGCAGACTTTCCATCTACCAAAGGAAGATCAGGTCGGAAAATCCTCTGGAATCATATACAATTCCACTCAAATGGTAAAGGGATTCTTCTACATCACCTGTCCTTTTTGAGACTGTAAGCTAGCTACCATGGACAAGACACTTCTGCATACTCGCCCACACACACTGAGGATATGGGGTATGACTATAGTGGACAATATGATTACCCTGCGGACACAGATCAAGATGACCAGACTCAGCCATGGGCAGACACTATTGACCCTGGGGAGTCAGACTATTCCTGATACTCCTTCTTATCCTGTCAAAACTTCCCCGACAGAAGATACAGCTGCGTTTAACGCATTAATAGAAAGGGCAGCACTGAATCATGATGTGGAAATGCATGCTGACCCAATTGAAGAGGACTTCTTGTTTGACACTTTCTCCGTTTCAGAGAAATCTGTTAAGACATTGCCAATGTTGAAAGGTGTTCTTAAACACGCAGGAGACATTTTCAAAGAAACCACAAGAGCAAGGGTTGTTAACCCCAGAATTGAAAGAAAATACAGACCGGCGCCTGTGGACCCTACATACATTAAGGGACAGCTGCCATTGGACTCTTTAGTGGTATCAAATGCTCGTAAGCGTGCCAACTCACAAACTACTGGTGATGCTCCTCCTCCAGACAAAGAGTCTAAAATCTTAGAAGCATCTGGGAAAAGGGTAGCTGCTCAAGCAGCTAATATCTGGAGAATTTCAAATACACAGGCCCTATTAGCCAGATACGATAGGGCGCATTATGACACACTAGAGCAACTGCTACAGCATTTGCCTGATGCCTACAAAGAGGGAGCAGAAACACTTATACAGGAAGGGAAGCTAATATCCAACACATCCATTAAATGTGCGCTTGACGCAGCAGACACCGCAGCCAGGGCCATCAACACAAGTGTCCTGCTCAGGAGACATGCTTGGTTGCGCATCTCTGGCTTCAAACCTGAGATTCAAACCACATTATTAAATCAGCCTGTGAACCCTGATTTTTTATTTGGTCCTGATGTGGACACAATCTTAGAGAAGATTAAAAAGGACACAGAGCCAAATCTATGGGTGCCTTGCAGTCACAACAATTCAGAGGCGGCTCCTTTCGTCGCTCCGGTAACAGAGGAGCTACAAGAGGCCAGGCATCCCAGCAGACTCAATACAGTAAAGGGAGCACGCAAACCACCTATAATAAGAACAATAGAGGTGGATACCATGGCAACAGCATCAAGGGCAGAGGACGAGGGAATACCAACACCAGATCCTCCGCCAATACTAAACAGTGACGCCTTGTCACTGCCCCCAGACCATGTAACACCGGTCGGGGGACGATTACAACAGTTCCTGCCAGTCTGGGAGAGCATTACCACAGACAGGTGGGTGAGACAACTTATTCAGTACGGCTATTGTCTAGAGCTAACATCCACTCCACCCAACATACCCCAAGACACCGTCCTTTGTCCGCAGAGCACATAGACTTATTGCAGCAGGAAGTCATCAGCATGCTGCAAAAAGGGGCCATAGAACTCGTCCCTATACAGCAACAGGGTACAGGGGTGTACTCGCTGTACTTCTTAATCCCCAAAAAGGACGGTCTCTCAGGCCAATACTAGACCTCAGGCCCCTAAACCAGTACATCTTGTCAGAACACTTTCACATGCTCACTTTACAGCAGGTTCTACCATTACTCAGTCAGGGAGACTTCCTCGCAACATTAGACCTAAAGGATGCGTATTTCCACATACCAATACATCCAGCACACAGGAAGTATCTCAGGTTTACCATACAAAATCAGCACTACCAGTTCAAGGTACTGCCTTTCGGGGTGACAACTGCCCCAAGGGTGTTTACCAAGTGCCTAGTGACAGTAGCGGGGCACCTGCGGAGAAACCATATCTTCGCTTCTGTGCCGAGTGGTCGCTCCCCTGTGCCTGTGGTATCGTTGTGCAGCGTATTGGAAACTGCTTGTGGAATCTGCTGTGTGCTTTTGACTGCCGCTTTGCCTATTTACTTATTTGCATTTTTAAACTGCCAGCGCAACTCTCTTGCTGTATCTGTTATCGTTGTGCAGCGCATTTTCACGGAAACTGACTATTATATATTGCCTGCTGTTTGCTTTTGACTGGCGCTCTGCTTATTAGCATATTAAAATCGCTAGCGTTTATTCCTTGCTGCATTCGCGTTCTCCCCCAGGCGCTCTTGCCGTGCTGACCCCTCCGCCTCCATTTTGTTGTTGTTGTCCTCCTACGTCGCCCGCCCCGCCTCCCAGCTGAGCCGCCCTCGCCCCTCCCCCTCCACTTTCCATATATGACAGTTGTTCCCGCGCGCAGCGTTCACGCGCAGCGACCGCGCCCAATCCGCGCCGAAGGTGCGCCAAAGGTAAGCCCGTCTACGCCCGTCCGCGCCTGGACCGCGCCCAGCGCCAGACCCCCTGCCCCTCGCGCTGCCCAGCCCTCCCGCATTACCTACGATGCCTCCACCCTCCTAGCCCTTAACCCCGGTCGCGCCCCCAACTGCGTCCAAGCCGCTCCTGGACACACCCATGGACCTTTCTCCTGCTACTCCTGCAAATTCATCGGCACCATCTACAACTCCACTACGATCACAGCTCAGATTCCCGACCCCAACCACCTACAATGCATCCTGCTCAACACCCGCTCGGTCCACAGGCACGCCATTGACCTCTGGAATCTACTAGACACCATCTCTCCAGACGTCGCCTTCCTAACAGAAACATGGATGAACGCTTCCTCCGCCCCAGACATCACCATTGCCATCCCTGAAGACTATAAGATCACACGCAAGGACCGTACCGGCCACACAGGAGGAGGAATCGCTATCGTCCATAAAAAATCAATCCACATCTCTACCAGCTCTGACACCAATCTCGCCAACTCTGAACATCTTCACTTCCAGATCCACATCGACCCCAAGACCACACTCAGAGGCACCCTCCTTTACAGACCACCAGGACCCCGCGCAAAATTCAGTGAAGACATCACGGACTTCATCACTCCACACGCGCTCCCCTCCAAAGACTACATCCTTCTGGGAGACCTCAACTTTCACCTTGAAAAGAACAACGACCGCAACACCACCACCCTCTTGGACAACCTCGCCAACCTTGGACTTAAACAACTGGTCACTTCCCCCACCCACATAGCAGGTCATACTCTCGACCCTATCTTCACCTCCAGCAATCACCTCTCCTTCAGCCACACTACGGCTCTCCTCTGGACTGACCACAGCTGCGTTCACTTTACCTACAACAAGCCGAAACCCATCAACCACCCCCAACCGACTCTGCAAAGAAACTGGAACAAAATCACCAGCGACCAGATCTCCTCATCGCTCCTTCTAAACACCCCAGCCCACTCTTCTAACCCAGACCAAGCCGCCACCAACTTCACCCTTTGGTTATCCAACTGCGCCGACATCCTAGCACCACTGAAAAAACGTCAAAGCAAACCTGGCAGCAAGAAGGCCTCATGGTTCAACGATGATCTTAAGAAGTCCAAGAAACTCTGCCGCTCCCTTGAAAAGGCCTGGAAAAAAGACCCAACCACCAGCACCAAGGACGCCTTCAAAAACGCCACCCGCATACACCACCAACTAATCCGAAAGGCCAAGAAAACCGCCTTCAAGGACCGACTAGATAGCAACGCCCACAACAGCAAGGAACTTTTCAACATCGTCAAGGAATTTACCAATCCCTCGGCCAACTCCAACGACATCACCCCCTCCCAAGCTCTCTGCGACTCCCTAGCCTCATTCTTCCACAACAAAATTGCAGACATCCACAACAGCTTCGACAACCAACCCGGCGACCAACCCACCCAACCATATGCGGAACATTCACCCCCCCTTGAACACCCTTAACGACTGGAACCCTATCTCCACTGAGGACACCATCCGCCTGATGAACTCCATCCACTCAGGATCCCCCACAGACCCATGCCCTCACCACATCTTCAACAAAGCAGACTCCGTCATAGCACCACACCTCCGAGACGTCATCAACTGCTCCTTCAAATCCGCCACCTTCCCGGAAAGCTGGAAACACGCTGAACTCAGCGCCCTCCTGAAAAAACCCACAGCGGACCCCACCGAACTCAAAAATTACCGCCCCATCTCGCTCCTTCCTTTCCCGGCCAAAGTCATCGAGAAAGCTGTCAACAACCAGCTCGCCGCTTTCCTCGAAGCAAACAAATCCCTCGACTCCTCACAGTCTGGCTTCCGAGCAAAACACAGCACTGAGACTGCCCTCATCGCAGCAACAGACGACATTCGAACTCTGCTGGACAATGGAGACACAGTCGCCCTCATCCTCCTCGACCTCTCCGCAGCCTTCGACACAGTCTGCCACAGCACCCTTTTACAACGCCTCAGAAACATCGGAATTCAAGGAAAAGCACTTGAATGGATCACCTCGTTCCTCACCGGAAGAACCCAGAGAGTCCGACTTCCACCATTCAAGTCCGAGGCCACTGAAGTCATCTGCGGCGTACCACAAGGATCTTCACTCAGTCCCACCCTCTTCAACGTATACATGAGCCCCCTCGCGGCCATCGCCCGCCAACACAACCTCAACATCATCTCCTACGCGGATGACACTCAACTGATCCTTTCACTCACCAATGACCCCAGCACCGCCAAAACTAACCTACACGAAGGCATGAAAGAAGTTGCCGAATGGATGAAACACAGCCGTCTGAAACTGAACTCAGATAAAACAGAAGTCCTCCTCTTAGGTACTTCCCCCTCTGCATGGGACGGACTCTTGGTGGCCGGAAGCCCTTGGAATTGCACCCATCCCGACAGACCACGCACGGAACCTAGGTGTTATCCTGGATTCTTCACTTTCAATGAACAGACAAGTCAACGCCGTCTCCTCATCCTGCTTCAACATTCTTCGCATGCTCAAAAAAACATTTCACTGGATCCCCACCGAAACCAGAAAAACAGTCACCCATGCTCTGGTCACGAGCCGATTGGACTACGGAAACACCCTCTACGCAGGTACTACCGCTAAACTCCAGAAAAAACTCCAACGAATCCAAAACGCCTCAGCCAGGATCATATTAGACATCCCGCGTAACGAACACATCTCTGGTCACCTGAAAAACCTCCACTGGCTACCCGTCAATAAGAGGATCACTTTCCGACTTCTAACCCACGCACACAAAGCACTCTACGAAATCGGACCAGAATGCCTCAACTCACGACTGTCCTTCTACACCCCCTCCCGCCAACTACGATCCTCCAGCCAAGCCCTCGCCACTGTACCTCGTATCAACAAGACCACCATGGGAGGCAGATCCTTCTCATACCTGGCAGCTAAAACATGGAACTCACTTCCCACTTACCTTCGCCTTACCCAAAACCACCTAGCATTCAGAAAGCAACTTAAAACGTGGATATTTGACAAGTAATCCTCCTCCCCTCCCTAAGCGCCTTGAGACCCTCTGGGTATGTAGTGCGCTATATAAATTCTATGACTTGACTTGACTTGACTATATTCACGTCTACCCCTATCTGGACGACTGGCTTATCCAAGCAAAGTCAGCCCAGCAATGTGCCGACCACATGTCCCGCACTATTCACCTCCTGCACAGCCTCGGATTCTCATTAAACTACACAAAGTCTCATCTCCAACCCGCCCACGTACAACAGTACCTGGGAGCCACAATAGACACTCTGGCAGCAAAGGCTCAGCCAAACTCAGCGAGAATCAACAGCATTCACTTGCTGATCCAGGGATTCAGACCCCAAAACTCGCTCCCGGCACGGGTATTTATGCAGTTGATAGGCATGATGGCCTCCTGCATCTTCATAGTCCCCCACGCCAGACTGCACATGCCTCCGCTTCAGGAGTGCTTAGCACAGCAGTGGAACCAGGCTCATGGACAATTGAAAGACCTAGTGTTGGTGACCAGTCGCGCATACAACTCTCTGCATTGGTGGAATCCACAAAACCTTTGCAGGGGTCGACCGTTCTAAGAGCCTGTACCACAAATAGTGCACACGACGGACTCATCTCTCCTGGGATGGGGAGCGCATGTCCTCCATTACACAGTGCAGGGGCTGTGGACAACACAACAGAAGAAGATGCACATCAACCTGCTGGAACTGATGGCAATCTTCATGGCAATGAAGGCGTTCAAGGTACATTTGTGCAACAAAGTCGTGTTGATCCGGACGGACAACATGACTGCCATGTACTACATACAGAAGCAGGGAGGGGAACACTCTCCACAGTTGTCACATCTAGCGCAAATCATGTGGAAGTGGGCCATTCAGAGAAACATCTTCCTCATGGCAAAAGACCTCTCAGGCAAGGACAACCAGATGGCGGATCTGCTCTGCAGACACAGCCACCAGATGCACGAGTGGGAGATGCATCCCTCAGTGCTGCACCCGTACTTCCAGCAGTGGGGTCACCCAGAGATAGACCTGTTCGCCTCAAGGGAAAACGCACAATGCCAAAGCTTCGCCGCCAGGTTTCCACATCCGCAGTCTCAGGGCAATGCGATATGGATGAACTGGTCAGGCAGATTTGCGTACGCTTTTCCACCAGCCCCGCTCCTACCGCTAGTGGCACGCAAACTGCGACAACACTCGATGACACTCATCCTAGTTGCTCCAACGTGGGCAAGGCAACCATGGTACACCACGTTCCTAGAACTTTCCGTGGTGCCTCATCAAAGGCTGAGATTAACACCCAGTCTTTTAACGCAGAGCCATGGCGACATTCAGCACCCAGATCCGCAACAGTTGAACCTTGCGATCTGGCTCCTGAAGTCATAGAGTTTGGTTACCTGAACTTGCCTCCTGACTGTATGAATATTATCAAAGAGGCAAGAAGACCTACTACCAGGGCATGCTATGCGGCGAAGTGGAAACGATTTGTCATCTATTGCCCCAATAATGACATAAATCCGCTAGATGCATCTACTCAAAACATCATATGTTACCTGTTGCATTTGCACAGATGCAATCTGGCTTACAGTTCCATACGTATACATTTAGCTGGGTGGCAGCTTATCTTCAGAACAGGCAGCACCTTTCCCTCTTCAGAGTACCTGCTAATAAAGCTTTCATGGAGGGACTCAGACGAGTAATTCCTCCTAGACACCCACCTTCACCTGTCTGGAACTTGAACGTAGTTCTCAACAGACTAATGGGACGCCCTTTTGAACCTCTACACTCGTGTGAGATACAGTTCCTAACATGGAAAGTGGCATTTCTAGTGGCGATTACATCCCTTAGAAGAGTTAGTGAGCTGCAAGCTCTAACTATTAGGAGCCATTCATACAAATTCCCGCAAATAGGGTTGTGCTACAAACAAACCCTAAATTTATGCCAAAGGTGGTATCCCAGTTTCACATCAATCAAGCTATAGAACTGCCAGTGTTCTTCCCAAATCCAGATTCAGTGGCAGAAAGAGCTCTACATACCTTAGACGTTAAAAGAGCTCTCCTGTACTATATCAACAGGACAAAACTTTTCAGAAAAACTAAGCAACTGTTTGTTGCCTTTTCACCACAGCACAAAGGCAACCCCATTTCCAAATCAGGTATAGCCAGGTGGATTGTTAAGTGCATACAAATTTATCAGAAAGCTAAACGCACATTAACAGTACCCCCAAGAGCGCATTCGACACGCAAATTAGGGGCATCCATGGCTTTCCTAGGAAACATTCCTCTAGAAGACATATGTAGAGCAGCCACATGGACTACCATACATACATTTATCAAACACTACTGTGTAGATATACACTCCAAACAGCAAGAGGCTGTAGGACAGGCTGTTCTCAAGACTCTTTTTCAGACTGCTGCAGCTGGCACGGGCAACCACCGATAAAAGGGAGACTGCTATACATTCTATGCACAAGATATGAATTCAGCAGCCCACATGCCTCGAACGGAATATGCTACTTACCAGTATGCATCTGTTCTTGGCATGTAGGGCTGCTGATATTCATATCGCCCTCCCTCCTCCCCGGTGCCTGTCGCAGCTGTAGCACTCAGAATTAATCTCTAGCATGGACATCACTTACTGTATCATACTCCATCTCTGCCACAATGGCGAAAAACAATCTGAGGATGGAGAGGATGCCCATGGGCACTGTAGTCCGAGGGAGGAGACACCTATCTCGTGATACTTCGAAGACTCTTCCAGGACAACAATGTGCAATCATCCGGACCCAACACTAGGCGGCGATCTATGCACAAGATATGAATATCAGCAGCCCTGGTAAGTAGCATATTCCTTCGTCAATTCTTCGCTAGCCGACATTCAGTATGATTTATAACTGAACAGATACCAAATGCAACGAAATACAATATGCACAGAGCACCTTCAGTCTGATAAGTGAGAGTGCCACAACCATATTGAGTATATGCTAAAGTGCTCCATAACCATATAAATGGTTGAGGATGTGTTGTGACACCAACCTTTGTGTAAATCAAGAACCATTGGTTCGTATATGCTGTTAGGGTTGTCAGTACGTAGTTGTTACAGGTTCATTCCAATGCTGAGCTGCTGCTTCTCTGGAGATTGTTTTTTCCCATTAGATTCATACTGCTACCTTTCAGAATGGGATTTAATAGCAGATGTTGGTTCTAGAAAGTGAATGTTCTTTATCCTTTCTTCATCATCCCCACCCGCTGAGGAGCTCTGTTAATTGTTTTGCAAGTTTTGGAAGAGTAGTCCAAAACTTGTCAAGTAACATTGAAGCTAAAGAAAGCGGACGTCTGGTATTGTTTCTTCCAACTGACGATCCTATTAGCCTGTTTAACATGTAGGCGTTGACATTAAGGACCTGAAGTAATGACTATATGGCATTGATCTACCCGATTGCTCCCTGGATGATTAGTCTTAAGTGACTTTCCTAAACGGCACGTAATCCCGGTTTTTTTGCAGCTCATAGAAGTATCATTTCAAATTTTTGCAGACGGTTGCGTTAAAGACGGAGCTCTGTGCACCTTCATACTTTTGGAAGCTACCAACCTGGTTCTGATGCATAGTCCGGTGATTCTACAAAAATATTATCTGAAAACAGCCTGTAGCTAGTGTTGCCCTCAACCCTATACAGCATATTGTGTCAGACAACAAACTCAACCTCCAGCCTAACCAGAAGTCATGGGTGCCCACTTCATTGGGCAATCTTATAAAATTGTGCTTTTCAACAATTAAAAACAAACAAACCCATATCTAAAATTATCATACACCGTTCACCTAGCAAAAGAAAGGGTGATGGTAGGCATATATTATTTCCACCTCACACTGAAGGCATGAGCTACTTTTTCCTGAGGTAAATACCAATCTCGCAGTCCACTAATACAGTCCATGTATTTTAAAGAAATGCAACCACAGAAAACACTTTTGGCTTCATCAAAGACCATATACCAAGTCCAGAGTTAGTCGAAGCGAACGTCCATATTTTCATTCTATCATTCAGGGTACCACTGAAATGATTCAGGCATTTTATATTGACTATGACATATGTTTGTGTTTTTTGTTTATCTGTAAACCATTTTTTAAACCGTATTTGATTTGCTCCTTTATTATTATGAACCTTCTCCATTGTTCCGTGACTCTACATTTTATTCAGCACTCATTCCTCTTTGGGATTCATTTTCTTTACTAGTTCTGATTTGCTTTATTCCTTTAAGTATCCATCTGAACCATTATTCTTTTTTTAATAATAAATTCATTAACCTGCCTTCCAAGACCCACTATTTTCTTGCCTTTGTTTTATTTTCATGCTAAGCATGTTTCCTGACCACCGACTCCTTAGCTAATGAAACCTCTATTTTGTTAAGACATCTAATAGATACTGTCCGCAGACCATTCATTCAGTGTGGCTTGTCTTTAGATCGTTACTTCCAAAGCACTGCCTGGTGTGAAGTTTCCCTGGTGTAGTTCTTTTTAATTCTTCTCATTCTTGTTGTACAGTCGACTAATAAGTACAGAGCTATAAAGATAATATGTATTGCTTCTAGGGACTGAGTTCTGCTATTATTACTTTGACCATTGCTCAACAGATCATAATATGCCCTTCAGGCTCACCTATTTACTATCTATCCAACTTTGGTTATTGCTCGTCTGCCTTTTTCGGGTGTCTCCGGGAACAAACCCACCTTTCATCTTCAGATGTGTTGCCTCTTTGCCCTGCCAAAAAGTTAAATGCTTCACCAAGCCATTCAGTCACTCATTTTGATCTGCTACTGCTTTCTGAGTAACAACACTAAAGTTCCAACATTTTGCACAAGTGGAGGACGAAGTTAATCTTTTATATAACCACCACCCCTTAAGCAATTGTCACAGTTTAATGCATGTTATTCTAATAGTAGTTGCTTTTTAAGCAATTTTTGAACCAGTTTATTGACTCGACAGGAGCACAGATAGGAACATTATTACACTTAGTTATTGTCCTGTAATTACAGCGTTATGCATTCTTCAGGATATTGAACCTCAATCAATAAATATCCGGCTTAAATTCTGTGCATTCCATACAATATGTAAAAGAAAGCTTAAATTTGACATGTTATCCTTTCTGATGTGAAATTACGAAAAGGGCATGGGAACTCTTTCTAATGTGAAAATCAAGAGCTTGACTTAAGGAATATATTACGACAGTGCTTCTTGGAAATTATTTGTAATGTTAAATTGTAAAATGTTGTGCCGGATTTGAGTTCTCTTCCTGTATGGAAAAAGCATGTAGTGTCGTTCTTGGGAATTGTGCAGCGTAAATATCTGCAAAGCTGTCTCTGGGTCTTCTCATTTCACCTTTCTCGTGACACCATCTTCAGGGGTTAGGATCCTTGTGGAGACACAGAGTTCAAACTCACTTTGCCCCTTCCCAGTGGTGCATTGGTGTGTATTCTTGTGCACCAAAAAAGTCTGAAATGTAAATAAGTCAGTAGGGTCTTAAACCAAATAGTTCTGTTTTTCCCGCCATTGAATGACGAGAATGGATGGGGGTGCCGCTCGCAGAGGGAGACTTTCTTTGTTGGCTGCTGGAAGCGCGGGTACTCCAAGGTCCAGGAGCCCCGGGGAGAGAACGCACCTGTGTCCGTCTGCCCATTAGCCTCATTACCTCTCACGGCACCCGCTTCGCGGGAGCCGCTCGCAGAGGGAGACTTTCTTTGTTGGCTGCTGGAAGCGCGGGGACTCCAAGGTCCAGGAGCCCGGGGAGAGAACGCACCTGTGTCCGCCTGCCCATTAGCCTCGTTACCTCTCGCCGCCGCTCGCAGAGGGAGACTTTTTGTTGGCTGCTGGAAGCGTGGGGACTCCAAGGTCCAGGAGCCCCGGGGAGAGAACGCACCTGTGTCTGCCTGCCTGGCGCCGCACACTATTGCTATATTATTTTTCGAGGCAACCGCATCGCGGGACGCGCGCCGGCCCGTTTAAGCCCGGAGGAGACCGGACCGTGCCCACCCTCTAATACCTTGTAATTGAGCTGTAAGTACTCACAAAAGCTTACTGTACTTGGTTTGGATAATGTCTGGGCGTGAAGGAAGGGGAAGGAAAATGGCGACGGGAGGGCATGTAGCAGGAACATTAGATCAATTTATTACGAGGGCAGTGTCCGTTTTGGGACGTGAAATAACTCTAACGAAGCGCCGTCTCTCCCAGGACCCAGTATTTACCATAAGATCCTCGTTGGGGCCCCTGGCAAATGCCCATACACCGGAGCATCGCCATCAAAGGGTTGTCGCAGTTGGGCTCTCCAGCGGGCTTAATACCCAGACTAGAGAGTCGCTACAACCGGCAGTAATGACTGATAATCTACTGATAAACCATGACACCAATACAGTAGTATGTAGCTCAGAAGAGCCTATCACTTCCTCTCAGGCACACGGGCATACTGAAGGGGCTATTCCTAAAGTCCAAGCAGCTAAAGCTCAATAATACTAAGGGAATTGCTACTGCTGAGCCAAAAGCGATAGAGCCCCCCCCTGTAATAACTATTCCAGATGTGGCGCTTATATTTTAAAGAATTATATTCAAACTTGTCAACTGAAGCAAGTGAGTTTCCGGTATGTCTTTTAACTCCAGATCCCACATGGTGTATACCACCTTGTACAGCGGTGGAGGTGCAATTGGCCTTAACTAAGCTCCAACTGAATAAAGCGCCAGGATTAGATAGGATTCCAGGAGACCAGTACAGATATGAACAGGTAGTGTGGGTTCCTTACCTCTAACTAACTATTATTTAACACAATTTTACAGAGCCTTCCAGCTCCCTGTACCTGGGCGGGGGTGAAGATCATCCCCATCTATAAAAAGGGGGTCACCCTTGGAGCCGGCCAATTATAGGCCAATTAGCCTCATCGATGTATCTCAAAAAAATTATGCAAGGGTGTTATTACAACGATTGCAGGAATGGATTAGTGACCGAGATATTTTGACCCCGTTACAAGCAGGCTTTAGGGCCAAAACTTCTACTATAGACCAGCTATTTAGGCTCCAGTTAATTTACTGGAAGCATGTAGTTCTGGAAGGTGGTAGCCTATATCTAACTTTCGTGGACTTGAAATCAGCATTTGATCTGGTGGACCGTAACCAGCTGTGGAGTATTTTGCTGGCTATGGGGGTCCCACCATATCTATGCTTTCAGTTTAAACTACTCCATGAAGGTACGTTTGCCAGAGTAAGGTATGGCAAGAATGATCAACTGACAGCCCCGTTTCTTGTTGGTAAGGGGGTTAGGCAGGGATGTGTGCTCGCGTCGACCCTGTTTCCTCTCTTCTTAAATGGGCTGATAGAAGACCTTCTTGCAATCAAGGATATAGACTCCCCGAAATTGGCTATCCGTACATTTCCCGCATTAATGTTCGCGGATGACACCCTGCTGCTCTGTCAGCTATGGGCATGCGGCGCGTGTTAAATTAATTTAGCCAGTTTCGTAAAAAGAGGAACCTCGTGGTCAATATCAATAAAACTAAATATATGGTTTTTAATGCTAAGTCAATCAATTGCCCTCATCCGATGATGGAGGGTAGACCCCTGGAAAGGGTACCCATCTTTGATTATTTGGGTCTCTCACTGAATGATAAAATGGGGTGGGGCCCCCAGATGGATAAGGCCAAACTAAAACTTACCCAGGCTGTGGGGAGAATTTTAAAAGTTCAGAAAAAATGTGTTTTAAAAATTATAAGCCCTCCACTTGAAATATATAAAGTCCAAGCTAGGTCAGCATCCCTATATGGGGCGGAATTGTGGGGGCATAGATCTTCCAATGCCCTCACAATAACTGAAAATAACTGTATTAGACAAATGTTGACCCTGCCAAAAAATACACTACTAGTGCCGCTAAGGATGGATTAAAATATTCCTCCAATTGCTGATGCCATTGCAACACGTCAGCTGCTTTACCGGCGGCGGTTGTGGAGCACTCCCGAGCTGGCCAGCTATAGGGAAGAACTAAAAGCGGTAATAACATCACTAGGGACAGGCAGTATTCACTGGTTATTATTTGTAAGGCACTCTCTTAGCGCAATTGGCATGGAGAACCTTTAGATTAATCCAGAAGTATCCTGCCCAGCCATTAATAAAAAAAACTTTGGCAAATGCTCTAAAAGAGTATTATTTAATGAACATTGTTCGGTCAGCAAATCTATCGAGCTTCACGTATGGGTTTCTGGATTTTAAGTCTCATTATGAATTTGAGCAGGTGCTAGATTCCATACAACCCACATTAGCAAAAAAGTTGTTCCTTCAATTCAGATATGGAACTCTCCCGCTAAATGCAACTACAACTAAGTGGGCGGGAGTTCCTAATGGCCTTTGTCCTGGATGCCTTGCGTAGGAGGAAACTGTAGTTCATGTCATGCTCTTCTGCGCGGCATACAAAAAAGCTAGGCAGAAATGGATTATTCAACTTTGTAGGAACCTGGGTATTATGAATTACCTCGTTTTTTTCTGGATCCTAAAAACAGATACTGACCCAGTCTACGTGTTTGCAATAGCAAAGTTTTTGTTTTCTATGTTGTCAAGTCGTAGGAATTTGTTAAACATATTAGATTACTAGTAACCAGTGGCGGCTCCTCTATGGGGACATTTGGGCGCCCCCCCTGCTTTGTCGCAGTGCCAGAAGGCAGAAACAAATAGTAGTTATTACCGTAATAACTACCATTTGTTTCTGCCTTCTCGCACGGCGAGAAAGCAGAAGTTCCTGGTTGAGAGTGGGTGGTGTTACTCAAGGGCAGGGGGGAGTGGCTTGCGCACTGTTGTTAATACTGTCTGTTTGGGCGGCCTGAGGATGCCCAAACAGACAGTATTAACAACAGTGGGCAAGCCGCTCCCCCCTGCCCTCGAGTATCACCGCCCACTCTCCCTGTTCTCTCTGTATGCTGCAGCATACAGAGAGAAAATTACGCGGGTGGGGCAGCGGCCGCACCAATCAACAACGCGGCGGTGGAGGGAGGCTGCCTGCAGCCTTCCTGTTGAAGAGCATCCTGGGAATTTGAAACGCAGGACGGCGGGAGTCTGGAGTCTCGAGACTGTGAGCTCCCGTCCCTCGCAGTGTACAAACTTTCCGTCCCTCTGTGATACTTTCCACTTGTGAACAACATGTCCACGCCTGTACCTTTCAGTGTGAACAGCCTGACCTTTTCTCTCCACACTGTACAGCCTTGTGCATACAATCTGCCCCGTCTCTTTACACTACTATCCTGATGTTTACAGTCTGCGTGTGTCTTTCTTTCCATTGTGTGTGCCCCTCTTTACACTACTAAACTAGTGTGTACAGTCTGCATGTGTCTTCCTTTCCTTTGCTGTCCTGGTGCGTGCCCCTCTTTACACTAGTACCCATGTATATGCCTGCTTGTTGTCCCTTTACACTGCTGGGGGAGATTTGCTGAGTTGGAAGTGAAAGACTCACGGGCTTTGGATACCTCAGAATTTAACACGAGAGAGAGAGCCCTTTCAAGAGCCCCCACTACCCCCACCCCGCAGGGAGCAGGAAAGAGTGAAGATTGAACAGACGCTGAAATAAATGCCTGTCCTTGCCCTGGGTGAATGTCACAGTACTAAAGTCATTGAGAGCAAGCAGAAAGGTTTCAACAATACGCCTGTGACTACAGGTACCAGCTCCTATGACCCCACTGCGGTTGTTAAATATGAACGTGTTTTGTGTAGCGCTTTATAACTCACGTCTCTAGTTTCTAGTCTCTGCAAACAACAAGTGTTAATTTTCGAAAAGTAACAGTGGTGATCTGACAAGGATGGAAGGCTGAGCTGGCCCTGTCAGGATCCAAATTTGTGACTGTAGATTACACCTGCCAGCGGCAAGCATTATATGTGTGTGTTGTCGTAAAAACGATAAATGTCATGTGTGTCCCTTTGTCCCTTTCTCCCTTCCCGTTTCAGGGCAATGCTGTGTCTCGGGGTTCTCTGGCATTGTGTCTCCCGTTTACTCTGGGGGGGGGGGGTCGCTGCGCATCTTGGGTGCGAGCTTTTTATAGGTGCTAACATCCCCATATTATGTGTGACACCTGGAGACGGGCCTGGCTTTTTAGCCCGTAGCATCTTGGGTCTTGTAGCTCCACATTTAAAATGATAAATAAGGCTATAAACCCAACACTATATATAGAGTGTTTTTGGCTAAAAACCTTGACCGGTTGCAGCTGTCACGCATGTCTTGGGGTTAGCAGGCAGTTACCTGTCTGTTATTGCTCACTTTCGGTGAGTGGTTGCATGCTATGTTATGCAAGATTTATATAGAGAGCTCTTGGGTCTTCAGGCCTTAAATGAGTACCTCAGACACTCTAGGATTTTAATTTAAATACTGGGATTTGCCCTTCTTTTGATCTAATTAAGAAATCACGACTGGGATAGTGGACATTCAACAAGGGATCATCAGGGAGATATAGCCCTGCTCTTCCCTTCCCAGACCAGCCCCTAGACTAGGTCATGGGACTGGCGTCCTGCAGCCCACTTCCATCGTTATTGGATTGGGTATAGTGAATTTGGGGTCTGGGCGGCGTGATCTGACTACTGGGTAGTTTAAAATCGGGGCAAGAGGAAACCAGCATGAAATGAATGTGTGCATTACGTGCAGGGCAGCACATAAACAGTGCCATTTATATGAAGTACACATTCATGCAGTCACCATTTCTACTCTAGCGTTATATAAAGCATATGCTCCTCTGATAGTGCACAGTATAGTGACGTGGTGATGTGTGCTGAGCACACTGAGCAAGTGGAAGGAGGTGTGGAGTGATGATGAACCCATGCTTCGTACACTGTTATGAGCACTCTTTCAGGGTGCATGCTGTTCATTGTGGGGGACTTGAACATGAGCACAACAGGTGTATGTGTTGTATACCGAGCAGTGTGGGAAGTACTATGGCAACTATGTGTTACACATATGAAATGGGGAAACTCATCACAATGTCTGGCATGTACATTGTACACATTGGCATCATTGAAACTACAATGCCAATGTCTGCTTTACGCGCAGGAGCATGGAGGAAACTTGTAGCAATAAATCTTTTTAATACAGAAACATATGGAAACTCTTAGTAATGTGTATGTTGGGGGACTGTGGAAATTCAGAACAATGCATACTGTACATAGAGGGTCCTTACGGAAAGGGCCATGGAACAATTCAATACCGGGGTATTGTGGTGTAAGTTTAGTTATCCAGTGGTAATAAGGAAGCTGCATCTATCCCAGCACCCGACCAGCTTAGATAACCTAAGCACCGCTCGCTCGCATACGTTGATTAGTTCTGCATACGCCCTACCAGTTTCAAATTCCAAAGCCGCCACTGTTAGTAACGTATAGCACCCTCTCTTCTTCTAGGTAAAAAGGTCAATTTATGGAGTTTTTAATCCTAGCTTGGGGTGGAGGGTGACCTTGTGGTATGTAACTTGGGATCGGCAGATTAGTGCGCTATTTTTAGAATTTTATGTATTGGCATATTTAATTTAAATTTTCATAGTGTGTTATGAATCTATTCCCATAATGACACTATTTTATTATGCCCACATGCTAATGTATGTTATTTTTTTCATATCTTTAATTTACCTTGGATCTGTAACTGTTGTAAAAAGAATGTGCTTTTATGGTTATATATAACCGCAATTAAGTCTTTTTGATTTGATTGAATGGATTATGTGAGATTCTATGGAGAATGCCTATCAAAGCAACAAATCTAGTTTTAAAGATGATCCTGTTTCAAAAATAAGTGGTAAGATTGTGAACTTTTTAGTTCTTGTCAAATTTAGAGTGGACAAGTATTTACAACTTCAGCATACAATGCGTTTTTGAATTCGGAAATGGTTGTGACGATTTTATCAGAGAATATCATCCCTTTTCACTTTTTACTATTATGATTTATCTCTAGGCAAGAAAAACAAATTGCGAGTGTACTACTTATCATGGTTGAGAAACAAAATTTTGCGCAACGATCCAGAAGTGGAGAAGAAACAGGGTTGGACTACTGTAGGTGACTTAGAAGGCTGTGTGCACTACAAAGTTGGTGAGTAATTACTACATTTATGAGTGAGCGGTACAAGTTAATGGTTTGGTAAAATGTGGACAGTTTTTAATTTGGGTTCAAGTGACTGCAAACCCAACAGGCTGAATTGTGAGTGTGGTTTGTTTGTAGCGCATGTTCTAATACAACTGTGTAGCATTGCCTTCTCTGGTTCCACCATGGGCTTGTCGGCTTCACAGGGAGGCTCACCATGGGCGCCACCTGCACCATAAGCATTGATCTCTTTGGATAAAACCACACAGATCACCCTGGTCATGTTTATCTGTAGAACTTTACTTATGTTGATAAAAGTACCCTCAAATGAGCCGAAATGTATTTCCAATTTTTTTGTAGTTTCCAGTTATGTTGGTGTCTAGGTTAAGGTATCTTTTGGTAGGAGTACTGAGAAGCATATCTATCAACAATTTTGTACAAAATAAATAAAATAACCTTACATTGTAGCTAAACATTAAGTATACAGGGATTACCAATATCTACGTTAGCATGGTTCGGTGAATGGACTATTAGCAGACAACGACAATACAAGATGTGCCCAAAGAAGCATGTTGTAAGAATTCTTTAGTCAGCCAAGTTATAGATGAAATTCTCTCCAGAAATTTGGACTTTTGCTCGTATTGTGAGCATTTAGCGTTTGGTCATGATCACTACAATGTATTGGAAAGCTAGGTTAAATTTTAAGTGGCTTGATGTATGAGA
This sequence comes from Lissotriton helveticus, assembly GCF_964261635.1. Classification (NCBI taxonomy): domain Eukaryota; kingdom Metazoa; phylum Chordata; class Amphibia; order Caudata; family Salamandridae; genus Lissotriton; species Lissotriton helveticus. The sequence continues at coordinate 1,149,935,991 of NC_136069.1, forward strand.
AGTTTCCTCAAGCTTTGGATTTTTGTGATTAGTGAGTAAGCTTATTGGGCTGAAATGTGGTTAGTGACCACAAGTGTGGTTCCCCGTTTCCATTTGTGGAATAATGTCTTCGTTTGTGCAAAACATTTCAGAATTTGGATAGGATCTGGGATTTCTTTTATGTGGATGGAAGGATGTGGTGAGATTTTGAGTGACAGCAGATTTAAGCAGATGATTCCTTGCAGTCATCAATTTTATGTGAACATAAAAAAAACCCTGTGAACCATCTTTGACTTTTTAATGCATAGAGAATGCAGTGGCATTAGGACTGACGTATATACCCTGTTTCCTTTGCATTATGTCTTAGAATTAGAGGGCGAGAAGGATAAAAGGAGTAAAGTGATGAGCTGATCCTACTATGTTGTGTCTATTTTCATCTTGCACAAACTCCTTATTAAGTGTAGTCTTGTGTATGTTTTATTGGTAGCTTGGAACGAATTAAGACAGCATGGATAAAAATTGACCATGCAGTTTTTAGAATGGTATTTTTAATTAATGTTACATTTTCAGTATACTACAGCTTGTGTGTGTTGACGTGATTTGCTAGAATTGCAAAAACTGATTCGAGCATCTTTCACATTTAATCATTTGTTACAAGCGTCTGGTCCGTGCTTCAAATTTTTGATAATAGACTTATGTGGTGGGACTGGTTCATAAGTTTAGCAAGCAGTTCACAGTTTAAGTGGCAGAGTTTAGTGGGTGCAGCTAGGTTTATTTCTGAGTGCCTAGGGTGCTCTGTCACCTGAAAAGATCAGCCTCATTCAGGTTGGGGTTAAAGTTTGAGAACCTGGCTTCCGTGATGACCAAGAGCACCAATGAGTGGGTTAAACTAATTTTTATTTAGTATGCAGTATGAGTAACATTTTGTAGAATGTGTTTTTATTTTACCATTGGGTAGGAAACGGTAGGAGTTGCAGGGTTCCTTTTAGTTGTAATTTAAAACCCTTCTCTAGTGCGATGAATGAGGAGGCGTGTTGATTTATTATAGCAAATTAAAGTAATATGTCACTGCTCAAGCCATTATTTTGTGTTTGCTACAGTCTGTTAAATGTGGGGGATTAAAGCATCATTAGGCTGGAGAACATTTACTCTCTGAATCACAACATGAGCGGGCTAATAAGCACACAAACATTAGTTAAAAAAAAATCTACCTGGCAGGCGATAGATCAACCAAAGGCTTAATAAGCCTTATGGCTAAGGTTTCTCAACAACTTGCTGAGAGGCGCAAGCAGACCACTCTCGAACGGCGTCGGATGGGAATCCTCTGGCTCACCCTTTAAAAGAATAAGTCATTACACTGAGCGAAGCAACCAGAAATGACTCTGCAAAGCAGCAGTACTCCAAACAACAATAGTCAATAAATAGATTGTAAAGGTATAGACCAAGGTTATATAAAACATTTGAAAGTAACTAGAACTGTAATAATTTCTTGGATTGAAAGTGTCAAAATGTGCAATTTGAATATGTCTAACTGCATATTTCTCACCTTGAGAATATCCCTAGCTACCAGACTGGATCCAGAGAATTTTCCTAGCAATGGTGTTGCACGCCGGTAGTTGGCGGCATATGGCTCCTCAGGTACTCCATACTGCACCGCAAGTGATTGAGCGGAGTCACGTTCAAGCGCCACCCCTGCACACTGTCACTTGGTTTCTGTCCACGCCCTTTGATGTGGAATTGAAGTCTACTCCAACTTTGTCAGTCTTCCGCCCTCCCAATTTGTTATGCCTCAGTGGGACCTGAACTTTGGTTTGATACTTCCAACATGCACTCCTTTCGAAACCGATGCACAGCTGTTCGTAATAGCTTCTGACACGGAAAACTGACTTACATCAGCATGTTACGCGAGCAAACTATAGACTCTTTCTATACAATAGCTACTTTCTGGACAAACTGGTACTGAGGTCCAGAGCATCTTTCCTACCGACGGCTGGGTCTCCCTCCCATGGTAGCCAATTTATTACGCTGCCAGTAGTTTTTTTGTTTGTTATATCTCACCCCTCGAAAGAGAAGGCTCGATTTACTAGATCCTTAGAGGGCTGTGACCTTTTATATAGCACAAACAACCTTTATGCAGAGGATCAGCTTTTTGTGATTTTCTCTGGGGGATAGAAAGGAAAGTCTGTACAAAAGAGGAACCTATCAGCAAGGATAGTACTCACTAATAAAATCCATTATGCACTGGCCAAAAGCAGTCCGGCTCATTCCTCCAGGTCTTATGCTACAATGATGGCTTTGGTGCGAGGGGTGCCTGTTCCAGTCATCTACCAAGCTGTGAATACATTCATGAAACACTACTGCCTTGAAAGCCAGGACCTGTGAAGGCCACTTAATTAGCTCTGTTCACTCCCCAGATCCTTCCCTTATTGAAGGTACTGCTGTGGCATCTATTCTAAAAGTTGAGGAGTCTGCACTTAGATTTATCCACCAAAAGAGCAAGTTACTTACCTTTAGTTCACTTTCTGTTCAAGGCATATGTGCTTAAGATACACATGTGGTGCATAAGTCCAACATCTAGTGTTGGGCACGAATTATGAAGAGTTCTTTTTCTTCGAAGAAGTTCTTAAAGTCACAAGGTTGTGCTACTACTCCTATTGGTGATACTGTGCATGGGCATCGACTCCATTGTCAGCTTATTTTTTTTCCCCAACGCGTTTGGATGTAATCTCTTTTGCTCTGGCTCGATCCCCTTTCTGTCTCCCTTTGGTTTGCTAGTAGATCCTTCAATTTAACGGTATTGTCTCGATCATGTAGTTACTCTTGTGTTTCGTGCAAAGAACATATTTGCTCATCAGGTTCTTTGACTCGTTTACACTGCCTACGGTCCACTTCAGGACAGTTATCTCCTATCTTGACAGAATTTTCAGAGAATGAGCTGCTGATGCAACGCACTCAGTTTCGTTTCTATCAGAAGTTCCACTCTGAATACCCTCACAGCAACCAACATTCAGTTTGCAATCTATGCCTCTCACCCGATCGAGAGGATACCTGTGAGGCCTACAAATCTTTTAGGTCCAAAACGACACTTGGAGATAGACATACCCATCGCCAATAAATGCTCCACAAGCAAGCAGATAACTCACCGGACATCTTAGGTACACCGGAGGAAGCAGAGGCATCGGCAGCCCAAGAGGAATCCTTGTCCATCCAAGATTATGATTCTGGTTCAGACATGGAACAAGATTCATCCAGTCACCCGTCAGCTGAGAAACATCCGACCATGAGTACAACTGTCTGCGATCCAAAGACCAAAGAATCGATTCCATCTGAAAAAACTGCTCACGATCCGCCACTGCAGAAAAGCCATCTCCTGCACCGACACACAGGTTTGGAAGCCTCGGCACTGAAATCTCGGCCTACAGCAGGGGCCTCCACTTCCTCAAAGTCCGACTCGGCAACTCACTGAACTTCCACTTCGGTTTCAAAAGAGAAAAATCACGGTGCTTCAGATCCGACCACATCTTCACCAAAACATTCTTCGGCTTCAAAATGTTACTCATTCGGATCGAAAACTCAACCCGAACGAATCCTTAATGTTATACAGGGAATGGCTTGATCCAAGGCAAAAAGCATTGTAAATTCAACCCGAAGCTAAGAAGATAGTTCTTCAGCCGGCAAAGCATCACTCCTCTAAAAGATAATTAGCATTTGAAGAGGCAATAGACATTTCGGTGCAACCTCTCAAAAAGAAGAAAAGGGACATTGATACTAGCCCTTTACACATTCCAAAGCCTACATCACCAAACTCTCCAATACCAGCCACACCACCACCTGATTCACCCGTGCGACTCCCTCACCACATTCTTCCACCGCAAGATAGCAGACATCCAAGACTGCTTCAACACACAGACAGCCCCAACAGACAAGTACACAGCAGACCCTCCGCACACCATCGACCACGATCCCCTGCTAGCCTGGGCCAGCGTGAGCGTCAAAACCATCAAGAACATGAGCACAATCCACTCCGGCTCTCCGTCAGACCGATTCCAGCACCACGTCTTCAACAAAGCAAGCAGCTCCATCACACCCCACCTGCACAACATCATCAATCTCTACCTCGAGACTGCGACCTTCCCAGAGAGCTGGAAACCCGCTGAGATAAACGCCCTACTCAAAAAACCTAAGGCAGACCCAAGAGACCTCAAGAACTTTCGGCCCATCTCTCTGCTCCCCTTCCCGGCCAAGGTAATCGAGAAAATAGTCAACAGACAGTTAACCCGATACCTTGAAGAAAACAGAATCCTGGACCCTTTCCAATCAGTGTTCCGCAGCAACCACAGCACCGAGACTGCCCTCATCGCTGCCACCGACGACATCAGGACCCTGCTGGACAACGATGAAACGGCAGCACTCATCCTCCTAGACCTCTCCGCCGCCTTCGACACCGTCTGCCACCGCACTCTACGCGCATGCCTCCACGCCGCAGGGATCCGAGACAAGGCTCTGGAATGGACCACCTCCTTCCTCTCCGGCAGAACCCAGAGTGTCCGCCTCCCCCATTCTGTTCCAAAGCCTCTGAGATCATCTGTGGCGTACCCCAGGGATCCTGCCTCAGCCCGACACTGTTCAACATTTACATGGTCCCGCTCGCACACGTCGCCCGACAGCACGACCTCCACATAATCCACGCCGATGACACTCAACTGATCCTCTCCCTCACCAAGGACCCCATCACCGCCAAAGCCAACCTCCACGAAGGAATGAAGGCCATCGCCGACTGGATGAAGACTAGCCGTCTGAAGCTGAACTCGGACAAGACTGAGGTCCTCATCCTCGGCTCCAACCCTTCAGCCTGGGATGACTCCTGGTGGCCAACGGCACTGGGGGCAGCCCCAACACCCACCGACCACGCACGCACCCTGGGAATCATTCTCGACTCAACGCTCTCAATGACCAAGCAAGTCAACGTCGTCTCCTCCTACTGCTTCAACACGCTCCGCATGCTCTGCAAGATTACAGATGGATCCCGAAAGGTACAAGAAAGACAGTCACCCAGGCCCTCGTCAGTAGCAGACTCGACTACGGAAACGCCCTCTACGCGGGTGCCCCGACATAGCTCATCAAACGGCGACAACGCATCCAAAACGCCTCGGCACGACTGATCCTCGACGTACCACGACGCGCCACATCACCCCCCACTTGAGAAACCAGCACTGGCTCCCCGTCAACAAGAGGATATCCTTAAAGTTCCTCATCCACGCACACAAAGCTTTCCACAAGACTGGCCCAGCCTACCTCAACAGACGGCTCTCCTTCTACATCCCCAACCGCCAGCTACGCTCCGCCGACCTCTCACTCGCCACCGTCCCACGCATCCGAAGAACAACCACCGTCGGGTGATCCTTCTTCCACCTCGCCGCCAAGACATGGAAGACCTGGCTGTTCGATCAATAGCGCCCCAGCGCCTTGAGACCCTCGCGGGTATGTAGTGCGCATTACAAATGATTAATAGTCCTGTCGTAAAGTTGCAAATGTAATGTATGCCAGTCCCTTCCACACGTCTCCCAATCTTTCATGGCCAATCCGTTCCCATTTTTCATCCCAGAGTGGTGTCATCTCTGTTAATCTACTTCCCAGCCCAAGTATTTTGTGGCCTCCCGCCCTGCCCTTACCACTGTTTGCATATGTACAGGCAGGCCCTTGTCATTCTTTCTACTATATAGTAGCTGGGGTATCCCCTGGCACCCATGGCCATTCTATCTACACGGTAGGACGGGTCTGTCGGGTACCTAAACACCCAACCGTTTACCGTGAACAACTGATCAGCTCAATAGTATTTCTTAATGTCTGGGACTGCCACTGAGCAGCTCAATAGTATTTCTTAATGTCTGGGACTGCCACTCAGACTTTTATCCCACACATCTATCACCACCAGTTGATGCCTCTGCCTATAAAGATCTAATAGCTAGAGCCGCAGCTTTTCATTACGTTTCTTTACATAAAGACCCTCTCGAGGATGAAACACTGTCCACTGCTCAAAGGGGCTCACAATATTTACCACTCCTTCAAGGAATGCAACATCATGCAGACAACATTATTAAGGACCCTGTAAAGGCACAAATTATAACACCACCAGTAGACAAAAATAAATATAAGGCTGCACTATCGGATCCTATATACATTCGGGGGGAATGAACACCAGACTCACTGGTAGTAGCTAATGCACACAAAAGAGCAAACTCACAAACAACTGGGGACACACCTCCCCCAGAAAAGGAGTCAAAACTGATTGATGTTTCAGGCAAAAGGATAGCAGCACAATCTGCTAATCAGTGGGATAAACAGTCAAGCTCTTTTAGCTCGTTATGATGGGGCTTATTGGGATGAAATGAAGGGGCTCCTCCAACATCTCCCAGAAGACTACAAGAAAAGGGGTTATGAAATTGATAATGATGTAAAGCTAATCACCAACAACTCAATAAAATGTGCACGGCAGCTAGAGGCATAAACACCAGTATTCTTTTATGTAGATCTGCTTAGCTATGTGTATCCAGTTTTAAACCTGAAGTGCAACAGGCAATTGTTAATTTCCCCTTTGAAAGGAGCACCTCTTTCGCCCTCAGGTAGACACATCCCTTGGAAAAAATGAAAAAAAGACGCTTATGTCGCTAAGTCAATGGGAGCCTTACAAACTCTCACATATCGGGGGTCCTTCCTTAGGCCCAATTTCAAACACTGTACTAGGTCTGCCTCCACAGACACCACAGAGCCTTCTTATGAAAATCAGGGACAGACCTCCACTGATAACACCTTTTACAGGGGAGCCTAATAAAGTAATAATCCCCAGACCGTAAATACAAACACTGGCATGGGAAAACATCACAACAGATCAGTGGGTGTTGGACATTATCCAACATGGTAATTTTTATTGCCTGGAGCTCCTCACAAATCCTCCAAATTTTCCACCTCGAACTATCCATACAGCACCAATTTCTCCTCCAACATCAGCTCTGTTACTCAAAGGGGCTATAGAACCAGTCCAAAATCAATATTTCGGAACAGGGGTATATTCACTATAATTCCTCATTCCCCAAAAAGATACCTCACTTAGACCCATTCTCGACCTGAGACTACTACATCATTATATCCTATTGGAACATTTCTACGTGGCCACTCTCCAGGAAGTGATTCCACTATTATAAAAAGGCGACTTCATTGTCCCATTAGACCTGAAGGATCCATATTTTCACTTACCTATATATCCCTCACACTGAAAATACCTACAGTTTGTCTTCCAACGAAAACATTATCAATTCAAGGATCTCCCCTTTACAGTCACCACTGCATCATGGGTATTCACAGGCAAAACAAACATGTTTCCTTATGAGGACTATTCGCTCATAAAAGCAAACAGCTCCCAACTTTGCAAATTACATACACAACACATGCTCACCCTGTTACACCACTAGGGTTTGCCATCAATCTGCAAAAATCACACCTGCAACCATCTCCACTGCAGCCATATTTAGGAGCCATAATCAACTCTCACTTGGGACTAGCATATCCAAATTCAAACAGGATATAAAACATTGTGTCCGTAATCCAACACCTTCAACCTGGGACCCAAGTTGGATTTAAAATACTCCTGCAACTTTTAGGCATGATGACTTCATGCATTTCAATAGGTCCACATGCCCAGTGACATATGAGACCACTGCAAGAACGTCGGTCACGTCAATAGACAGTCACTGGGTCAACTAGGACTGTGTCTATAGATGCATCGACCTAGTGTTGGTAGACAGCCGCACACATCCCTCACTGCAGTGGTGAAATCCACAAAATCTATCCAAAGGGCTCCCATTTCTAGACCAGTCCCCAACCCATTCTTACAGCAGATGCTTAATTCATGGGTGTGGGACTCCAAACACAGGAGTCTCCATATCGGTTACCTAGAGCTCCAAGCTGTTCACCTAGCATTGAAAGCGTTCCTACCTTACCTACTGCACAAAGTTGTCTTGATCTGAATGGACAATATGACAACAATGTACTATCTACAAAAACGGGGGCACACTCTCTGCAACTATCGCACTTTGCCCAAATAATTTGGCACTTAGCTATACACCACAACGTTCATATTCTGGCAGAACACATGGAGTTGCAGTCCTGCTCAGCAGGACGCAGCAACCAGTCAGCGAATGGGAACTTCACCCCGAAGTTCTCCTACCATACTGTCAAAAATGTGGGTTTCTACAAATAGATCTGTTTGCAACCCCAGAAAAGACATAATTCCCACACTTCGCATCCAGGTTCCCACACCCCCTCTCAAAGGGAAATGCTGTATGAATGGCTGACGTTAGTGATAGATTCCTTACCGTAGAATATCCCCAGGCGTCAGACTGGATCCGGAAAGTTTTTCATCAGCAGTACCTCTGCGCGTCGGTAGGCGTCGTACGGCTCCGCGTAGGTCACTGGCATCGTAGTCGCCGAGATGATGTCGCTGGAACCTCTTAGATGCGCCTACGCTCGCTGACGTCAGTTTTTTCTTTTTCCGCGCCAGCAAGTGCAGATCTGGAGAGAGCGATACCCCCAGTAGTTTTTGGGGACTTTTTGTCTCCGTTTTCAAGTAATATATCAATCTGCAGGTGCATAGGGGTGCCTGGTTTTAAGTCTTGGGCGGCCTGTCCCCGCACGATGTCGGTGACTGACCTGCACCGTGATTGTCTCTATTGCCTGGGGCGCGACCACGATTCCGAGTCGTGCCCCCACTGCCGGGCCATGGCTCCAAAAACTTCGCGGGAGCGGTCCCGAAAGTGGCTGGAGGCCCGTGAGTCGGTTCCGTGCTGTTCATGATCCCAGTCCAGAGGGAGGTCGAGGGACCTGGCGCGGAGCCATCACCATCACTCGAAGTCTTCACACTCGGAGTCTGGGAAGGCGAAGCATAAACAGTCAAAGAAGCGTCGTCGCTCTTTGCCTTCCCCTAGCCGGTCGTGCGACGTGGCTAAGGGGGCAGGTGGCGACGCCCCTGTGGCTCCAGCGGTGCTTACGCATTTGCTGATGGCCTACTTGCCCTTTCTGGGTCCATCGGCGACTCCGGCCCAGCTGTAGGAGTACCTGTCAGCCATGGCACGTGTCTTTGGACCGTCCGGCCCCGCCGGTGCGCCTTTGGGCCCGGCTGGGGGTCCTCGTTATTCTATGTCACCGGCTCTAGCCCAGACGTCGTCGACGACTCCAGCGTCGACCCCAAGGGATCGCCGTGGATCCAGGCCTGGATCCCCGTCCATGCCGGTTGGCCCTGTGCGACCACCACCGGCATAGACTGCGCCAACACTGGCCGCAAGCCCGGCCGACGCCATCCCCGGCTCCCTCCCCGGCATGGGACAGGTGCCGGAAGGGTGTCGACACTCTGTTTGGGAATTTCTTACCCCTTGTCCACCCACCTCCGTATTTTCCACAGGCTAGGGAGGACTGGGAGGGGTCTGAGGACCCTCTCACAGCCCAATGCGAGTTAGACCCGGACTGGGATGAGGATCCAGGGGATGCAGGTGACAAGGATTATGCTCCGGAACCTTGCGCACTGTCTCCTTCTACCATGGCTACGGAGGAGGGTGGATCATATTCTATGGTGTTGCGTAGGGCAGCACCTTAGAATATGATTCACAGGCATCAAGTGTTTTTTCCACCGACGTTAGTTATAGGTTAAGAATTACACAGTGATACTTGGCCGGCCAGTAGTCTTTAGTACTGATCTAAAGAGCTGAGCCCACTTTTGCACAACTTCTTGGAGGATCGGCATAGACGGTGCAACAGGTCCAAAGGTTTTTTGCTTTTTCCCTGCCTGTTCAGGGTCCAATGAAACTGGTTAAGGACAGCTTTTCCTTTACATTTGTGACTGTTCTTGTTTTATTGTGAGCATGAATAGTATTCATTCATGACATGTTGTAGGTACCCCTGATACTCACTTGATCAAATTGTCGCTCTTTGCATTGTGGCATTAAATCAGAAGATATTTTAGTTCAGAAATGCTGATCATGACTGTAAAGGTGGTAATATCTGATAGAGACTACTAGCCGCAGATTCCTTAACGTAGAATTATCCCCAGGCATGAGACTGGATCCAGAAAACTTTTTGCCACAGCATCCCTGTGCGCCGGGGGAACGGCACCACGTGACTCCGCCCTGACATCGTCCGCGTCCATGACATCAGCGAGGATACGTAAGTCCCACCCCGCCTATGTCAGCTTTTTCTCTTTTTTGCGTGGATTGTGTCCTGGCCTTCTATTCTTTTACACGCTTTGGCGTTAAGTGGAAAAGTGTGCGAATGCATTCGGGCTGTAGGATGTGGACCTCCTGTGCGAATCCCATATCGGCGACGGACCCTCACCCTATTGCATATGGTGCCTGGGTGAACACCACGACTCTGCTGCAATGCCTGCCAGCACCTTAAGCCTAAGTCACAGCGGGAGCGCCGGATGAAGTTGCTGTCGGCACGCTTGTCCAGGTCGGTGTCATCCCAGAGTCCGTCCCCAACCTCTGAAGCAAGGAACTGCCGGTTTTGTCTGCGACATAGTCTTTCGCCGTGGCCCCAAGGGCGTGGTTCGCCGACTGGTAGGTCCTTTTGTTTGTCTCCAAGGCCTTGTCCTCTTTTCGCGATGGGCGCCTGCTCCCCCCGGGACATGCGCACCTGCCTGTCTCCTTCCTACCTGCTGTTTCCTGACGCAGAGGCGACTAGGGCCCAAATGACAGCCTACCCGGTGGCACTGCAGGCTTCTTTGGCCCTTTCTCCACCTCCTGAGACGTCCGCCAAACCCTTGCCTCGCGCGGGGCCTTCCATTGAGTCACCAGCGGTTCCGGAATTTCCGGCTCTCATGGTCATAGGAGGGTGGTGCCGTCGAGGTGTGGTCCTTCCGGGCTCCGCTCTTTGGCGCCTGGCGTCCCTGCCTCGCAGCAAGTCCATACGAGGCTCCCTGTGGCGTCGCAGGAGACCGCGGTGACTCCGGGCTTGCCCCCGAGTCCCGCTCGGTCCTCTGAGCAGGCAGCTCACTCACCAGAGGCTGAGCCGGCGCAGTTTCGGCACCAGGAGCCTTCCTCCCGGCTCCGGTGGAGTCACGGGTGGAGGCAGGGACCTGGGGTGCTTTCCCGATTCCCCCTTGGTCCTCGGCAGGGCGGCTGCCCCGTCTGAGGCCGAGCCAGCTCCTTTTGGGCGCTGCTCCCTCGCCGTTCTGGAGTCGACCCGCCCCTCCCTTGTGGAGAGCACGTGGTGGCAGGATTCGGCCCGGCGCCACGAGTGCCCCCTCCAGCGCCGATTGACGTCAATCTGGCGCCGATGGCGGACTCCACGGCGCCGCACCGGCATTGGGTTCTGGAGTCATCCCCTGAGGTCCCTTCTTCTCCAGAGATTGGCCATCTGTTGGTGTGTTCCTCTCCAGAGACAGGGCGCCGTATTATTGCTTTTTCACCGGCATCTTCCAGGGAGGGCTCCTCGCCGCCCCCACAGCCTAAATCCTCGGACCTTTCTTTCTGTGGCTTGTGGAGGGTTATCCCCCTGGCCTCTCTGCCTCCTGGGGCTCCTTAGGTTCCCCGTTCATCTGTGGACCCCCCACTATTCCGGGGCTGGCCGCTTCTCCCCGAGACATGAGGACGGACGGCCCAGCCTGCAGCCGTTGCTCACGGAGGAACTACTTTCTCCTCCGCTGCGCCCTATGGAGGCTAGGCTAGTGTTGCCTTTGTTCGGGCCATTTCCACAGCCGCTGGTATTCTGCGGATAGGAGAACTGGTCACTCCATTTCCTGTGGACAACCTTTTGGAAGTTCTCCACCAGGGCTCTGGTGGACGACAGTTGTTCCATCCCTTTGAAGCGTCACTCCACAATTCTCCTATATGGGCTTGGGGGCGCCCTGCAACTGGTGATACAGTGCCTCAGGCGCTTCTGCATCGCCACTGCCCTGCTCCGCATGACCCTGTCTGTCTTTCCTTCCACCCTTCTACTCAAGGCTCTCTTCTGCAGAATGCCTTTCCGTGTTTACCTGTAGTGCTGTTTCTTCCGTCTCGGGTGGCTCGTGGTTGGATTCATAGGGGCGGAATGTTTTCGCTTCATCCAGCGCTGCCTTGCGAGCGCTTAACACTTTGTGTGTGTGTTGACCAGGGCTACTTCCAGTTTGTGGGACTCTGTGTGCCTTCTTTTGCATGTCTCCCATGAGGGTGCCCGTGCTGATCTGCGGGGCCATGTGTTCGATGGTAGGGAGTTGGCCGCGTTTATTCTTCGTGCGGGTTTGGATGTTACTGATGCTCTCGGCAGCGCTATGACCACTTCTGTGGCTCTCCGTCGCCATGCCTGGCTACGTAATGCTGTTTTTCCTGAAAATATCAGGGAACGCTTGGTTGATCTACCCTTTGACGGGGTCCTTCTGTTTAACACTCATGCGGACTCCGCCATTCAGCATCTTCTTGCAGGGCTCCGTCCTCCTCCTCCTCAGTAGGTGGTTTTGTTGATCCTCCTGGTCTTAGTGGGAGGTGTTATTCCACTGTTCCTAGAATCTAGTGTTGGGGCGACAGTTACACTTTCTGTGAGGGATACTGTGCCCTCGGGGTCCTGGGTTGGCCTACCTCTTCAGTTGGTTCAGCCCCCTTTTGACAAAGAGGGTTCTTTTTGGCTGCTTACTAAGCCTTTTGTGGTTTCTGCCGCAGGTTTTCTAATTGGTTCTCGAATATGGGATTTTCTTCCCTGGGAGTGGTTCCCATACTTCTTGGGCTGTGCTTTCCCTACATGGGGTATTTATAGCTATTGTTTAGCCCTGTCTTACACTGGGAGGGTGTAGACTCCCGCTTGCGGATTCCCTGCCCTTCCTGGTGTTGCTGTATGCCACTGATGCGTTTTCTTGGGCAGCTGCGGCGTTGTGTTGTGGTGTTTTTGCCCTTTGTCTGCCGTTTGGCCTGGTCCTCTGTCTGGTGTCCGGAAGAGGTATTTTCCTATGTTGACGACTTGGTTCGTCCTACTTGTTTCTCCTCTTGTTTTCTGGCTGGTTGCTTGCAGGCACCCAGCTGTGCCCGCCTGGACGTTGTGGTCTGGACGTTTAGTTTGGTGGCGCTTGTCACCGTCCAGCTGCGCCAGCCGTTTCTTCTGGTTCATGGCCAGGGGCCTTGGAGTGAGGCCTGGCGCTCCTGCTTCTGGTTTTTCTGGAGTGTTATGGGGCTATGTTTTTTCTCTTCCACCTGCCTTATTACTGAGGCACTGTTCTGTCTGGCTTGTTGACGTCCAGCTGTGATGAGTTTGGCCGTCCTCTTCACTGTTTTTGTTCCTGGTGGATGGCTCTTGCCCTCGTTTCTGGTCTTCTTCTAGGAGTCTCTGGGCTACTCTTCTTCCTCCCCTGCGTTACCTGTACTGGGGGCTTTCGGTGGAGGTTCCTGGTACATTGGCTGCTGGCCTCCTTTTGTATTGCCTGTACCTGGGGCTTCCGATGACCCTCCTTCTCCTTGGGTATGGCTAGGGTATCTATTCTACATTAAGGAACCTGTGGCTAGAAGTCTCTATCAGATGTACAAGTTACTTAGCTTCGGTAACGATGTATCTGGTAGAGACTATTCTAGCCGCAGATTCCTTCACGACCCACCCTTCCTCCCCGTTTTGTGAGGGCCCTCTTGGTCTTCTGCACTCGCCTGCCTCCGGGTGGTTGTCTTTTGCGAGTGCCCTCTCTTACTCCCTCCTCCGGGTGATGCTTACCTTGTTGTTGCTCCATTGTTTACTTTTATAGGCACTCCTGCGCCCCTGCACTCTGGTCTCCAGTGTGGGGTGCGCTCGATCTTCTTCTTCCCCTTGTTGCTTGCACTTCTGTCTTTGGCAGTCCTTGGGGTTGAGGTGCCTTGGCTGGTCTCGACCTTAGCTTTCGGGAGACTTTCTCCCTGCTGGTATTGTCCGAAATCGATTGGTCATTGCTCTCCATTCTAACCTTGGTGTCCCTTTCTGTTCTGGGCGATGGCTGCAGGCTTCTTGGTCTACTGTGTATTTTTCACATGCTTCTGCCCCGGGGAGGCTGTTTTTGTTTGCAGGATTGCTTTCCAGTAGCGGTGCCCTGTTCTTTCGTTCCAGATCTTGATGCCTCAGTACCTGGCTCTATTCTGGATGGTGCTGTTCCTCACCATTGCTTCTTCCCTTCTGTTTAGCGGGGTTTTCGCACACTGTTCCAGTAATCTCACAGTTTTGTTAGTGATGGCTCAGCGTTGTGGCGCTGAAAAGTTCTCAGAAGAAAACTGACGTAGGCGCGCAGGGGTGGGAATTATGTGACGTCATGGACGTGGACGATGTCAGGGCGGAGTCCCTTGGTGCTGTCCCCCCGGAGCGCAGGGATGCTGTGGCAAAAAGTTTTCCGGATCCAGTCTCACACCTGGTGATAATTCTACGTTAAGGAATCTGCAGCTAGAATCGTCTCTACCAGATACATCATTACCAAAGGTAAGTAACTCGTACTTCTGGCATACTGTGTGCTGGCATGGTGGGATGGTGCCAAGATATGAATATAAATATGTTTTAATTAAAGTTCAAGCAGACTCTGAAGAGGGGAAACAGAGCAACTGAACATATGGAATGTGTACGCTAGGATTAGATGATTGAACCCTGCCTCCTAACCCCAGGACAAGTTTATGGACTGGGCAAGTTAAAACCTTGTGCATTTGTAAATTATTTGTTATTGTTAGTTTTGTAAATGGCCTCTCCCAAAAATCATGACTAGAAATACAACTGACTCTTTTACACGCATCCACAAGAATGATAAAATCAATGCAATATTGCTGAAGCCACTGTTTAACCCTCATAGTAGAGGTGATATATGCCTGTGAGAAACATTTGTTTAGCTGAATTGTTACTTCAGCCAGTCAGGCTTCCTTAAGTGGTATCTGCAGACTCCCTGTATGCTGGATTTAGGGCTTGCTGCAAATTGAACTGTCTCTTGCACCTACATGTGACTCCCTGCATGGTATACTTTGTTGATTTGTTGTTTGCTATTCTAATAATTCTAACTCATCACTTCTGCTCAATGTGTGTATTTGTTTGCTGGTTCAGTAGTTTCAGAATCCTTTACAAAATAGAAATTACAAAAATAAAACACTACTAACCTGTGTCGAATGTTGAGAGTACATGCAAATGTTCCTCCTCAGGTTTACCCATTGTCCATTTATGCATTTTATTTCAGTGAAATATGAAAGAATAAAGTTCCTGGTCATTGCATTGAAGAGTTCTGTGGAAGTCTATGCTTGGGCACCAAAGCCCTATCACAAATTCATGGCTTTTAAGGTACATTTCCAGTTCATTGACCGTGTTCTTTGTCTCACATCATGAGATCTCATCACTGGAGACCTTAACATTTTCTTGAAGAATATGCCCTTGCTCAAAGCTAATTTTCCCTGCCTTGTGTTTATGGTTTATGGTATTCGCAGATGTTATGTTTTGAGTGGCTCACTAACCCATGGAGGACTGTGCGACAGTAGGCCTCAACTTCTTTATGCTGCATTATCTGAACACTATTTTTCTTGAGTTACACAACATTCTGGTTTGCATGACCTTAAGTGACATGAAGCCACCAGCATTGGTGAAGGACTGGTAGTTCGAGGGCATTGGTTGACTTACCTTGGTCTAATTGTCACGAGTTAGTTGATAATACAGAGCGCACCATGATTTGTAAGTAGAATCCCAACCATGCTGCTCCTGAACCCCCCTCTTTTTGAGCTCAAATGTGCCTGTAACACCGATCTTTGCTGTGCTTGCCCTAAATATAAACTTTCGGTTTCTTTATTGTTCGTGATTGGGTGCAAATGGAAGTCTGCATGTGTTTTTGCTTTCAAAAATAGGTGTGCAGGATAGGGTTATTTTGCCAGTCTTGTTGGCTTGTTAACTGAAGCGGAAACTATAAAAGGGATTGAGTTGTTAGGGAAATAAACTACACAAAGTGGAACTTAACAATCACCCATCAATGCACTTGTTATCGTAAATGCTTTCTGAAATTTAATAGGTAGTCAATGTTACTTTCTGTCATAATTTAATTGTATTCAATATAATTTTAAGACTAGTGCATACTACTTGGAGTTCCCATAAAAGATTGTAACTTTGATACATCTGAAAAGTAGTTAAATCCAGTCCATTGAAAAATGTGAATCCCAATACATCCGACTAATTGACAGATATATTTAACTTGAATTTTTGAAGAATGATCTTATAATTTAAATTTGGAGAGAGGTAATATTCTAATAATTTTTTTGTTATTGTGAGATAAAACCTTTCACTGATTTTTCTTGCATTTATCATGGTATATCAAAATAATGAATTCATCCCAATCAAAGTGATGGTAAGCCCTTAGTTATGTGCTACTTTGATCCTCATCAAAGTGATGGTAAGCTCTCTGTTATGTTATACTTTGATCCCCATCAAAGTGATGGTGAGCTCTCTGTTATGTGCTACTTTGAGTTCCACCATTTTGAGAAAGGTATAGTTTATTTGGAGATTAAAGACAGTGTTTTTTTCTGTCTGCTTACATGACAGATCGATCAGCCAGCATTAATTATGTTTCCTTTTTTGAATCTGTATTAAAGGATCCTGACCGATATATTGAGTTCGTATTAAATTATGGCATGTTTTATTTTTATTTATCCTTCAGTCTTTTGGAGAGTTGATACACAGGCCATTGCTGGTAGACCTTACAGTGGAGGAAGGCCAAAGGCTAAAAGTCATCTATGGGTCTTGTGCTGGTTTCCATGCTGTGGACGTGGACTCAGGAGCCGTGTACGATATTTATCTGCCAACACATGTAAGAGCTCAACATGTAATGTTCTCTTGATGTTTTAAGTGTCAGTTATGCTTCTCTGTATGATATTTTTTCTTTAGTTGGTTACATTTTCTAGTTCGAATTATTCTTTTATTTTTCAACCAGAGCAAAAGCTGTAATGACTGCAGAAAAGTAACAACTTTAAAGATAAAGTACATTATTGGAAGTCTGTGTTTTCAAACATCTCTGTGCTCATACAAAATGTGTTTTTTGTTTAACTCTCAATTGGTGGAAAACACATTAAGTTCTGAAGTGAGATCAGATTATTGGCTTGTAAAGCGGCTGTTATTTTAGTTAAATTTACTCCTCTGTCAATGTATTTTACTTCTCAGCTCTGGATTCCATAATGCAAATGGAAATACAATAATTTACAGCTTACTTTGTGAACAAGGCACTAGAGTGTCGGCATGGCATTTGTGGTTCGCGTTTCATTATCATGGTATGCAAGAAAAACAAATGATCTGCCCAATTGTAAATTAATGGTGTGTCCAAAAATAATATGCTCCCCACCCCTGTTCTCGTAAAAAAAACTTTTGTAACAGTCACTAAAAATATGAAGTTGGCTCAAAGCAATCTTTACTCAAATATTTAAATGATTCTGATGGCTATTGCATGTGCAAACATTTTTTATTCCTGTCAAACAGTTCCGTTATTGCTTCTCAGAATGTTTTTGTTGTCCTTTTCTAGATACAGAGCAGCATCCAACCACATGCAATCATCATTCTACCCAACACAGATGGAATGGAGCTATTGGTTTGCTACGAAGATGAAGGAGTTTATGTTAACACTTATGGAAGGATCACCAAAGATGTGGTTCTGCAGTGGGGGGAGATGCCAACATCAGTTGGTACGTTTGCAGTTCTTTAGCTTGCGTGTGACCTTTCGTGTAGTGTTTAAACAGGTTTTTTTAGTTACATTTTGCTGTGCGTTTATCTTTGTGATGGTGATGAGCTTAGGAAGTAGTGACAGCAGAGGTTCCATTTCATGTAAAAATAAAATCACTGAGGAAGTATATCCAATAGATTCTATTAACGTATATTAAAGGCAAACTTTTAAAATTATCTGGAGATTTGGAATTCATTCATATGGTCATCTTTACATAATTTGTTAGCATGATTACAGTGCTTACCCATTTTTTCAAAGGATTATCCTGGGATCTGTTTTTAAACGTTCATTGAAGTTAATAGTTCTGAGTTATTGGACGCGTGTGGGATTTTTGGAATTTTGTTACTTCACAAAATGCAATTCCGAGGCCCTTCAGTTGGCTCCGTGTATTTCAAAGATCATGTTTACTAAATTAGTCCGATACCTCAATCAACTATTGATACTTTTAGTGTTCAGATTTTAAGCAGCTGACTAGTGTGTGTTGGTGTTGTATCTCAGCCAGCACGTTATCACATTTATTAACTAAGAATTCTGACCTTGCATTAAAACAAGTATAGGATCCATGACTATACAGGATTGTTGAGATCTCCAGTAGAAGTACATTTACATTTAATGAAGAAAAAAAAAGTTTGTTGGAGCTGTTCATCTTTTTTCCTGTTTTTAATATGATTTTATACTCTTTTGATTGCCCTTGAATTCTCTGTGTACTTCAATTTCATTATTTTGTTTTTGAAGCTTACATTCGTTCAAATCAGATCATGGGCTGGGGAGAGAAGGCTATAGAGATTCGATCAGTGGAAACTGGGCACTTGGATGGTGTGTTTATGCACAAAAGGGCACAGAGGCTGAAGTTTTTATGTGAACGGAATGACAAGGTAGGTTTTCGTGAGATGTGATACCCTAAATGGCAACATTTTCTTGTGACTCGGGCAGTATTTTTGTTCTCATATCCATATCAAATAAGTGTGAAGTTACAAAATGAAAGGAGCTTGAAATGAAACCAAAAATACTATGTGTAAACTTGAAAATCGTGGATCACAAATCTGTGTAATGTTGGTAGAATCACATTATAAATATATCATTATGTCAGATGAGTTTGTGATGTCTAGTTGTAGTCCAATATAGATCTTGCACACAAGTGGAAAAACCAATTGAACCTATATTAACTATCTTCTTTTCAATGTACTCTGTGCTTTTTTTAGCACAGTCTTAATTTTAGGATTCAGCATAACTAGAAAATTGGTCTCCCAGCATTCTAGAAGGAACTCTAACTTCAGTGCTCTTATCTAAAGATAACTGCTTATACCTCCAGAATCACCTCAGCTCTATCATAATGTGCTTCTGCTTTAATGTGTCTCTTCTCTAGCTTATGAGCATTTTCGGCAGGTGTCTGCTCACTCCATATATGGTTACAAAAAAGGTGAATCTGCCACCAAATTTGACCAGTTTGGTGTTGTGCCTATAAGCAAGCCTCTGTTGAAGTTCTTCGTAGTGGCAGACAGTTTTATCATGCTTTTTTAGGTCCAAAATCCTCAGTGTTCTAACTATGTACGTGTTGTGTATATTTTATTTATTCCAAAATTTCCCTAGCACTTCCTTAACCCCATTGGGTAACGATGCACAGTTCCAAGCTAATCAAAACAAACCATGAAAAATGACCAAATCATTAGCAAGAAAAGCAAAAAACAAGAAGAAAGCTGCAATATCATAGTAAAATAACCAAAAGGCGAAAAGGGAAACATGATAAAAAATCATAAAGTAAGACTAATGGCTTGATTACGAGTGGAGGCGTTATTTGTCGCCCCAGATAAATAACGATACTACAGGTCACGTTATTTATCAGGGTGCGATAAATAACACCTATTATGAGTGTATGCGTAATAACATGGATTTTGGTGTTCAACGTGCCAAAAGCTGCATGATAAGTTAAATACCGTATGTTTTCCCTTGTTAAATTTCAGCAGACCTGCCAAAATGTCACAAACGTGGAGTTATTTGACGCATGCAACAATTATCGGATGTGTGAAATAAAACCAAACTCATTATTCCACCTGTGCGTAAACAGGGTTTTACATACAGGACATAATTGAACGAGCCACTCATTATTGATCCTTAAGTAAATTGTAGTCTTAAGGTCATTAAGAATGACTGCTAAGACAAATGGATATATACATTTCCTTACTGGAATGACCAAGCAAGAGAAGCCCACATAAAAGCTAACAACTAGGGTTAATGTCTGGGGTAGCTGCTGAAATATCTTAGGGTTTGATGTGTTTAAGCTAGCAATTCGTAATCTCAATAAATTCTTGCTGCAGGGTGGTTTTAGAGCAGCCTGGTATCTTGAGCTTGTTTTCCACATAGGTTGTACCAGAAACAGGGCCTTCTGTGCAATGCAGATAATTGTGCACAAAATGCGGATTGGCATGGGGCTCTTGGCAGAACAACATTGTAGGTATGTGGTCAGATGTTTGTGAATCAGGATTGAAACACTGTTCTGCGTGAATGATAAAAAGAGGATGGTAAATTGGAAAGACTGGTATTCTTACTGTCTAATCAGAAGACCTATTAAATGATTGGAAAGTTGTTCAATGCAGTTGGATACCCGGAAGAATTTAGATAGAAACCCAAAAAGTTTACAGATGATACAAGTTCAGGGATGACATTTGTTGAAGATAAAGAAAGCAACCAAGTCCGAACACCATGGCAAAGATGTGAAATTCAACGATTGGCAAGTAGAGTTTTTGAAAGTTCATTTTGCAATCAGTACATTATCACTGGGAAATGTAGAAGTAGAAGGCTGTTTTAAAGTAGAAGGGGTTTGTAATGCATGACACCTTAAGGAAATTGGTTGTACTCCACCTACTGAATAATGGAAACACCTGAGCCTAGCCCCAGAATTTTAGCTTCTGAGCCTGGCCACAGATCCCCAGTGGCACTATCTTGATCATATTTTACATACTCAAAAGCTTGGGAGCCAGGTTGAGGTTCTTTTTAATGACTGAGAGATTCATGGAGTGGCCAAGTGTATGTTGTCGCTGATGACAAAATTGAACATTAAAAGCAATTAATAAAATACAGTAGGATTCTAAACATTGTAAATATTTATCTACTCTCCAGAGTCCAGTCACATAAATACAGTATAGTTTTGAAAATTATAGAGTGCATGCTTACTACAGTGGATTCCACAGAAGAGGAGGGAAATTCATTCATTCAATAAACTTTATTTCGGTTAGTTTTAACCATAAAAGTACATAAAATATACATTTTCATTATTCCTCAGTTCATTTTTTAATATAAAAATTAATATACATCATATGCAGTCAGAGGGGAGAAGGCAAATTGTTAAAACCGTTAAAAAATTTAAATATTTTTAAAATTATATTGTTTAAAAAAATTAAGACAGCATTTGTTGATCCCAAATAGTTCACACGTCTCATCGGATAAGAACATAAAGTGCCCTATTAAGTAATTTCCTTCGAATAGACCACATAGAAAACAGAAATTTAGTTATAGCAGACACTATCAAAGGATTCGTGTCAGACTTCAAGATCCTAAAGAAGATTTGGTAGTCCCTTATACCCATATTATTACATAATTGTATTATCCACTTTTTTCGTATATGTAAGTAGGCTGGACAGAAGAGAGTAACATGCAAAGTGGTTTCATTTTCGGTTCTACAGCCGGGGCATAAATGAACTGGGCCCCCCGTCCACCTATCTGTCATAGAATAAAGGGGCAGCGTTCCAAATCTAAACTGTAAGTACAGCTTCTTCGCCAAAGTGGGTTGAATTACATCTATTTCTTGTTCAAAGCTGTATGTGGACTTATGGCTCAGGAAGGCACCAGTCCGACTCGTTGATGATACTGAGCTAATGGTCCTTCCGAGACTAAAGTCCTTCACAGCGCCAGACAGTGTTTTCTTTGAAATAGATAGAGAAGTGACCTCCGGATTTAGCCAGAGATTTTCATAACCAATTTGGACTAGAGACTGTCTTACGTAACTTAGCCATGGAATTCTACATGCTCCTGGTAAGGCTAGAACCACCTTCAATTCCCTTCTGTAGCTTTCCAGCTCGGGGGTGCTCCACAGCCTCCTCCAATAAAGAAGGGGGCGTGAGGCAATAGCTTCGGCTATAGGCCTAATATTCAGGTCTAGCCTAAGTGGGACTAGGGGGGTGCTTCTGGGCAAGGTTAAAGTTTGCCTAATGAAGTTGTTTTCTGTAATAGTTAGGTCGGTGGAAGGAACATGTCCCCAAAGTTCCGCCCCGTAAAGGGAGGAAGATCTTGCTTGAACTTTGAAGATTTCCAATGGGGCACTTATGGTTTTATTCGCACAATTTTTTGGGACTTTTAAAATTCCCCCGGTTGTCTGTACTAATTTTAAGTTTGCCTTGGCCATTTGTGCTCCCCACCCCATTTTGTCAGTTAGAGTCAACCCTAAGTAGTCAAATGTTGGGACTCTTTCTAACGGTCTACCTTCCATCATTGGGTGAGGGCAATTGGTAGTATTGGCATTAAATACCATATACTTAGTCTAGTCAATGTTAACTACTAAATTTCTATGTTTGCAGAATTTAATGAACTGGTTTAAAACCCTCTGCATACACATAGGGGGTTTTGAGAGAAGCAGAGTATCATCTGCAAACATTAATGCAGGGAACCTCAGCGAGGCTAGTTTTGGGGAATCGATATCTTTAGTTGATAGTAGGTCTTCAATGAGCCCATTAACCCCTTCAGCGCTGCGCGAATTCCGCTGCGGTGCTGAAGCTTCTAAAGAACCTATGGACTCATGACGGAACGGTTCCGTCATGAGCACAGGCCAACCGACGCTCATGACGGAACCCTTCCGTCATGAGCATGGAAGAGGTTAAGAAAAAGGGAGAAGAGGGTAGGGGCAAGGACGCAGCCCTGCCTAACCCCTTTCTCAAACGGAAAGGGCCCTGTTAGCTGACCATACTTCCCAAAACGCACTCTGGCAAAGGTGCCATCGTGTAGGTGTTTAAATTGGTGACACAGATAGGCTGGCACCCCCATTGATGATAAAATTGCCCAGAGTTGGTTACGATCCACCATATCGAATGCTGACTTTAGGTCCACAAACGTTAGATATAAACTTCCCCTGTCCAGAACGATGTGCTTCCAATAAAGGACTTGGAGCCGGAAAAGTTGATCAATAGTAGACGTTTTGGCCCTAAAGTCTGCCTGGAGGGGAGTCAGTATATTATTGTCTCTTACCCAGTCCTGTAAGCGTTGTAAAAGTAGTCTCGCATAGATTTTCTGACTGACATCAATAAGGCTAATAGGCCTGTAATTTGATGGTTCTAACGGAGAGCCCTTCTTAAAAATGGGAATTATCTCCGCCCCCAACCATGTGGCTGGCAGAGGTAGGCCCTGCAAAATTGCATTATAAAGTAATAAGAGATAGGGAGCCCAAACAACTGGTTCTTCTTTGAAGAGGTCGCCTGGGATCCTATCTAACCCGGGGGCTTTATTCGATTGCAGGGAGTGCACTGCAATTAAAACCTCGTCCAAGGTAAAAAGTGGTGTGGGGCAGTTAGGGTCCATCTCCGTCAAAACAGTAGGGACTAGACTATTTAATGTTGAGGGAGTAGAATATAACTCTTTAAAATATAGGGACCATGATTCTTCGGGTATATTTGGATCAATTGAGGTCCTACCTTCTGGTTTCCCTGTATGGACTAGGTTCCAGAAGGACCGAGTATCTTTGGCCTCGAGTGCAGATCTGATGGCGTACCATTGTTCTTCTTCCCACTCTTTTTTTGCATTAAAAATCATTAATTTATAGGCGCGCCTGGCTTCAGTCCCGGCGGCCTGGGAGCCTTGTTTCAATGCCATAAGTAGCCCCTGCTTCATATCTTTGCACCCCCCGTTGAACCAGGGGTGTTTGGTGACAAAAGGCTTAGATTTAATAAGGGGTGTTTTGTTAGAAGGAGCTCGCCAGTAAGGTAGTTAGTTCCTCGTGCAACCCTGACAAAGACCTTTGTTCACTGATATCAATTGGGGGGGACGAGATTAGATTTGCCCTTTCTAGGACGGGGATTATACTCAGGTACAGTTTACCCAAATCTTCAATGGATTTCTTTATATTAGCCCATCTGATTCTCCTCCCACCCTGAATTATTCTGAGGTCACTATTTTCATAGATTTCATTGGCCTCAGTTATCAGATCATAATTAATCTCAATTAACAGGGGATTGTGGTCGCTTTCCGTACGATTAGGGATTTGGAAATTGAGAATCCTAGGCCATAGGGGCATACTAACCATGAAATAATTGATTACGGAGGTATGACCCCTTCCAGTGTAGGTTGGTTGCCCTGGGCTGTCCCCCATAAAACGCCCATTGCATGCTCTAATAGAAAAGGAATAGGTTATGGAGGTTAGCTGAAGTACCGAGGGTGACCACTGTTTAACTGGGTACATATTTGGTTGGGGGATTGACCATATTTCATCCTCCTCTGTTGGGATGTGATGGACTCCATTAAGAGGTTTGTAATGACAGTTGAAGTAACCACCAATCATTAACTCAACGTCTCCAGGGAGGGAGTGCAAGAGAGAGGACAAAGACTCTAGGGTTTTGGAAGTGTCCAACTGGCCTCGAGTAGATATTAATAAGGGCCAGTTTGGGTGTTTTGGTATGTGATAATATAATACAGGTTATATCGGGGCTATTGGTATCTATCCTTTTTACAGAAAACCCAAGATGAACGCCTATCTAAATACATAATCCTCGCCGAGGGTCTCCCTCTAGGTCCTTTCAAAGCTAGCTCCATAAACGTTACATATCCCAATCTATGTATGGGGTTGAGAGCCCATGTTTCATGGAATATACATATCACGTAGAGGTCTACAAAAGCACACCAATCAGGGTTATCCTGGTTGGTGGCGAGACCTGCTATGTTCCAGGTTAGAATTTTTAAAATTGAATTTTGGAGGGAGGGAAATCAAAAGATAGATGTCGGTGTGTCACATGGTAAGGATAGGCCTAGCAGAAGCAGCACCATTTACATGCTCACGTTTAAGTTGCCTTCACTTTTACACTCTATGACTTTTGCATGCATGTCAATGCAGGATAGCATTCTCTGAATCTGTATTGCTTACATTTCAGCTTCATAGGCACTCTATCATTATACCTTGAACATTCAGTACAAGGTATAAAGTTCACTGCGCAAATGTCATATTTATTTGTCCGATTGGCGACACGGCTATTCAACTAGAATAAGCATCTACAGCACAAACAGAGGTTGCGACATGGCCACCTGGGTTCTGTTATAAATAAACAGCCACTTCCATGTTTAGACAGAGGAGCACTCAGCTGGCACTGCAGGGTTACCACATGTCAGGATTCCAGCTCAGCTGATTCATGCAAACCAACAAGAGGGGTGGCCAGTTCTACTCCAAAATGGACAGTCTGATGACACTTACCCACAGGCAACGCGGAGTTAGTCCACCATGCAGGGATTTGGCAGATGACCCACCCTCCGCGAGACTAGGTTAGGGAGCGCTTGTCAGGAGTACATATAAAGCCCAGTACTTGTATGCCTACATATATACACTGTCTTAGCACAATGGTGGAAGTATTTATCCTTTTCACTGTTCTTGTAAAGCTAATGTACCTCTTTGGATATGCACAAGAGTCCAACGGGAAAGATTCTAGATATGTTACCACTATTGGAGAGGGGGAGAAGCGGAGATTGGGTTGTCATGTTCTGAAGTTACAGACACATCTGTTACCCTGTAAGGTGAGGGGATGGTGCACTGTGAGCCAGCAGGACTATAGGCCAACCTCTCGAGTGGGGTGCAGGGAACCAGACTTGCACCATCCCAGTGTTTGTGGTTCGACCAACAAACGCACAGTTTTACCACACTTGGTACAAACCGTACGACAGGTGGAGTTCTTAATGTGAACTTTGAGGCATGGGTATTGGGGTGGGGTAAATGAAAAGGATTGGCTTAGCACCTCCTAATTCTCAAACACAAATTTCCGTCTTTTGACAAAAAGAGGAACCTAGCCATTTTTATGAAGGAATACAGCTTCTTATCTGCATTTAACTTTTCCACCCACCCACCTTAAATATCATGACTAATTTTGTATTCCTACACAATTTACATAATTGTAATGTTCAGCGTCTATTAACAAACATCACTTTTTTAGTACAAATTTAAAAGGAACATTAAATGACCTCTTTTTATGTTAATTTGTTTGCTAACTAATCAACCTATTTATCTCAGTGGGCCTCATTGGAACACTGGATCATAATAGGACCAAAGCCAACTAGGCTTAAAGCAAGTCTACCTGTTCTCTTTAAACATGTACCGGATAATTTTGCAAGCCACAAAGGATATTCCAAGAACAGGACTAATTGTGCTAATTCTGCTCCATGCAGGGCTCGAAATAGCTCCTCCTCGCAGCAAATGGAAGATGGATGAAAAAAATATTGACTAGTCCCAAAATCATATCCTTACACTTGTATGAAATATGCCTCCTGACCACCTATTCTATCTTGTCAAAAGATGCCCTTTGAATTCAGGCTAAATGCCGTAATACATTTACGCATAGGAAACAAGTTAAAGGAGCTGATTGAGCTTAGATTAACACAATGAAAACGAATATTCGCTAAATGTAATGTCCATTGAAGAATAGAGTGTGTTCATGACTGCAAACCAAATGAAGATGGGCCCATCAAATAGAAGATGTTCTTGTACGATGTGACAAGAGAAATGTCTGATCAAAAGCATGGATATTCCTGTTGGGAGATCCTGTTGAGATATTCCATCAAGGGTGCCTATGTGTTTGTGATGCTTAAGTGTAGAGGTCAGATCGCTCGATAAATACATAGAATCAATGAACGAAGAAATATATATTGAGGGAATATCTTAGCATCTTGTGACGGAAACTGTACTGATGGGTGGTGGCTACAGTACCTCATGAGTATTCTATTTACATCAATAGGATATACTGCAAAGAGAAGGGAAATTCTACTTTTATCCCAGCTCATGCCAAATGTCACCCTGCTTCAGTTTCTGCAAAACGTCTCTTGTAACGTGTATGATAATCCAACTCTTTAATTCCTCTCGAGCATCATTGCATCACTCTTTATAAGGTCTTTCATAACAAAGTCTTGTATTATTAACATAATACAGGTACGATGATGCATCATGCTCTGCTAGCATCTCAAAATTACTGACAGCCTTATCCTGTTTTCGTATGTTAGGTGCTCAACATTAACCTCTTTATTATACATGTTTGTGAAACAAAAAGCTAAGTCTGAAAGTGTTAGTCCATCCCCTACATTTGTGTAGATACGCTATGCCCCTGACTCATCAAGTTTGCTATTCATCTGCTTTGCGACACAAAGTTATCAGATAAAGAAACCTGTTTAATATTTGAAAATGGTTAATTTGATAAAGTTAGAATTCTAAATTTGTAATCCGTTCTACAACCTTAACCTCAACAATAATTTTTTTTCTTGGTCAGGTTTTCTTTGCATCCGTAAGGTCCGGTGGGAGCAGCCAGGTTTATTTCATGACCTTGGGACGGAGTTCTCTTCTAAGCTGGTAAGAAGAGTAATGGAAACAGCGGGCACGTCGAAGTCCTCAGGATCTTCATAACTTGAATAATTTGCAACTGGAGTGCAACCTGCGCATTGATGCTACCCTTCACTTAAAGATGCACCTGGACATCGGGAATCAATTTTTTTTTTAATCGTTCAGGCTGCAATGCAGCTGGTGCTGTTGAGATGTTACTGTCAGGTGCTACAAGTGTTTTAGGTTTGGAATCACGCAAAGCGAAACAGAATATTTCTTTTTCCTTTTCTTACCTCTGACCCTCAACTCTGGAAGTTTCTAGACTGTGAATGACACTGATGGTTAGCAAAGGAGGTATGGGAATAGCATGCGGACCATGAATGGAACTTAAAAGCGCAGATGCTATGACCCGAGGAGCATGGGATTGAAGGTGAAAAGTAGAGTTTGCACGTGGGAACACGAGCAGAAGCCTGACATACTGTGTAAACAGTGTAAATTCTTGACATTTCTTTACTGTGATATGGCAAAGTGTGGACAAAAAGGAAGGCGGAGGTCAAGAAGTTAATATTTATAAATGTGAAAGAAAGAAAACTTTGGAAGACTCATATTTTTTTGAGTGAGAGAAAGATAATTTTGGGGTAGGAGGGTAAAAAGGTCCTTTTTGTATTTTTATTTTTTTGTTTTTTATTTTTTTAGAAACCTGGTTAAAAAGCTGTGGGCCATTTTTCTGTAACACCAGGTTTTGCTAAAACTCATTCAGCAGTTTAAAATGTTAGTTGAATTTCTGCAAAAGGATTCTGTGTAGTTCAGAATTTGTTGTTACAGTATTAGCACTGCCTCGGTTAAAGGTTTAATTTTTATTTAAACCTGGAAGTGCAACAATCGTTTTAAAAAGCATGTCTGCACCAGGGAGTGGGAGAAAAACATCCAGACTATGCCTTTTTTTTGTGCCTACCTCATTGTTTTTAAAGCATAAAATAAGAGGTGGTTTTGTTTATACGTTTCTTGAGAACACAGATGTGTCATCTGAAAACCAAATCATCTAGAAGAAAATGCTCGACTGTTAAAACGCAGGAGAAGGGGGTAGCCATTGCGATCATAGAATGGCCTTATGATAGTGGCAAGATATTGACACATGAACTTTAAATGCGAACATGGATTGGAACAGAACCTCCTGTCTTGTTCCTACCAAAACATCAACAGTGGCAGATTGATACATTTTGCCCCCAAAAAAATCACACAAAAATACAATAGAAATTTCATTCTAAGAAATTTGAATTGTGCAGCAAGACAGACGCTATGCTAGTTTTATGAACTGTTAAATGTTGTAGGAAGCTAGCGGGAATGCGGGGGTGAGGAATATTTCTTTTTAAAGAATGCAATGCACTAAAACTATTTTAAGAATGTAGTTAATACTGCTTACTTATAAAATCATACTTGTGTTTAGGTGGAAGATCCCAGTTCTGAATTTTTAAAAATACAAATAAAATGTTCCTTTTTTTATTTTGTAAGATGGTTTAGGCATTTGTGATAAATGTCTCGACAATAATACCTTTGTCTAATGGCTACATATTAATTTCTTGAGACTCTTTGACTGTGTAATCTATTGGTGATGTAATGATGCACATTGTCTTGATGATGCAGCCATTTTTCGTGGGGTACTTTGTTGACAGCTGCCTTAAGCTGTTCATTTTGTGAACAGTCTCAGTTTCTCTTACACAGTCCTCTATTCTCATATGGACTTGGTATTCTGTTCTCCAGTCTGCATGGCATGATGATTTCCCCTCCCCATTTTTCAATCACCCAAAATTGTTTTTTTTTGACTGGTCACGAGATTGCCAAAAAGAAAAATGCAACAAATGCACAAAGGTTTTCTGGTTGGCAGGACAGGGTATCAAAGTGGCTAGGTGTGTCTTCATGTCCAGCCTGCTTCAGATTTCAAAATTCGATTAATTTACACAACTGTTTATACCAATTGAGTCCCTTTTATAAGTTATTTGTATTTGTGGATGATTCACCCCGTACACAAGGACTTAAATAAGTTTTGATTTGTGAAAGCCTTAAAGTTACGTCAGAAAAGTACTTTGACATTTTTTACTCCTAATACTATTGCTATTTCCCAACCCGCTGAAATAAATGTGGACATAGTCGATCTAGCCTATGTTGGTAAGGGAGCATTATTGTCCTTAGCTTGTGAAAGGATAATGGACATAGAGAATGTTAACAAAGCTTTGGATTAATGATGGACCGTACTGCAGGTCTTCTCCATGTACAATAGGCCAATTTTGTTATGCTGTTTGATCTTGTATTGTACAAAGTAGCCTTCCAGTGGGACAGATGCCTGAAATATAGTTCTTCTCTTTTTTACTGCCTTGGAAGCGAGGACTCATTCTGCAGTTCAGGAATGGCCTCAGTTTTCAGAGGTCCACATCTGCTGGTGAAACTCCCAACTGGAGTAGGCAAGTGTTCCCAGCCACCCCCAACCACCTTGGGACAACTAATGACTGCTCCCATCTTCAAAAGTGCCAAGGTGTCAAAACTGCAAATTAGAACAGTATTACAAGAAAACCACTATATATTAAATGATGAAGACTTCTTTCAGAACCATGCTTTTTTAAGGGAGGCCCATTTCTAGGTTTAGTTACACTTAATTATTTTCTGTATTGTTAAGTTGAAGTAACCCTAACTGTATGACTGCAGTGTTGTTATTTTTTATCTTATGCACATATGTTGGAGAAAATGTTTACAGAAATTGTTTTGTTACACTAATGTGCATCACATATTTATGGGGTTTTTAAAGTGATTTTTGTGTTCTATTTAGTTTTTCATATTAATAGCAGTACTTTACATTTTGTGATTAATAAACCCAAACTCTGATAAGATAATAAAATGACAAACTGCATTAAAAATTACTAATTTTTGAGCTGCAAAGCAGACTGGTGACAAGTAGACATGTTCAGCCTTCTTTCTACTTTATTTTTATTTTTATTTGTTGCAGTGCTTTCTAACTTATGTCTCTTGTGTATTATGGAAATTCTGTTTCCCCCATATTTCCTCAAATAAAATCAAAATGACACCAGCTGGCGTGCAGTATTTTGTTTACAGCCTCTTGTGTTTCTAGTTCGAAAATTAGTTTGTCCTTCTAGTAGAGGTAAATTGTCCCTTCGGCTTTTTAGGTCTCTCCTGGCGTTGGCGACGTGCATATGCTGCTCTCGCCATGCGATGGCCTTTTTGAATCAATACGATTTCAGAAGGGTGCTTTAAGCCACGCCCGTCTTTTCAGTTGGCTCGCGTCCTTGTTTATGTTAAACGAAGGGCGCGTGATAGGCAACCAGGGTTTTTCGTTTCCGCCTTGTCCACTTTTAGAACGGCCTATCTGGACAGGCCGACTTCATCTTTGTTTCACCCGCTCCTCCCTCCCCACCCCAAAGCAAGCTTCCCAGGAGTCAGAGGGCTGTCCTTACTCCAGCACCACAGTCAGGACGTCACCAGGGTAGTAAGGTCAGCGCTCGGTATCACACACGCGACCTTCGGTGTAGAAAAGCGGGTGATAACTCAGGGGTCAGGCCAAGGTACCAATGAGTGATATTTTTGTATTTGCGTGTTGTTGTTAAACAATGTTCCTTTGTCTTCAGAGTATTTGAACGGGTAAGACGCAACTTAATCTGTCAATGCCTTTTGGGGTACCTCTTTCTATACCAATCTACCTTTCCTTCTCCGTACTAGTTCCTTTCCCCCCACTCTTTTCTTTGGTCGAGGTGCCAGTGCATTTGGGTAATGCTTGGTAATGTTGGTTTATTAGGTCTGTTTTGACCGCGCAGGTCACACTAGATCTTCTATTCTCAACCTGAAAAGAGCATTCAAAATTATTATACAAAGGGACTTTGGCTCTGCACATATGTTCGTGGACAGAAGCACATGTTTGTATTTGGCACAAGTTGTGTGCTTCCACACAAAAAGTGCTTACCATCCAAGAGCTGGAATTATCGGTTATCAAGTTCTCGGAGCTCTTTATCAAGTCTAGCTGTTGTGTAACAACACTGCTTCACTTCTAGCCCTAAAAAATCCTTACTGCCCCTTAATGCTACCCTTCTCTAATCTTCAATCCCCTTAATGCAACCCTTATCTAAACGCTAAAAACCCATTACTACCACTTAATACTACCCATCAATAAATCCTAAATATAAAAAACCTTATTGCCCCTTGCAACTACCCTTCACTGAATCCTCCAACCCATATGACGATTCCTTCCCTAAACCCTACAAACCCTTTAATATCGCTTAATTCTTCCATTCCCTGAAAACCCTTATTACCCTTTAAGGCTGCCCTTTTCTTAACCCTAAAAGCCTCTTCCTGCACCTAATGCTACTCTTCCCTAAACCCTAAAAAATCCTTACTGCCCCTGAACGCTACGGATCCACGATTCCAAGAACCCCTTACCATTCCTTTTTTTTTTTTTCCAAGACCTTTATTGCACATTCATGAGTTGACAAAGCATAGAGCCTACAACCCCGAGGGCCGGCTGCGGTATGTATAGTTACCAAGCAACATTTCCAAAGTAAACGCAGCCATTCAGCCGACACCCCGGAGGTCCGGCGGCGTGGTAGCAAGGTGTATGCATAGAGTAGCGAAAGTCATGTTCCGGATAATCCATAGGTCTATGGTATTTTCTATTTTAAAACAAAACGTGATTGTTCGAAGCAGAGGAAACATTAATCTGAACAATTGCAGACCGCATTCTCGCCATCGAGCACGCACGGTACAGAAGCAATCACAATCACACGTACTGAGGGATGATACGCCTGGTCATAGCCATATCCGCTGTTGGGGAAGTACATAATTCGCCCCTATAGGCATTCCATCGACCCCATTTCTTATCCCAGACTCCGGGACATCCCCTGGTTTTGTAAACCGATTTTTCGGACAGCATGCACACGTCCATTGCGGCCACCCATCTAATCAGGAGCGGTTTGTGCGGTGAACCCCATTGCATGGCTATTTCACGCTTCAATAGGAGGAAGCTTAGGTCCGCCCAGCGCTGCTCTATTGCAGTCAAGTCTGTAGGGTCCCATATATTAAGGAGGGCACATTTGGGAGTCAGAGGGACCGGCTTCCCTAGGGCGTCAGTCATTTTCAGGACGGCGCGGTTCCAAAGGTCTTGGACCGCTGGGCATTCCCACAGGGTATGATAGAAAGTACCTGTTAAGCCACATTGACGGAGGCAAAGGTCAGAGGGGCGTCGGCCTATCTTGGCTAAAAGGGGGCCTGACATGTACGTCCTATGTAATATTTTCAACTGTATTAACCGGAACCTATGATTAATGGCTGCTTCGCGCGGGGACATCAGTGCTGACTGCCATTCTACATCATCTAGAGTGCCAACATCAGTTTGCCATTTATCCCGCAGGAGGTGAAAAGTGTTTGGCATATTGTTGCACAATTTGCGGTATGTGTAGGATATCGCCTTGGTTTGAAGGGGTTCAGATAAGAGTCTGTCCTCGAGGGGCGAGGATTGTGGAAGGGAGGCGAGATCTGGGACGTTGGTGAGTATGGCATGTTTAATTTGGAGATATCAGATATCAGACCGTACAAAGCCCCAAGATCCCTCCGATCTGATCACGAGTGCCTCATTATCATCCCCAGAGTCAAGAAGGCACGTTCGGGCGGAAGGCGCTTCTCGGTCCACACCGCACGCCTCTGGAACGCTCTTCCCCGCAACCTGAGCACAGAATCAAACTACCTAGGTTTCAGGAAGCGGCTTAAAACCCATCTTTTTCCCTAAACTCTGAATCCCCCCTTTCTGCCCCCCCTCCCCCTCCCCCGCCCGCCCCCCGTTCTTACGCTCAGGGGCTTGGATCTTTAGCGCTGGGATACCCACGGGTGACTACGCGCTCTATACATTTTTTTAATAATAATAATAATATCGGAAGGTCTCAGATTGTGCCAAATTGTATGTGTCTTGCAGTTCTTTGAATGTCAGTAGTTTGCCCTTGTGGAGCAAGTTGCCAATAGTGGATATGCCCAATGTGTCCCATTTATCAAAGCCTCTGCAATGGCATAGGGTGCCTAGCCTGTACGAGGTCCAGAGTGGGGTGGAGAGTGTGAGGGTGTTGGCCCACCCGAGTCATTTGTTCGCGCGGTGCCATATTGACAGTGTGTGAGACATCGGGCCAATATATCGAGCACGGGAGTGTTTACAGTAAAGAACTTCGAGATAGCCGCCACAGCTTGTCTGGTATTTCTCCAAGTGGAAGGCAGGGTTCGTGGGTGTGCCATAGATCCATGAGTTGGTGGCGACCAATTGGGTTGCCCAATAATAGAGGCGGATGTTAGGGAGGGCGATACCTCCGTCGTACCACCCTTGTGTGAGAGAGAGGAGAGCAATGCGCGGAGAGCCGCCATCCCATAGGAGGAGGCGGAGGTCTCCCTCGATTAAATTGAAGTAGGAGTCAGGTACGGGGAATGGGCAGTTCTGAAGGGCATAGAGGAACCGAGGGAGCGCAAGCATTTTAAACAGGGCAGCTCTGCCAGGCAGAGAGAGGGGGAGCGTTCTCCAGTGTGAGACGTCGGCATGGAGTCTCTGGAGTGGGCCTTGAAGGTTGCGGTCATGGAACAGTTGGGGGTCTGGAGTGACAAAGATTCCCAAATATTTAAAACCGCCTTGGGCAATTTCAACAGAGTAGCCTCTCGGGAGAGGTGGGGGTAGACCATGGAGAACATATAGCACCGATTTGGACCAGTTGATGGTGAAGCCCGAGTATTTACCAAAATTGGTGATCACGTGCAGCAAACTGTTAGGGGAGGAGAGGTATACTAGGATGTCATCTGTGTATAGTGAAATCTTGTCGACCGTGTCAGCGTTCCATCGGATGGAGTTGTAGGTTCTTATCCAGTGGGCTAGTGGTTCGAGAGTGAAGGTGAATAACAGGGGGGACCGCGGGCATCCTTGCCGTGTGCCTCTATATAGAGGAAAGCGCCTGGAAGTATGCCCGTTGACATAAACCTGTCCCCAGAGATCAGTGTAGAGTAAACAAACCCATTGTATAAATCTGGGGCCAAAGCGGAGGAGCACTTTGAAGAGGTAAGACCATTCGATAGAGTCGAAGGCAAGTGTTGCGTCGAGAGAAAGGATAGCCGCGTCTTCTCGGAGGTGCGGTATCCTACTCATGACATTATGGACACGGCGGAGATTGAGCGCAGTGTTGCGGCCCGGCAGGAAGCCCGATTGATCTTCGTGTAGCAGGGCTGGGAGAACTGTCATGAGTCTGGTGGCTAGGAGCTTGGCGAGGACTTTTACTTCAGTGTTAATGAGAGAAATAGGACGGTAGGAGCCGCAGTCAGCAGCTGGCTTGTTGGGTTTACGGATAACCACGATCTAAGCCAATCGCTGGTCCGGTGGCAAGCAGCCGACTTCGCAGCTTTCCTCGAACATCGCTTTAAGATGTGGGTGGATCTCACCCACCATGCCCTTCAGTAACTCAATAGGGACGCCTTTAGGGCCCAGTGTCTTGCCAGATTGAATAGCGAATAAGGCGTTTCTAACTTCCTCCGTTGTGAGGTCCGCCTCAAGCTCCTGTCTCTCGGTCTCTGAGAGAGCAGGTAGCCTCATTTCGGCTAAGAGCAGTTTGGATTCTTCCGCATTGTAGTGGGCTCTGGGGGTATAGACCCCTTCCAGGTCGGTGGCGCAGGCCTCTGCTATATCGCCCGGATCTGTGACAGTAGATTGATCCGGAAGGGTTAATTCCGCAATCCAGCGGGAACCCTACTCCCGTATTTCGAGCCATGCAAGCAGCTTGCCTGCCCTGTCCCCCAACTCGTAAACACGGTGGCGGTTTTTCAAGAGCTTGGCTTGCGCCTTTTCCAAAGCCAGTGCCCTATATTCCATTTGTTTCGCTTGAAAGCGGGTCGTTGTCTCATCCGTGGGGTTCGTGTTGTGGAGGGATTCCAGGTTAAGTAGGTCCGATTCCACTTGTGACAAGTGTTCACTTTGTGGATGTAACCGGTCGTGAGAGCTAGCGCCTTACCCTTGATTACGGCTTTGTACGCCTCCCATATTGTTATGGCCGAAGTCACTGACCCTACGTTTTCGGCAAAGTAGTATTTGGTGTGTTCAAGCAAGCTATCGTGTATGTCAGGGATTTTTAAGAGCCAGGGCACGATTATTATGGGGCCCCGTGTCTGTTGGCGGGGATGTGTGAATTGCACCGTGAGGGGGGAGTGGTCGGAGATTCCTCTAGGGAGCCCCTCTGGATGGCGAAAGAACTGTAAATCAGTTACGGGTGAGAAGAAATAGTCTATACGAGAACTGCTATTGTGAGCGTTGGAGTAGTGCGTATAGTAAGGCAGGCGCCATAGATCTTCGATCTCCATCATTTGTGTAAAGTTGGACAGGTCTGAGCTTGATTTGTGTGAGGGACGGTGGGGGTGTCTATCTATGGCATCACTCATTGTCATATTGAAATAGCCCCCAATAAGGAGAGGTCCCTGCGGAAGATCGAGCATTAGGCGTTGTAGGGTCTGAAGTGCGGCTGTGCCTAGGGCTGGAGGGATGTAGACTGAAATAACATTCAGTGGCTTGCCTTCCCAGGCGGCCTCCACCACTGCATATCGACCAAGAGGATCGGCCCATGTTTTGGTGCATGTCAGGGCCACATTCTTACGCACCAGAATACCGGTGCCCCTAGATCCAGAGGTGAAACCGGCGTGCACAAGTAATTTATAACCACCCCGGTTTAGCGCCTGGCATGCATTACCCATGAGGTGCGTCTCCTGGAGGAGAACTAGGTCTGGAGAATGGCGTTTGAGATGCTGCATCACCACCCCTCTTTTTATCTTATTGCCAAGACCATTAACGTTCCACGTCATAATGGTCAGGGACGTTGTCGAGGGGGGCGTTATGGCGGCCTAAATGAGTGAGATTGTACACGGATCAGTGGCATGTGATGCATAGAGTGCTGTCTATGATAAGGGGCTCTAAGGGAGAGGGTTACAGTAGAGCCAGTGTGGGGCCAAGCATGGCCATAGTCTGAGCAATAGGTATTTCGTGATGGCGTATGGCAATGTACAGGTGGGCCCAACGGCGACAAGTCGCTAGAGGTAACGCGTGGGGTCGCGGCGTGCTGCACGTCACGCTCCACTATCAAGAATCCGCTGCAATGAATAAGCAAGAACAGAGACCTTAGCAGTCTCATCATCAACTTCCCAACATTTCCTGTCCCTCCCAAACCCACCCCCGTACTGTTCCCTTCCCAACAACCCCCCTCCCTGCGTCCCTGCCTGCAGACTTAGAACTATCTACTCCCCAACTAGGCAGAGTGCCTGTCGCCCCCCCGAACATTAGAGAGGAGTGTGGAGAGCCAAGGGTGCCCTCATCAGCCAACACTCGGATGATGTCTTCCAGTGCAAAGAAAACAACCAAGATCATCAATAGCATTCACATAGTAGGAGTCATTGATAATACGTAAACGTAAGCTGGTCCTGCGCCCGGGGTCACAAGGAGACCATTACGAGCGGAGGGGCAACGTCAAGAGAGCCGCCGAGTCTGTCTTTGTAACATTCAACAACCCACCTGAGAGGGAGAAGCAGGAGCTATAACCAGTTCCAGTGACTACAGGTTCCTCGCCAATCACCTCACATTGTCTAAGAAACGTCAGTAGGGGTTGAGCTACCTCCCCCATTATAGGTATTGAGAGGCTGATGCCCCTCTCGAGAATGGTGAAGTCAACAGTGACATGAGTAGTTCAATCTACAACAGCGGGTAGAGTGACCCCCAGTGGAAGAAAGACAGCAAAGGATACATAAGAGCCAAAGCATGAGTGAAGTAGGAGGTGGACTGTACTTCAAGCGAGTGAGTCTTCGAGGAAGAGGGTCCGATATGCACCAACCACCCGATAGCAGAGTCAGACGGTCATAGCGGAGAGCATATCAGCTTGTAGAGGGGCGGCTGAACTGTTCAATCCAACCTAGGATGTGCGGCGTTACTCTTCCTGCACATTGTCCGTGAATAGGTCTGGACTTTCCGGCGGCACGACCTCGTCAGAGCGATCTGTGGATTTCCTGCGCCGGTTGTGGGTGGAAGTCGACTGTCGCCACCCCTCGAGCCAGTCTCAAACTTCAGCAGGAGATTCGAAAAACCAGGTCTTACCCTCCGCTTCGATGCGAAGCTTCGCCGGGAATAACATGGAGTATTTGACGGACTGCGCACGGAGCGCCTTCTTTACCTCCAGGAAGTTACGTCGGCGGGCCTGTACTTTCATGGTGAAATCCGTAAAGATCGTGATTTGCGCATTGTCTATTCGCAAGGGCGGTCCTGCTCACGCCGTTTGGAGGATGACATCACGGTCGCGGAGGTTGAACACACGGGCCACGATGGGGCGGGGGGAAGCACCCGGCCTTGGCCGGCCCCTGGGAACTCTGTGGGCCCGTTCTATGGAAAAATAATTGGAGAGGTTCTTCGGTTGAAGGTATTGCAGGACCAATTTCTCCACTAAGAGGTCGGCGGCCGGGTCTTCAAGGCGCTCAGGAACACCCAGGATGCGGAGGTTATTGCGTCTGGCGCGTCCCTCGTAGTCATCCAGGAGCACCTCCATCTGGTGTTGCTGTTTCTGTAGCTGGGTCACCTGTTGCTGCAGCATGGAGGTGTCATCGACGAGCGCCAGGGTCTTAATTTCAATGTCCTTCACTGTGGAGTCCATCTTCCGGAGGTCGGCACGCAGCAGGGTCACCTCCACGCTCACTGAGTCAATGCCGGTTTCAAGTGAAGAGCGGACCCCCGCAATTGCCTCCATGACGTCGTCCAGTGTGGGAGAAGGCTTCCCCTGTGGAGGGGGGGTTGTCGCTTTGAGGGTGGCGTCTGGAGCCACATCCTTGGGGTCCCCTCTAGAGCCCCACGATAGTTTATTGATTTGCCTTTGGTTGGGGGGCCGATTTCCTTTATTGGAGGCCATTGCTAGTTCGGCCTCCGCCGGGGGCTATGGTGATGGAAGACCAAGAGGTAAACTCGCCGGAGAAGGATAGGAGGGGGGGAGAAGGTGCCCCTCACCGGTAATCCTGGGGGAGGCGGGGGAGCGCACACCGTGCTCGCACAGTCACAGGTCGAGGAGGGGGGCCGCCACTTCTAAGGTCCGAGCAGCGGTGGCCCCGCAGAGCAAGTCGCTGGCGAGAAGTAGAGGGTCAGGAGGACTCTCCCGCTGCAGAGTCGGCAGGCCGGATGTAGGTCAGCAGCAAGCACCTGGTGGGCGATTCAGAGGGTCTCCGAGGGAACCCGGCACCCCACAGCCCGCTCCCAGTCCCCGCCGGTCTCTCCCCGGCAGAGCGCTCAAGCCGCGAAGTGGAGGGGTGGGAGCAGCGTCCGCTGCAGTGAGTCCTGGTAGGCCCTGGGAGGTCAATGTGTGGCGACTCAGCCGGCTCCCTCGACGTATCTGCTCGCCCCCGTCGCAGTCCCCCAGATCTGGTCAAGAGGCAGGCCGCCAGGCGCAGGGTCAGGCCAGTCGTCGCGGCGTAGGGCAAGCAAAGGGGGTCGGAGCCGGCAGACAGTGTTGGCCTCTGGTGCCAGGCCTGAGCTGGGGACTCGCCTGGACGTGGACGCCGGGTGGGTGGGGAGGCCCGTATGGGTCGTCCCGCTCCTCACCTGTAGGAGCCACTGGCGCGAAGGCAGGCTGTGGCGACAGGGAATCGCCTCCCCCACACTCGATCAGCCGAGGTGTAGGCGCTGGAGGTCTGGTGTGGTCTGTGGCAGCCCCGGAGTTTCACCCGGATGCATCCTGAGCGACGGCCGTCATCTTGGGCCGCGTGCTCCGGCCGCCGGGATTTGGTCGCGGCGATTTTGGCTGGGCCAGCAGGCGTCAGAGGTCCGCCGGGGGCCTCAGGAGGGTTACCGATGGGCGTCCAGTCGACCCCGGGCCAGGCAGCAGCACTAGCGGAGGTGTGAAGGCCGGTTTGGCTGTACGGGCTGAGGCGCCGCCTCAAAGAGCGACCATTCTCCTCGGCATCTAGCCACCAACCCCTTACCATTCTTAGTGCTTGCCTAAACCTTACAAACCCCATACTATCCCTTAGCGCTACCCTTCCCTCAACCACAAAAACATACTACCCGGTAACACTAACCATCCCTAAACTATAAACTTCTGTAGTAGGGGTATCTCTGTTATAGTCATAATCTAGTGAATAGTCCCGCCCATGTGCGCGGACCCCGGAGCAATCAAAAATAATCTCTTAAGTTGTCCAAACATGCAGAACTGCACAGACACTTAAGAGAGAATTTAAAGACGGATAATGCAGCCTATATCCACAGGCTACACTGTCCAGTACTTCGACTAGAAATTCCACCAAAAGTCCACAAACGGCACCGCCTGTCCAGGGTTTTCTTACAGAGAAAACCTTGCCTGTAACAGCAAAACCCTCTGGAATGATAGAGAGGAAGAAGTGGACAGACAAGCCCCATAGGCTGCCATTATGTGGCTCAAAACAGGATACTGTGCCTTTAAGAGAACTTTCCAGAAGCCTCACAGTATCCCAGAATGCACTGCAGGTCCCTTCCACCTTCAGTTCTTTTTTCCGGCTCCCGCTAGCAGGACCCTGGAGCATTAGCTCTTCTTTTTTTAGCTTTTTCTATATTATTTTTGTGATAAATTTGGATTTTTACAGCTTCACTCGACGTCTTTGGCCTTTATCTACATTCTGCTGTGTTTTTTTGGCAGAATTTCTGCAGTATTCTTGTCTTATACTACTTCTAGTCTGACAAGTGCTTTGTCTGCAGCTGTACTAAAGGCCAAAGCTGAAGCTCACAGATTTGTATTCTGTGTTTGCCTGTGTCTTTTGACACCTGTCTTCTCTGTGACTTCTTTTCTGGGAAGCTTTGGCTCCCAGGTTTAGAACATAGGAGTTTGAAGGCATCTTCAACCTCTGGGTAAGGAGAGGGTGGGTCCTCTACCGAGTCCCATGCTGTAACCTCTGGGGTTCTCCCCGGTAAAGGCGCGTCTGAGCTATGACGCGGTTCCGGTCGGCTTCGAGGACGTGGAGCGTCATGGAGATGCCTCGGCGTCGTGGAGATGCCTCGATGGCTCGACGTCGGTGGAGTGCCTCGACGTCGGTGGAGTGCCTCGACGTCGGTGGAGTGCCTCGACGTCGGTGGAGTGCCTCGACGTCGGTGGAGTGCCTCGACGTCGGTGGAGTGCCTCGACGTCGGTGGGGTGCCTCGACGTCGGTGGGGTGCCTCGACGTCGGTGGGGTGCCTCGACGTCGGTGGGGTGCCTCGACGTCGGTGGGGTGCCTCGACGTCGGTGGGGTGCCTCGACGTCGGTGGGGTGCCTCGACGTCGGTGGAGTGCCTCGACGTCGGTGGAGTGCCTCGACGTCGGTGGGCAGTGATGCTCGACGTCGGTGGGCAGTGATGCTCGACGTCGGTGGGCAGTGATGCTCGACGTCGGTGGGCAGTGATGCTCGACGTCGATGGGCAGTGATGCTCGACGTATATGGGCAGTGATGCTCGACGTATATGGGCAGTGATGCTCGACGTATATGGGCAGTGATGCTCGACGTATATGGGCAGTGATGCTCGACGTATATGGGCAGTGATGCTCGACGTCACGGAGCGGTGATGCTCGACGTCACGGAGCGGTGATGCTCGACGTCACGGAGCGGTGATGCTCGACGTCACGGAGCGGTGATGCTCGACGTCACGGAGCGGTGATGCTCGGCGTCACGGAGCGGTGATGCTCGGCGTCACGGAGCGGTGATGCTCGGCGTCACGGAGCGGTGATGCTCGGCGTCACGGAGCGGTGATGCTCGGCGTCACGGAGCAGTGATGCTCCTTTTGGGGCGTTGGTCGCTTGGACTCCGCTATCTTCTGTTGGGTCCAGACGTCACGGTTATGGATGTCTCGGCGTCTCGGTGTTTGACACCGTGGTGACATTTTGACGTCGGAGTGTTGGTTATCGTAGAGACAGTCACTGTCTTAGTGATGGTGACGTCGTAGTGAAGTCGACGTCATGGGTTACAGCCGTGGAACACTTACCGGTGCTTGCGGCCTGGGTCTTGTTCCAGGCCTCGCTCCGTGTTGAGCCCCTCTTCGTAGGAGGGGACTTTGTGTTCCCGGCACCGTCCACTCACGACGCCGAGCAGTTGATCGGCGTCGAGGAACCCTTCTGATGGGGAGTCTGTGGCTACTCACCACGTGTAAGCGAGGGACGTTGGTCCTTTTTTGCTTAGTTTTGAGTATTCGCATGCCTACTCATCGGCTAGGCAGGGGCCTTTGGGCCTCAGTCTGCGAATCCCCGTGCCTTGATGACGGGGATGCGTCTTCCTCGAGTACGGGGAGTCCCTCTCCGACTCTTAACTGGTTGGCGGTACTTAGCTTTGATCCGCTACCACCTGCCAGGAGGTTCTGGCTTCGAATGTACTTCTGACTTGGTCGCAGGGGTGGCGGCACGTAGACGTCATGCTGTGGCCCGCTGTTGCTGGCCGGTTGTGGTAGGATCCCTGTGTGGGGGTGTTTTCTTCACCGATTTATGGTTCCCCTGCCAAGAGACAGAAGGGAAGCCTTACAAGAGACCTGATGGTTTCAGTTCTAAGCATCGGTGTCGGAGCGGAGTTTTTTCTCCTGCCAACCCCCAAGTATTGTGGGTTTGTCCTATGTTGCCATACTTGTTTTTGTCGGACGTCTCTGCAGCCTGCGGCTCAGCAGGGTGCTTCTACTCTCCCGTTCTTTGGGCAACCCTTGGGCTGCCATGGGGGTAGTGAGTGGCCCGCATAAGTCTGACTCGAGACTTTTGGAAGGCTGTAGGTTTGGGGCGTGGAGACCGGCTTGAGGCCTCCTTCCCTTTCTAGCGGCGTTTTTCCTCCCAGGGTTTGTCTGTGGACCCGGGCCGCCTTTAATACTTCACAAGTATATTGTGCGCATACGCGGGAGAGCTTTATGCTCCTCGGCAAACAAAGGCCGGCCGGGTCTAAGTCAGTCTTCGGTTCATCAGCCCTTCTCCAGCTATTCCTCCGGTCAGCTCGCAGTTTCAGCTGCGCGAGCTACAGGCGGAGGCCGATATCCTGTTCAGGAAAAGGGTGATAGGAGACGTGCCTCTGTCTCAAGGGGAAGAGGTCTGTACTCCCGGTTCTCTCTGGTTCGCAAGAAGGACAAGAAAGAGTTCAGGTCCATTCTGGATTTGCGACAAGCAAACAAGTGGATTCGCAGAGAGAGGAATTTCGCATGCTATCGTTGCATCAGGTTTTCTCCTCAGCTGCAACAGGGAGATTGGCTCTGTCATAGGTCTACAGGATGCGTACTTCCGGCGATTCCGAGTCGGCGCCAATCATTATCAGTACACAGTACTGCCAGTCGGGCTGCCCTCTGCGCCCAGAACATTCTCGAAGTGCATGACGGTGGTAGCTGCACACCTGAGGATAAACGAGGTGTTTGTCTACCCGGACCTGGACGATTGGTTGATCAAGGCCTCCTCTTTCTTGGAAGCTCTAGCACACTTCCAGAAGACGTGCGTTCTTTTGAACAAGCTGGGGTTGCACATCAACATGTCCAAGGCTGTCCCGATTTCGGTC
Organism: Lissotriton helveticus; assembly: GCF_964261635.1. NCBI lineage: Eukaryota > Metazoa > Chordata > Amphibia > Caudata > Salamandridae > Lissotriton > Lissotriton helveticus. The sequence continues at coordinate 1,149,978,754 of NC_136069.1, forward strand.
CAGTGCATACAGTACTTGGGAGCCTCCATCGATACGCTGTCAGCAAGCGTGTCTCCTTCGGAGGAGAGACGATTATCACTCCTTCGGAAGGCTTAGGCTCTTATGACCGCTCCATCTACAACAGTGGGGACGGTGTCTTCTCTACTGGGGTCGATGGCCTCTGGTATCTTCCTCACGCCACACGCACGGCTGCACATGAGACCTTTGCGGAGTGCTTGGAGGATCAGTGGGATCAGAGGAATGGATCTTGGGACGACAGGATACGACTGTCTCTGCATGCGCTTCAGTCTCTGAAGTGGTGGTGTTCGGCGGAGAATCTCCTCAGAGGGGTTCCCTTTCACAAGGACATTCCCGCACACACTATCGTGACGGATGCGTCTCGCCGCGGCTGGGGGGCACTTTCCGGAGACTTACGGATACAAGGAACGTGGTCCCCGTTGGAGTCCACGTATCACATAAATTTCCTGGAACTCAGAACTGTTCACTTGGCACCGAAGGCGTGTCTTACGTTCTTCCAGACCAACTCTCTGCTTGTACAGACGGACAATACGCCCACGATGTATTGCCTCACCAAGTAGGGGGGTTCGAGATTGCGCACTCTGTCGCAGGAGGCGCAGGCGATCTGGCGCTGGCTTCTAGCCGGAGGACTGACGATCATGGTTACCCATCTGCTAGGTGTGCAGAAGGTTCGGACAGTCACACTGAGCAGACTGATTCAGGAAGACCACTAATGGGTCATAAACGACGAAGTACTAGGAGAAGTCTTCGCATGGTGGGGGACTCCAGACGTAGATCTGTTATCCACCGCCGAAAGCAGCAAATGCTGAGACTTCGCCTCCGGGTACTACCAGCAGGGGACGCTGGGGTATGCGTTATGGATTAACTGGTCGAACAGCTTTCTGTACGCTTTTCCGCCCATTCCCCTGATTCCGGCGGTACTCATCAAACTGTCCCAGTCCAGGGCGCGGATGATCCTGATTGCCCTGGAATGGCCCAGGCAGTGGTGGTTCACGGACCTGCTTCACCGGTCTCTCCTGCCTCACATACGGCTGCCGTGCAGGCCGGATCTTCTCACGAAGTTCGGGGGGGCAGATGTTGCACCCCAACCTCTCGTCTTTGAGTTTGGCGGCATGGCTCCTGAGTAGTGCGTTATGTCCATTTGAATCTACCACAAGTTTGTATGGACATACTGAAGGAGGCTAGGCGACCTTCCACTAGGACTTCTTATGTTTACAAGTGGGAGAGGTTTTTGCATCTGGTGCAAGTTCAAGGACTATGACCTACGGACGTAGAAGGAAGATGTCATCCTTCCTTATCTTCTACACCTGGCGCAATCTGGCCTTAATGTCCATTGCATTGAGGTTCATCTTGCTGCGCTGACGGCCTACAGGACATGGCCTTTACAGACTTCCTTCTTTCAGGTCCCTGTGATCAAAGTGTTTTTTGGAAGGCTCGTAGACAGTGGTTCCTGCTGTCCGGCTTCCATCGCCTTCATGGGAATTGAACGTGGTGCTGTCCTGATGGATGAAGGGGCTTTTTGAACCTATTCATAAGGCTTCATTGCAGCACCTGTCCTGGAGGGCGGCGTTCCTCGTGGCCATTACATCGGCCCGCAGGGTGAGTGAAATTCAGGCGTTGTGTGGCCAGGAACCTTATACTGTATTTCATGCTGCTAAGGTTGTTCTGCGTACTCACCCTAAAAGTTCTTCCGAAGGTTATATCTGACTTCCATGTTAACCAGACTATAACTTTGCCTACGAGTTTTCAGGATCCTTCATTTCCAGCGGAACGGTCTCTGCGTTCCCTGGATGTTAGGAGGGTGTTGAAATTTTATCTGAATAAAACCAAGGATATTCGTAGGTCAGAATAATTGTTTATCAATTATGGATCAGTCAGGACCGGTCTTGCTACCTCTAAACAGTCCATCTCGAGGTGGATTGTGTCCTGTATACAATTGTGTTACCAAAAGGCTGATAAGACCTTAGGGGGTACACCTAAGGCTCATTCCACCAGGGGCAAAGCTGCCACGACTGCTTTGCTCCGTAGTGTTCCGCTTGCAGATATCTGCAGGGCAGCCACTTGGAAGTCGGTCCATACCTTTGTTAAGCATTACTGTCTGGACACTGTTGCCAGGGCAGATGCTCGGGTTGGGCAGGCTTCGCTGCAAAATCTGTTCGCACAGTAGTGGTGTTATTTCTCTTTTCTCCACCGCCGCTTTGGTGTGGGGATGGGCTTGCCATTCTATTCACTAGATTATGACTATACACAGAGATCCCCTACTACAGAAGGAGTAGTTTCTGTCCTGTAACTCCAGTTCTGTAGTAGGGGTATCTCTGTTATAGTCATAAGCGCCCGCCCTCCTCCCCGGTGGAGAGAGATATTCATTTAAGAAATACTACATGTCTGGCGTGTTACACCTTCAAAAAACTGAAGGTGGAAGGGACCTGCAGTGCATTCTGGGATACTGTGAGGCTTCTGGAAAGTTCTCTTAAAGGCACAGTATCCTGTTTTGAGCCACATAATGGCAGCCTATGGGGCTTGTCTGTCCACTTCTTCCTCTCTATCATTCCAGAGGGTTTTGCTGTTACAGGCAAGGTTTTCTCTGTAAGAAAACCCTGGACAAGCGGTACTGTTTGTGGACTTTTGGTGGAATTTCTAGTCGAAGTACTGGACAGTGTAGCCTGTGGATATAGGCTGCATTATCTGTCTTTAAATTCTCTCTTAAGCGTCTGTGCAGTTCTGCATGTTTGGACAATTTAAGAGATTATTTTTGATTGCTCTGGGGTCCGCGCACATAGGCGGGACTTTTCACTAGATTATGACTATAACAGAGATACCCCTACTACAGAACTGGAGTTACAGGACAGAAACTACTCCATCCTTACTACCCCTTAATGCTACCCATCCCTAAATCCTAAAAATCGTTACTACCCATTCATGCTACCCTTCCTCGAAACCTAAATAATCCTTACTATCCCATCACCCTACACTTTGCTGAACCTTAAAAACGACTTGCTTTTTCATCACACGTAAAGCCCTGGGGACACCCCACCGAAAAAACACTGGGACATGCTCTATAAACTCCCCCGGCAACTGGATCCGTTCACCATGCAACAAAAGTAAAACGAGGAACAGCCCTGCGACAAGGTTAACCCTTTAGTGCCCACATTTCCAATACAATAGGTCTCACATTTACGCAAGTTTGAGCTATTGACATTGTAAATAACAATGCCTTTTATTTATTTTTCTTTTTAAGACATAAATAAAAGGCATTATCATTTACATGCTGATAGCTCAAACTCACGTAAATGCGAGACCTATTGCATTGCAAATGCGAGTTTTCTGTTCTTGCTGCTTTCCTTCCTTACCGATCCCTAATTTTCTGGTTTACTTTAATTATTGTACCATTTCCTTGTTTTTCCTTTCTTCGCTTTACATCTCAAGGTCTTATTTCTTCTTGCCCCTTTTTTTTACACTTTTTAGGCCGAGCCTAAACAGCGCTGGCGCTGTCATGCGTTCTGTTGTATGGACTTTGTGGGATCTGACCCACCCCACTGGTTTGATTGGCTTATGCCTGTCATAAAAAAAATGGTAGCCTGCAAATGACTAATAGTTGCTGCATGTCCCGCCTTTTCTTTCAAGTTAACTTCCATGCAGTATTGCTGCTGGAAACGAGCAGCGACGCGCACGCTGCTTACGTGCCTGGTTTTCAAATGTAATCCATTAATCCGACATCAGCGAGCATCAGCAACACTGATGTTCGGGGAGTCTGTATGATTCCTTTTTTTTGGTTTCCATTCCTCACCTGGTTTAATTTTGTTAGTGGCTCCACACGGCTTTTGGTTTCACATTCGCTTGACTATAACTTAAGACTATCGCTGACGTATGTATAGGAAAGCACCGCAAGTGACCTGACTGTTAGCCTGACACCCATACACGTCTGCGACAACACATTCTAACTCTGACCTCCATAAGGTACCTCCGCTAGTGCACCTTAATCCCATCCGCAACCCATCCTTGTTTTCTACCACTGCAACCCCGCACCTAACTGTTCAAGTGCACATCAAGCCTGCCCTGCACCCGCCCTCTCCTATTACACTACATGGACTGATCTGGTGTGCAGCTAATCCTCCTCACTCTTGACACGGAGCAGCCTGACAGCTTCTAGCACAGGGGTACACTCACTCTCTCAACGCACCTCACTTTTAATCTGCTGGGGTTACTCTTATTCCAAAACTGGGGATCCCTCCCAGCTCTGCTAGTGCATTCCATCTTAGCCTGCAACCCCAACTGGCATTTTAACATGAGGACCGTTCACAGCCTGTGCGTGAACCCAAACCTGCCATGCCACTACTGAAGTATGTGGGGGGTGCTAATTTACCACCTACAGACAGGTCACCATGGCTCTGCCGAGTGCACAGAACCTCTGATGCGTCCATGTCAAAGGCTCTTTCGCCTGGCCATTGGCTCATCCTTGTGACGTGATCTGGCGCTGGATCACCCAACCACCGAAGCCAGTGCCAGCCAGCACTTGCGGTCAGCACTGCATGTGGGACCGGCTAGTGGGTCGGGTTCCCAGGTAGCATGGTTGGGACCCCATTCATTCTGCTCCTGCCAGTTATATTTTGTCATTTGGCCTGTCTTCAAGGAGCCTGTGACAGTCCACCAGCCAAGTGCCTCCCTGAGGCCACAAACGGTGGGTACCTGGTGTGCGCCGCAGGCCGAGTGTCCCTGGGTCCTCAGTGTGTTATTGCGCCCTGTCTTGGCCCAATGCCGATGACATGAACCACCTCACCATTACTCTTCTACAGATGGTTGTAGGAAAATCCACAGGCACATTAAGTAGGCCGCTGCATCGGAATGTGGGTTTTGAAGTCGATGGATATTTTCAACAAAGATGAATATATGAAAAAAATAATCAACATATATATTGAAAAGTTGTCGTGCCATTCGATCATACAAACATATACATCTGAAAGAGACAGGTTAGTGTTAGATTCCTTACCTTAGAATATCCCCAGGCGTCAGACTGGATCCGGAAAGTTTTGCGTAGCAGTACCCCTGCGCGTCGATAGGTGTCGTCTGAGGCTCCGCGTGCGTGGTCGTGGTCACCGGGATGACGTTGTCAGAGTACTGAGACGCCGCCGCCCTCGCGCGCTGACGTCAGTTCTTCTTTTTTCTGCACCAGCAAGCGCAGCTCCGGGAAGAGCAGTACTCCTAGTCACTTTTTTACTAACTTTTTCGATCTATTTTGGATCATCTAGATTAGATTCTCGACTCCGGTGCGGATAGGGATGCCTGGGTTCAAACCCTGCGACGACTGTAACCGACTGATGTCGGTTACCGACCTCCATCGCTTGTGCCTTTATTGCCTCGGGCCCGACCACGATGACAAGTCGTGCCCCGACTGCCGGGCCTTGACGTCGAAGGCTAGACGGGAGCGGTCCCGTCAGCGCCTCGAGATCCGGCAGTTGGCCCGCGCGGGTTTGAGGTCCCGGTCCAGGAGGAGGTCGAGGGACCGGTCGCGGGGCCACAGTCATCACAGCTCAGCGAGTCGACACCACTCGTCGGGCTCAAAGTCCTCAGGTAAGTCGAGGCACAAGAAGTCTTATTGTTCTTCTGACTCCCCCCCCGACACGGCCGGGGGTTCAGGCGACACCGCCCACGCGGCTCTGCCGGAGCCGCAAGCGCCGCGTCCAACTCCACACCCGCCGGTCCCTGGGCTGAACGCGACCCAGAGGAGATCAGTGCCTTCCTCAAGGCCAAGAGGTAGCGCTTCCCTCCGTCGGGTCCCGCCGAGGTGCCTGCGGGCCCCGTGGCCCGTCTGGGAGCCCAAGCGGGCCGGCGGCTTCGGCGCCGTTGGGTGCTTCAGCCCCGGCGCTGTCGGCGACTTTTGTCCCGACGCCGCAGGGTTCCTCAGGATCCAGGCCTGGATCTTTGATGCCGCCGGTCGGCCTTACAACTCCTCCGCCTACGTCGTCACCAAGGGTGTCGCCCCCGGCGCCGTCCTCGTGCGGCGTCGTCCCCGATCCCCACCCCGGCCCACCAACGACCCGGCTCCATCATTTCTTCCTGACCTTCAGGAAATGGATGACGAGGGGGATTGGAAGGCATCTGAGGACCCTCTGGCACTGCAGTGCCAGTTGAGCCAGGACTGGGCAGACAAACTGGGGGAGGCCAGTGGTCTGGACACTTAGCCAGACACTGGTTTTGTCTCCCCTCCTACCGTGGCTACGGAGGAGGGGGCTGCTTTGAACGTGGTGTTGACTAGGGTAGCCAAGGCCTTGGCTCTTGAGCTCCCAGTCGCGGCCGTGAGGACTAACCTCACTGAGGTGCTAAAACCGCAGGCAAGCTCCTCGGAGCCTCTCCTGCCGTTCAATGAAGCCCTCACTGACGTTCTGTTGGGCACCTGGTCCAAGCCCTCTGCAGGCCTCCCTGTAGATCGGAATGTGGCCAGACGCCACCGCCCGGCTCCGGGTGACCCCAGTTTCCTGTCCGTTCACCCCACCCCTGAGAGCCTGGTGATCCAGGCCTCAACTTCCCAGACCGTATTCCCGACTGCTCCTCCGGATCGGGAATCCAAAAGGTACGACAAGTTCAGTAAGATGCTGTTCTCCTCACTGAGTTTGGGGTTGCGGTCTGTCAACACCGCCTGACTTTTGGGCCGTTACGCCAACTCTTTGTGGGATATGGTTTGCGGAAGTGCTGCCGCAGTGCCCGGCGGAGGTCCAGGCAAAGCTTACCCAAGCCCTTGCGGATGGAAGGGATGCAGCACGATATTGTATTCGGTGTGGACTGGATACCACAGACTCGCTAGACAGGGCGATTGCAACGACGGTGGCGGTTCGCCGCCACCCCTGGCTGAGGTCCACGAACTTTTCGGGTGATGTCCAAGCCTCTCATATGGACATTCCCTTTGATGACTGTCGCCTCTTTGGCGACAAGGCGGACAGCTCGCTGGAACTTTTCAAGGACTCCAGGGCTACGGCCAAGTCCTTGGGCCTCGGTCAATGCCAGCAGACTTTTGCCTTTCGTGGCCAAGGAAGGGGTGCCCCCACACGTCCAGCTAGCCACAGGCCACAGAACCAACCTCAACGCGGTCGCGGACGTGGTAACTGCTGTGGCGGTGCCGGGGGACACCGGCAAGGTCAGTCCACACCTGCCTGCGCAGCATCTGCCTCAAAATCCTCCTAGTCCGAGTTTTCAGGCCCATTCGACGCCAGTGGGGTTCGCCATCACCTCCTGCACTGGCGCTCCAGCACATCGGACAGGTGGGTGCTGCAAATCATCCGCAGGGGCTACTCCCTCCCCTTTGAGGCGACCCCTCCAGCCATGCCACCGCAGTACCATCGCATGTCGGGGGATCACTTGCAACTTCTGCAGGAGGAAGTTACTGCCCTCTTGGCCAAGGGGGCCGTCGAGCGCGTTCCTGGGCCAGAAGTAGGACGTGGTTGCTATTCCCACTACTTTCTGGTACCCAAGAAGGGCAAAGGGGGCCTACGCCCTATCTTGGATCTATGGAGTGTCAACGGCTTCCTCCGGAAGGAGAAGTTCAAGATGCTGACTTTGTCTCAGGTCCTAGCTGCCCTGACCCAGAAGACTGTATGGTAGCGTTGGACTTGCAGGACACGTATTTCCACATCCCCGTCCTGCCAGCCCACCGGCGTTACCTGCGGTTCACGGTAGGCCACAAGCACTTTCAGTTTACCGTGCTCCCCTTCGGCCTTACCAGCGCCCCACGGGTGTTCACGTAAGTGATGGTAGTGGTCGCAGCTCATCTGCGCAGATTAGGGGTTTCAGTCATCCCCATCTCGAGGATTGGTTGTTGAAGGCGCTCTTGCCCCAAACAGTCGTCTCCCACCTCCAGACTACGGCCGACCTCCTGCACTCGCTGGGGTTCTCCATCAACGTGCTGAAGTCACACCTGTGCCCCTCACAGAAGGTCCTTTTCATCGGGGCGGTTTTGGACTCCCGAACAGCGGGTTCTGGATATTCAGGCTCTGATTCCGGTCTTTCAGCCTTTATCCCGAGTCTCGGTCAGGTTGACGCTGCGGCTCCTGGGACTGATGGCCTCCTGCATCCTTCTGGTGCATCACGCCCGGTGGCGGATGCGAGCTCTGCAGTGGGACCTTACGTTTCAGTGGGCACAGCATCTGGGTAACCTGTCCGACTGCGTCCGGATCTTGGACGGCACTGCGAAACAGTTGCAGTGGTGGCTCACGGACCGCGATTGGGTCAGCGGCAGATCTCTCTCCCTACCCCAACCGGAGCACATAGTCGTGACGGATCTGTCCCTCCTGGGATGGGGGGGCCACATGGGAGAGAGGGAGATCAGAGACCTCTGGTCTCTGCTGGAGTCCTGGCTCCACATCAACCTTCCGGATCTGTGGGTGAGCCGGCTTGCACTGAAGGCGTTCCTTCCCTCTCTCTGCGGAAGTGTGGGGTAGGTGTTCAGTGACAATACCACCGCCATGTGGTACTGTAACAGGGTGGGGTGGGGTCATGGACCCTGTGTCAGGAGGCTCTGCGCCTCTGGACATGGCTGGAACACCAGGGCGTCACCCAAGTGGTTCAACACCTGGCAGGTTCCCTGAACGCCAGGGCGGACGAACTCAGCCGCCGGTGCATGATTGATCACGAATGGCGTCTGAACTCGGACGTGGCGCAAAGTCTCTTTCGGCAGTGGGGAGAGCCTTGGTTAGATCTATTCGCCACCGAATAGAACGCGCAATGTCATCAGTTCTGCGTGTTGGAATTTCCAAGGCGGCACTCGCTCGGAGACGCTTTTCGTCGCGAGTGGAGCTGCGGTCTGTTGTACGCCTTTCCGCCTATACCACTTCTGCCCAGAGTGCTGAAGAAGAGCAGGCGCGACCGGGCCCAAGTCATCCTTGTGGCTCCGGACTGGGCACGAAGATTCTGGTATCCCGAGCTACTCAGCATGTCAGTCGATCCCCCGATTCGTCTGCCTCTTCAGGATGACCTTCTGTCGCAGCAGCAGGGGACGGTCCTCCACCCGAACCTGTCCAGCCTCCACCTCCATGCGTGGAGATAGAGCGGCGACAGTTGAGGCCATTTGACTTGCCTCCTGAAGTCTGTGATGTAATTCTGGCAGCCAGGCCTCCCTCCACAAAATCTGTATACGCCTGCAGGTGGAACAAATTTGTGGCATGGTGCACAGCAAAGGCTGTGGATCCTCTCTCTGCCCCCCTTTCAGAGGTTCTCCTCTTCCTTCTTTCTCTTGCCCAGCAGGGCTCTGCTCTGGGCACTCTTAAGGGCTACCTCTTTTATTTCTGCCTTCTTGAGGCTTCCTGATCAGCCTTCTCTTTTCAAGTCCCCTGTTGTAAATAGATTCTTGTAAGGCATCACGCACATGTTTCCTCCTGTTCCTTTCGTGATACCTCAGTGGGACTTGAACCATGTTCTAACCTATCTGATGTGCGCTCCTTTCGAGACGCTTCACAATTGCCCACTTAGTCTTCTGACTGCATTCCTGGTTGCCATGAACTCTGCCAGGCTCTATCTTCTAAGCCTCCTTTCCTTTCTGTCCATCCGGACAAAGTTGTGTTAAAGACACGTCCCTCTTTCCTGCCCAAGGTGGTTATAGCCTTTCACATCGGGCAGTCCATCACCTTGCCCACCTTCTTTCCGCCTCCGCATCCTTCCAAGGAGGAAGAGAGGCTCCACCGTCTGGACCATAAAACGTGCGCTCTCCTACCTTGATCGCACACGCCAATTCCGGGTGGACGACCACCTCTTTGTTGGTTACGTGGGCAGTAAGAAGGGACGGGCGGTGCACAAACGGACCATCTCTCGGTGGGTCGTGTTGTGCATCAAGGTCTGCTATTCCTTGGCTAGGAAGGAGCCCCCTGTTGGGCTGAAGGCCCATTCCACTCGGGCCACGGCAGCTACTACTGCCCTGGGCCGGGGAGTCCCCTTGCAGGACATCTGTCAGGCAGCTACGTGGGCCTTGCTTCACACGTTCGCTAGACCTACTGCCTGGACAGCCAAGTCCGGAGAGATGGCTTTTTCGGCCGTTCCGTACTCCAGGACTTTCTGGTGTGATCTTGGTTCGCAGACCCACCACCGGGGTTGGTATTTCTGGGGTATCTATTCTAAGGTAAGGAATCTAACACTAACCTGTTTCTTTCAGATGCACAAGTTACTTACCTTCGGTAACGATATATATGTAAGAAACAGTAGTTAGTGTTAGTTTCCTTACCGCCCCACCCATCCTCCCCGTTCTGTGAACCGGCATCTAGGGTTAAGGGCATCCCTTTCAGGGCCCTAGTTTCATGGCACCAGTCGGTTTCTGTCATGGCTCTGCTTTCCTGGCGTGGAAAGCTATGTACAAGAACTGACGTCCGTGCGCAAGGGCGGCGTCTAAGTACTCCGACGTCATCCCGGCGACCACGATGCAGACGATGGACGCGGAGCCGCAGACGACCCCTATCGACGCGCAGGGGTGCTGCTACGCAAAACTTTCCGGATCCATTCATACGCCTGGGGATATTCTAAAGTAAGGAATCTAACACTAACTACTGTTTCTTACAGATATAGCATTAACAAAGGTAAGTAACTTGTGCATTTAGCACATAGGCAAAGGCACATCACCGTTAAGTGTGAACAGGATGGTGAGACAGTTTTGTAGAGCACGACGACATGTTGAAGTAGTCATTCCCCACGGTGACTTGTTCAAGAAAACGGGTGCATAATGCTTTAACAAGGGCTTTGGATTGGTTTACGCATTCCAGGGGTGCTTCAAGGAGGTGCAGCGCAGAGGTACGTTTATGAAGCTCTGTATGGTGACCAATACGAAAAGGCTGCATGGTTCATGAGCAAAGTTTCATGGTACGCATGCCACACGGTGACACGCTAGTAAACGCACATATGTTCAGACCATGCCCCAATTTGATTGCCTGTGGCTAGCCTGCTTGTAAGCAGTCTTCCACACCACACATAACCTCCAGAATTGGACACAATACTTAATAAGGTTTCCAGAATTGGCTATTATACTGAAATGGCGCCACCATAACTCTGTGTAATCATCATGGAATAAATTCAAAACTTTATACATTAATTGGTTGAATCCTCCAAAACTTGGCACAAAACTAAGATGGGCCTCCAGAACTTGGCCTAGTACTGAGGTGAAGGGCAGTAATACCTGCAGCAGTTAATGCCAGCCTTGCTTCTCGTAGGCAACGACTATAAGTGCAAAGTGCATGTTTACGCACCACTTGCAGGTTTTCAAAACACAAAAATAAAAAGCATTGTTATCTACAATGCCAATAGCTCAAACTCTTGCACATGCGAGACCTAGTGCATTGCAAATTCTTGTTAATATTATTCCCATCAGATGTAAATCACAGATTTGGGCACAAGTGTTGCTAGATTATGTGTTTGAGTGCAGAGAAAGCCAGCAACCTTCTCTTTATATCTTGTCATTGAGAAGCATTCAGAGCTAAAAATGTAACCAATTCTTGAAAAACCAATCTTAAAGGCAATTTTGGTCCAGCTTTATTTCGGCCTGAGGCCATAAAAGCACATAAATAAGCAATGATAAAACATTAATAATCACAGTGCAATAAATATATGGTCTAAAAGCAAATGCGCCTAAAACAATATTTAAACTGTCGTGTGAACAGAGAATAAGGATTCAAAATAAATACATTAAAAATACACTTTTGATGCTTGTACGCTCATTAATAGAATAACACCAGATATTTAGCTGTTTAAGGCACTAAATTTGGCCATTGTTGTCCACATAGCCAACAAGTAGCAGGAGAGTGCAAAAACCACTGGTTTACTACATTCGTTTTTAATATCCTTAGGGCAGACTTGTATTCTCTAATCCCCAAATTGCGGCATAGTGGTAGAATCCATCAACGCCTACTAGTTAAGTAGGCTGGGCAGAACAACATTACAAGTTCTAGAGACACCTTAGAGGCCCTGCAACCTGGGCACAGCTGCTCATCCGCCACAGAGGATTTGACCCAATTGGTAGTGAACGGAGGGACAGGGTCCCATAACGAAATAGCAGGAACAAGCACCTCACTTGTGGGGGTTCGATCTCATCCATGAAATCTTATCTTGTGAATGAGCCTTTAATTAAGATGAAGGCATTGGTCAGAGAGCTGTGCTGGGCATTTGAATGCATTTAGGACTCAATGCTGCCAATATGCGAATTTAATATTGCTCTTAAAGACTGACCTACCCTCTCTTGGAGAACTCCACAATGATCGTAGCCCGATCTCCCCCGTTTCGCCTTAATATGCTTAATCCACAGTATATTACTTGAACACACCAGCTTAAGTATTTCTTCTAATCCATCTTGGTATGGGCGGAGCATCTCTGGAGTAGCCCAAATCCTCCAGAAGCGAATGGGGCGGAGACCAAATTTATCTGAAAGCCGTCTCAACCTAAAGTTAAGCATTAGTGGCCATGAATGCATACTTATAGGGACATCCACTAATGTTTGCATGAATCGTTTTCCACCAATTCTAGCGAAGAGATGTCTAGATGGCCCCACAGCTCCGCACTATATGTTGCTATTCCCAGGGCATGATGGTAATAGATCTGTAGGGCCCGTCAGAACGCAGTTATGGACCAGCATTGTAATACTTCTTTCTACTTGCTCTAGTCTTAATCTCGGTTGAATAATGTGTGCCTGGCACCCACCCTGCTCTGTTAATGTAATACCCAGATAGGTGAATGTCTGCACTCTCTCTAGGGGGTTTCCTGCCAAAGTCTGACTTGCCTTGGATGTGCGACCTGGATTTATTACGATAAATTTGGTTTTGGCCACATATATTTCTAGGCCCTGTGCTGTGCAGTTTTTTTTAAGTGGTTTAATAGTGTTTGGAGGCCCAGGGGTGATTTGGAAATGAGGAAGGTATAATCGACAAACATGAGGTCAGGAATCCTCATGTCTGCCAGTATAGAGGCATCATATCACCCTGATCTACGTGCTTTATAAGGCCATTGATGTAGTGTGAGAATAACATGAGGGCGAGTATGCACCCCTGCCTAAACCCTCTATTGACTGGAAATGGCTCTGTAAGCTCACTGCTTAGTTATTTTTGTGCAGCCTCACTATAACATCTAGTAGATAATTTGGCATCCCCTGCTATTGCAGCACCCGCCATAAAGTTGACCTAGGGACTAAATCAAAGGTGAAGCGTAGGTCCACGAATACGATGTTCAGACTACCTCCCATCAGAGACAGTTTTCCTGATTAACATCAACCGTACTCATGCCCTTCCTAAATCCCGCCTGCAACAGGGACAAGATGTTATTAATTGTCATCCAATCCTGTAGTCTGCCAAGTAAGATGCTGGAAAATAGCTTTTGAGAGCTTTCAAGCAGACTAATAGGTCTGTAGTTGATAGAGAGTTTACAGGGCCCTTTTTTTATAAATCTGAACAATTTCTGCCACGGCCCACTTCGGGGGCAGAGGTGACCCTTGCAGAAAAGCAGTGAAAAGTAGGCTCCCCAAATATCGGCCTCACCCTAAGACAAATACCTGGAATTTTATCCAATCATGACACTTTATTAGGAACAATGCCCTAAATGGCTGCACAAATTTCCACTACAGAGATTTTAAAAAGCTATGGCCCTTCCAAATTATGGAGATTGTGGCAGACGTCCCCCCCCCCCCCCCCCCAATACCATCATCTACGTCCCCTAGACTTCCAAATGTCTGTCTTACAAGCCCTATGCTCAATGATTTGTCTGGGTAGATGAGTTTCACCCAGCTGTACATAGAGGTCAGAAAAGTGTGTTTCCCAGTCGCTTGCTGTAGTAATAGTCGCTATAGTACAGTGCCTCTCCCTGGAACCAAAGGACATTAAATTCCAAAAGGCACATTGATCTTTTCCTTTGGCAGTGGATAAGAGGCTCTCCCACCTTTCCCACTCTTTTCTAGCTACATTGAGAGCCTGTTTATGGGCACCCCGTGCTGCCTGAATTAGGGTCCTGTCTTTTTTTTTTCCCCCCTCATTCTGCGATTTTTTAAATAAGGAGGCTTCAGGAGTGTGAGGTCCCGGGTTCTGTGCCTTCACTGCCCCGTTGTTTTCGATTGAGTTTGGGGAGTATCCCTTTGGGTATTGTGACCATTCAGTTATCTCCAATGCTCTTTATCTTTATCAATAATTCCGGGAGTTAGAGGGGTAGCTAGCCTTCCTGGCTACTCGACAGAAATTATTTCTGCCTGGAATTATTGTCATCGCTTTAATCATTGGAATTTGTTTTGTAGAGACCCGAAAAGAGTTAAAAAGCCAGTCTAGAAATGTTGTTCCCATATTTCCCAGAAATTTACTCTCTTAGAGCTTTTCCCTTTCTTATCAAGTTTATTAAGTCTTACTACTGAATTTAGCCAGTTTGTGTGTGAGGGTGGTGTTGGTTTAACCCAGTTTATGCAGATCTCCCTCCTCGCTAACAGTATTAGTACAAATAGTAGGTTTTCTTCTTTTTTGGTTAGTTTTCCCATGCCCACCTCACTGTTATATATCCCAAAGATAATAAGAGGAGTACTTACAGTTATCTGTATTCCCAATACCGTGGTCAACGTCTTACCAATCTCATGCCAGTAGGAGTTGAGTTGGGGGCAGTTCTGGAACATGTGGGTGTCATCCGCCTTCTCCTCACTACATTTGGGGCAGGACTTTATGCTTGTTCCTTTAAATTTTGATAGTTTCTTTGGGGTCCAATATGCCCTGTGTATGGTGAACATATGATTTCTTTTTAATGCAGCCGGTTTTATACAGGACCAGCATTTTTCTAGAGATCTTAGCCAGATGGTCTGTAAGTCTATTTCTTGGTTCGGCATGTCTTTTCTCCATGTTGCTTCGGGGACTAAAAAATCTTCTTCTCCGGCCCCAATGAACGCCCAGTACCATTTTGATATTTCTTTCTTTACTGGTAATATTCTTATCATTTCGTTTTCAAGAATCTCGTTCCCCTTTTTTCTTTCAAGTAACGTGTTAGCCCAGCTTGTTAGTTGGTAATATTTGAATTTTGATAATTTGGCTTCAGTAATTTCATATAGTTGATCCCACGTTATTATGGAGTTTTCTACCATCAACTGGCCCCATCTTACAATTCCTGCTCTTTTTAGTGGTGTTGCAAGTGAGTCTTTCAAGCATTCTGGCGTCCCAGGAGAGTCCCATATCGGGGCCATAGTACTGTAATATGGTATATTTACATTATTTCTAATCTGGTTCCAAAGCCTTGCCGCATTGTATAAGATCTTTAATTTTTTTTTTTTTTTTTATTTTGGGTGGCCAAACATATATAAGCAATGATCCGATCTATCCGTCCAATTCTGTAGGTAATTTGCATAAAATTGATGATTCTTTAACAAGGGTCTGACATTTTTTAATTGAAATGATCTGTAGTATTCATATAAGTCAGGGCTTGCTATTCCACCTTGCTCTCTCCTCCTCCTCAATTTATTCCAGGCTATTCTCGTGCTTTTAGAAGCCCAGATAAAGCTCGCTATTTCCCCTTGAATTTTCTTCAGTATATCTTTTTTAAATTCCAGTGGAATTGTGTTAAAGATGTATGTGAACTTTGGAACGATGGTCATTTTTATTGCATTGGATCTTCCCAAAAACCTAAGTGGTAGTCCCATCCAGACTCTGAGTAGTTTTCTCATATCCTTAACAACTCTATTCAGGTTAATTTGTGGAATTTGTTCAATTTCTTTATTCAATATAATTCCTAAGTATTTTATTTTGTCTTTGTTGTGTGGAATATTTGAGCTCGTGTTCCAATTCATCGCCTCTGTTTTCTCCTGGTTTATTAGATAGCCTGAAACCCTACCAACGTTGTTTATCATTTCTTCTATTGCCTGGTTTGAGTCCTTAAAGTTATCTGTAAATATCATAAGGTCATCCGCATATAATGCAACTTTTTTTTACCAGTTTTGATATTTAAAAGGCGTTATTGATTGGTGTTTTCTAATGGAGCAGGCCAGTGGTTCTATGTAAAGATTAAAAAGTAATGATGACAACGGACAGCCTTGCCTTGTTCCCCTGTGTATATTGATGTTACTAGTCAGATTCCCATTAATTATGATTTTTGCTCTAGGGTTGTTATATATTTCCCTTACTATGTAGCTAAAGCTTTCACCTAGTTTGTTTTTCTTGATGATTTCATTTAAAAATACCCAATTAACTCTATCAAAAGCTTTAGCAGCATCATAAGTGATTATTGTTAGGGGTAATTTTTTACAGATGGCTACGTCTATTGCTGCGATTAGCTCATGGGTAATCTCATGAATTTGTCGCCCTTTTATAAAGCCCTTTTGGTCTAGATTAATCAGATTTGGCATGACCTTCGCTAGTCTCTTAGATACAACTTGCGTAAATATTTTATAATCGCAGTTAAGTAGTGATATGGGTCTATATGACTCACATAGCTTGGGGTTTTTCCCAGGTTTTAAAAGGATGCTAATAGTTGCATCATTCCAAGAATCTGGAATTTTCCTGTGATCTAGATAAATACTGTTCATTAGTTCTGTTAGTTGGTCAACTAAGGTTTCCTTTAGGGCCATATAAAATTAATTTGGAAGTGCGTCAGGGCCAGCAGCTTTTCCTTTTTTCAAGCCATTTATAACTGCTCTAACCTCCTCCGGTTTGATTTCGCTGTTTAGTGCTATCATTTCCTCATCTGTTAATGTTGGAAGTTGTACAGTATCCAGGTAATTCTTAATCTGTTGTACTGTTGGATTTATATCTTCTCCATAAAGATTAGAGAAGAATTTCGAAAACTCTTGTCTGATTACAACGTCGTCATAGCTTTGTAACATTTGATCTTGAATCTGGATGCATGGTATATTATTCCTTGATTGATCAGTTTTAATTTTCCACGCTAACATTTTCCCACATCCTTCCCCGTATTCGTGGATTGACAGTTTACTATTTTCCCATTTTTCTCTCACTATGTCTTCTAAGTAGTCAGCAAGGGTTTCTTTAAGCTTTCGGTTTTTTTCTTCTAAAGCTTCCTTTGGTTCTGAATAGGATCTAGTCTCTAGTTGTATCTCCATTAATTTAATGTCAGTTTCCATTTTCCTGATCTCCATTTTCCTGTTTTTAGTTTTATAGGCTCCTAAACTTAGTAGTTTCCCCCTGGCCACCGCTTTATAAGTGTCCCATGTGATTCGTCTCGGAGTGCCAACTAAGTTATCTTCAAAGTATTGTATAGTCATAGTTTCTAGTTGATTTACGTTCTGTGGGTCCTTAAAAATGGTTCGCTCTACTGTCCATCTGGGAGGAGTTATGATTTTTGGTATTAGTGTGGTTAATTGTACAGCTGAATGGTCGGAGAGGTGTGGTGGGAAGTGTTCAATACTTTTGACGCTACCTAGAAAGTTTCTACTTAAAAGGAAAAAGTCAATCCTTGACTTATGGCCCAATTTTTTATTATGAAATGTGAAAGGATGACTTTTTTTTCCTTTTTGTTTCCACATATCTTCCAAATCCAGGTCTTGCTTATAGTTCCCTAACCAGTCCCTCATTTTTGGTAGATTCAACTGTCTGTTTGGTGGAGCTCTATCTAGTTTTGGGTCTAGTATAATGTTATAGTCACCCCCTATGATTATGGGGGCGGGGGTTGACAGGAGTTCTGTATAGAGTTCCTGGAGAGGAGATGGATCATCCAGGTTTGGGCCATAATAGCCTGCTATAGTAAGAATAATTTAGTCTATTCTGATTTTGATCACTACCCATCTTCCTTTTTTGTCTACCACTTTACTCTCAATCTTGGCTTTAAGAGACTTTTTTAGTATAATTGCGACCCCTTTTATATTGCAGTCTTGTGTCGTATATATACAAGTATCCACCCAAGTTAGTTTTTTCACTATTTGGTCCCACTCAGAGCTTACAAGATGGGTTTCTTGGAGGATAATTATTTCGCTTTCAGCTTCCTTCAAGTATTCCAAGATTCTTCTTCGTCTGCTGGGGGTTCTAAGGCCGTTGACGTTCCACGACAGGACTTTAACTGTTCTTTCTTTTGTCATCTTTCCTTCAGGTTAGTAGTATCCTTATCTAGGCTAGTAGTTGAATTGTAAAACTCCTGTTTGGCTCCTATTTTTTGATTAATGAGGATATTTTTTACATTTTTTTTCCCTATTTTGCTCCCCACCCATTTTTTACAAAATGTACATTACTAATTAGCTGTGAGAATCGAGTTTCCCTCCCTGAGGAAGCCTCCCTTCTTTTTTTGGGTGGAATTTTCCACCCGATTTGAGCTCAGATTTCACCAGATTATTTTTGCCAAGTATTCTATATTGGAAAGGTCGCTTTCCCTTATTATTTCTTTTTATCTTTTTTTTTTAGTTTGTTTTTTCCATTTGAACCTGTTCTTTTATCTGTTGAATGAAATGTTCTACCTCTTGAGGCTCCCTTATATTGTGCATTTTATTACGCCACATTATTCTGAGAGCCGCAGGGAACTTCATCTGTACATTTGCCCCGAGGGACTTTAGTTCTTGCATATGCTGGCCCAGTTCCCACAGCCTATCTTGTGTGGCTTTGCAAATGTCAGAGCAAATCCTGAAGGTCCAGTTGTCTTTATTTAGGGCTCCACTTTTCAATCCTTCGTTTAAAATTTTCTCTTTTAATGTGTAAGTCTTGAAATTGATTCGAATTTTTCTTGGTGTTTTTCTTTCTTTGGTTTTCCTGAAAGGGTCTCTGTGGACCCTTTGGATATCCTCCTTTAAGCCACTGTCTTTAGTCCAGGGAAAGAATTCCTCAAATGGGTTGACAATAAATGTCTTAATATCTGATCCTTCCATATTTTCAGGAACATTCAGGACTCTTAGGTTGTTCCTCCTTCCCTGGTTCTCCAATGATTCCAGCTTTTCTTTAATGGCACAGTCACTCTTTTAGTGAGCTTAAACTTTTTTGGTTCCTGGATACTTTTTTGCTTAGAGTTTCAATTGTTGACTCTACTGCCACAACCCTGTCTCCTAGATCATTTAATTTTTGATCTAATGTATCACATACTTCATGTATTTTGTTTTGATTTGCTTCAGATACTGCAAATCTTTCTCATCTCTCCCATAATTGTGTCCATTTTATCCATGAAGGTTTCCATTAGTTTCCCTGTTTGGTGGTTTATTAACAGTTCATTACCAGTTTGATCAGTAGATTGATCAGTATGCTGTACAGAATGTACAGAATGTTCAGGGACTTCTATTATGGGTTGTGCTGATGCATCCTCTTCCGAAACTGTGTTAGGTATCGTGTTTGATGATGTGTCTGACATTTCTCCTTCCCTTAGTATCCGCTCTTCCCTCCCAGAGGTATTTCGATCTGGCTCTTTGTCAGTCGGTAGGGGATTATTTAACTTGTTGTCAATGGGCTGGAGTGATGATGAGTTCTTGCTTTGAAGTAAGATATTTCCCCCCCTCACTTGTACCATCTGTTGGACTTTTGAAAAACGATCTTAAAGAGGGAGTCACTTTGAAACTTTGTTTTGCTACTAGCGTCCCTTGTTCTTTTGGTTTCGTAGCTCTGATTTTTATATTTTCTGAGTTCCACGAGTTTAGGAGGAGCTCTCTGGTTCCTCCTTGTACACTTGGGGGTCACAGTCTTTTTTGGGGGAGGCAGAAGATTTGTTTTGATAAGCTGACGATTTCTGAGGCAATATGCTGACCTCCCTTTGCCCTCACTCTCTGATATTGTCTCTGGATTACTTTGAGTCCGAGTTTCTCTTTCTCGCCTGTCTTCACTCTCGCCTTCTGCTGTCCCCGGGGGTGCCGGCTACACCCTGCAACTGCTCCTTGTTCTCCCTCCGCCCTTTGTTCTTGTATCAATAGAGGATGGCCGATAATTAATTGCAGTGAACCAACGTTCGTTTTTCCTGTCACTTTTTTCTTTGTTTCCACCCCTAAAGCCTGGAGATGTCTTATCTCTTTTTGCATCCGTTTGACACAAATAATCTGTTAGCAAAAATAAAAACAAAAGGCATTGTATTCTGCAGACCTTCAGTATTTCATTTTCTTTTCCAGGTTCAAATTTAGTTTTAATTTTAGTGATTTCGTTTTCGTGATTCACCCCCTTCGTCGTCCGATCACAGATTAATTTTCCTGTGCTCAATGTTGAACTGCTTTCTAGACCGCCGGCAGGTCCGCTGACTCTGCACTCTACGCCCCGGAACAGGAAAGGAATCCTGCTGAGCGCCTTGCGGTAGCTTTGTTTTGCACTGACTGCCGCGACCCAGATCCCAGTGCTTGATGAGACGCCCAGCTCCGAGTAATTAGCACCGCCTTGGACGCTTATCATGCCTTCAAGCCAGCTCCCAGCCAGCCTCGGCTCGACACAGTAAGCATTTTTAGGGGGGTGCTTAATCAAAAGTTCTCTATAATTGCTTAAACAAGTGCACGCATGTTTGCACCGAAACGCGCCTTTTCACTCGCTCGTGTGAGGAGTTTCCCTTGTGTTCTGGCTGAATCGCGCTACAGGAGTAGCTTGCCCTTAAACTGTTTCCAGTACCTTTACCATCGTGTGGAGGGAGGCGTGAGGCCGCAGAGGAGGTGAGTGGCGCGGCCCCGGGACTGCGAGGAACAGCCTCCATCAACTACAGCTGTGTCCTCTTCCCGGGGGAGCCGCGCCCCCTCCCAGTGCCCACCCCCATCTGAGAGCTCTTCACTCCTCGCGGCCCCCGCTTTGCGGGAGCCGCTCGTGTGAGGAGTTTCCCTTGTGTTCTGGCTGAATCGCGCTACAGGAGTAGCTTGCCCTTAAACTGTTTCCAGTACCTTTACCATCGTGTGGAGGGAGGCGTGAGGCCGCAGAGGAGGTGAGAGGCGCGGCCCCGGGACTGCGAGGAACAGCCTCCATCAACTACAGCTGTGTCCTCTTCCCGGGGGAGCCGCGCCCCCTCCCAGTGCCCGCCCCCATCTGAGAGCTCTTCACTCCTCGCGGCCCCCGCTTCGCGGGTGCCGCTCGTGTGGGGAGTTTCCCTTGTGTTCTGGCTGAGTCGCGCTGCAGGAGTGGCTTGCCCTTGGACTGTTTCCAGTGCCTTTGCCATCGTGTGGGGGGAGGCGTGGGGCCTCGGAGGAGGTGAGAGGCGCGGCCCCGGGACTGCGAGGAGCAGCCTCCATCAACTACAGCTGTGTCCTCTTCCCGGGGGAGCCGCGCCCCCTCCCGGTGCCCGCCCCCATCTGGGGGCTCTTCGCTCCTCGCGGCCCCCGCTTCGCGGGAGCCGCTCGTGTGAGGGGTTTCCCTTGTGTTCTGGCTGAGTCGCGCTGCAGGAGTGGCTTGCCCTTAGACTGTTTCCAGTACCTTTGCCATCGTGTGGAGGGAGGCGTGGGGCCGCGGAGGAGGTGAGAGGCGCGGCCCCGGGACTGCGAGGAGCAGCCTCCATCGACTTCAGCTGTGTCCTCTTCCCGGGGGAGCCGCGCCCCCTCCCAGTGCCCGCCCCCATCTGGGAGCTCTTCACTCCTCGCGGCCCCCGCTTCGCGGGAGCCGCTCGTATGAGGAGTTTCCCTTGTGTTCTGGCTGAATCGCGCTACAGGAGTAGCTTGCCCTTAAACTGTTTCCAGTACCTTTACCATCGTGTGGAGGGAGGCGTGAGGCCGCAGAGGAGGTGAGAGGCGCGGCCCCGGGACTGCGAGGTACAGCCTCCATCAACTACAGCTGTGTCCTCTTCCCGGGGGAGCCGCGCCCCCTCCCAGTGCCTGCCCCCATCTGAGAGCTCTTCACTCCTCGCGGCCCCCGCTTCGCGGGAGCCGCTCGTGTGAGGAGTTTCCCTTGTGTTCTGGCTGAATCGCGCTACAGGAGTAGCTTGCCCTTAAACTGTTTCCAGTACCTTTACCATCGTGTGGAGGGAGGCGTGAGGCCGCAGAGGAGGTGAGAGGCGCGGCCCCGGGACTGCGAGGAACAGCCTCCATCAACTACAGCTGTGTCCTCTTCCCGGGGGAGCCGCGCCCCCTCCCAGTGCCCGCCCCCATCTGAGAGCTCTTCACTCCTCGCGGCCCCCGCTTCGCGGGTGCCGCTCGTGTGGGGAGTTTCCCTTGTGTTCTGGCTGAGTCGCGCTGCAGGAGTGGCTTGCCCTTGGACTGTTTCCAGTGCCTTTGCCATCGTGTGGGGGGAGGCGTGGGGCCGCGGAGGAGGTGAAAGGCGCGGCCCCGGGACTGCGAGGAGCAGCCTCCATCAACTACAGCTGTGTCCTCTTCCCGGGGGAGCCGCGCCCCCTCCCGGTGCCCGCCCCCATCTGGGGGCTCTTCGCTCCTCGCGGCCCCCGCTTCGCGGGCGCCGCTCGTGTGAGGGGTTTCCCTTGTGTTCTGGCTGGGTCGCGCTGCAGGAGTAGCTTGCCCTTAGACTGTTTCCAGTACCTTTACCATCGTGTGGAGGGAGGCGTGAGGCCGCAGAGGAGGTGAGAGGCGCGGCCCCGGGACTGCGAGGTACAGCCTCCATCAACTACAGCTGTGTCCTCTTCCCAGGGGAGCCGCGCCCCCTCCCAGTGCCCGCCCCCATCTGAGAGCTCTTCACTCCTCGCGGCCCCCGCTTCGCGGGGGCCGCTCGTGTGAGGAGTTTCCCTTGTGTTCTGGCTGAATCGCGCTACAGGAGTAGCTTGCCCTTAAACTGTTTCCAGTACCTTTACCATCGTGTGGAGGGAGGCGTGAGGCCGCAGAGGAGGTGAGAGGCGCGGCCCCGGGACTGCGAGGAACAGCCTCCATCAACTACAGCTGTGTCCTCTTCCCGGGGGAGCCGCGCCCCCTCCCAGTGCCCGCCCCCATCTGAGAGCTCTTCACTCCTCGCGGCCCCCGCTTCGCGGGTGCCGCTCGTGTGAGGAGTTTCCCTTGTGTTCTGGCTGAATCGCGCTACAGGAGTAGCTTGCCCTTAAACTGTTTCCAGTACCTTTACCATCGTGTGGAGGGAGGGGTGAGGCCGCAGAGGAGGTGAGAGGCGCGGCCCCGGGACTGCGAGGAACAGCCTCCATCAACTACAGCTGTGTCCTCTTCCCGGGGGAGCCGCGCCCCCTCCCAGTGCCCGCCCCCATCTGAGAGCTCTTCACTCCTCGCGGCCCCCGCTTCGCGGGAGCCGCTCGTGTGAGGAGTTTCCCTTGTGTTCTGGCTGAATCGCGCTACAGGAGTAGCTTGCCCTTAAACTGTTTCCAGTACCTTTACCATCGTGTGGAGGGAGGCGTGAGGGCGCAGAGGAGAGGTGAGAGGCGCGGCCCCGGGACTGCGAGGAACAGCCTCCATCAACTACAGCTGTGTCCTCTTCCCGGGGGAGCCGCGCCCCCTCCCAGTGCCCGCCCCCATCTGAGAGCTCTTCACTCCTCGCGGCCCCCGCTTCGCGGGTGCCGCTCGTGTGAGGAGTTTCCCTTGTGTTCTGGCTGAATCGCGCTACAGGAGTAGCTTGCCCTTAAACTGTTTCCAGTACCTTTACCATCGTGTGGAGGGAGGCGTGAGGCCGCAGAGGAGGTGAGAGGCGCGGCCCCGGGACTGCGAGGAACAGCCTCCATCAACTACAGCTGTGTCCTCTTCCCGGGGGAGCCGCGCCCCCTCCCAGTGCCCGCCCCCATCTGAGAGCTCTTCACTCCTCGCGGCCCCCGCTTCGCGGGTGCCGCTCGTGTGAGGAGTTTCCCTTTTGTTCTGGCTGAATCGCGCTACAGGAGTAGCTTGCCCTTAAACTGTTTCCAGTACCTTTACCATCGTGTGGAGGGAGGCGTGAGGCCGCAGAGGAGGTGAGAGGCGCGGCCCCGGGACTGCGAGGAACAGCCTCCATCAACTACAGCTGTGTCCTCTTCCCGGGGGAGCCGCGCCCCCTCCCAGTGCCCGCCCCCATCTGAGAGCTCTTCACACCTCGCGGCCCCCGCTTCGCGGGAGCCGCTCGTGTGAGGAGTTTCCCTTGTGTTCTGGCTGAATCGCGCTACAGGAGTAGCTTGCCCTTAAACTGTTTCCAGTACCTTTACCATCGTGTGGAGGGAGGCGTGAGACCGCAGAGGAGGTGAGAGGCGCGGCCCCGGGACTGCGAGGAACAGCCTCCATCAACTACAGCTGTGTCCTCTTCCCGGGGGAGCCGCGCCCCCTCCCAGTGCCACGCCCCCTTGGAAGCCTTACCCATATCAGTAGGCCTTGGACCGCGTACCGCGGGACGCGCGCGGGACGCAGCCCGGGGCTAAGCCCGGGCAAAGGGCGGGCCCTCTGTGGCCCTCCGGGGACCGAGGGAGCCGGGCCGGGGCCACACTCCTTAGTCCATCCCTGCTCTAGTCAATTACATATGTGAGTGCGAATCTACTGCTTTACATTATATTAGTAACTACTATCACAGGAACTTACTATGCCTCCCAAACCAGTTACTATGGACAACTTCTTAATCAAAAAGGTTGCACTAATTAACAGCAACAGAAGGGCGTCCTTGGGATTGGAGCTTCCTTTGACAAACTCTCCTGAGCTTCCACTCACCGTTGCAGATACTCCTTTGGAGGAGCCCCCTGCCCCTACACGCAAAGCTACGACGGTAGTTGCTTTGATTCATGCGGGTGCGAATGATGAGGTTTTCAACACCCACGGGGTAGTCACAGGCTCTTCCGAAATACAGGAGCCTGCAACAAAGGATCCCCCACGAATATTTAGGAAAGCCCGAGTGAGGCGCAGGGGAAAGCAAAGGAAAAGTAACCACAAAACCAAACAAGGAGGGGGGGGGGGGGGGGAGTGTTTGGTCCTATATCAGTATGTTTTGAACCTAGAACAGGTAAAACAGGAGAAATAGGGGATGTTATTGCGTCCGAATGCCCTAGAGATTCTTTGCTACTTATTGATTTGTCATCCTCAGGGGTCACCGATAATATAGAAAGGTCCTCCTATGACCCAACCATGATTAATAAGCTCCCTTTGTCCAGCACACCTACTAGTTCTCCTGTATTGGACCTACTTACTGGGAATGATACTGTTAGGCTATCGGGCTCCCCTAGACTCCCTACTGACCCATCTCCTATGTCCCCAACATCCCCCCCTACTACAACTAATAGTTTAAAAAGGGGAGGTGAGCCACTGGGAAATCGTGCAAATAAAATAAGAAAAGGGGTTGTCTGTGTGCCCTTGACACAAGCTGGCCAAACTCTAGAAGGGGAGGTGGCCATGATGGCCAAAATTGCAGAACTTATTAAGGGAGCGATGCAACCACTCCTAGATAAGACAACTACCTTGTGTGCTCATTTAGATCAAATAGAGAAGAAGGTTGAACACAATTCCCTTCTCCTACTTGACCTGGCAAAGGGGCTAGGAAAACCTAAAGTAAATCCACCTGTAAAATCCAAGGCCAATCCACCTGTAAAACCTATT
Source organism: Lissotriton helveticus (assembly GCF_964261635.1). Taxonomy (NCBI): domain Eukaryota; kingdom Metazoa; phylum Chordata; class Amphibia; order Caudata; family Salamandridae; genus Lissotriton; species Lissotriton helveticus. Next base: position 1,150,004,048 of record NC_136069.1, read on the forward strand.
CTAACAGGGCCCCCTCCGTCACTAGCACCCACAACACCAACAGTAAAAACGCCAGTATTGCTGCAAAAACAGAGTTCCGTACAAAAGGGGGTAAGAGCAGGTAGCCCTGCAATTACGTTAATTACTCCAGCCCCAAAGACGGCTATACCCCAACTGGTGGCTCCGGTAATTAATGAACAATCAACTAAACAGGGGGACATCCAAAATCGAGATGGTAGCAAGGATCCGCCAACGACCAAGTTAAGTAAAGGGAATGTTTCGACAACCGCCCCCAATAAAACTAAAATTAATTGTGTTGTGGACTTAACCCCTGACTCTGCCCCTTTTGTCATTGTTATGGCAGGGGTCCCAGAACTCCTCGCAGGTAAACGGGAAGATCACGGAGCGCTACGAAATAAGGTTGTTTTCTGGCTCCGTGATAATAGACCGTTACCTGCTTCAATAAATGGCGAAATTCTAAGTCTAAGGCGTGCCAATTGGGTGGGGGTTAGGCCTAAGGACAAAAGTGGTGACGTTATAATCATCAATTTTAAGGATCATAGGGCTGTGAGGCATATTGGGGATTGGTTCGATGCTAGTAGCAGCGACTCTATCTCCACGCATCTTCTTTCCTATTTCTATCCCTATGCACCCCCAAAAAGTCTCACTAATTGGGGGAGGGACAGGCAGCTTTTTAAGAAGCCGGTCCGTCAACGCTGGGGGTTTGAAAATGCAAGATCATGGGATAGGGATGGGCCTGGGGGCAAACTGCCTATGCAGGCTAGTTTTGGTTACGCAAGTGGTCAAGGCCCCTCTTTTTATACTGAGAGCCCGGAGGACTTTTATTCCAGGAATGATTACCAGGTTTACCAAAATCCACCTACCTTTAATCACTATCCACCTTATTTCGGACCTAATGTTACCCAAGGGAGACCATGGAATAATAGAGGACCGCTGCCACCTATGTATAATCTACCGATCCAAAATCGCTATCAGATTTTGTCGGGCTTGGATGGTGTAGATTGACAGCAAGCTCAGACTCTCACGGAATCTGTGGCTGAGGAACGGTTCCCACCCCCAGCTCTTCAAGTCTCTACTGGGGGCAGGGTACTCCCCAGCATTACTGAGGTCCCCATTAATTCACTTCATGAATCTCCCATATTAAATAAGACCGGCATCCCAGACGGGTTAACAACTTGTGACAGTGTTTTCCCGGAACAGATGCAGCCTATCGGAGATGACATTAGTGGGTCCAGAGACCAGATAGGGAATGGTCCGATACAGGCGAAGAGTGATTTTTGCCAACTGCTTTTCTGGAACGTAGCTGGGTTGAGACAAAAAATCAGCAACCCAGCATGGGATCTCATAATAAGCGGTCAGGATATAGTGGCCCTCCAAGAAACATGGACTCAGGACCCAATCCACGTAAATGGCTATAGGACTTTTTTCACCCCAGCAATTGGAGGACATTTTGGAAGGGCTAAAGGAGGTTTGATCACGTTTATTTCAAACAACCTTAAAATTAAACAGGCCCATTATTATTTACATTCCAAATACTTCCAGCTTATAGTTTTAAGAGACCTAAAAGGAGCAAAGATTATTATTATTAATTTCTATAATAATATTCCGAGGGAAGAAATTGTGGTTGCAATGAAGCAACTCAAGGAGGAAGTTCAGGTAGAGGTAGATAAAAACAATAGAGAATTTGTAATTTTATGGGGGGGAGATTTTAACTGTCCACTTTGTCCCAAAGGTAGTCAGGGACTATGTGGTCTAATGACAGATAGAGACACGAATCTGACCCACTTTGACCATAATCTAATGGGGGATTTGCTGAACGAAATACTATTTACGTTTGACTTAGGGTTTGCTAATGAAACAGCGCTAAAACCCGCACCCTTTATCCCCACTTTTGTTGGTAGAGGCTTGACGTCAACTATTGATTTTATTATCACCTCCAGCAACCTTAATCATAGAGCGGTGGAGGTTACAAACATCCCATTGCCCATAAGTGATCATTTCCCCCAATGCCTTAAGGTAGTTGATTTATTCCCAGACCCATCTACGGCCGCGCCTCCTGTTGAGGCAGCGGTTGATGTGGTTCTTGGGAGACAAAATGGGTATTCACTTAAGTGGAGCAAAATAGTCCCCGCAATGTTCTTTAAGAAACTCTGGGAGGCGTGCTCTACTAGCTTTTTGACCTGTTTGGGAAATGATGCGAGTAGTGATCAAATTATTGAGCATTTTGGTATCATTGCCGCAAATATAAAAAGCAGTTTAAGGGTGGAGTCAAAGCGTAGTGGTAAGGGATGTAAGAGCTGGATCAATAATGCATGCACTAGGGCGCTGAAAAATTTAAAACATGCAGTTCACAGAAGCCCCAGAGACTTAGGCGAAATAAGAACCTGTAGATCAATATATAACCAGGCTCTTAAAGAAAGGAAAATTGTGCTAAATAAGGAGGCATTAGATTCACTCTGTGAGGCCTCACAATCCAAAAATTCTGCTGCATTTTGGAAAGTAATCAACACACCTTTTCCTTATGAAACCCACACTGCGCGAATTGAGATTGCAATAAATGAGGATAATTGGGTGGATCATTTCTCCAATCTTTATATGGCTCAGGATGACAATCAAGGAGGAGGCCCCCAGACTAGTTTGGATTTACAACCAGGGCCAAATCTGACTGTTACACTTGATGAGGTATTGCTTGCTTTAAAAGCAACTAAGGGAGGAAAGGCAGCTGGGCCCGATGGGATCCCGGCGGACCTTTTTAAAGCAAACTCTGAAATCTGGGCCCCTATGTTGGTACAACTTTTTAATGCAGCTTTGTCAAGGGGCTTAAAAGATTCCTGGTTCACCTCTGTCATTGTCCCTATTTACAAGAAGGGGGACAGAAACAGCTGTGCCTGCTATAGGCCCATCTCCCTTCTTGATTCCTCAATAAAAATCTTGGGTCGAATAGTGTTGGCAAGACTCCAAAGCTGGGCGGAAGAAAATGACGTCATGAGTGACTTGCAATTTGGTTTTCAAAAAGGGATCGGCACAATTGAGCAAGGCCTAAATTTAATGTTACTACAGCACAAGTATATAAGGATTAAGTCGGAACGCTTGTATTTTACCTTTTTGGATCTTTCATCTGCGTTCGACTGCGTGTCGCATGCCAAATTATGGGCAGTAATGAAAGGCATGGGAGTGGATAATACCATTATCTGTTTTCTGAGGGAACTTTGTAGCGGAGCCACAGCTTCTGTTCGCTACGGTAGAGGGGGGGAATGCTCCAGAAAATTTAGTGTGTGTCGTGGAGTACGTCAAGGTTGTGTGCTGGCACCTTTTCTCTTCCTCCTCTACATTAACGGACTTGAGCATCATCTGCTGCATGAGTGCGGGGATATGCCCAGGGTTGGGAGGAGGGCAATCCCTGCGCTCATGTATGCGGATGATGCCGTGCTTATGGCACGTACACCGCAGGCTCTGCAAAAGCTAGTAGTAAGCTTTGAGAAGTTTATGCTGAATCTAGATTTGCTAGTTAATTGTAGCAAAACATTCACAATGAACTGTGGCCCCAAATCAAGTAAACCAATGAAAAGAATGTTTTTAAATAATCTTCCACTAGACAATACCCCAACCTTTTCTTATTTGGGCATTTTATTTCATGAGTCAGGTTCATGGACAAGTGCAATTAAGGCCAGAACTCTCTTATTTATGAAAACGATCATGGCTTTAAAGAACTTTGTCAGAAAATTGGGCAGGAAACCAATAAAAGAACTATTAATTATATATAAAGCAACATGCTTATCTGTGGCTATGTACGGCTCAGGTTTGTGGGGGTACGCAAATGTTGATCCTATCCAGGTTGTGGAAAATAAGTTTATGAGGGAAGTCCTTGCTGTTCCACAGTGCATTGCCACATTCAATTGTCACGCCGAATTGGGTCAATCTCACATATCAGATATTATCAAAATTCAACCCATCCTGCTGTGGCACAGGGTTTGGACTACAAATGAATGTACTATGAACCGGGCTCTTTTACAGGACACCCTTCGCCTGGAGCATGTGGAGAGATCACAGTGGTTGGGATATGTTAAGTGCTTCCTAACTGATTTGGGGTGCTATTCTTATTTTTCGGATCCATCTACAATGGACAGCATCTCAAGGAGCACATTGAAAGCCCTCTGCCTGGACCATCTTGAGGACAAGAGGAGGAGAGTTGAAACTCTGAAACATTCTGTACAATCCCACCACCCTACTCTATGTGAGACTAAGACTGTACAGCCATATCTTTCCCTGCCCATGTCAAACTATGATCGTTTTCTTTTAACTCGATTTAGATTTTGTATATATTTTAGACTGGTGTCCTTTCCTAGTATGAACCTATGGACTCGCATCTTGCCCACTTGCCCATGCGATGGCATGTCACAACAATCGGATATTCATATCCTTTTCTTTTGCAGATTTTATAGAGCCTCTCGTATTGAAATCATCGTCCCTTTTTTAAAAGAAATGAATTTAACCAGATGCCGCCCAGCTTTTTTAGAGGTCCAGAGAATGGACACGGTTTTAACTGTAACTGTGGTTTTAAAATTTTTAAAAACTGTTTCATTTACGGAAACAAATGATTAGTGAAATGGTTTAAACTTTAATAATCTATTGATCTCCCTCACTGAACACCTATTTTTAGAGTTGTAATCATTGTAGCCTGTTGTATATGTTTGTTACTTTTATGGTTATTTGTATTTTAACCGAATAAAGTTTTTGAAACTGAAACTGAAACACTCACTCGCTTCTCTGGTGATTCAGTCGGAGCTCCCGACCGAGCGTCTTCAGTCGGCCGCCATCTTCCTCCCCGAGTCCGACCCTGAATTAGGGCCCTGTCTTAATTGCTTATGGCTAGGACTAGATTATATTTTGCCACTCTATACTGTTTGTTGTTCCAGGAAGGAGGTCGCATTCTTTCTATTGCTTGCCTCCATTTAAAACAAAGATTTTTGTTTTTCTAACATCCCGTTTAGGTAAGCAACACCACTCCCTCCAACCCATCAGCCACCACTCTACAGATCTGGCCCAGGGTCTTCTGTGAGTTCTCTACACTACTCCATTTGACCATGCGTTCGTTACTGGAAACTCTCAATCTTCTGTCCAGTGGCTCTCTAGAGAAAAACCATCATATCCTCCAAAAAGGGCCATAATTTGAGATCCAGCAAAAAATAATTTATTCAATGTGATGCGATTGTAGGTATGCGACCCTGCCCGAGTTGGATCTGCCATTGCAGGCTTGCAGCCCCTGGTTGAAGAAAAATGCATTGATTTTTTATTGTAGTGGCTATCCGTTTCCTAATTGGATCAATCTCCAAAGCTACACTAGACCATGCTTCGTCCTCATCTGTCAAAGGGCACGAGGACCCTATACTCAGGGGCTCAAATTGACAATTGAAATCACCCCCTACAATTTTCTGGACACTAGCGGGCAATGGGGCTAAATGAGCATTTAAGTTCTCCAGAACAATGGGTTTGTTGTTAATCGCGGGAGACCTACAATAGATATCATAGAAATAAAGGGTTTTGCCAAGGTGAGTTGAAAGACAAATACACAATAAGTCTGGGAGTCCACTTTGACCTCTCTTAACACCTTCACTATAGTTCCGAAATTGTTTATATGTTTTATGGCCGTGAGATAGAAACAGTACCTTCAAGGGCAGTCCAGAATCGGTGCAATTCACTCTGTCAAATGGCCATAGTCAGTAGTTGTAAGAGGGGTGGCCATGGCCTGGCTTGGCTATGACGGGCTTAGATGGGCCCGCCTTTGGCCCGGGCTTCGCCCGGCGTGCGTCCCGCGAGTCACGAACAGCTTTATGGCGCCTGGTTGTGGAAGGAGGGGCTTCCTCTGCACGCTGAAGCCCGCTGGATTCTGGGGCCTGTGGTCCGATGTCAGGCTGCCCCCTGCAATCAGAGATGAAGCGTCTCCCGCGGAGCAGGAGTCGCAAACAGCTTTATGGCGCCTGGTGGTGGAAGGAGGGGCTGCCGCTGCACGCTGAAGCCCGCTGGATTCTGGGGCGTGTGGTCCGATGTCAGGCTCCCCCCTGCAATCAGAGATGAAGCGTCTCCCACGGAGTGGGAGTTGCAAACAGCTTTATGGCGCCTGGTGGTGGAAGGAGGGGCTGCCGCTGCACGCTGAAGCCCGCTGAATTCTGGGGCGTGTGGTCCGATGTCAGGCTGCCCCCTGCAATCAGAGATGAAGTGTCTCATCATTTGGTAATCCACCAGTGCGGATGGTATGTCTCTTGATCATAGAGAATATCTACCAACCATAGGGTATTCACTCACTTTTGGTTCTTTTCCTCTTTTCTTTGACTTCTCTTTTCATTCACTGGTTGGAGTATTGCAAGTCTGACGGCTACACCGTCGATGTTAGTCCCCCGGTTCTACTTGTTGTTTGTACTTTGATAGGAGTACTCTGTGCTCATTGGGGGAGTGGGGAAGGTATGGGTTCATGAGATTTGTCAAGGCGTAAATCTGTATTGAGGCCTGCGTTTTGTAGGGTCTAGGAAAAATGAAGGTGTGGAGGGAGAAGGAATAATGGGGGGCAAAAGTGCTGCTTTTCACATTTTCTGTCTAGTTTTTTGGGCAAGCCTTGCCCCAGTACATCTGACAGAATGTTAAGTTCTTCTAGGCTTTGCATGAAGGTGGTAGTAAACGTTAGCCAGCTTTCTCTAAAAAGTGCAAATCTCTTGGCTGCAGAAGTTTTTTCTCATTTTCTAAGGACTTTTCTTTTTAAGTACCTTAAGAGTTTTTGACGACTCAAAGGGACTTTGCCATTCTTAGGCTAACTTCAAAATTGCAGCTTCTAAATCATCAGGCGCAGCACACAGGAGTCCTTTTCTTTGCTGTAGGGAGGACGTGACCAAATGTTGCGAGTCCGTTTTTGCAGCACCCTGTTGGACATGTTCATCTGTCGATGTACTTCCATAGTGGTGTGAAGCTTTAAGCTTTTTCTTACACCCTTCCTCATTCACTTATTTTTTTAATGCCATGGTTGGGGGGAGAGGGGTTTGAAGAGTATAATCTCTAGGTATCTAAGGAGCGAAAAGGTTGATTCTAAATCTGTACTCTCGGGTGGTTCCATATTTAAATCTACAAAAAGACATACATAGGATCTTTTATGGCATCTTCAAAGGCTTCAGAGCGACTAAAGTGCATCTATAAAGCTAGAGTCTTGAAGCTGGTGTAGGGGGTTACTGAAAAGCACCCTATTTCTAAATGATATTTATAACCACAGATATGTCACTTTCAAATACTCCTTAGGCACTAGACTAGAAACATTTTCAGCAATCCTCCCATGCGCTGCTAATTGGTGCTGTGTGGAAACAAAGATCCGGATCTGGATTTCTGCTTCCACATTTGTTGAACTACGATGACTCAAAACCAGTGTACTATGCAACAATGTCTCCTGAAATAGCTGGTTCTGTCCTGTGCTACGGATGGGGCTCTGACATGCATCATGCAGCCCAGCAAGGCACCAGTCCTCTCCATCCCCTGCGGCAACAGCCCCTAAGCTGCTTTAGTTTGCCCTTACCTGCACAGATCCATTCTATAAGGGTGCAGAATTCAGTATTTCCTCCCAGAATGGCAGTCCATCACATCGGACAAATGGGCCATACAGATCATTCAGCATGGTTATGCCCTACTGTGAGAAGTTGGCCTGATGTGCAGTGTTCACTATTCTAGTGATCACTATATATCAGTCCAAACAACCCTTATCGATGATTGGTTGTAAGTCAACCTTATAGACCAGCTATCCTAGTAGCATGGATACGAGCAGTCTAAGGCTAAGACTCTAGAGGGCGTGTTAAGCCAGCTGTTTTACCATCACATTACCCCTTGAACATCCAGTGAAAGGACACCACACAAGTGTTATGAAAATAAACAGTGTATTTATTAGAATCACAACAACCCTGTACTCTTTATGAGGACAGGGTGCTAGGCACACAACAAAACTCTTACGAAAATACTTAAGTTAGCACGTTATACACAAATGCCCGAGGGGCACGAAAAACCATATACTTAAAAAGTGGAATGCGAAATTACTAGCAGGTAAGTACAGTACTAATAGGCTTTGGAATCGCTAGGACTTAACTAGGGGATCGTTAGATTACTTCTAGGAGGCCTAGGGGACTCGGGTGCAGAGTGTGCACTCGGATGCGGGACAAAGTCTATGGAAGCTAGTAAAGGCAAAGTTAGTGTTCACGGGCGAACCCGACCTGGTAGGAAGAAAACGACAGTGGATCCTGACCCTAGGATAGTGAGGCTATGCTGGGACACCGAAGTGCCGAAGTTACCTAGCCCAGGGGCTGCAGCTGCATAGGTCTGAAAAGACGTCGGGGATCTCGTTGCCGGACCAGGAGCCTGGAAGAAGGAAGTTGCTGGCAGGCGACCAGTGAAGGAAAGTTCGATGGATCCAAGCCTGGATCAAGGAAGAAGAAACCTGAAAGCAGAGGGGACCAAGTTCTTGAATCACTAGCCAGTGATTAAGTGGGCACCAGGATGGCACCGGGCGAAGTCACCTCGACTAGGTGAGTGGGCGACGCTGGCTCTGCAGATCTCACGGACCAGGAGGCGTTGTCGGCGACCAGGATGGAGAGGCGAGCTGTCCCACGATGGATGAAGCTGTCGGCGTCGAAGTTACCCAGGATTGGGCAACAAGCCTTGGCTAATTCAAGCCCACGCGGTGGACTCAAAATGGCGTCTTGAGTGGACCAGGAGGGTCCGGGGTGCTCCTCTTTTGGAAGGGAGCAAGGGCCAGCCTGGAGCAACCAGACCAGCAGCAGAAATGTCGTCGGGCGTCGTTCAGAAGGCCACAAGCCAGCGGGCTAGTAGCCAAACAACGCGGTGAGCAGCAAAAAGCAGAAGGGCCCCACGCAGATCGTGGAGATGCTGGGAGGCTGCACTTCGGTGCTGGAGCTGCTCAGGGTCGGGGCTTCTCGGACCCCAAAGCACTCACCAGGAAATTACTCGGCGGGCTTGCTGGAAAGAAGTCGTGCAGTCTTGAAGATGGCCGGTCCCTCGAGGTCTCGTCACACCCACGAATCTCAGCGTGACTGATGATGCAGGTAGAGGTCAGAGGTGCCAGGGAAGCCGGTTCTCGTCGAGCTGGGCAGTCTTGATCCGGAGGAGAGACTTGCAGCAGACCGCAGTGTTCTTAAGATGGTGCCTGCGGATGCAGGGTGACTACTCCTTAGTCACAAGGGAGAAATCTTAGGAAGAAGTCTTGAGTTCCTTTCGTGGAAAGTAGTTTCAGGATTCAAAGATGATCTGATCTGGAAGGGGGCCAGTTCCTACCTTTATCCTGTAAAAAGGGGCTGGCACGCGACTAAGTCCTGCCCTAGGGGTGGGACTAGGAGGGGGGTGGTTACACCCACTTCCTTGGCGGGCTTTTCACCAGCACAGGGTCTGGAGTGACCCTGGAACTGGTTCCAGCCAGCCTATGCACAGTGAGCACCGGGGTGCCACGTGCAGTCACCTTCCTCTAAAGCCCTGCCTACCTACAATACACAAAACCCTGTCTGGGACGGTGCTGGCACCGCCCCTGGCAGGAAACCCTTTGTCCTTATCTCCTGCTCTGGGAGGACTCCCAGCAGCAGGAGGGCAGACTTGTGTCTCGGTGGCAGCATCCATTTTGTGGAGCTGAGGCTCTGTTTGACTTTAACCGGGGTTAGGGGTTACATACATGTCGTGTCCCTCTAGAAGGGTGGAATGCTAACCCCGTCGCCAGAATTGGCGAGGGGTTAGTATTCCAATTCGTATGACACCTTACTCGACATGTTTTGATAAAGCGATACCAGAGTTGGCATATAACCGCGAGGATTATAATGCACTTAAGAGTATATGGTATGCGATATCATGGAAACGGCTAAGGGATGGATCCCGAAGGCCGCAGACAGGCTCAGCTCATGCCAGAGCACCATCTCACACGATTCCAAGCACTCTGCCTTCAGGATTGTTAAGGCCTGCCATAGGAGTGACTGATAGGAGATCTGTGTGTCCATTTTAGGGTTAGATATAGGTATACTATATCTAAAGCAAAGGGTGAGTACACCACCTTGCCCCAGCTGTCGTGCAGCCAGTTGTGTCAGTTTAGTTAGTCAGCCCAGGGGTGGCATAATACATGCTTCAGCCCCTGGGAGACTTCTGGGTACACCTCAGCCCTGGGTACAGGGACTTGGAGAGGGCCCAGTGCCAATTCAGTACCTGAGTACAATTTGGATAGAGAGAACAGCTAGGCTGTGGGTCTGATTAGCAGGCCCACAGCCAGGGAAAGTCGTAAACCAGTGCAGCAAAAAAAGCAAAAATCTGGGTGATCATAGGATTGCAGACCCTACTCTCCTACATGACCCCCCCCCAAACTTTGGGACAATAAACTAACCTTGACCAGGTGAGTCTTCTTGCTCTAAGTGGAAATACCTGGAGAGCCCATCAGCATTGCTGTGATCAGTACCAGGTCTATGCTCCACTGTAAAATCCATCCCCTGTAGGGAAATGGACCACCTAAGCAGTTTGGGGTTTTCACCCTTCATCTGATTTAGCCACAAGAGGGGCTTATGGTCTGTCTGAATGGTGAAGTGAGTGCCAAACAAGTAGGCCCTCAGCTTCTTCAGGGCCCAGACCACAGCAAAGGCCTCCCTCTCAATAGCTGACCAATTTTTCTCTCTGGGTGTCAACCTCCTACTAATGAAAGCAATAGGCTGATCATTACCATCAAAATTCAGTTGAGACAGAACAGCCCCCACACCCAACTCAGAAGCATCTGTTTGGACAATGAATGGCTTGGAGTAATCTGGACTCTTTAGGATAGGTGCTGTGCACATGGCCTGCTTTAGGTCATTGAATGCTTTCTGACAGCTTGCTGTCCACTGAACTTTCTTTGGCATCTTTTTGCTTGTCAGGTCATTAAGAGGGGTCACTATGGACCCATAATTTCTGACAAACTTCCTATAGTACCCAGTCAGGCCCAAGAAAGCTCGAACCTGAGTCTGGGTGATTGGAGGAGTCCAGTCCTTGATGGCCTGTATCTTACTCTCCAGTGGCTGAACCTGGCCTCCACCTACAAGGTGGCCCAGGTATACAACCTGTGTCTGCCCTATCTGGCACTTTGTGGCCTTGATAGTGAGGCCTGCCTTTTGCAGGGCCTCTAACACTTTCCTCAGGTGGACCAGGTGATCCTCCCAGGTGGAGCTAAAGACAGCAATATCGTCAAGATAGGCTGCACAGAAGTCATCCAGCCCAGTGAGGACTTGATTCACCAACCTTTGGAAGGTGGCAGGGGCAATTTTCAGTCCAAAGGGCATTACCACAAATTGATAACGCCCTCCAGGGGTAGAAAATGCTGTCTTGGGTTTGGCCTCCTCAGCTAACCTGATTTGCCAATACCCAGCTGTCAAATCAAATGTACTTAAGAAGTTGGCAGAAGCCAATTTATCTATAAGTTCATCTGCTCTTGGTATTGGGTGGGCATCAGTCTTAGTGACTGCATTGAGGCCTCTGTAGTCTACGCAAAACCTCATCTCTCTCTTACCACCCTGGGTGTGAGGCTTTGGCACTAGAACTACTGGGCTAGCCCAAGGGCTATCTGAGGGCTCAATGACTCCCAGCTCCAACATTTTCTGCACTTCAGTTTTGATGCAGTCTCTAACATGATCAGGCTGTCTGTAGATTTTACTCTTGACAGGCAGACTGTCTCCAGTGTCAACATCATGGGTACACCAATCAGTTTGGCTGGGTGTCAGAGAGAACATATGTCTGAAGGATTGCAAGACTTGCCTGCAATCCTGTTGCTGATGTTCAGTGAGGCTGCCACAAAAGACAACACCATCAACTGATCCATCATCAGGATTCTGAGTGAGCAGGTCTGGGAGAGGGTCACTCTCTTCCTCCTGTCCCTCATCTGTGGCCATGAGCAAGCTCATGTCCTTCCTGTCAACATATGCCTTGAGCCTGTTAACATGGAGCACTCTGAGAGGGCTCCTGGGAGTTCCAAGGTCCACCAAGTAGGTAACCTCTCCCTTTTGCTCAATGATGGTGTGGGGCCCAGACCATTTGTCTTTCAGAGCTGCTGGGGCCACTGGCTCCAGCACCCACACCTTCTGTCCTGGCTGGTACACAGTCAGAACAGCCTTTTGGTCATGCCAAGTTTTTTGAAGTTCTTGGCTGGCCTCAAGGTTTTTGGATGCCTTTTCCATATACTCAGCCATCCTGGAGCGGAGACCAAGTACATAGTCCACTATGTTGGTTGCAGGCTTTTTGAGAGGTCTCTCCCATCCTTCCTTCACCAAACACAGGGGTCCTCTTACAGGATGCCCATACAGAAGCTCAAAAGGGCTGTAGCCAACCCCCTTCTGTGGGACCTCTCTGTAAGCAAACAAGAGGCAGGGGATCAGGACATCCCATCTTCTCCTAAGAGTTTCAGGTAGTCCATGAATCATCCCTTTCAGGGTCCTGTTGAATCTCTCAACAAGCCCATTGCATTGTGGGTGGTAGGGTGTGGTGAACTTGTAGTTCACACCACACTCCTTCCACATTGCAGTCAGATATCCTGACATGAAGTTTGTACCTCTGTCAGAAACGACCTCCTTAGGGAAACCCACTCTGGAGAACACTCCAACTAGGGCTCTTGCCACTACAGGTGCTGTAGTGGTCCTAAGGGGAATAGCTTCAGGATACCTGGTGGCATGATCCACTACCACCAGTATAAACTTGTGCCCTGATGCTGTCTGGGGTTCCATTGGACCAACAATGTCAATCCCCACTCTTTCAAAGGGAACCCCCACCACAGGTAGTGGTATGAGGGGGGCCTTTGTTGTGCCACCTGACTTACCACTGGCTTGGCAAGTGACACAGGAGCGACAAAACTCCTTGGTATTCTCATTCATATGGGGCCAGTGAAAGTGTGAGACAAGCCTGTCCCAAGTCTTTGTCTGACCTAAGTGACCTGCAAGGGGAATCTCATGGGCCAAGGTGAGAAGGAAACCTCTCAGAGACAAGGGGATGACCAGCCTCCTGGTTGCACCAGGCTTGGGGTCTCTTGACTCAGAGTACAGGAGTCCATCTTCCCAGTATACCCTGTGGGCACCTGTGGCATTCCCTGCAGCCTCAGCAGCAGCCTGCTGTCTGAGGGGTTCAAGGGAAGGGCAGCTCAACTGTTCCTTCCCCAGGTCTGCTCTGGAGGGTCCCCCTGAGCCCAGAAACTCAACTTGATCAAGTTCAAGCTCTTTAGGCTCAGTTTCCCTCAGCTCTTCCAGATCAGCCTCCTCAGAGACTTGATCCTCAACCTGGGGCAAGGGGGAAGGCAAAGCCTTACCCTTACTGCTCTTCTTCTTGGAAGGTGTCTGGTCCATCATTTCAGGATCCAGCACCTGTTCAGTGGGGCATTTTCTGGCCTGTGACCTAGTCACAGCAAGCACATGTGCTGGCAAGCCTAACATTTCCATGTGAGTCCTCTGCTCCACTTCTGACCATTGTGATGACTCCAAATCATTGCCCAACAAACAATCAACTGGGAGGTCTGAACTGACTACAACTTTCTTTTGTCCCTTCACTCCACCCCAGGAGAAAGCCACAATTGCCACACTATGACTAGTAGTGACATTGCTGGCATTGGTCACCAGGAAATCAGTACCTGGCATGATCTGTCCAGGGTCCACAAAGTTAGGTGTCACCATGGTGACACTGGCACAAGTGTCCCTATAGGCCTGAGCCATTTTGCCATTAATCAAAGGTGTCTGCCTGTATTTGCCCAAAGTATTGGGACTTATCTCAGGGGACATATCCATATCCCCTGTACAGACAAGGACAGCCTGAGTGAGTGTGCCAACTAAGTTGTCAGACCCCTCAGTACCCAAGGTTAACCCAACTAATGCCTTGGGAGGTACACTACCACTACTGACTGTACTAGGGGGTGCAGTTGCCTTAGGGGCTGCAGTGGCAGGAGTTTGTCCTCCTCTTTTGGTGCACTCACTAAACCAGTGAGATTTACTTTTACAGTACTGGCACCACCTTTTCGACTGGCCTTCTTGAGTCTTCTTCTTCTGGGAAGCCTGACCCCCACCCTCTTTGGTTTGTTGGGGACCTGGTGAAGACTTCTGGTCATTTTGCTCATTCTTAACATTACCCTTCTGGTCTGCTTTCTTCTGACCACCCTGGTTCTGGTTCTGGTTCTGCTTGATCCTTGTCCTGACCCATTTGTCTGCCTTCTTTCCCAATTCTTGGGGAGAGGTCAGATCTGAATCAACAAGGTGCTGGTGCAACAACTGGTTCTGACAATTGTTTAAAATTTGTTCTCTCATCATTAGATTATACAATCCTGTGTAATCTGTAACCTTGCTACCCAGCAACCAGCCCTCCAAAGCCTTAGTGGCACAATCCACAAAGTCAGACCAGTCCTGAGACTGAGTTTTCTGGGTGTCTCTGAACAGCAACCTGTACTGCTCAGTGGTTAAACCAAACCCATCAACCAGTGTATTCTTCAGGACCTGGTAATTGTTAGCATCCTCTACTCTTGTAGTGAGGAGCTTATCTCTACCTTTACCATCAAAGGAGAGTCACAGTATAGCTGCCCACTGACTCTGGGGAATGCACTGCACAGTGCAGGCCCTCTCCAGAGCAGCCATCCATTTCTGGATATCATCCCCTTGCTTAAAGGGGGGCACTATTTTAGTCAGGTGTTTAGTATCTAAACCCTTCTCTCTATCTCTTGGGAGATTTCTGCCACCAGTGGGAGCTAGCCCACTCATCTGCTGCGCTCTAGCAAAGGCAAGCTTCTCTTTGGCCAGGGCAAGTTCTTCCCTTTCAATCCTCAGTTCAGCTTGTCTCATTCTAGCTTCATGCTCTTTTCTCTGAGGGGAAGTAAATCTCCTCTGTGGAGGATTCCTTCTCCCCTGAGAAGAGGCATTAGAGTGCAGAGATCTGTTGGAGTCCCTAGAAAGAGATCTATCTCTCCTAACTCCAAGGTTAGGCCCACTTCGGGTTAGTACTGGGGGTCCCCCAGATCCTAGCCCAAGTAAGTCTAAGTTGGTCCTAGTTAGCCTTCTGACTACCTCAAGACCTTTGTCTACCTCATCCCCAGAGAGTTCCTCTTGATCCTCCTCCTCAACTGCAGTAGCAATGTTGGGGAGATCTGGATCCCCAGAGGTTCCCTCTAAAGCTGGCATGTTCTCATGTAACTGAGAAAGCTTTCTGGCATCATATGTCTCTAAGAGACCTATCAGAAAGGGAATGGTGGGGTTAGACCCCTGCTTCAGTTTTCTGGAGATCTGTCTCATCTCCTGGAAACTGAGAGCTGCATATCTTGAAGTGACCTGTGGAGGGTCAACACTGACCAGGGGAGTCTCAGTAGAATCTCCCTGGGTAGACATGCTTTTCTAGTGAGGTGTAAGTGGTGCACTTACCTACACTATATGTTTGCCTACTGATCCCTTGCTAGAGTTGTAGTTTAGGGTGTGCTAGGCCCTAGGAGCTACAACAGCTGGTTCAGTAGAACTCAGAGTATTCTAAGCTAAGTTATATGTACCTTTAGTACTCATGTGATCTTTCACAAGATATTCTTAGGGCATGTGTGGTAAAACAACAGCAAGCTCAAATCCCAACCGCTGCTCACCAATGTGAGAAGTTGGCCTGATGTGCAGTGTTCACTATTCTAGTGATCACTATATATCAGTCCAAACAACCCTTATTGATGATTGGTTGTAAGTCAACCTTATAGACCAGCTATCCTAGTAGCATGGATACGAGCAGTCTAAGGCTAAGACTCTAGAGGGCGTGTTAAGCCAGCTGTTTTACCATCACATTACCCCTTGAACACCCAGTGAAAGGACACCACACAAGTGTTATGAAAATAAACAGTGTATTTATTAGAATCACAACAACCCTGTACTCTTTATGAGGACAGGGTGCTAGGCACACAACAAAACTCTTACGAAAATACTTAAGTTAGCACGTTATACACAAATGCCCGAGGGGCACGAAAAACCATATACTTAAAAAGTGGAATGCGAAATTACTAGCAGGTAAGTACAGTACTAATAGGCTTTGGAATCGCTAGGACTTAACTAGGGGATCGTTAGATTACTTCTAGGAGGCCTAGGGGACTCGGGTGCAGAGTGTGCACTCTCACGCGGGATGCGGGACAAAGTCTATGGAAGCTAGTAAAGGCAAAGTTAGTGTTCACGGGCGAACCCGACCTGGTAGGAAGAAAACGACAGTGGATCCTGACCCTAGGATAGTGAGGCTATGCTGGGACACCGAAGTGCCGAAGTTACCTAGCCCAGGGGCTGCAGCTGCATAGGTCTGAAAAGACGTCGGGGATCTCGTTGCCGGACCAGGAGCCTGGAAGAAGGAAGTTGCTGGCAGGCGACCAGTGAAGGAAAGTTCGATGGATCCAAGCCTGGATCAAGGAAGAAGAAACCTGAAAGCAGAGGGGACCAAGTTCTTGAATCACTAGCCAGTGATTAAGTGGGCACCAGGATGGCACCGGGCGAAGTCACCTCGACTAGGTGAGTGGGCGACGCTGGCTCTGCAGATCTCACGGACCAGGAGGCGTTGTCGGCGACCAGGATGGAGAGGCGAGCTGTCCCACGATGGATGAAGCTGTCGGCGTCGAAGTTACCCAGGATTGGGCAACAAGCCTTGGCTAATTCAAGCCCACGCGGTGGACTCAAAATGGCGTCTTGAGTGGACCAGGAGGGTCCGGGGTGCTCCTCTTTTGGAAGGGAGCAAGGGCCAGCCTGGAGCAACCAGACCAGCAGCAGAAATGTCGTCGGGCGTCGTTCAGAAGGCCACAAGCCAGCGGGCTAGTAGCCAAACAACGCGGTGAGCAGCAAAAAGCAGAAGGGCCCCACGCAGATCGTGGAGATGCTGGGAGGCTGCACTTCGGTGCTGGAGCTGCTCAGGGTCGGGGCTTCTCGGACCCCAAAGCACTCACCAGGAAATTACTCGGCGGGCTTGCTGGAAAGAAGTCGTGCAGTCTTGAAGATGGCCGGTCCCTCGAGGTCTCGTCACACCCACGAATCTCAGCGTGACTGATGATGCAGGTAGAGGTCAGAGGTGCCAGGGAAGCCGGTTCTCGTCGAGCTGGGCAGTCTTGATCCGGAGGAGAGACTTGCAGCAGACCGCAGTGTTCTTAAGATGGTGCCTGCGGATGCAGGGTGACTACTCCTTAGTCACAAGGGAGAAATCTTAGGAAGAAGTCTTGAGTTCCTTTCGTGGAAAGTAGTTTCAGGATTCAAAGATGATCTGATCTGGAAGGGGGCCAGTTCCTACCTTTATCCTGTAAAAAGGGGCTGGCACGCGACTAAGTCCTGCCCTAGGGGTGGGACTAGGAGGGGGGTGGTTACACCCACTTCCTTGGCGGGCTTTTCCCCAGCACAGGGTCTGGAGTGACCCTGGAACTGGTTCCAGCCAGCCTATGCACAGTGAGCACCGGGGTGCCACGTGCAGTCACCTTCCTCTAAAGCCCTGCCTACCTACAATACACAAAACCCTGTCTGGGACGGTGCTGGCACCGCCCCTGGCAGGAAACCCTTTGTCCTTATCTCCTGCTCTGGGAGGACTCCCAGCAGCAGGAGGGCAGACTTGTGTCTCGGTGGCAGCATCCATTTTGTGGAGCTGAGGCTCTGTTTGACTTTAACCGGGGTTAGGGGTTACATACATGTCGTGTCCCTCTAGAAGGGTGGAATGCTAACCCCGTCGCCAGAATTGGCGAGGGGTTAGTATTCCAATTCGTATGACACCTTACTCGACATGTTTTGATAAAGCGATACCAGAGTTGGCATATAACCGCGAGGATTATAATGCACTTAAGAGTATATGGTATGCGATATCATGGAAACGGCTAAGGGATGGATCCCGAAGGCCGCAGACAGGCTCAGCTCATGCCAGAGCACCATCTCACACGATTCCAAGCACTCTGCCTTCAGGATTGTTAAGGCCTGCCATAGGAGTGACTGATAGGAGATCTGTGTGTCCATTTTAGGGTTAGATATAGGTATACTATATCTAAAGCAAAGGGTGAGTACACCACCTTGCCCCAGCTGTCGTGCAGCCAGTTGTGTCAGTTTAGTTAGTCAGCCCAGGGGTGGCATAATACATGCTTCAGCCCCTGGGAGACTTCTGGGTACACCTCAGCCCTGGGTACAGGGACTTGGAGAGGGCCCAGTGCCAATTCAGTACCTGAGTACAATTTGGATAGAGAGAACAGCTAGGCTGTGGGTCTGATTAGCAGGCCCACAGCCAGGGAAAGTCGTAAACCAGTGCAGCAAAAAAAAGCAAAAATCTGGGTGATCATAGGATTGCAGACCCTACTCTCCTACACCTACCCTTTGTTTGCTCCCCCACTTCTTACCCTCGCATCCGATTTACATTTACTTCTCCATACTGCAGCAGGAGGTGTGCATGTTTCTCTCCAAAGGAGGTTTCAAACTCAGCCTATATTGGATCTGCAACCTCTGAATGCCTTCTTTCGGAAGGGCAAATTCAAAATGCTCACGTTAGCCCAAATCTTGACAGCTGTGAACCCTTCTTGAGACTGGATGGTGTCATTAGACACGCAGGAGGCTTATCTTCATATACTCATCATATGAAAGTGGTCTACTTTGGGTTATCGGTTGCCCATAACAAGGAATAAGAACACTACATTTTCTGATGGATACTTCTAGCTGCTATGTGGTGCCGTGCAGCTTTTCATTGGCCTCTTTCTGCCCTTAAGAGACAGAGTAGATCCGCAAGTAAGCGTGACCCCTGCACATCTACATCTGATAGACTTGTAGCAACAGAGTCCTTCCCTTAGACTATTCCTCAGGTGTCAGATTATATCTGGAAATCCTTGAACAGTACCTCTGCACCCTGGAAGTTAGCATCAATCGGCTCCACATCGGTGTTGTCATCCAGGCCAGAAGTGATATGCGAGGTGCCTATGTAGTGCCACCCCAGCATGTTGACATCAGTCCTTTTAACATGCCATCAGTGAAGATCTGGAGAGCGATACTGTAAGTACTGGGGGTCGCTAGTTGGTTGAGGTAGGTACCTTTGGCCAAATAGGGACCCTTGCTTCCATGTCCGAGAAAGGAAGGACACCTTCTCAGGTAGCCAGGCTCACCCCCTCGGTAGCTTGGGACGAGCAGCCAGGCTTATCTTCAAGGCAAGTGAGTATTTGCAAACACGCTCTCAGTAAACCAATGATGACACCACAAATGGACTCTACACGATTTTCATAAAAACAAGTATACATTTATATAAAAATATACGATGAGACCACACGATAAATCCAACATATGCGTATTTGTAATATTCCTCCTAGCCGGTTATTAGGCCAGCCAGCCCTTGTAAGTTCTGGCGCTATTAATAAGCAATTCTAAATGATCCACTGCAGTCCTAAAGCAAAGCTATGCAGTACGTAATGCAAGAATCAGGCACTTTGCAATGTAAAAATAATGCAGTTCATTATGCAACAATCTGTTCGTAATGCCAAAATAACGCAATGCGTAACGGAACAATCAGGCAGTTCGTTATGCAAACTTATGCAATGCGGAATGCAACAATCAGGCAGTTCGTAATGCAGAAATAATGCAATGTGTAATGCAACAATCAGGCTCTTCGTAATGCAGAAATAATGCAATGTGTAATGCAACAATCAGGCTCTTGGTAATGCAGAAATAGTGCAATGCGTAATAAAACAATCAGGCAGTTCGTAATGCAGAAATATTGCAATGTGTAATGCAATAATCAGGTAGTTTGTAATTCAGAAATAATGCAACGCGTAATGCAACAATCAGGCAGTTCGTAATGCAGAACGAATGCAATTCGTAATACACTCCAGCACCGATCACGGTGCCCTAGACGGTCTCTCCGCCACTAGTACTGACTCGCGGTCAGCTTCCGCCAGCAGATGCCCCCAACACGGGTATGGTGTTATCCAAAGTGCAGCTCCGCACTCCGGCCCGGTACTGCCTCTCCTTGGTAAGTACGGGCTGTGATACAAGCCGAAGCAGAGGCTCGCGCTGCAAGAATTGGAGAGACCGAGTATCCTTCTCCCAGCCCGCCCCAGGTGGCAACACACGTTACCTTGGGGGGGGGTGAACCCGCTCTCCTATCTTCTTCCCACGACTTGGGCCTCCGATGCAACTTTGTGGATTCTGGGCAGTGGGACTCGGGGCCCTCCCTCGACGGGGTTGGTTTGAGGTCCCGCTCTGGCAACGGTGGGCTCGGGCTGGCGGCTCAACTCCTCTGGGGCTGCAGGTCCGGGCTGCTGGAGATACAAAGGTCTCAGGCTGCAACTGGGCACATGCACACAACGTCGCTGAGACTCACTTGAGCTTCGGTTGTGCACGATCACAGAGCACTCCTCACGAATGTCTCAGGCTGCACGAAGCACACACAAACCGCGTCGCTGAGACTCACTTGAACTCCCGGTCCACAATAACAGGGCAATCCTCACAAAGGTCTCATGCTGCACAAAGCTCACGCACACAGCGTCGCTGAGACTCACTTGGACTCCGGGTGCACGATAACATGAAAATCCTCACGAAGGTCTCATGCTACACAAAGCACACACACAGCGTCGCTGACACTGACTTGAACTCCGGGTGTACACGATAACTGGGCAATCCTCACGAAGGTCTCAGGCTGCACAAAGTACACGCACATAGCGTCGCTGAGACTCACTTGGACTCCGGTGCACACGATTACAGGACAATCTTCACGAAGGGCTCAGGCTGCAAAAAGCACACACACGGGCGCACACACACACAGCGCCGCTGAGACTCGCTTGGACTCCAGGTGCCCACAATGTATGTATGTATGTGCGAAACCCTTCCTGGCTTCCCTGAGAGATGGTCCCTTAATGGGTATCTCCAGGGTGAGACCAGGCATCCCCGGCGGTCTGGTGGGGCCGTTAGTGAAGATGAGGCAAGCTAATGCCCAGAGTTGCCGAGTGTGATCGCTGATCAGAGTGGGCACCGAGGCGAGAGAATTATCGAGTCCGACAATCACAGGGCAATTCTTACGAGAGTCTCAGGCTGCAAAAATGTCACGCACACAGCATCACTGAGACTCTCCTGGAGATTTTGTGTTCCGGAGTTTCCGCAGCAGGGAGCCAGCTCACCTCGGGCCCTTGGGAATAAGTTACTTCCGGACACAGCAAAGTCCTTTCAATCAGGGGGACACCGCAAAGTCCCTTTAGCCTCTCCTTGGTTAAAGCAGCAAACTGCAGGCCAGTCCCAGAACACACAGCAAGGGTCAGTCCTTTCCTTCAGTCTCTTCAGCTGTTTCTTCCTTGGCAGAGGTTCCTCTTGACTACAATGTAGGTTTAATCATTTTCAGTCTTGATCAATCCATTTCTCCATTCCAAAATCCAGGTGGTTCTGCTCACACAGTTATACCCCTTGAAGTCTTTGTGTTCAGGGGGGCACTGACCCCTGTACAAACCAGTTCTGTGTGTCTCACGGCCAGGGACACCTTCTTCCTTTGAAAGTGGAGGTCTGGATCCTTAATCACTCAGCAGGAGAGGGAGCCATTGTTTTATGGCAGCAACCCAGGCCTCCCCCTACACTCCGGATGCAGGTCAGCCTGTTGCTGTCTCACCTCCTCCCGTGGGTCAAGACATTTCCGAGATCCTTTCACTTACAGAGCCAGTCAATCCACAACCAGACAGAGACACACAGACATTTTAGAGCACAAAAACCCAGCCACTGCACTATAGGTCCAATAGATGACGAGGACTGGCAATCGGCGCTTTTGTCCCCTCGAGAAACAGCCATCACACAGAGATTCAGGCTGATTCAGCTCAGGATACTCCACCGATCATACATCACAGGGAAGGTTTTGGCAAGAATAGGAGCTAGACCTGTCGACCTTTGTATGAAGGGGTGTGGTCAGCAGGCCACATTTACCATACCCTGTGGAGTTGCCCAAAGATACGTGCCCTTTGGGAGGGAGCATCAGACCACATGCAAACAGATTTCAGAAAAAATATAGGATTAACATCACAACTGGGATTGTTGAACATATGGGAGGCGACTGATCTCAAGGAAATTGAACAGCAATTTACAACACTGGGATACACGTTAGTGAAACGAGAGCTGGCTAGAGGGTGGGGGGAGCGAGCCCACCACTTTTCACCCTATGGGCTAAAAAAATGGACAGATACATGTTGGCAGAGACCGAGATTTTTAAGGCTCGGGGGTGCCTCAAGAAATGGGACAGAAAGAGGTCGCACTGGAATAAATATTGTGGTGACCCCTGTGTCGCCTACTGTTGAAATAGAGATGCATAGAGAAGCGGGGCATGTGGGGAATGTTTAATATTCAATGAGAATTGATTGTCTGCTCGATTATCATGAAAGTGTTGTTGTTTTATGTATATATGGCTATGATTGAAACCAAGAAACAAATGTAATTAAAAAAAATATATATTTTTTTTTAAAAAAGAGAGAGGCTGAGAGCGTCTCTCTCCGAGCCAACACCCCACCCCAGGCGGCGACATACGTTACCTGGGGGAGTGACCTCACTCTCCACTCCTCTTCCCACGACTTAGGCCTCCGATGCAACTTTGTGGATTCCGGGCAGTGGGACTCGGACCCTCCACCGACGGGGTTGGTTCGAGGTCTCACTGTGGCAATGGCGGGCTAGGTTCGCGGCTCAGCTCCTCTGGGGCTGCCGGTCCAGGCCGCTGGCGATACATAGGTCTCAGGCTGCAACAGGGCACAAGCACACAGTGTCGCTGAGACTCTAGCTTCGGTTGTGCACGATCACAAGGCACTCCTCACAAAGGTCTCAGGCTGCACAAAGCATATGCACACAGCATCACTGCGACTCATTTGGACTTTTGGTGTGCACGATAACACGGCAATTCTCACGAAGGTCTCAGGCTGCACAAAGCACATGCACAAACTGTCGCTGAGACTCACTTGGACTCCGGTGCACACGATTACAGGACAATCCTCACGGAGGGCTCAGGCTGCAAAAAGCATAAGCACACAGTGTCGCTGAGACTCTCCTGGAAACTTTTGTGTTCCTGAGTTTCCGCAGCAGGGTGCCAGCTCACCTAAGGCCTTTGGGGATAAGTTACTTCCGTACACAGCAAAGTCCTTTCAAGCAGGGGGATACAGCACACAGCAAAGTCCTTTTAGGCTCTCCTTGGTTAAAGCAGCAAACTGCAGGCCAGCCCCAGAACACACAGCAAGGGTCAGTCCTTTCCTTCAGTCTCTTCAGCTGTTTTTTCCTTGGCAGAGGTTCCTTTTGACCACGAAGTAGTGTCAACCCTTTTCAGCCTTATCCAATCCAATGTTCAGGAGCTTCAGTCTTTGTGTTCAGGGGGCACTGACCCCTGTACAAACCAGTTCTGGGTGTCTCCCTGCCAGTGACACCTTCTTCCTTTGATAGTGGGGGTCTGGATCCTTAATCACGCAGCAGGAGATGGAGCTATTGTTTTATGGCAGCAACCCAGGCCTCTTCACCTCCAGGGGCTACTCCTCCCTCCTACACTCCTGATGCAGGTCAGCCGGTTGCTGTCTCACCTTCTCCTGTGGGTCAAGACATTCCCCAGATCCTATCACTTTCAGATCCAGACAGTCAATCCACAACTAGGCATAAACATACAGAAATGTTAGAGCACAAAAAAACAACCACTTCTCAAACAGTGGTTTCTAAACACACAGTGCAAAAACCACCTTCACAAAAAGATGTGTTATTGAATTGTGAGTTCAGGCACACTTAACTTCACCTTTCCACTTTAAGCCTATGGGAA
Organism: Lissotriton helveticus; assembly: GCF_964261635.1. Taxonomy (NCBI): domain Eukaryota; kingdom Metazoa; phylum Chordata; class Amphibia; order Caudata; family Salamandridae; genus Lissotriton; species Lissotriton helveticus. The sequence goes on from NC_136069.1 coordinate 1,150,027,814, forward strand.
GATAGGCTGAAAAACATATTACCCAGCTTCGCCATTCCGTCCTATGGGCAAGATGGCCTTTCAACAGTGAAAAACGAAATGGAGAGTATTTCACTGTCAGGACATGGTTCACACCTCAGTACATGTCCTACCTTTCACATACACTTCACCCTGCCCAGGGGGAACCTTGGACCTACCATAGAGGTGTCTGAGGTGCATAGAAAGGGAAGGGTAAGGCCTGGCAAGTGGGTGCACTTGTCAGGACAACATGGCAGTTTAACAAACTGCGCGCAGGCACTGCAGTGGCAGGCCTGAGTTCTCCCTTTAAGGCTACTTGTGTGGTTAGCACAATTAGTGCTGCAGGCCCACTAGTAACATTTGCATTACCAGCCCTGGCATACATAGTGCACTTTACTAGTAAGGCAAACATACCAATCATGGACAACCAATTAACATGACACTTTACACAGGGAGCACTTGCACTTTGACACTGATCAGCAGTGGCAAAGTGCCCAAAGCATCTAAGTTGGCAACACTATGTCAGACAAAAAGGTCTAGGAGGAAAGTAAAAAGTTTAGGGGCACTTTAGCCACAAAGGACCAAGTCCAACAGCTACCTTAGTCCTTTTTTGGACTACCATTCTGTGATAGAGCCCCACCTGTTTTGCTTGTGTTGCCAAAAGCTGGAGCACATCTCCATGGCCTGCCCAGGCTGTACAGCAGTGAATCCCAAGGTGGTCTTAAAGTTCCTGAGTGCGATACACTGGACGACTCTCCACCGCTACAGGCCCTGGTCTCGATAAAGGCTCATACCCGCTCTTGGAAATTGTTCCCACCGGTAGTCGTCTTGCTCCAAATCATCCTCTTTTAAGTCCCAGAAGAAGAAGAAGAAATCGAAGTCAAAATATTATTGGACTTTGCTAGTCAATTCATCAGGCATGGGTATGGTGCCACAAATCAAGGCCCCGCTCCCATGCGTCAGCTGTGGAGTCTGAGTTTGGGTCCAGGAGTCGGAGCGACCCCAGCCAAGTTTAAAGAATTTTTGGAGGTCATGCACCTCATCTGTTGGCGGGCCGACCTCTCTGGAGGGCCTTCAGTCTCAACTGGTTCAGCAGGTGCCCCAACTGGATTCCCGCTGGTGGGTTCGCCATCAGCACCAGTAGGCCCTGTGAATATGTTTCCAGATCGGCTCTGGTCGTAAGCCAGCGACCTTCACTTAAGTCTGTTCCATTGGCATCAACCCCATTGTCGTACTCTATTCCGATATGGAGCCGAACCGGTGTTGCCTGACGTAGACTTCAGTGCTGACCGAACCAAGACCATCCATGTCATAGACCAGCCCTGTGGGGCGGATCTGATGATCCTTATGGTGACCCTGACCTGCTTGAACAGACCCTGGCTGAGGATAACTAGTATGAGGAACCAGCGGATGCTAGTTTTATGGACACTTATCCTGACACTGGCCTAGTCTCTCCTCCTAGTGTGACTACAGACAAACAGGATTTCTTTGCCAGGTTAGTGAGGAGGGTGGCCAAGGTTCTGGACCTTACACTTCCCTTGGTGCAGTGAAGTCTAACAACTTGACAAAGATGCTTCAACCCGGGGTGGACCACACTGAACCTCTTCTTTTTAATGATGTCCTCATTGATCTTCTTTTTTTTTTTATAAACTTTTTTTTTTCTTCAAATAAGAAAAGGCAAAGCACCATAGAGCAATCACATACAAGGCAATTCAGCAGTGTTATTCGTACAGTTTCAGGAATATACACGAGTTAAAAAATGTTTGGCGTTTCAGTGTCCATCCGAGAATTAAAACCATTTTATACAATAACATAGTTGTCACTCAATTAGCTCGTCAACATTCCTGATCGTGGGGGGTTCACAGATGTTACCTCTATATTCGTTCCATTTAGTCCATACCGCCACCCATTTTTTCGGGCATCCCCTAGCCACATACACCGTCTTTTCTTGCACCATGCTCCAATCCATGTCTTTCTGCCAGGCCCACAGTGTAGGTGGTGTGGCCGCCCCCATAATCTCGCGATGTTTCTTTTTGCTATTGCCAAACCCAAGGTGGCCCAAACTTTGCCCTTCGCGGGGATGTCGGAGGGCTCCCAAATATTAAGAAGGCACCTTTTCACCTCAGGCCTCAATTCTACCCCCCACTCTCCTTACATACAATCAAGCACCTGTGCCCAATAAGATTGTACTTCCCGGCATTCCAACAATATGTGCAAAAAGGTTCCCACCTCTCCGCACTCCCTACGACAGAGTCCGTCATCACTGCGTCCCATCAGAACCAGCCTGGTGCCGGAAATATACACCCTGTGGAGTATCTTCAATTGAATCAGTCGTAATTTGGCTGGTATTGCTATCTCTTTTGGGGACGCTAGCGCCTCGCGCCATTCTTCGTCGTCGATTTCAAGGCCGTCAGCCTCCCATTTTTCCCTAAGGGCCAATAATGGGTCGGGGGTATGATTTATGAGTTTTTTATATGTGAGCGATATGGCCTTTTCAGGGAGATGGCCATCCAGCAGTCTGTCCTCTAGTGGTGAGAACTCGGGGAGTGCGTTCCCGGGGGAATGTTGGCCTGCAGTGCATGCCAGACTTGCATGTATCGGAAGTGTTCTGTCCTAGCAAGGTCATACGTGCGCTGAAGGGTGTCAAATGTGAGTACTCCCTCTGGGCCCCATAAGTCCCTGATTCGGGAAATACCTAATAAATCCCAGTTCCTAAACCCCTTCGTGCGACTAAGGGTGCCTAGCTTCTCAGAGGCCCACAATGGGGTTGCCTGGGTGAGTCAGCCCAATTTCTTATGGGCTATGTGCCACAGCTGGACAGAATGTTTAGTCCGCCCCGACAATCTATACCGTCCGGGTCTAGAGTAGAGAGCCGCCTCAAAGTTCCCCCCTGGAAGGAGCCACCTATCCATTTCATATCCCTGGTCGTTACCTGCACAGTATGTCCCTTGATTGACGGCCGACAGGTGCGCGGCCCAGTAGTATTTCCTAATGTCTGGAAGTGCTATCCCTCCATCAAACCAGCCCAACGTCCATTTCTGGAGGGAGATATGGGAGTGCACCAGTCCAAAGAAGGTCCCTCTGGGTCGCCACCTCAATGGCGGCAAAGTATTTATTTGGAACTAGGTCCGGGTGGTTTTGGAGGGCGACTGATCTCCTTCTTGGGGCCTGTGCACATTGTCTTCTGCCATCTCCCTACTCCTGGATTCCCAGCTTTCCTCAAACAGCACCCCACAGAACCTGGTTGTCTTTGCCTTCCCTGCCAAGGTCAACCCTGACGCATTCCCTACCGCACCACCCGATAGGGAATCCAAGAGGCTTGACACCTTGTGAAAGAGCATTTTCTCTTCCACCAGCCTTGTACTCTCACACAGTCTCGGACTCAGTTGCGCAAGTGCTACCTTTGGTCATGGAGGAGGCCAGAGCCATCCTGTTTCAAACTACTGCCGATGGCGGAGACGCAGCAAATTCTTTGATAGGCTGCAGCCTGAAAACGCGCGGTAGAGCGATTGCTTAGTTGGTGGCACTTCGTCGTCATGCCTGGCTGAAATCAACTGGCTTTTAGAGGGGATGCCTAGGCATCCCTGATGGACCTGTCCTTCACTGGCACTCGCCTGTTAGATAATAAGGCAGATTTGGCATTCGAGAACTTGAAGAACAGCAGGTAAGGAATCTGTGGCTAGAAATCTCTATCAGATGAACAAGTTACTTACCTTTGGTAACACCGTATCTGATAGAAACTCTATCTAGCGGCAGATTCCTTACTGACCTTCCCTGCTTCTGCGAACCATTTTTTCTGCTTGAGAAAGGTCCCAGTGGGTTTTTGGTGGCCGCACACTAGTCCATCTGTTCCTGCCATGGTTCTGTGCTTCTGGCATGGAAATGTCACAAAAAGTATCTGTCACCGAGCTGGGGTTGCACCTATATAGGCACTGCCCACATCACTTCTGTCATGGTCCACACCATCTAATGGCATGCAGAGATACTGCTCGAGATTTTCCGGATTCAGTCTGACTCCTGGGGAATATTCTAAATTAAAGAGTCTGTATCTGGAGTCTACTGCATACGGTGTTACTGAAGGTAACTTGTTAGTCAATTTCTTTTGTTTCATCCTTGGAACATGGATCCTGATTTCTGCTCCCTTTTTTCCCATTAGTTGACAAGTTTTTCTAAACAATTCCAGTGTGCAAGGGATCAATGCCCCTTGCTAAAAGTACAGAGCTCAAGCCATGCAATGACTTTCATAAACATATGTCAGTGACAGACCTGCACAAGGTGTCTCTCTGGTGTTTGGAATAGAAGCACGACTTGGTCATGTAAGTAATTTGCGACCATGCACTGCAGTGGCGCTGGCACTAATTTTCTTTCTCGGTTCCAAGATCTGTGGCAGCCCCCTCTTTGTTGATGCCGGTCTTGACGTCGCTGGCTGCCAAGGTGGATCCTCTTTCGACTTTGGTCTTGGAACCCAAGCTAACTCCACCTAGACCCCAACTGAGTTTGTGTTGTGAATTCGCTCTAGCGCACTTGGTTGCCATACAATCTGATTCAGTCAAAAATCTCCAGCTACCAAAAAGCAATCATCAGTTGCTCCAAGGACAGCAGAAGAGACACAGGCAAGGATGGTGGGACCCCCTCAAATAGTTAATTATGGCCGAGGAACAGAGGGGCAGAGAAAGCTAACACTAAGAAAGAGTGTTCCACATAGGCCGTATTATTTTAACACTGATATAAATCTCAATTTTATTTTTAGAAAAGGTGACAGATACACAACATACTGTTTAGTTATTCTTCAAAAATAAGAAGTTTATTATTTTCATCATTTTCATCTTATAAATGCTTATATATTTTTTTTAATAAAGTATAAATTCATTTTTTGGAAAGTCATTTTATCACAGATACAATACAATTTTCTAAAGATATATACAATTTCACAAAAAGAAGGGAGAGAAAAAACAATCTATATAATTCTGTAAATGCAAAACAAACACAAAATACATTAAATAAATAAATAGACCCCTGGAAAAACACACTCAAGCATACAACAACTCACACTATCATACACATACTTCATCCACTACAAAACGACTGAAAGAAGGGAAACTGGAATCAAAATGGCAGAGTAGTCGTGCCAAGTAATCTGTCTCAAGAAATGAGAACCAGCACTGGGTCGACGCGCGTTTTGGCGGCTAGGGGCCACCTTCATCAGGACCTCTATCAGATGATGTAATCCACTTAACCAGGGGACAGTTAAAACAGAAGCCCACTCATAGATCTTGATTCATAGGGTTCTACAATGGAGGTAACATGATCATGTGGTTGTAATATTTTAGATGTAAAGAACCACAGTAATAAAAGCTAAAGTACGTAGTTTCTTCTTCCATGTATAGGAATTCATCGGAAGCGAACAAAATAGTCAGCATAGAGGACTGTGCAGGATATTCATCTTTAAGTATAGTCGAAACGATATGAGTTTATATATTTTCTCGTTATTGCAGTGAGAAAGATCCGCCGGAATAAATGCTTCTATCCGGATATTTGTCATTGGTATAATCCACAAAGTAGCAGATCGAAGGTCTCGCCTGTCCGCTGTCCTCAATGCCTGCCCATACCATTCAATCCTACCTGACTTCACAGCATTTTGTGTTATATGACCTTCGACCCAGATTCCATTACATGTACTATTACATTAATCTTAACCTTGATGAGATCACAGGAAGTAATACCAATGTCAAAGAAGTATTGGCAAAGCTGATAGGTTTAAATCTTGCCCTGGCCCAGCTTCAAGCTCATCCAAACACGTGGACGTGTGCAGAGCTATCCTAATGAATATATTTTCTAACCAGCAACAAGAGAAGCTTCCAAACCCTCATTACTGTCTTTACTCTGTAGACATCTGAAGACATCAGGATATTCCCTTCCAGTAATGTGATATACAAGAGCTCTCACAGTGCACCTACACCCTGAGTTGAAGTGTGCCCTGGCTTTGCAGTACTGCGATGCCCACAATGCTCCGCTATCCTGATTTGCATAATACTCTATAGAGTTTCAGTACTAAGACTTAAGTGCTGGGGATCCCATTCGGGCATTATCCCTGTTAGCACCTACCAGCACGACGGAACGAAAGTAGAAAGAATAACGGAACGAAAGAGTAACTGGATCGAGTAACTGGATTAACTAATGACCCCTGAAATGCCCCGCGATCGGACTTTCGATTCTGACACCCTCATCGCTGACGCCATGCTGCTGAGCCGACACTGCGGACCACCCTGCCACCAGCCCTGCACTGGATCCAAGACGGCATAAGAGTGGCGCGTCACAGGGGCGGCTGAAACTCCAGGAGCCTGTTCCAGACAGCTCGACGACTTCGGAGGGCTGGAAGAGGCCCCCCGCTACAAGGCGGAGGAAGGCACTGGAGCCCGCGCAGAGGCGGCTAAAGCTCCGTGAGCCTGCTGAGCCGGAACCGCCCGCCCGCTCCACCGCAGTGAGACGCAGTGAGTCTCAGAGGCTACGGAGGGCTAAGTAAAGCCGCAGCAGAGGAGCTACAGCGAACGCCAGAGGATTGAAAGTGGCCCCCCCACCGTCCGCTCCACGGTGGAGGACGCCGGCTGCTACGAAGGAGCAGTTCCCCCCCCCCCCTCCTCCCCCTCCCCCTCCGCACCGCAGCACCGGAGACAGGACACGGGCTCAGGAGATGGATGCGCCCGGAGGGTATCGCACCGCCGCTGCCCAGGGGAGCGACTGAGGAGAGCCCTGAGACCAACAACGGGAGCGGTTCTGTGACAGAAGACTGAAGCCTGCCCCCATCGGCGTCGTTAGATACCGGGTGATTACCTACGCTGCGTCTCATGGTGATACAGGCTTGGAGCCACGATCTGATCTAATCTGTGGAGTTCAATCACAAGCAATTCACAAATTTTAGCAAATCGGAAGGGACTGAGACACTGTGTGGAATAATGCATTGCTTCTGAAAGACTCTACGGTCGGACTCAGGGGGCACACAGAGACTTGAGGTATTTGTATTTCTCCTACCCGCCTGCTCACTTTTAAACTACCTCCTCTGTCCAAAATGGCTGGAGCCATAAACCTGTAACAATAAATCCCCCTCCCCCCCACGGTACCTCTGTCCACGAGGCTCCTCAATTTAACTCCCCCACACAGAGATAAGCATTCCTCCCAGATAGCTGGAGCATTGCTGGCTCGGATAGAAAGTGAAACTCCTCCCCCTAGGCTTAAAGTAATAGCAGCAGACAGAGGACTAATATCTCCACCTCCCCTGCATGCATGAAGGAGAGGGGGTACTGCTCTTCTATGCTAGCTAAGCAACAGCAACAAACAGAGGACTAATGTCTCTATCCCACCTATTTGGCGGACATGTTTGACTATTCTCTCTCATGGGCGGACATCCTGGATTAGTCATTTTCTTCTTTATCTGAACACTCGCCAAGAATTAATCACTCTAGACTAATCACAACTACTGAGTACTTGGCTCAGTTAGGTATCTACACCCTCTTGTGAAAGAATGCCTGCCTATTATTGTATTATTATTCTCTTAACTATACTCTGAACATATGTAATGCACAGAATGCCACCTCATATATGCAAGAATGTCTGGTTATTATTGCAGTACACTCCCAGCTTTACTCTAAACATTTGCAATGCACAGATTGCTACATCATATCTGAAAGAATGTTTCCTAGTTTTGCAGTATTGTACCTATACCTGTATGTTGAACACTTGTAATGCGCAGATTGCGACCTCATATACCTTTTACCGCAGTATTATTCTTCTACCTGTATTTTGAACATTTGTAATGCAATGCTACTTCATTTACCTTGGTTGCTAACTAATGTCATTTCTGCTCTCTATGATTTTGGATTCTTGATGGTGGCACTACCCCATATATATATCTGGTTGATCACCAGTTACGCTGTTGTACTCTATAACCTATTGTAACCTATTGTATGTATATGTTTCTCTGCACACTCTTACATTTGGGATACGCCGATTGATCACTAGAACTATTCTTACACCGTATAACCTACTGTATGTTTTTGTTTTTCCTACACATGTGTACCACTATAGTGCATTCTCCTAGTCCCACCTAAACCATCATCGCAACATGGATCCCCCCCATCCCCCCCCATTCTCAGTCCCCATTACCCTCTCACCTCCTTTCTTAGTATAACTCCCCCTCCCCACAACATGACCACTCCCAATCCCATTTGCCCTCCTACTCTCAGCCCCCATTACCCTTCCTGCACCCCCACCTCGACTATCAGTCTCCCAGCATACACCCTGACCCACCCACCTACCATCATTGCCCTCACTCACACCACCAACCCCCTCCCCACCTCATACACACCCCTCCCGACCAAAACATCCCTTCTCCCTAACACCCTCCCGTACACCAACACAACGCACACCTCCTCGAACACCAGCCCACGCTCCCACCTGCACACGAATTTCCTGGTCAGCCATTCCCCTCAGACGGCCGCCCCCACCTCCACAACCTACCCCACGGTGGACAACATCATGGCCACCCTTGCTCAGATCAAAGATGACATACACAACATCAAGGAACTACTCGCCACACACCCCATACACCCCTCACCCACCTCCCCTCCCAACTTATTCCCTACCCACCCGGCTGACTCACTCACTCAACACGCCCCAAACCGGGCGTCAATCCCCGCTCTTAGACGCAGCAAATACCCTCCTCCCCCTCTTCGCCCCTGCAACACCCCACACAACTACACCTCCCCGCCCAACGGGTCCTCCATCCTTCCGTCGAACTCTCTCACTCAACCTTAATCATTTTTATTAATTGTCTGATTCCCACATGTTTAACTTTGTAGCCATTTACGTGTGCCATTTATTTGTACTATTTTGTACATAGGTTGGCTTGTAGCCACCTATTTGTACCATTTATACTATGTGACCTATTGATTTATCTGTCTGACTATGCGTCCCCAGGTACTCCTCTTTGTAAAGCGCTCTGATATCCGCAAGGATCTTGTCCGCGCTATATAAAACTTTCAAAATAAAATAAATAAATAAATAAAATAAGACATCTTAGAGCTATTATAGTGACTTACAGTGCGCATTGCCACTGCAGTACTGAAGCATGCATTTATGTAAAGCAGTTTTCACCAAGTACATTGTTTCTATATGTAGCCTTGAGTTTGGAAGCGGCAGCTTTGAGCACTTGCTATATGGCAAAGAGGAGTGTGTGTCTCTGTCAGGAGTAGTAACTGAACCTCTGGCAGTGGCAACCCCTATAGGACGTCCCTATTTTCAGGGTGAGAATGAAGAGGGAAGTGACTTATTTAATCACGTATGTGATGGGTTTATTTTCTCTGGGTCCAAAACACAATCAAAGTTCAAATGTGCACATTAGCATCAACACGTTTCCAAATGCTTAGAAATTAGTAAAATTTAGAATTTACTCTTAAAGTATAAGTAATCCTACAGTAGCAATTTTATGGCTTTTTTTTACTACGTTTTGTGAATAGGACAATGGAATCCGGAAACATGAGCTCTTATTTCAACTTCCACTTTTTTTCTGTTCATGAAAAAATAAAATGTCTTTTGTCACTCCTTGTATGAAAATCCACCGTGCACTGAAATGCATGCAGGGAAAAAAGACCTAAATCTCAATTTTTTTATTTAAAAAAAAAAAAAGACGCCATCACCCGCAGGGTAATTCAGGCGGTATACATAATATTGCAATTTAAAACGCATACTCAAACTGTGGTCTGTCTTTCAGTTTGACAAGATTGCTTCACACCAAAGGCAAAACCGCAGTTAGACAAAGCCTTCAGCTTCCTTCCACCCAAGGTTGTTGAGAACATATTAGAAAAGCAGGACTTGCCCGTGGACAAAGATGCATGTAAGGCGTCAAACCACTTCCGGTGTAAGCAAAGCTCAGTTTCCCATGTTATATAACATTTTCATCCTTTTAGTACAGAGTGTCTTTATTATTTTGAACAAAAGTACTAGGAAATGTTCGTGATTTATGCAACTTCCTGTCCCGGCTTCACTAATGACATTCATTGGGCAACAGCCTTCACATCACGCATGCACTAATAATAATAATATGTGTTCGTATAGATTAGATAGTGTTTGAGTTTTAGAAACTGGACTTCCATATCATGTACCAAATTTTTATAAAAACAAAATGAAATGAACAATGGAGGCTGTAAGAGATATGAGAAATGTGAATAAAATGTTTTCCAACTGACTCTTTACGGGGGTCCAGTAGAATAGCAAGGCCTCTGAGGTTCCTCAACCGGAAGGGTGGGACGATTGGATGATGGGCAGGACGGAATTAAGGAGAGAAGTAAATGAGAATGGGGTTTGACAGAGCGGGTGGATGAAGCTGTAGACATGAAATAGAAGAAAGCCTACCAGCGACAAGCAAGGGCAGCGGGCCACAGGTCGATGGCACGATCTTAAGGTCCTCTATGTTGGGGCGCGGTGATAGGGCAAAGCTCTCTCAACCAAAGAAACATTTGGAAGAGTCAACATTAGTTCTAATGGTACAGACGAGTGAAAGGGTAGATTTGCCAATGTCTCGCCATACCTCATGCATTGTTCAGTCTGTGGTAGAGCCGAGAGCTGGCTGTCTGGTTGCTGCATCTGAACTTAGACACAGAAGGGTCAATGAACACGCAGAATGGACAGAGAATGGTGTGTTGGGTTACGCAGATGAAAGGCAGAACAAGGAGTTTGGTATTTAATGTACTGCTGTGAGAAAGAGGTTTATTAGTAGGGGTGAATTGGTGTCCACCACAAGTAATAAAGTCACTATCTTGCTAAGTCCAGTCGAAGATTTCAGTAATTTAAACCTGAGCTCAAGCCCTGGTGGCTAGGTCACAGAGCACCCCGGCTTAACTTAGAGACACAGAACGGTCAATAAAGACACAGAATGGACAGAGAATGGTGTGTTGGGTAAAGAAGATAGATGAGAGACAGAAGACAAGGAGTTTGGTAAAATGTTTAATGCACTGCTGTGAGAAAGAGGTTTATTAGTTGGGGTGGATTGGTATCCACCACCAGTAATAAAGTCACTATCTTGCTAGGTCCAGTCGAAGATTTCAGTAATTTAAACCTGAGCTCACCCCTGGTGGCTATGTCACTGAGCACACCAGCTTAGTTTAGAGAAAAAGTGTAAAGCACTTAGAAGGACCAAAACTGTTTAAGTTGACAAATCAGCACGATATAAATTCCACTCCAATTTAGGAAAATACAGTAAAATGTGAAACATAAAACTAAACCATAATGACAAAAATCAAATAAGAGTACCAGGAGATATGAATTTAACATTTTTTTAAAAAGTGCAATTAACGCCAAATATCATAAAGAGCCGATGGTCGTTTTCTGTTGTGGTGGTCTTGGACTTAGGTGTGATTTGATGGTGACTGTGATCCAGCTAAGGTATGATACACCAGGTCGATTGGCCCCACTAGTACTTGGAAGCAGGGGACACCCTGTATCTGGATTAATGTGGGGCAAGTACACTAAGCCCCAGGGACACCGAAAGCAAGATGTGACCTCCAACAAAGAAGGTAAGTTCAGTCCATTAACACTGGTGGTCTGGCTGCAACTGCCACCCCACTGAACATAAATCCGCCTCCTAACATTCCCACATTTGGAATCCGTGAAACACATTCTGCCAACAAACCCCCCCCCCCCCCCCCGACACTTGTGCCTGATGGAGTAGGCGTTGGCAGGAGGTGGAACAGTACAGTAACTGTCGATATGGAGTGCATTTTCCCTTGCACAGTGGGAGACCTGCCCAGATAAAGAACAGACCCATAAGTAGCCAGAAGAGGCTGGGTTGGGCCACTTCTTTCATTTAGTTTTTTTTTGCCAGTATAGGTAATCGCAAAGTTGGGGGTCTAACACTGACCCTAAGGATATCCCTTTAGACTGAAATGCACAGTAGGGGTTATCGCAAGAGAATGAGCTAGCAGACTTGGTGGCTTTCTGTTGAGGTTAACCATTCTTTCTACCTCAGACATAACTGCTGCTCAAACTCAGCGCAGCCAATTAGGGAAGAGTAATGCCACCAGTATTGCCTCAATGTTTTATGAGGGTCAAGCTATTGAGCGGTCTCCTGCAATTGCTTTAGCACCTGCAGCCGAGCGGGAGAAAAGGGCAACCAGTCTTCAAAGCAATTGGCCAATGCAGATATTATTTCAGCATACATCTTCTCTTCTGCCTCCTTGGATGGTGGGCATATGAACCTTTCGGACTTAAAAAAAAAAAAAACTACATTTAAGGGATTGTTACAAGAAAGACTGTCCACTTCTTGATTGGCCAAGTAACATTGAAGTTTTTTTTAGTACAACTTTCAGTTTTAGCTTCTACTGCAACACTTGAGACCACCGTCTTTCACTGCTCCTTCCACTTTGGTGAATGAACATCTGTCACTAGAGACCCCACCCTCCCACCTGGCAACCCCCTTACCCCCAACGAGAGCTCCATAACTTGGGGACAGTATTATGGATATAGGATACTATCAAATAAAAATTTAAATAGCGGTGGGGTGCCTATGGCTATTTGCTCAACCCAACCTGCTACACCGGTTGTGGTTAATCTGCCCCCTGAGGCGAATGTTGTTATAATGTCACATTTTCTGACCTTACCATATATTGTTGTGGAGTCTATCACTCAAAAGAAGAATAAGGTTGTCCACTGGTTAACTAGGCAATTACATTTTAACAAAAATTGTAATGAGACATGAAATAATATGTGTATGAAGAGTAGCTTGGATAGGTCCTGCACTAAAAACCTTTAGAGGAGACAGTATTATCATAAATGTCAGGCATCCCAAGATGTCCAGCACACATTTTATCTTGTGCTACTCACAGGCTAGGTTGTTACCTTGGCTTAACTAGTATTGTACTACAGTTTTCTTTGTTATAAACCTCTTCTATTCTACATAGACTTATTGAGCGCTGGTAGCAGATTCCAGTCCCTGGTTATGTCTAGTCAATGTATCAGTCTCAATTCTATTTCATCCGCTAACCGACGTAAAACATCTAGATTGACAGGATGTCCCAAAGGGTCGTCTGAATAATGACAATATTCCATTTGATTCTAATGAAGAATGTTTTCTTTATCATTCATGGCTGGTTTGCATTTCTCCTCTGTTTTAAATGAGATAAGCTGGAATACTGCCAAAATCAAAATCGATGATACAAGGGTATTTGACATTGTAATGTTGCAGGAGACTTTGGCTTCTGAAGAATTTTTTTTGTGAGGGCTTTAATTGCTACTATGCATGTACCATACCTTTAAAAACAGGTAAAGCCAAAGGTGTCCTATTCTATTGGTTTAGGGTATCATTAGAATGCCTTGACATGATTAGGAACATTTCGGAATACATTCATTTGTGTCTTTCCATTGGTGGTCGCCCAGGCGATGTCACAGATATTTTTGTTAATTTGGAAGTCTCATCAGGAATTCCCTCCTGAAGCCATCAAAGCCTTTACAGATAACCTCCCCTCGAAGGTATGATGCTGTGTGCTCCCATGCCATTAAAAGCTTACACACGGCTCTTAATAGAAGCCATAGAAATGGGGAGGAAATTGCAAGGTGTATAGCTCAAAAAGTTATTCTCAAAAAAGAAAGCAGATGATCTGAGGAAAGAGACATGGGAAAGTTTGGTTGCTTCGTGTTGCCTTTAAGACATCAACAGTATGTAAAAAAGGTTATCGCCAAGATCTGCAATGCAAAATATCGATTTTACTGCTAGAGTCAAAGGTCAAAGTAGTGGGCTGAATAGTCCTGCAACAAATTCTCTCATGAAGAGCTAAGTTTATTTTGTCTGAGGTCCAGTATGTTTTCAGGGAGGGGTTAGGAACAATGGAACAGTGTGTCAATCTTCACCTAATAGGGAGCCAGTATACTGGAGCCAAGGGGGCACTATGTTTGTATTGTCTCAGTAATGCGTTCGAAGGTGTGAATCGGTCTAAACTCTGAGGTCAATTAATTGTTTTAGGTCTAGATCAATAGTTGGTTGATGTTCTACAGGCATTTCACACAGATGTTTCAGCCTCTGTCCGGAATGGTGAACTTGGGAAATGTAGGAAATCTTTTACCCTGGATTGAGCTTTTCGACAGTGATGTGTTTTAGCCTCCAGTCTATTTCTTTTATACATAAATAAATCAAGCTCCTTTCTTACACAACATAGACAAGGCATGCTTCTGTTTAAAACTAAACCTGGACCAACACTCTTGTGCAGATGAATCTATTCTCATGTTGCATACTCCTAATGGCCTCACCGCATAGCTGATAATTCTGTATTTTGTATGGATTGGATGAATTCGACCCAGAGACCAACCTGACTCAACAGGTTGGCCTATGGCCCTAAGAATGTGAAGACTAGACCCATACACATTAAAGGAATGAAAAATGGCAAAGTCTCTGGGTTTTCGTACTTGGGGGTAAAATATGATTCAGAGAGCTCATGATCCCCTTGTCTTAACTGTAAGTGGCAGATATTTAGCAAGAATGTGGGCTGTCTGTTTAATCTTGCCCCAAATCGAGGCTGTAAACCTCTACCCCCAGTCCTACTTTGACATACAGTGCCGGTATTTGGGGTCAGTCATGTATACGTCCTTCAGGCCAAAGAAAATCGCTTTTGCAGACATCTTTCAACATTTCCTCCAATTAGTTCACCCTTTTTTATTTTTATTTAGAAGAAATTGGGCCTTAGTGATGTAGGGGACTCTGTAAAGTTAGCCCCTGTCCTCTTGTGGATATCTGTCTGGAATACATTCATGAGAACTTAAACCGATTACCGAAGACCATCTAGCGTGTGACTATGGCTTAAAAATTCATTGGCATTGATATATTAAAACCGTAATGGAAGAGGTAGACAGACCATCACTATTTTTAAATCCTCATTGAATTTCTAAAAAAGATAAATCTTGAGTAAAGAATATCTTTGAGGGGCACATGTGCTACTCAAGGGATGGGGTTGAACTAATTAAACCTTCAATATTGCAAACTATTATGGACTTGGAAGCATATTTAGCACTAAATCTTCTTCCCTGGGAGAGAGCACACATAACTAGATTGATATCAATCAATCAATCATTTGTAAAGCGCACTACATACCTGTGAGGGTTTCAAGGCGCTGAGGGGGGGGGGTTGCAGTTGCTACTGGTCAAGGAGCCAGGTCTTAAGTCGTCTCCTGAAGGTCAGCAGGTCTTCGGTTTGTCGTAGGTTGAGGGGGAGGGTGTTCCAGGTCTTGGCGGCGCGGTGGGAGATGGACCTGCCTCCGGATGTGGATCTACAGATGCGCGGGACCGTGGCCAGGGTGTGGTCAGCGGAGCAGAGTTTCCTGTTGGGTACGTAGAAGGAGAGTCGACTGTTGAGATAAGCTAGGCCGGTTTTGTGGAGTGCCTTGTGTGCGTGGACCAGGAGTTTAAAGGAGATTCTTCTGTCGACAGGGAGCCAGTGCAGGTTCCTCAGGTGGTGGGTGATGTGGTCGCGGCGCGGGACGTCGAGGATTAGGCTTGCGGAGGCGCTCTGGATTCTTTGTAGTCTGTTGATGAGCTTGGACAAGGCTCCAGCGTAGAGGGTGTTTCCTTCATGGTGAGTTTTGAGTTGAGGATGACTCCCAGGTTGCATGCGTGGTCGGTAGGGGCTAGGGGGGGTCCCTAGTGATGCGGGCCACCAGGAGTCGTCCCTTGCTGAGGGGTTGGGCCGAGGATGAGGATCTCTGTCTTGTCGGAGTTCAGCTTAAGTCAGCTTTCCTTCATCCAGTCGGCAACGGCCTTCATTCCCTGGTGGAGGTTGTATTTGGCGGTGAGAGGGTCCTTGGTGAGGGAGAGGATCAGCTGCCTCCGGATGTGGATCTACAGATGCGCGGGACCGTGGCCAGGGTGTGGTCAGCGGAGCAGAGTTTCCTGTTGGGTACGTAGAAGGAGAGTCGACTGTTGAGATAAGCTAGGCCGGTTTTGTGGAGTGCCTTGTGTGCGTGGACCAGGAGTTTAAAGGAGATTCTTCTGTCGACAGGGAGCCAGTGCAGGTTCCTCAGGTGGTGGGTGATGTGGTCGCGGCGCGGGACGTCGAGGATTAGGCTTGCGGAGGCGCTCTGGATTCTTTGTAGTCTGTTGATGAGCTTGGACAAGGCTCCAGCGTAGAGGGTGTTTCCGTAGTCGAGTCTGCTGCTGACTAGGGCCTGGGTGACTGTTTTCCTCGTGTTTGTCGGGATCCATCTGTAGATCTTGCGGAGCATGCGTTGGGTGTTGAAGCAGGTGGAGGAGACTGCGTTGACTTGTTTGGTCATGGTGAGTTTTGAGTTGAGGATGACTCCCAGGTTGCATGCGTGGTCGGTAGGGGCTAGGGGGGGTCCCTAGTGATGCGGGCCACCAGGAGTCGTCCCTTGCTGAGGGGTTGGGCCGAGGATGAGGATCTCTGTCTTGTCGGAGTTCAGCTTAAGTCAGCTTTCCTTCATCCAGTCGGCGACGGCCTTCATTCCCTGGTGGAGGTTGGATTTGACGGTGAGAGGGTCCTTGGTGAGGGAGAGGATCAGCTGCGTGTCGTCGGCGTAGGAGATTATGTTGAGGTCGTGCTGTCGGGCGATGCGTGCTAGTGGTGCCATGTAGATGTTGAACAGCGTCGGGCTGAGGGAGGATCCCTGTGGGATGCCTCCGATGATCTCGGAGGCTTCGGAATGGAACGGGAGAGGCGGACTCTCTGAGTTCTGCCGGTGAGGAAGGAGGTGGTCCAGTCCAAGGCCTTCTCTCGGATCCCTGCATCGTGGAGGCACGTGGGTAGTGTGCGGTGGCAGACGGTGTCGAAGGCGGCGGAGAAATCCAGGAGGATGAGGGCTGCCGTCTCGCCGTTGTCTAGAAGGATCCCGATGTCGTCTGTGGCGGCGATGAGGGCGGTCTCGGTGCTGTGGTTCCTGCGGAATCCTGATTGGTAGGGGTCCAGGACGTTGTTGTCTTCGAGGTGACGGGTGAGCTGGATGTTCCCTATCGTCTTGATGACCTTTGCTGGGAATGGGAGCAGGGAGATGAGCCGGAAGTTCTTGAGGTCGCTTGGATCCGCCTTGGGTTTCTTCAGTAGGGCGTTGATCTCTGCGTGTTTCCAGTTCTCAGGGAAGGTAGCGGTCTCGAAGGAGAGGTTGATCATGTTGCGCAGGTGGGGTGCAATGGAGCTGCCGGCTTTGTTGAAGATGTGGTGTGGGAGAGGGTCGGACGGGGATCCGGAGTGGATTGTGCCCATGGTCTTGATTGTGCCCTCGATGCTCACGTTGGCCCAGGTTGTCAGGGAGTTGTGGTCGGTGGGGTGCGGTGGGTCCGGCGCGTCGAGGCCCGCAGGGGTCGTCCGGGGTTTGAAACTGTCATGGATGTCGGTGATTTTGCAGTGAAAGAAGGTGGCGAGGGAGTCGCACAGGGCTTGTGATGGCGGGATGTCGTTGGCGCTGGAGCTGTGGTTGGAGAGTTCCTTCACGATGTTGAAGACCTCCTTGCTGTTGTGTGCGTTGTTTTCAAGGCGGTCTGTGAAGGAGGTCCTTTTGGTGGTCCTGATGAGGTGGTGGTGGTTGCAGATGGCGTCTTTGTGGGCAGCGCAGCTGTCCGGAGTCTTGTCACTGTGCCATATGTTCTCCAATTTCCGGCAGGTGCGCTTCGGAGTGAGGAGTTCCGGGGTGAACCAGCTGGCTCTTTTGCTGGTGTCTCTGTTGGTGGGCTTTTTCAGCGGGGCTCCGGTGTTGGTGCAGTCGTCCATCCAGCGTCCGAGGGTGAGTGCACCATCGTCGGGGTTTGTGGGGTTGGTCGGAGGGTTGAGTGCCAGGCTTGTCTGTAGTTTTTCTTCAGTGACTTTGCCCCAGCAGCGGCAGGGGATCTGTAGGGTGCGGCGGTGTGTGAGGGGTTTTCGGAAGGATAAGTGGATGCAGTGGTGGTCTGTCCAGGTGAGTTTGGAGGCGTGGCTGAAGGTGACGTGGGGGCTTGAGGAGAAGATGACATCAAGTGTGTGACTGGCGATGAGGGTCGGCGTTGTGACAAGCTGTTATAGTCTGAGGTTGGCGAGGTTGTCGATCAGGGTGGAGGAGTTGTTGTCGTTGTTGTTCTCCAGATGATAGTTCATGTCTCCGAGGAGGATGTAGACGGTGGAGGTCAGCGCGTGCGTGCTGATGAGGTCGGCCATGGAGTCGCAGAATTGAGGCTGGGGTCCTGGCGGTCTGTAGACGAGGGTGCCTCTTAGGGTGGTCTTGGGGTCCGTGTGGATCTGGAAGTGCATGTGTTCGGCGGTGCTGAGGGTGTCGTTGGTGTTTGTTGAGACCCTGATGGTGTTTTTGTGGACGATGGCGATTCCTCCTCCGGCCCCGTTGGTGCGGTCTCTGTGGGTGATCTTGTACCCGTCGGGGATGGCTATGGCGATGTCTGGCGAGGAGGCTTCGTTCATCCAGGTCTCGGTCAGGAAGGCAACGTCCGGGGATGCGGTGTCGAGTAGGTCCCAGAGCTCGACGGCGTGTTTGCGTGCGGAGTGGGTGTTGATCAGGATGCATCTGAGCTGTTTGGGTTCCGTCGTGGCGGGTGTCTTGGCGCCTTCGAGAGAGGAGAAGCTGCAGTTTCGGCAGGTGAAGGGACTGTGGGTGCACTTCGGGGCGGCCTTGCAGCAGGTGTGGGTCCTTCCTGGGTTGAGAGCGACAAGGGTGTTGGCGTCGTAGCGGAGGCGGTCTTCGTGGCTGGTTGCGGGGGGCAGGGGTTCTGGCGCTGGGCGCGGTCCAGGCGCGGACGGGTGAAGACGGGCTTGACTTAGGCGCGGCCGCTGTATATGGGGAGGTGGGGAGAGAGGAGCAGCTGGGAGGTGTGTGTCAGGGGAAGCGAATGGGCACAGAGGGGGCAGGGCCACAGGGGAAGCAGCGGCGGGGCAGGGAAGCGGCGTGGAGCGACCGCGTGAAGGAGACAGGCAAGGATCAAGAGGGCACAGAAGTCAGCAAAAGGGGCACAGAATCAAGAGGGGGCACAGCAGTCAGAAAACTGGGCACAGAATCAAGAGGGGGCACAGCAGTCAGCAAACAGGGTACAGAATCAAAAAAGGGGGCACAGAAGCAAAACGGTGAGCAGGGGGCAGGGTGGCACAGAAGAAGAGCGGGCAGACAGAGTTACAGACACAATAGAGCGGATGCGAACCTAAGGCCACCACTGGCCACCAGGGATGAGGCGCAGCTGGAAGCCTGCGGGTGGAGGAGGGCCTCGACTTTGGCAGCAGCAGTAGTCGTAAGCGGGGGTGCAGGCAGAGATGCAGTGGGGGGGGAGTGCGACTTACCAGGCAAGGTCAAGGGTCGCTCCATCTGTTTCTCCATCCTCCATCCTTCGCTTTATTGCTTTTATTGTATTGCCTGTATTTTCATTGTTGTGTCTGTGACTGCTGTTGTCTGTCTTCCCCCGTTGCCTGTACGTGGTCCGTGCCCCTTTTTCTTCCCTCTGATCCCCTTGCTGTCCCCGTGCTCTCTCTGCCCGGTCTTTCCTTCTGTACCTCTCGCTGCACCCGTGTCTCTGCCCGGTTTTCCCCTCTGTTCCCCTCGCTGCCCTTGTGTCTCTGCTGGTTTTCCCTTCTGTTCCCCTCGCTGGCTGCCCCACTACCTCTCTGCCCGTTCTGCCTTCTGTTCTTAGCTGCCCCTGTATTTCTGTGTTCTGTATTTTGCCTCTCTGCCACTTGTTTTTCCTGTATTTCTGTGCCCTTTTGCCTTCTGTGCCACTCGTTTTTCCCTCGTTTTTGTGCCCCTTTTGCCTTCTGTTCTACCCGTTTTTGTTGCTCTTCTGTGCCACTCGTTTTTCCCTTGTTTTTGTGCCCCTTTTGCCTTCTGTTCCACTCGTTTTTGTCCCCTTCTGCCCTCTGTTCTACTCTTTTTTTTGTGCCCTTCCGCCCTCTGTGCCTCTCGTTTTTCCCTTGTTTTTGTGCCCCTTTTGCCTTCTGTTCCACTCGTTTCTTGTGGCCTTCTGACCTCTGTTCCACTCGTTTTTTGTGCCCTTCTGCACTCTGTGCCACTCGTTTTCCCCTCATTTCTGTGCCTCTTTTGCCTTCTGTTCCCCTAATTTTTGGTGCCCTTTTGCCTTCTGTGCCACTAGTTTTTCCCTCGATTTTGTGCCCCTTTTTCCTCTGTTATCTTAGTTGTCCCTCCCCGCCCTCGCCGCTGCGTCCCCTACGGCCCCGCCCCCTGATGGCCCACTACCCATTCGCTGCCCCCCGCCTCCCGCCTCCCAGCTGCTCCTCCTTCCCACTTCCCCATATATGCCGGCCGCTACACGGCCGCGCAGCTGGCGCGCCGAAGGCAAGTCCGTCTGTGCCCGTCCGAGCCTGGACTGTGCCCAGCGCCAGAACCCCTGGCCCCCGCACCAACCACAACGACCGCCACCACTACGACGCCAGCACTCTGCGCGGTCTCAACTCGAGACAGAGCCGCACCTGCTTCAAGGCCAGCTTGAAACGCACACACGGCCTATTCACCTGCCAGAACTGCAGCTATAGCAGCCTCAGAGCCGACAAACCACCTGCCAAGAAAGACCCCAACCACCTCCGATGCATACTACTGAACACCCGCTCTGCACGCAAGCATGCAGTCGAGCTCTGGGACCTGCTCGACACAACATCCCCGGACGTCGCCTTCCTGACAGAGACCTGGTTTAACGACTCCTCCGCATCCGACATCGCCATAGCCAACCCAGATGATTACAAGATCACCCGCAGAGACCGCACCAACGGAGTAGGAGTAGGAATCGCCATCATCCACAAGAACAGCATCAGGGTCTCGACTAGCACCGACGACGCGCTTAGCACCGCTGAACACATGCATTTCCAGATCCACACAGACCCTAACTCCACCCTCAGAGGCACCCTCGTCTACCGACCCCCCCGGACCCCGCCCCCAGTTCAGCAACTCCATCGCCGACTTGATCAGCACGTACGCCCTTACCTCCTCTGACTACATCCTCCTCGGAGACCTGAACTTTCACCTTGAGAACAACAACGACAACAACTCCACAACCCTGATCCATAACCTCGCCAACCTCGGACTGAAGCAACTTGTCACAACGCCCACCCACACGCTCGACCGCATCTTCTCCTCAAGCCTGCACGTCTCCGTCAGCCACACCACCGAACTCCTCTGGACCGACCACCGCTGCATCCACTTCGCTTTCCAGAAGCCCACCACACACCACCACACCCAACAGATCCCCCGCCGCTGCTGGAGCAAAATCACCGAAGATCAACTACACTCAAACCTTGCTCTCAGCCCACCCACCGAACCCTCCAACACCGAAAATGCTGTCCACAGCCTCAGATGCTTGATCGAGGACTGCGCCAACACCCTCGCTTCGCTGAAGAAACCCCCCCAAAGAGACACCAGCAAGAGGGCCAGCTGGTTCACCCCAGAACTCTTAGCCTTCAAGCAAGCCTGCTGGAAACTAGAGAAGAAATGGCACAGTGAACAAACTCCGGACAGCCACGCAGCAGACAAGGACGCCATCCGCAACCACCAAGACCACCTCATCAGGGCGGCCAAGAGGACCTCCTTCAAAGATCGCCTCGACAACAATGCACACAATAGCAAGGATCTCTGCAACATCGTGAAGGAACTCTCCAACCCCAGCTCCAACACCAACGACATCCCATCGTCGCAAGCCATGTGCGACTGCCTCGCCACCTTCTTCCACCGCAAGATAGCAGACATCCACGACAGCTTCAGCACCCAGACAGCCCCAACAGACAGCAACACAACAGACCCTCCGCACACCATCGACCACCCACCCCTGCTAGCCTGGGCCTGCGTGAGCATCGATGACACCATCAAGACCATGCGCACAATCCACTCCGGCATTCCGTCAGATCCATTCTCGCACCACATCTTCAACAGAGCAAGCAGCTCCATCTTACCCCACCTGCGCAACATCATCAATCTCTCCCTCGAGACCGCGACCTTCCCAGAGATCTGGAAACATGTCGAGATCAACGCCCTACTCAAAAAACCCAAGGGAGACCCAAGAGACCTCAAGAACATCCGGCCCATCTCTCTGCTCCCCTTCCCAGCCAAGGTCATCGAGAAATGAGTCAACAGACAAGGCTCTGGATTGTACCACCTCCTTCCTCTCCGGCAGAACCCAGAGCGTCCGCCTCCCCCCATTCCGTTCCAAAGCCTCCGAGATCATCTGCGTCGTACCCCAGGGATCCTCCCTCAGCCCGACGCTGTTCAACATTGACATCGCCCCGCTCGCACACGTAGCCCGACAGCACAACCTCAACATAATCTCCTACACAGACGACACTCAGCTGATCTTCTCCCTCACCAAGGACCCCATCACCGCCAAAGCCATCCTCCACAAAGGAATGAAGGCCGTCGCTGACTGGAAGAAGACCAGCCGTCTGAAGCTGAACTCGGACAAGACGGAGATCCTCATCCTTGGCTCCAACCCTTTAGCCTGGGACGACTCCTGGTGGCCGACGGCACTGGGGGCAGCCCAGACACCCACTGACCACGCACGCTACCTGGGAATCATCCTCAACTCAACGCTATCAATGACCAAGCAAGTCCACACCGTCTCCTCCTCCTGATTCAACACCCTCTGCATGCTCTGCAAGATCTACAGATAGATCCCGACAGATACAAGAAAGACAGTCACCCAGCCCTCGTCAGCAGCAGACTCAACTTAGGAAACACCCTTTACGCTGGAGCCCCGACCAAGCTCATCAAACAACTACAACACATCCAAAACGCCTCGACACGACTGATCCTCGACATACCACGCCACGGCCACATCACCCCCCCACCTGCAAAACCTGCACTGGCTCCCCGTCAACAAGAGGATATCCTTCAAGCTCCTCACCCATGCACACAAGGCACTCCGCAAGACCGGCCCAGCCTACCTCAACAGATGGCTCTCCTTCTACATCCCCAACCGCCAGCTACTCTCCTCCGACCTCTCACTCGCCACCATCCAGCGCATCTGAAGAACAACCACCGGTGGGAGATCCTTTTCCCACCTCGCCGCCAAGACATGGAACACCCTCCCACTGAGCCTACGACAGACCCAAGACCTGCTGACCTTCAGGAGGATACTCAAGACTGGCTGTTCGATCAGTAGCGCCCCCCCCCCGCGCCTTGAGACCCTCGCGGGTATGTAGTGCACTTTACAAATGATTGATTGATTGATTGACTGATTTATTTCTCTCCTGGTCAGTATGATACTGCTTCAATTGTGATATACAGTGTGCTGAAAACTAATGTTAGTTTGATAGATTTTTTAGGTCGAGACCTGCCAATGCGCAAGCATTGCAGCTCGACATATAGAGGTGGATCAGGAAAGCTGACCAAGGGGCTTTGGCAGGCGGATTACGCAGAGTGCATGTGCCCGTGCACGCACTTGCCATTTGCTCCCTGAGCCGCCTCGCATCATCGCATCAGACCTGCCACAGCAATGCCGAGAGCTTCAGATCTCAAAGGAATGCTCTCCCCCGCCCCCCTCTGCGCAATGCCACTCCGAAGACTTTTTTTTTACACCCCATTTGCTTGAGACTTGGCATCAGCCCCCTGCTCCAGACTTCAAAGGGATCCGCTCCCCCGCCCCCTGCTTCACACTTCAAAGGAATACGCCCCCGCCCGCAATGCCGAGAGCATTTCCCGGCTGCTTTTAATTTCATTTCGCGGTCGCTAAAGCCCTGCCTAGACTTACATGATTCACATATGAGCGGGCTTCGAACCACGGCCCATCAGGATACATGTACATTTCTTTAACAATTACATTTCCGATTTAAATAGATTACTTGCTGTGATGTTAAACGACATAATCGATTAATGTGCTTGATATAACGGTCTACAACATTTAACATTTTGTACTAGACTGTTGGTGAGATCAGTTCATGCATCGGTTTAATTATGTTTATCCCATTAATCTGGCAGACAAAGATTAATCATTATGACACAAGATTCATGTCCACAAGCATTAGGTGAAAACAGAGTTACCCAGGAAATATGATAATGAGCTCGCAATGCATCACCTGTCATATTTTATTGCTATTAACAAATGAAGTGTGCTCTGCAAAAGAGGAAGTGGCTCTTGTTACATTAATTTAAAAAAAATAGATTTATCCATTCAGCAGATGTCTTCTGGAGAGGAACAAGGTATGTAGAGTACAGGGTGCTAACAAGCTGGCTGTGCAGATGTGTTATGCACAGACAGATGCCTAAGGGGTCTTCCCGTCCCCCAACACCCGGGATATTATTGCCAGAGCGAGCGCTGCAATGAAGGCATCTTGTCCTAAGGTGGACTCTGTCTGAGCACTTGCAACTTTGATGTACACAACTGATTCCCACCCATTGATATGAATAAGGCGAATGGTATGGTCGTCACTGCATACAGCCCTTTGGTACAGTGAAGGATTACTGAACCCATTGACTTAGCATTTAAATGTAAGTAGCTAATTTGTGAAGAAGACCTTTTACATGGATTTAAACTGAAGGAAACACAGCATGTGTGTTGTGTAATGTCATGTCTTCTCATGTTATGGTATGTGATGTCATGTTGATAGGGCATGTTTGCAAAACTTCATGGGGCTGTAGGAATAAGCAGCATAACTTATAATTTAAAACAAGGAGGCTATGGAAATGTGCTTGGAAAGTGATCAAATTTGTCTCTGCCCGCAAGGAGTGTGAGAAAAATATTGTACAATGTAGGTTTGATTCTTGTGTATCAGATAACAGGACACATGCAGGAGGTCTCCACATACGCTTAATAATCTATAAGCTTTTTCCTACTGAAGATACATATGCAAATAAACATTGGCAAAGCTAATGGTCTCACCTAAGAGAGATATTGTCTTTCCAATGTTTTGTAGCCATGTTGTACAGCAGCACGGTTGTTTTGTAGTGTAGCTAAAACTAATTTTAAGAAAGCGCAATGACACAGCCAGGGCTAATGCACATCTGAGTGATGCACCTGAACTAAAGGAGTCTACTGTGACCTGACAAGACTGTTGAACAGCATTTCCAGCACCTCTAACTGTATGTTGTACTCTCT
Source organism: Lissotriton helveticus (assembly GCF_964261635.1). Classification (NCBI taxonomy): domain Eukaryota; kingdom Metazoa; phylum Chordata; class Amphibia; order Caudata; family Salamandridae; genus Lissotriton; species Lissotriton helveticus. The sequence goes on from NC_136069.1 coordinate 1,150,052,858, forward strand.
ACTGACATTTATCTAGAAACCTGAGCTAGGTCTAGAGATACTCAGCACTGGCTACACCAACCATGGTGTAAACAAAAGATTGCTTAATGGAAGTAAGTTTTACCATGCACTGCATTTACCAGAATGCATCTGAGTGAAGTAGGTGCTGGGATGTAAAGGCAGTGTGCTCCCACCCTGTTTTTGTTTGATAAGAGTCCCTGGAGATGGTTGAGCTGATGAACTCTGAGTGATGCACCTGCACTCAAGGGCCGGTACTTTGGGCCTGATTACAAGTACGGCGGTCCACAGGACTGCCGTACATGCAGTGGAGGTGTGGCGGGGGTCAGTCACTTGCTGTACAACAGCCGAATTATGAGTTTGACGGTCTAACCACCATGGGACTGCTGCAATCGCTAGGGATCTGCAATCCTTGGCAGTAGCGAGGTGTCAGGGGAAGCAATATTCTAGGCGCTGCCACTGCGGCACCGCCAACCATATTACGACTTTCCCCATTGCCAGCCTTTTCATGGTGGTAAGCCTGCCATGAAAAGTGTGGCAGTGGGTAAAGACATTGTCTTGGCCTCTCCACTCTTCCTTTGTTTCCGTCCCACTCTCTCCTGCCCCTTCACTGTCTTGGCCTCTCCACTCTTCCTCTATTTCTCTCTCACTCTCTCCTGCCCCTTCACTGTCTTGGCCTCTCCACTCTTCCTCTATTTCTCTCTCACTCTCTCCTGCCCCTTCCCTGTCTTGGCCTCTCCACTCTTCCTCTATTTCTGACTCACTCTCTCCTGCCCCTTCACTGTCTTGGCCTCTCCACTCTTCCTCAGTTTCCGCCTCACTCTCTCCTGCCCCTTCACTGTCTTGGCCTCTCCACTCTTCCTCAGTTTCCGCCTCACTCTCTCCTGCTCCTTCACTGTCTTGGCCTCTCCACTCTTCTCAGTTTCCATCTTACTCTCTCCTGCCACCTCACCCTCACAACCCCACACCCTCCCCCTCACACACCCTCACACTCCCTCACCCTCACACCCCCACTCCCTCGCACCCCTCACCCTCACACCCCCCTCACCCTCCCACCCCCTCAACCTCGCACCCCCTCAACCTCACCCCCCCTCACCCTCCCTCACCCTCACACCCCCTTACCTCACACCCCCTCACCCTCACAACCTCACACACCCACAGCCCCCTCACCCTCACACCCCCTCACCCTCACACACCCTCACCCTCACACACCCTCACCCACCCTCAACCTCACACCCTCACACCCCCTCACCCTCACACACACCCTCACCCACACCCTCACACACCCTCATGCACCCTCACACACCCTCACTCACCCTCACACACCCTCACTCACCTGCACACCCCCTCACCCCCTCTCATCCTCACACATCCCTCACCCTCACACATCCTCACTCTCACACATCCTCACTCTCACACCCCCTCTCATCCTCACACACCCTCACCGACCCTCACACCCTCACCCTTACACAACCTCACACCCCCTCACCCTCACCCTCCCTCACCCTCACCCTCCCTCACCCCCACACTCCCTCACCCTCACACAGCCTCACTCACACACCCTCGCACCCCCTCACCCTCGCACCCCCTCACCCTCACTCACCCTCACTCACCCTCACTCACCCTCACTCACCCTCACTCACCCTCACTCACCCTCACTCACCCACACACACCCAGACACACCCACACACACTCACACACACTTACCAGCATAGCATAACAAAACATAGCATAGCATAACAAAGCATAGGATAGCAAAACAAAACATAGCATAACAAAACAAAACATAGCATAGCAAAACACAACAAAGCATAGCATAGCATAACAAAACAACAAAACATAGCATAACAAAACATAGCATAACAAAACAAAACATAGCATAACATAACAAAGCATAGCAAAACAAAACATAGCATAGTAGAATAAAACATAGCATAACAAAACACAACAAAACATAGCAGAACAAAACATAGCAGAACATAACAAACCATAACATAACATAAAACAAGCATAGCATAACAAAACATAGCATAACAAAACATAGCAAAACACAACAATGCGTAGCATAGCATAACAAAACTCAACAAAGCATAGCATAGCATAACAAAACAGAACATAGCAAAACAAAGCATAGCATAATAAAACACAACATAGCATAGCATAACAAAACATAGCATAGCAAAACAAAGCATAGCATTGCAAAACACAACAAAACAGCATAGCATAACAAAACTCAACCAAGCATAGCATAGCATAACAAAACAGAACATAGCAAAACAAACCATAGCATAATAAAACACAACAAAGCATAGCATAACAAAACATAGCATAGCAAAACAAAGCATAGCATTGCAAAACACAACAAAACAGCATAGCATAACAAAACACAACAAAACATAGCATAACAAAACAAAGCATAGGATAGGATAGCAAAGCAAAACATAGCATAGCATAACAAAACATAGCATAACATAACAAAACATAGCATAACAAAACACAACACACATCATAACAAAACATAGCAAAACACAACAAAACATATAATAGCATAGCAAAATATAGCATACCAAACACAACAAAACATAGCATAGCATAACAACACATATAATAGCATAGCAAAATATAGCATACCAAACACAACAAAACATAGCATAGCATAACAACACATAGCATAGCATAGCATAACAACACATAGCATAGCATAATAAAACCCAACAAAACATAGCATAGCATAACAAAACATAGCATAGCAAAACATAGCATAGCATAACAAAACATAGCATAGCATAACATAACAAAACACAGCCTAGCATAACAAAACAAAACATAGGATAGCAAAACAAAACATAGCATAGCAATAAAGCATCACTCCGCACCACCACAGCATCACTCAGGGGCACCACAACATCACTATGTGCTACCACAGCATCACTGAACGCCACAGCATCCCTCGTTCGCCATCTCAACATCACTCAGCGCCACCACAGCATCAATCTGTGCAACCATTCAACAACACCTGGTTCAAATATGTTCTCTCAATGTTTCAAGCTTTATTACAAATGTAACAAAAAGATGTTAATATTTCACTTCTGTTCTTGGATTTTCGTCACAATAAAATGCACTGAACATAATCTTCACAAAATTTATTTACAAAACTTTAAGCTATTGCCATTATAAATTACAATAACTTTTATTTAAGTATTAATTATTGCAAAAAAATTAAAAGCCATTGTTATTTGTACTATCACTACATGTAAGTCACGTAAATACAACACATATTGCATTACAAATGCTATAGGTGTCACATTTGCGGAAGTTATAACTATTGGCATTGTAAATGACAAAGCTATTAATTTCGCTATTTTCAAAAACAAAACATGAATAAAAAATGTGTCATTTACAATACCAATATCTCAAACTTTCCTAATGCGAGACCTATTGCATTGCAAATGCTTGTTTCAATAAGCTTTATCAGTTCACACGTCAGTTCTTTATTTTAGTGTGTATGAGGAGTGTACCTTGGTAATCCTAGTATCCTCCCACAACTAACACCAAATTCAGTTCGAGCAGGCATTGTACTCACAACACACACACAGAGACAGATGTCTGGTAAGACAAAATCAGGGTCCTTCAGCAACTAGAGAGACTATAGACAAGAATTGTCCTAGCATCCTGGTTTCTCCCTTTAAAGTGTGTAAAACTGTGCTTCAGAAAGAGCTGTTATGCAGGATTTGACACTGTAATGGCTATAGGCGGGACACAGACCCCACCAAGCGTATTCTGTTGAGCACAGGGGAATCATGTCTAGGCCTTCAGGTCAGCTTATTGTGTATTTCACGGAGGATTTTGATACCTCATTCAAGGCTGAGCGCTGCCTGGGAGTAGAAGGTGAGCTAATGCGCATTAGCCTCTTCAAAGCTCAAGCGCATAAAGGATAATTTTCTAAAATGAACTTTTTTTTAATATTAAATCCTAACAACATCATCAAATTGGATTATTAATAACTATTTAAAATAGTAATTTGGTTATTTTTAAAGCTGGTCCCTTTTCTAAGTTAGCAATATTAGTATTTCAATCTGCACTCTGGGTTTTTACGTAGGGCAGCTAGAGCTGCCACAGCAAAAATAGCATGTGAACCAAGTCATTGTAGGGGCATGTTAACATACTTTTTTTTACACGTTCCATTTTAAAATGCTGTGCATCCTACCTGGTGGGCTACAAGGCCTACATGGGGGTGACTTACTCATTTTTAAAAGTGACATTTTAGCCTGTCAAAGAGGGTTATATAACCAGTTGCACTGCAGGTTTGAACTATGGCAGTCAGGCTACAGTAGTAGGTCTGAAGCCATGTTTTCCTTGACAAACGAGTGCTGCCGTCCACGGGTGACATTTAACTTTCTAATCCATGGGTGCTGTTTCTACACCATAAACTATGATCTTATAGGAGAGTTACATTAGTCAATCAGCGATTTACCGATTTTGACATGATTCAGGGATCAGAGCACATACACTGGGCACTGGACAGCAGTGCCTCAGTGTGCATAGTCTGAAGACCAGAAAAAAAATTTGCTAAATATGGGGGTCGTCAGCACAAATGCATTAACTCATAACTGCATAGAGCGTAGAGGTGAATAGACAACTCTAAGGAATGGGAGAGGAAGCATGCTACTATTCCACAATTCATGCAACTGAGTATTGTGAAAGTCTCTGATTGGTCCATAAGAACTTTCAGCAATATGGATATCATTTGAAAGTCCAGAAACATATTGGTCAAACAAAGCAGGACAAGGAATTTAGAGTATTTGGAAGAAAGGTAATTAGGAACTAGTTATAAATAGAGGGCAAAGACGGACAAATGACAGCAAGAACTATTGAAGAACAAAGTGTGTGGTACAAAAATATGGCTTTTATTTTATTTTATTCAAATGTTATTCTGATAAAAAGCATCATTATTTTATTACAGGTAATTATCGTGTGCATGCCTCCACTATACATGTGACTTTCAATCTACATATATATACTTATTGTTGCATCCTATACACATTTCAAGGTAATTAATTTAAACTTGAAGGTTGTGTGGAAGATTGTTTCAGCACACTGTACATAAAAACATGGCTAAGTATGACATCTACGCGCGTTTCGGCTGGGGGCCTTCATCAGGGAGCCATGTGAGTATCCAAATGGACCTGGGTAAATAAATGGTGCCGGTTCTCACAGAAGGGGAAGGATAAAGAGATCTTGACCTATGAGATGTTTGTCTTTGAGACGTGGGCGCTGTATTGTAATTTATTTTGCTTGTTTTATTTCTCTTTCAATCGGTGTCCTGCTATCTAAGGGCAAGCTTCGAATTTTGAGCTGTAGAGATGGTCTTGTACAATTGCTAGGTTACGTGCTCCTGGCGCAGGGGAAATGTTGTGCAGTTAACCTGTAGATTAGGTTCATAGGTGCTCTAGGTTGGGATCTCTGGACGTTTCTTGTAGCGCTGACTATCTTTAGCCTGCGTCCACTGTGTTTACACTGGGGGTCTGTGGGCTTCTAGGGTTTAGCCGACGGATGCCGTCATGTTAATGGCGGTGCGAGGACAATCTGAAGGTTGTCTCTTCTTCGCTTTCCGATTGGAAACGTCCAGAGATCCCAACCTAGAGCACCTATGAACCTAATCTACAGGTTAACTGCACAACATTTCCCCTGCGCCAGGAGCACGTAACCTAGCAATTGTACAAGACCATCTCTACAGCTCAAAATTCGAAGCTTGCCCTTAGATAGCAGGACACCGATTGAAAGAGAAATAAAACAAGCAAAATAAATTACAATACAGTGCCCACGTCTCAAAGACAAACATCTCATAGGTCAAGATCTCTTTATCCTTCCCCTTCTGTGAGAACCGGCTCACATGGCTCCCTGATGAAGGCCCCCAGCCGAAACGATAATTACCTGTAATAAAATAATGATGCTTTTTATCAGAATAACATTTGAATAAAATAAAATAAAAGCCATATTTTTGTACCACACACTTTGTTCTTCAATAGTTCTTGCTGTCATTTGTCCGTCTTTGCCCTCTATTTATAACTAGTTCCTAATTACCTTTCTTCCAAATACTATACCTATCCCGAATTAGGAACTCTAGTCGGGGATACCCCTTCTTCCTTACACATAAGGAATTTAGAGTAGACACAGAAGATAATGAAGTGGTGTTGGGTGATCTTGCTTCTGAATTGTGACTTATGTGGATGGCCTCTATGAAAGTGGTAACTGCAAAGATAACAGTAGGTGGAATACTACTGTGTAGCGAACTCTTTGCTATCACTATTGCCATATTGGCCTCTTCAAAGACCAGTCTGACTATCATACTTGATTGTCAGGTGTGCCAGCAATGCCAGGAAATGCCTGAAGTAGTACAAAATGAACTAAAGAAGGAAGTGAGAGGAGGAATAGTAGATCTCTTCACAAATAAAGTTCACTTGATAGCCCACCTGTCTTTAACAGGCATTATTACAGTGAACGTACGCACAGAGAATGAAGATTAAATGCTCAGTTACGTCAACATCGATGGAATAATGTGAGGCAGGCACCTTTAAGTGTAGAGAATTGTAAAGCACCCATTCTGCCATTAATATGGCTTTACAACATTGCCTGAGGTAGGCTACCTTCACAGCCTGGTCTCAAAGATTCTGTTAGAGACTTTTGTATGATTTTAATGGGGGAGTAGTGGTAGTCTTCCTTAAGAAGCATCTGTCCCTTTAAAACACTGATTTGTTTGAGTTGAATCATCAGGAGTATAGGTGTAGTCTGTATGTTTCTTTCAGATATATATATATATATATATATATATATATATCAAAGCATGACAGATGCACCAAATATCTCCAGAGGGCTGTCAACTGCTAGAAATGTAGATTTATATGGATCAGGCAAGTACCCAGGGTGCTTGTGTTGTTGCCACTGTTTAAGAGATTCAGCCACATCTTGAAATTGGCATTCTGGTTGAATGTAGATTCTTTTAATCAAGTGATATGCTTCTTGAATGATTTATCATCTGACAGAACAAGAAAGCAGACTGTCATTTGCTGGACCACAGGGGAGACAGTGGCTAATTGGCCACAACTGTGGTGGCTGAGTTTGTTTGCACTGATGTAACACACCCGTGAACATGACATCCCTTTTCTACTCAATGCTCTATTTCCATCCAGGTGAACCTATTCTCTATAGTCTCCAACTGTCTCTATCAGAGCCATGAGTTAGATTGTAATGCAGATAGTATTTCCCACAGGTTTAAATGCTCAGTCAGTTTGACCTTAGCCCTGATGCAGAGTTTTCTGGGTTCACTTGCTTAACATTGGTCCTCTGATGGACCATTTTTTATCTAATAGAGAGGTGATAGGTGTTAGTTTTTATATTTAATCAAATTTCAATTAACAGTGCAACCCATTTGGCTACACAATGAGGGTCAGGAATCAGTAGCCAAGTTCAAAAAGGTTTATTACAAATTAGTAATAAATTCAAATACACTACTCATAGAACCATGTTGTGAAGATACAGAATAACAACCAGATGTCCCAGATGCCTGAAAAAATTGAGGCAAACTACTATCAAACAAACAAGTAATTTGGTGACTGCAATGCAGAACAGCAGTATCAAAATCTGGTGCTTGACAAATAATCTAAAACTCTCTCTCCTATACATTAATAATCTAGACTGTAAAATCCAGGGGATGGTTAGGAAACAAACAACTCACAAATCTGGGAATTTCCATGAAGGAAGTCAGACCAGAACAAAAGGAAATCAAGAAGGGAAACATTAGCATCTCAGAAGCTCAATCAAGAGTCTTCTATGGATTGGGATTAAGTGTTAACCTAAACCACACTAAAGCAAGAATTAAAACGGAAAGCATTGAGATCTAAACCAGATAGCTTTGTGTGCTTCACAAGAGCACGTTGTGGTTGGCGTGGGACTACCTCCCTAACATGGAAATACAAATATTTGAGTACTCTAGAAGAGTACTCAAATATTCCTTTTCCTGCGAATGGAAGTTCAAAATGTTGCAATCATGCCACTCTTGATGGAAGTGGCCAACTATAGGCATCAATTCAAAACTTATACAAGAAAGGGTATCTAAATAGATCTGCCTGTGTTTCCTTCATTATATAAAAGAACGTGAGGAGGTGACATGCGACAAATAAATAGGAAAGACAGACTACCCCATGTTGTCTCACCAGAATTTGATTTATATTGTGTGGTCCTGAGGAAGATGGTTTTCTATTCTTGATACCAACTAAACGTATATCAACTGTATGTTGGGAAACACCAGCCCACAAAAAAAAAAAATCCCTGAATTCAATCTAAGATGTATGTGAGACTAGGCTGGGGAATGAATGCACGATTGTAGTGTGAATGTGTCTGTGTGAGATATGAAGCAGAGAGTATATATGGGGCAATATATGGTAAAATTTGGTGATGAAAAATGTGTAAACTTTACTGTACATTACAGTGTTTTGTTATGTGTATATATGTAAATGGTTTTTTCATAACATTGTAAATTATGTAATGATAGCTGTCTGAATAAAACAAATGAGTTTGGAAAATAAGTTGTGAAATAAATTAAGATAAGTTACAATAAAATATATGGTTCTATAAAGACCCTATTGTATATGGCATTAGTTGGCGGTCGAGATGTCAGGCCCTAAGAGCCAATCTTGAAGATCTACAAGTGAAGAGGGAATTTCTATATACTCCTCTAAACTTCATTTAGTCCATTCAAATAGTGGGGAATCAAGGAAGTCGCCTGCAAGAATCCATGAGAAATCTGCATAGAGTATGCAGAAGGGGTTCAGCCCAGAAATCAGGAAAGAAGTCGTCTGAGTCTCTAGTGGGGATAAGAAGTCCCAAGCCCGCCAGCACCTCCACCCCCCCCCGCCCTTCCACACCCGTTAAGTTGCGGCAGCCACTGAATAAGTATAAAAGAAGTAAGGTGGAAAAGTTTGATTAAAATAGTCTAGGATGTGCAGAGACAAAAGAGAGAGTAATGCTATATCGAGAAAAATTAGTAGAGATAGCAAGAAAAGAGTATGGTAGTGAAAGATGTAAGGTAGAGGGAACATAGGTAAAGAGAGAGGAGGTGGAAAGGGTGAATCAGCTAATGAATGATCAGGTAAAATCGGAGGTTAGTAAGTGAGACAGGTAGGTTAGAGAGAATTGAAGTAGTGAAATAGATGTGTGGAAAGAGAAACGAGTTAGAGAGGTGAGGTAGAAAGTGATGAGGCACAGAGAGGGCTGAGAAAGAGAGAAGTGAGGTGCAGGCAGCAGGAGATAGATGGAGAGTTAATGTAAAGAGAGGGAAGTTTGAGAGAGGGAATAGATGGAGTGATAGCAAAAGGTGAGGAGCAGAGAAATGTGTGAAGCAGACAGGGAGTTGTAAGAGAGAGAGAGGGGGTAGAGAAGTAGAATTTGAAGGTAGGCTGAGAAAGGGGAGAATACATGTGAGAAGTACACATAGATGGGGTAGAGAAAGGTGCATTGAAATGTGAGTTGGAGATAGCCAAGGAACACTGAGTTTAAATGTTTTACTTGGTCTAATTATAGATCTATTTCTCTGCTTCCTGTTTTTGTGAAAGTGTTGGAGAAGCACGTGAACCAACAACTCAATGGCCTGCTCCACCCCTTACAATCTGGGTTTCGAGCCAGTCATAGCACCAAATGGGCACCTCTTGGTGTTACTGAACTCCCGAGGCATCAACTGGATAATGGTGGAGCCTCTGCACTGATTCTGTTAGATCTCAGGGCAACATTTGATGTGGGGAACTACACTATGCCCCTCCAGAGTCTAGGTCTAGAGGCTCTGGGAATTAAAGATATTACCCTGTCTTGGTTAAAATATTTTTGGGAGGATTGTACCTTTCAGGTGCATACCAACCAACACAGATCAAAAACCCACCCCTTGGTGTCAGGTGTGCCTCAGAGATCCATTCTGAGCCCTTCGCTCTTCAAACTTTATGTTCGTCCATTAGCTGAGATAGTAGAAACTTGTGGCCTCACTCTTCATATGTGCACGATATGCAAATTGTGGGATCTCTGTCATCTTTGGCGACAGAAAGCAGAGGTCCTTAACTCCTGTCTCTCGCAAGTCTCACTATGGATGGTGCTAATTCACTAAAACTGAATGGTGACAAGATGGAGGACTTGTTTATTGGCAATCTCCCCAATCTTTGGAGCCCACACTTATGGCCCACAACTACACTGGTTGTCCATTGAACGCCAAGTACAATTCAAGACACTGTGCTACATGCACAAATGCCTGGCTAATACTAATACTGGTTACTTTATACATTTGGTGTCTTGGTACCAACCTGACTGTTCGCTGCATTCTAGCCATATTAGACTGGCTGTAATTCCTAAAATTAGGATCTCTCGACAGGGAGGTGGAGTGTTTTCCATTTTGGGACTGAAACTGTGGCTTGATCTGCCTATGGCATTGAGAGAATATAGGTCACTCTCCCTATTTTGTTAATTGCTAAAAACATGGTAGTTCTCATCCTCTGACCCCTCCTAATGGTCATAATGTTTCTGTGTCTTTTATGGCTTGTCCCATTTTCCATATTGAGCTCAGCACTGGGGAACCTTCTTTTAGGTAGGCATGAGCTTTTACAAAATACGTACAATAATAATAAATAGACAGGCAGTTGGTTCACATACATGCAGGTAGGGAGAGAGGTAAAGATAGAGGGTTGAGATAGAATACGGGAGGTGAAATATGAAGAGAGAAATGGAAAGGTTATATTTTAATGCAGTTGCAGACAACTGCCTGAGAGGTCAAGGGTTAAGTTTGGGTAAGTATGGCATGCTCGGTTGAAAAATGAAAAAAAATATTATCTGGTTTTTTCCTCCGGGGGTGGGGGGGGGGGCACTAGAAGGGGGATATTCAGGGCAATTGTGCACACCTCAAAATGACTCTGTCCATACACCTTTCATGCAAAGGGTTCCCTCAACAAACGTTCTCAGATTCACTCACTTGACAATGATTTTCCTTCACTCAGAAGATCTCTTGTTTTCTTCAGATTATTACACATCACTATGGACTGTTTGAACATCAACTCCATTTTAAAATGTACAAAACAGTACTGATGGGTTGTGGCCCTTCATTTTCCTGTGTGCCAGTCACTAATCCTTCAAATGTGTTCAAAAACAAACTCTGTGTTGGGATGGTTATGTCCCCAGGATTGTGCATGGGGTTGCTCCTCTGCCCACACTACCCAGACTTTCATTTTGCCTGGCATCATGCTAATCTAGCGTGTGCACAGACGCATAGGCCTGCTCTTGCCAATGCGACATCCAGATCCAGGTCATATTCTGGGACTGAGAGACACATACCAATCATGCCCTAGTAACAGACAGATGACTACTTTTCCTGTCCCGGGTTGAGCAAATTAAGTGGTGTGGGTAGCAAGCCACGTTTTGTGAATCCTTTGTGTGAGCAGACTAGTTTATCTGTGATGATGAGAGTAGGACTTACTGGCCTTATGTAACGTTCAGTTATGTAAAACCCAGAACCTTGTGCTGAAATCTTGTCTGTATATCAAGTGTATGTATAGTATGCGTATAATGCACGACTGGTAGTAGGAATTTGTGTGTGTGTGTAAGTTCGAGTACATACCCTGATGGGATCCAGCATGGATGCACTGGTCCCCGGGGTATGGCACATGGAGATAACTACACCAGGCAGTGCACTTGTATTGCTTTCATTCATGTGACTGGAGGAAGGAGATCCAGAAATTTAATTGAGGAGACTGGAGGCAGGGCTACCTATAAACAATTCTAAGGAGACTTTGTTAGCAAAGGGCCGATGATAAGTTCTTCTTGAGCGCTGCCATTTGGTGGGGTCTGAAGTGTGGGACTGCACTTTCTGTTGTTCATGGTGAAGTTTCTGGGTCAAGCCTGCCCTCTTGACAATCCCTGATAACTGCTTCAGGAAGGCTATCTACAACCATGTTGTGGAGACTCATGCTTTTAGACTTCTCCAGTGTTACCTGCTGTGAGAAATCAAACTTTACACTAAGGCTGTGTCTGCAGAACACCCTCAAAAGGACACTTGAAAGGGAACCCCAACTTTGTTCTGAAGTCAGAGACTGTGTTACCACATCCTCTGCCTAGAAAATGTGTATAAAGGTGGGATCTAAACAAACCCATTCTGTTCCAGTTTCACAATCTTCATTACCAAGGAAGGCTTTGGAGAGTACTCTAAGGACGGCTGCTTGACCATGCCTCATGTCTGCCTGATAGCTAGCCTTTCAGAGATAAGGGAGAATTGTCATCTGAGGTCTGCATTTTCTGCTAGAGGAGCTGGGGTTTTGCCTGATGTTTTGAAAACTGCCTGCCTTCTGAGATATTGAGACGGAAGGTATATGCCTCCAGCTGAAGGAGATGAGACTGTCCAAGAAAAAAGGCCAGCATGTTACTAGAGTGGGGGGAACTCAGAAAAAGTGGACTTCTCAAGTAAGTACACCAGGGTGACCTGTGCTGCAAATCGTTCCCTGGTACTCCCTTCACAGTTCCCATCAAAAACAGCAGCCAAAGGCTGCTTTGAAATAACCACCTGTGTGCCCACTGAAGGCTGCTATGGAAGTAAATTAACAGAAAGGCCGACCCACAATTACTTTCATATGCATAAGGGACAACATATCTGTTACATTAACATTAAGACAAAACCCTACACCTATATATAATTCAACATTGTACCCTGCTGCACTTTGTGACAAGACTAGACCTGGATGAAATTTAAATTAAGGCAGCATGTGTGTAATTTCTGGGATTTTATGATATGCTTGTTACATAAAATTCCAGAAATTACGAAATTCTGCCACTTTGCATAGTTAGGTGCCGTTCGCAGTAACAAGTAAAAAGTTACTGCGAATGGTGCAACATATCATAATTTGTAGTAAAAATGTTCTGCAAACATTGTTTTTTCTTTTTTTTTTTTGGTTAAAAACTTTTATTGAGCAACAAAATCATGTGTACAGAGATGGGCCTACAACCACACGGGCTGGCCGCTAAGATCGGAGCACAACACGGTATAAGACAGTGGTCGCCACTCTGGCGGTCAGGCACAATCCGGATACAAAATGTCGCCCACAATATGGAACAGGATAAGACATTTTTCTTATTTTAAAGCACACCAAAAACAACAAACAACAAAAACAAGGCGAAGGAGTAATACACAGAGAGTCAGCCCTGGAGGGGGGGGGGGAAACGTCACTAAGCAGGAACACAAAGTCACAATCAGTAGGCTAAGTCAAGGCGGGGGGACAGTGGGGAGGTCAATCAAACCAAAGGACAGTATACGAAAATTCAGGAACGCCAATCTAGGGTGACAAGGGAATATCAGGGGCCTCCACCAGGGGAGGAGCACAAATACATCAAACCAAAGGACAGCATACAAAAGTTCAGGGACGCCAACCTAGGGTGACAAGGGAACATCAGGGGCCTCCACCAGGGGAGGAGCACAAATATCCCCGCGATAGGCATTCCACTGACACCAGATCTTCGTCCATGCCCTAGGTCTGCCCCTGGCTGTGTAGACAGTCTTTTCGCGGAACATAGACCAGTCCATGTTTTCTTCCCACATGGAGACAGTGGGGGGCCTGTGCGAGCCCCAAAGTTGCGCTATGTCCCGCTTCGCCACCATATACCCCAGGGTCGCCCACCTGGTTTGGGCCACCGAACAATCGGTAGGTTCCCAAACATTCAACAAACATCTCCTTGCCTCCGGCACCAGGGCAATTCCAGTCACAGCAGCCATCACCGCAAGTACCCCCGTCCAATAGGCAGCCACCCTCGGACACTCCCAAAGAATGTGAAGAAACGTGGCACTCATCCCACACCCACGCTTGCAGAGGCCATCCGGGGAAAAACCCATCACAACCAAACGAGGACCAGTAACATACACCCGGTGGAGGATCTTGAGCTGAACAAGACGGAGACGGGCCGGAATGGCGACCTCTTTCGGAGAAGATAGCGCCAATTGCCAATCCTCGTCATCCAATTCCAGCCCGTCGCCGACCCATGCCTCCCAAAGTCGAACGAGCAAGTCCGTGCGATTGTGAATAAGCTTCTTATAAATCAAGGAGATAGTGCTATCAGGGATATGACCGTCCAGGATACGATCTTCGAGGGGGGAGGACTCGGGGACAGCGGTACCGGAAGGCAGAACAGAAGTGAGGGCATGACGGACCTGTAAATATCTAAATAATTCCCTATCACTCAGGTCATAATCCTTCCGAAGGGCCTCGAAGGACTTCACCGTTCCATTCGCACACACGTCACCCACTCTACAGATCCCAATCATGTCCCAGCGGTCAAACCCCTTCGTTGTCCACAGACATCCCAAAAGCTCAGACGCGAAAAGCGGAGTCGCCAGCGTCACTCGTTCATCCCACCCTAAGCTCACATTCGCAGCGCGCCACACACAAACCGCGATCCTAGTCGGTCCCGTAAGGTGGAGCCCAGACAACCTAGAGTAAAGCGCTCTATTAAAGTCACCACCCGGTAGCTGGAATCTGTCCATTTCAAAGGCCGGATCCGGACCCGGGGAATACATTGAATGGTTAATGGCAGACAGTTGCGTAGCCCAATAATATCTCCTGATATCAGGAAGTGCTATGCCCCCGTCATACCAAGGGATGGTGAGCTTCGCAAGTGCAATACGTGGGCGCCCGTCCCAAATCAGTTGCCTTTGTAGACTCTCGACCTCTCGGAAATAAGTAGCGGGGATATCGTCATAGCAATTCTGGAGCGCGTAAAGGAATCGCGGCAAGGACATCATCTTGAAAAGGGCGGCCCTGCCCAGCGGCGACAAGGGTAATTTACGCCAGCGAGCCACGTCCAGCCTCAATCTATGAAGCGGGGGAAGGAGATTACGTTCAAATCTGAGCGACAAATCCAATGTAATAAAAAAAAACAAGTATTTGAAACCGGACTGAACAACCTGGATGGGAAATCTATTCGGCAACGGGGGCAGATCACCCGAAATAGCATAGACGCAGGATTTAGCCCAGTTTATAATCAAACCAGAATTCTTACCAAACGAGGCGAGAACGTCAAACAGGACATTCAAAGATTTACGCGGGGAAGTAAGATAAAGAAGAATGTCGTCCGCATAAAGCGAAACACGGTCCTCAAAATCTGGGGACCAACGTATACCCTTGAGAGAAGGTTCCCATCGAATCCACGCAGCTAGCGGCTCTAACGCGAGAGCAAAAAGTAGTGGAGACAAGGGGCACCCCTGTCTGGTCCCCCTACCAAGGGGAAAGGGAGCCGACACTCGACCGTTAACCACGACCTGTGCCAGGGGGTCGGTATACAGCAGCTTCACCCACCCGATGAACCCCGGGCCAAAACCAAATTTCTCAAGAGCCGCCCAAAGGTAGGGCCACTCTATCGTGTCGAAGGCCATCGAGGCATCCAACGAAGCCAAAATGGCCGGCTCCGTCAGAAGCCCCGCCCTCGCGATGGCTCCATGAAGGCGACGCAGATTAAGAGCTGTGTTACGGTGCGGGATAAATCCGGATTGGTCCGGATGAATCAAGTCACTAATGACCGTTAGGAGGCGAGTAGCCAGGACCTTGGCAAGAACCTTAGGCTCGACATTCAACAGGGAGATGGGTCTATATGACGAACAAAGATCCCGGGGCTTACCATCTTTAGGAATTACCACAATCGTGGCCAGACGCTGGTCATAAGGGAGAGCACCCCGCTCACGGGATTCCGAAAACATTGTTCGAAGATAGGGCGCAATCTGATCAGGGCGCAGTTTGTATAACTCGATTGGCAAACCGTTCGGGCCCAAAGCCTTGCCCGAACGAAGAGAGCGAATAGCAGTCGCGATTTCGTCCGTAGAGAACGGGGCCTCCATGGAGGACCGCTCCAAGTCGGAGAGGCAGGGCAAAGCTATGTCGCGCAGCAAGAGGCGAGAGTCGTCTTCATCCCTTACCAACACTGGGGAGTAAACCGCACGAAAGTAGTCCGCAAAGCATTCCACTATTCCAACCGGGTCCGTCACCTGCACACCATTCAAAGTCTGAATCACAGGCACCACTCGATTCGCCCTCTCTTTCTTGTCCAACCAGGCAAGTAACTTACCCGCTTTGTCCCCAACATCATACAGACGACCTTGTTGCTCCCTAAACATCATTTTGGCCGCATCTGTGACCAGAGACTTATAGGCAAATTGCTTCAGACCCAGGGCATGGAGTTTGGCACGAGTGACACCCGATTCCAGGTCAGCCTCCATCTCAAGTATTTCCATCTCAAGATCCACCACCTGCCGATTCCTTGCCTTTTTGGTTTCAGCAATAAGGGACAGGGCCTGCCCACGAATTACTGTCTTAAAAGCCTCCCATAGGGACACAGCAGAAGAGACAGACCCCTCGTTATCCAGAAAGTAATTGTCCAGGGACGTAATCAATTGACCACGGGTCTCAGGGGAGGCCAGGTACCAAGGGTTGATAGGAGCCACCCGGCCCGCCGCCTCCACCCCCACATCAAAACAGAGCCAGAGCGGAGAATGGTCCGAGATGCCCCGGGGAAGGTGCCTAATCTCCCGGGCAGCCGACGACTGTTCAGCTGGCATGAGGAAGTAATCTAATCTAGACAAACTCCCATGGGCCCCAGAGTGGAAAGTATACTGAAGTTGAGTGGGGTGCATAAGTCTCCAGCAGTCCACCAAACCAAAGGTATCCAAAAAGCCACCCAGCCATAAATGGGTCGAAGGAATATCCCTAGGGGGGTAACGATCACTCAGACCAGAGAGAACAGAATTAAAGTCACCAGCCATGAAAAGAGCACCATCAGGGAGTCACAACAAAACTCGGCCCAAATCAGAGAAGGTAGAGGTCTGCAGGCCAGGGGGCACATAGACGGTGAACAGGGAAAGGGTCTTGCCCTCATATCGTCCCACGAGGACGGCATAGCGCCCCCGATCATCGAGGATCACATCTATCGCAAGGGGAAGAGAAGCCCGGACAAGGATGCCCACCCCCCTAGAACCCGTTGTAAACCCCGAGTGCGCAACAAGACGATAGCCCCACCTATTCATCGCGCGACAAGTATTGCCCACTAGGTGTGTCTCCTGCAGAAAGACAATATCGGGAGACAAACGTCGCAGGCATCGCAACACCACCCCTCGCTTTATACGATCCCCTAGACCATTGACATTCCATGAAATAAACCTCAACCCGCTACCCCCATCCCACGAAGTAATGCAGAAACCACCCCCAATGAGCATGACACTGAAAGTACAAGTAGCAAAATAGAATCGCCTTGAAAAAACAAAACACAAACTACAAACGCCCCAACAACCCCCCCCCAACACCCAAGGAAACACCCCCCACCCTGCACCCCTGCAGTAGACAAAAAAGCCACCCCAACATGCAGTGTGCCTGTCGCCCAAAAACCCCCATTCTACAAAAAGACCCCGGAGGAGGAAAAGGCCCTGTCCCACCCGCCACCCCGACAGAAATAAGGGGAGAAGAGAGTACACAGAAAACAGATCACTCAAGTACAGAACCCAGGAAGAAATTACATGATACGGAAACTGGGGCCCAGATAACAAGTTCAACTCTCCACGCCACCCTCGGCACCACCCGGGTGCTCGGTGCGATCAGCGAAATTAGGCCGGTCCGGCAGAGAGTCCAGCCAGTCATTTACCGAATCAGGTCGATCAAAGAAAAGGGTCCGTTCATTGTACTCCACTCGCAGCCTGGTAGGAAAAAGCATGGCGTATCGCAGACCCAGGTCCCGAAGACGCTTCTTGACTCCACGGAAGCCCATTCGCTGCCTCTGCACCAGCTGCGAGAAGTCCGGATAGAAGTTCACCGTGGCATTTTCGAAGGCCACCGGGCCCTTAGCTCTCGAGGCCTGCAGGATAGCGTCTCGGTCCCTATAGTAAAAAAGTTTTGCGACAATGGGCCTCGGCAGGGCGCCCGGCTTGCCCTGGCCACCGGGAACACGATGGGCACGTTCCACCGCAAATAATTTGCTCAATCCGGATGGAGAAAGGTAGTTTTGTATCAAGTCCTCAACCAGGAGATCAACAGAATGCGGATCAGGATTTTCCGGGACACCAATAACACGTACATTACAACGCCGTGCCCTGTTTTCAAAATCCTCCAAGCGCTGAGTCATGAAATCGTTCGCCTTTCTGAGGTTGCCGATCTCCGTCTGTATCTCCGAGACGTCGGCCGTGAGGCTAGATGACTTGAGGTCCAATGACTTCACCTTCTCATTGGTTTTAGATAAGTCGGCCCGAATCAGGTTCACATCAATAGCCACAGTATCAATTTTGTGGGCCAGAGCTTCATACTGTTGGCCGATGGTTTCTCTCATACCCGAGATGGCGCCCATGATGTCCTGCAGGGACGGCTCCGCCGAAGCCTCCGAAGGGTGCCCCACTGCACTCTGGCCAGACAAGGCGGTACCGGGGGACACCTTCGACTGTGTGTACCGGTCCATGATATTAGACTGGACCGGGCCCCCGCGAATGGGCGTCTTGGTCTTCCGCCGCTCTTGGTCCCCCCTGCCAGTCATATCGGAGACCGCGTCCCCACGGGACCCACGCGACCTGGTGAAAATGGCCACAGGAAGACAGGGCGCCGGAGCCAGAAGTCAGCAGCGAGGGCAAGACAAGGTGCGAACCGGCCCGGAGGGACACGAAGCAGACAAAAGGCTCAACTGCAATCTCGCGCCGCTGGACTCAGTACCGGCCAGACACCTCCGTTGGAAGACATAGCCTGAGTCAGAATCGAAACCGAAAGTTAAGAGGGGGACCCATGAGTCGAGTCCCCCTGCCGCTGTTGTTCAACTCCGACACGGCAACAGAGCCCCACCAAGACCCGGGCGCGCCACCAAGGCGGGCCCCGAAAGTTTGAGTCGATGTAGCTTCGGTGCCCCTTGTCCAATTCAAAATCCGAAAACAATATTAAGATCAGCCCAGGTTCCTCTCCATTAATCCTTGTGAGAAATCAGGATATGTTCAGGATATCATGCCGGGAGTGGCGGGGGTCCGGAGAGCGCTGTGCTCACGCGGCCATCACGGATGCCCGCCAAGCTCCTCCTCCGTTCAAGTCTGCAAACATTGTTGTTCCTGGTTCTCTTGGTTAAATGCATACTTGTGGCAAAAATGTATGAAAGGGTGCATGTTGCGCAAAAACACAGAGCACAAAATAAAGGATTTACATTTAGCATAATTATGTCTAATTTCCCATAATTACACAAAAGTAAATTTACGCAAATTTCTCACACTCTCGAGCTAAGATTCCAAACCGGAGGCAAAATGGGTTTCTTTTATTATACATACAACAGGCATATTTACAGTTTAAAAAAATTATTGATTTCAGAAAATCTATTCCACAATTAATACACACTGACTTCTCTAACAATTATTCGATAAACAAATCTAAAAACAAACTCCCGGAAAATCTGCTTATCCACATGCATTCCCAAAGTCACACAATAAATAGAGCCCTTAGACTTGTAATGATGCTAGCTGATACTTTTGTGCATTAAGTTCATCAATATTGCAGGTCATGACCAATGGGCATAAGTAGAACGTTAACACTTGTTTCGGTGGCTCAGCTATATCTATTTATATATACCTTCCCTGGATAACCTCCTGTTACTCCTGGGATTCTGAATCCTTCCTTCAGGAGGGTCTCAGAAATGCAGCAGGTTCTAGGACTGAATACATTTTGTCACTAAATGCAATATCAGATTACTACAAAAAAATCACTTGTAATTATGCACATTGACCCACTACACATTGTAGTAGACAAATAATCCTACTACGGATGGGTATAAATATCATAACACACACACAATCCATTAAGCGCAAGCTTGCACTATGTATACCTTTCTATTATAGAATGTAGCCATGAGATTTATAACCTTCGATGTATTCAATCCAATCCTGCATCATAGCTAATCAAATTCACACATCTCAAACAAAAACAACCCCTTTATTCCAAACTGTCTATTTAACATAGTTGTATTTCTGACTCCAAACCTTGCCCAAAACATATCTGATTATTCCTGAAAAAGAGGTTATCGTATTTAATACCTTTTCAAAATAAGACTCCGTTAATTCCAATGATTTAATGAGAACAATGTAATTTGATCTCATTTAATATCTTCTTGAAAAATGTTCATCTTTCTTCTCAGTCCAATAAAATCCAATATTTTATTCAAAAAGGTTTAGTAATAAAATACTCCCTGGAAATATTAGTTTAGTTTGCATAAACAAAACTGTGAGTAACAGAAGTGATTATTCAATTACCTTCTGCTAAGATAATAAAGAAACAGAAGCTGGTAAGAGTAATTTGGAAGCACATATAAAAAGCCTACTTGGATCAGAGACAGAAGGAAAACTGAAGGAGAGAGACCTACAGTTGCGAATATCACAGTTAATGATTTAGGCATCTGATTTGAACAACATTGAGACAAAATTAGTGTTTTGTAGGTTTACACTAATAATTTCTGCATTTTTGATTCACCCCGCCTGCCCTAGGAGTAGTCCTAGAAATCTACACAAATGGGAGATTTTTGTGGACATTCCAGTTCCTCTACATTTGCTCCTAGGAGGTAAGATTGAGAAAAATGTGTATTTACAGAAATATACATTAACAAATGTTCATTTTTTTCTCTTTTCCACCCACATGGTAAATATATAGTGATCAAGCGCTCTGACTGAAAAACTGTCTCTAAAACGCTACCTATCACCTCAATACTCACCATCAATCATAAAACACAAATAAGGCCCATAACACCAATGAGACAATTTTAGAGCAACTGAATCATGTGGCCTGATTAATAAAGACTACACTTATATTATTTACACTATTTTATACAACTGCAGTATAACTGTGTTCACCATGGTTTTAAACATATATCATTTATAATCAAGCCACTAAAGGCGATTGGATCAACTGATGGAAACTAGACCATGAATAAACAAGACCAGCTTGTCACTTCAAATCTAATTTATTAACTTTATTTTTCGTAAAGAAGAATAGCATTTACGTTTTAGAATCTTTATTTTATAAGCAAATAAGAATGCAGCATTTTAATAAGGAAGTGATTTAATAAACTGACATTATCAAAGCAAGCTCAGAAACATGAAATATTAGCAGAAAAATAGTTTCCATTCCCTAAATCTATTTCCCTGTCTATTTCTCGCATCACCTAGAAAGGAAAAATCATTTAAAGTCTGCTGTCCTTACGTGCGCCAAAATTCTAACAGCATGTCACGTCATTCAGGAATCGGAAAGCAAGAAGGGGCAGCGATAATTTCCCTACTCATGGTGTCAGGTTTTATACCTTTCTTCCTAACTAAACTTTCTACATTTTACATTCTTTTGAGTAAATCCAAACTTTTCATTGGCTGTCCGAAGTCAGTCCACAATTAGGTCATCTTCGATTCTTGACCCAATCCAGGCTTCACATAAGCCCTATTGTCTTTCACTTCCACGATATTCGGCTTCCTCAAGAAAGTTACTTTTCCCGAGATTTGAACATTTCACTTCCTAGCCTTGGCAGACCCTTTAAGATCCTGTCCTTGAGCCTTTTCTTTCTGAGCACGTTCAACTTAACCAAAGAACTGTTTCTGCAAATAATGTTGACAATGCAGTAAAAATCTTCACTGCTACGCATGTGCATAGGCTCCACTCTGGACAAGCTTCAGCGCCTGCAGCTCTGTCAGCCATGTTTTCTGAACCACCTTTAGGCCTCACTTTTGGAAACTATTATTAAAGAAACACAAAACATCAATTAATTAAAGAACTGAGACCCATTCTGTTACTCACCCCCTTTACTAAATAATCCTGTTAATTATATTACCTAGCAGAAACACAAACAAGCAGCTTTATATTTACTTTTCCTTTAGGAACTGCACGAATTCCTTGAGCTTTTGTCACAGAAAAGACATAACATAAGCACACAAAATAAGCACATGCCATTAGTTAAACAGCCGCATTTAATACTGACAAAGACAATAGACAAGGTTAGTTTATTATTTTTCTTTTGCGTTTGCAACAAAAGCACATTAGTTTATCCTGCGTGTATAAATGAATGCATTTTTAAACTAAGTTGATTAATAATTTCACCACATGCTTATTAATTCAGTTATTATTATCGGAGATTAACTTCACAAGTTTGAACAAAATCTTGTTCATTATCTTGCTTCATCAACTCCCTCATCTGGTGATTTCTGAATCACCAAACAATACCCAAAATTTATAAATGTTTAACCCTTGAACATGTTTTGGTCTTTCTTAATATTAGTATTTCTAAAGTTTAGATTCATCTACTTTTCTGCAACTTTCATATTGAGTTCTCCGAAACTCTTCTAATTCTATTTCTCTTTCTTTCTCCTTTCTCAGTTTGTAAATTCTTTTCTTTTCCATTACATGTTTTCTTCTCTTGTGTAACATGCAACTAATTTTTAACAAAAGTATCACTATAGCTATGAATATTAAAGGAAAAATTATCTTACCTATAATTGAACTACCAATCTCTTGAAACCAGCTTTTAATTGTTGCAAATCTTTTACTTAAACGTTCTGAGAAACTTTCATCTTCTAAAGGTTCTACCTCATCATGTAATTCGTTTGTTTTTAATATACATTTCTATATTCTGACTCTTGTCAGGTATGTAAGTACACCAATGTTGAACATGCAAAATTCCACAGACTCCACCCTCTTTTGCCAACAAAATGTCTAGAGCAAGACGATTTTGCATTACCATAGTTCTCATGGCAATAAGCTCTGTATTCACTAATTGAAATCCACTAGCAGTATCTGTTGACAATCTATCAACAATTGTAGACATTTTCCTGATTTTGTTTGCATTCAGGGTTATTCCTACCATAGGTATTAATGCACCAAATATGTCTCCCATTATTTCTGAAAAGCTTTCCCTTTTAAATCCATTCAGGTGATTGCCAATTTCAAATGAACCTTTTTCATTTCTATCTACATGAAAACATTTTGGAAAAACTAAACCAACATAACATGTCCCATACAAGTGGTCTGGGAGATTGTAATAAGCTTTATTCCCACAAACAAAATACATTCCAGGAAAAATTGGATCCTTGCCTCCTTTAAATCCCCATCCCCCTATAATACGATAAATGTCTTCACATTGACTAGCACCAACAAAATAATTATCAAGCAAAGTATTATCTCTTCTTATACATAATTTTCCACTAACAGGTTTATCTATATGAATTGCAACATTTTCATTTCTACCATTGAGCTTTTCATCTTCCATTTGCCAAAATTTAGACTTAGTTTGTTTCAACATCTCATTTCGCTTGTAAATAGCCCTTCTCTCTTCCACCATATTTAAGAATGTTTTCTCTTCAGTTCTCAATTTACATGTTAAATTATTTCTAAAAGAGAGGAGGAGCTTCGCGGGCATCCAAGATGGTCGCGTGAGCACAGTGTCAAGTTCTGCGGCATCAGTGGTGCGAGGCTATCGGCAAAAACGAGCCTTCGGCATTAAAGACTACATTTCCCGGCATGCCGTGCATATGTCACGCAACAACGTGAGATGCGCGCGCAAACCGAGAAAAAAAGGGCTGCTGCAAGCGGCGGTGAAACGCCGATAATTCGTTACTGTGGAGGCGTTCTTGGTACATGAACAGGTAGCGGTAGGATTCCTGACTTGTTTCCCAAGTCCTTCGTGACCGTGAGTAAACTGTTCTCTTGTGGGAGCGAGGCGTTGGTTCCACCGATCCCAACAGCGCACCCAGCCTGCTGTATCGTCTTGGTGGTTTCTCTCGGCTGAGAGAAACACAGGTATCTCAGGCATTCAGTGGAGATACCGAAGGGTGTTTGGGCAACTTCGGCCACAGGGATAGAGACCCTTGTGTTTGTGGCAAAACCCTGCTAAAACTGCTTTTGCCCGATATTGTAAATACCTGATGCTTTGATTCAAAGATGAGAAGAGTGGTGCGATAGGACTCATATGTGTGAGAGTAACACTGAGCCTCGCAATCCAATTAAACGGAGCTTGAGCACTCAGAACTATTGTGTGTTCAAGCTTACAGGGGGAAGTTACTCCATTGTGTGAAGTGATTACAAGGTGCAAACACGAAGGAACTTTCACTCCTGTATCATCTTTGTGGATTCCTTCTACATGCAGGGTTCATTATTATTTACTTATCTCGTTTATTCAGGAGACATGAGGGGTATTGAAGTATTGGAACAGTGAAGTACCCATACAAAGGGATTTTGATGCATAGTAAATGGTATGTGTATTACAACCTCACAAACGACAGCCTAGAGTTGCTTCTACCTATCAGAGGGCATTGAATGTGTATTGTTTTGTTTTCACAGTTGGGTATAGTTCCTAATACCTCCTCAAGCTGCTGTCTCCATTGGATTTGGTCCTTTGTATTTTCCTTTACAGGTATAGCCTCATCACTTTGGGTGTTTCTTTTAAGGGACAGAAAGAAGGTGACATTTATAGGTTAAGGGAGGTGGGGTGATCTAAATCCCTGTTCT
Source organism: Lissotriton helveticus (assembly GCF_964261635.1). Taxonomy (NCBI): domain Eukaryota; kingdom Metazoa; phylum Chordata; class Amphibia; order Caudata; family Salamandridae; genus Lissotriton; species Lissotriton helveticus. The sequence continues at coordinate 1,150,077,400 of NC_136069.1, forward strand.
TTGTCATTTCAGATCTCCCTCCCCGCAGTCCCCTTCCTTTCCCGCCCCGGCTGGACTATCTCGGTTGTCTGTATCATTGCATTTGGACTCTGGGGTAGTTCATAAGGGGCGAGTATTGGACTCTCAGCACAGTCCTGAAGAGGCCGGAAAGCAGAGCCTGATAGAATTATCGGCCCAAGAATTTTGCCTCTTCTTGGCAGTGCTGAGATTCTGCCATGACTACCTTAGAGGATGTCATGGCTGCTTTGGCCTTAGTCCTAGTGGAGCTGGCAGCTTCCAATAGAGAGGTAGCTGCCTCAAGGGCTGAGAATGCACAATTACGAGCCAGGGTAGATAGATTGCCCACTACTACTGCAGCACCGGGGGCAACGAGTGGCTCATCCCCTGCTACCTCCGTGGTGGTTGAGATGCCTGCACAAATCCCTCTAGCTCCACCTGAACGATTCTATGGGGATAACAAAAAGGTACAAGTATTTATGACGCAGGTCCAGTTGCACTTCATGTGTAAGCCTAAGATGTTTGCTACGCACCAAGCGAGGGTTGCTTTCCTTATTTCATATCTAGGGGGGGAAGCAGCACAATGGGCGGTTCCTATAGTTAGAAGGGATGACCCGCTCTTATATCATTGGGATAATTTCCGGGAGGAATTTGAAAAAACATTTGATAGGAGAGCTGAAACCTTCACGGCAGACAGGGAGTTGTTAAAACTTAAACAGGGAGATGCTGATCTGATTACCTATCTAAACAATTTCAGACGACTAGTGGCCGAAACGGATTGGCCAGAAGCCAAGAGATCAGCCTTATTCTATCAAGTCCTTAGTGAAGAAATGAAAGATGTTCTGGCCCCGTACATGCTCCGCCCTGATAGATCTCGCCCTACTCTTGGACCATCGAATGAAGGAACGGAAAGGGGAGCATAAGAAGAAAGAACGAGCTGTTATGCCATATGAACAGGCGAGTAGTGGAGACAAAACGGCTACATCCCCAGAACCTATGGATATAGGAGCGGTGCGAGCCTCTTTAACCGCCAGTGAAAGGGAACATAGGCGCAAACAAGGACTATGTTTATATTGTGGGAAAAAAGGACATTTCCTACGTGAATGCCCGGTGAAACCAAAAGCTAACCGGTTTCGGGGAGGACAAAACCTTGCAGGAATCGCAGACAAGGAGACGGAAAACTCCAAAGCTTGACGGCAGGCGAAGGGAGGCCCTCAAGCACACATCATCCCTTCCCTTACCCCAAAAACGGTATATGAGAGGAATCACCTCTTTTTGGGCATGACTATGTTGATTGATGAGGTGAAGCAAGACATTCGAGTGATGGTTGATTCAGGGGCTACCGGATGTTTCATGGATATTGCCGAAGCCCGTCGATTGGGAGTGCAGCTAGTCCCCAAAGAAAGTCCCGAAGCGGTCTACGCGGTTGATGGGAATGAACTGCAAGCGGGACCCATAAAATACCATACTCTGGAGTATGAGGTTACTCATAATCACACCCCCCATGAACACCTGGCGTTCAACATTATTGAAGCCCCACAATATGGGATCATATTAGGGCTTCCGTGGTTACAAAAACACGATCCTGAGATAAGATGGACCACAAAGACGATCCGGTTTCTTTCTCCCTATTGCTTGGAACACTGTCTCTCGGGGGTCTGGAGCCCGGCACAAACGTTATCGTCTTTGCAAACGATAGCCACAGCAGCGGAAAAAGAAGTGTCCCTTCCCCAGTGTTACGCTGAGTATGAAGCAGTCTTCAGTGATAAGGAGGCTGAGGTTCTTCCTCCACATCGGTCGTATGACTGCTGAATCGACCTCATCCCTGGCTCTGAAATCCCCAATGGGAGAATTTATGCTCTTACCCTACCCGAAAACGATACATTGCGAGCCTATCTGGATAAGTATCTGGCTCTTGGATACATAAGACCGTCTCGATCCCCTGCAGCTTCCCCGTTGTTCTTCATACCGAAGGCCAATGGTGAAAAGAGGTGCTGCATCGACTACAGAGCGTTGAATTCCATCACCGTGAAAAATCAGTATCCATTACCCTTGATCCCAGTGTTGCTGGAACAGGTCCGTGCCGTGCGCATATACTCTAAGCTGGATTTGCGTGGTGCATATCACCTTGTTCACATTAGACGGGGTGATGAGTGGAAGACGGCATTTAAGGCGCACTTGTGGGACACCCCCGCGCCGCACGGCCACCAGCTGCTGCGTGTGCCCCTTCGCTGTGCCCTCTGCCTCGCTGCTTGCCTCGCTGCCGGCTGACCCTGCTGCCGGTTGCTCTGTTGTGTTTTAACAACCATTTGTGCTTGTTTTTATTTTTCTTAGTTTCGGCCCGTGTCAAGCGTCTTTGACTGTCATTTGTGCTTGTTTGTATCTTTCTTTGTTTTTGCCAGTGTTTAACGTTTTTTACTGTAATTTGTGCCTGTTTTCTTAGTTCTGACCGTCCTCCGGCCTGTTTCCCGCCTCCCTCGCCGCCCCCCGCTTCCCGCCACCACCGCCGACCCCGCCCCTTTTTTCCTTCTGTTCCCTCCCCGCTCCCGCCTCCCAGCTGCTCCGCCCACCCGCGCACTTGGCCTTAAATGGCGACCGTGCGACACAGGTAAGTGTGACCCACTTGTGGGACACCCCCGCGCCGCACGGCCACCAGCTGCTGCGTGTGCCCCTTCGCTGTGCCCTCTGCCTCGCTGCTTGCCTCGCTGCCGGCTGACCCTGCTGCCGGTTGCTCTGTTGTGTTTTGACAACCATTTGTGCTTGTTTTTATTTTTCTTAGTTTCGGCCCGTGTCAAGCGTCTTTGACTGTCATTTGTGCTTGTTTGTATCTTTCTTTGTTTTTGCCAGTGTTTAACGTTTTTTACTGTAATTTGTGCCTGTTTTCTTAGTTCTGACCGTCCTCCGGCCTGTTTCCCGCCTCCCTCGCCGCCCCCCGCTTCCCGCCACAACCGCCGACCCCGCCCCTTTTTTCCTTCTGTTCCCTCCCCGCTCCCGCCTCCCAGCTGCTCCGCCCACCCGCGCACTTCGCCTTCAATGGCGACCGTGCGAACGCGCAGCGGTGACGCGCAGCGGGCGCGCCGATTGTGCGCCGAAGGCGCGCCAAAGGTAAGCCCGTCTGCGCCCGTCCGCGACCGGATCGCGACCAGCGCCAGGACCCCTGGCCCCCACCGACGGAAGCCGACCCAACGAACCTACACCGCCTCCGATCTCATCGCACTCAACACCGGCCGCATCCCGGGATGTCATCGAGCCGCCCCGAAGCACACCCACGGACCCTTAAGCTGCCACGCCTGCAAGTTCACCTGCATCCGGACCCATCCTGCACCAGCCAAGCCGAACACCAGCAGCAACCACCTCAAGTGCATCCTGCTCAACACCCGCTCCGTCCACAGACACGCCGTAGAACTCTGGAACCTCCTCGACACCACCGCCCCTGACGTTGCCTTCCTCACCGAGACCTGGATGAACGCCTCCTCAGCCCCTGACATCGCCATCGCCATCCCAGAGGGCTACAAGATCGTCCGGTGGGACCGCACCGCCAACCAGACGGGAGGAGGCATCGCCATCATCCACAGAGACACCATCCGCATCACGACCAACACCGACGACACCCTAACCACCGCTGAACACCTGCACTTCCAGATCCACACCAACCTGAACACCACCCTCAGAGGCACCCTGATCTACCGACCCCCGGGGCCACGCACACGATTCAGCGAGGACATCGCCGACTTCATCAGCCCGCACGCCCTCCCCTCCGCCGACTACATCCTCCTGGGGGACCTCAACTTCCACCTGGAGAACATCAGCGACCGCAACACCATCAGCCTGCTCGACAACCTCGCCAACCTCGGACTCAAGCAGCTGGTGTCCACCCCCACCCACCTCGCCGGACACACACTCGACGCCGTCTTCTCATCCAGCAAAGACGTCACCTTCAGCCACGCAACAGGACTCCACTGGAAGGACCACAGCTGCGTCCACTTCACCTTCAGAAGAATGACGATCCACCACCACCAGCAACAGGTTGCCCGAAGAAGCTGGAACAAGATCACAGCCGACCAGCTCACCGCTTCCCTGAGCCAGCACCCTCCCGCCAGCTCAGCGAACCCCAGCCAGGCCGCCGACAACCTCACGAAGTGGATCAACAACTGCGCGGACGAACTCGCCCCTCTGAGAACCCCACCCAGCAGACCCTGCAGCAGAAAAACACCATGGTTCACCGACGAACTCAAGAGCTCCAAGAAGAACTGTCGAGCCCTCGAGAAAGTCTGGAGAAGGGAACCAACTACGGACAACATGACCACCCTCAAGCTCGCCACCCGGAAACACCACCAACTGATCCGCGCCACCAAGAAAAATACATACAAGGACCGACTGGACAACAACGCACACAACTGCAAGGAACTCTTCAACATCGTGAAAGAGCTCTCCAACCCCAACGCCGGAAACAATGACATCACCCCGTCGCAAGACCTCTGCAACTCCCTCGCGTCCTACTTCCACAACAAGATCACGGACATACACAACAGCTTCAGCAACCAACCAACGCAAGCCACAACCGCAACAACGCCACCCACCACCACCCTCCGCACCTGGACTCCGATCAGCACCGAAGACACCATCCGCACAATGAACTCCATCCATTCCGGATCTCCGACTGACCCCTGCCCTCACCACGTCTTCAACAAAGCCGACGCTGTCATCGCACCCCACCTGCGGGACATCATCAACACCTCCTTCGACACCGCCACCTTCCCTGAGAGCTGGAAGCACGCCGAACTCAGCGCTCTTCTCAAGAAACCCACAGCAGACCCCACCGACCTCAAGAACTACCGTCCCATCTCGCTCCTCCCGTTCCCGGCCAAAGTCATCGAGAAGACCGTCAACAAACAGCTGGCCGCCTTCCTCGAGACGAATGGATCCCTCGACCCCTCACAGTCGGGCTTCCGAGCGAACCACAGCACCGAGACCGCCCTCATCGCTGCCACCGATGACATTCGAACTCTGATGGACAACGGAGAAACAGCGGCCCTCATCCTCCTGGACCTCTCCGCGGCTTTCGACACTGTCTGCCACCGCACCCTAGTACAGCGCCTCGGCAACATCGGAATCCAGGACAAGGCACTGGAATGGATCACCTCCTTCCTCGACGGAAGAACACAGAGAGTCCGCCTACCACCGTACAAGTCAGAGGCCACCAAAGTCATCTGCGGCGTCCCTCAAGGATCCTCACTGAGCCCCACCCTCTTCATCGTCTACATGAGCCCCCTCGCGGCCATCGCACGCCAACACAACCTCAACATAATCTCCTACGCCGACGACACCCAGCTGATCCTCTCCCTGACCAACGACCCCGCCACCGCCAGAGCCAACCTGCACGAAGGGATGAGAGATGTAGCCGAATGGATAACGACCAGCCACCTGAAACTGAACTCGGACAAGACGGAGGTCCTCATCCTGGGCTCCTCGCCCTCCGCCTGGGACGACTCCTGGTGGCCCCCCGCCCTGGGCACCGCACCCAAACCGACGGACCACGCACGCAACCTGGGCTTCATCCTGGACTCCTCCCTCTCCATGACCAGACAAGTAAACGCCGTCTCCTCGTCTTGCTTCAACATCCTGCGCATGCTACGTAAGATCTTCCGGTGGATCCCCACCGAGACAAGGCAGACGGTCACCCAGGCCCTCGTCACCAGCCGACTGGACTACGGCAACGCCCTCTACGCCGGAACCACCGCCAAGCTCCAGAAGAGACTCCAGCGGATCCAGAACGCCTCGGCCAGACTCATCCTCGACATCCCCCGACGCAGCCACATCTCCGGACACCTGAGAGATCTGCACTGGCTCCCGATCAACAAGAGAATCACCTTCCGTCTCCTCACCCACGCACACAAAGCCCTACACGACCAAGGCCCGAGCTACCTCAACAACCGGATCAACTTCTACACTCCCAAGCGCCTCCTCAGATCAACCAGCCTCGCCCTCGCCGCCGTCCCCCGCATCCGAAGAGCGACAACAGGAGGAAGGTCCTTCTCCTACCTGGCCGCCAAGACCTGGAACTCACTCCCGACCGACCTGCGCCTGACCCAAGACCACCTCTCCTTCAGGAAGAAGCTCAAGACCTGGCTGTTCGAGCAGTAACGGCACCTCCCCCCCACCCAGCGCCTTGAGACCCTACGGGTGAGTAGGGCGCTCTATAAATGACCTGATTGATTGATTGATTGATTGACGTGGTACGGGCTCTATGAGTATCTGGTCATGCCCTTTGGGGTCTGTAATGCCCCGGCCGCATTTCAATTCTTCCTAAATGAAGTGCTTCGCGAATATTTGGATCATCATGTTGTTGTTTATACCGACGACATCCTCATATATTCGAATTCAACCGAGGAACACGTGACACATGTGAAATCAGTGTTGCAAGCGCTACAGAAGCATCATTTATTCTACAAAATCACCAAGTGTGAATTCCATGTAACGACGGTGGAATTCCTTGGAGTAATGCTTACTCCGTCGGGACAGGTGATGGCTGAGAGAAAGGTGCAGGCTATTGTGGGGTGGCCTCGTCCAAACAACGTCAAAGACATCCAGAGCCTGTTGGGGTTTGCCAACTTTTACAGACGGTTTATATCTGGGTTCTCTGGAATGGTTTCACCACTCACTCGGCTCACGAGAAAAAACGTTCGGTTTGTGTGGGATGAAGAAGCACAAACCGCTTTTAACAGGCTAAAGATTGCTTTCTTCACCGCACCGGTATTGACCCATGCCAATCCCGACATCCCTTTCATTGTCGAGGCGGATGCTTCTGAAATAGCACTGGGGGCTGTGTTATCACAAAAAGATGTCTCTACAGGCACGCTCCATCCTATAGCCTACATGTCACGCAAGCTCAGTCCCGCGGAAATAAACTATACGATCGCGGAAAAGGAGCTGTTGGCCATTCGAGATGCATTCGTGGAATGGAGACACTGGCTGATGGGAGCTAAGCATCTGGTCACGGTCTACACCGACCATCGGAATTTGCAGTTTCTACGGGCCGCCAGACATTTGTCTCCCCGACAACTCCGATGGATGATGTTCTTCGAGGAGTTCCGCTTTGTTGTTACATTCCGGCCTGGTTCTAACAATAGAAAGGCGGATGCGCTAACAAGAAGAGAAAATCTCCTGCTTCCCTCAGAGAAACCCATCCGATCTATCGTGGAACCGGCCAACGTCATAGGAGTGACACAAACCAACGATTTTTTGTTAGGAGTCAGGAGAGGAGTACAGACCTGTGTTTGGCGCACATGGCTTAGACACCATCCAGAATGGAAGATGAAAGATGGCATACCTATGAAAGGAAAGCAGGTCTTAGTACCCACGAATACGTTGCGTAAAACAGTGTTCTCCTGGTGCCACGAAGTCCCAAGTGCCGGACACATGGGTTTTATCAAAACGCTGGAGAAAACCCAGAGATAATTCTGGTGGCCTTCCATCAGACCTGATTTAAGCAGTTGGGTGGCAGAATGTGTCACCTGCAATCGGATGAAAACGGACAGACAACGGCCTCAGGGATTACTGCAGCCTCTGCCCACTCCGGAGTATCCGTGGGAGAGGTTTATAGTAGACTTCATAGTGGGACTTCCGAAAGATCAAGGCAAAACAGCCATTGTAGTGGTTGTGGATTTCCTGACTAAAATGGGCCATTTCATCGCCTGCACACAGGTGCCCACTGCGGGCCAATTAGCTCATTTACTCCTTGTGAACATAGTACGGCTACACGGCCTTCCCAGGGACATTGTATCCGATCGAGGGGCCCAATTTACTGCCCGTTTTTGGAAAACTTGGTGTGCCGCATTGCGCATAACTTCTTCGGTGTCCACCAGTTTCCATCCGCAATCGGATGGGCAAAAGGAGAGATTGAACCAATCTCTGAAACAATATCTCCGATGTTATGTGCAGGAAAGCAGTGACTCTTGGGTGAATTGGCTGTGGGTGGCGGAAGTGGCCTATAACAGCACGCAACACGCATCCACTCAACACACACCATTCTTTTGCTCATATGGGCATCACCCTAGATTCACCCCTATGCTTTTACCGAATGACAAGGTGAAGCTGCCAGAGGTGAGGGACAGATTGTTGCGGGTAGGCAAAGTGCTTTTGGATACGCGCAAGAATCTAGCACAGGCCAAGGCTAGATACAAACACCAGGCAGACAAACATCGGAGACCCAATCCGGTGTATAGAAAGGGGGACTTAGTGTGGTTGTCCACCAAATATATCAGGTTCAGGAAACATAGCGTGTTCAATCCCCGGTTTATTGGGCCTTACCGGGTGTTGGGGCACGTAAATCCGGTGGCTGTTCAGCTGCGTTTACCTGCGCAGATGCGCATTCATCCTGTTTTCCACATTTCCCTCTTGAAGCCCTCCAAGTGTCCTGTTCGTAGGGCTCCTTTGCCTATCTGGGTGCAGCAGGATAGTGAATATGAGGTGAAACGGATCTTGGACTCTAGATGGGTGAAGAGTCGACTACAGTATTTGCTCTCCTGGAAGGGGTATGGTCCGGAGGAGGATTCCTGGGAGCCAGCGGGTGCTATTCGGGCTCCCCGGTTGGTGGCCGAGTTTCACCGATTGTTTCCGGGTAAGCCGCGGGTGGGGTCAGCCCCCCCTTGTGAAGGGGGATGTACTGTCAAGTTCTGCGGCATCAGTGGTGCGAGGCTATCGGCAAAAATGAGCCTTCGGCATTAAAGACTACATTTCCCAGCATGCCGTGCATACGTCACGCAACAGCGTGAGATGCGCGCGCAAACCGGGAAATAAAGGGCTGCTGCAAGCGGCGGTGAAACGCCGATAATTCGTTACTGTGGAGGCATTCTTGGTACATGAACAGGTAGCGGTAGGATTCCTGACTTGTTTCCCAAGTCCTTCGTGACCGTGAGTAAACTGTTCTCTTGTGGGTGCGAGGCGTTGGTTCCACCGATCCCAACAGCGCACCCAGCCTGCTGTATCGTCTTGGTGGTTTCTCTCGGCTGAGAGAAACACAGGTATCTCAGGCATTCAGTGGAGATACCGAAGGGTGTTTGGGCAACTTCGGCCACAGGGATAGAGACCCTTGTGTTTGTGGCAAAACCCTGCTAAAACTGCTTTTGCCCGATATTGTAAATACCTGGTGCTTTGATTCAAAGATGAGAAGAGTGGTGCGATAGGACTCATATGTGTGAGAGTAACACTGAGCCTCGCAATCCAATTAAACGGAGCTTGAGCACTCAGAACTATTGTGTGTTCAAGCTTACAGGGGGAAGTTACTCCATTGTGTGAAGTGATTACAAGGTGCAAACACGAAGGAACTTTCACTCCTGTATCATCTTTGTGGATTCCTTCTACATGCAGGGTTCATTATTATTTACTTATCTCGTTTATTCAGGAGACATGAGGGGTATTGAAGTATTGGAACAGTGAAGTACCCATACAAGGGGATTTTGATGCATAGTAAATGGTATGTGTATTACAACCTCACAAACGACAGCCTAGAATTGCTTCTACCTATCAGAGGGCATTGAATGTGTATTGTTTTGTTTTCACAGTTGGGTATAGTTCCTAATACCTCCTCAAGCTGCTGTCTCCATTGGATTTGGTCCTTTGTATTTTCCTTTACAGGTATAGCCTCTTCACTTTGGGTGTTTCTTTTAAGGGACAGAAAGAAGGTGACATTTATAGGTTAAGGGAGGTGGGGTGATCTAAATCCATGTTCTTTGTCATTTCAGATCTCCCTACCCGCTGTCCCCTCCCTTCCCGCCCCGGCTGGACTATCTCGGTTGTCTGTATCATTGCATTTGGACTCTGGGGTAGTTCATAAGGGGCGAGTATTGGACTCTCAGCACAGTCCCGAAGAGGCCGGAAAGCAGAGCCTGATACACAGAGCTCCCCGGACCCACGCCGCCCTTCACGATTATCCTGGCAACATCCTGATTTCGAGGACGGGCTTTTGTTCGCACATTCTTGCTGATCTTCGAACACTTTGAATAATCGAATTTGGACGCCGGGGTCCACTTTTACATTGTTTCTACTTTTTGAGGCCCACCCCGTGGCGGACCGGGGGCTCGGTTACTTTGCTGGCCGTGGAGCAGTTGATCAACAACGGCTGCAGGGATCCCCTCTGGTCGACCCCTCCTGACTTTCGGTTTCGATTTCTGCTCCCGGCTTTGATGGGCAGGGGGGAAGCCTTTCACCACCTTCGGCTGGCCTGTTGTCTCCTTTCTGTTTGGTACTGGCACGACTACCTGCCTGCAACTCGGCTATTTTGTGCCCACTTTTATCGGAATTAGTCTTGTTGACCATCTGGACACTTTGCGCCCGGCCATTTTCACCAGGTCGCAAGGACCCCTTCGGGGTCCCTTTTCCAAAATGGCCACCGGACAGCCTCCTGAGAAGCGTAAGACTAAGGCGGCCAAAATCAGGCTAATATCATGGACCTCTATTCGCAGGTCAAGGGGTCGCCCGGCGCTGCGGGCCGTGCTTCGGATAACCCTAAGGCCCCCTTATCAGCGTCTTCGGACCCATCCTTGCATGACGTCATGGGTGCCATCGCCAGCATGCAGGCCTCTCTGGGACAGCAGTACGAGGCCTTAGCCTCCAAGATCGATACGGTGGCCGTCGACATTACGTCGACATTACGCTGATTAGAGCGGATCTTTCGAAGACCAATGAAAGGGTCGAGTCATTGGGCTTGAAGACATCTAGTCTTACTGCGGATGTCACAGAAGCCCAAGCTGAGATCGGCAATCGGCAATCTGCGTTCCTCACATGACCAAATGGCTCGCCGTCTCGAGGACTACGAAAATAGGGCCAGTCGTAACAATGTGCGCCTCATTGGTGTCCCGGAGAATCCCGAGACTATGGGGGTCGACCTCTTGGTGGAGGACTTGATTGCCAACTATCTTTCTCCCGCTGGACTCAGCAAGTTCTTTGTGGTTGAGCGCGCTCATCTTTTTCCCGGCGGGAAGGCTAAGCCGGGCGCACCCCGAGGCCCATCATTGCCCGGTTGTTCCACTTCAGAGACCGGGACGCTGTTCTGCAGGCCTCGCGGGACAAGGGCCCAGTGAACTTTGAAAATGCCTCCGTTTCCTTTTTCCGGACTTTTCGCCGCTTGTCCAAAAACAACGACTTGGATTTCAGGGAGTTAAGAAGCGATTGCGGGACTTGGGTCTCAAGTACTCCTTGTTGTTCCCTACCAGGCTCCGGATTGAATATCGGGAACATGTATTCTTTTTTGATCGCCCTGAAAATGTCAGAGACTGGCTTGACTCCCTGCCTATGAGAAATGAACATACTGAGCACCCCGGAGGCGCCGACGGCGGTGTGGCTGACTGAGGACTTCACCTGTGGATCCCGGCGTCTGAACTTTTATGCTGTTTCAGCTGAGTCTGGACTTGGGTCTTTTATTAGGCCTAGATCATCCTGGGGGTGGCGGGGTAAATGGGGACTCTTCCTCCTCCTGGGTTCTTTGCGTAGCTTAGTTTAGTAATGGGGCGACAGGCACACTGCAAGTTGGGGTCGCTTATTAGTCTTACGCAGGGGTGCAGGGTGGGGGGAGTAACGGGGTCAAGTTGGGGGGTGGTGGGGGGGCGTGTGTGTGTTTCTGTTTACTCGCAAGGCATCGTAATGTTTTTCTCATCTGTATTGATCGTGGGGTTCTGTGTGGGTCCTGCTCTTTCTACTTTTCGGGGATTGGGGGCGGCAAGTTGAGACTGTTATCCTGGAATGTCAATGGATTAGGGGGCAGAATTAAGCGTAGTATTGTTTTGCGATTCCTTAGGCGTCACTCCCCCGATATTGTCCTCCTACAGGAGACGCACTTAATAGGCAACGCTTGTCAGGCACTTAATAGGCGGGGTTATCAATTGGTGGCCCACTCGGGGTTTACTTCTGGGTCCAGGGGGGCTGGTATTCTCATTCGGTCCTCTCTCCCTTTCGCAGTCGACGAGGTGAGGCTAGACGACAGGGGGCGCTATGCTGTGCTCACTGGCAGGTGGGAGGGGAAGACATTGTCCATACTGTCAGTCTATGTCCCCCCGGGTCTGCAGGCTTTAACTTAGGCTGATCTGTGTCGAGTCCTTTTGGACCTTCCCGAGGGGCTTCTGATCCTGGGTGGCGATTTAAACTCGGTTGTCTCTGGCACCTCTGATCGTCATCCGCCCAGGGATTTACCCCGGGCGCAAAGGTGGTTGAGTGATTTGCTGGAGACCTTCGGGCTTGTAGACGCTTGGAGGCTACTACACCCTACACAGCTACAGTACACTTTCCACTCTGGGGCACACGGCAGTCTTTCTAGATTGGACTATTTCTTACTGCCGGCGGTCCAGTCCTCCTCCATCAGAGAAATTCATCACCTCCCTAGGGGTATTTCCGATCACTCCCCCTTGTGGCTCCGATATGAGGTAGGGGCGGACGATGAGGGTAGAGTAGCTCCTATTAACCCGTGGTACTTTCATAACCCCAAGACCCGCTTGGACCTTGTGAAAGCTATTGATCATTATTTTGAAGACAATGTGGGGTCTTTTTTTTCTGCTGTTTCGTTATGGGAAGCATTTAAAACTGCTATACGTGGTCAGTCTTTATCCTTGATTGTCGCTGCTAAAAAGGCTGCATATGTGGAGGTTGTGCGCATCTGTGGAGGTTGCGCGCATCGAAACCGAGATAGCCGCTTTGGAAGACGATCTTCGGTTGGGCGTCTCCAGTACCAAGTTGTACTCCCTTGCTTTGAAACAAGCCGACTACAAGGCTCTTGTAACGGATGCTGCGAAAGTGATGTATAGGGAGCAGCAGGGACGACTGTATGATGTGGGTGATAAAGTGGGTAAATTGCTAGCGTGGTTGGACAAGACGGAGAGAGTGAATCGTGTGGTCCCCGTGATTGAGAGGCTTGATGGTGAATCTGTCACTGACCCTGCTGGGATCGTTCAGTGTTTCGCGGATCACTTTGAGACAGTTTACACCTCCGTTTGTGACAGGGATGAGGAAGACTCCCGTTTGTTGTTGCGGGACATTGCTTTGCCTCGCCTCTCTGACCCTGACAGAGACCTCATGGACGCTCCGCTTACAGTAGATGAAATCACAGTTGCTATTCGTTCCCTCCGCTCGGGTAAGGCGATGGGCCCCAATGGTTTGCCCATTGAATTGTACAAGCTGCGACCCGACAAAATGGCGCCCTATTTACGAGACATGTTTCTCGAGGCTCTGGAGTCTGGCTCCCTCCCCTTGGACCAACGACTCGCTACCATCGTCGTCATTCCCAAGGAGGGTAAGCCTCGGGATCGTTGTACTTCATACAGACCCATCTCTTTACTCAATGCCGAACCTAAAATTTTGGCCAAACTGTTGGCTAATCGCTTGGTAACTGTGATTGGGGACTTGATCCATCCGGATCAATCCGGTTTTATCCCGCACCGCAACACTGCTTTGAATCTGCGCAGACTCCACGGGGTCCTCGCGAGAGCCGAGACGCTTACTGAACCGGCCATTTTGGCTTCTCTCGACACCACCATGGCCTTCGACACTATCGAATGGCCCTACCTTTGGGCGGCCCTCTCGAAATTCGGGTTTGGGCCGGGCTTCATAGCCTGGGTGAAACTTCTTTAGGAAAATCCCCTGGCCCAGGTGGTTGTTAATCGCAGAGTGTCTTGCGTTTTTACGCTCGGACGGGGCACCCGACAGGGCTGTCCGCTGTCCCCTTTGCTTTTTGCTCTCGCTCTCGAGCCTCTGGCGGAATGGCTCCATTGGGAACCTTCTATGCGGGGTATCCGATGGTCTCCTGATTTTGAGGATCGAGTCTCGTTATACGCTGACGATATCCTCCTATATCTCACCTCCCCTAAAAAGTCCCTTAATGTGCTTTTCGATGTTCTTACTTCTTTCGGTAAGAACTCCGGTCTTGTCATCAATTGGGCTAAATCCTGCGTCTACGTCTTGGCTGGAGATCTCCCTCCGCTGCCGCGTAGATTTCCGATTCACGTGACGGAGACCGGGTTTAAGTACTTGGGGATTTGGGTTTCCTTGGACCCCTCCTGGCGTTATGAGCTTAATTTATTGCCCCCCCTTCAGCGGCTCAAGCTTGATGTGGCTTGCTGGCGTAGGTTGCTGCTGTCGCCCCTCGGTAGAGCGGCGCTTTTCAAGATGATGTCTCTGCCTCGATTTCTTTACGCACTTCAGAATTCCTTTGACCCGATTGCCTCGGGCTATTTTCGTGAAGTGGAGAGCCTACAGAGACAACTGGTCTGGGATGGGCGTGCCCGTATTTCTCTTTCTAAACTCACGCTCCCATGGTATGATGGCGGTATAGCCCTCCCGGACATCAGACGTTACTATTGGTCATCCCAGTTAAGTGCGATTAATCATGCGACCTACGCACCGGGCCCTGCACCGGCGTTCTCCATGGACAGATTTATTTTGCCTGGGGGACCTTCAGCAGAGCGTTGTATTCTGGTAGTCTCCGTGGAACACTGACCGGTCCCACTAAGATTGCGGTGAGAGTGTGGCGTGATGCGAATGTGGCCTTGGGTTGGTGTGGCAGGTTTACTCGGGCCACCCCTTTGTATGATTCGGAATGCTTGGGCCATCTGTGGAAAACGAAAGGTTTTGATAAATGGGACATGATTGGTATCAGTAGAGTGGGTGATTTGTGGTCGAAGGGTACTGTCAAGTCCTTTGATGTGTTGCGAGTGGAGTATGAGCTTAGTGACAAAGAATTCTTTAGATACGCCCAGATTCGTCACGCTCTGTTGTCTGTGTTTGCTGCGGGTGCTGATATTCCTGAGTCTTCCCCTTTGGAGGACCGCATTTTGGATGGTCATGCACCCGACAGCACGATCTCCTTGATTTATAAGAAACTCATCAATAACAGAGCTGACTTGCTGGTCCGCCTCCGGGCTGCATGGTGTGCAGACGGACTTGAATTGGACGATGAGGACTGGCAATCTGCTTTGTCCTCGCCCAAGGAGGTCGCCATTCCTGCTCGCTTGAGGTTCGTCCAACTTAAGATTCTCCATCGAGTGTATGTCACTGGGCCTTGTTTGGTTCGAATGGGTTTTTCCTTAGATGGGTTATGTAAGCGTGGCTGTGGTATGTCTGGTTCCTTTCTCCACATATTGTGGGAATGCCCGGAGATGGTCAGGTTCTGGTCCCGAGTGCATGATGTCATGAAAAGTGTCACGGGTGTGTCCCTGCTGCCCGAGGCCAGGCGTTGTTTGTTGAATGTCTGGGAGCCAAATGACTACAGCTCAGCACAGATTATATGGGCTACCCTTGGGAATATGGTCGCAAAGAGGGACATTGCCCAGCTCTGGGGTTCACATAGACCGCCTACCCTATCCAAGTGGAAAGAAAATATGGACTGGTGCATGTTCCGGGAGAAGACTGTGTACCTTTCCCGGGGACGGCCCAGGAAATGGGGTAGAATCTGGTCCCAGTGGAATGCTTATCATGGTAATATATGTACCCCCCCACAGGATGTGACCATTGATGTGTCTTCGTCCCCCTAATTGGCATTCACCTGTCATCTATGGTTAATGATTCCGCTTGTTTCCTTGTCCGCCCCTGCCCCCGTTCTATCTGATTGCATTGTATTCATTTAGCCTTTGAGCTTTGCCTGCACGGTCCCATGACAATGTATTATTATGTCTCTGCCTTGTGAGGTTTGGTTTGTTCATTTGTATGTCTGTTTATTTTCAATAAAAACTTTAAAAAAAACTTAATTTTTTTTTTTCTAAAAGCATACTCGTAAGTGAGTTCATTAGTTAATAGGAAAAATTCCCTCATCTGTTTAGCATGTTTCACTTTATTCAAGCTATTTTCAACTTTTAAATTTGCAAAAATCACATTAAAATCAGAATAAAAATATTCCAAACGCCCAGTTTGATAAAACAAGCTAGCTATTACACTACAAGTTACACCATAAGTAAGAGGAAGCATGTTATATGTAACACCTTCAGACACAGATGTAGGTAATTTCACACAAATGTAGCAGTCTTTTACATCCATCACCTTAACATATTCAGATAAAAGTCTTGAAAAGGTATTACTAGAAAAATCTCCCACAGATCTATCTTGATGAATCTCTGGTTTATGTACAATAATTGTATCAGTCTTCTCAACTTTATCATGATTAACCACAATTTTACTAGTCATGTTAGTTTTATACATCTCTTTATCTATTCCAAAAGGAAATATGACAGCTACAATTAAACAAACTAAAATTATCAAGATCACACATATTGAAGACAATTTGCAACATCTTTTGAAAATTGAGCATCTCGAATTATTATTAAAAGAAGGCATCTTTACTTTCAATCAAGAGCCTTTAAAAAAAGAAAAATTGAAAAATTACTAAATATACTCCCCTCTTTTTTTTTTTTTTCCAACAGATAATTTTATTTTCTAACAGCTTTTCTTCGACCTTATGTCATACATCGATGTATTTTCCAGCTGACACAATTTCTTCAACCTTGTGTCACCTAACACAATTTCTTCAACCTTGTGTCACTTAATGAATAAAATCAATCATTATCACTTGCATCATCAAAATTTCTCTGACTAGTATTTACTTCAACTACTGGTGGAATAATTATGTAAGTCCACTCAGGAGATTTGTACTTCTGATTTGGCTTTATTACTCTTTTTGCTCTGCTGTTTACCACTTCTATTTTCTTTCCTGTGTGTTTTTTCTTATTTGAATCTTCTTCTTTATGACTTGTGATCTCATTCACCTGCTCTTTTGCTAATTTAAATTTTAGACCTTCGTTCTCATTTGGCCAATTATCTCCTTTTCTTGATAATTTCTTTTCGGTTCCGCTAAATTATACTCCACTCTCCAAGCTCTTTTCCTTGATCTTTTCACTTTTGATTCATCTCCACTTTCATCTGTTTCACTTTCTGTGTTATCAGCTGATTCGTTAATAATCAGTTTTACTGTATCAGATTCTTCTCTAGATTCAGGTACTTCTTTACTCTGCATTTTCACTCTGTTAGGAACATCATCCTTATAGCTGGTACTTGGAACTTCTTCTTCTTCTTCTTCTTCAATTGCTTCCAATTTTCCAGTTTCAGAATTTTCGTTCCTGCTTCCAGAGCTTCCAATCTGCTTTTCAATACTCTCCTGATCTTGATCTTGAATCACTATTTGTTCACATTACTTTTCTGCTTCTTGATCTAGCAGATCTTCATCATTTTCAGAATCTTGTATCAGGGTTTCTTCATTCAATGCCTCATTCGCATTTGAATTTTCCAGATGTCGACTTTCTTGTCGATCTTCAGGATCTGGATTTCTTTCAGGTTCTTCTTCAGAATCTGAATCAGCTGTAGTTTCACCTTTGTCAGGATTTTCAGGTGCTGGCACACGTATGGTGTGACTAGCATGAATCCATCTCTTCAATCCCCTACACTTTACTGCATTTGTTGTGACTAATATCACCTGCCTTGCCTTTTGCCACCTTGGTACTAGGCAATTTCTTCTTCGGTGAACTTTTGTCCTCACCCAGTCTCCTGGTAACAGATCATGAGCTTGTTCTTTCTCTTTTGTAATTACTTCAGCTCTCACCTAATGGAACACAGAAGTCACCACATCAGATAGATTTTTGCAGTAATCCATAATGACGCTATCATTAATGCTCAACAGTTTATCAACTGGAACAAATGCTTGCCTCATGACCCTGCCCATTAGAATTTCATGAGGGCTCAAACCTGTCTTTCTATCTGGAATACTTCTCAAAGACATCAAAACAAGTGGAAGAGCATCTGTCCACTTAATTCCTGTTGCTAAACACATTTTTGCTATTCTGTTTTTTATTGTACCATTCACTTGCTCAACAACACCTGATGCTTCTGGTCTATAAGCACAATGTAGTTTTTGCTTTATGTCCTGTGCTTCACAAATAATTTTAGCAATCTGTTTTCAAAATGTGTTCCACGATCTGTCTCAACCGTCACTGGAAATCCATACCTTGGTATGATTTCTCTCAAAAGCAATTTTGCCACAGCAACTGAATCATTGTGACGTGTTGAAAACGCTTCTACCCATCCTGAAAACAGACAGATTATCACCAAGACATATCTGAGTTTGTTGTGAGGTGGTAAGTCAATGAAGTCAAGCTGTATTCTGGTAAATGGACCACCCTCCCGTCCTATGGTTCCCATGCTCACAACAGTTTTTCTGTTTGGATTGATCTGTTGACAGATAAGACACCTCTGGCAAAAAGATTCTGCAATAATTCTGAATTTTGGATTGTACCATGTTTGTCTGAATAATCTAATCATTGAATCTCTACCAATATGTCCTGGACCATGGTACATGCGTGCCATGTCAGAAATCATACTGTCTGGCATTACTGGTCTGTCATCTTTGTAAACCCAAATCTCATCTTCTTCTCTCTGTCTGCATCCTGCTTTTAACCATGTGTCTTTTTCCTCATCATTTGCCTCATCTTGCAACTGTTTTACTCCCTGCCAAGTCTCAACTACAGATGTTAGCATAAGAGAGTTCAAAACATGTTCATTATCTTTTTCCCGATTAATAGACACATTTACTTTTGCACAGAAGTTTGCTATTGAGTCAGCATATGAATTTCCTTTTGTTATGAAATCTTCACCTTTATGTGCTGTGCACTTTACCACTGCAATTTTGTCTGGCAACTGAATTCCGTCAATTAATCTTTTGATCAACTGTGCATTTCTTATTGGTGATCCCGCAGAAGTTAAATAACCTCTTTGAGACCAGAGCTGACCATAGTCATGGACTACGCCATAACCATACTGACTATCAGTCACTATGGTAATACTCTGCTCTTTTCCCAATTCACATGCACGAATCAAAGCAATCAATTCTGCTACTTGAGCTGAACAAATTCCTTTGAGACAGGAGGCTTCAATCACATCTGCAACTGTACACACTGAATATGCTGCATTCAGAACACCTTCATCTGTTCTCAGGCATGAACCATCAACAAATAAAACATAATCTGATTCAGCTAATGGGACATCTTTTATGTTGTGTCTTGGTTTAGTGCAATATTCTAATACATCCAGGCATTCATGATCAACCTCATCCCTGACTTCTGTTTCAGTACCATCAGGTAATAATGTGGAAGGATTTAAATTCACACATCTTGCAATTGAAACATTGTCCGAACCAAGAATAACCTTTTCATATTTTGTCAACCTGTTATTTGTCAAATGCTGTGTTCTGCTTCTGGTAAGGAGAATTTCAACTGAGTGTGGTACATATACTTTTACAGGAAATCACATTATTATTCCTTCACTTTGTTCCAAACTTACACTTGTTGCAGCTACTGCTTTTAAGCAACCTGGTAATGCTTTTGCAACAGGGTCAAGAACAGCTGAGAAATATGCTATTGGCTTTCTCAGTCTTCCATGTCTTTGAATCAAAACTGATAATGCACATCCTTCTCTTTCACTGCAATACAGCTCAAATTATTTTTCATAATCAGGCATTCCTAATGCTGGAGCTTCACACAAACTTTTCTTTAACTGTTCAAAAGCTTCTAACTCAGTATCTGTTAAGCTAATCGGGTCGTTTATGTCTGCTTTTGTCAGTCTCTGCAGTGACTTTGCAATTACTGAAAATCCACTAATCCATTGGCGACAATAACCTACCATTCCTAGAAACATTCTTACCTGTCTCTGTGTCTTTGGAGGTTGCATTGCTTGAATCATTTTTATTCTTTCTGCTGTCACTTGTCTGACTCCCTTTGCAATTCTGTGACCAAGATATTTTACTTCTTGTTTGCAAAACTGTAATTTTGCAGGAGATACTTTATGTCCCTCATCTGCCAGATGATTTAAAAGAGTAATGGTATCTGTTACACAATTATCTCTTGTTTTTGCAGCCACGAGAAGGTCATCAATATACTGCACTAGCGTAGATTTTCCAGGTAAATCTAGATTTTCCAAGGATCTCTTTATCAACTGATTAAAAATGGATGGACTCGTGAGAGGAGCTTCGCACGCAACCAAGATGGCCGCGTGAGCAAGGGGCTCCCGAGACCCTCGTAACCTCCCGAATATATCCTGTCACTTATCCTGTTTGCAGTTGACATCTTTGTGCAGATGAACCACCGGTGATCCTGAAATCGTTTCCGCCGTCCCGATCGGACCCCAGGGGCCTGAGTGGTGGGGCTGAGAAGTTTGCGGCCTTCGTCTCCTGGATGCCCGGCACCCGAGTTGATACGGTGCCCGGGGCATAATTGAACAACAACGGCTTGAGGCAGCGAAGAGCCCCGGTCCAGCTCAGTTTCGCTTTCGTTTTTGGTTATCACTGTAGTCTCCGGACTTGCGATGCCCTGCTGACTTTCGCTCTCTCGGCCCCCCTGCCGCTCTATCGCCCTGGTCGTCAGTCCCTCTGTATGGAATTTGTTCTTTTCTCCCTGTTCGGTTTGCTGTACCTCCCCTCCTCTCGCCTTTACCTGAGACATTGTTCAATACTGTCCCGACATGGCGGGCAAACCTGAGGGAGACAAACAGAGGGTGAAGAATACCAGAAGGGGCAGCTATACCCAAACCAAAGTCATGGATCGTTATGCTCAGGTTGGTGGTCGCCCAGCGGAACCGGTAGGTTGGTGGAGGAGGCGAAGAGTTTGTCGACCCCGGTGGTGGAGCCGACGCTGCAGGATGTGATGGCCGCCATAGATGGTATCCAGTCCTCTCTCGGGAAGCAAATGGAGACTCTTGCCCACAAGTTGGATACGGTGGCGATTGATGTGAATTTGATCCGGACGGACCTCACAAAAACCAATGAAAGGGTTAAATCGCTGGATATTAAAACATTGAGCCTTACGGACGACGTAGTTGAGTTACAAACCAAAGTCCGTACTCTTAGGGCCTCTAATGACATGGTTGTTCGTCGCCTGGAGGATTTTGAAGGACGGGCCCGGCGGAACAACATCCGTATTATTGGCGTTCCGGAAAAGGCAGAGGAGCAAGCTACTGACCTTTTTGTTGAGGACCGTATCATCAATAATTTAGCACCTAAGGGGCTGAGCAAGTTTTTCATGGTGGAACGGGCCCATAGAATCCCGGGTGGAAAACCGAAAGTGGGAGCACCGCCGTGGCCACTGATAGCACGGATTTTCAACTTTCGGGACAGAGACGCTATCCTTCAGGCCTCGCGTGCGGGTGGTCCCCTGAAGTTTGAAAACTCCTCCATCAGTTTTTACCCGGACTTCACACAGATGGTCCAGAAACAGCGGCTCAGTTTTCTGGGTGTGAAAAGGAGACTTCGCGAGATGGACCTCAAGTATGCCATGCTCTTTCCTGCCAAATTGAGGATTGAATATAACGAAAGGGTGTACTTTTTTGATAAGCCTGGAGTGGTGGCTGATTGGTTGGACACTCTGCCGGCCCGACAGGAGAGTCAGCCTGGTGGAGCGGAGGGAGGACCTGAAGAGCAGGAATGAGCACCATCTTCCAGGTCTCCGGGGACTACAAAAGGACTTTTAATATGGTGGTTCTGGATTTGACTTATTACTGCCAGTTTTCTTTTGCACGGGGGGTTGCGGGGATATCGTTGGGGTTTTATTCCTCCTCAGCCTTACTTCTCGTAGTTTAGTTGGGTTTGGGGCGACAGGCACACTGCAAGTTGGGGTGGTTTTTTAGTCGTACGCAGGGGTGCAGGGTGGGGGGTGTTGTAATGGGTTGTTTGGGGGTGGGCGGATGGGGGTGTGGATGTTCTGTTTGTTGTTTTTGCAAGGTGCTATACTGCAGGACATTTTCATCGAAGCATTGGACCAAGCTCGTGGTTGGATATTCTTTTTCTTTTATGATGGGCGGTAGGGGATTGAGGTTGATGAGCTGGAATGTCAATGGATTGGGGGACAAGATTAAGCGTGGGGTGGTACTACAGCTCCTGAAACGCCAATCCCCCGATATTGTTCTCCTTCAGGAGACTCACTTGGTGGGGCATACGTGTCACTCCATGAACAGGAAGGGGTATCGTCTGGTTGCCCATGCTGGGTTCTCCTCTGGATCTCGTGAAGTTGGGATCCTTGTAAAAACTGTTCTCCCACTTGAGGTGGAATCCACTGTCATTGATGATAGGGGACGCTATGTGGCGATTTCGGGGCGGTGGGAGGGTCGTACTATCACCGTGGTTTCTATTTATGTTCCTCCAGGCTTACAGTCGACTACTTTTGCTGATCTGGGGCGGGTGTTGCTTCATCTCCCGGCTGGGTCCCTGATCTTAGGTGGGGACTTTAATGCGGTGGTTTCAGGTAGGCTTGATAGACATCCACCCAGGGACGTCAAGGGGACGCATAGTTGGCTGCCTGATTTTATTGATGCGCTGGCTCTGGTGGATTGTTGGCGATTGCTTCATTCCACTCAGCGGCAGGGAGCCCATGGTAGTCTCTCCAGGATTGATTATGTGTTAGTACCGGCTGATCAGGCGCTTGGTGTTGCAGAGGTCCGTCATATGGCTCGGGGGATTTCTGATCAATCCCCACTATGGCTCCGATCGGACTTAGTCCCGGGTGCTGAGGGTCGGGTTGTCCCGATTCACCCTTGGTATCTTCGTAGCCCTAAAATTCGTAGTGAGCTTGTGAAGGCTCTGGATCAATATTTCCGAGGGAATGAAGGCTCGGTTTCTTCCACGGTCTCTCTATGGGAGGCTTTTAAGACCGTCCTGAGGGGTCAGGCCCTGTCATTGATTGCTGGAGTTAAGAAGCAGAGAGAGGAGGAAGTGGTTAAGATAGAGACGGAAATAACAGATTTGGAATTGGCTTTGGAGCAGGAGGTGACCCACTCAAAACTGCATGGTCTGCAGTTGAAGCAGCTTGAATATAAGTCATTGGTGTCAGATGCGGCGAAGGCTCTTAGCCGGGAGCAACAGGGGCGTATCTATGATGTTGGAGATAAGGCTGGCAAATTGATAGCTTGGTTGGAAAGGAAAGATAGAGCAAGTCATGTGGTGCCAGAGATTGAGGAGGAGGATGGGGCCCTAGTTACCGACCCGCAGGAGATAGTGACGTGCTTCGCCAATCATTTTCACACCGTTTACTCCTCTGTGTCCGATAGACCGGAGGAGGATTCTCGTTTATTGCTTCGAGATATAGCCCTTCCAAGTCTTTCTGAGGAAGATAGGGATCTAATGGACTCGACGATCACGGCGGATGAAATAGCGTTAGCTATGCGTTCCTTACGTTCGGGTAAAGCAATGGGCACCAATGGTTTGCCAATTGAGTTATACAAGCTTCAGCCAGACAGGATTGCCCCGTATTTAAGGGACATGTTCATGGAGTCCCGCGATGGTGGGTTTCTCCCCCGGGATCAGCGTTTGGCTACCACAGTTGTTATACATAAAGAGGGGAAGCCACAGAATAAATGTGTTTCGTACCGGCCGATTTCACTGTTAAACGCCGACCCAAAGATTCTTGCTAAGTTGTTAGCTAATAGACTAATCACGGTCATCGGCGATCTAGTTCATCCGGATCAATCTGGTTTTATCCCGCACCGGTATACGGCATTGAATCTTCGGCGGCTGCATGGTGTTATCGCTAGGGCGGCGATGCTGCATGAATCGGCCATTTTGGCATCTTTAGACGCCACTATGGCGTTTGATACTGTGGAATGGTCGTATTTATGGGCGGTGCTGACTAAATTTGGTTTCGGCTCGGAGTTTATTGGCTGGGTGCGCCTTCTCTACGCGGATCCCCTCACTCAGGTAGTGGTAAATGGCCGCGTTTCTGCAACGTTTAGTCTTGGGCGAGGTACCCGTCAGGGTTGCCCTCTGTCTCCCCTCCTGTTTGCGCTGGCGCTTGAACTCCTAGCTGCGTGGATCCGTTGGGAACCCTCTATAAAGGGTATTTATTGGTCCCCGGAACACGAAGATCGTATCTCCTTGTATGCGGATGACATCCTTTTGTACCTGACCTCCCCCAGAAAGTCCCTGATAGTATTATGCGATGTTTTCATTTCCTTTGGTAAGAATTCTGGTCTGATTATCAACTGGGCGAAATCTTCTCTTAATGTAGTCAGTGGTGAAGTACCGGTTTTGCCGCATGGCTGTCCTATCCAGATCTCACAGCAGGGGTTTAAATATCTTGGTATTTTTATTTCAATGGACCCCTTGATCCGGTATGAGAAAAATCTCCTTCCCCCTTTGGAGCGGTTGAGGCGAGACGTGGCAAATTGGCGGAAACCTCCACTTTCGTTACTCGGACGTGCGGCCCTTTTTAAGATGATGTCCCTTCCTCATTTTTTGTACGCCCTGCAAAATACCCTTGATTTTGTTCCTGGTAGCTACTTCCGTATAGTTGAGGGTTTACAGAGGAAATTGCTGTGGGATGGTAGGCCCCGGATTGCACTCGCCAAATTGACGCTCCCCTGGTATGACGGGGGTATTGCTCTTCCCGATATCAAAAGGTACTATTGGGCGTCACAGTTGGGGGCCATCAACCACGGTACGTATTGCCCCAGGCCAAACCCAGGTTTTGCTATGGATAGGTGGTTGCTCCCTGGAGGTAATTACTATAGGGCATTATATTCCAAATCGGTAGTGAGGTCTCTGACGGGGCCGACGCGGACAGCTGTGCGGGTTTGGCAGGACGCCACCAGCGCGTTGGGTGGAAAGATCGTTTGACCTTAGCGACCCCGCTTTTTGGATCAGATCGGCTTGGTAAACTGTGGAACACGAAGGGATTTGACAGATGGGACCTCATTGGTATCTCCAGGGTGGGTGATCTCTGGGTTAAGGGGCAAGTGAAGTCCTTTGTAGCCCTGCAGGCCGAGTTCAAGCTGGGATGAACGGAGTACTTCCGTTATGCACAGATCCGTCATGCGCTCGATTCGATCTTCCCTAGGGGGGGTGGAGATACCTGAGTCTGCCCCGCTGGAGGACCGTGTTCTGGATGGTTATATACCGGATAGTACCATCTCCCTAGTGTATAAAAAACTGATTAACCGTAGAGCAGACCTTCTGTTGCAACTGCGAGATCAGTGGACCCGTGACGGTCTTGAACTTGCTGATGAAGATTGGCAGTCCGCGATCTCCCCAAAGGAGGTCGCGATTCCAGCTCGCCTGAGATTGGTCCAACTCAAAATACTACATAGAGTGTAAGTCATGGGTCCCCGCTTGGTTCAGATGGGTTTTTCGGAGGAGGGTCTGTGTAGACGGGGTTGTGGCCAGTTGGCCACGTTTATGCACATCATCTGGGAGTGTGGGAAAGTAGCCGACTATTGGTGCAGGGTCCACAAGGTGCTTCAGGAAGTTACGGGTGTGGCACTTTTGCCTGAAGCCAGGCGTTGCCTGTTGAATGTTTGGGAGCCCACTGATCATAATGTAGCCCAAATGCAATGGGTGACCTTGGGAACAATGATTGCTAAACGCAATATTGCACAGTTGTGGAGATCCCAGCGGCCTCCTACTATTGAGGGTTGGATGGATAACATGGATTGGTGTATGTTCAGGGAAAAGACTGTATATTTGGCTCGAGGTCATCCCCGAAAGCGGCATAAAATCTGGGCCCCCTGGAATCGCTACAGAGGAGATATATGTGTGCCACCTGAAACAGTTGTACTTGATCTCCTGCTTTCCCTTAATCTTGACTAAATATTACATTTGAGGCCTCCTTTTCCTTCTTCCTTCCCCCCCCAATCATATCCTTTTTATATTGTTGTTTATGTACTGATGGTCCGCCCTTGTACAGTCTATTTGCTTTGTGTAGTTTATTGATACCTTGCTGTTTTCTTTGTTTATTTTTAATAAAAAGAAATATAAAAAAAATAGATGGACTCTCAGTATACCCTTGAGGGATTCGACACCATGCTAAGATACGCTCTTTGAACCGGAACGCAACAATTTGCTGGCTTTCTGGATGCAATGGAACAGTAAAGAATGCATTACACAAATCAATAACTATACCATTCTGCATCATGCGGAATCTGATATAAAATTACCGCTGGATTTGGTACAATTGGGCAACATGGAACAAAAATGTTATTAACCTTTCTCAGGTCTTGAACAATCCTTAAAGTTCCATTTGGCTTTTTAATTCCCATAATAGGTGAATTACATGGGCTACTCTCAATTTCTTTTAGAACACCTTGTTTTATGAATTTGTCTATTACAGGAGTAACTCCTTCAATCACTTCTGCTTTCATTTTATACTGAGGAATGTTTGGATAATCTGCTCCTTGTTTTACTGATTTACTGGGTCTACATTTTTCATCAAACCCATTTCATCTCCTGTGAAATCCCAAATTTTTACATTCACTGTGTCTTTTAATTCTTCAGGTAGATTATTCTTATCAAACACAGGAAATAATTTACTTTCTTCTGCCTCAACCATTGACATTGTTAATTTGTAAAGCCCATCTTCTTCTGGAGTTTGAAGCTCAATACCATCCGGTGAGCAATATATTTTGCAATTCATCTTTCACAGAATATCCCTTCCCAATAGATTTACAGGACTGCTATCACAAACTATGAATCTGTGCATGTCTTTAAATTTACCTATTTCAACTTCAACTGGTTCAGTTAAATCTGTACTTATTTGCTGATTTGCTACACCTACTACTTGGATTTTGTTTCCAGAGAGAGGAAGGTTTTCTATTTCCACTGATCTAACAGTAGAACGGGTAGCACCTGTATCCACTAGGAAAGTAATTTCTACATCATTCACTTTACCATTTACAAATGGACCAGATTGATCTACCTCAAGAGTGGCTCCAAGCACACACTCTTCCTCCTCTCCCAGGCACAGTCAGAAGTAATCTTCAGATTCACTCCCTCCATCTTCTTTCAACCAATATTTTTGTGACACATTTGACACATTCACTCTTGGCGATCTGTTTACCTGTTCACCTCCGCTGAATCCTGTTTCTGTACTGTATCTCTGCACATTTACACAGTTTGGAAGTGGCGGTTGTGGTATCTGACTTTGCTGATTCACTACCTGTCGCTGTAGCTGTTACTGCTGATTTATCTCATTCTGCATCTGTGGATTTAATTATGGTTGGTTGGTTGATTGCTTTATTTCGATATGCTTATATCATAAAAGCATTACACAAAAATATATAAAACAGCACATCGTAAAACATAGACTGTACATAAAAACATCAAGTAAAAAATGACAATAGACATGATAAATAAGTTTAAAAAGGCATTAAATCGAGGGGGCGTGGCTAACAGCCGACAATGGCGGCAGCCTAGAGGGAGAGCTCCGTGACTGAGGCGGCTCCCTGGATCAATCCGAACATTCATCCGTTCCTGTAACCTCCCAAGCGGGAAGGCACGGAAGCCTAGGACCAAGCGGCGACATACCGTGCAAACGGGACCTCGATCCGAGGTCGGGAAGTGCGGTTCTGGCAGTGCCCAGGAGGGGCCTGTACACAGCGTCCGGACCGGGGACTACAGTGCGTGGCAGGCCGGGAGGAAGTGGCCCATATCGGGCGCAGGAACACCGGAAGTGCCCAGCAACGGAGTGTGGCGGTGGAAGATTGACCGGAGCTCCCAGCCGCCGTCGCCGGACATCGCGAGCAGGAGGGGCCTGGCGGGAGGCGCACTAGAGGTGAGGGCAAAGAGATCGCAGACGCCCGGCGTGGACGAAGGGTGGCAAACGGAGAGGCAGGACCCGGGCCGGCGACCGCCATCTTGGCCGGCGGAGTCCGCGCTGACTCACGGTGCCACGCAGCGACTCCCCAAGGGAGCCTTGAGCGGCAGTGAGCCCAGACGCCGCAGAGAACCCAGAGGTCGCCCACGCCCGGCTTGAGGCCTGAGACCTGAAGCACTTTCGCACGGGGCGCCCGTCCGTTCCCCGGCAGGACCTGGCTGGCGCCGGCACGGGGCCCCACATCTGCACCAGAGATCCCGAGCAGGGACCCGACGGCCGCAAAGAGAAGGGGGCACGTGAGGCACTCAAAGAGGGCAGTGATAGTTCCCTCAGGACCACGCTGATCGGCTGCATACCTCGCACAACAGCCCGAGACCCTGCAGGTGGCTTCTCACCCCCACGCAAGGAAGATCCGGTCCGGATGGACGCCTTTGCTGAACCCAGTGCATAGTCAGTCCCTCGAAGGCTGCACCCCACACCCACACATTGAACGGACCCCGGAACAGCCCCTATTAACTATCCGAGGAGGTCTGTGAGACGCAGCCCCTGTGGAACTTGGAGTGTGACGACTACACGGCACCAAGTCGGCCCAGGCGACGATGACATGGCAGGCAAAGGATCTAAAAACGTGGCGGCGCAGTCACGCCTGGACCGGTTCGCATATGAGAAGCCCGGCTCTCCCTCGCAGGAGGCCAAATCACAATCAAGTAAAACGACCGACGGGCCCGGGGGCAAGAAGGCGACAATAGACGACGTGATGCGAGCCCTCACGCAGGTACAAGCCACGGTGGGGTCGATCTCAGCCGAGATTACGCTCATAAGGGCGGACTTTCATAAAATGACGGAAAAGGTGAACAACATGGAAGTGGTGACCAAATCCTTGGTCGAAGACGTGTCTGAACTGCAGATCAGCATGGAACGCATCTCTAAAGAAAACAGGGAACTGCGCGAAAAGCTTGATGACCAGGAAGGGCGCTCAAGACGAAATAACATACGTATAATAGGTGTGCCAGAATCGGAAGACACGAGGGCGATGGATCTGTATGTCGAGAACCTGATCAAAGAGACTTTGAAGCCCAAAGGACTCTCGGCCTTCTTCACGGTGGAAAGGGCGCACCGGGTGCCAGGAGGACGCCATAAAACTGGCACTAACCCCAGACCAATAATAGCGAGACTCTTCAATTTCAGGGATCGAGATGCCATCCTACAGGCGGCAAGGAACTCGCCTCCCATTAAAATCCAGAATGCGACACTAGCATTCTTTCCTGACTACACGGCCGAGGTGGCACGGAGGAGGAGGACCTTCTTTGAAGTCAAAAAAGAACTGAGAGCAAGGGAAATCCCATACTCCATGCTCTTCCCAGCAAAGCTTCGGGTCGTGGCTGACAACAAGACCTGGTTTTTTGATTCCCCGGAGGTGGCGCAAGATTGGCTGGAGGGATGGAGACCGACGGGCCTCCCCCGTCGCTCCAACAGGCCGAACAAACACCGTAATGCTGGCTCGCGGCAGGGCTCGCACACCAACAACGGAGACACGGAGGTACATTCCCCTTTGGCTGATCTCCATGAGGACAGTGCGGACGGGGGGCTGTGACTCACTGCTGACGACTGGATGAACCGCTGAAAACAGAGACTGACAAGGCCGCTTTGGACACTGGGCGGAAGGGCCTCCGCAGCTGAGGAAGGGGGCTGCCGACCACGGAGAAACCTTCACCCCAGCGAGCAAGTACTATGTTTTGGGGGGGGATCAAGCACTCTGCCGAGTTGGGGGGGCGGGCAGTTTTGAGTCCGTTGAGCAGGGGGGCAGGGAGGGGGGGTGTTGGGGGTAGGATGGGGTTATGGTTCTTAGTTTCTACAAGGGGTCAAGAAGTTTCTACACAGGGTCAGGTTAGCTACGATGGGGCACACGAGTTTAAGATGGTATGGTCACAATGCACCACACAAGGGCACTGCACAGACCTCCTGGCCATCCCCGAGCGTAAAGTCACAGGCCGTAAACCAACACAGGATGGGGGAGGACACTAACGTAGGGCACACATCCCCGCTACTCCTCATGTCCTGGAACGTAAGGGGCCTGGGCGACAAGATTAAACGTGGGCTAGTACTGCAGAGTATAAAGAGGCTGCACCCCGCCCTGGTCCTATTACAAGAAACGCATCTCACCGGCACAGCCACTAAGGCCCTAGACAGGAGAGGCTACAACATGATAGTACACTCTGGGTTCACAAAAGGGTCCCGGGGCTCCGGGATATTGATTCATCGCTCATCCAGGTTCATAGCCCAATCGACGGCGACAGACACACAGGGGCGCTTTGCAGCGATACACGGCCAGTGGGAGGGGAAGCCACTGAACGTGGTCTCGGTCTACATCCCACCAGCACTACACAACATAGCTTTCCCGGAACTGGGGAAATTCCTGTTAGATCTTCCTGAAGGGGAGCTTGTTATGGGGGGAGATTTCAATGCAGTGGCACAAGACTCCCTAGACCGCCACCCAACGCGCATGCGTACACCAGGGCCCTCCAAACTGCATGACTTCATGGAAGCACAGGGTCTAGTGGATGTGTGGAGGCGACTCCACCCAGATGATAGGCAATACACATACCACTCAACAGTCCATGACAGCCTGTCGCGGATAGATTATTTCCTGGCATTGGGGGGGGGGGCTCCTCGCTTTCGCTGACTCCCAAATTGGGCCGAGAGGGATCTCTGACCACTCCCCACTTACACTGACTCTGTTCAGTCAGAGACAATCCCGCAGACGGCTTTACCCGATTTACCCGGGTTACCTTAAAGAACCGGGCGTCACCAGGGCCTTGAGGAGGAGCACACGGTCCTACCTTGCAGAGAACGTGGGGTCCGTGGAGTCGCCCACTATTCTGTGGGAGGCATACAAGACTGTCCTCCGAGGACAGGCGATCTCGGTAATCGCACAGCACAGACGCACACAACGTCAGGACCTAACTGACCTAGAGGAACAACTAGAAAAGGCCACACGAGACCACGAGGGGAACCCGACTGGAGACACCCAGCACACACTCCGACTGGCCCAGCAGAGCCACACCGACTTTCTGCGCCGCCGAGTGCGGGACAATATGTCCGCAACAGCGAGCAGGATATACGACATAGGCGACAAGGCCGGGAAGCTTCTGGCATGGTTGGAGAGGGCGCGGGGTGGCCAGCGGGCGATATTACAACTGAGAGACCCTCAAGGTGAGATACACACTAGTCCGGCGCACATAGTGGAACTCCTAGCTGACCATTTCCACTCCGTGTACTCCCCTGAATATGGGGTCACACGGGAAATGGTGGAAAACTCCCTTGTGGGAGTGCCGACCCGCACTCTCTCCCCAGACCAACGGGACGAGCTCGACTCCGATCTGACGGAGGAGGAACTACAGGCAGCCATAGCAGCAATACACCCCGGGAAAGCACTGGGCCCCAATGGTGTGCCGATAGAATGGTACAAACTCATGTCCGAGACACTGTCCGCACCATTGCTCGAGATGTTTCAGGAGTGCCGAGAACGGGGACAGCTCCCCCCTGATCAGCGCACGGCCACGATAGTCGCAATACCTAAGCCCGGCAAACCCCCGGAGGAGTGCGAATCGTATCGCCCGATCTCCCTCCTTAACGCCGAGAGTAAAATCCTGGCGAAACTGTTGGCCACCAGGCTACTGCCCCATCTGGCGCACCTTATACACCCGGACCAATCGGGCTTTATGCCACACCGCAGCACGGCGCTGAACCTGCGACGGCTGCATGGAGTATTGGCCCGAGCCCCGCAGCTGGAAGAAGCGGCAGCGGTACTGTCGCTTGATGCCAAAATGGCATTTGATATGGTGGAGTGGCGCTATCTCTTCGCTGTCCTGGAACACATTGGTATGGGCCCAACGTTCATATCGTGGGTCAGACTGCTGTACACCGAACCTATGGCTAGAGTGACCGCAAACGGATACATATCAAGAGAGTTCCCGTTGGCAAGGGGTACGAGACAGGGGTGCCCACTCTCGCCACTACTGTTTGCCTTAGTGCTAGAACCCTTGGCCACGATCCTCAGGACCACCCAGCTGCTGAAAGGTATACACTGGGAAGGTGGAGGCGAGGATAGGGTTTCCCTATACGCCGACGACATGCTCGTCTACCTCACGGACCTCACGACCGGTATCCCGGTCTTGCTGGCACTATGTGAAAGCCACGGCATGGCCTCGGGTTATAAACTCAATTGGTCCAAATCAGTGATATATATGGTAAAAGGCGACCTTCCAATACTACCCATAGATTGCCAACTACTTGTAGAACGCGTCACCTTTAAATACCTGGGGATATGGATTACAAGGGAGCACTCGACCTTCCTTGACCGGAACCTTAAGCCCCAACTGGACAAATTGAAGACTGATGTGCGCCTTTGGAAAAATCTCCCCCTAACACTGCTAGGTAGAGCGGCACTCTTTAAGATGCTGGCGCTCCCTCGCTTCCTCTATGTTCTGGAAAACACGCCGGCGGTGGTTCCCGTATCGTTCTTCCGTCAAGTCTCGGCCCAACTGTCCACTCTCCTGTGGGGTGACAAACCGGCCCGGGTCGCACAGTTGAAATTGACCAGGGACTGGTATAGCGGTGGGATAGCCCTCCCCAACCTTGAACTGTACTACTGGGCGGCTCATCTCAAGGTGATTAACCAGTGGATCCACGCACCGCAAGACGACCCAGCGTTCAGGGCGGATAGACACCAACTAGGCTTGTCCACTCTGCTAGCCCCGCTCTATAATAAAGGGATGGTGAGGAAACTAGAGGGCCTACCAAACACACTGTCGCCCTATGGCACAGGGCTCAGAGACGGCTGGGGTGGGAGGGAGTGATCACCAGGCTCACGCCACTATGGGACGCCAAGGCCCTCGGTAACCTGCGCAGCTCCAAGGGGTTCGACCAGTGGGACACCATTGGGATCTCCACGGTGGGCGATCTATGGACCAGGGAGGGTGTGCTCCCCTTCACGACACTAAAAGAACAATACAACCTTGCAGAGACCGAAACATATAGGTACATACAAATCAGGCACGCACTCCTGTCAGTGCTAGAACCTGGCACGGCGCCTCCGGAGTCGGCTCCGTTGGAGGACCGACTGCTTACAGACTACATGGAGGCCGGGGCAACCTCCCTCACTTATCGGAAACTCATGAATAACCTGCCGGACCCCCTGGGGAACCTGAAGGGGTATTGGGAGGACGAGGTGGGAGACCTAGATGAGGCGGACTGGAACGCAGCCCTGGCTTCACCCAGGGAGGCGGGTATTTCCACTCGATTCAGACTGATCCAGTTTAAAGTGCTACACAGGGTCTACTACACCCGCACGACGCTGTATAAAATACATAGAGCAGAACACCCACACTGCCTGAGAAGATGCGGGGAGGAGGGCACACTATACCACACTATATGGACGTGTCCACATATACAGGATTACTGGCGGCGAGTCACACGCACGATTGGTCAGACACTACAGAACCCATTTACACCTGATCCCAGGATCTGTCTCCTGAATGTCTGGGGCCCAACGGACCTTTCGTTGCAGGCAAAGAGATGGGTGGTCATAGGGGTAATGCTAGCGAAACGTGACATCGCAAAGAACTGGGGGGCACAGGAAGCACCGACACTGGCGCAATGGTGCAGAAATATGGATGTGCTTATGCTAACTGAGCGGGCTGTGTATCAGCAGAGACATAATCCTCGGAAATGGAACGGGATTTGGTCACCCTGGAACAAATTTAGGGGAGACCTCTGTGAGCCCCTGCCCGAGGAAGGAGATGGGGACAGCTCAGAGGATGACGAAGGCCTGGATTGAAGAGGGGGAGGGGGGAATGGACTGTGGGGATCATAGAGGGTGCGGGACCATGGGCACTTGCCCGCAGATGACCATACTGAAATGTATACTTGAACCGAGACCTGATAATTGCATTTAGACATTCTAGTGTTGATATAGAACATTGCTAATTATTGACTTAACCCTGAAAGTAGCTAGTTTAAGTTGGGGGGGTAAAATATTAAAAAGTTGCTCTACTGACTATGGCAGCGGAATGTTGACGCTGCATTGAAGATCTAATGTACGTTACTGTGTACCATGAGACAGCAACAACAAAAATAAAACTTTAAAAAAAAAAAAAAAGGCATTAAATCGATATGGACAGTCTTTTTAAGCGGATCAACCAGGCCCATTTTAAAAATTTAGAAACAGCGCAAACAATGGGAGGAGCTGTGTCAGTTAGTAAAATACGTAAAGCCACAGAGTGCTGACGAATACCCATCTCTCTACAAAGTGGTTTGAGCCAGTGAGATCTGGGGCGCACATAATCCGGGCATTCAAAGAGGAAGTGTGCCACGGTTTCAGGTCTGTCAGTACATAGGGCACAGTTGCGTGATACCTGCTTATTCAAGTTCCATCTGGAAAGGAGATCGGCTAGGGGTAAAGTCCCTAGTCTAAATTTGATATAAAGGGCCCGATCCATTGGGATGGTAATAATGTCCAAAAAGGGTTCAAAGGCAACAACATCTTTTATTCTCAGATAAGCTGCGGTGGAATTGCAGTGATGCTGATTGCTGATGAGCTTTGAGGAAACCCATTCCCAATATATTTTTTTCAAAGTCTCCTTCGGGGGAGCTGTGTATGTGAACCAGCAAGAACCCAATCCCAGGTCCCCAAGCAGATGTTTAATGTCCCTAAGCCATTTAATCTTCTGCCAGCCGTCCGAATGCATTACCTCTACCAGCCCGTCTGCATAAGATTTTAGTTCCGGGACCCTCCACAAGCGAGCCCACAATAAAAGAGGCCGGAGGCGGGCCAGATCCTTAATTGATTTACAGCCCGCGTCCATGAGCACCGGAACTGTCGGGGTGCTTATCGGGATTGCCATGAGGTCCTTGATAAATTTATTCTCAGCCTTGGACAGAGACTCCATGTTGCCCAGACCCCATAACTCTGCTCCGTAAAGTGATGCGGATACTGCTCTAGCCTTGTATATATCAATAATCGGAGCTACACAGTGTTTGGATGAATTGTTATACTCCTGTAACAAGGCTCCCCCCCACCCTTTTGTGACCCAGAGTCATTTTATTAATGTAGGGAGACCAGTTCATAGTATCACTCAAACGGATTCCCAAATAATCAAATTCTGATACTCTTTCAAGAGGGATAGAATTCAGGATGGGGGGACGGCCAAGTTTCCTGGGGGGGTGCATGATTAGATACTTCGTTTTGTCCACATTTATGACAAGTCCTCTATTTGCACAAAAATCCTGAAACCGGTTCAAGAGCTTCTGGAGGCCTTGGGGGGTTTTCGAAATAAGAAGGGTGTCGTCGGCAAACAACAGGGTTGGAATCTTAACGCCACCCAATGTGGGGGCGTCTGCTGGTTCTTCAAGCAGATGCTCTACCACCCCATTCACATAAATAGAGAATAGGGTGGGAGCTAAAACGCAACCCTGCCGGACACCCCTCTCAACCCGGATCTTATCAGTCATCTCCCCGTTCAAACCCCATCTAACCTGGGCATAGTTGGCATTATGCAATTTCATGAGGAGGTTTAAGATGTAAGGGGGCATCCCAAGACCATACAACACTCTCCAAAGTTCCTCCCTAGGAACTAGGTCAAAGGCAGTCTTCAGGTCTATAAAGGCCAGATAAAGACTGCCCTTGCCCAGCTCTACCACCTTCCAGTATAGTAACAGGAGTCTGAAGACTTGTTCAATTGTTCCTGTGCCTGAGCGAAACCCAGCTTGCATCTCGGACAGTATGTGGTTATCATCCACCCATGAAAGAATCCTCCCCAGAATTGCTTTTCCCGGATTTAATTATGCATTTTTAAAATAATTTCTGGGTGGATTCTTGCATTCACGCTTCCAGTGTCCAATTTCGCCGCAGTTAAAACATGGGAGTTTCTGTTTTAACTCTTCTATATTTCCCATCAATTTTGGTTTATTATAATTACCTTTAAATCTTCCTTGATGATTCTGATCAACATTTTTATTTCCTAAAGTTGCTATTTGTTGCTCAGCCACTTTTACGTGTGCCCACAAAGCCTTTTCCTTTAGCTTCTTTTGTTTAGCATCTAATTCATCACTACAGTATTTTGCTTTTCTCAAGATTACATCTACTGTGTTTGACTGCCAACCAATTATTCCAGTTCTTACAATTTCACTAATTTCAGGTCTCAAGCCATATACAAATCTGTATATAAAATGGCTCATGTCTTTTTCACTTAAATGTTCATAACCACTGTATTGTTTAAATACCATCAGTAATCTTTCATAAAATGAATATACTGACTCTTTTGGTTCTTGGGTTGTTCTATCTATTTTAATCCAATCCGCCTCTTTTGGGGGAATCTTATTCTTCAAAAACACGATTACCTGTTCGTACTTTCTCATTACCTCTGGTGAAGGAGCACCTGTTACTTTATGTCGAGGAAATTCTTCTGTAGGCCAATTAATAGTAATTTTACATTCTGTCCATAGATCTGATGGGACAACTATTTCAAAGAATCCATCAAGATCAACCCACAAAACTTTTGAAACTTTCACAAATCTGTCTACCTGTCGATACCATTCTACAGGTTTTTCTCTTAAACGAGGAAAATCATTGGTGAACAGTAAAATGTCCTGTCTTGTCCATGGGACATGCACATACCCTCCTCCCGGTATTTCTTTCATTGTAAACTCATTTACTACTTCTTCCTTTTCTCTAACAGGAAAAGCTAAACTTGTTCTGTCTTCATCTCTTTTCTTTGCCCATTTTATTCTCCATTTGCTTAATTCACCCCATTTTCTCAAAATCACAATTAAGTCTTTTATATTAATTATTCTTCCTGTGGTATTCATATTTTCGATGTCTTTTTCAGAGAAATCTACCCTATAATGTTGCTGCAAATTATTTTGCCTGCTTAAATCTACTTCTAATTCAACAGCCAAATCCTCTAATTGACTATATTTATTTTTCGTTTTCCATGTTATGCTTTTGCAAATAAATAATAATTCATCATCCTGATA
Organism: Lissotriton helveticus; assembly: GCF_964261635.1. Classification (NCBI taxonomy): domain Eukaryota; kingdom Metazoa; phylum Chordata; class Amphibia; order Caudata; family Salamandridae; genus Lissotriton; species Lissotriton helveticus. Next base: position 1,150,114,023 of record NC_136069.1, read on the forward strand.
GGCCTTTAAACTGTCAGTTCTAATCATTCCAATTATTGCTTTCAATTTTGGAACATCGAGTAATTTACATTCTGGGGTTTGTGGGGTCTGTGTTAAATATATTTTACTCAGTTTCTTTTCCGGTGTTCCAGAATCAAATTCTGCACCAGATGGAGTTTTACATGACAAACTTTGATTAAAAGTTAAATCAGGCATCATTAATTTCTCTCGGTGTATTTCAGACAAATCTGCATAACATTTTTCAGTCACCTTCTGTATCTCTGAATTTAATGGAACAGTTAAAGCTGAATGTCTAATTTCTTTTTGATCAAATACTGGAAGAACAGGTCCAATTGTTACAGGTACTGTTACTGCTTCCATGCTTTCAGTTAGCTGCTGTATTAATTCATCTTTTGAACGAAAATATGCTGAGGTATTTGGTAATTCCTCACACCTTTCTGTTCTTATTTCATTTCTTGGGGTTTCATTTCTTTGAACTGGAGTTTCTGCATAATTTCTATTTTCTCCTGATATATTTGAGCTACATCTGGTTTCTACTCTTTCAACTCTTTCAGGTGTTTTTCTATTATTCAGATTTGTTTTAGGAGAGGTCTCATCAATAATTTCTCTTGGAGGGGCACTTGGAGAAGTCCATGTACAAACTGGTTGATAAGGTGGCGGTTTTCTAGTATAAATTTCTTCTAATACCGCATCTTCTGAATCACTTTCTTCACTATTTTTATTATTTCTCCTTTGGGTACTCTTTTGTTCAGTTACCTCATCAATTAGTCTCACTGGGTACAAACCATCACACATATCTGCACTTCTCCATCGACGCATTCTATCCTCATGTGTTTCTCTATCAAGACCTAATCCTGTTCCCCTTAATTTTCCTCTATCCTCTCGTTGTAATTCAAACATTTCATCCTCCCATTCAACTAAAGCTTCAAATTGATTAGATCTGGGCTTTGGTACGAGTTTCATCATCTTTTCTCTTAAATTTTTCAAAACTGCCATATTTAATGATCCTTCTTCCGGCCATGCTAATACACCATCATTTTCAGTGTATTTTATCCAATTCTCAATCCAAAGACAAGTATGGTAACCATATTCACCCAATATATAAGCCGCAGATGTTTTGTACTTATGAATTAATCTTCCACCTCGCGTTTTAATTTTCTTGTCAGGTTTAATTTTGTTTTTCAATTTCTGAAACCATGAAAGCTTCTTTTTCTCCTTCATGAAATAATAATCCACGTTTTTTAAACAATTTCCCTTACTTCGGTAAAGATCGTAACAACTTCCTTGTTATTCCGCGACTCCAACCAATCCGTGCGCGAAACTCACCAACCAACCAATCAGGTTAAGCTACATCACTATTTTGCTCAACCAATAGAATTACTGTTTTTCTGGATGAGCCAATCAGCTGTAAGCTTGCCTCAGTCACGTGAACCAATCTGTGCGCGAACACTGTAACGTATGTTAGCCAATCACAGCGCGACTCTTGTGACGTATGCTTCCGCTGCAGCTTCTCCGTCTCTCACTCCGCTCCTTAAACTAACACCTCCTTTACAAAATATTTTCAAAGCGCCATATTTACAAATCTTTCAATTGAATTCAGTTAATAACTCCACAAAAAACAAACCATTTGTCTGTTTCGCTAAAATAAAGTGATAGTTTTTTTAAACATTCAAGTATTCTTTTCACGTGAAATAGACGACGCTAAATTCACAGAATATTTTGATTCGTTGATAAAGTAAGGCTACTTTACCCTTCTAGCAGGTAATAACGAACTCGTTTCTCTCTAAATGCACATACAGAGATATTTTACACCTCCTTAGAGACAATTCGGAGTTTAACTTGATCGTTCCTTACAAATTCATTTACGCACATCCATACAGAGAAAACCCTAACCATGCATATATAAATCTTTAGTAGGACTTTAACCCACTAATAGAAATCCTCACTCAGCAGTAAGATAGACGACGCTTCCTTACCCTTCACTCAAGCTCAGATAAATTCTACTACACTTTTCACAGTGAGTTTTAAAACAGGACAATAGTCCCTATACTCGAAAGCTACGATTTCATAGACAATCCTCACTATGCATTCTACCTTGCACACCTAAAATCCCTAAACTTGTGCTGTACGTCCACAACACTAGTGATATACAGCGATACCACTATTTTGAAACAGAACAAATGCACTGTTTAACTTCACCTGTCACATTTCTCATGCCGGCACAAACCAGGAATTTTCACACTGCTGGAAAAACCTTTCGACTACATATAACAACTGAACAAACTTAACATGTATTAGACATCAATCCTATGTATTACCATGTAACATACTAGTTACCATAGAAACCAAACTCTGCTACCAAGTAATTGATCCAGCGCTCTGACTGAAAAACTGTCTCTAAAACGCTACCTATCACCTCAATACTCGCCATCAATCATAAAACACAAATAAGGCCCATAACACCAATGAGACAATTTTTGAGCAACTGAATCATGTGGCCTGATTAATAAAGACCACACTTATATTATTTACACTATTTTATACAACTGCGGTATAACTGTTTTCACCATGGTTTTAAACATATACAATTTATAATCAAGCCACTAAAGGCGATTAGATCAACTGATGGAAACTAAACCATAAATAAACAAGACCAGCTTGTCACTTCAAATCTAATTTATTAACTTTATTTTTCGTAAAGAAGAATATCATTTACGTTTTAGATTCTTTATTTTATAAGCAAATAAGAATGCAGCATTTTAATAAGGAAGTGATTTAATAAACTGACATTATCAAAGCAAGCTCAGAAACATGAAATATTAGCAGAAAAACAGTTTCCCTTCCCTAAATCTATTTCCCTGTCTATTTCTCGCATCACCTAGAAAGGAAAAATCATTTAAAGTCTGCTGTCCTTACGTGCGCCAAAAGTCCAACAGCATGTCACGTCATTCAGGAATCGGAAAGCAAGAAGGGGCAGCGATAATTTCCCTACTCATGGTGTCAGGTTTTAAACCTTTCTTTCTAACTAAACTTTCTACATTTTACATTCTTTTGAGTAAATCCAAACTTTTCATTGGCTGTCCGAAGTCAGTCCACAATTAGGTCATCTTCGATTCTTGACCCAATCCAGGCTTCACATAAGCCCTATTGTCTTTTACTTCCACGACATTCGGCTTCCTCAAGAAAGTTACTTTTCCCGAGATTTGAACATTTCACTTCCTAACCTTGGCAGACACTTTAAGATCCTGTCCTTGAGCCTTTTCTTTCTGAGCATGTTCAACTTAACCAAAGAACTGTTTCTGCAAATAATGTTGACAATGCAGTAAAAATCTTCACTGCTACGCATGTGCATAGGCTCCACTCTGGACAAGCTTCAGCGCCTGCAGCTCTGTCAGCCATGTTTTCTGAACCACCTTTAGGCCTCACTTTTGGAAACTATTATTAAAGAAACACAAAACATCAATTAATTAAAGAACTGAGACCCATTCTGTTACCCACCCCCTTTACTAAATAATCCTGTTAATTATATTACCTAGCAGAAGCACAAACAAGCAGCTGTATATTTACTTTTCCTTTAGGAACTGCACGAACTCCTTGAGCTTTTGTCACAGAAAAGACATAACATAAGCACACAAAATAAGCACATGCCATTAGTTAAACAGCCGCATTTAATACTGACAAAGACAATAGACAAGGTTAGTTTATTATTTTTCTTTTGCAACAAAAGCACATTAGTTTATCCCGCGTGTATAAATGAATGCATTTTTAAACTAAGTTGATTAATAATTTCACCACATGCTTATTAATTCAGTTATTATTATGGGAGATTAACTTCACAAGTTTGAACAAAATCTTATTCATTATCTTGCTTCATCAATAGTAAACTGTGTTTAAAAAACCTAGTCGAGTTCATCTAAATTTATACTTTTAAAGTGTTGTGAATCAGCCATCATTTCAGAATGTGTCATTAAACAAGTCAGTCATACATAGATTAAATAGGGCTTACGTTCACCCAATCACACTTGCTATTAAACAAGACATATTGTGGTTGCCTATTACTAATTTCCTAAATGTGTCTGCTCAATCCTTACCCTTACATAATCCTTGCAATGAAGAAGTATCCATGCCCCCAAGAATTCAATGGTTATTATCTATTGTCTAATCTGTTTTATCCTCTGGTTAAAGAATAAGTTAATACTGTATGAATTATTGTAATATAATTGTTGTGATTTAATTATAAGACCAGTCATACCATTTGATATCCCCTCCTCCCCACTCTCTTCCTCCTTTCCCTTCTTCTGTTCTCACCCCTATACGAAATACTTGTATGATATTATAAATATATACTGTATTTTTATTTGTTGTACTATCTTTATCTTTACATCAAATACATTCTCTTATAAAACTTTAGAAAATAAAACAAGTCAGTCATCAAGATAAGATCGAAGGAATCCTAAAACAATCATACACTTGCTCTTCTATGGCTCCTTCTAACATTTGGAGCAATTTTACAACTTTTAAAGGGTTTACAATGTATGTGCTAGGAGCTCGTTTGAAAATGTAGAGAAGTCGTAGAGCCCCTGGAGTACTCTAACAATTAAAATGTATGCATGTAGAATTTCCAACAGGTAAAAATTCTGCATGTGCAAGTGTGACGCAAATGCGCACTTGCACATTTTTACTTTTTTTCTCCGCCCTGGCGAAAATATTTTACTCCATTGGAGAAACTTTTTCTATGTTTCTTCCTTTTGAACTGGGTCTGTTTCCTCTCCGTCCACACCACAGAAACACACACTTGCTTTTAGATAGCGATAAATTGACCTGTGTTTCCAGGGTAAGAAACTACCATCGAGCAATATATGAATACCATTCTAACTACTGAGTTTGAATGTTCAGGCTTCCCCGTGTAGGACCGCTCAAATCCGGCTCCTAGCTACGAACTGCTGAATGCAGTAATTCTACAGTCTTTGTGGACTTACATTTTTAAGAGGTCTTAGGAATGTAAAGATCCTCAGTCCTGATACTGTGCAAGTGCGCACCTAAATGTAACTTGGGTATGGAAAAAGCTTTGAGGATTGGGCCTTAAGCACATTCTCTGAACTTTTAAAAGACTTTGGGGCTGATTCAGATTAAGGTGGCTGGGTTACTTCATCATCCATTATAGCCTATGGGATTTTTATTGTGACGAGTAACCTGTCCGCCAAGATCTAAAGCAGGCCCTTTATGTTATTTTTTTCTGTGAAAATCTGAACTATTTATTCAGGGCAAGCATATATGTGTGGTATTGTTTCCATAAGTGTGTGCTACAGCACATCTGTATTGCCTTTTTTGGGGAAAGTATTATGGGCCAGATTTGCTAAGGCTTTTTCTGCGGGTAGATGGAACTTACATGCATAGAGGAGTCATTTCATTGTCAAACTGTTACAGCCTGAATCTCTGAAACAGCAGAATTTTCAAAGTGCATAATGAATTCAGAATCAAAGGTGAAAAAGTGGGTGCAGTGAACATCCACAAACTTGTGTATTTGTTGGACTGGTGGGCTACCGTAGGTATCCCAGCCATAGAGCTAGCCTGGAGGAGGGAAGGGAAGGGATGTGGGCTGGTCCAGGATGAAATTTAAATACGCCCACATAAAAAAATCTCTGTGGATACATTCACATACCCCAATCTCACTTGCAGGGGTGTCTTTATTGCAGTCCTAAGCAGCCGATGACACAGGCACAAAAGAACAAGAAATAATATGGAAACAAAATCCAAAAAGATACAAAGGATTCAAGATATAGAGAGGAATGGATAAAGTCAGCGGTTTACCCTGGAGATGTTTCAACTCATGCTTCTTATTTGACTGTCAGATGTGGACATCACTGTGCCTCTCAGGGAAAGCATTGTGGAAGGAAGAAACTATCTAAGCTGTACTCATTGGGTGGGACTATACATGGATAACATCACTCTGATCACAGGTGTTTTCCTGGTATTGGGGCAGCAGGTTCTCACATAGTGCTCATAGATGAGACATGGAAGTTGAGATGAATGTAGGGCAAGTCGTCTAGGGACAAGGCAGTCTACTACTGCCTCCTCCTGTCCAATCGGCAGCAGGTTGCATTGCCCGGTCATAGAAACTGCTCTGACTTTAAAAGGAGGGCAGCAACATGCTTCTGCCTCTGGGATGATGCACAAAAGCTTTCTTAAATCAAAAGATGCACTCTTTCCCTGATTCACAGAGACTGCTTATATTCAGAATTAGGTGGCTAATCATTCCAGGCTAACCAAGCACATCGGGGCTTTTTTACTAAGGTATTTTACAGTGCATAATCTAGTACTCCTGTAGCACTCTTTTAGATACTCTTACATGATTTTGTGAATTGACCCCAGAACATCTATTCATCCACTATAAGTACAAGTAGAAATGACTCTGCCCTCTTTGTACTTTTACTGACAGGGAGTTGGGCATGTTGAGGCTGACTGAGTAAGCCATGTAAGAGTACCTCTCAGAGTTCTACTTCCTGTACTCATAAATGCTTCTGTGAATTGGCCTATTAAGGTTTGTTCAGCACTTGAAAATATGGAGGGAACTAACAAACTCCAAATGCATGTTGCAAAGTACACAATCCAATCCCATGGTAACCAAGAACCCACAATTCTCTCAGAATCTCTGACTCAATGGTGAAGGTAAACATTCGGTAGTGCTTACCAGGGAATGTGTATCTGATACAGACATTGCTGCGTACAATCAGGCAGCCGCGGCCTGTGCGGATAAGAACAGTGGGGCGGGGGGTGGGGAGTATTTCGATGGACGATGATGAGGCAAAAATAAATAATCATTTTTCCCTATTCATCGTCCGTTGAAATCTCCCGCCACCCGGCCCCACCGCTCTTACCTGCACGGGCCGTGGCTGCGATCAGTGGCTGTTTGTTATGTTGCTGCCACTTTTAGTGTTGTGTAAGAACCTTCAGTACTGGCTGTTCTTGGTGAGGGTTCCAGACTTTGACAATTTGCTGGAGCGGTCAACAGGGGACGCAGTGTAGTGTCTTGGATACCTTGAAAAAACTCATTTTGACTTCACTGAATCTATGTGCCAGCACAAACAGTGTTCCTGTTCATCAACTCTTTTGCAAGAATGCTTCGGATGTGGGATAGTGAGTTAGCACACATTTTTGTTCAGGTGAGAGCGAATTGTCATGGCCTCAGTCACTTCTTTCTTGTACAGTTCCTTCTAGCAGGCATGATCCAACTTATTCAAACCAATGGGATCGATATGAAGAGTAATTTGGAGGCTTTATTGATCTGAATCTAATGTTTGACTATATAAGGTAGAATAGACTGTGCAGGCAGTGGGGCTGAGGGTTGTAGGAGAGAAAGGAGAGATGTAGGGAAATCAAGGAGAACAAACAAGCCAGCTACCTGCAAGATCTACAACTCTTCCAATTGCAATACACAAGTTAAGTCTGGTAAGGGACTTGTGGCATGATACTCCTCCAGTTGACAAAATATTAAGTCTGGCAGTGCTTTATTTGTAAAAGAATAAGGACCTCATTTATGATGTTTTATCATAGGGCAGCGGCTCGCCACCCTACGGCAAAAGAAAAGGACAGGAATGTGTCATATCTATGAGATATGGCACATTCTTGTTCTTTTCCCCTGCACCGGCGCACAATAGGCTGGCGTGACCCAACGCAGGCACTTTTGCACCATGGTGCAAGGGTCCTGCATTGAGGGGATGATTGTTTGTATGCAGGAAGGGAAACCTTCCTATGGAAAAACAATCACAAGAGGCTTTTTCATTTTTCTATGTATGCAGCACACACAGAAATAGAAAAAAACGAGGAGAAATAAAGATATTTCTCCTAGTTATGCCTCCCTTACGGCTCCCCTGGGGAGGCGTATGTTTTTGGTGCTGCCTCAGATTTACGATTTCTCGTAAATGGTGCAAAATGCCATGGATGTCGCTTTAAACGTCCCCGGCAACACCCATTGCACGCCCCTTTAATGAAGAAAACTGCGTTAAAGGGGACAATATTTACGAGGCAGTATTAAGCCCAAAAAAGTGGCTTAGTGTTGCCTCGTAAATATGGAGCAGCCTCCTGAACAATGGAAAGTCATAAAAAGTGATGTTCCGACGGCGCAAGGGACCTCATAAATGAGGCCCAAAGTGTCTGGTCCTGACGTTTTGTTCTCAAGCTCGCAACCGGCGCTATTCAACGTTAATATGTCGAATGCCAAGGATTTGTCGTCTTGATCCCACCGCATCCCTCTTTAAACCACCACCAGACACCCCTTGCTTTTTTGTCTCACTCTTGTGGGTTCCATCTTTCTCCCATTTGCCATGGTTTTTTGGTCTTACTCCTTTATTCCTCTTTGAGAATTGTTCCCTCTCTTGCTCTGGGTCAAAGTTTGATGTAGAAAAATAAGTGTTGGTCCTGAAAAATGAAGGCGGTCTCGCACACCGGCTCAAAATAAGCACTAGAGTCAGGCAGCCACGGCCGGTGGTAGGTGTAACTGCAGGGCGGTGACGTACGGAGGGGGAGGGGCAGGGTGGGGGGTTGTAATGTATGGATTACGGGCTTTAACAGGTAAGTAAACATATAAATAAATAAAACGAATTTCGTTGCGCGCACTGCATCGCATTTGGTGATGCAGTGCTCACAACGAAATTCGTTTTATTTATTTATATGTTTACTTACCTGTTAAAGTCCGTAATCCATACATTACAACCCCTCACACTGCCCCTCCCCCTCCCTACGTCACCGCCCTGCAGTTACACCTACCACCGGCCGTGGCTGGAGTCAGGCAGAAATAGTCAAGGTAGGATCCCAAAATGCATAGCGTTACTGCATCAGTGGTTTTCGAACCGATAAGGCATCAATATGTTCAGGTAAAGTTTACCTCTTGATAATAAACTGAACACAGGAAGTGGGAGCAGGAGAAGAAAATGTATCTTGATTGCACCCAAAGTAAGGAGAATTTCTCTATTTTATGATTAAGACTTTTACTGATTTTTACAGACAAATACAGACGGAAAACAATGTGTTTTCTGTCTGTATTTATTTTAAAAGCGGATAAAAGCAGACAATTGTGCTTCTTTTAAGTGAATCTCAATGCTGCCTTTCATGAATTGTAGGCTGACAGCTGAGCAGATAGATAACAGGGGGAATTAACAACAGGATGAAATTTCCTTAAATAATGGCATATGTCAACATACATTTGTGGTATAGTGCTAGTTACGAGTGGTTGTATTGTTATGTTATATTTGGCAGCTTAAATAGCTAAAACATGACAGACATCATATTAAGAGTACGTGCCTATCAGTTAAATAAATATGGAAATGTACAATTTTACACCTTCATGTATTAGCAGACCACAAAAGAAATATGGATAAATACTGATAAGATGGACAAAAACGAAATATGGTTAGATACAGACGGAAATGTGAAAAAATTAAATAGCATAAACTGGGAGCCCTATTTATGATTCATCTTGCCTTTTAAAAACTAAAGACTTTATTTACTTCCTAACTTGGATCATAACCTGCTCTTTTAACTTCAGCCATAGTTCTTTGTACAGTATCATGGAATCACCCCTGCTGCAGTGGATCTCTGGAAATGAAGGGGCAGATGTGCAACACTTTTCCTGCCCCCTAAGGAAGACCCTACATGTGGACAAAGTTCATATACACATTAAAGTCCCAGATCATGAGTCGCAAAATTAGGCTCAGTGTGCCTTTCTGTGCATAAACTCCGTTTACCACACTGCATTTGCGCCCCCGAGGGCACTTTGGTATGACAGAAGGGGGCGCAGATGGTTGTGCATTCCCTTCAGTACTACCGATAGCACTGGCACACTTAAAGCATCAGCGCTACCTTCAGGGGGGCGTCTCCTCATTTGCATAAGGGCGTGCCCTATGCAAATGAGGGACTTCCTTTGCCTCTGCGCCCGCGCCCTATTACAGACTCGGGCACAGAGGCAAAGAACTCTGCATTGTGAGTGCACCCCCTGGGATCAGCCCTCTGGAGGGGGAAAGGGGGTCCTATGGACCCCCCAGACATCCCCTTGCAGGTGGGTGCAGTCACTGACATGCACCCGCCTGCAAGGGGATCTCTAATCCCCTTCAAAAGTGCAGGCGCATTCATCGTAATAGGGCGCATTTTCATTGTTTGCTCCCTGCGCACCTTTTAAAAAGTGCACCAGGCACAAACAATGAAAATGCGTAATAAGGTCCCAGAAGATCCCCAGGATCAACTGGCGTTTCTGTGGCGTGAATATCGGTGGTTGTAAAATTTGTGTGTGCATGGCAGCATCAAGAGCTGAACAGCTCATGTGTTGATGCCACCACCTAAGCTTTGTCTACTATCAAACATTTACTGTACTTTTTGTACCTTAACTAAATTTCCAAACCACATTATTCATGTAAATGGTGAATTTAGAAAGGTATGTTGACAAAAACACCACCACATTTTTAGGTCTGGCATTAGCCAAGCCCTTTTTCATTTCACTGAAATTATATATAAACCATTTACTGAAAGGGACTTTCAGACAGACCTTTAATTAATTTGCCTGTTGTTGTGCTGTTCACATTTTAATTACCCCCAAAACAGCATGCAATAAGGAGCGGTGTGTCAGCATACTTCAGCCACAGGCTGTTTTTATTGTGAGCAGCGTCATTCTTCTCTTTCGCAGCAGCACTTTTCACACAAAGTTGTTCTCTGCAGTGCCAGGGACTAATTTGGCAATAATATGTGTTTTTGAGGCAAAAAAAAACAAAATTTAGGCATAAGGGTGGCAGCTCATGCCAGACCTATTGGCTTTATCATTGCTTGTTTTTGGGGTGCATGAGATATAATTTCTTCACATGGGAACTATTTTCCACACAAAGAAAACACATTGGAAGTAACTAGAAACGCACATGTTTTCCTAACCTTAAGCCTGAAAAACGAAATGTTCTGCGCTCAAAAAAGGAAAAAGGGCGTATATTTGGAAATGTGCGAAGGTCATGGATTTCAGGAAGTACGCCAGAGGGCTACCCTATTCTATGTCAGGGCCAGAGGCACCGATTATGCTTCTCATTTCTTTACTGATAAATTTTCTCAGCTGCCAATAAAAATACAGTAACCAAAAAAACGTAATTTCCTTTGAATACACTTCGTGTATCTGACCAAGAGGAGGCCCAAGACCCTCCAAAAAATCAAGGAAAGAGCGTTATGTAGACGCCTCTTCTCAACCCAAACTTCTAACCTTTGAGCCAGCAGAGATAATTCATCCCATCTCCACCGCCTGGCTTCCGCCTCCAGAGGTGGCCGAGTATGTTCAAACTCACCTTAGGCAGGCGTTCGACAAAGATGTAAGGGCGCGGCTCAGATCTGAATGCCCAAGGCCTGACCTGGCAGATAAAATGGCGGATACGCCGGAGGTGGATCCTTTCATGCAAAAAGTATTCCAAGGATCCTAAAAAGGGCATTGACTGGGCATCGAGATCATGCCAGGATAAACTTTTAGACTTGACAGTTCCCCTCACTAAGAATTTGGAGTTGGGCTTTAGGGCCAAGGAGTCTTCCATTGTTATTGATCCAGAGGAATTGATTGGCTGAGTGCAGAGAGCGATTTGTCAGCTGGGAAACTCGATCCCAAATTGGCAGAGCTTGCCTCTTCAGAATCTGGTCCCCTGGCCCAGGACCTGCCCTTTGGACAATCCTTTCTTAGGGGGTTCAGGAAGTTTGTTGCCACATTTAGTGGTTTAGATAAGGCTCAGGGATCTCTCAAACGTGCTTTCCGCCCGGTTTTAGGCAGGGCCGGGCGATACCATGGGCGGTCGTTCAGCCGTTGTTTCAACCAAGGCGTCCGTGGGATCAGTACCAGCAACAACGAGGAGGTTATCAGGACTTGGGTTACAATAGTAACTCCTCCTTCTATCTGATGCGTCGAACCAAGAACAGATTCCGGAAAGGCAGATATGGAGGAAATCAGGGCAGCCAACAAGATTCCGAAATTCAGGTGAGACTGATTACGTCTACCGAAGTAAAGTTGGGGGCAGGATACAGTTTTCTTTTTCACAACGAAATTTTATTATTCAATTGAGTTTAAGCAGAGCAAAAGGCGTGGTTCTCCACTATCAGGAGAGCGCCACCAAACATTGCAGCATAGTGTACACTCATCATAACAAAACCAAGGAAAAGGAGAAGAAATCAAAGTAAGGATCCCCCTCCCCTACCCCTGTCCCCCATCAACTCCTAATGCCCAACTCCCCCACTACCCTCCCCTTATCCCACCCTAACCCTATGCACGTGCAGTAGACACATATTATCATCGGTCGTAAGGCATGACACAGTAAGGAGGCACTCAGGTACCTCTGTCTATAACTCTTCCTCATGTACCACCGGGGGATCAAGAAGCAGCCCCCTGTACTCCGCCCATCTCTTCCAGATCTTAAAGTGCTTATGAGGGCAGCCTCTCGCCTCAAACACCGGTTGTTCCAGTCCCATATAAAAATCCAGACCAGCCTTCCATGCACACAGGGGGGGGGCCCGGACACCCTTCCACGCTCTGGCTAGATCTCGCTTGGCCACTATGAGGCCCAGTAGCAATAGGTGGCGCTTGTAGATGTTCCCACCCACGCCCTCGAGTATGTGGAGTAAGCCCAACCGGTGAGTGCGTGGGAGGTCCCATCCCAAGACTTCAGACAAGCAATTCCATACGCCCCTCCAGAATCCAATCAGTCTAGGGCATGACCACACTGTATGCAGCAGTGTACCCACAGCCGCGCCACACCCCAGACACTCCGACGAGCCAATCAGACCAGCCTTCCAGAGCCTCTCTCGTGTATAATAAGACCTATGAAGGTACTTGAATTGGATTAGGCGAAGCCGCATCGCTATTGCGGTTCCGCGTGGGGACTCCAGGGCCTCCCTCCAGTCATCGTCATCTAGGGGACCTATGTCAGTCTCCCAAGCTGCTTTCAAAGGTAGCAAGGTAGAAGAGCAGTGTGTCACCATCGTCTGATAAATGCGAGAGATCTTCTTATCACCAAGGTCCCCCATGAATACCTTAGCTTCAATGGGGCTAAACTCAGGGAGCGAGTCGAGGTTCGCGACACTGGGTGTGAGTGCATGCCGGAATTGCAAGTAGCGAAAGAACTGGGTCTGGGGCATACTGAACTCAGCGCTAAGGTCCTGGAAGGACTTAAGAGTAGTCCCGGACATGACCTGTCCTAACGTTGATATCCCAACTGCATCCCAGCCATCAAATCCCGAGAGTGTCATCAGGCCGGGGAGTTGACCATTATGCCACAACGGTGTCTCAGCAGTTAGCCTACCCCACCAACCCATACGACGTAACGCCTGCCGCCACACAGCAAAGACTACTCTCGTAACGCATGGCAGTGCCCGCCGCAGCCGGGCCGAGTAGAGCACCGTGTGCAACGTATGGTCGCCCATCAATGAGCGCTCCAGGGCATATGCTGGGTCTCCTCTGTCGCCATACCACCACTCATTGAGTATGAGCAGCTGTGAGGCCTGATAATATGACAACAGATCTGGGGTGGCCAAACCTCCACAATACGTGGAGAGGAAGCACGTCTTCAGGGCCACTCTGGCCACGCCCCCAGCCCACAGAAAGCGACTCAGGGTAGAATTAACTTGTCGAAACCACTGGGGAGGGATGGGATGAGGGTAGTTCTGTAATTGGTACAATAGATGGGGAAGAGCCACCATCTTGAATATCGCCGATTTACCAAAAATGGTTAAAGGCATCCGAGACCAAGTTTTAACATCCTCTTGAACCTTATCCCACACAGGTACGATATTACGCTCCCACGTAACACGGGTGGATTCTGAAAGGAACACCCCCAAATACTTCAAACCGTCGGTCGCCTGCCGTAAGTCTGACGCCCAGAGGCCCACCTCCGCCCTGCCTCCTAGCACCCAGAGGGTAGATTTGCCTAAACTCAAGCAAAGACCCGAGACTTCTCCAAAAACTCGCATAATTTCTAACACTCGGGGCCCCGAGCGATCCAAGTCAGTAAGAAAGAAGAGGACGTCGTCCGCATACAAGGCAATCCTATCAAAAAGGGTTTCAGACCAAACAAAACCCCGGAGCTGTGCGTCTATGCGTACCCAAGACGCTTGAGGCTCCATAGCTAGAGCAAACAAGTACGGGGACAACGGGCACCCCTGACGGGTCCCCCGTCCAATGGAGAATACCCCCGACGTGGCCCCAGCGACCCGAACGGACGCCGTGACGTCTGTATAAAGCAACGAGATGTACGACAGAAGCACCGGGCCCAGGTTGAGGCGAGACAGGAGCGCGAAAAGGTACGTCCAGCTGACGGAATCAAACGCCTTATGAATGTCCGCTAATAACAAAGCCGCCTCCTCTCCCAGGACTCCCATCGCGTCCACCGCTGCTTGCGCACGCCGGATGTTGTGCCGCGTCGCCCGATGGGGCATAAAGCCTGCTTGGTCCGGATGGACTAAGTCCGCCATATAGGGGAGTAAGCGATTCGCTAGTGCCTTTGCTAGAATCTTGGCTTCTATATTCAGTAACGAGATGGGGCGATAAGAGTCGTGTCTGTCAGGGGGTTTGCCAGGTTTTTGAAAAACCACGATTTCGGCGTGGCACCAGTCAGGTGGCAATCTGCCCCGCTCCCGTGCAGCCTCCAGAGTAGAACGGTAATGGGACCCAAGGAGAAGCTGGAATTTCTTAAAAAATTCACAAGGGTAGCCATTCGGACCCGGTGCCTTACCAACATTAAGTTGGCCCAGTGCCTCCCCAAGTTCCTCGGCCGTAAGTGGAGCATCTAGTTCCTGCTTGGCCTCATCAGACACCGCCCGAGGCGGCAAGTCGTCAATAAATTTAGCCACATCCTCAGCGTGGAGACTGTCTCGTGGGGCATACTGTGACCTAAAATAGTCGGCGAAACTCGCTGCAAGCTCGGCCGGCTCTGTAATCGTCACTCCGACCTCAGCAGTGAGGCCCGGCAGCGTGATCGGCTGGAGACGCTGCTGACACAACCTATGAAGCATGGTACTGGACTTGTCTCCCCACTGGTATATCCTGCTCCGCGTGGCCAGCCACGCCTGTTTGGCCTCGTCCATCAAGAGAGAGGCATAGGACTGCTGCGCCTGGAGAAGCAGCCGTACCGCTACCTCATCTCCTCCTCCCCGACTCTGCTGTTCTAGTTCTTCCACGAGTTTAGCAGCCGTAGTGGTCGACTCCCGACGTTTACGGCGGGCTTCAGCACACCACGCAATATCCACCCCCCTTATAGTAGGTTTCATGGCCTCCCATACTACTACAACGTCCATATCATCTACTAGGTTTTCCCGCCAGTAGTGTGCAACAGCTTCCCGCAGGTGTTGGACATAAGAGGGCTGCTGGAGATGCCACGAGGACATCCTCCATCGGAAAGGTTGCCTCTTCGTAAGCAGGTCTATCGTAACTGAAACTGGGGAGTGGTCCGAGAGCCCCCTCGGAAGCATCGCAGCGCTGCGCACCCTACTCAGACAGACGGCAGGCACAAACACATAATCCAGTCTCGAGAACGAACCATGCACTGCAGAGACATACGTGTATTCGCGCGCTGTCGGATGCAGATGTCGCCACACATCTACCCATCCTAATCCCTCAACCATGGCCTGCAACCGGGTAGGGGAACTTGGAGCAGGGCCAGCAAGCACTCCCCGCTGCCTCTGACGGTCCACACTCACATCCATCACCTCATTCCAATCGCCTCCAA
Organism: Lissotriton helveticus; assembly: GCF_964261635.1. Classification (NCBI taxonomy): domain Eukaryota; kingdom Metazoa; phylum Chordata; class Amphibia; order Caudata; family Salamandridae; genus Lissotriton; species Lissotriton helveticus. The sequence goes on from NC_136069.1 coordinate 1,150,129,748, forward strand.
TCACCGCCAAGGACTCCGGGATATCATCCCACACCGTAAACAGCTTCTCGGACAGGGCCCACTGCAGAGTGGGGGGGGCATACACACTTCCAAATACAACCGGTTCCTTGCCCACCATGCCCTTGACGAATATAAAGCGGCCTTGAGGGTCAGCCCACTGCTTCTCATGGACGTATGCAACTCTGCGATGCACCAGTATAGCAACACCCCTAGAGCCCCTGACGAAACCGGCATGAAATACCGGAGGATATCCAAACCTCTGCAAGCTAAGTACCTTAGAGCCCATCATGTGAGTTTCTTGGAGCAGGAGTACATCAGCGGCCTCTCTCTTCCCCCAACGCAAGACTGCCCCCCTTTTAATTACATCCAGCATCCCCCTGACATTCCAAGTGATTATTCGTAGGGACTCCCGGGGGAGTCCGTGAGGTAAGTCAGCCATAGTCAATCGAGGTCCAACATGTCGGCCCCCCGTGCCATCTCCACACACCGTGTATTTCTTCCAGGTCTTTAACAAACAGCACGTGCATTTCCCCTTCCCACCCGTCCCAGACCCTCCCAACAACAACAGGAACTACTCTAGCACACCCTACAGTTTCAGTCATCTCTGGTCCTACATGTCCTACCCCCAACCCCTGCCTCCAACACCCCCCACCCCAATACCTCATAGAACATTGAAGTACCTGTCGCGGCATGGGCCGCCCCGGGCCCAAAACAGAGGGCCCAAGACCAACCATACCAATGGATCCCAACACCCCTTAAGAACTGCAATTCCCACCCTTCCCCTAACCAACACCCACTTTGCGTGGTAGTCGGAGGCCCTATCTAGGCACCCCCAGACCCCTATCCGCCACCACCATTACAAGTAAACCATCCCCAAGAACAAGCACTATGAACATCGCCCACACTTCTAGGGACGAGGCCCGGCCACGGACCCTCCGGCAGCTCAAGTGCACCGCAGCAGCGCAGTGTCGCCCATGGGCTCACGAATTATCCTCGGAGTGATCGGACGCCATAGTCTCACTGGCACGAGTCACGCTGGCTGAGACGGATCTCTTCCTCGACCTGGACCTCCGCGGTCTGTCCGTTCGGGCCGGCTGGCCCCTCCGCTCCTGCGACGAACCTCCAGGGGCATCAGGATTTAGACCCGGCTGGGCATGGGGTCTGATCTGCACAGATTCGTCAGTCCACCTGAAAACATCCTCAGGAGAGTCGAAGAAATGGGTTCGGGACTGATAAACAACCCGCAGGCGGGCCGGGTACAGCAGGGAATATTGGATCTTCAATCCACGCAGTTTGGCCTTAGCATCCAAGAAGGAACGACGCTGCTGCTGCACTAACCTGGTATAGTCAGGGAAGATCATGATCTTCCGGTTCTCGTACACAATGGAGTCTCTGGCCCTCGCCTCGCGTAGAATCACATCCCGATCATGATAGTTCAACAGTCTGGCGATTACAGCTCGGGGTCGTTCTCCTTCCGGCGGTCGCTGCGTTAATGCGCGATGTGCACGTTCAATCACAAAGCAGGTGGAAAGTGCCCCCGTGGGGAGCCAGCTTTCCAGCCATCCGGTTAGAAACTGCTCCATATTGTCCTTTTCGCATCGTTCCGGAAAGCCAACAAAGCGTAGGTTGTTCCTACGTGCGCGACCTTCAGCATCTTCCACTCGGGTCGCAAGGGCCTTCTGAACGTGTTCCATCGCGGCCATTTTGCGTTTCAAGGTTCCCACATCATCCTCGACCACCGAGATCCTCGACTCCGTCTCGGAAATCCGTTCCACGGCGTTCCGTAGGTCTTGTCGCAGCAGGGTCACGTCCGCACCCACTGCCCCAATCTTTGCGTCCAGCATATCTCTGGACTGGGTGATCGCCGCCATGAGTGCCGCGTTGTCCGGTCCAGCTCCTCCACCCCCACTGGGAGCTCCAGACCCTCCGCTGGGTCCGGTAAACTTGTCTATGGGCCCTTGCTTGGGCGGGCCGCCACCTCCCCTAGTCATAGCCGCGTGAAGCCGTAGGGTTCTGTATCAGGAGGCTCCACAGAGGGGGGGGGGGGGTTCCTTCCACCGAAGAGTGGGTCCGTCCGTGGTCCCGCAGCCCCTGAAGAGGAAACGGCCCCCAGCCAGGGGTCTATGGAAACTGATCACCAGGCCGTGTCCCTCTCTCCCCCGCTTCCGATTGCTCCGCAGGTCACACTGCGGACCACCCCGGATTCACAGGTCTCGCAGGTCCCCGGGCGTCCCGACTGCCACACCACCAGCCTCGCCAATGACAATCCAAGGGAGGTTCAACGTGGCCCACCGGCCGTCCCTGGCAGGGTCTGCACCCCCAATCGTGATAGGGCCAATGGGTCACCCCAGAAGGCAGCTCAGCGGCGCCCCCCACAACCTGCCGCCACTTCCACCGGCACGGAGGCACCTAGACACCTCCTGTGGTCTGCGTCACTTCTGTCCGCAGCCGGCCCCGGGAGAGCGCGAAAACCCAGGCCCCGGCTTACCGGCAAGGATGCAGGCCTCCACTCTCCCCAGGTTCTCCAGGTGTGTCCCAAAATCGCAGCGAGGCTGATCAGCACCCAGCCGCTGCACCTTGGAGCCGCCGCCGTTCAGGGTCAGTCCGTCAGCCGAGTGGTCCGCCGGCTCGGCCGGATCTCCCCAGCCACTCCACTGCTGTCGATGTCGGAGGCCCCGAAAATCGAGGTCCCGGTCTTGCGGCCCCAACGTAGGCCTCGTCTCACTCCAGCCTCCTCCAAATGCCAGAGCAGGCACCCACCATAGCCAGAGGGTCTCTCCAGTCGCTCCTCACTCCGCCCGGAAGAAGGGTTCCGCCAGCCCCGGGGGGACGGACATAAGCAGGTCGGCGCGTCGACCCCCCAGCCGGGGAGCGCCAAACTCGAGGTCCCGGCTTTTCCCCGGGGACTAGGCCGCAGACTGCCGCCGCGGTCTTCAGCTCCGCCAGCGATCCGGGAGCACCGAAGGGCACACCGGGCGATACCTCCTGCCCTCTGTACTGCTCGCCAGCTGTTTGGGGATCGAAACGGGTCTGGAAGCCAGGATTAGTAGTCGGATAAAGAACGGGCCGGTGGGAGCTCTAACAAGCTGCGTCCACCATCGTCGCCTGCGTAGCCACGCCCAGGATACAGTTTTCTGCTACACAATTGGCACACAATCTCGCAGGATGCATGGATCTTAGAGGCAGTGCAGCTTTACAAGATAGAGCTTTACATTTCCCTATCTCAGGTTTTCTTCCCCATCAGATGTATTTTTCTCATCAAGATCAGGCTTTCATCTCCGAAGAAATAGATTCTCTCTTAACCCCTATCGCGCTACCGCGTTTTCCCGCTGTGCGCTGAAATTTAAAAAATGGCTTGTTTATGACAAAGCCAGCTCGTCATCCGCGTAGCGCAGGTAATGCCCATGACGAGCTGGCTTTGTCATTAGTGCTGAAGGGGTTAAAGAAAGGGGCCCTGGTAGCCACGGATCCTTATCCCTGAGGATTCATCAACAGCATCTTCCTATTCGAGAAGAAGTGGAGGTGGATCCAGGCTAGTTTCAAATCTAAAGGATTTCAATGGATGGGTAGTATATCGTCATTTCAAGATGGAGGGCAGCCATTTTCTATGCAATCTCCTTCAGAAGGGGGAGAAACGTATCTGTCTGTTCCCATTTACGAATCGCTTCAACGTTTTCTTCAGTTCCAATGGCAGGGAGTGTGGTCCGAATACAAAGTCCTTCCCTTCGGCCTCTCATCAGCACCTTGGTGCTTCACGAAACTCCTGCGGCCAGTAGTGGAATTATTGAGAGCACGGGTATTCGTCTGATTATGTACTTGGATGACAACATCATCATAGTTCGTTATCCTCAATTAGTGATGGCCCATCTGGAATTGGCAATCAATTTTTTACAGTGTCTCGGTTTTATTGTAAATCCCCAGAAATCGATCCTAATTCCAACTCAATCGATCAAATTTGGGGTTTTCTGATCGACTCAGGGAGATGTCAACTCCTCTTGCCAGCTCAGAAGATCAGGTCTAACAAGAGAGAGTTGAGATTGATTTTGCGCAAGCAATGTGTGTCATTGAGATCTGTAGCCCGGATCGCAGGGTGAGGGCAACTAAAACAAAAGGATTTTTTTTCCTTTCCCACAATCCAGTGAGTAATATCTAGGTCACTTCAAGAATCATCTTCCCAGGGTTAGTTAATGTTATTTCTAGATACTGTGGGGCACTGATTGTGAGTCTGGACCACATGGAGGCCTGGAACGGCCGAGCCCTCTTTGGATCGACCCCGGATGTAGTAATAGAATCTGATGCCAACCGGTGGGGTTGGGGAGCCCACTGCGGCCAGATTTCCATGGGAGGTCGCTTGTCTCAGGAGGAACTTGCGTTGCATATCAATTGCCTGGAACTCCTGGCAGGCTCCTTTGCAATCCGCTGCCTTTCACTCCGAAAGACGAACTGTTGTATCCTGCTTCTCATGGACAGCGTGTCTGCTGCATGCTATGTGAACAAGTTAGGGGGTTAGAAATTCACGATTCTAGCAGAGATTGCAAAGGTTTTTGACAATTTTGTCTTCAAACAAAATTTCGGTGGTAGCGGACTACCTTTCGTGGCTGCAAAAACAAGATAGCCGATTGGCACTTCTGTCACCTACGGGATTTCAGCAACTGGAGACTCCATCCTCGGGTTTTACAGTCGCTGACCCATCTTTGGGGTCTTTGCTAGTTAGATCTCTTTGCCTCTCGCCTCAACAAGCAACTCCCAGCATTTTACAGCTGGCGTCCGGATCCGGAGGTTCTTGCCATGGATGTGTTTCTACAGGACTGACCAACATCTTTGTGTTATGCCTTTCCACCATTCATGCTCATTCCCAGAGTTCTGGCTCGAACCAGGCGTCATAAATCAGAGTTGATTCCGATCACTCCATTATGGAGAGCATAGGCATGGTTCCCAGTACTTCTGGAGATGCTTTGTGCGGTGCAGATCCGTCTCCCACAACAGTGGAACCTGTTGTTGGGTGCCCTGAAGGCTCTGCATCCTTTGATAGAATCAGGGCAACTCCTGCTGGTAGCGTGGCGGGTTTCAGGGACAGATGGAAGATCCCAGGTCTTTCGCAGGACGCTGACAGATTGATCAGCGAAGCATGGTCATCTAATACCCACAAGCGATATTCCTCGGCTTGGAAACAATGGTGTAGTTGGTGCTCTCAACGGGATGTGGATCCCGCTACAGCACCTGCCTCCTTCATTGTAAACTTTCTAGCTTCTATCGCGGCTTCGGGACTAGCCTATAGAACGGTGAATAATTTGTGGTCCGACATCTCAGCAGGTCACTTGTCAGTGGATGGAAAACTGGCAGGATAGAATCCTTTGATATGTAAATTGCTCAGGGGTATCCGGATGATAAAACCCCTTGTCCCAAGTATTCAGAATTATGGGATGTGTCCTCCGTTCTGAGATTCTTGGAGGCTTGGTCTTCCCATAAGTATTTGTCAAGAAAAAAACGTTCTGCTAAATTGACTATGCTACTCTGGCTAGTATCTTGCAAAAGGGTCACAGATGTTCGTGCATTAGAACTTGCAGGTCGTAGGTTTTCCCCAGAGGGTGTGACTTTTGCAATTACAAAACTTACTAAGTGTAATACCTCTTCAATAGTTTACCCAGCTTTCCCTAACAATCCTAAACTGTGTGTAGTACAGTGTATCAAAGACTATGGGGTGAGTACCGTTTTGTTTTGGCAAGACATGTGGGGTCAGTTGTTAATTGCGCTGCAAAAACACTTTCGCCCAGTGACTCCAGCTACCTTGTCTAGATGGGTGCGTTGGCTCGAAATTTGGAGCACATTCAGCTTGTCAAGCTATGGCATCTAAGGCCTTCTCTGTAGGAGTTAGCCTAGCAGATATTATGAATGCCGGTCATTGGTCAACTGAAACAATGTTTACATCCTTTTACTATAAGCCTATTGTGAATGTGGCACTAGTAGTGGTGGCTAAGCTTTAAACAAGTATAATCAGAGCCTCCGTTCCTGACATAGAATTCAAATTTTGCAAACATACGTGACAAGAATTTTCAATTCTGTTAAGGACACGGAGGCGAGGATTTTCCCACCCAAAGACATGTATTGCATATTGTAAATTGCATTGTATGTTTTTCGAGTATCTTCATACTGCATATATGTTCTTATGTTTCCTTTCCCTTCCCTTTCCGATGTATTTGTGCAATATCAGAGGGCGAATGATGTTACGGTCTTATCCTTTGCCTTTCAGTTGCTGATCTCAAGTAGAGCATGATGGTCCGCGCTTTTTGGAATGTCTTCGTAATTTCCAGGAGGTTAAAGCGACACATTGGTTCAGGAACCAAGTCTTGTATAAGGAGCCCCGTTGGGCTGCAGGTTATCGCTGCTAGAAGAGATTCTTTTACGTTCAAGATGGTTCTTCAGGATCAAGTTGTTGTTTATGGACTTAACTGTTTAATGTTTGTCAAAGAAAGAGGAAGCTGTCATCAAGACTGGTGATTTTATAGGGGATACTCCCTATGGTTGGTCATGTGACACGAAGTGTATTCATGGGAAATGAAGTATTTTTGGTTACTGTATTTTTATTGGCTGCTGAGAATATGTATTAGTAAATAAATGAGAAGCATGATCCTCGCCTCTGTGTCCTTAATAGAATTTAAAATTCTTGTCACATATGTTCACAAAATTTGAATTCCACAACAATTTGAAATTCCCCGTGTTTGTGCCTGGTCTCGAATGCACTTTCTGTGAGCAGTTTGTTCATGATATATGGAGTCAGGGCTTTAAGTGGGCCTGGTCTCACCAGGTTCTGAGCACCAGCAGTTTTTTAAAGGAGGCCTTGAAACGGGTCTCTGTTGGGCTCTGTTTTTGCCCTGTCACAGGCGGTCCGTTTTTTGCCGGACCGCAGTGACAGCAGGCACATCGATGTGCGTGTGCTCACACTGCTCACTTCTCACTAGTGGAAACGTTACGGCATGACGTCATGCCAGGTGAGCGTTGTAGGGGATAGGAAATCCTGTTAAGAGAGTCATTTTCTCCCGGGATTTCCCTTCTCTTTTTGAAACTCAGGAGCAACAACATTGTCGTGGTGCCAGCAGGGCTTTAAATCATAGCTTTTTCAATATTATATACAAGCCATAGCTGCTGATTATTTATCTTATGCAAATAACAACCATTGACAAAGCCTGGAGAATTCCAATAGAAGCCCATGTCCACATCAGAACATGGACTTCTATTGGAATTCCCAAGGGCATATTATCAAGCCCATTATTACCGCTTTAGCGTCAGTTTTCTGCCGCTAAAGCGGCGATAATTTTTAACGCCGTTCTTGATAATATGCCCCTAAATTTGTTTTATCCTGGAAAGTTGTGAAGGAGTAGCACATCAGAACTATTTACAACTGTCAACTGGAATTTGTTTTCTTAACAAGCGACCATTCATATAAGCAGGGCATCAAACCAAAACTTGTAACTGCAATACTTAAGGAGTCGCACTGAAAATACCTTTCGGCTAATTCACAACACTTTTTCTACTAGTCAGACTAATGTGGCATCTGCGCTTTACTTCTGAGCATGTGTTTTACCTGACAGCATGAAATTGGTTAAATCCCGACCTTCATTATAGCTATAGTTAGGCGATGGGAAAATAGCTGCTCCTTGGAGATGATGGGGCAAATGTAAGTTGAAAACATCCACAAGGTGATAATTTTGGGGTATTCACAAAAATTCCCAATAATAGTTCGTACCCTAAATACACACCATGATTGCTCCCCAAATTATTTTTCAGTGAAGTGCATTTGTGGTTTTAAGTGACGTCAGTTTTTTTCAGGAGGTGGTGGCGGGAGGGGTAAAGTGGAAAGCAGGCCCGGCTCCAGCAATTTTTATTTGGGTGGGCCAAGGGTGCATTCGGGTAGGCCACTGTGGGCGCACTTTGACGCTGCTTGAGGTAGCCTACAAGCCCTAGATCACATCATATCTACTTGCAAACAGTCACCATGATACAATGGATCGATTCTGTGTGTATACAGAGCATGTGGAGTGTTATTTGAAAGTAAGAGCAATGTCTGGACCTAAGTGCAAACCCTCAAATTCCAACAGGCCAGGATTCAACACAAGTACTTCCCGGTCCGATTATCCACTTTTCTACCATCCCTCTCAGTGCACCTTATCTCAAAGTTGACCGTAGGCCCCAACCCCATATCAGCCACCATCCAGCTCCACTTTCATTATTCCTGGTAAAACATTAGTAAAATCACTTTCAAACTTAAAACATTGAATATAGCAGTAAATATAATTAGCACACACTTTAAAATATTTTTCATAGTTACCCTAATGACCTGACTGCTAATTAAATAAACAAAAACAGAAAGGCCAAGACAGGGCTGTGTTTAGCGCTAGTGTGAAAGTCTTATTTGGCGCCCCACCAATGACTTCTTTCTCCCCATATACCATTGATACCACCCTCCAACAGTGCCCTTCATCTCTCCACAGCCCATCTCTCATACGCATTCCATTTGTTGTAGCTATTTGTTGCACTACTCAAATCAATGTAGGGTGTCACTGTACTTTACATCACACACAAATTAAACAGAGACAATAAATCATACAAGTATGTAAATCAGTCTATAGGGAATGTCACATAAGCCAATGAGGATTAGGAATCACATGTCATCCATTTTGGTGGGCAATAAAGTTTAAGAGGGTCTGGTCAGGAGAAGCACAGACTCAGGATTGAAAGCATACCCCAGTGGTTGGGGGTTTGGATTTATTAATAAAATGTATATCTGCCCAAACAAACTCTTTTTAGCAGCATTAGAATAATGAAAGACTGGGGAAGTATATCGCACTACAACAAAAAAGTGAAGTTCTAACTATACCATTCAGGTTTGTATGCAGCTCTTTGATGACAGTTCATAGGTCACTGTCCTATGATAGGATTGTAATTTCTGAACTGCAAGAAACACAAGAATGTCTATGACAAAGGCAGTAACCCACTGAGCTATCCACATAAAATACAGTTCATCTGCATTTCAAAACTACCAACACACAAAAGATTTCGCTCCAGGAGGATCATTATTCACCAATTATCTGGACATTTTTATTGTTTTCTTGCATCCATAGCCGTGATAATGATGAAAACGATGTAAACGAAGCATTCATAAAGTATGTGCCTTGCTGTGTCTTTGCAGATTTTAAAAATAAGAATAGTCACACATTTCCTTTTCCTACTTGGTTCATAGAACTCTGCCTCACAACCCAATCTGATAAGCATCTCCCGTGGTCAGGAAAGGTGAATCAGGATAAACAAACTTATTTTCTCCAGCACTGTATAGAAATGCAAATATCTATGCAGCTGGTGCTAAAGAAAAAATGTGTCCCATTTGCCATGCCCCACTGTACCTGCACAACAAAGCCCATTTTTCTACAAGGAGATGCATGATTGGGGGCGCCTGTGAGAAGGAGCCCAGCCTCAATCACTCAACTCCCAGGACAAGACGGAAAACAAAGTTCAGAGTAACGTTTAAAATTAAAGTGGCTGTTTTCTATTGGCCTTTGAGCTGACACTGTGAGGGCCAAGGCTCATGATTAGGTGGGCCTGGCCCACCCGGCCCACTCTCTAGAACTGGCCTGCTCCTAGGGCACAAGTCCTAAAACAAGCATTTACAATGCAATGGTTTCGCCTTTGGAAAAGTTAGATCTATTGGCATTGTAAATGACAAAATTTGTATTTATGTGTTGGTTTTGAAAACAGATAAATAAATCGCATTGTCATTTACATTGCCGTTAGCTTAATCTCTCGCAAATGTGAGACCTATTGTACCCTACGGACGAGCTCAGCAGACAGCAATTACTACCACACACACACACACCCAAAGCCAGCCACACACACCCAAAGCCAGCCACACACACACACACACACACACCCCCAGAGCCCCCCCACACACACACACCCAGAGCCACACACACACACCCAGAGCCACACACACACACACACACAGCCACACACACACACACACCCAGAGCCACACACACACACACCCAGAGCCACACACACACATTAGCTTGATCTGCAGCACGCTATACATCTGTCATTCACACAAAGAATTATCGAGCTCAGTTCAGCAAAACAAAGGGGCTGTCAAGATCATCCAGTGGAGGACAGAATCCCCACCCCAGAACATCTGACAATCGAATAATGTTCTCGCAGGTGGAAATTTAGGTCACTTGGCACCAGGTAGGTGCTGAATGACCCTCTATGATAAAGGTAGACGTGATATTAGGCCTCACTGCCCCCTGTACACTTCTGGTTCACTGGCATTAACAGCAATTCACTCTGGGAGACAAAGTAAACCACTGCAGACTCGTTAAATTAGGGGGGTGGGTTCTATAACAAACTAACAATCAAGAAATAAGAAGCATGACCTAGAACTTTCGCAGTGAAAATAAATCCTGACACAAAAACATACAAAAGAAAGTCACATTTGCCCCATTCGATATAACACAACCTTCAGCACGATCACCAAATGGTCGGATATGCTACTGCTTTACAATCAAAGTTTAACATATCATCACAAATCACATCTATACTACCATTTGTAAGAAACGATGCCACAAGGTATGGGGAACCACAACATGAACAGACTGCTCTTCGCCCCCTCTTGCCAACATTCTTAAATGGATGGATGGTCCATACATCTCCTATAAACAGCAGCGAGAGGGGAGCTTGTTTACAACTGGGGGGAAAACGGTGATGTGGTGTGAACGTCGAATATCGGAAATGAATACAAGTGCAAGTCTTTGGATGTGTTAAAAAAAGTGCTACAACAGCAGTACTAAGCTAATTAAAGTTCTTTGCTATCAAAAAGAAATCTGTACAAAAATCCTTCTGTAACGGATGTAAGACAGCAGTGGTGTTTTGCACTTGTGGGCACATCGTGGCATGAGACTGAACATGTGATAAGTACCAGTGATAAGGATTGTTAGGCATGAGAAAAGCACACCACAAAAAAAACTGTGGAGTGTGTGTTTTCATTTGCAAAGCCACAAGGAAATTAGAGAGCAATGCTTAACTGACCCACCAGATTCATGTGGACGCCTGCTTCTGGGAATGGATATAACACTGCGCAAATAAGCATAGCATAATCTGACAGTAGGAGGCGCACAAAAACGGAGTAACAGTAAAGGGTGTGTGGGGCTGGGTCCGTGGCAGGTGAGGCAAAAAGTAATGAAGGCGTGAGGAGGAACTTTTGTGGACAGGTGGGGAACGTGCAGAAGAGCCTGGAAGGACTAAGGTAAAGAAGGATGGGAAAAGTGAGGCAAACATGCAAATAATCCTATGTATCGACGGGACGGATAAAACGGAATTATTTCTAAATCATACCTTGTCCTCTTGCTCTCGCAGCATCTGCTCCATCAGTCCCTCCAGCTCCCGGGGAAGCCTGTTCCGCAAGGACAGCAGCTCTTGATGCAGTTCCCGCAGCCCATCCCTCAGTGCCAGGTACAGACAGGCAAGAGTCTCGAGGGCCAGGAGAGGCCATATCAATGCATGGAGCCGTGAGGGGGAGGGAGTTGCAGACCGAGACGAGGAGATCCTATACTCACAGGGAGACTGCAGGGTGGAATTAACTTCCTCACTAAAGCGCGCGGAGGGTGTCCCATGGCCACCTTTTACTTTCCTCTGCCGTGATGACATGATGGATACGACTACTTGCACCCGAGTCAAGCTGTCTCGTAAAAAAAATGCACAGTCTGGTCTTGACACCTTAAGCAACGGAGTACGTAACTTGTTGCCCATTCCTGGGCGTGAAGTTAAGCAATTAAGCCAGTGGGAGGATATAAAAAATCAAACACGGTTGTTTATACAAAAAAATCATATAGACATTTTTTTAAGTGCCTTGCGCCTATTTCTCATGCAACGTAATACACAATCTGCATCCCAGAAAAGAATTGCCATTCAGCGATGCAACGGAGAAAATATATCTAAATGCTCTGGTACAAATTAAAATGCCAGATAAAATGTTACCGGGGCATGCACCAAGCGACATTTCAGGCGCGCTGCATTTACATAAACCTGACTGTCCTAGAACTTTATGATTACAGCATACGAGGAGAAAGCACGAGCAGGCCCCATGAGTCGCAACAACTTAGCCTCACCTGGTGTCGGCAGCAGCTTGGACAGGGTCGCGGTGACCACCATCTTTCCGTACTTCCAATGGGTCAACCTTCTGGCACTCGCCCGCCACCCACTTCCGACCCAAAAATGCTATTTCTTCCACGATAACAAAAGAACTACAGTGATAGTTTCTAGCCTTGCTTTGGGTGTACTTTGGCTACAGGCAGTTTGAAATCTTAAACCCACAACAAAAGCACCCCGAATGTTTGAACTCTAGTAAAATGGCACCTTTCCGGGAGGAGGGAGCGCCGAGAAGGGGGGGGCTGCTTTGGTGGCGGCGGCGAGCTCCCATGTCCTGGAGATCCAGCGCGTGCAGCTTCCACGGGCGGGGTCACGAGCTCACGAGCAGGGACGGCATCTGCCGGTGGTGCAGTTTGTTCTACGGCGGTAAACACAGCGCTGCCTCTGCTGAGGAGCCTCTCTGCAGGTGCCCACTGGCCTCACAAACAGACACCATGTCTCGCGTCACTCCGCAGTGTCAACACTGGCCGGCAGACAGAGGAGCGAGGGGGCTAGCTCGAGACCTTCTGGGAGTTCCTACTTTTATTTGAAGAAATGCCTTTTTCTGCTGCTTCTGCTTTGAAAAGAGAGTGAATATAAGGAGTTCACTAAGGACTGGACAGAACGGACTGCCCTACTGGTACTGCCGAGGATCTCACAAATCACGCATCAGCCGGTGCAGGAAGGCGAGGCGATGTCGAGGCGATTCGGGGGCGTGTTTGGCCAGAATGACGTGCACAAAGGGGCCGGATGAGAAAAATTCGCCGGAACGCCCACGAGTCGCCTCGCACAATGACGGACGGCTCTGTCTTCCAATGGCTAGCCTCCATTTATGGAGCTAGCCAATGAAAGACCGAGGCGGAACAAAGCCCACATATTGAACTCATTAGGATTTCGCCTGCGCCGAAAAGCTGCGCAGTGCGCAGCTTTCGCCAGGCGAAACCTAAAAAGGGGGGGCTAACCAAGTTAGGCAGCATGCAAGTGACATCATGGTGCAGGACATCGCATGTGGCATCACAACCCATGACATCATAAGAAGTGATATCAGATCTTAAGATCCCATGCAATTGTTTTGCAGGTCTATCATGAGTACAATGACATTTAACAAATGAGATTTTGAGATGGAGTTGTGCCAAAAAAGTGACAACTCCTCAACGTATATATTTGTTGCTTGAGTTCAAAACCCCTTAAAAACAGAAGACACCAGGCATTTGGTAAAACAGGAATAGTTTGCTTAATTAAAAAACATTACGGCCAGAGAAGAGTCACAGGCATGAGGTCTGAGGACTGTCTTGATTTGCAATTGGCCTGTGTCCTTCTGTTACACAAATCAAGGTGAGTTTTAAAAGTTTACTGCGTACCATAAATGGAGAGGAATGTTGGTTGCTGTCTTTGGAGTCATACATTAATTTTCTAATAGTTAATACAGGTGGGTCTCGACCTTGCATGGACACAATGTGTAAGCTTCGAAAGGGCAATGCGAGACCGGCCCCCCCATAGCAACTGCCTCTGGAGGCCCTCAATCTCCCGAAAATAGCTAGCCGGTACAACATCAAGCGTATTCTGAAGCGCATAGAGAAATCGGGGGAGCGACATCATCTTAAACAACGCTGCTCGTCCCAGAGGAGAGAGAGGAAGCCGACTCCACGTTTCAACATCCGCACGGAGGCGCTGGAGGGGGGGCAGCAAATTGCGTTTATATCGAAGTGCGGGGTCCAAGGTAATAAAGATCCCCAGATACCTAAAACCCTCCAGCGCCACCGAGATGGGACAGCCACGTGGCAAAAGTGGAGCGTCACCGGAAAGAACATAAATACAGGATTTTGACCAGTTGATAACTAGACCGGAATTTTTATGAAAGGAAGTCAAAACATCAAAAAGGACGATTAACGACTTACGAGGTGACGTAAGGTACAAAAGTATATCGTCTGCGTACAGAGATATCCGATCCTCAAAGTCCGGGGACCATCTAATTCCCCTCAAGGACGGTTTCCACCTTAACCAAGCCGCCAGTGGTTCCAGAGCTAGGGCAAACAAGAGCGGGGACAAAGGACAACCCTGGCGTGTCCCCCTACCAAGAGCGAAGAGGGTCGAGGCCCATCCATTCACCACCACCCTGGCTAAGGGGTCAGCATAGAGCAATTGCACCCAGTGAATAAAGGCGGGTCCAAAACCGAATTTACTGAGGACCGCCCAAAGATAAGGCCACTCGATCGTGTCAAACGCCATGGTGGCGTCCAAGGACGCCAAGATGGCCGGCTCCCGCAGAGTCCCCGCTCTCGCGAGGACTCCATGCAGTCGCCGAAGGTTAAGTGCCGTGTTTCGGTGCGGTATAAAGCCGGACTGGTCCGGGTGAACCAGATCGCCTATAACAGACACCAGACGATTAGCAAGGACTTTGGCTAGGATCTTAGGTTCAGCATTGATCAGGGAAATAGGTCTAAAGGATTCACAACGGTCACGCGGCTTACCCTCCTTATGGATAACTACTATGGAGGCCAGTCTCTGGTCAGGAGGAAGAAACCCCTCCTCCAGTGACTCCAAGAACATCGATCGGAGATACGGCGCCAGTACATCCGGACAGAGCTTATAAAGTTCAATGGGGAGCCCATTCGGGCCAGAGGCCCGCCCTGAGCGAATCGAGCGGATAGCGGTCGCAATTTCATCCGCAGTGGGCGGAGCTTCAAACAGATCCCTCTCTTGATCAGACAGGCATGGGAGCGAGATATGACGTAGAAGCAAGTGGGAGTCCCGCTCCGGCCGATCGGACACCGAGGAGTACACCACCCGAAAATAGTCAGCAAAGCGCGTCACGATCCCAGCTGGATCAGTGACATCCACACCATTTTCATCCACCACAACAGGAACTACCCGACTCGCGCATTCTCTCCTATCCAACCGAGCCAGCAATTTCCCAGCCTTATCACCCACATCATACAGCCGCCCCTGCCGTTCACGACCCATCTCTTTCGCAGCATCAGTCACCAGCGCTCTATATTCAAGCTGTTTCAGGTCTAGAAGGTGCAGCCTCTCAGGGGAGACCCCAGAATCCAACTCCCCTTCAAGGGCGGAAACTTCAGACTCAAGGTGGACAACCTCCTCCCGCCTACATCTCTTAACATGGCCAATCGATGAGAGGGCCTGGCCTCGAATTACAGTTTTGTACGCTTCCCATAGAGAAACAGAAGAGGTCACTGAACCAACGTTGTCAGCAAAGTAGTGATTGATCGCTGCAAGGAGTTCCTTCCTGATCTTAGGATCGCGGAGGTACCACGGGTTAATCGGGGCGAGACGACCCTCCGAACCCAGATGTGCGTTCACAACCAACCACAGCGGGGAATGATCCGAGATACCCCTGGCTAGATGTTTAACCTCCCCTATAAGGGAAGCCTGAGAGGAGGGCATCAGTACATAATCAAGTCTCGAAAGGCTACCGTGGGCCCCAGAGTGGAAGGTATACTGGCGTTGCCCAGGATGATGTAAACGCCAGCAACCAGCCAGCCCCAGCGCCTCCAGGAAGTCCCCCAACCAGGATTGAGATTGTGCGATAACACGGGGAGGGTAACGGTCAAATATCCCAGACACTACCGAATTGAAATCCCCCCCAACCACCAGCAAACCTTCGGGGACCCCCAGAATCACTCTTCCCAGATCGGCATAAGTCGTAGTTTGGAGGCCCGGAGGTATATAGACCGAAAACATAGTGATCACCTTCCCCTCCCAGCGCCCAACAATGGCGGCGTACCGCCCTCTATCATCAAGTATAATATCGTCTACAGCGAGAGGGAGGGAGGTCCGAACCATAATAACCACCCCCCTGGAGCCAGAAGTGAAACCTGAGTGTGCAATGAGACGATAGCCACGCCTATTCAGTGCATGGCACGTATTGCCGAGCAGATGCGTCTCCTGAAGCAAAACCACATCCGGAGACAAGCGTCGCAGCATCTGCAAAACCACCCCCCTCTTAATTCTATCACCCAACCCATTGACGTTCCAACACAGTATACGTAGTCCCCTATCCCCCATCCCACAGGCCACCCCAAGGCCCCCCCCACCCCCAGCGCAACACGTAAATACAGAAGATCATCAGTACAGTGCCTTGAAGAAAACAAAGAAACAAAAATCGAAACCCTTCAACCCCCCAAAACATCATCATACCCCCCACCCCGCACCCCTGCGTAAGACTCAAGAGCCACCCCAACTTGCAGTGTGCCTGTCGCCCTAATATACAACTAATCTACGAAAAGAACCCCAGAGGAGGAAGATTCACCCGACCCCCGCCCACACCCCGTTCTGACAACACATAGCAAACAATAGTTGCGTAGCATCAAACCACTGCCGAAAGTCAACATGTCGGCCCGGGAGCCGAGTTCGCTCCTCATTCCTGCTCCACCGGGCCGTCCCCCGCACCACCGGAGTGATCAGGACGGTCAAATTGTTCTCGAGGGGGCAGTGAGTCCAGCCAGTCGCTGGCTGCTCCAGGATGATCAAAGAAAAATGTTCTATCATTGTAGACCACACGCAGGCGAGCCGGGAAAAGCATGTCATATTTCATGTCTCTGTCCCGCAGTCTCCTCTTCACCCCCTGAAATCCAAGGCGCTGCTTCTGGACCTGCTGGGTGAAGTCCGGGTAGAAGTTAACCGAAGCATTCTCATAAGCCGTAGGACCCGACGTGCGGGAAGCCTGGAGGATCACGTCTCTGTCACGAAAGTTAAAGATCCGTGCAATGATGGGCCGCGGGGAAGCCCCAAGCTTAGGCGGGCCACCCGGGATACGGTGGGCCCGTTCTACTGCAAAAAACTTGCTAAGGCCTTTGGGCGCTAAGTGATTCAGGACAAGGTCCTCCACTAGTAGATCCACCGATGACGATTCCGTCGTCTCCGGTACCCCGACCAGTCGGCCGTTGTTCCGTCGAGCACGGCCTTCAAAATCATCCAGGCGTCGAGAGAGGTAGTCACGGGCGGACCTCAGGTTACCAACTTCAGTCTGTAATTCGGAGACGTCGGTAATAAGGCTAGATGTCTTCAGATCTAGGGACTTGACCCTCTTGTTAGTCTTCGCAAGGTCCGCCCTGATCAGGGTGACATCTATGGCAACTGTGTCCAACTTATGGGTCAGGGCCTCGTATTGCTGTCCTAGCGTGGCCTTCATCCCATTAATGGCACCCATGACGTCTTTCAACGACAGATCTCCATCCAACAGGGAGTCGTCCCCAAGGTTGGCAGGGGGTTTGGTCGGTCCACCCGGAGAGCCCTTAGTGAGGGTGTATCGATCCATGACGTTGGACTGCACAGAGCCTCCTCGAGCTGCCGGTCTGGTCTTGCGTCTTTCTCCCTCGGGCTTGGTGGCCATTTTGGGTCGTGCGCCCCGAGGGGTACTCTGAGACCTAGTGAAAATGGCTACACTCAAAGTGCCCTCAGCAAATCGGAGAATCGGTAAAGGCCAGCCACCAGTCAAGAAGCAGGGAAAACCAGGATCGCCAAGCACCTGCGGGCCAGGCGAGAGGATCAAATCACCTAGGCGACCAAGGCAGAGTCCATGAGGTGGAGGCACCGGAACCGAAACCGAAAGTTGGAGACCGGGCAGGGGAGAGTCACACGTGCCGTTGTTATTCAATTACCACCCGGCTGGCAGGGAAAGCAAGCCCGGGGCAGTACCATGGAGCAGGCCAAAAATGGTCAAAAGTCCATATTTCCGGCTCCCGGGAGCCTAGACGAAATGCGGAAACGAGGAAATGATCAGCAGGGTCACGACCACAAAAGCCCGTCGTCCAAATCAGGATAAGGTGCAGGATAACCGGTGGAGGTGGCGAGGGTCCGGGAGCTCTGAGCTCACGCGACCATCTTGGGTGCGCGCTAAGCTCCTCCTCTTTAGTTACAGTTTTGAATCAAAGTAGCATAGAGGGTTAATATCTCCCCAACTAAGCACATTGTGTGACAGGCTGATGACACATTCTTATTTTATGTAGATGGGTAAGTGGTTTACTACTTTTAACACGGAGATCCTTTTGTGACTTGCAGTTCATACATTGTAATCCTTCTAATATAGCACAGTGAGCTATGAAGGACTAGTGAAAGGACTAGCGACTCCTACACCCTGTAATCACCACTGTCTTATGTAGCACATCCTGTTCATTGATTTACATGCATATCATTTAATGTCAATGTATAATGTGTGCGTGTGATGTAAAGCACTCCCTCACCCTGGAAGGGGATGAGTAGCACTATAAACAAAATAAAACACAAAATATGGGTATTTAAATTGTTATTTGTGTAAATATTGGTACAGACCAACACATCTGACATTCTTATACTTCTATACTTCATGCATATCTCTTCTATACAGGGACTGAGCAAAGTCAAAAGTGTGCCTGTCTTAATAACCTGCAAAGTAATAACAAGCAGTGAGCCTTTGCTTCCCCTCCATTACATTTGCAGGTTGGTGTGAGGCTCATGATACCTCGCAGACAGGATACTCGACCAAAAGAAGGCCTGATGGCCCATCAACTTCGGCCTTTGGTGTGGGCTCAGCTGAAATTTAAAATGACAAAGCCCCCTCTCCTGCACATTGCTGCTCAGAATGAAAGAAGACAACCTGCAGGCTCTGCTGAATGTGTCCCAGTGTTTGAAAACAACACCGGACGAGTTCAGCATAATTCTGTGGGTCCCAATTTCTTGGCAGTGGAGACAGCGTCCACCCTGTTGAAAAGAGTGGGTAGACGTTGTCTAACCACTTGAACCCTCAACTTGTGGCCTGATGTCTCCACATGCAAAATTGAACCTTTCCTTTGACCATCAGCCACAGGACAGCCCACCTGTAGAGTATTCACTGGCATTTTCTTACCAAAAATACCACATATGTACCTGAAAGGTACGAGTTATGTAAATTTCCATGACCTCCACACATCTTCCAACTTCATGAAGCCCAAAATTGAATAAATCTTCGAAGTCTTGACTACAGTCGGCTTTAGCTGGCTGTTGGCAGCTCCATTCTTTCTAATACATAACATATTATGTAGGGTGGCCTTTGGGCCAGACCCTGCTCATGTTTGGATGGCTTTGTTGTCTATCTCTTTTCTGCTACTGATTCAATGACTTTCCTCCCTGCCTTTGGTATCAAAGTGTCTTCATTCTGAGTTGCATCCTTGTACTCCTGACTTGAGGGGAATCTTTTTTTGTTGCATTGTGCAATCCACATGTATTTACTCTTTTTGCTTGTTCCTCTTTATTACCCTGCTCTGTATTTTCTTCCCATTCTCCCACTTCCCAATACTCCTCAGTGCTCTTTACCTCTTCCCATTGTAAATATTTGTACTTATTTATCTATTTATTTTTGTGAGAGTCTGGCTGCGGCAGAGGGCTAATGGATCCATTTTTTTTACTTTTCGTGTGGTGCTTTCATATTTTAAAAATGTTAACTTACAAGTCCAATGGTCGTCAGCTATGTTATAAGGGTAAACTAAATTAGCTGCTATAAGTTTTGACGCACACACATATCACGACACATGCATGCACACATGTCACAGTACATGTATTTGCACGTATCACATGTGCATACACGTTGCAAAGCTTACGTGCCCATGCATCAGACGTGTGCTTTTTCAACCATCTTGAAATGAGTTTTCTTACATAGAAAGCTCATTACGAGATTACTGGTAATGCATGCAGCTGCAACTACACGCATGCATCTTGACACATGCATTTTCATGTGAATGCTAAAAAGTATTGCCACAGCTAACAGTTCAAACTTTTAGAGTCAAGACCTATTGGCTTTGCCACTGCTTGTTGTTGTTTGACACAGTAGCTGGAAACTGTCAACTAAGGGTAAAAGAATACCATCTTTGTATGTATTGGATGTATAAAGTGAAAACCTACGTACAAAGCAATGCAGTACTGTACAATGTAAAGTTTTATAAGTGGGAACCGGGAGACAGAAGTGAAACATAGAGAAAGTACTGTTATGATTATGTTTTTTCTCTTACAGGTATCCCCATTTTCTAGCTTACACATGTTAGTCATTTAAAAGTGAAAGCATGAGATTAACATAGAATGCATATGGAATGCACATTTGTTATCTGTCATGTTTCCTTGCAGCACGATAATCAAGTCTGCTTTAATATATTCATAGTATTTAATCTCAGCTGACTGTTCAGTTCTAAATAGCTGTTATTAAGTTGTGAACAAAGTTTCATGGAAAGCTGATAACTATATGTCTTGTTTATTCTTATTGTTTAAAAGATCACAGTGTTGCAGAATGAAAATAAGTGAAAGGGCATCGGGGCCCTTTCTAAAAAAATCACAAAATAATGTTATAAAAGTTAAGCTCAGGGTGTGAAGAGTGAGGGAGGAAACTTAATGCCAAGTGACACAGACACGAGAGAGGCCATGCAGAATCACATCTCTCAGTTTGACTAGGGGCTGATGGGAAGACACTCAGCTGCTTGTATCAGTCGAGCTACCAGCAAAAGATGAAAACAGCAGGCTCTTTTATAATATTGAACATATAGCCTTATTGTTCAAACAGGTATGGGGGGGTGAACCATCTCTGAAGCTCAAATTAGTCTTTCTATTTGGGGCAAAGATTAGCTTAGTGAAAAAAAGAACAAGGGTGGGCTTGTTAGAGAATTGTACAGCAAATATGTTTAAGTATTATTTGTTGTTCATCCGTTTCATAAATGCTTCAGCTAATATTCTGTTAATCATTATTGTAGCTTCAATTCATATCATGTGCACTAGGATAGGGTTTTGAATTAATATTAAACAATTTTAAAATATATATCAATTGCTTGCTAATGTTCTTGGGTGTGTTAATCCTTAACAAAAGAGGGTTTGGATTCCACTGATTGTCCCTGGGACGTCTCAGAGGATAAATAGTTACCTAAAACACATATCACCCAAATATTGGGATACGGATATGTGCGAGTGCTTTCTAGAGCATGGGCTCTAGAAAGCACTCGCACATATCCCCAGACTTAAAGTCTCTAAAATGGCTGCCTTTTGAAGCCAGAATACAGCTAAAAATTGCAACTATGACACACGCGGCCGTGCACCACAAGGCACCCAACTACCTCGCTCAAAAGCTGTCTATATCAGGAGGTTCGAGATCCAATAGGAGTACTAAAAATCTACTCCTGAAACCTCGTAGATTTCGGAAAGCGAAAACTTACAAACGCTCCTTCTCAGGAATGGCACCCAGGATCTGGAATGCGCTCCCTCCTGAAACAAGGCTAATCACCTCCACTGCACTCTTCAAGAAAGAGGTGAAAACAATCCTTCTGGCCAAGATCTCCTGATCGCTACAGATGTTGGGTCAGAGACTTTGCATTGCTTTGTACCGTTGCTCTGCCTATCCCCTGGCACTATACTCGACTTGTTGGGGGCACTATTACGCTACTCTCTTACTACCGACCAAGATATGATACACGTTGGTTTACTGATCCACCTGTACACCATTGTAGTGGGATCAATGACTTGTGCTGCTCTATACTACTCCCTTACCTGATCATATATGGATTGGTTTTATGTTTGTTTTTATCATCCATGTTATTACCATGTTACTTACCATGTTATTACCATGTTATTACCATGTTACCATGTTACTTACCTGATCATATATGGATTGGTTTTATGTTTGTTTTATCATCCATGTTGTTACCATGTCACTGACTATTATACTGTTCCCATTATCTCTGTTTACTCCTATTGCCCCTTCCCTGTCTTTGTGAAGCGCTCTGATATCTGTAAGGATCCTGTTCGCGCTATATAAAACTTTGAATAAATAAATAAATAAATAAATATTGCTCAGTGGCTTCTAGGGTTCTTGCAGTCCAACTGGTTTACAGTCTCAGGTTGGCACATGGACTACGTTCCTAGTGCCAGGTGCCTTTAAAGATCAATCACAGACTGGCAAAAACAATCATTGCTGCTTGTTTATTTGAATATATTTGCTTTGAGGCTTCTTTCTGAGGGAAGGAAGTTATCATAAGGGGTAGCCTTGGCATGCCTCATAGAGCTCACTCACATATTTACTAGTTGCTGTAAGTCAAGGCCTCTGATCATTTGAATGCCATGATATTGATGACATTTACCCTGTGGCACAAGAGGTTAGGCATTTGTACACCTGACGATGGAGTTTATCTCTAATGCTGACTTTTGCCGACAGCAAGCACAGCTATCAGTGGTACAGCTTGTGCAGTGACACCAGGACTCAGAGGTGGGAGAAGTTGCAATACATCAATAGAGCAGGTCACAGCATGTATAAAGTGGGCACTTTTTAGCTCTCTGATTTGGTAATGTGGGGTATTTTACTTTGGTGCAAGGACCTATTTTCTGCCCCAGTCCGACCGTGCACACATTCATGTATCAGCAACCCAGCATGGTGTTCTGCATTATTTATCACATATCAAGGTGCATGCCTGGCACTCTTCAGAATTGTTGCATGCACAGACATAAATGCCAGTGGTCCCCATGTCATCTTTGGCACCTATAAACAGTCACAACTTTTTTATTCAGCAACACTAAATTCTGAGACTCGTAGTTTTCGTTATACCATTATTAAATCACATTATGAGATCTGCTAGTAGCTTATAAGTCAGCTCCACCCCAAGGTATCACATATAGGGTCATATATATGAGGAAGTGGCGGAGTGAGGCGTTAGCCATCATGGCTTAACGCCTCTCTCTGCCCCTTCAGAAATGCAAGGCTGCACCATATACAAGGATCTGGTGCAGCCTTAGGTTTCCCCCTGCGCTGGCACGACACTTAGCAGTGTAGCGCCAATGCAGGCACCCTTGTACCATAGTGCAAGGGTGTCTGCATGCAGGGGAGAATTGTTTATGTGTAGGAAAGTGTCCCTTCCTATACAAAAACAATCCTAAAGTGCCATTTTGTCTCTTATGTGTGCTGCTTCATGCACAAGTCACAAAAAGGATTTTTTTACAGATTGTTTATGTACAGGAAGGGGGACCTTCCCGTGCATAAACAATCCATGGCAGTCTGCTTTTTCCATGTGTGCTGCAAGGCAACACACATGGAAAACGCAAACACGAGGAGAAATAATACATTTCTCTGCGTTTCGCACAAGTTAAGACCAGGTTTTCCCTGGTCTTAGTTTTGGCAATATGCAATATTCCTTGGGTGCCATGTCAAAATCAATAGATGTTGCGGTGGAACGCCCACTGCAACACCCACTGCTTACCCCTTTCCCGCTAAGCATAGCGTGAAAGGGGGCCTTATTTACAAAGCAGCGGAAAGCCACATTAAGTGGCTTAACGCTGCCTTGTAAATAAGACTAAGCCCCTATCGCCATCACAATGTCGGAAAAAGTGACGTTGTGGTGGCGATAGAGGCTTGCCCATATGCCCCATAATTTCCCCCATTTTTGCAGCTTTCTACACTTAACCCCTTTAATTCGGTTCACAGTCTGAATAGATTTTTGATGTGTCTTGATTTGCTGACTGTCCTGGTCAATTCAATGCAATTCAATATTTATTCGATCTAAAAAATGGATCATAAAAGATACAGAATAATTCTAAAAATCTTCAGGAATAAAAAATATTAATATAAATATAAACTGAATGGTTAAAAATTGATAAAACACTAAAAACATGTCATAATAAGAACCTTACTTTTGATATTTCCTGTCCTGTTCATATTTTGAGAAGAAGACTTGCCTTGCTGCTATATACAATGTACCTGTTATATTTGAAGGAGTTTTCTAAGGCTGATGCCCCTGTGGCATCTACATTGTGAGGGTGGTTTGTACTGCTGTTTGCTACTAGTGCTATACCTGATATGAGATGAACGCTCCCACAGCTCCCATGCTCCCAATTTGCTGTACTTGCTTTTCACATTTTCTGTTGAGGAGGTTTGCGGAGCGATCCTGCAGCTATTTTGTGAGGGAGTCTTCCCTATGCTTGTAATATCAATTATGTCAATTTGTGTGATGGTATCAGGGCCAAGGCTCAAGTGAGGCTACTTCCTATAATCTCATTGAGTTTGAAGGGTGTGTAATGTCACTTCTGCTAACCCTAGCATTTTGCTCAAATTCTGCTTATCACATTTTCGGTAGTAGTACACTTAGGCACGTATACAAGCATCCCGTCCTACTTGTCTGAGTCTTCTGGGAAGGAAGGAGTTCCAGGCGTATTATCTGACTCTTTTTTAAGTTCAAGTAGAATTTTATTAGGATAAACAAAATTGTTATTACAAAGAGCGTAATGAAATACAACATCATCAAAAAGGATAATAAACTAGGGTATCACAGTAAATTTCATAATATAAAGAATGCAGGGGGGAAAAAGAAAAAGGAAAAAAAAAATAAGAAGTAAATGAGGCTGGAAGTTTAAAGTGTACACTCGAAGAGGCTTTGTAACATGGGAAATAATGCAAATATATGCGAGAAATTAAATACTAGAGAAAAAGAAGGAACAAAAGGTGATTCAGGGGGGTTTCGAAACCTCTTGTTGAAATGGGGGTAATGAGCGGTTTGATAAGTCCTGAGCAGAGGACGGTATACCGCTGAATTTGGGTGATGTGTGCCATATGAAGGTTAAGGCTAATCAACAAGTAAGAACTGGGGTGGGAGAGAGAGGGTATGGGGGACAAGGGTTCCCCAATTGGTCTCTCTGGTTTTGATAACTATGGGTAATGAAGAGGAGGGAAGCCCCGCTTATTCATCAAACAGGTGAAATGCACTTAGTCTGTGAGGTTTGAAGCACAAATATTCAAAACGAGACATGTACCTTATAAGAGGTGTCCAGTGGAGCAGGAAGTTCTTGTCCGAAAGCGACAGCTTGTGAGTGATTTGCTCCATAGCAATAGTGTGTCAGAGTTGTGTAAACCATGATGCTGTGGATGGGGTTAAGGGGGATCGCCAAGCCCAAGCTATAAGCTGTTTTGAAGCAACCGTCATGTGTTGCACCAGATACCTGTCTGCGTGAGTCATAGCAGTCAGGATGCTGGGCGGATGCCCAAGACAACCACGTGGTAGTCCTCTGGTATTGGGTATCCCAGGGCGCCCTTAATATGACTCAAGATCTCCTTCCAAAAGATTTTTTATGGAGAGACACACCCTTCTTATATGATGGAAGTCCCCATCTGGTGCATCACACTGCCAACTTGCATCCAAGGCAGCAGGGTACATTGTGCAAAGAAGGGCTGAAGTGTAATACCCTTGAAACCTGCCCTTACAGACTACGTCTTGTTGGGAAATGTTCCATGCGTGCTCAGGATTTCTCACTAGAGCACTTTCCCACTGCTTCTGAGTGATGTTGGAGGCATTATCTGGAGACTACTTCCATTGATAGGGATGGAAGGGGAGAAGGCGCAACTGATGCAGGACATCATATGTCTTAGAGATCAGACCCCAAGGACCCTCAAAGTTGTGAACCAGTTGTTCAAAGAGAGTAAGCGGGTGGGTGGCGGTTTCTGTATTAGAGGGGTGAATAGCCCAATGTCGGAGCTGGAAATATTGGTTTTGAGCAGATTTAGGGAGGTGAAATTCTTTCCTACACTGGTCGAAAGACTTTATCGTCTGGTCCTGAAAGAGGTTCTGCAACAGTCTGCATTCACCTCTCACCCAATCTGGGAACAATTCCAGGGGATATCAGGGGTGTTTGGGGATGGGAAAATAGTCAGTCCACTTCTGACAGCATGTCCATCCCATATCTCCAGTACTATGTGTGTTGGGGTTACAATGTAAGCGCTGCATTGGCATGAGTGTCTAGATAGCCAGGCAAGGTCCCATAGATGACGACAAGCAACTGAACTGTCCATTTGTACCTAGTGCTTCTCACTCTCCCCCACCACCCACTCAGAAATGTGGCGTAGTTGAGCTACCCAAAAATAATTCTGATGATTGGGACAGGCCAGTCCCCCTTGGTTTCTTGGAAGTATAAGCAGCAAAGCAGAGATGAGTGGGCACTTCTCCTTTCATATGAAGGAGCTAAGGTCTGCCTGGAGCCGTTTGATGTCCCCAAAAGAGATAGACATGGATAACGATTGGAATAAATACAGAAGCCGGGAAGAACATTAATTTTTACCACATTGATGCTGCCCTTACATGAAACGGAGAGCAGCTTCCACCTCTGAAGGTCTTCTAGGATGGCCTTACAGTGACGTGACAAGTTTGCTTGCATCTAAGTAGTTAAATAGTTTGTGAGTATAAAACCTAGATACTGTATTGAGTGAGAGGTCCACTGGAAGGTGGACATTTTCTGTAAGTGGAGGAGACATTGTGGTGGAAAGGTGAGGTTGAGCGCCTGTGATTTCTCCAGATTCATCTTATAGCCTGATAACTGCTCATATGTCTGCAGGGCTTGGCCTACTGTGGGGAGTGAGGTGCCTGGCTCTGTGAGGGCTTTGGGTCATCAGCATACAACCGAACCTTGTGGTCCTGGCGCCCAAAGGGGATACCTGTGGTTCCAGTTGAGTGTCATAAGTGGATAGCAAGAGGTTCCACTACATGGGTAAATAGAAGAGGAGATATAGGGCAACCCTGTTGGGCACCCCTAGATAGAGGGAAAGAGAAATTTGACGGTATGGAGGCGGTGGGCGCCAAGTAGGAGGTCATGATTTTGCTAATCATAGCAGGGCTCAATCCTATCTTCCTGAGGACCATTTACAAAATTGCCCCGCTCACCCGATCAAAAGCCTTTTCGGCATCGAGAGAAAGAACTAGAGTGGGGATGAAGTGCAGCTGGACCTTTTCGGCTAGGTGTGCTAGGTGTCGAATGTTGTCAGATCCCGGTTGATGTCGTATAAAGCCCACTTGAACCTGGTCTATTAGGCCGGGGAGATATTTTTCTAGACAGTTGGCCGACATCTTCATACAGAGCTTTGCATCTGTGTTCAATAGGGCGATTGGATGGTATGATGAGCAAAGTGTATGGTCCTTGCCTGATTTGGGGACTAGCGTTACTTTGAATTGGCCATTGTCGATGTAAGGCCTGTGGCAAGGGTGAAGGAGTTATAATGTGTGAGCAAATGCAACTGCAGCTGTGGCAGAAAGACCATATAGAGGGTGGGGGTGAGGCCATCAGGGTCAGGCGATTTAACCATGGGGAGTTCGTGGAGAGCCCTGTGGAGCTCCTCCCACGTGAACAGCTCCTCCGGGTCTCAGGCCAGCGAGGGTTCCAGGGATGGGTTTGGAGGAAAGCAGCGATCTCAGCCGTGTCTTTGCCCCACTGGGCACTTAGCTTCTGGTAGTAAACGTGGAAGGCCGCTTGTTTGTCTGCCTCCCCAACTGCCCAACCAGAGTCACCGACCCAAATCTTAGTAATGTGTGACCTAGCAGGCTGGTGTCGCAGCCTAATCACGAGAAAGAAGTTTACCTTATCCCCTCCCTCATAGTTTTTTTGTCAGAGAGTGATTAGGGAGCTCTCAGCTTTGTTGACACGGTGCTTCTGAAGTTGATACCTCAGAATAGCCAGCTGTTACTTGCCCTTAGTGTGGTGTGCTGTTTCTCAGTGTGCTCTAGTGTGAGAATGTCTTCCGTAAGTTTCAATTCAAATAGGCATGCTTCCCAAGTCCTGGCTTTGGATTTAAAAGTGAGCACTCAGCGCATGGTGGCCTTAAACCATCCCAGAAAACATTGTGGGGGGGGGGGAGTCTGGTAAGGAGTTAATTGCAAAGTATTCAGTGATAGCATCTTATATAGTGGCCTTGTGGAAAGGGTCCCTCAGGAGCTAGGGGGTAGGCACCAGCGCATGGTTCAAAATGGAGATGTCGGATATCTGCACAGAAGTGAGATCGCTCAATAAGGAGGAGATAAATAGTTAGTCTATGCGGGAATAAGATAAATGTGCATGTGAGTAGAAGGAATAATCTTTTGTGTCTGGGTGCAAATCGCTCTGGGCATCCACCAAGGCCTGCGTCGCAAAGCTCTTCTTCAGTAGTCCAGACATTGCTCCTGTGCCCTGTATATGTGATGTATTAGGGTCCCAAACCAAGTTGAAATCCCCCAATATGTGACCTTTAGCAAGCCTTAGTTGGTTCGAGTGGGTGCGCTGTATGAATGTGTCCTATGCTTGACTAGGAGCATAGAGATTAAGGAGCGTAAGGGTTTTGCTACCCCTCACCACTGACAATACGAGAGATCTCTCACGGAGGTCTCTAGTCAATTTAAGTACCTTCATGTAGAAGCCCCTCTTAGAGAGTATGGAAATCCCCAGGGTCTTGGAGTCAGTGTACGCCCAGTGTTGGTGTGGTTATTGAGGGTAAGCCATACAACGGCAATCACTGCAGAGCAAGTGGGTTTCCAGCAGGAGAATAAAGTTGGGGTCTTGCTGTGCAAGGCAGCGCCAGACCTGGCTACATTTACTAGGAAAATTAAGCCCTCGTACATTGAGGGAGAGCAGTTTTAAATCATGTGTAGTGATCATGGAGAGGGGAAAACAGTCTGCGGCCGTATCGATAAGCGGAGAGCCATTGCCGGAGCAGGGCTTGAAAGAGAGGGGTTCTCCTGTGCTCCTCAAGCCCAATAATGAACATAGCGACAGTAGACAGACCCAGGGGGAATGGGAGGGTGTAGGATTGTGCAGTGAAAACTAGGAAAGCCAACGTGGCCCAACCATTCGGACCACTCCATGGAGGGTTGGGAGGTAAGTACCAGACCCCTACGAGGTGACACCCTCAATGGAGGAGAGCTCGTTTTGGGGGCCGGGATGTCGGGAATAGCTTCAATGAGTAATGAGCTCAGTACAGCAATATGGAAATCGGAAGAAAAAAGAACCAATATAGCTGACCGCCAATCAGCATTAGAGTTTGTACTCCAATTCCCAGGCCCTGCTAGGTAACTTACAGTTTGGAGGGACAGAGACTAGAAGTGTCAGTTCAAGAGTGTTATCCAGATGTATGAGGCATAGGTCAGTTGTCTTTGGCTGAGAAGTGTGCCTGCTCTGTCTTCATCTTTTGGAGGGGTGCAATAATGTCCGCTTTTGCTGTGTCCGAGTCCTGAGCAGCCTTGTTGCCATGGTCACGGCCTCTACGCTGGACTGTTTGTAATTTGGGTCACCAAGAGTCCTGATGATTGGAGGAGGGGGTGATGATTGCGGAGTCACCTGAAAAGCCAAGGATCGATCAGACCTCCATCAGGTAGCGGACCATATGCTGCTTCCTATTCCAGGCGAAGAGCAGGCCAAAGGGGTGGGTCCATTGAAATATGATTCCCTGAGCAACCAGATGTTCAGTCACAGATTTGAAGTCACACCGCTTCTTCAGGGTCAGTGGGGAGAGACCTTCTTAAATCTGCAAAGTGTGGCCCTGGAATACAATGTTTGCTTTACCTCTCACCACACAGTACACCGTCTCTTTAATCTGAAATAAATGTGCATGAGTAAGAATGTCCGGGGGTGCATCCGGGCAGCCAGTTATACAGTGCGCCCTGTCAAGAACCAGGTGGCCCCCCTCTGGCACGCCTTAAATGGCCATTAGGAGGTCCCTGGTGAAAGACATAATGCCCTCCACCTCTGCTCCTCGGGGATGACTCTAATACATAGATTGTTGCAGCGCCCTCAATTTTTCAGGTTCTCCTATTTGGCCTGGAGTTCACTGTGCTGTTCTTCGAGTGCATTTACCCTCCTCCACAAGGCCGCCTGGTCTTCTGAGTGAAAGTCGATGGTGCTCTTCAAGTCGTCCACCTGGTCTCCCACTGCTGTGATATTGTTACGTAAGTCATTGAGACAACCTCTAAAATCTGTCATCACGGAACCTATCTCTTAGTGGATGTCGGCCATACATTTTTCCAGTAAGTCCTGTGTTATGAAGAAGGCGGGAGACACCACTGAAGGCTGCGGAGCAGGAACCTCTTTTGCTGGCCATATCAGGAGCATCTGGTTTAGCCCTAAGGGAGACCACTGAGCTGCTCTGACTGACTTGCCTCTGGGCATAGTAGGCAAGACTGCTGTTCGGTGCTCCGCTTTGCTTGTAGAGTGAGAGTCACAAGCAGTTGCTCCCTCAAGATGCGAGAGCAGATAGTGGAGGATGAAAGTTGGATTCCACTGCTTGGGGATCAATGTCACTGATATAGCCCTGTAATGTGGGGGCAGTGCAAACCAGGAAGTGCTACATTATGTGGCAGTCTCTGCGAATCTGCTGCATAGAAGGTAGTTACACCAGCCAGGGATGAATTGCAGGGGTGGCCAGGGCCAGCAGACAGTGACTCCAGAGTCTGGAGTGGCCCTTGGGAGAAGCTAAAGCAACGCAGCATGGCAACAGGAGCCGCAGGTCACCTCTCCTGCTCTCCGTCTGCCAGGCCTGTAGCAGTGTTGGAGGCCTTCACCGAGTCCAGCAGGGACCAGAGATGTCCAAGGGACAACTGTTCTCAGAGACAGGGTCCACAGGGCATGCTGGGCTCCTCAAGTGGAGACAGAAGCCAGGCAGGCCCCCTGGCATCAGACCCCATGCTGTAGGTGCAGGTCGCACAAAGATGTTACGCACAAAAAAGAAAAGGGGCGGACCTGGGCCTCGCAGGAGGTGACTGGGCTGCAGAAGGTGTGTTGGGTACCATAAAGTGCCAGGCCGCAATGTCCCTCAGCCCACACAGGCACAACAACAGCTTGGTAGGTATTGCAAGGGGAGCATCGATGCATCATAAGAGTCCTGGCCAGTGTGTGGGGTGCTAAAGTAGGGCCAAAAAAGCTGCAGGAGGGTAGGAGAGGGCATAGGAGCACCCCACATGCAGCCACTCATCGCACCGTTGTCAGACCAGGCAAGGAGCAAATCAGGCCATCCACGGCCTAGAAATCAGCAGTCTCCACCAACATCAACATCTCTAGGTAGGGGTCATTCGGCAGGAAGAAGCACTGGCAGAATCTGGGGGCCACTCCAAACCACTCTCTGAGTAACACTAATCAGACCCCAGGGCCCACCAGCGGCAGGGCCTCCAAGGGCTGGGTGGCAAGGCAGCCCACAGGCCTCACTGTGGCCGTCTAGGCAGCAGCAGGAAGTAGGTGCCCGGCTGAGACAGTCCGCCAGAGCCCCAGGCAGAGTCGGACTCTCACCTCCTCCAGAGGCAGTGGAGACTCTCCGCAGGGGTGTGCTCAACAGGAAGCGAAGGGAGGAAGGTGCTCTGCCCCAAAGCTGGTCCCCGATCCCTCACTCTCATCCCCAGTGGGCTCACAAGGCCACAATGTGCCAGCGCTTTCCTCTGCAGTAAGGGTGACCCCGATAAAAACAAAGAGGAGCCCCTTAGAACCAAAGGAATAGGGCACTATACAGTGAAAAAAGGCAGTATCCTTTGGACCCAGTAACAATCTCTAATATTACACCAATCTACACATCATATTCATCCTGATACATACTCACCCTTAAATCACATACGCACTTAAGAGTATTATGCCAAAGAGTCGTAAATCATCAGGTGTACAAAAGTATATAAATCGATTTATTAATTAAAAAACAGGTAATGCTAAAATAATGGTTAAAACAAGCGAAAAACCCTAAATCTAATAAACACAATATACAGTATTACTAAATCAACAATAATCACAAGGGCTCAAAAAACAATCACAATTTAGTTCACAATTCATTAAAAAAACACCATAAAATGACAAAAGAGAGTACATAGCACAGACAAACTCAATATGTCATTTGCTTATTACACATCTGTATTTCAACGATAGCTTAGGCGTAGATCTTGGTACCAAATACTCGTTGACCTCTGCCTTTCTCACAGACTGTGTGCTGTAATGAGAGTCGACGCATTTCGATGGATATATTATTTTACCATCTTTTTCAAGGCAAAACGATTTATACTCTCTAAGGTTAAAAACTATTTTTTGAACAATGTCTGTTTTACAAACAACTGTGTGATAAAAAACAAATATCAGTCATATTGGACCCATAAAAAAACAACTTCTATATCAACATGTTCGATAAACTGTAAATATTAGGACTAATACTTATATATATATATATATATAAATTTCTTTATTCGGTATTTCACGAGGAAAACCATAAAAGAATACGATTTATATATTTACACAGAAAGAGAAATTTTTTTTAAAAAATGAGTTTTCATCAATGTTAAATTACACGATGCTGCTTTACAGATTTTTCCTATGATTCATAATGCATTTTAAAAAATTGAGAACTATATAACAAACATCTTCAGAATCTAACATTTGCAATCGGAGGAATGCTGGCCGACATCGTCTAAGGCCCCAACGCCTCAATGTGGGGAGTAGCCAAGCTTTTCTGTGTGGATGATAGAATTTACAGAACACGATCACATGTATGTTAGTCTGGATAGATTTCCCATCGCAGGGACATAGGGGCAGACTTGGATCCCAATCATTGTTCAGAGGAAAAGCAACCAGTCTGAAAAAGGTATCCAATCTGAATCTAGTCATCAACATTCTTTCATATGTTGTAATCTGCAAGGTTAAATACGGTTGAATACCGTAAGTTGTGTGCACCAGATTCGCATGGATGACTGAGGGTTTTGATGACTCAGATGCTAATCTCAGTGTCTCTAGGTGATGAAGAGCTTGTTGCTTTAGGGCTTTCTTCGACAGGTCAGCTATAGACTCTGGCTGGAGGTAATAATTCTCGAGGCCAAGGTCTTTGAAAAAGTTTCTAATGTAGCAGAGCCACTTTACTTTTGAGGACTGGTCAAGAGACATTGTGTCAGCCACAATTGACTGGGTTAGCGCATTTTTAACAGATGTCCAAATGCGCCGCCACAGCATCAGTGGTTGAATCTTGAGTAGATCCTCTAGGTAGGGAATTCCTAGTTCCATATGAGAGGCATAGGTTGATGTGCCTCTCGGGGTAGCTAAAAGAAATCTTAAGAAGGTGTTTTCTGCTACCTGAAGGGCTCTGGTATCCGTGTGTCCCCACACTCCCGCTCCATACAGAGCAATGGCCTGGCACTTAGCATTGTAAATTTTCAGTAACTCTACTGGTGCCCTCCTCCCCAGCCTCTGAGAGAAGCTCGTTAAGGCCGCTATCAATCTTTTAAACAAGTGACATCTTGTCTCTACTGCTGGTTTCCATGTCAGTCTATCGTCTATCATGATCCCAAGGTATGGGTACTGGGCGGTGATCTCAAGTTTTTGGTTATCGAGATATATCTCTTTTACACCTTTTTTCCCAGTCCCTGAGATCATGACAAACGTTTTTTTGACATTCACTTTTAGGTCTAAGCCACCCATGAAG
Organism: Lissotriton helveticus; assembly: GCF_964261635.1. NCBI lineage: Eukaryota > Metazoa > Chordata > Amphibia > Caudata > Salamandridae > Lissotriton > Lissotriton helveticus. The sequence continues at coordinate 1,150,163,079 of NC_136069.1, forward strand.
GTTGTGTATCTATTTAGGGAGCTCTGGAGTTTGCGCGAGGATGACGGCATCATCCGCATAGAGCAGAGCGGGAATCAGGCGCTGTTTTACACGTGGGAGGTCCTGGGCCCCCCTCAACACGCCCACCTCCAAACCATTGGTATAGAGTGAGAAAAGAAAGGGGGCCAGGACGCATCCTTGCCTGACTCCACGCTCTACTCCAAAAGGTGCCGTCAGCTCGCCATTCCTACCAAAGCGAACTCTTGCCGAGGCTCCAGAGTAGAGCTCCCTCAGAAAATCTAGTAGGGGAGAATCCACTCCCATTTGACTTAAGACAGTCCACAGCTTTGAGTGCGAAACGCAATCAAAAGCTGCGGACAGGTCCACATAGACCATATAGACCATATTCTTCTTGGCCTGTATATATTTACCCATTATCAAGCTAAGATTGAGGGCCTGCTCTACCGTTCCGAACCCCTCTCAGAAACCAAACTGAAGGTCGGAAATAATGCCTCTTTCCTCACCCCACTGCTGAAGTCGCTCTAGGATTACTCTCCCTACGACCTTGCCAAGCGAGTCCAGCAATGAAATGGGGCGATAGCATTTCACATCCTGACGGTCCCCTTCTTTAAAAATGGGGACCATAATTGACGTTGTCCAAGAGTCTAACACTCCCTCATTTGCAGCAGCCGTACACACTCTTGTGAGAATGGGCGCCCATAGGTCCAGGTTATGTTTAAAAAGGTCCACTGGGACACCATCTGGGCCTGGAGCTTTCCCAGACTTACTTATTTTCAGGGCCACTAATAGATCAGATATATCAAAGGACAGCGGGATTGGATATTGTGCTTTTATAAGAGTATTCGTCGACCCACCTATACTCGAATCATCTTTAAAAATATTTGTGAAATGGGCCACCCAATTTTCCTCGTCTATAGCCACCTCTATCCTGGGGGTATTATTTTCTGTAAGATAGGGAGATCTGACAAGATAATACTTATATAGTAAGTGGGCCTACACCCATTTTACATCGTGTCGTCCTACCCAGGCCTATAAATATCAGTTGTCACATCTATATAACCAGGCCCTCATTGTTTACACCATATCATAGTTGATTAAGGAAATATCCTAAATCAATTTGTTGTAGCAGGCCTCAGCCAGGCCCGCTAGTGCAAGGGGTTCGCCCTTCTGTGCACAGAGTCTTCAGACTTCAAAGAAAAAAGTTGGCACGGAAACTGGAAATACAAAACATAACATTTATTACACCTCATGAGGTGGTGCTATAATTCAACCAGCACCCTTCGGTACTGCGAGAAGTAGCACAAAGGGCTACTGGACACATGGTTTATTTATACCCAAACAGGGGCTCGAAAGAAGGCGGTACAAAGCACAAGAGCACATTTTATGTCCATATAAGGCAATATCGAAAGGCACAATCGATCAGTGGGAGGAACTAACAGTCTTGGGCTCTCGGCTAACATATTCCAATCTAAGGCTAACCATTAACAGATGTGGACCCTAACGGTCAGTGGCAAAACACAAAAATGCTATCAATAGCCTGTTGCCGGGCAGATTGAAAGGCCATGAGCAGAAAGATAGGACAAAGCACATGGTCGACACGAGGCAACGTGTGGCAGACAAAATGGCTGCCGTGAATCCAAAATAGATGCCGCTAAATGTCAAGATAATGGCCAAAACCAAGATGTCTTTTGCTAACGCTCAACCTAATCACTGTTGAATTTACAACAGACGACCCTTTTAGCGTTAGCTAAAGACATACGCTCTCTTGGGATAATCTGTGCATTCATCTTGTATATCTATGCACATCATACTCGTCACTTCCTTATCCAACCTTTGTTGGGTGTTCATAGCATTTCTATTAGATGGTATACAAGCAGTTATGCACATAGAACATAGCATTGGGCCACAATGGATACACATACAACAAGTGAAAATTACTGCAATTGCAATACATAGAACAGTCAGTAATTTCCAACCCCAGGCAGAAACTAGAGCCCAAAACCATCCAGCAAAAATCCAGGTGCCATTTTTCTCATGAATATCAGTAGCTATTTTATGCAGTTTAAGAATTGCTTCATATACAGAAGGCGAGTTGTCAGGGATAAAAACACAACAACTACTTCCGATAACTTTACATGCACCTCCTCTATCTGCTAACATAACATCCAGAACCATCCGGTTCTGAAGAGTTACAATTCTGGCAATTTGCAATTCCTCCGTAATATTTCCTAGGGCTACAGCAGTTTCATTAGTGACAGCTTCCACAACTCTAGTCAATCGTCGTATTTTCCTACTGTTCAATGCGGCACCCCCGAAAGAAAACAGGCCTACATTAAAATCAACATATTGTTGCAGACTAGTATCTGTTTGGTCTACATCATCAATTCGTATTGTCCGTTTATAACGATTCATAGAAATGTTTCTAAACAATTTAAAATCTCGGTGATACGAAGCAGGTGCTAGAAAAACAGGGGGCAATAAGAAAGAAACATAACATATGCCAGACCACCCTTCAGGTAATCTATGATGTCCATGACTTCCACATCCTAGATATGTGTTATGTGAAGCCAAAAAGGTACTCTCATTTATTCCATTCATATTTAATACAACAACACAATCGCTAACTCCAACTGGAATTCGTCCAGTACTTTGTACACATAGGTCCGCTTTAGTCCGTGTTACAGTAATTACAGATTCATTGCTTGTGGTAGAGTTTCTTAAGTGGGTGAAAACATAAGGCGCAGAGGCATTGTCCGGTCGATACTCTTCCCATTCCCATATAGTTCCATTTGCTTGGGGATACCCATATTCATCTTGGTAGCACTCTTTATTCAAACGGAAGAGAAGTCCACCTACTGCAGGTTTTCTGTTCGAAAAGAGAAGAGTGTACCAGGCTCGACAAGAACCATTATGTGAAAAAGGAAGTGGAATAAACGGTGTTCCACCTTTCTTCTGATGAGCTGGAAGCATACCACATATCCAGCAATTTGTAGTGTTTGTGGCGTTGTGAGTGTGGTGGAGCATCTGAACAAATGTATTATTTACAAAGGACTCTCGATGCTTATACTCATGATACGGAAGAGTAAAATGCTGATGCTCTTCTGGAATTGGAGTAGTAGAAATTTCAAAAACCTCACGAGCAGGAACCATCATTTCAACGGACCAAGTGATCACTACTATAATTGTCAAAACAACAAAAACACCTATTACTCCTAAAATCTTCTTTTTAGTAGTTATCATAGTCACAAAATCAATTCTTCAAAATAGAAAACAAAAATAGTCAATGAGCTCTTTACCCTGGGTAGACGTTGGTTTCTTCACCACAGATCAAGACAGGTGTCACTACATTAAGCAGGGCTGATCCCCCTCCCTTGTCATATTGGCTTTCCGTTTCCACTACCCAGAGCGGTTGCTCAACCAGTCTCGCAAAGAAAAAACCCTATACAAGATCACTTTCTTGATCTCAAATTGTATCGCAGTACTCCAGGAGTTGTGTGGTCCGGGAAGAACTCCGAAGATCCGTCAGGTGATACAGCTGGGCTTTTCTCCGTAGTCAGGATATCTCGATGATCGGTCAGCACAGCAGGTTCCACCAAGGTCGGTAAGACCTTCCGGCAATGAGTGCTATGAACCCAGTTTCTTTTGTTAGTCACTCGAACTGCCTTCTTGTGGCGAGGAGTACTTGTTCTGGTCCACGCCACCTCGGCTCCAGGCTGCTTGACCTCTCAAAAACTTTCACCATGACAAAGTCGTCAGGACGAGTTCATGGCCCTCGCCTTGGGATTTATCGGGGAGCGCTTCTCGAACCTGTTGATGAATAGAAACCAAGTTATCAGTTAATTGTGCCAAATAGTCATTCATTAAAACACAAGGTACATCATACACAGAACTTGGTTTCGGAACTCCCCATATATTCATTGGCCGTCCGAATACCACCTCGTACGGGGTGAGACCCGTCCTAGAATGTGGTACTGATCTAATGGACAACAATGCCAATGACAACGCATCTGGCCAAGTCAAATTCGTGGAAGCTACAATTTTCGCAATTTTCAGCTTCAGAGTAGTATTGTACTTTTCCACTAATCCTGCTGATTGTGGATGGAACACAGCATGACATTTCTGCTTGATTCCCAATCCCTTCAAAACATACTTGATAACTTCCCCAACAAAATGAGGCCCGTTATCATTCCATCGGAGTCTGCAAACACCAAATCTAGGGAAGAACTCCTTCAGTAGCACCTTAGCAGTAGTTATAGCAGTATTGTCTTTCGTGGGGTATGCTTCAATTCATTTGCTGAAAGCACAAACCACCACTAGAACATACTTCAAATTATTACACCGCTCAAGCTGAATGTAGTCCATCTGCAGGACTTCAAAAGGTGCTGTTGGTGTAGCAAAACCTCCAGATAGAACTCGCGTTCCTTTTCCAGGATTGTATTGCAAACAAATCAAGCAGGACTGTCCTACTCTCTTAGCTTTGCTAGCAATCTCTGGATGCTCCCAAACTTGCGTAAGCATTTTTGTTATCGCGGAAACTCCAACATGTGCTAGCCCATGTGCCATCTGAACCATAGGTTGTACGAAAGCTATAGGCAGCTTCCATCGATCCATTTGCTTGTTTCTCCAACAACCTTCGTCATCTAACTCTCCATCTTTAGACCACTGTTCATGTTCTTTGTCAGAAGCTGTCTTATGTATTTCTCGCACTTCCTGCCTAGCATCGTGCCATCTTTCAGCTTGCGACTTCACTACATACATTGACGTAGTATTTCTCTGCATCGCAGTTTCACGTGCTACGCGGTCCACGAAGGCATTTCCCTGTCCAATTTTGTCTGTTACTTTCTTGTGTGCACTGCACTTCACTATGGCTATTTTCTTCGGATATGTCAATGCAGCCAAGAGATTATGCACTAATTCTCCATGCATTATCTGCATTCCATGAGATGTAAGAAAGCCTCTTTCCTTCCAGAGTAGGCCAAAATCATGCGCTACTCCAAAAGCATAGCGGCTATCTGTATAAATGTTCACACACAAACCAGCGCTGAGCTCACATGCTCGCATCAAAGCTATCAATTCAGCTGCTTGAGACGATTTCTGTGGTATGCGAGCTGTCTCCACTATTGTCTCCAGCATGGTAATTGCATATGAGGCTGAAGTCGTACCATCTGGTAGCTTCAGGCAAGACCCATCAACCCACAGTTCACCATCCACATCTGGGAGGGGCGTATTCTGCAAATCAATGCGACCCTTTGTCTGTTCCTCAGTCAGAAAATTACAATTGTGCGTTTCACGTGACTGAGGCTGAGTCACCGGATATGGCAACAAAGTGGCTGGATTCAAAGTTGCACATCTCTTCAATGTAATGTGGGGGGCTAATAGTGTCAGTTCATATCCTGTGAGACGAGCGCTAGTTAAGTGCTGCGTCTTTGTCTGATTCAAAAGAGCATCAACAGCATGTGGCACTAGCACTAACAATTTGTGTGACAAAACTATTCCCTCACTCTGTCGGATTGACACAGCTGTTGCCGCAACTGAGCGAAAGCATCCAGGTAATGCTCTAGCAACAGGATAAAGAACTGCTGAAAAATATGCACACGGGCGTTGCTTATCGCCGTGTAACTGAACCAACACTGACAATGCACATCCGTCTTTCTCATGTATGTAAAGTGTAAAAATCTTCGTATAATCTGGTGTACCTAACACTGGTGCTGAGCAAAGAGCTTGTCGTAACTGTCGAAAGGCACTTTCACATTCCTCTGTCCAGGGGAGGGGTACTGGAGTATCTTTCGTCAAGAGTGCTAACAAGGGCTTAACAATGTGTGAAAATCCTAGAATCCACTGTCTACAAAAGGAAGTAAGACCCAAAAATGCACATACTCCTTTCTGTGTAGTGGGGACTGGCGTATCTAAAATGGCTTGTTTGCGATCTGATGTCAATGCACGCCCCTCCTTAGACAAAAGGTAACCTAAGTAGGTTACCTTTGGTCTACAATATTGCAGTTTCTTTCGAGAGACTTTGTGATGGTGTGAGGCAAGAAAAGAAAGCAAAGACAGAGTACATGTTTCACACTGTTCTGGAGTGTCAGCTGCCAACAAGATGTCATCGACATATTGTATGAGAGCCACACCCTCGGGCAATACAAAAGAATCAAGTTCCCGCTTCAATGCTTGACTGTAAATACTCGGACTCTCAGTATAGCCTTTAGGAACTCTGCAAAATCGGTACGATCGATTATTCAAAGTGAAACCGAATAAATATCGGCTGTCAGGATGAATAGGGATCGAAAAGAAAGCGTTCTTCAAGTCTATCACAGAGAATGTAGTAGCAGTCGGAGGAACCAAAGTAAGAAGTGTTGTGATGTCGGACACTACAGGATACTGTGGTAGGACAATCTTGTTCACCTCCCTCAAATCAATAATAAACCTGTAAACTCGTGTGTCAGTATCTCTTTTCAAAATCGGGAGAATCGGACTATTGCATACATTGTATGGAACTTCCTCAACCACCCCAACTCGAATCAAGTCGTGCACGATGTGTATGAGTGCTTCTTCTCCCTCCTGTGAAATCCTGTATTGTGGCAAACGAGGTAACACAGCTCCCTCCTTGACGCTGATCTGAACCGGAGGAATAACCATCTGACCCACATCAGTGTCTGATGTGGCCCAGAGGGATTCAGGAAGTGTGGCTAATGCAACATCTTCTCTAACAAGGCAAATCCTGTCAAGTTCAGAATAATTATCATTTAAAATGACTTATATCCCTTCAGGAGAACATCGTATTGTGGCTCTAAAATACTTCAGCATGTCAAGGCCCACAATATTGTCTGGTGTGTTAGGGGAAAGCAAGAACGGACATGGAGCACCAAATTTATCAACATAAAATGGAAGTGGTTGTAACAATGGGCTAAGGGAAGGTGTTCCATCGAAACCTATCGAAGTAATAGTTGTGCCAGACAGGGGAGCCCTTGAAACCAATTGCTTAGACAGAGCGCTACGAGTAGCTCCTGTATCAACCAGAAACCGATCTGCAGAACCCAAAACATGTGCTGTAACATAGGGACCCTTCTGATCTACTGGAACTTCAACTGATTCCTTACCCCATCCTAGGCAATCCTATGCATGGGCGGAATCGTACAGATCAGGTGGAACATAATCGGACATTTGATATTGGTTTCGTCTATCAAAAGTGTTCTGTCTATTCTGCAGACGTACATTTGTATCGGAGCGAGCACGATCAGTCACATTTCCCCGAGGCTCTGAGGATCCGGAACCAGTTCTCCCTTGGCCCCGCCCACGAGCGTCCTGTTGCGGACGCAATAATGGGCAATTACGCATCCAATGGCCAAGCTGTTTACAATATGCACATTGATTGACCGATAAATTCGTACGTGTAAGGAGTATTGAGAGGTGTTCGTCCACCTCTATCATAGTTTCTATCAGGGCCCCTATCATAACCTCTAGAAGGCGGACCATAAACCTGAGCCAACATAACTTTCGTCTTTAATTCTTTAGATTTCTTGTCCTCGTTCCCCTTCGCCTCCGCTTCCTGGCGCTCATAATACTGAGCCATCGTTAAAACAGAGGCCGGAGAGGAAGTAGTCCAAGAACTTTCGCTAGCTTTTAAACGGCTGGCTATCCCTGGTAACAGATTCGTAACATATTTATCGACAAACAAATGCCGGGCAGTATCATCTGTTAAAGACTGGCCGCTAAAATCATGAAAAGCTTCTTCAAAACGTGTGAAAAAATCAGAAACCGATTCATCTGTCTTTTGTTTACACGATGCTAAAACAGTCCAATCAATCTTTTTAGGGGGATTATCGTTTTAAGTTTGGTCAAAAAGGCAGCAGGAAGGTCTAATATTAACCGATGCAGCTTTTCAGCGGGCTCTCTATCCACATCTAGCTGTTCCAAATCTTTTCATTCAGCACCAAAAATAGTGCGATCATCGGTTTTACGAACTGTCCGCCACATATCTGGGGGCAAAATTAGACCGAAAAACAAATCTATATCACATAAGGTCATAGTACAGGAATTTAAAGCACCTTCGACTTCCTCATAAAAGGCTGCTGAATTTTTACGCGGATCAGGCAATGCTGCTTTAAGCGCCATTACATCTGCTCTGTTCCAAGGGTAAACAACCTTTACAACGCAACTTTTCCATCGCAGAGCCTTTACAACGCAACCATTACAACGCAAACTATTACAACGCATTGCTCTGGGGGGGCGCTATAGGATAGGGAATAGGTTAATTTACTATCCAATAACCTTCCCTAGTGTCCACGGGGACTGGAGTTGGAATAGTAAATTAAACCATTCACTATCCAGCACCCCAAAGCACTATGCGTTGTAATACTTGCGTTGTAAAGGCATGCAATGTAAAAGCATGCGTTGTAATGTCATACATCCGTTCCAAGGAGTGTACACCCAATTATAAATAAAATATCTCTTAGAATCAACTGAGGTTTTATCATCACTATCACCGGTTCCTTTCGGAGGAACATACAAGGGCGCGGCTTCCCGCATAGGTCTCATATCGGTAGATTTTATCTTATCTGTCTCGAAGACGGGAGACTGCGTCTCTCCGGGCGGATTGGACTCTGCAACGGCGTCCGCAATCTTTTTCTGCTCCTGCAGGTGGCACGCCTCATTACGTAATTTAATCAGCCGTCTAACCGCGTTGTCTACCTGGGAAAAAACAAAAGAACCATCACGCAACTGTTTACGATCACTTGCGATATCATTAGGTTCTAAAACTGGAGAATATTTTCGAAACTTTTCTACAACTTCATCAGCAAATGTTGTGAGAAAATATAACTGTTCCTTTTCCGACCAATCCTTTATATCAACTAAAAGTGCAGGAGCAGAGTCAATATTACGTAATGCTTTACGAGCAGCTTGTCTGAGTTCGGACGAACGCTCAATAGATAACATAGATCGAGTGTCCCGCGCTTTTCGTTGGTCCGTATCAGAATCCTCGTCACCTCCAGACGGAGCAGACGGAACGGCATACGGAGGTGGAGGTCGATCTAATAACAAAAAAATCATCTTGTGGTTTATTAAGGACAGGATAGAGAGGCTGTCGGACAGAATATTGGCCAGATATCTGCAACCTGCGTCCTTTTTCCTCTCGCTCCTGTAGTTCTTTCGCTTCTTTCTTTCTTAACTCAAGCGCTTTCTCATACACACTCTTTCGCTGCTCTTTTTCAATCAACGCTTGCTCACGCTTCTCTTGTTGTTGCACTTCTTTCTCCCACATTCGCAAACTTTCAAACATATCACGTCTAGACCGTCGCTCAAACAAACATCGTTCCACACACTCAACCTTTCGCGCATTAAATGACCCATGCAGTGGCCAACGTAACTCAGGATCCTTTTTAGTATATTTATGCCACAATGTGCTGTACATTATGGCAGAAAGACCAAACTTCACATACATATCTCTATTAGGTGTCCCCTCGGGGGGAGCCGGCTGCGATTCTTCAAGTCGTAAACTGGTACCCTTACAAAAGCAGCACAACCTTCGAAGTGGGCTAAAAACAGGAATGTCAAAAGAAATAGTGCAAGATATACACTATTTATAGGGAAAGAGCGATTAAGGTACCCTTAGTACATTGCGCTATACAAATTAAAGTTGAGGAAAAGTCCTCGCATTACCTGCCTATATGAGTTGCAACACATATATTTCCCACATACCCATACACATCCAAGTAGACTAGTCTCTTCGCAAATACAAATATGCCACGGTAAGCGTTCCTAAAACTACCTTACCACACAAGGGCATCCAAATTCCAAAACCTACAACAGGCGCCGCAAAACGGCTCTTACCAATCGTAGGCTGTCCAGGTTCCAACTGCCAAGTTCTAAATTCGACCAAACGGTCACTGCACGGCAAACCAACAGAAGAGATCTCAGTCGAGGACCGCCGCCGCCTGGATGGTCGGATCGGAAAGAAGGGGAGAACCGCCTCGGGTGCAAAGACTCGGGTCTTCTTCGGCAGCGATCGCGTCCAAAGCGAAGTTCCGAACCTTCGTCACGACCAATCCTTCATGCATCCGAGTCATCGATGAGCCCCACGTGCCGGGCGCCAATTTGTTGTAGCAGGCCTCAGCCAGGCCCGCTAGTGCAAGGGGTTCGCCCTTCTGTGCACAGAGTCTAGAGACTTCAAAGAAAAAAGTTGGCATGGAAACTGGAAATACAAAACATAACATTTATTACACCTCATGAGGTGGTGCTATAATTCAACCAGTACCCTTCGGTACTGCGAGAAGTAGCACAAAGGGCTACTGGACACATGGTTTATTTATACCCACACAGGGGCTCGAAAGAAGGCGGTACAAAGCACAAGAGCACATTTTATGCCCATATAAGGCAATATCGAAAGGCACAATCGATCAGTGGGAGGAACTAACAGTCTTGGGGTCCCGGCTAACACATTCCAATTTAAGGCTAACCATTAACAGATGTGGACCCTAACGGTCAGCGGTAAAACACAAAAATGTTATCAATAGCCTGTTGCCGGGCAGATTCAAAGGCCATGAGCAGAAAGATAGGACAAAGCACATGGTCGACACGAGGCACCGTGTGGCAGACAAAATGGCTGCCGTGAATCCAAAATGGATGCCGCTAAATGTCAAGATAATGGCCAAAACCAAGATGTCTTTTGCTAACGCTCAACCTAATCACTGTTGAATTTACAACAAATTTAAATCATAAAAGTCACCAAAAGGTTTTTTTTGTTAGGAAATAGGAACTCTCAACTCTATTGGTTCAAAGTAGTTTGTTACCACCATTGGGGAACTCATACGCAGAAAGCTCACAAACTAACATACCCACACATTCCGTTCTAGCCAATTAGCTAGTCCAGAACAAAAGAAAAAAAAGAAGATAGGTAAAATTGATTACAATTCCATACCTCCTATGGGCGGTACCACTCGTTGCCGTGATACTGTGCAAACGATTCGAAATATAGTATCTCAACTCTACGTCCGCTATTCTGTTCAATGAAAATATATCTGTGAAAGCATAGTAATATAATGCTATTAATCTCACCACATTATATGCTTGGGTAGCTTTAGGCAAGAGAAGGTAATGAGAGAAATGCCTCACCTGAGTAATAAAATGAAACAAGTTATATTAGCGCCATATATTGTGGCCAAATAGTCTGTAACCTTCCCATTTATACGTGTAATCTAAAACACACATGAAAATAGGGGGGGTTCAATTTATTTATAACCTATGTGAAGCTTATTTAAATGTGTTCCCGGATATATATAATTTTATTAATATTACCTCCTTGATGTCCTCCGCACCAAACAATTTGTTTTTGTAACAATTTGTAAGTAAGAGTGCATAGTGCTCTAGGCTATATGGATATTTATCAGTTTAGATTTCATCGTTCCTAGAATGCACTAGAGCAACTTGTAGTTAACTGATGGGGAAGAGATGAGAATTATCTTTCCGTCTGCATATTAATAATAGATGCGGGAGGTGTATTTTTGGGCCGTGCATCTTGGAGGGACATGGAATATACAATGGAAGTCGGAACTGTCTGCTCGAGATTTATAAGTAACACCCGTATTATTTTTGCGGTAGCTCTAGATTTAGGGCCATGTGATGGGGACATCCATAAGGAATAATTTCCATTCTCTTCCTTTCTTATAAAAAACGCCACTTTGTAAAACATGAACGGGTGTGACGTTATGAATAAGAGCCATACAACACTTTTTTTTTTTAGTTCAAATGATTTTATTGAAAAGAAAACCAGGTGACCATACAAAATAAACATTATGAGTCTGACAACATCACATTCCAATTTTGTTGCTTAGAAAGTAAAAGAATGGGACTAATGGTACACAAGTAATACATATGAGATGGACAGTAAATAAAACATATATGCATTCAAGAAATAATAATTAAAAAAAGATAACTTATGGAACTACTAGGGGAGTCAGGGTGGTTTGGGAACTTCCTCTTGAGACGTATGTGTTGGAGAGTATCTCTTGGCACTATTATCAATAAATAATGTTACAGGCGACCACAAATCAGCACATTTTGTAGCCATTTGAGGGGAGTACACAAAAGCAGTATCCAACCTATGGTTATGGCACACATTGTACCACCAAGCTCTGTATGAAATCTTTGAAAAGTCCTTCCAATTAACAGTAATTTGTTGAAAAGCAGTTGCTAATAATAAGTCAATAATCTTGGTGTTAAAGGAAACCCTGTCCCAGATAGAGGAAAGGCTACCTAAAAAGACATGAATAAAAGAAAAAGGAAACGTAGTGCCATAAATCAAGTTAATTTGTGACCAAACTTGCTTCCAAAAAGTTTGTACCTGTGGGCATATGAATAGCATATGAAATAGGTCAGCATTGGGAGAAGAACAAGTCCAGGGTGACTGTAAAAACGTTTGCATAAAGTGACTGGTGTGAATAAAAGTCTATTATAAACAAAAAATAGTGTTTGTGTGATGTTTGCCGCTCTAGAAGCTTTACGTAATTTGGACCAAATGCCTTTCCAAATTGAGAGTGACCAGCATACCTTAAAGTCTCTTTCCCAAGCCTCTTCAGTATTAGTTTTCTGCCTATCATTGTCAATGCTTTGTAAGTGATTATAAATAGCAGAAGCTCTGGGTGCAGTCATTAACAGGGCATGGAGTCCTGAAGAGGATATTGAGTTATTAGAGGTGGGTGATATGTCAGGGAGGTGCGAATAGGCTTTCAATACAGCTTTTTTAAGTATATTGTATTTATGAAGAAAGGTAGCTTGTAAATTGAATGTCTGTGCGAGTGTCTCAAAAGGAAAAAATCCTGAGTCTGAGAATAATTGATGAATCCATACCAAACCCTTCTCTCTCCAAGTCCTCCAATAAAAGGGTCTATTACGGATCAATAGATCATTCTTATGCCAAATCGGTGAATTTAAAAGGGAATCTTTGGGATCAAGACTAGAATGAGAGGATAAATCGAGCAATTTGGACGTAAACTTCAAAATAGGAGTGGAGATGGATTGTGGCTTACGTGAAAAGGATAAATACACATGAAATGAGTAAGGAGAAATAAATAGGCGCTCAATAGAAGTCCAGAGAGGACAATCATCTGCAGAGTTGAGCAACCACAGAGAAGCTTGACGTAATAAAAAAGCTTTGTGATAAGCCTGGAAATCTGCAAAATGAGTTCCACCTTCTGTTTTTGGACAAATTAGTTTTCATAAAGACATATGAGGTTTCTTATTATTCCATAAGAAAGAGGATAAAATGGAATTGACTTTTTAAATTAATTTGAAAGTAATGGGGACAGGTATATTCAAAATAGTATATAGAACTATAGGTGATAACATTATCTTTACAGTGTACAAGCGCCCCACTAGGACAAGTAAAGTGCCACTTAGAAGTCAGTTCTAAAATCTTTTGGAGACATTTGTTTATACATAATGTCACCGTTTCTGAAATTGAAGATGTGAAGTGCAAACCCAAATATTTAATATGGCTTGGACTCCATTTAAATTGAGAGGCTTGAAAGTGTGAGCTAAAGGTATGTTTTGTCAGTGGTAATATTTTGCACTTATCATTATTTAATTTGTAACCGGAGACAAGGGAATAGGATTTCACCTGCGCTAAAAAGGCCGGGATTGAGTCTTCTGGATTGGACAAAAAAAGCAGAATATCATCAGCATATACTGCAAGTTTAATGTGAACATTTGGTGTTTGAAATCCAGAAATGTTTGGGTTTTGTCGACCATACAACACTTTTATAAATAATAAGTATTGGCTTTTTTAAATCTGTTAATAACTGTGTATCTTGCAGACAACGAGAGTAGTCCGACACTGGCGCCCATGAGCAACGAAGATTAGGTGCCTCAAACAATAGCGTGTATGTAGTGATACATTTTATCTAACACATTTGGTAAATAAAGGTTCCTTATTTTTTCAGACCCTAATTATAAAGAGGTATTTGTAGAGGAGGGTAGATTGGATCAACTCGTCCAGGAGTAGCAGTGAAACGAGCTCCAAAAGAAAGGAGGTTTTCTTTGGCCCTACAAAAAAATACAAACAAATTGTTTGGTGCGGAGGACCTCGAGGAGGTAATATTAATAAAATGATATATATCTGGGAACACATTTAAATAAGCTTCACACAGGTTATAAATAAATTGAACCCCCCCCCCCAATTTTGATGTGTGTTTTAGATTCCACATATAAATGGGAAGGCTATAGACTATTTGGCCACAATATATGGCGCTAATATAACTTGTTGCATTTTATTACTCAGGTGAGGCTTTTCTCTCATTACCTTCTCTTGCCTAAAGCTACCCAAGCATATCATGTGGTGAGATTAATAGCATTATATTACTATGCTTCCACAGATATATTCTCATTGAACAGAATAGTGGACGTAGAGTTGAGATACTATATTTTGAATTGTTTACACAGTATGGCGGCAACGAGTGGTACCACCTATAGGAGGTGAGGAATTATAATCAATTTTACCTCTCTTCTTTTATTTCTTTTGTTCTGGACTAGCTACTTGGCTAGAAGGGTATGTGTGGGTATGTTAGTTTGTGAGCTTTCTGCGTATGAGTGCCCCAATGGTGGTAACAAACTACTTTGAACCAATAGAGTGTTAGAGTGAGATATGTGTGCCATATAATTCCTAACAAAAAAAACCTTTTGGTGACTTTTATGATTTAAATTGAGTTAGGATTTTTCCTGATGCAACTATGATATGGTGTAAACAATGAGGGCCTGGGTAAATAGATGTGACAACTGATATGTATAGGCCTGGGTAGGACTACACGATGTAACATGGGTGTAGGCCCACTTACTATATAAGTATTAGTCCTAATGTTTACAGTTTATCGAACATGTTGATATAGAAGTTGTTTTTTTATGGGTCCAATATGACTGACATTTTTTTTAATCACACAGGTGGTTGTAAAACCGACATTGTTCAAAAAATAGTTTTTAACCTTAGAGAGTATAAATCGTTTTGTCTTGAAAAAGATGGTGAAATAATACATCCATCGCAACGCGTCAACGCTCATTACAGCACACAATCTGTGAGAAAGGCGGAGGTCGACGAGTATTTGGTACCAAGATCTCTGCCTAAACTATCGTTGAAATACAGATGTATAATAAGCAAATGACATATTGAGTTTGTCTGTGCTATGTACTCTCTTTTGTCATTTTTGTTTTCTGGAGTTTTGTAAAGCGCGGCTGCTGCCCAAGGGCGTCCAAGCGCTAAGTAAAGGTAACAGAGCTCTGAGGAAAGAGGGGAGAGATCCAGGTGGGGAGCTAATTTCTGAAAAGATGTGTTTTTAGCTCTTTACGGAAGGATGAAAGGATAGGGTTGGACTTAAGTGAGAGGGGAAGGGAGTTCCATAATTTAGCAGCGTTGAGCGTGAAGGACCTGCCTCCTGCTCTGGACTTTTTGACTCTGGGAACTGCAGCAAGGAATGCGTTCTCTGAGCGAAGTGACTTACCGGGACAGAAGGGAGTGAGAAGTGTGTGGTTAATCTCAGGTCTGGCTCTGTGGAAGGCTTGGTGCGATATGCACAGCGTCTTAAATTTTATTCTATCCCTGACCGGTAGCCAGTGCAGTGACCTGATCCCTGGCTTAGCTGATTCTCTGCGTGGGATTTGGAGTAGCGTGCAAGCTGCACAGTTCTGTGTGCGCTGAAGTTTCTGTAGCACGTAGTCAGGGGCTCCCAAGTAAAGGGCATTGTTGAAGTCGAGCCGAGATTGGATGAGGCCCTGAATAACAACCTGTTTAGCTTCTAGGGCCAGTATAGGCAGGATTTTTCGCAGCATTCGGATAATCCCGAAGCAAGCTGCTGCTGTTTTAGTTGCCTGCGTATTGAAGGTGAGGGTTTTGTCCAGCCAGACTCCCAGACTTTTAATGTCCTCCTTCGGGGATAGAGGAGGACCCAAACTGGGAGGCCATAGCTGGTCCATGGGAGTGAGAATAGGGGGGCCAAGGAGCATTATCTCGGTCTTATCGCCATTGAGTTTTAATGAGGATGCTGTCATCCATCTCCTGACGTCCTCCATGCATGCTGCTAGGTTGATTTGGGGGAGCCTGCTGTTCTTCTGTGCCAGAGAAACCACCAGCTGAGTGTCATCCGCATACGAGATGATCTTGATACCGTATTGTCGGACGACCTCAGCCAGCGGCCTCATGTACACATTGAACAGCGTAGGGCTTAGGGAGGAGCCTTGGGGTACCCCGCAGTTTAGAGGTCTGCTAGTGGAGCAGGAGTCGCCATCAAAGACCTGGAAGGTCCTTCCGCTCAAAAAGGAACCCAACCAGTCAAGAGCGTGTCCTGAGACCCCCAGATCGACTAGACGAGACAGCAGGGTTTCGTGGCACACCGTATCAAACGCGGTGCTTAGATCAAGGAGGATCACTGCCACTGACCCCCCTTGATCCAAGATCCTCCTGGATTCCTCCGTCACGGCCAGAAGAGCAGTTTCTGTGCCGTGTTTTGGACGGAATCCTGTTTGGGTGAAGTCCAGTAGAGAATTCTCCTCGAGGAAGTTGGTAAGGTGGAGATTAATGTGCTTCTCTAGAATTTTACTTGCCCAAGGCAACAAGGATATTGGACGGACGTTGTTGGGGTCCATAGGGTTGAGGTTGGGTTTTTTAAGCAGTGCTCTCACCATTGCCTGTTTCCAGGCGGGAGGAACCACTCCTGTTTGCATGGAGCTGTTAAGTAGATCCATGAGGGTAGGAAAAATGACTTGGCTAGCCATGTTCATCATCTGAGGGGGCACTGGGTCGAGGGGAGAGCCTGATTTTATTTGATGTGCAAGGGATTTGAGTGATTCCAGATCTAATGGTGAAAATGTATTCAGGAAAACTCGCTGAGGATGTTCTGTCTCGCTAGGGGGTGGTGGTATGGCGGTGACGGTCTCTGAAATAGGGGCTACGAAGGATGAGTATATTTTATTGATTTTTTGAAAGAACAATTCAGCCAACTCATTGCATCGGGCTATAGGGTTGTCGGTTGGAGCCATGGGAGGGGAGGTATTAGACAGACTTTTGACTACTTGGTATATTTCTTTTGGCTTAGATCGAGCTGCCATAATTTTTTCTTTATAGTAGTTAGTTTGAGCTAAGTTTATTTCACATTTGTACGCCCTAATGGCTTCCCTATACCTGTCTTTTGCGGTGATAGCGTACCCCAAGCGCCACTTCCTTTCCGACTTTCTGCACTGTCGTTTTAGCTCCCTGAGCTTCTCCGAGTACCAGGGGGTGGTTTCTCGTGCTCTTTTTAGCCTGGATTTTCTCGGAGGAAGGACAGTGTCGATGGAGTCCTCGATCCACTTGTTGAATGTCCTGCTGTCAGGTACAGGGCTCTTGGAAAGAGAGGGTTTGGAAGAGGAGAGGAGGCTCGACCACTGCTCTAGCGGGAGTCTTGACCAGTTTCTCATCTTTCGTGGAATAGGTGGAGGGGGAGTGACTTTGCAAGTAGACCATTTAAGGGGAATCAGAAATTGATCAGTCCATGGGAGGTGGGTGATAGTGCCAACCGTGAGGTTGGGACAGTTGCTAAAGACTGGGTCGAGCAGATGACCTTTGTTATGAGTGGGGGACTTAATTAATTGTTCTAGCTGAATTGCGGCTAAGCTGGAAACTAGCTCGTTGGCGGTGCTGTCCGTACTGTTATCGAAGTGGATATTGAAGTCTCCCCACAACGTGAAGTTGGAGGAAGACATAGCGGATTCGGCCGCCAGCGAGGGTAGTGAAGAGTGGAAATGATTCAGTGGGCCTGGGGGGGGGGGGGGGGGGGGGGTATACAAGTGCCCCTGTTAGACTGTCGTTGGGAGTGAGTTTGAGGCAGAAGGACATGCTTTCGCATTCTGGGACTGGATCAAGGGTACAATGGCATTGGTATATAGATTTATAAATAATGGCAAGGACTCCACCTTTTCCGCGTGAGCGGTCCTTGCGAGCAATTTGGTATCCCGGTGGCAGGGCTTGAATCACATCCGGGTCGCAATCTGAGGTTAGCCAAGTTTCGGTTAGGAAGATGGCGTCAGGAGACCGCTCATCTAAGAGCAGGAAGATTTCTGCGCTGTGTCTTGGTAGAGACCTGCAGTTCAGGAGCAGTAATGTGTAGTTTTGCTGGGCCGACCTGAATCGAGCGGGTCGGAGGTTAGCGTTGCAGTGTAAACAGTAGGTGGGGAGATTCAGAGGGTGGTGTTGATGAAGGCAACTCTCTTCCGTGGGGGGTTTGAGTGTCAGAAGGGCAGCAGCGCTGTATCGAATCTTAGGAAGGAGGCCATGGGACTTGGCCCCTGTCCCCGGCCGGACGCGGACGGGCGCAGACGGGCTTGCCTCTGGCGCGCCTTTGGCGCGCAGACGGCGTGCCCGCTGCGCTCGTCCGCTGCGTGTCCGGGAGATGCGCATAATTATAGAAAGAGGGAGGGGCGTGGCCTGACGCTAGGGGGTGTGGCCGGTGTGTCCTGGGGAAATGGCGTCAAAAAGATTTGTGTCCCGCGGCAGCGCTGAGATCCGCTGCGCGGGGATGCCCTCGTGAGTGAAAGTACAACAGAATAAGTCCCCAGGGGGTAGAGACTGGTAAGTAAAAACACGATATCACAATCAGAATTTGTAAAAAATATTGCTGGCTTGTCTCCCGGCTTCCGCCTCAGGAGCTAGATGTCCTCTGTCTCGCGTTCGTAATCAGCGCGCCTAAATACTTTCAGTGCGGGAGGGGCGTGGCCTGACGCTAGGGGGCGTGGCCTGTATGTCCTGGGGAAATGGCCTCAAAAAGATTTGTGTCCCGCGGCAGCGCTGAGATCCGCTGCGCGGGGATGCCCTCGTGAGTGAAAGTACAACAGAATAAGTGCCCAGGGGGTAGGGACTGGTAAGTAAAAACACGATATCACAATCAGCATTTTTAAAAAATATTGCTGGCTTGTCTCCCGGCTTCCGCCTCAGGAGCTAGATGTCCTCTGTCTCGCGTTTGTAATCAGCGTGCCTAAATACTTTCAGTGCGGGAGGGGCGTGGCCTGACGCTAGGGGGCGTGGCCTGTGTGTCCTGGGGAAATGGCGTCAAAAAGATTTGTGTCCCGCGGCAGCGCTGAGATCCGCTGCGCGGGGATGCCCTCGTGAGTGAAAGTACAACAGAATAAGTCCCCAGGGGGTAGGGACTGGTAAGTAAAAACACAATATCACAATAAGAATTTTTAAAAAATATTGCTGGCATGTCTCCTGGCTTCCGCCTCAGGAGCTAGATGTCCTTATGGTGTTTTTTTAAATGAATTGTGAACCAAATTGTGATTGTTTTTGGAGCCCATGTGATTATTTTTGATTTAGTAACACGATACATTGTGCTTATTAGATTTAGGGTTTTTCCCTTGTGTTAACCATTATTTTAGCATTACCTGTTTTTTAATTAATAAACCGATTTATATACTTTTGTACACCTGATGATTTATGACTCTTTGTGGGAGATATATGGCATAATACTCTTCAGTGCGTATGTGATTTAAGGGTGAGTATATACCAGGATGAATGTGATGTGTAGATTGGTGGAATATTAGAGATTGTTGCCCTTTTTTCACTGTAAGGGTGACCCCTATTCGGATGGCAACTTGTGGCCAGGGGCACCAGGTGCCCTCACAGTGGTTATGTGTGAGGGTCCCTCTGCCGAGGGAGCATCGCAGCCCGATAGCTCACCTTGTAGAGCTGCTACCCGGGGCTGGGGAGGCAAAGATGGCACCGATGGTCCGCATGGCCTCCGGGTCGGCAACCACTGCAGCACCTTGCTGGCACAGGGGACCCCAAGCACATCTCAGCATCGGCATTTATGGCCAGCAAGGACTCCAGCACCTCTGAGGGCACAATCAGGGCATTAAAGATGCTTTATGAGACTCTAGTGCCCGATGGCTGCAGGAGCTCTGAGCTTCAGCATCCTCTGCCATTCCTGGCATGCCACGCCCCTCAACCCTAGCCTTTTGGTGAATCGATGTCTATGAAAACCTACAACCATGTTGAACCTAGTTCCTGTATCTGACCAGTGCTCCATTGCAGTTAGTTTCAAATGGTGTCTATGTTCCAGTCTACTTCAACCAGTTGACCACCTTGGGGGTTAATACTTCTTGGAGATGTTTTTATTTAAAACTTTAAAAATTCATATCTTCAGTTCCCCTTATTGGATTATTGTCCTTATGGTATAATTTTAATTATTAAGAGTTACTCTATTTTTCTTTTACTTTCTTTTTTTATTGGAGCTTTTATTGTGCTGTGTTATGACATTATTACTGTTTTGGTACTGCATAAATATTTGCCATATTACCCCAAGTTAATGATATGTGCTCTGTGCCTCAGCTACCAGGGGGTTACGCCCAGGTTAATGTAGTGACTGTGAGGGTTCACCTCCCTAGGATTCTGATTATTTCTCAAGATGCCACCCCCCTACTAATAACCAAATTTCTTATACAAAAGCTACAAAGATCATAACTAGGCCACTTTGACTTACTTTTAACTGTGAGCTCCTTAAAGGTTAACCTATGATGCATTTCCTAAAGAAAAAAGAGAAATAATACATTACTCCATAGTTTAATTAATAAGATGAAACAGCAAATCGCTGCACAAAGTGTCACAAATAATTGATTGCATACAGAACACCATGAAAAAATAGAAATAACTGAATTCTGCCAGTAAAACCATCCACTTACCATACAAGCAGCATCACGACAAAGTCACTGGCAAAGGAGAATGTGCTTGTCTTTTTATTTTATTTTAACTAGTCTTCCAATCATCTAGGTCCAGACTCTATTGCAGGATAGAAAAAGCTCCATTAATGACCCTTTTCTTGCATCTGGACTTTCGAAAATTGATATCTAGTGGATTACCTTGCTCTTTGATTCCCTACAGTGAAGCTCAATGAACAACCTGAGAATTATCAATTGGTCCTAATTGACTTTATACATGGCTATTTCTCGATCTTAGAACCTGTTTTTACTTTGATAACCAAGGATGATTCTATGTAGTCTGCTACCTTGTTAGAAGCAACCTTATTTCATTTATTTAAGGCAAAATAGTTTCTAGTGCTTTCTATTAAGCATCCTCATTGTGAATGCATTTATTTAAATTATCTTAGATTTTTTGCTGTAGCGCTGCTAGACTCTAAAGGGTGACAGAGTTTCACATGAAAGAGTGATGATAAACACATGCAGGTGGAAGATCCATGAGGCAATGTGGGCAATAGAGAGTGAATTGGAAGATGAATGCATTTGAGCTATATGTATTTGTGGTGATTGGAAGTACAACCAGATGGCATACAACTATATTTTTGTAGTTGGCAGGAGCTGTAAAATAGTAAAGTACATAGTCTATATACATTCATAATAAGCTGCAGTTGCTTGAAAGAAGATGAGCTAAGGTGGTGGTTACTACATGAAGGAGTTATGGAGTTGACTTGAATCTGCCTGAAGATAAGAATTTAACATAATGTATCTAGTAGTGAGGTCAACTGTAGTGCACCAGTGGACAGTGTATATCATCAGCGGTGTAAGTTTATTAACATGACCAAAGAGGGTGATGTTAGAGCAGGTTTAGTACATGATCCTGTAGTTTGGCTTTGAGCATTTGCAAGTTATGAGCATGGGCCATATGTATCAAGCTAATTAGCATTCGCAAAGGCCAAAATTCGCAGAATTTCGGCCTTTGCGAATGCTAATTAGCTAAATGGTATGTATGAAACATTTTCGCAGCAAAATAAGGAATCGCACATTTTGCTATTCCTTATTTTGCGATTGCACTTAAGGAATCGCAAAATCTGCGATTCCTTAAATGCAATGTATCAAAGAAATATTTATGCAAAAATGCCAATAAGGATTCACAGATTACCACCAACTTCTAGTTGGTGGTAAGGTGCGAATTCTTTTAAAAAAGCAATTTATTTAAATTCCAAAGGTGCCATATGACGCTCATACATGCCCTTAGGGCATGTATGTGCGCCATATGCCCACACATGTCTTTTTCAGGTGTGCAGCAGGGTGTTCTTGTGACACCCCTGCCCCCTTGAGAATAATCGCAATATGCGATTAGCAAATTGCTAATCGCAAATATCCCCTTCATTCCTATGGGCCTCCTGGACCATAGAAATGAATGGGGAAATTGCGATTAGCAATTTGCTAATCGCAATTTAGGAATGATAAGGAATTGCTAACATGAAGCGATTTCCTACATACATACCGTTTTGCGATTTCTAAATAGCGATTCCTTAAAAATCGCTATTTAGGAATCGCTAAACGGTATGATGATACATATGGCCCCATGTCTTGTAGCGGTTGGAAGTGCATTCCAGGTTCTACGTGCATTCCCCAAGAAGGTCCTCGTGATGGTGAACAGTTTTTGAAACAAGGTGTTTTGAGAAGTAGTTAGATTTGGGTTGAATTTGGAGGGCATGGCATTCATACAAGAGTTTGGAGCAATTCAGGTAGGAAGTAGGTGCCAGATGTAGGGAGAGGTGTGGCGCAGAGGCCAGGGTGGCTGACTCCGGAGAACAGGGCTCACAGTTCGATCCTCAACGCCGGTGGCAGCTCAGCCCAGCACCATGTGACTGGGCAATAACTCGCTTAATCTTCCCGATGGCCCCCAGCGCCTTGAGACCCTTAGGGTTGATTAGTTTGCGCTTTACAAATACTGGGTTATTATTATCATTAGATGTACAGTTTACTGCTCACGAAATACTGTGTTGCATTTTGCAATCAGTAACTAATTTTTCAATGGCCCTACATAGAAATAGGTCAGTTCAGAAAAAAAAATTGGTTTTGTCATGAGTCACAATCCAACCTAATCCATTATTATTTACGAGCTAGGTCTCAAATTGTGACTCACTGCAATTGGAGTCCAACACAGGTATGGTGGCCTGCTGGGATCAGCAGACCACCATGTCTGTGATTTACTTTCAATAGAGTAAACTTTCTTTTTTAAATGCAGTTAGTTTTCCTTCAAGGGAATGGGGCTGCGTTTAAAAAGAAAAGACTACGGGGCTCATTTACAAACCCCTTGCGCCACCTTTATGTCACTTTTCCCATGTTAAAAATGACGCAAAAGTGGCGCAAGGGGCTTGTAAATCTGCCTCTACTTTAAAAAAAAAGAAAACGTTTGTTTGAGAGTTGGCAGTGGTCGTGTGTATGAATGGCGTACAGTGATATAGCTAAAGGGCCTTGGAAACGTGAAACATTACTGAGTCCGTGTTGGAATGTTTTCACCAAGAACGAGAACGATGTAAATAAACAAACATAACTTTGTGTGCTGCAGGAATGATAAACAGTAAATGTGCAGGAGGAGACATCCATTTTGAACAAGGTGGTGTTGAGGCCTAACTGAGACCTAGTTTACATAAGCCAGGAAAATACAATTTTTTTATTTTTTTTAATTTTTTTTATTTTAAAAGTTTTTATTGTTATAAAAAGGGAACATACAGATATATAAGTGGAATATACATTGGCAATTTAACATGATATAGAAAATGTGTTTCAAATCCAATAGCTTCATGTCAGTGTGTACATTTGAAAGCAAATCCATGTTCTATATAATGTTAATAATGCACAAAAATATAAAATGCTCAATACTCTTAACACAAGTACTCCATACGTTTGCTGTAAAGTTGAACTGCTTTTAGACTAGCCTTATTATTTTGTCACATTCTTTAGATGAGCTGTAAATAAAGCAAAATGTGCATCAAGGATTGCATGAAAAGTATTTTAGGTTGATGACTAATTTTGCAAGAGCCATTAGGCCCATTGTAGCAAGAACAGAGAGAAACAAGAATTGCACTTTGAATTTATTAACTGGAATGTTGGAATTAGTTCCCTATTTTGGTGTTTGGATGCAGCATCAAACGCAAAGATTGACAGACCAGCAGGCACAAAAGGGTGTACACAAACCACGTGGAACAGATGTAATGAAGACCACAGGACTGGACGACTGAATAGGAGTCCTACAGAAAGAAGTGATGGATGGTGATGAAGTAATGAAACCAGGTAGAAATGTTGGGGCAGATTTACAAGCCCCTTGCAAAACTTTTATGCCGCTGTTGCATCACTTGTGTGACGCAGTGGCGGCGTAAACAATGCGCCATGTTGCGACTTATTTATTTGTGACGCAGGTGCGGCGTAAACCATGTGCCAGGTTGCGACTTATTTACAACGAGACGTATCTAGGCAGATGCGTCGCGTTGTAAAGCCCTGCGCCACATGAAACATGTGTCAGGTTTCATGTGGGAATTCTGTCGCAGGGTGAGCGTTCCCTCGTAATAAAGCCCCGTAAAACTGACGCCGCGAAATCTACAAGATTTCACGGAGCCAGTTTTACGACGCTGCTGCGTGAAATCCTTAGGCCTGCTTGAAGCAGGCGTAAGGAGTGACGCACCACGTTAAGTATGGGAGGCCCCTGTGCATTGCAGGAGTTGCGTCGCGCTTGCGACACGACTCCAGCAATGCGCCGCCCGTACACCGTAAGATGCGTCACACATCTGCCCCTCCTTGCACCATGTAAATGCGACGCATCCGTGGTGGCGCAAGGGGGGATTGTGTGACGCATCTGTTCTGGCGCATCCCTGCTGATTTGCAGAGATGCGCCAGAAGTTGTGAATCTGCCCAGCTAAGTCTCTGGTTACTCTGAGGCAAATGTAGCTTGCTTCAATTCAGAAAATCATTGAAAAACGAGCCTTTCAGATCGAGTAGTACAACCGCAACAAGGACAGTGATTGATACCCCCAGTGGGGATGAGGGCGCTGTACAAATATCGAATGGATGATTGAGTGAAGAATCCTGGATCCTTAACTCATTTTCTCTTGATGTTCCTTTCTGTTTGATTCCCTCGAAGCGCCCGGAAGCGGCTGAAGTGAAATGAGGCGCTTTATAAACATCCTTGTATATAAAAGAAATAAATAGATTAGGGAAATACATAGGCCAGTTGCCTTGAAGGCTTATTCTTGCATAAGAAATTGCAAGACTGAACAATGATTCAGAGGGAGCACGTGCGTGTGGCCACAGTTTCACAACACCACAAGTCCAAGTCAGTTCAGTGAGCCTCTGCCGGAAGTAGTGATTGGTCGAGCTGCCGTGAAAAAGAGAGTTCTCGAATGGCACGTTTCCTCTGTTCCTCAGGGTTAAACCGTCTGAGGACTGGACCAGTGAGACAGCTGGAAGACGCACCGCCCTTGCAACACGTGCTTGCCCAACACAGTTGCAAACACACAACTGAGCATGCGCATTTGAATGCCACGTTTGAGAAATATTAAAGGGCATTGTGAAAAGAGGTCTACTCATTATGAAAGGACACTTATTACTCAATGAGACCCAAATGAAAGCATTGTGGCAATATGACCGGATTTCAGGTTCGGACTGGCCTATATGGCAATCTGTCAGTGATTGTAGTGCTGGATAGACCATTCTGCCTGTGTTTGGGCTGTATTTGGCTGTTAAGGGGCCTATGTTATAGTCTGGTGGGCCTTTTGGTTTCTCGGCTCTTACAATAAACATTGTTTACTGCAAGCACGAATGTACATACGGCCAGATTCATCAATGTCCCGTTTTGCGAGTCCTTAATAGCGATTATTAAGGAATCGCTATTAAAGACTCGCAAAACAGGATTCATGTAGAAATCGCAAAACAAATTGCGATTCCTGCAGCTTCATTATTTGCGATTAATCGCAAATAAGGATGCGATTTCAAGGGTGCCAGGGGTGTCCAAAGGACACCCTGTAGCACCCCTGAAATGGAAATGTAGACTGATGTTGCGCACACACATGTCCAAAGGACATGTATGTTTGTAACATACAACTTAGAAAAAAGCACTAAAGTGCATTTTTCTAAGTTTTCGCTATTTACCACGAAGTCAGACTTCGCGGTAAATAGCGACCAAAAATTGCGAATTCGCAATTCTGAAATGGTTCATGAATTGCATTTAAGGAATCTCAAATAGAGATTCCTTAAATGCAATTCCTCGCAATATAGCGATTTTGCATTTTGCGATTTTTGCATTTGGGATGATGAATCCCAAATGCAAAAATTGCGCTCGCAAAGGGCCAGATTCTCAGAATCTGGCCCTTTGCGAGCCGGATTTTCTTTCATGAATCTGGCTGATAGTGCCCCATACCTATACGATTTGTTTTTCCAAGTTTAAAACTGACCTGATTTGCAAATGCGGGCCACAATTTTAGGCCGAAGCCTACCAGACAGCACAGCTGTTTGGTTGCAAAAAGACGTCTTGTGGGCATTCTGAAAGCTTCCCTGGGAATGCTTTCCACCTATTGCTTACCATCGGCTTTGCGGATTGTAACTCACATTTATGCCTTTCTATTTGCTGGGTTTATTTGTTTTATGATCTCCAGCATGTCTTTATCGCTGCCGTGGAGCAAACCTTGTCCACCATCACTCCTTGTATTCTTCCACGAGTCCTTGCTTTCTGTTATCAGGCCCTTAAATTTGTTCTAAACTTGTCACATTTGCTGTGATTTCAAAGGCAGATGTCAAATGTCATGCTCTGTCTTCCAAGGAGCTTGGTGTTTACTTTTCTTTCTCTGACTTTGAAGTGAAAGAATTTATGTGACGATCTTGCACAATACTGCTAAAGGAAATGTTTCTGGCACACAACATTTTTTTTAAATTCTTTTTATTAAACATATGCTCAGTACATTGTACTGTGGTTGATACATATTGCAATGAAGTAGGGACATAGATGCATTCTACATGTACAGTGTTCAGTGATCTCCAGTAAGGGAACAAGGCAATTTTCCACATAAAGTATACCACCTTACCGTACTTGTATAATTACCACTTAAATACAATTGCGATCCTACAGTAGCCCCTGTATGCCACCCACCAGCTCTAAACCCTTTCCCACTTGTGCAGGCAACCTCATCTCTGGTACATCACATTGTCAGCCTTACTGCACCAATCTAGGTCAATCTTCCAATCTCACGCTCTCTGTGGTAGTTTGCGCCCCAGGCCCTAGCTATGTTTCTTTTTGCCACCAAGCCTGCCACCATCAGCCATATCTTGTGATATTTGGGCCATACCACCTCTCTAGTCACACACAGGATATACCACCTAGCCTCCATCGAGACCTCGAGGCCTGGAACCTCAATCATAACCTGCACCACCTCCTGCTAAAAAGCTGAACAATAGGGCAGGCCCATAAATGTGGAATAACGACCCCACCTCCCCACACCCCCTGGCACATTGATCCAAAACTGCATCAACCCATCTATACAAAAGTGTTCAATAGGAGTAGGATGTACGAAGGATTCGTAGCTGTACTAGGCAAAAACTAGCCAGAATGGCGACCTCTCGAGGGCTCTGAAACACCTCCACCCAGTCATTCTCCTCCAGCATACCCAGTTAATTTTCCCAGGTTTCCCTCAGGGCTCCCAGGGGATCTGGTGAGTTGTTCATGAGCTTCTTGTATGTGAGTGACTTGGCTTTAGCTATCATTGGGTCTAACAATAACCTATCCTATAAGGGGGGTGTAGTCCGACAGTTGCTCCCCTTCAAGAACGTGTCTCCACAATGCGTGGCCCAACTGTAGGTACCAAAATCTCTTTGTATCTGTCATTTGGTATACTACTTTCATGTCATCAAACAAGATCATTGCCTCCCCTCTCCATACATCTCCGAAGTAGACAATGCCTAGAGTCCCCATATACGAAATCCCTTCAGGTTCCCACCTCCTTTAGCTAATCGCTATCCCATAGTGTGGTTTTCTCAGTCAGCTGGCCCTCCCAGCCCAAGAATCTGGTGGCCTCTCACCACAGACGGACCATGGTAGTTTCCTCCAGTGTACCACATCAATCCGGAGTTTCTCAACTTGCGGGAGCCGATTTTCAATCAGGTAATCATCCACTTTCCTCAACATCCATATGTCCAGGTATTTAAATCTATCTTTTACCTCTGGGTATTCTACCTGCCAGGACGGGAGGTCGTTCCCAGAGATGGAAAAGAGGAAATACTTCTCCCAGTTGATCTGGTACCCAGAATAGCTTCCAAACAGCTACAATATAGGTAGCAGTCTATGGACTGTAAAATAATAGGGACAAGTGGCACATATTAAAATAATGTCTGCGTATAAAGATATAAGTTCATCCCAACCTCTCTCTCCCATGATAACTGAGTCTAATGGATCTTGACGATCAACAAAAGTTAAATGTCTGTAAATTAACTGTGCAAATATTTCACAATATATCAGAATTAAGAAAGCACAAATAAAGCAATTTTCTTTTGTAGCTCGGAAGTGTAGTGGAAACAAATATTTTAATATGATCAAAAGAAATCAGAACACTAGGTGATGTTGTTTCCGCGCATTGTCGTTTGTGCACTTTATAGGTTTATCAGAAAAACTGTTTGAGCAAATGTAGTGATATTTCCAATTGAAAATGTGTTGTCTGTAATGGCAGTGCGCTAACACACCATGCATACTCCAATCCATGCCACTCCACTCTACGCCAATCCACTCTATGCCACTCCGCTATATGCCACTTCACTCTACGCCATTCCACCCTACGGCACTCCAATCTATGACACTCTACTCCACTCTGCTCGATGATACTCCACTCTACTACACGCCACTCCCCTTGCCTACATGCCACTCTTCCAAGCCTTTGAAGGAACTGCCATATCAAACCGGTGGCCTCTCAGACGTGGGGTCCCTCCGGGTTCTTCCCTGAGCCCCATGCTTTTAAACACCTATATGGCCCCATTGGCAGCGATAGTCCTCCCATTATGCATAAAGATCATCACCTACGCAGATGATTCCTAACTGGTGGTGGCACTAACCCACCCTGAGGGATCATCTTGCACCCTAGGTAACTGCCTAGAGGCAGTAGTCGAATGGATGAACCATTCCCACCTCAAGCTAAATGGGAACAAGACCAAACTGATGTTCCTGTGCAAATCTCCATCACCCTCCTTGGCACTTATATGGCCGACCTGTCTGGGCCCCACTCCCACCCCAAAGCAGCAGATTAAGAGTCTAGGCATGTGGCTCGACAGTTCTCTTTGCTTAAATCACCAAGCCACTAAGCTCTCGGCCACTTGTTTCGGTCTAATGAGAATGATAAGAAAGATTCTCCCCCTGCTCCCTTTACAGGCGAGGAGGATTATGGTGCAAACCCTCACACTATCCCGCTTGGACTACGGGAACACGTTCTATTTCGGCGCCCCTCAGTCCGCAATCCAGAGACTACAAGTTATCCAGAATTGTGAGGCGCGTCAACTGCTCCAGATTCCTCGAAGACAATCTGCAAAACCTGCCCTGAGGAATCTTCACTGGCTCCCAATTCGGTCCAGAATATACTTCAAGGCCATGTGCTTGGCCCACAGAGCCATGTGGAAATCAGGCCTAGCCATCATTCAGTCCTCGGTCACCCCTATCAACCACCCAGGAGTCTTCGTTCCAGGTCCGCTTTTCTTGCCACCCCAAAGAAAGTGCGAAGATCCAGATGGGGTGGATGCTCTTTTTATCTGAATGCTTCCAATCTTTGGAATTCCCTTCCCCTTTCTCTTTGAGTGGAACCAAACATCCTGTCCTTCCGAAAACTTCTCAAAACCCATCTTTTCAGCACTTCACATTAGTATGATATACTCATCTGTCTGTTCGCCCCAAACGCGCTAGGAGGCCTCAGGGTAGCTATGCGCTATTGAAATTCAATTTCATTCATTCATTCACTCCCCTCTACTACACAACACTCTACTCCAACACATGAAACTCCATGCCACTGTATGCCACTTCACTCTAGGCCACTCTAAGGCACTCCACTCTAAGACACTTCACACCATTCCGCTCCACGCACTCCCCACCATTCCACACCACTCTATGCCACTCTAGCCCACTCTACTACACTCTATGCCACTTTTCTACACTCTATGCCACTTTATTCTGACACTTTACTCCACCCTATGCTATGCCACCCCACTCTTCACTCTATGCCTCTCCAATATACCCCCCTCCTCTATACGGTCCCTCCACTCTACATCCCTCTACCCCAGGGTTCTTCAATCTGTGGGGCGCGGGCTCCACTCCGATCTTCCCTTTGTGCCCGTTTCTTTGTCTGGGTGATTCTCCCAGGAGGGGGCCAATTCACGGAGTCGACAGCGGTGTGAGGCAGGGGTCTCCTCTGCTAAAAACGAAAGCAAACAAACAGACACGCTTTCAGTTTTAGCAGAGGAGACCCCTTGCCTCCCACTGCAGCTGAATCTGTCAACTCGTGAATTATCCCCCTCCTGGGAGAGTTAGCTCTTCCCAGAAGGGAGATAAGGTTTCACAGAGGTTTTGAGGCATGGGCGGGGTGGGCTCTGGTGCAGGGCCCCAGCCTTTCAAGGGGGGTGGGAGTGAGGAGGAGTTGAGGGGGTGGCGGGAGTCCTTCAGTTATTTTGGGAAGGGAGGGAGAGGTTGCAGTCCGGGTTTGGGCCATGAATCGGGACAGTGGGCTCTGGTCTGCGGTCCTCAACTCATGAGGATCTTTGTGTGGGCACCGAAGTGTCGGTGTTCAGGGATGTTGGTCTGCAGATTCGAATTTGAATCATCAAATGTGTGAGGGTGGAGTGGTGGATGTATGGGTGGGGGGTGGATGGATGAGTGAGGGGATGGATGGTGAGTGAAGGGGTGAATGGATGGTGGGAAAGAGGATGGATGCATGAGTGGAGGGATGGATGGTGAGTGAAGGGGTGAATGGATGGTTAGAGAGAGGATGGATGCATGAGTGGAGGGATGGATGGTGAGTGAAGGGGTGAATGGATGGTGGGAGAGAGGATGGATGCATGAGTGGAGGGATTGGATGGTGAGTGAAGGGGTGAATGGATGGTGGGAGAGAGGATGGATGCATGAGTGGAGGGATGGATGGGAGTGGATGGATGTGTGTATGGTTGGAAGGGTAGATGGATGGGTGGAGGGGTGGATGGATCAGTGAAATAATGGTGGATGGATCGATGAGGGGTGGATGGTGGACGAGTCGGTGGGTGGATGGATGAGAGAGGTGATGGATGGATTGATGTATTGATGGGTGATGGGGTGAATGAATGGATGGATGGATGAGTGAAGGGGTGGATGTGGGGATGGATGGGTGATTGAGGAGGGTGGAAGGACGGGGGGATGGATGGAGGAGTGAAGGGGTGGATGAGTGGTCAATGGATGGATTCATGAGTGGATGGATGAGTGGGTGGATGGGTGAAGGGTGGATGGAGAGATGGGTGGCTGGGTGAGGGGGGAATGGAGAGAGAGAGGGGGAGGATGGATGGATGGATGAGTGAGGACATGGATGAATGATTGGCATAGTGGATGGGCAGGTGTGTGCATGGATGGGTGAGGAGAGGAGCATTGAGATGGATGGGTCAGAGAGTGCATGCATGAGTGGGGGGGAGGGTGGAGAGCGGGATGGATGGGTGGATGGATGAGTGGGGGGTTGAGTGGGTGGACGGATGAGTGACTGGGTGGATGGATGAGTGGGTGGGGGGATGGCTGGATGGGTGAGAGTGTGGGTGGTTGGATGGATGAGTGAATGGATGGATGGGTGGAGGAGTGGATGGAATGGGTGGAAGAGTGGATGGATGAGTGGAGGAGTGGATGGATGAGTGGAGGAGTGGATGGATGAGTGGGAGAATAGCTTGGGTGAATGGTTGGATGGATGAGTGGGTGGATGGATGGGTGGAAGAGTGGATGGATTGGTGAGGGGATGGATTGGGTAAAGGGATGGATGGATGGGTGAGGGGGTGGATGGATGGGTGAGATGATGGATGGAGGGATGGATGGATGGTGGATGGGTTTGCAAGTGGCTGAAGGGGTTTGGATGTGGATGGGGCTCAGATGGAGGGACGGAATGAATGGTGGGAGAATTGGTGGATGACAAGGTGTACATGATGGATGGGGAGGGTTGTGATGACTTCCTTTGCTTTCTTGGTGCCATGGGAGCTGTGGTTCAGAGTGGAAGGTACTTGAATTGTTTGGCTGCTCCCTTGCCTATGGGTTACTATTCTGTATTCTAGGTGTGCTCATGTGTGGGATCTATGCATCATGCGTGTGACATTTTGCGTGACGTCCAGCTGCTACTTGAATGCGGGGCCCCCATGGGCAAGGTCGGGTTCCATGTTTTGGGTTCCGCTTGGTGAAGCACCCAGGGTATGTTCCCTATAGTGGGTTCATCACGGCGGTCCTCCCTTTGGTTCACTTGTGCATGGTGCTTTACATCCTACAATGTATTTGTTGGGGAGTTTGTGAGATTGGGTTCTCAGCACTTGCGGTGTTGAAGACTAGGTACCGTTCAGGACTGGATGTGGAGCACAGCCTGAGGATGGTAGTGGCAGGGATCCACCCACAGATTGAGAGTCTAGGTGTGGCTGGGCACCGGCACACCCGTCACATTCATGTTGGTGGTGGTGTTGTTGATCTGTGTCCTGTGTAAGGCAGGGCATCCTAGTGGGGAGAATTTGCGCACATTTTGTCTTGGAGGATTGTGTTTTGAGCTGTGTGGTACGCCTCTGTCGTTTCGCCACACCCACTCACAGGCCTGCAGTTTGCTAGGCACTCTTGTTGTGTTGAACATTGTTTGCCGGATTTGGCCCGTGGTGTGCGCGTGGCAGTCGATCATGTGGTGTGCCGGCATCCCGAGGTTTCTGTCGGGTGGTGGGGGGGCCCAACATCTGGGGGAATTCAGCTGGGGGGGCTCAACCTGGAAAAGTTTGAAGACCTCTGCTCTACCCTATGATACTGTACTCTACTCAACTCTCCTCAACTCTGCGCCACTCTATGCAACTCCACTCTATGACACTTTAGTCCGCTACACTCTACTAAACTATGCTCAACAACACTCTACTCCACTCTATGCCACTGTACGCTCCCCCACTCAATGCTGCTTGATTCTAGGCCATTCTACTCCACTCTACGCCACTCCAATTCACTCTGAATCTACTCTAATCTATGCCACTCGAAACACTCAATTCTATGCCATTCTACGACACTCCACTCTACAACACTTTATTCCACTCTATGCCCCTCTATCACTCTCCACTCCATGACACTCCACTCTACTACCCTTTACCTCACTCTTTGCCACTCTACTTCACTCTTCGCCACTCCACTCTACGTTTCTACTCCACTCTGTGACACCCTACTCTACCCCACACTGACACTCCTGTCTATGTCTCTCCTCTCTACGCCTCTCCAAGACACTCCACTCCATGAGACTCCTCTCTACTACACTTTACTCCATTCTTCGCCACTCTACTTCACTCTTTGCCACTCTAATCCAGTCTTTGCCACTCCACTTTATGACACTCCACTCCACTGTCCTATATGCCTTTAACTTTTAACCCTGCTGAACAGCAGCCATGTTGGTATACATCATGGCTAAAACACTTTGACAAAGTCAATAGCTCTTGCATAGTTGAGACATATTGGCTCTGCCATTGCTTGCTTTAGCTAGCTGATTCGCTAATGGGACCACTTTTGATAAGGTGCCTGGGCCCATTTTATGTCTCAGTCCGACCCTGGTTCTTAGGTGGGTTGGGGAGCAACATATACCTCTGGTTAACTAGATCAGGTGTATAAAACCACATCTACTATTTTACAATAGCATTGCATGTCTTGTAGTACTCAGTGTGAAAGTGTTATCCCCAGAGACATCATGGCAAAGATTCCGGAAACATTTGTATGGGGAATTTCCCCACAGAAATGTTACCGCAGTAGCGTGCCTCTCTGTGTGACCACAAAAGACAACTAGGAAGTGGTTGGGCAGTTATTGGGAAAGGGCGATGAAGACACCAAACAAACATTTAAAAAATACCCGATTGCACTTACTTTTAAAATACCGCACAAAATGTATAACTAACTAAAAGTGAGCACAAACCTGGACACGCAAAGCTTTTGCTTGTCGTAGCAATCTGAAATACAGGCAGATAGATACTTGTAGTTTTTTACTCTTTGCCTTTATTGAAGATTTGGAAAGTGTACGGAAAACTGTCTCATTCTTGAAACCCTGTGCAGCAATTAACATGAACATGTAAGAAAAAAATATGTCAATGCAACAATAATAACAAATTGGCCAAGTCGTCATTAGCAAAATTTGAGATGCATGGGAGTAAGGGCTTGGACTTAATAGTTAATTGCTTCAAAACACACACCCACACTATGCACACCCACTACACACACCCACACCCACACACCACACACACACACACACATGCACGTGCACACACACACACACACACACACACACACACACATATTCAATCAATCAATCAATCATAGCATTTATAAAGCTCACTACATACCCGTGGGGGCCTCAAGGAGCTAGGGGAGGAAGCTGCTACTGTTCGAAGAGCCAGGTCTTGAGAAGTCTCCTGAAGGAAAGAAGGTCTTTGGTCTGCCGCAGGCGGATGGGGAGGGTGTTCCATGTCTTGGCGGCGAAGTGGGAGAATGCTCTGCTGCCGGCGGTCACTCTTTGGATGCGGGGGATGGTGGGGAGGGTGTGGTCTGCGGAGCCGAGCTGGTGGGTGGGGGTTTTGAGGCTTTGTCGGTTGTTGAGGTACGCTGGTCCGGTGTCGTGGAGTGCCTTTTGTGCGTGGGTGAGGAGTTTAAAGGTTATCCTCTTGTTGATGGGTAGCCAGTGCAGGTCCCTCAAGTGGGGTGTGATGTGGCTGTGGTGAGGGATGTCGAGGATCAGGTGTGCGGAGGCGTTCTTGATGCATTGGAGCCGTCTCAGGAGTTTGGCCGGGGCTCCTGCATAGAGTGCGTTTCCGTAGTCCAGTCTACTGCTGACGAGGGCCTGGGTGACCGTCCTTCTTGTTTCAGTGGGAATCCACTTGAAGATCTTGCGAAGCATGCAGAGGGTGTTGAAGCAGGAGGAGGAGACGGCGTTGACCTGCTTCGTCATGGAAAGGGTGGAGTGCAGGATGATCCCTAGGTTGCGTGCGTGGTTGGTGGGTGTAGGGGTTGCTCTTAGTGCGGTCGGCCACCAGGAGTCATCCCAGGCCAAGGGGGTGGACCCGAGGAGGAGAACCTCCGTCTTGTCCGAGTTCAGCTTCAGTCGGCTGTTTCTCATCGGGGACGGCCTTCATTCCTTCGTGGAGGTTGGTTTTGGCAGTGTGGGGGTCTTTGGTGAGGGAGAGGATCAGCTGGGTGTCGTTGGCGTAGGAGATGATGTTGAGGTCGTGCTGTCATGCGACGTGGGCGAGAGGTGCCATGAACAATGTTGGGCGGAGGGATGAGCCTTGCGGTATGCCGCAGATGATCTCGGTGGCTTCGGAGCGGAAGGGGGAAGGCGGACACTCTGGGGCAGATTTATGAAGGCCTTGCGCCGCCGGTGCGTCATTTTTAACATGGGAAAAAGTGACGCACCGGCGGCGCAAGGCCTTCATAAATCTGCCCCTCTGTGTTCTGCCGGAGAGGAAGGAGGTGGTCCAGTCCAGGGCCTTCTCTTGGATTCCAGCATCGTAGAGGTGTGTTCGTAGTGTGCGGTGGCAGACCGTGTCGAAGGCAGCTGACAGGTCCAGGAGGATGAGGGCCGCGGTTTCTCTGTTGTCAAGCAGGATTCTGATGCCGTCGTTGGTGGCCATGAGGGCAGTTTCGGTGCTGTGGTTGCTGCGGAACCCGGACTGGGACAGGTCTAGGATGCTGTCCTTCTAGAGGAAGCTGGTCAGTTGTTTGTTGATGGCCTTTTTGATGACCTTCACCGGGAACAATAGTAGGGAGATGGGTCGCAAGTTCTTGAGGTCCCTGAGGTCTGCCTTGGGTTTCTTGAGTAAGGCGTTGATCTCTGTGTGCTTCCAGCTCTCTGGGAAGGTTGCTGTCTCGTAGTAGATGTGGATGGTTTTCCGGAGATGGGGTGTGATGGTGCTGCTGGCTTTGTTGAAGATGTGGTGTGGGCAGGAGTCTCCGGGGATCCGGAGTGGATGGTGTTCATGATCTTGATGGTGTCATCGTCGTTGATGTTGATGTTGGTCCAGGCGAGCAGGTGGTTGGTGTGGGTGGTGGTCGTGGGAGCGGGGGTCTCTGTGGTTGCTGGGGTGGTGATGGCGTCGAAGCTGTTGTGGATGTCTTCGATCTTGCGATGGAAGAAGGTGGCCAGCGAGTCGCACAGGTCTTGTGACGGTGGGATGTTGTTGGTGTTGGAGAGTTTCTTCACGATCTTGAAGAGCTCGTTGCTGCTGTGTGCGTTGTTGTCTAGGTGGTCTTTGAAGGAGGTCCTTTTGGCGCATATGATGAGGTGGTGGTGTCTGCCGGTGGTGTCCTTGTGGGCTGTGTAGTATTCCGGTGTTCGTTCATGGATCCAGTTTTTATCAAGTTTTCGGCAGGTTCTCTTGTGGGCCTGGAGGTCTTCGGTGAACCAGCTGGCTCTCTTGCTGGTGTGGGTGTTGGAGAGCTTCTTGGGTGGGGCGAGGGTGTTGGCGCAGTCATTGATCCACTGTCTGAGGCTATGTGCTGCGGCGTTGGGGTAGGTCGGGTCTGCGGTTGGGCTCTGGGCGAGGGGGGTGGTAAGCTGGTCCTCGTTGACTTTGCTCCAGCGGCGGCAAGCATCTGCTGGGTGCGGTGGTGTGTGGTGGGTTTCTGGAAGGTGAAGTGGATGCAGTGGTGGTCGATCCAGTGGAGTTCGGTGGTGTGGTTGAAGAAGACATGGGAGCTTGCTGAGAAGATGGGGTCAAGCGTGTGGCCGGTGGAGTGGGTGGGTGTTGTGACAAGTTGTCGGAGTCCGAGGTTGTCGAGGTTGTCAATCAGGGTGGAGGAGTTGGAGTCGTTGTTGTTCTCGAGATGGAAGTTCAGGTGCCCGAGGAGGATGTAGTCCGTGGAGGCGAGGGTGTGTGTGCTGATGAAGTCGGTGATGGAGTCTCTGAACTGAGGTCGGAGTCCGGGGGGTCTGTAGACAAGGGCTCCTCTGAGGGTGGTGTTGGGGGTCAGTGTGGATCTGGAAGTGCAGGTGTTCGGCGGTGCTGAGGGTGTCGTTGGTGTCTGTCGAGATTTTGAGAGTGTTCCTGTGGACAATGGCAATTCCTTCTCCTACTCCGTTGGTACGGTCCTTGCGGGTGATCTTGTAGCCTTCCGGGATGGCTATGGCGATGTCGGGTGCCGAGGAGGTGTTCAGCCAGGTCTCCGTCAGGAAGGCAACGTCTGGTGCGTTGGTCTCAAGTAGGTCCCAGAGTTCGACGGCGTGTTTGCGGGCAGAGCGGGTGTTGAGCAGGATGCATCTGAGAAAGTTGGGTTCTTTGGTAGGTGGGTTGGCGAGCCGGATGCTGGTGAAGCTGCAGTTCCGACAGGAGAAGGGGCCTTGAGTGCGCTTCGGGGTGGCCAGACAGCAGGTACGTGACCCTCCAGCGTTGAGTGCGTGGAGGGTGCTGGAGTCGTAGCGGAGGCGGAGACCGCTTCAACCCCGTCCGTACAAACCTACGTCACAATATGGCAGTATGCTTGATAACATATGCGGTGTCCGATTGGACCCCTGCACACTCCATTAGGAGCTCTTGAAGACTTGTCAACTGCACCCTGCCTCGTAACATTCTTTTCTCAGAATAGTCCAACTATTGAGCTGCGTATTGCAGTTGAGAGGTGAAGTAATATGATTCAGGGCATGGGATCTCAAGACCCCAAATCCAATTACCATATAGTCAGAGTCGACAACACCACTCTGCTATTTTATCCTGCCCACAAGAGAGAGATAAGGATGGTATCCAACGGTTGGAATATACGAGCCAGGAGCAAGCAAAGGAAAGTCTGCAATATATACAGACATCAAGGTAACAACACCATCTTAGAGATGGAAATCCTGCCCATTAACAAGAGAGGAAAAGTGTTCGAAAAATGCCAACAATGCCTGCAGTCCTTCCAAGACCCTGCCAATATTGTGTTGAAGTTGAAGTTCCAGCGAATTCGCTACATTGATCCCTAAGTATCAGAAATGGGATGTCTCCCAGAGTATGCCCAGATCGGGCAAACAGTTTGTCGCGGTCTGGACCAGACTAGCGAGAGGGAACAGCAAGGACTTCACACAATTAAACCGGAGGCCAGAATATGACTGGAATTTCTTTGACAAACCCAGTAGCACTGGGACCGACTCCCGGGGAGACAACAGATAGAACAATGCATCATCAGCATATAATGATATAATATGCCATACATCCCCTGACCCAATACCCCATTCCTGCACCTCTTGTCATAACCAGACTGCCAACAGTTCCATCACAAGTGCAAAAAGGAGACGGGACAGCATACAACCCTGTCGGCACCCCCGGCCAATCACCCAAGCCTCGAATAGATGTTTGCCCACCCTCACCTTGACACGTGGCTCAGTATATAACAGGTGCCTAAAACCTATGGCCCGGAGTACCTGGAGGAGATATCCCCAGGCCACTGTGTCGAAGGCCTTCTCTAGGTCGATAGCCAGAAGCGCTTATTCCTCATCACTCTGTCAGACCTCATGAAGGACATGAGCCAGCCTCCTCAGATTCATCCCACTGGCACAACCAGCGATAAATCCACCCTGGTCTTCATGCACCAAGCTCGGCAGAAAGGGCGCCAAGCATGTAGCAAGCACCTGTGAGGGGCCTATAGGTGGCCTGGTCGGACTCGTCTCCCCCTGGTTTAAGCATTAGGCAAACCTCCCCTTCCCTCATTGTGGGAGGCAGGATACCAATATCCCAGGCTTCTATATAAACCTCTAAAAGTTGATTCTCTAACATGTCCGGGAAAGCCTGGTAAAGCTTTGGTGGGAAGCTATCGCTCCCAGCGGCCTTTCGACAAGGAAGAGCACTAATTGCAGACCTAATCTCTTGCAGTTTCAACCGGGCTTCAAGAGCCTCCACTGCTCCTGCCCCCAAATAGGGAAGACCAAGCTCACTCAAGTAGGGAATGTAACGGTGATGATCTACACCTGGTTCCGCGGTATATACTGGTTGCAAATGCATTTTAAACGCATGAAAAATGTCTGCTCTAGATGTAGCCTCCCCACCCTCCGGTCACTATTCTCGCTTTTATATTATATGTGATTCAACATTATTATTTATAACATATCCCCCCTACCTCAATCTCAGACCATGGTCTATGTCAATAGATATCTATGGTGTGAAGCAATAGTTGGAGAAACAACCACAAAGATGGACTTTTGATTGATCACTGCTATTGAGAATTAATTGGGATCAGCGTTGGATCTTGTTCACTTGCTATTGTTCTGGGATGTTCATAAGGCAGTTGTCTGAGTGCTGCTGTGAGTTATACAACACCTAAGAACTAGGAGATGAATAGAGAAATAGATAATTTGTTCAAACAGCTCTCAGATAACAATGTAAACACAATGTATCTACCTGTAGTCACACATCCTTGGACAAGAAACCTAGATTAAAAAAAATGTTTTTGATGCAGAAAGGTTACTTCAGTGGCATTACAGGGAAAAACCGGTGAGGCTTATCATGCATACAGAATTAAAGGGGCCTATTAACCCCTCCCATGCTCGTGACGGAACCGTTCCGTCACGAGCCTCGGGTGGGATGTGCTGGTGACGGAACGGTTCCGTCACGGCCCGCTCGCCGCGCCTGCGCGGCGCGAATTCCGCGCCTGCGCTGACGTTCTAAAGAGCGGGCGGGGCCGTGACGGAACCGTTCCGTCACAAGCACAGCTCACCCGCGGGCCGTGACGGAGCGGTTCCGTCACGAGTACGGGAGTGCCGCGCGGCCCCGGCTCCCCCTTAGCGCTGCGGCCGAATAGCCGCCGCAGCGAAGAGGTTAACAAAGGTAAATTTACTTGTGTAGATTTACTAGTAGTAAATGTACTCTTCCACTTTTAGATAACTTTACTACTTTGGACTATTCACAAAATCCAAGTGTAAAGTTACACAAAAGGATAGACTCACACATCTCCACCCCCTTTATCAGTGTAATCGTACTACTGCCCAAAAGGAGCAGTAGTAAGTCCAGCACCACACACGACCAACCACTGCAACACCCTCTCATTTAAACTAATGGAGGTCGATACTATAGGAAATACGGTTAAAATAAAATATTGAACATAGATACAAATATAAATAAATATTATTTAATATAAAAAGATCTAAAAATGAAACACATTTTGTATTTTATTTTGAATATTTCAAAAACCTTTTTTGAATTTAAAAATCAAGTACCATTATTTTGGTTCAAATATAATTTTAAGAGTGTCAATTGATTTATAAATAACTTTTAATCATTATTATTCGAAATTTTTAATAATGAATGAAAAATAGTTACTGTCCTTTCTGGGGGGATATTCTTAATAAAAAATAAAACAGTAAAAATGATTTGTATATTTCATAGATTTAAATAAATTAAATATTGAAAAAAATCATCAATAGCAATGTAGAGTTTTTTAATTTTCTATTTTAAAATAAATATATAACATTAAGTTGCATTCATATTTAACATAACCAAGTTTTACAATTTATTTCACATTTAATAAACTTGAAACAGTAGAACTATGGAAGTGCAGCTTGTGAATACGAGTAGGTTTACTCTTTTGAGAGTGAGTGGGTGTATGTCCCTCCCTGCACCTCTCCCAAACCCCTCTTTAACCCCTCCTCTCTCCTCCCTAGACCCCTCCTCTTTAGTGATAAAAAGGTCCCCATTATCCAGCCACTCTTCCCTATTCCTCATGGCATTTATTACTAAAAAGTATTCCTAAGTGTGGGGAGACTCCTCATTAGAGGCAAAGATCTCAGCACAGCAAAAGATAGGACATGTTAAGAGATACACTTGAAATACGCTCAGACTATATTTGGTCCAGCCATTAGCAAACCTAGTCTATATGGGACGTTGTGCAATTTAACCTCTCCGATAGTGCAAGGCAAGATAAGGGCGTCCACTGTCACACTTGTTATTCGCAGTGGCTTTGGAGCCCTACATATGCCATACTTAAAAAGTCTGGTGGTATCCCTTCAGTCATTCTCAGTGGCGAGGAGTGTTGGATTGCTGTATATGGAGACGACAGATGTCTAGTCTGGGCACAGCTCATCGAGCTACAGAAAAAGAAGATTGTTTTTGTGACAAAATCTCAGGCAATTTATT
Source organism: Lissotriton helveticus (assembly GCF_964261635.1). Taxonomy (NCBI): domain Eukaryota; kingdom Metazoa; phylum Chordata; class Amphibia; order Caudata; family Salamandridae; genus Lissotriton; species Lissotriton helveticus. The sequence goes on from NC_136069.1 coordinate 1,150,204,116, forward strand.
GAATACTAATAAAACAGAGATTCTAATTTACAGGAAATCAATATCAGTTATATGTTAAGTGACTATTATGTGTTTGGAGTGACCCTCAAAAAAGAATGCTTGAAAGAAAACATGACTATTTTCCTCTTGTGACTGTTCTAATGGAAAATGACCAATATGAACTGCGTTCAAATATGAGGTCGCCATTATTGATGCTTTCCATGTGCACAATCTGTGTGTTATAATCTCCAAAACAGTCATCCCTAGGGAAGAGAGGTGTGGTTCACAAGAACATTTATGTCAATAAGGATACACACATTCAAGGCATATAAATGTCCCAACCATAAAGACCCAGGGGTGCCACCATATATTTTTTCTCAGAATAACATGATTTTATTTCACACTTGTATTTTTCTCTTTATACAGTGTTTGCTCAAACAAATGATGCTGTTTCAATGTCGTGTGAGTGATTGGTGCAATGTAGGGTGACCACCTCTTTCCACATTATTATGGACACTGTTTCCAGTCCTGACCTTTCATGTGGTAACCTAATGCATTCTGGGTGTTGTAGTCTTGCTTTGCATCCATTGAACTAATTAGACTAACACACCTATAAAAATGATTTGTAGGTGAAAAGTTCAGGACTAGAGACAATGTCGGTAATGACCTACAGTGAAGAGGTCACCTTAGTGCTACCACTCTACTCAGAAGTCCTTAATTTATTACCCTCACTCAGATGAAAAGTAGTTAGCTGTTCTGGAATGAAACCTCCCCAGTAGGTCACATATCGATCTCGTGTACACAAAAAGGCTAAGGAAAAACTTTTTCCAATGCCTGGTGGGTTGAGAGGATCCTGGGTCGGAGTAACATCTCCCAAGTCAAATCATTGCACCACGAAAAATTACTCCAACCGACCACATAGTGGTCAATCAAGGTGCACTTACAGGGGTGAAGCGAAGTATGAAGTGTGAGGATAGGTGTGTAACTTCACCAAAAGGGGAGCAAGGAGGCAATTCCTTTTTGTTTAGTTACCCTCACACACCCTAGTGGTGTCATGCTTCATCATTGGGTCACCCCGACGCCTATAAGTCGGGGTGGGCTCGACCACAGTGTTGGGAGCTATTTGCAATAGTTGAAGACCAGGGGATATTAAAGATAAAACATCTCAGACTGATTCCCAGTTTCCCTTTATTCTTGGGTCTGTCAGGGTTATTGAAAAGTTTTAAAAACGAGTCAATGGGAGTATTGTGGTCCCATGACCCTAGTGCCAACATGATTCAGTCCATTTGTGGCCTTAATGGTCCTGGACTTTTTTCAGGGCAATGGTCGGCCTCCCTGGGGGACAGAGAAATGGGGGTTCCCTATCCTGTCAGTGAGGGCAGAGTAGCTGCTCCTTATGTGTGTGACAGATGAGTTATCTGTCATGCGTGGTTCTCCATCTGTGAAGAGAACAAAGAGAAACAACATACAATATTGTATGAGCATATTGTGGTATTTCCATGATGCTGTTTCCTATATACGTGCTTTGGAAGGAGACCGAGCCCAGGTATGCCCAGTGAATGTGCAACATAGTAGTGTTCAATCTCTTCCAAACATGTGTCACTTGCATCTATATCTGTACATAATATTGCTACGTGACACATCGATCTCCCCAACAGCCTCCCAACATGTTGAATTATAATACTTACAGTGAATTGTGTGGCCTAGGGATCAGGGTCATGCTTAGGGCATGAAAACCCTCAGAGTTTTTTTAACTTAAATTAGAACTTGTTGCATACATGGTACATGCCTGGCACCCTGTTACTACGTTGGAACCTGTGACCTGAAGGATGCATGTGGCCCTGGGCATACTATGAATACATGTCTTTCAGATGAATATATATTTTAGAAGTTGTATTTCCTCTCTGCCCTTCCCAGAACCTTTCTACTGGGATAAGAAAACCTGGCATTCACTTTTAACATAATTGCAGAACCCACTGACTGATATGATCTTCACTCTACGCCCCATAGCTACACAGCTCTGTCCTTAAGTTGCCAATAATTCAGGTGAGGCTCAGGCAGCTGCGCCCGGTGCACGTAAGTGCTGTGGAGCGGGGTGGCGTAGGCGGGGGCGTCGGTAACAGGCGAAGGAATAGGTAAAACTAAATAAATAAATAAACCATATTCCGTTGTCTGTCAAATTCTCCCCCGCCGTCTCCACCCCCCAACCGCACTTACCTGCACCGGCCGCTACTGGTCTCAGGTCATTCTGGGGGTCTAGAATGTTGTCCAGTCATGAAATGTTTATGAATATGTGAGAATGGCCCTCCTATGTGGTTCAATCTCTGAAGTAGCTCAACTATGACTAAAGAAGGAAGCAGATTAAAATCAAAGCAGCACAGATAACACATAAAAGTGAAGGAATCAGTTGTCGATTTTTGCAGTGCAGAGGATGTATTGCTCCTCTTTCATAGAGCAGAAAGAAGTCAGTTGCAGGGGTTACAGTGAATTCTATGTCAGGACCGGAGGCGAGGATTATGCTTATTCTCTCTTCACTTTATTCATAAAAACATAAACAGCAGCCATCAGATTAAAGCCCAAACAACTTCCCATAACATCAGGGAAAACAAACAGAAAATCCATTCGTTCTTTCTCAATTTCCATTATCCAGGCTGTATAACCCTTGCTGTCACTTCCTGTAGCCCCTCTTTCTTCGCTGCTCGGCAGCTAGTTCAGTAACTTTTTTGGTCCTTTCTTGCCTATTGCTATGTTTATGCTCGCTGCGCTAAGATTTGTGTAAGATGTGTGCAATTGAAAGGTGCTTTCTCTTTTAGAGACCTTCTTTAGCTGTGGGAATACTTGGGGTTCCTTACGCACCTTTCCTCACCAATCGCGTGACCACGGTGCGGTCCTCCGCCCGCTAGAGGGCACTTTGGAGGACCCGTGACTCGCTGGATACAGAGCGTGAATCTCGTGTGGGATTCCTCAGTCGTGCTCCGTTAGCCTGCCGCTGCCCGCGCCCCTTGGCTGCCTGTGAACGCCCAGAGAGTCTGGGTCTGTATTTTGAGATCCCCTTGTGTTTTCTATGCCCGTCAGGGCCGGTAGTGGTGCGGTGCAACAGATCTGTGCTCACTTACACCCTGCAATATTCTTGGTCAGGATAGGTAGCATGCTGGGCTTCTGGCCAGAGCATGGACACCAGTTGACAGGCAAGCTTCACCCTTGATAGTGTGTGGGTGCTGGGTGTGCTGGGGCTTGTGCCTCTTCAAACTTGTGCCACTGGCCACTAAAATACTTACCTGAGGGACCTGCAGCCAAAACTTTCACACACAGTGTGTGTGCCTGCTCTCCTAGGGAGACCCTAGCCTACCTGGTGTGTGGGATTAACCCTATTAGTTCAATATGGAGCAGGATTATTACGAGGGGGAGAAGGACTCCTTGTCATACTTACAATGGAATGACAATTTCTATGAAGCTATAGACACATCCATTTATGGGGCCGTCAATGAACTGAGGACACCCATGGAGCAGAGGTTGGCCGATAAAATTGCACAGAAATGTGCCAAAATGGCGCAGGTGAGCTTGGGCACAGTACCTCCCCGCATGGGAGGCGATTACAGGGGACGCATGGGTCCTACAGACGGTGCAGGAGTTGCAAATAGTGTTCTATGGCTCCCCTAACCAGTTTGCCCATCCTCAACCAATCTCTTTTTACTCCGCCGATGTGACAATGATAGATGAGGAGGTGGCCGACCTCCTTCGCAAAGGAGCAATTTGCCGCACGGTAGTCCATTCGTTTTTTTTTACCAGCAATATCTTTTTGGTCGACAAGACCGATGGGGGTCGGAGGCCAGTCATCAACCTCAAAGATTTCACGAGTGGCTCGTATATAGCCATTTCAAGATGTAGGGTATCCACCTCCTCAGAGATGTGCTGCTTCCATTCGATTGGATGGTGCACCTGGACCTGAAGGATGCGTACCTGAGGGTTCCGGTTTTCCCTCCCCACAGGCGATTCCTCAATTTTCTCTGGTGCGATCAGGCTTATGAGTTTCTAACTCTGCCCTTCGGCTTCGGCCTCTCTTCCGCCCCTTAGTGTTTCACCAAGGTGTTCAAGCGGTGGAGTTTTTACGTGCGCAGGGAGTCCGGCTAATTGTTCATCTGGACGATATAGTTATCCTGGCGCAATGCCCCTCAAGGTTGAGAGCTCATCTTCAGATAGCGGTGGAGGTTCTCCAGGGACTGGGGTTTGTGATCAATGAGCAGAAGTCGCTCCTGGGCCCAACGCACAGAGCAATTTTTCTGGGATTCGTCATAGATTCCACCGCATCCTCTCTCAGCCTTCCCTCGCAGAAGGTTGCAAAGATCCAACATGAGATTTGCCAAATCCTAGCCAGACAACGAACCTCTTTGAGGCAGATTGCATGCCTTGTGGGCCTACTCTCAGCCTCGATTCAGGTGGTTTTTCCCGGGCCATTACACTATTGAGCCTTGCAACGCTGGAAGGCGCATCATTTGAGCAGAGGTCTCACGTATTCCCAGGTGGTTCCTCTGACAGACGAAGTGAGGGAGGAGTTAGAAAGGCGGCTAGCGCATATGGAGGCCTGGAATGGAAGAGCTATCTTCGGTTCCGTTCCCGACTTGGTGATAGAGTTGGACGCCAGCAAGGCAGGCTGGGGCACTCGGTGTGGGGATTTTTCCACTGACGGAAGTTGGTCTCCTCAAGAACAACGCTTGCACATAAACTGCATGGAACTCTTGGGGGGGGGGTCCTTTGCAGTCCGCTGTTAGACCAAGGAATGGATTCAGTCCTCTGTGCTCCTAAAGATGGACAATGTCTCTGCAGTGAGGTACATCAATCATTTGGGAGGCACCAGGTCCCAAGCATTGGCAAACATGGCCAAGGAGTTCTGGAATTTCCGCCTTGACAATCAAGTCTCTGTGACGGCAGAGTATTTCCCGGGTCAAGACAATCAGGTGGCGGGCTGGCACTCTCGCTATCTTCGGGATGCCAATGTTTGGAAACTGGACCCGCAGGTTTTTCACCTGCTAGCGGATAGATGGGGCGCCTTCTCCATCTACCTGTTTGTGTGTCGGCTCAACCATCAGCTTCCACTGTTCTTCAGTTGGAGACCGGGTCCGGTGGCGGTGGCGACGGACGCATTCACTCAGGACTGGAGTCAGGAGGACGGGTATGCATTCCCTCCCTTCTCAATGAAAACGCGGACGTCGGCCCTGGTCCGCAGACAGAAGGCAACAGTGGTTCTGGTAACTCCGCTCTGGAGGTCGCAAATGTGGTTTCCGGTTCTTCTGGAACTTTCTTGGGCTTCTCCAATCCGACTCCCCCAATTTCTTCGCATTCTGACAAATCCAGAGGGCGAGCCTCACCATCTGGTGGAGGAGGGCTCGTTACAGCTCATGGCCTGGCGGATTGCAGGCAAAGATGGAGACTCCCGGGGCTTTCGCAGCACTCTGATCTCTTGCTTTCCAGAGCCTGGGCGGACAGCACATCCAAACGTTACCGGTCCGCTTGGACACGATAGATATGTTGGTGTATGCGAAGGGAAATGGATCCCTTGGTTGCAGATTTAACTCACGTCCTCAATTATCTGGCAAGCTTAGTGGAAAAAGGCTTGGCGTACAGGTCGGTTAACACTGTCAGGTCCGCCATTTCAGCGGGTCATGCTCCGGTTGATGGGGCTCCGCTGGCCGAACATCCCTTTGTCTTCAAGTTACTACGAGGTATTCGCTTGTCTCTTCCCCCGGAATCTTGGTATTCAGTTCTCTGGGATGTAAACTTGGTGTTAAATCTCCTCCTCTCCTGGCAGCCCAATCGGTTTCTTTCGTGTTAAGAAATTTCAGCTGGCTATATTGTTATGCCTAGTCTCATGCAGAAGAGTCTCTGATGTCCGAGCCTTAGACATTATGGCTAGAGTTTTCTCCCCAGAAGTGGTGACTTTCACGGTGAGAAGACGCACTAAATCAAACACCTGCACGATTTCCTATCCAGTTTTTGCAGATTCCCTGAAACTCTGTGTGGTACAATGCCTTAAAGCCTATGAGGAGGCTACGGAGGAAGTCCGTCCACCGGGGGAACGACAACTCCTGATAGCACTCCAAAAAAAGTTCAAAGCAGTTTCTTTACCCACTATAGCCTGCTGGGTCCGATGGGTAATGCAAGAGGTAGGCATTAATACGAGTGCATTTGGGGCCCATTCAGCACGGGGGCGATGGACTCCAAGGCCGTCAGTCTGGGCGCTTGGCCGGAGCATCTCATGAGAGCGGCAGACTGGTCCCCGGACTCTAGGTTTAAAAGGTTTTACTTTAAACCAGTGCTGAATGTGGTCCAGGTGGTGGTAAGTAAGCTTTGAAGGAGCATATTCCTCGCCTCCAGGCCTGACATAGAATAGAAATTTGCCTAGCCTACGAGAAGGTAAGTTTCATTTCTATTAAGGACACGAAGGCCAGGATTATCCCTCCCAGCAACCAGAATGGATGCGGACCCGCCCGTATGGGAGTAGGTAACCTATCTTCGTGACATTTTTGTTCTATGGGTCAATCTTTTAACAGGATATTGACTTGATGATATTGTGCATATGTGATTTTCATATACCTATGGAATGGCATTGCCGATGCTGACGCATATTGTATTTACAGGTAATGAGGGATCAAGGCAAGATGCGTTGATGAGAGAATAGTATGACTCGCGCAAAGAAAGAGGGGCTACAGGAAGTGACAGCAAGGGTTATACAGCCTGGATAATGCACACTGAAAAAGGACTCATGGAATTTTCTGATTGTTTTCCCTGGTGTTATGGGAAATGTAGTTTTTGCTTTAATCTGATGACTGCTGTTTGTGTTTTGATGATTAAAGCAAAGAGAGAATAGGCATAATCCTCACCTCTGTGTCCTTAACCACTTGGATGCTAAGACTATTTTAGGACTGCAATGTAATTTCCATTGAAATCAATGGAAACTCCATGACGAGCTGGGCTCGTCATGAGCGTCGAAGGGGTTAATAGAAATGAAACTTACCTTTTTGTAGGCTAGGCAAATTTCTATTCACCTGTGCTGTTGTTCATTTTATAGTAGGATGACCACTTCACTCTAGGCCATTACAGTCAATCTCTCCAGTTCTAAGCTTTTCACCTACAAATAATTTTTGTCCAGCTGTGTTAATAGAAATAGTTCCATGGAAGCAAAGCAAGACTACAACACCCACAATGCATTAGGTGGTCATATCAAAGTTCAGGACGGGTAAAAGTGTCCATAATGATCTGGAAAGAGGTGGCCACCATAGTTAAAAGAGTGTACTTAAAAAAATAAAAATGCAACTTTGTAAAAAGAATGATGAGCATTTTGTCCTTGACTGTTTGTTTATTTTTTAAACTGAAACGTTTCAGCTTACATTTATTTCCTATACGTGAAACTGTCAAGTGGACACAAACACAGATATTGGTCATTCTCTTTTATTTACCCTGTTTTCCTCCCGTGTGCAGGGGTTGAAGAAGCAAGTGCTTCTTCCGCTTTGTGTCAAAGTTTAAAGGAAAGCGCACTGACTACGGATTTCAAATATAAATATTTCTTAAACAGAAGAAATTAATTAGTTAAAAATAATGTATGTATTTGCATTAACACCATTAAGGATTACCTAACAGATAAACATTAGCAACTACTCTGCCTGGAAGTGATTGCTCAGAATAATTTCCATATCTAAGGTGTTGCCTGAGTGAAACTAGTTAAAGGTGGAAGGATTTGTCTGTGAGGAAAAGTACTCAGGATGTCTTTCACTTGCTCTGGAGAAAGTGACTTTCTCTTGAAATAGAAAGCAATGTATTACTTATAAATGTGTCCAAATATTTGAGATATGTTATTGCATGTAAAACAAGAATGTGGTGTGAGATGAAGTGGTTGATGATGGCATGGAATTCATGGCTCTTTCAAATCTGTGACTATCGTAAGCAATTAAATAGAATTTTCGCGTGCAGACAAATATAGAGGATACAGAATTTGCCACTTTTTTGCAGTAGACACAATAATAAAAGATAACGCAGTTTAATTCGCTATTCAAAAACTGAAAGACAAATCTGAGTTTCAGGTGTACAAAGGAATGGTAATATGCAACTGATTATGTAAAAGAAAAGATGTATATGCATTTGATGTTTCTTTTATGTGTGGAATGCTTTCACAATCTGCTTTATCGATTTTCATAATTCTGCATAAGTGGTGCTTCATACTGCTGTTGAGGAGGTGATACACATTGGCAAATGGTAGTATATGGAGGGCTTGAAAGGGGGTGAATTTGTGGCCTGGGAAATGTTTTAGTGCAATGCATAGTGATTAGAGTGGTGCCCTTAACTTCTAACATCCTATAAAAATTGTATGGGATCCTCTTATGGCTTCTGGGGGAAGAATTTGCTACACATATAAACCCGAAAATTATCCACAATAGCAATAAATGTATTAATACTTTAATATTTGTAACACATAAACATTATTCAATGTGTTACTCTTACTCTCTTTTAAAGTATGCAGTGCAACTTTTATGCTTGTATATCAGATTACCACCTCTGTGAGTAAAAGCAATTAAAGACATGATATATTTCTAAATTTACATTTTTAAACAAGACATGCAACATTCACAAATATAATTCCAAACGAATGCCCTGAACATCATTAATAGGGGGAATTGCTTCATCCACAATATATATAATACAGTCCATGTGGTCTCTAATGAGGGCTATGTACTTCATTGTACTAAATCAGGTTCCCCACTAAAGTTCAAAATGAGTTTAAAGTCAATCCATTGTGATCATGCTCTAAATAAGATATAACATGCTGACACGTTTCAACCTCCAATGCAAAGGATAATATTCAACTGAGGTCTTCCTCAGGGGGTGGCAGAGTGATCTTTCAAAACACTATGTCCAAAAGACATATAGATATAATTAATATTGTCATCCATTTTATTTCTTCAGAGAATTATTTGAACAAATTGCTTGGTAATTCTAGTGGTGGCATTTCTCTGTTGTCGACCACTGTGGGATAGAAGGCGATAGTGATGTCTTAATTTATAATCTAATTTCATGATGAACTTTTTTTGCATGTGAAACCCACCACAGTGCATCCCTTGTCTTACACCAGGGTTGTCTCATCTGACACTTATTAGTAAATCTGAATCGTATTGCTGGAAGAAAGTAGCATGTTGTATGTCAAGTCAAGTCAAGTCAATAAATTTATATAGTGCGCTACATACCCAGAGGGTCTCAAGGCGCTTGTAGAGGGGTGGGGACTTACTTGTCAAATATCCACGTTTTAAGTTGCTTTCTGAATGCTAGGTGGTTCTGAGTAAGGCGAAGGTGAGTGGGAAGTGAGTTCCAGGTTTTAGCTGCCAGGTAGGAGAAGGATCTACCTCCCATGGTGGTTTTGTTGATGCGAGGTACAGTGGCAAGGGCCTGGTTGGAGGATCGTAGCTGGCGGGAGGGGGTGTAGAAGGACAGTCGTGTGTTGAGGCATTCGGGTCCAATTTCGTAGAGTGCTTTGTGTGCGTGGGTTAGGAGCCGGAAAGTAATCCTCTTATTGACGGGGAGCCAGTGGAGGCTTTTCACGTGACCAGAGATGTGTTCTTTACGCGGGATGTCTAATATGAGCCTAGCTGAAGCGTTCTGGATGCGTTGGAGTTTTTTCTGGAGTTTTGTGGTGGTACCGGCATAGAGGGTGTTTCCGTAGTCCAGTCGGCTCGTAACCAGAGCGTGGGTGACTGTTTTTCTAGTTTCGGTGGGGATCCAGCGAAATGTTTTTTTGAGCATGCGAAGAATGTTGAAGCAAGATGAAGAAACGGCGTTGACTTGTCTGTTCATCGAGAGTGAGGAATCCAGGATGACGCCCAGGTTCCGTGCGTGGTCCGTCGGGATGGGTGCTTTTCCAAGGGCCTCAGGCCACCAAGAGTCATCCCAGGCGGAGGGGGAGGTGCCTAGGATGAGGACTTCTGTTTTGTCTGAGTTCAGTTTCAGACGGCTGTGCTTCATCCATTCGGCTACTTCTTTCATTCCTTCATGCAGGTTGGTTTTGGCAGTGTTGGGGTCTCTGGTGAGTGATAGGATCAGTTGAGTGTCGTCGGCGTAGGAGATGATGTTGAGGTTGTGTTGGCGTGCGATGACCACGAGGGGGCTCATGTATACGTTGAAGAGGGTGGGGCTGAGTGAAGATCCTTGTGGTACGCCGCAGATGACTTCAGTGGCCTCTGACTTGAATGGTGGAAGGCGGACTCTCTGGGTTCTTCCAGTGAGGAACAAGGTGATCCATTCCAGTGCTTTTCCTTGGATTCCGATGTTTCTAAGGCGTTGTAAAAGGGTGCTATGACAGACCGTGTCGAAGGCTGCGGAGAGGTCAAGGAGGATGAGGGCGACTGTGTCTCCATTGTCCAGTAGAGTTCGAATGTCGTCTGTTGCTGCGATGAGGGCGGTTTCAGTGCTGTGCTTGGCTCGGAAGCCGGATTGAGAGGAGTCGAGGGATTTGTTGGTTTCGAGGAATGCGGCGAGCTGATTGTTGACCGCTTTCTCGATGACTTTGGCCGGGAATGGAAGGAGTGAGATAGGGCGGTAGTTTTTGAGTTCGGTGGGGTCAGCTGTGAGTTTCTTCAGGAGGGCGCTGAGTTCGGCATGTTTCCAGCTTTCAGGGAAGGTTGCGGAGTTGAGGGAGCAGTAGATGACGTCTCGAAGGTGTGGTGCTATGATGGAGTCTGCTTTGTTGAAGATGTGGTGAGGGCATGGGTCTGTGGGGGATCCTGAGTGGATGGAGTTCATCAGACGGATTGTGTCCTCAGTGGAGATTAGCTTCCAGTCATTGAGGATATTCAGGGGGGGTGGGGGTCCTGCAGGGGGTTGGGTGGGTTGGTTTTTGGGTCGGTTGTCGAAGCTGTTGTGGATGTCTGCAATTTTGTTGTGGAAGAATGAGGCTAGGGAGTCGCAGAGGGCTTGAGAGGGGGTGATGTCGTTGGAGTTGGCTGAGGGGTTGGTAAATTCCTTGACGATGTTGAATAATTCCTTGCTGTTGTGGGCGTTGTTATCTAGTCGGTCCTTTAAAGCGGCTTTCTTGGCATTCCGGATCAGTTGGAGGTGTATGCGGGTGGCGTTTTTGAAGGCGTTCTTGGTGCTGGTGGTTGGGTCTTTTTTCCAGGCCTTCTCAAGGGAGCGACAGAGTTTCTTGGATTTCTTAAGATCATCGTTGAACCAGGAGGCCTTCTTGCTGCCTAGTTTGATTTGTCGTTTTTTCAGTGGTGCTAGGATGTTGGCGCTGTTGGATAACCATTGGGTGAGGTTGGTGGCTGCTTGGTCTGGGTTTGAGGAGTGGGCTGGGGGGTTTTGAAGAAGCGATGAGGAGATCTGGTCGATGGTGATTTTGTTCCAGTTTCTTTGCAGAGTGGGTTGGGGGTGGTTGTTGGATGTGGGCTTGTTGTAGGTAAAGTGAACGCAGCTGTGGTCAGTCCAAAGGAGAGCTGTGGTGTGGCTGAAGGAGACATGTTTGCTGGAGGTGAAGATAGGGTCGAGTGTGTGACCTGCGATGTGGGTGGGAGTAGTGACAAGTTGTTTAAGTCCGAGGTTGGCGAGGTTGTCCAAAAGGGTGGTGGTGTTGCGGTCGTTGTTCTTTTCAAGGTGAAAGTTGAGGTCTCCCAAAAGGATGTAATCCTCGGAGGGGAGCGCGTGTGGAGTGATGAAGTCCGTGATGTCTTCACTAAATTGTGCGCGGGGTCCTGGTGGCCTGTAAAGGAGGGTGCCTCTGAGTGTGGTCTTAGGGTCGGTGTGGATCTGGAAGTGAAGGTGTTCAGAGTTGGCGAGGTTGACGTCTGAGCTGGTTGAGATGCGGATGGATTTCTTATGGACTATAGCGATGCCTCCTCCTGTGTGGCCGGTGCGGTCCTTGCGAATGATCTTATAGCCTTCCGGGATGGCAATGGTGATGTCTGGTGCTGATGTGGCGTTCATCCATGTTTCTGTCAGGAAGGCGACGTCCGGAGAGATGGTGTGTAGTAGATTCCAGAGGTCAATGGCTTGTCTGTGGACCGAGCGGGTGTTGAGCAGGATGCATTGTAGGTGGTTGGGGTCGGATATCTGTAGTGTGTTCGTGGGTGAGGAGTTGTTCTTGGTGCCGTCGAACTTGCAGGAGTAGCAGGAAAAGGGGCCATGGGTGTGTCCAGGGGCGGCTTGGACGCAGTTGGGGGAACGGCCGGGGTTAAGGGCTAGGAGGGTGGTGGCATCGTAAGTGATGCGGGAGGGGTGGACATTACGAGGACCAGGGGCTCTGGCGCTGGGCGCGGTCCAGGCGCGGACGGGCGTAGACGGGCTTACCTTTGGCGCACCTTCGGCGCGGATGAGGCGCGTTCGCTGCGCGTGGACGCTGCGCGTTAGGTCATTGGTCATAAATGGTGAGTGAAGGGGGCGGAGCGTGGGAGGGTCAGCAGCTGGGAGGCGGTAGCAGGGAGGAGGGGCGGGCCAGGGAGCAGGTAAACAAGATGGAGGGTCAACGGGAGAGTAGGGCAGGGGCAGCAGATGCACCGGGGGCACGGACGAAGTCCCAGGGAGAAAATAGAGCCTCAGCAAGTGTCGCGCTTCAGAGTACAGTAGAGCGAGCTGCAAAACCTGGTGAGGTACTATGCCTAGAGTCACGTAACGAGGCAGCTCTGTGGGAATGCGTAAACACAATGAATGTCAAAGCGCAGCTGATTGCGTGTTGCACGAGCGCGATGTAAATGAGATAAATAAATGCGCGATGCAAATGAAATAAATAAATGCTGTTAGAGATCAGCAAACACAATGAATGCCAAAGCACAGCTGAATGCGTGCTACACGAGCGCGATGCAATTGAAATAAATAAATAAATGCGCGATGCAAATTAAATAAATAAATGCGGTCAGAGCTCAGCAGTCAAGATACGATACCACCAGCAAGTTAAGGCACGAGTGGGAGCTGGGATCAGGGAGCGTGGTGGGAGCGACCGTGCTGGAGCAGGTCCAGGCGATCACAGCGCGTCAGAGGAGGAGGGGAGCCCTCTATTCATGTGTGGGAGGGTCAGCAGCTGGGAGGCGGTAGCAGGGAGGAGGAGCGGGCCAGGGAGCAGGTAAACAAGATGGAGGGTCAACGGGAGAGTAGGGCAGGGGCAGCAGATGCACCGGGGGCACGGACGAAGTCCCAGGGAGAAAATAGAGCCTCAGCAAGTGTCGCGCTTCAGAGTACAGTAGAGCGAGCTGCAAAACCTGGTGAGGTACTATGCCTAGAGTCACGTAACGAGGCAGCTCTGTGGGAATGCGTAAACACAATGAATGTCAAAGCGCAGCTGATTGCGTGTTGCACGAGCGCGATGTAAATGAGATAAATAAATGCGCGATGCAAATGAAATAAATAAATGCTGTTAGAGATCAGCAAACACAATGAATGCCAAAGCACAGCTGAATGCGTGCTACACGAGCGCGATGCAATTGAAATAAATAAATAAATGCGCGATGCAAATTAAATAAATAAATGCGGTCAGAGCTCAGCAGTCAAGATACGATACCACCAGCAAGTTAAGGCACGAGTGGGAGCTGGGATCAGGGAGCGTGGTGGGAGCGACCGTGCTGGAGCAGGTCCAGGCGAGGTCTCTACATTTAATTTAGAACGTGCTGCTAATGTAAAGGGGCTGACTTGTACTTGTAAAAGTCTGACATTTCATGTGTGGCTGGCTCTTGCCGCATGGCATTTGATCCGCTGCATTCCTTCACTGTCATGTGTGTGGGGTAAACAAATCCCATAGAGTGGAAACTGGAATTCGGTCTACCTGTCACTCTTCTTTTGGTCCTGTGTGCTGAATGTGCACCTGCGAGGGAAGACTTGCTTGCTTGTGGTGGCGGCATAAAGTTTTGTGATCTCGGTTGTGCGGTCGTAGTTTTAACCTCCTGTGCGGTGATGCTTTTTTGTGTGTTCGTGTGATATTCCTCAAGGTGCGGTGTGTAAATGCTTTTTTTCTAGGAACCAGCTGCTTTGGGATGATGATGTGCTGCTACTTATTGGGGGAGTTAATAGACTAAAAAAGTGCTGCAGAAAGTACTCCGTTCCCCGAAATGAGGGACAGGGGGGTGCTACAATTCATACACCCACCAAAGTGTACGTGGTATAACCCATTTCAACTGAGATAACAAATAAGAAAAGAAAAGACAATGAATGTCTTAATACTGCCCTCACACACTTTGCAGTGTCATGCTTCATCATAGGGCCACATCATACATCTAGGTGCAGACCAACACCCTGGATGGAACGCAAATTTTTTTTTGAATGAAGAATAGTGGTGAGGGTAGAGTGAATGCAAAGGAACACAAAACACAACGCAAAGAGGTAACACAACTTAAATGAAAAAAATGATTCCCCTTAGAGAAGGGATCAAATAGTGCAGATACATATAATTAAAACTCTCTTAGGGGTAACACTCGATTTGTATTGCTGTTAATCCCTGGAAGGATTAAAACATAGTATCTGGGATATTCAGGGGAGGTAACGGCTCTATATCCCCACTGCAGATACCAACATGTTTCTGCTAATTTTTACCACGCCCAACCGGGTCGCTCTGGCATTCGTCAGGGTGTTGGTCCCTAGTTTTTGATCTTCACCCCTATTCGGGTGTTTACTTTCTTGTTAGAAAGGCGACCCCGGGGGAGGCAGAAGATGTCTGACTGACCACCCCTAGGTCCACCTCTCCGTCAAGAAGTAGCCGAGCGTTACTGAGAGGCCTCCTGGGTGAGGGCCCTCTCCTAGGATCGCACAGCAGAGTAACCACACACTACAAATGGACACCACACCAGAGGTCGAGTTCGTAAGCTTTATCAGGAAATAAAGGTTGCTGGTTCTCAGCGATATGTACAAGCAGACCGAGGGGTCTGTAAAGTCTCGCAAGAGGGGATCAGGGTAGCGGGACAGTCTCGGTTGGGGTGTAGGAAGTGATACCTTGCGCACAGCTCTCAATCCTCGAGCCGGGGGTTCTGAGAGGTTGAGCCGCGGCAGCGCCAGCAGGCTCTCAAGATGGTTCGGCGAAGGTGGGCCGCGGCAGCGCCAGCAGGCTCTCAAGATGGTTCGGCAAAGGTGGGCCGCGGCAGCGCCAGCAGGCTCTCGAGATGGTTCGGCAAAGGTGGGCCGCGGCAGCGCCAGCAGGCTCTCAAGATGGTTCGGCAAAGGTGGGCCGCGGCAGCGCCAGCAGGCTCTCGAGATGGTTCGGCAAAGGTGGGCCGCGGCAGCGCCAGCAGGCTCTCAAGATGGTTCGGCAAAGGTGGGCCGCGGCAGCGCCAGCAGGCTCTCAAGAGGGTTCGGCAAAGGTGGGCCGCGGCAGCGCCAGCAGGCTCCCAAGATGGCTCGGCAAAGGTGGGCCGTGGCAGCGCCAGCAGTCTCTCAAGAGGGTTCGGCAAAGGTGGGCCGCGGCAGCGCCAGCAGGCTCTCAAGAGGGTTCGGCAAAGGTGGGCCGCGGCAGCGCCAGCAGGCTCTCAAGTTCTCGTGAGGTTCCAGGAAAAATGAGTTCTTCTGGGGTCGGCCGTGACAGCGTCAGCAGGGCTTTCCAGTCCAGGATACAACTGACGTCCTAATCCAGGGCTGACCCAGATATAGGACTGGAGTCCTTTGATGTCCGGACCCTCGCGCCTGGGGGTCAGAGGGGCCGGGATGATGGTGTCCAGACACCCAGCAGGGGGGTGGAGCCAGCGCCCAGGGAGGCCGGAGGGCGATCGAAACCAGGCGTCCGGGGACGGCTGGAGGGCCATCGAAACACCCTTCTCTCCGGGATCTGTCGAGTGGCCACTCGACCACCTGGGTGGATCTTGGTGCCTCGATGTCTGGGCTGTGCTGAGGCCTGGGCCGGGGCCGAGGCCACGTGGTCGTGACGTGGTGGGCCCAAGATGGAGTCGGGCGCAGCCTCGTGCTTAGGTCGTGAGGGGCCCACGCTGGAGCCAGGTCGGTAGTGGGGGTCCGGGATGGTGGCCGGACCAGCAATGTTGGGGCGTGCAGTGTCGGGCAAAAGGGCTGCCCGATGCTGGGTGGAGGGCCGATGTCGTCCTGGACTCACCATGCGGGAGGGGTAGGACCACGCCATGAGGCCGTGTCCAACACGCGTCCCCCCCAGCGGAAGGCAGGGGAGAGTCACCCATCTTCTTGGGGATTCTCCTCGCCGAGGCGGAAGAATCTGGAGAGGCCGTCAGCATTGGCGTGGTCGTTGCCGGGGCGATGCTCCACAGTGAAGTCCATCCCTTGCAGGGAGATGGACCATCGCAACAGTTTCGGGTTCTCACCCCGCGTCGGTCTGGACCCGGAAGTGGGTGCCGAAGAGGTAGGGCCGGAGCTTCTTTAGGGCCCACACGACGGCGAAGGCTTCCCTCTCGATGGTGCTCCAGCGCTGTTCTCTGGCTAGCAGCCGCCGGCTGATGAAGGCAACGGGGAGGTCGATTCCCTCAGAGTTCACTTGGGAGAGGACCGCCCCAATGCCGTGCTCCGAGGCATCGGTTTGGACCACAAACTCTCGGCTGTAGTTGGGGGCCTGGAGCCCAGGGGCGGTGCACATGGCAGTCTTTAGAGTCTCGAAGGCTGCTTGGCACTCTGGGGTCCAGCACACCTTCTGGGGTAGCTTCTTGGAGGTCAATTCTGTGAGGGGCCCCACAATGCTTCCATAGTCTTTGATGAAGCGCCGATAGTATCCTGTGAGCCCCAGGAAGGCTCGGACGGCTGTTTGGGTGATTGGGGGCTCCCAGGCCCGGATGGCGTCAATCTTTGGTTGGAGGGGAGCCACCCGGCCGCTTCCCACCTGGTGCCCCAGATACGCAACGGACCCTTGGCCGATCTGGCACTTGCTGGCCTTTATTGTTAGTCCGGCCCGTCGGAGGGCCGTCAGGACCTCCCGGAGGTGGGTCAGGTGTGCATCCCAGCGGAGGCTGTACACTGCAATGTCGTCTAGGTAGGCGGCGCTGAACTCTTCTAGCCCGGCCAGCACTCTATTCACGAGTCTCTGGAAGGTGGCCGGGGCGTTTTTCATGCCGAAGGGCATCACCTTGAAATGGTAGTGGCCATCCGGGTCGAGAAGGCTGATCGCTCTTGCGCTCCAGGGGTGAGGCCGATCTGCCAATACCCGGCCGTGAGATCGAAGGTGCTGAGATACTTCGCAGCCCCCAGGCGATCGATCAGTTCATCCGCCCGGGGGATGGGATGGGCGTCGGTCTTGGTGACGGCATTCAGCCCCCGGTAGTCAACACAGAACCGGAGCTCCGGGGGCGTGCCGGGGGCGGCGGCTTTAGGGACCAGGACAACTGGGCTGGCCCACGGACTGTCGGAGGGTTCGACTACCCTCAGCTCTAGCATCTTGGCCACCTCGGACTGGATGCAGGCCCGAACTCGATCGGGCACTCGGAAAGCTCGGTGTCTTACAGGCGGGCTGTCTCCGGTGTCTACATCGTGGACACACCACCGGGTGACTCCAGGGGTGAGGGAAAACAGATCTGCAAACTGCCCCAGCAGCTGCCGGCAGTCATGGTGCTGCTCCGAGGTCAGGGTGGAGGAGAGCATGACCCCTTCGATGGAGCCGTCCTTCTCAGTGGTGCTCATGAGATCTGGCAGTGGTTCGGAGTCGTCTTCAGCTCCTTCATCGGTCGCTAACAGCAGGCTTAGTTCAGTGCGGGCGAAGTGCGGCTTGAGCCGGTTAGCGTGTAGAACCCGGAGGGGGTTCCTGGGGGACTCCATGTCCACCAAGTAAGTGACGGGGCTCTTGCGCTCCACCACTTTGAAGGGCCCCGTCCACTTGTCCTGGAGGGCACAAGGTTCAACCAGGGACATGACCCAGACCTGCTGGCCCGGTTCGAATTCGATGGACGAGGCGTTCTGGTCATACCAGCGTTTCATCTCCTCCTGACTGGCTTCAAGGTTGGCTTCGGCAAGTTCCCGGAACTTCCGAGTCTGGTTGCGGAGGGTCAGGAGGTACTGGTAGACATCTGGTGGAGCACCTCGGACAGTCGTCTCCCAGCCTTCTTTGACCAGGCTGAGGGGTCCCGGACCGGGTGCCCATACAATAGTTCGAAGGGGCTGAACCCCAGGGACTTCTGGGGTACTTCGCGGTACGCAAACAGGAGGCAAGGCAGCAGAACATCCCATTTGCGTCGGAGTGGCTCCTCGAGGCCCTTGATCATTCCCTTCAGCGTTCGGTTAAACCGCTCCACAAGTCCATTTCCTTGGGGGTGATATGGGATGGTGAACTTATATGTGACCCCGCACTGTTGCCACAGGGATCGCATATACTTGGAAATAAAGTTTGTGCCCCAATCACTCACGACCTCTCGGGGGAAGCCGACTCTGGAGAAGATCCCCATTAGGGCTCGGCCTACTACTGGGGCCATGATGGTTCGGAGGGGGATGGCTTCCGGATAGCGGGTGGCATGGTCCACCAGCACGAGGATGAAGCGGTGCCCTTGAGGGGTGCGGGGGTCCAGGGGCCCCACGATGTCTATCCCCACTCGCTCGAAGGGGGTGGTGACCACGGGAAACGGCTGGAGCGGGGCTTTGACTTTCCCCCCGCTCTTCCCGCTGGCTTGACAGGTCGGGCAGGTTCTGCAGTGATTGTGCACATCGTTGCGCATTTTCGGCCAGTAGAAATGAGTCACCAGGCGGCTGTAAGTTTTGTCCTGCCCCAGATGCCCGGCGAGGGGCACATCATGTGCTAAGTTCAAGAGGAAGTCTCGAAATCGGAGGGGAACGACCAGCACCCGGCTGGCCCCTAGTTCGGCAATCTTCTGCTCACTGTAGAGAAGGTCGTTGTCCCAATAGACCCAGTGGGACCCCGCAGGGTCTCCAGCGGCTTGAGCGGTGGCTTGTCGTCGAAGTCCCTCGAGGGAGGGACAGGTGCTCTGTTCTTGTCGGAATTGTTCGCGGGTGGGGCCACCTTCTTGGTGCCACTGAGCTAGTTCTGGCAGGTGGCCGAGCTCGGTGATTTCCTCATGGCTGGGCCCCTGGGGGCCGGGTTCAGGGTCGGTGTCCTCGGGGACGGCGGGCGGTGGAGGTGCGGGCCACTCCGGCTCCTCGATCGGGGCTTCCTCCGTTGGGGGGGAGGCCCGGGCGGACATGGAGCGGGTGGTCGCACAAACCCACTCGGGAAGGCCTAGCATCCCCAGATGCTCTCTCCGCTCTACGCCGGCCCAGACGGAACTTTCCAGGTCGTTCCCGAGGAGGCAGTCCACGGGGGCATCGTCTCGGACAGTCACTTTCAGCATGCCTGACACCCCTCCCCACTCGAAGGGGATGCGGGCCATCTGGCACAAACTTTCAGAGTTGTCAGACGACCGTACTGGGCACAAGACGTTGGGGAGAATTTGTTCTGGGGTCACCAAGTGGCAGCGGACCGCCGTCACGCTGGCTCCAGTATCCCGGAGGGCTTCGGCCCGGCGTCCATTGATGGTGACCCATTGGCGGTATTTCTGGGTGTTACCTGGGATCGGGTCTCGGGGGATCATGTCTCGATCACCCAGGCATGCTAAGATCATGGCTGCGGGCTCCCACTCGGCCTGCTCGGTGTCGTCGCCCTCTTCTTCGCCTCCCTCGGCACTCAGGGCGGCGGCCGCGATCTGGCGGCTCGGGGAACCGGTGGTGCCGGGTCGCTGGTTCATCGGGCAGAGAGGGTCGTTCGCATAATGGCCCTGTCGCTGGCATCTGTGGCACGTAACATTCGGGCGGGGCCCGGGTCTTGCTGGGGGGCCTCCCCTCCAACCCAGGGATGGCGACGGGGAGGTAGGGGATGACCCCGCGGGGGTGTCTCGGCCCCTGCTCTGGCCTCCTCCGCCGCCTCGGGGTCGGTGGTTCCCCGGGGATCCCCGGCCGTAGTCTCCCATCGGACTCCGGGGAACTCGGTTGCTCACCCATCTATCCGCCTCGACCGCGAGTTTTCGTGGCTCTGTCAATTTGCTGTCGAGGAGGTGCTGCCGGAGTTCGACGAAGCAATTATTGGAAAGATGCTCCCATAGGATGAGGTCGACCAACTGCTGGTAGGTGGTGACCTGGCAGCCTCTGATCCACCCTTCGAAGGCTCTGCTGTAAAAGTTCACGTACTCCACCCAAGTGGTACCGGGGATTTTCTTACAGTCTCGAAATCGCTGCCGGTACATTTCGGGGGTGAGTCCGTAGCGAGTGAGGAGGGCGGTCTTCATGTGTTCGTACGAGGTCATCTCGGCGTCGGGGAGCTCTAGCAGGGCGTCTCTCCCCTCGTTGATGAACTTCCCCCATAAGCCGGCGCCCCAGTCTTTGAGGGGTACTCGATGGGCGGTCATGGCGACCTCGTAGGCCTTGAACCACTGTTGGATATCGTCGTTCTTATAGTATTCTTTGACGACCTCCTTGGGTATGTGCACCTTCGTGTCCCCCGGCGGGGGTGAGGCCTTACCCCCGGCGGTGCCGGTTTCTGTTGTCTTGGCCTTGATTTCCAGTTCTTTGAGGCCGCGCTCATGCTCGAGCACGAGTTTCTTTTCTTCGAGGTCTCGTTGTCTTCTCCTTTCCTCTAGGTCTCCTTCCAGCCGTAGTTGCTCGAGGGCTAATTTCCTTTCTGCCAGCTGTATCTCTCCTTCTTGTCGAAGTCGGGCGAGCTCCAACTCGTGGAGCCGGTTACTTTCTCGTTCTTGGGCGTCTCCGTGGGGGAGGCCCGTGTCCAGGTCTGTGGTTCTTTCCCTCGCTGGGTTCGCGTCGGTCTCCGGGTGTCCATTCGGGCCCGGGTTGTCTTCATTCTGGGGCGGCGCGTTATCGGCGTCTGCCCAGGCTTGCAGGGCTGATTTAAAATCCTCTTTGGTGTTGAGGCCCGTGGTAGCGATGCCTCGGTCCTTGCAAAATTGTTTTAATTCCTTGTGGCTGTAATCTTCCATCTTTTCTTTCTGGAATTCCGCTGTCGGTCTGGTTTCCTGAGTAGTCATGGTCGTGGTGTGTTTTTCTCGGTAGTGAGTGAATTCCTCTCCTGTACGATCTGCGTCGGCTCGGATCCCGTCGCTTGCCACCAATGTTAGAAAGGCGACCCCGGGGGAGGCAGAAGATGTCTGACTGACCACCCCTAGGTCCACCTCTCCGTCAAGAAGTAGCCGAGCGTTACTGAGAGGCCTCCTGGGTGAGGGCCCTCTCCTAGGATCGCACAGCAGAGTAACCACACACTACAAATGGACACCACACCAGAGGTCGAGTTCGTAAGCTTTATCAGGAAATAAAGGTTGCTGGTTCTCAGCGATATGTACAAGCAGACCGAGGGGTCTGTAAAGTCTCGCAAGAGGGGATCAGGGTAGCGGGACAGTCTCGGTTGGGGTGTAGGAAGGGATACCTTGCGCACAGCTCTCAATCCTCGAGCCGGGGGTTCCGAGAGGTTGAGCCGCGGCAGCACCAGCAGGCTCTCAAGATGGTTCGGCGAAGGTGGGCCGCGGCAGCGCCAGCAGGCTCTCAAGATGGTTCGGCAAAGGTGGGCCGCGGCAGCGCCAGCAGGCTCTCGAGATGGTTCGGCAAAGGTGGGCCGCGGCAGCGCCAGCAGGCTCTCGAGATGGTTCGGCAAAGGTGGGCCGCGGCAGCGCCAGCAGGCTCTCAAGATGGTTCGGCAAAGGTGGGCCGCGGCAGCGCCAGCAGGCTCTCAAGATGGTTCGGCAAAGGTGGGCCGCGGCAGCGCCAGCAGGCTCTCAAGAGGGTTCGGCAAAGGTGGGCCACGGCAGCGCCAGCAGGCTCTCAAGTTCTCGTGAGGTTCCAGGAAAAATGAGTTCTTCTGGGGTCGGCCGTGACAGCGTCAGCAGGGCTTTCCAGTCCAGGATACAACTGACGTCCTAATCCAGGGCTGACCCAGATATAGGACTGGAGTCCTTTGATGTCCGGACCCTCGCGCCTGGGGGTCAGAGGGGCCGGGATGATGGTGTCCAGACACCCAGCAGGGGGGTGGAGCCAGCGCCCAGGGAGGCCGGAGGGCGATCGAAACCAGGCGTCCGGGGACGGCTGGAGGGCCATCGAAACACCCTTCTCTCCGGGATCTGTCGAGTGGCCACTCGACCACCTGGGTGGATCTTGGTGCCTCGATGTCTGGGCTGTGCTGAGGCCTGGGCCTGGGCCGAGGCCACGTGGTCGTGACGTGGTGGGCCCAAGATGGAGTCGGGCGCAGCCTCGTGCTTAGGTCGTGAGGGGCCCACGCTGGAGCCAGGTCGGTAGTGGGGGTCCGGGATGGTGGCCGGACCAGCAATGTTGGGGCATGCAGTGTCGGGCAAAAGGGCTGCCCGATGCTGGGTGGAGGGCCGATGTCATCCTGGACCCACCATGCGGGAGGGGTAGGACCACGCCATGAGGCCGGGTCCAACATTTCTTACTTAGTTCGTTGGACAATATCCAGTTGTCATACACTCTGGAAATTCCGAGAGGGAACATATTTAAGAGTTCACAAGTAGTTCTCTGAAGCCGGGACCTTTGTGGGACCATGCTCTTGTAGCCACACTTACTCCAAAGAGACGCTGTCAGTCTTGTCCTCACACCAGTCCTCTGTGGGTTCGACAGAGAACTGGCGTGACGTCAAGACTGACAGTGTCTCTTTGGAGTAAGTGTGATTACTTCTCTGTTGAGTGAGATTTTGATAATGGAAAGGGAGTCAGAGAAGGCTTAGTCCCTTGTCTCTTCCTACTTGTGATATTTATGTCAGTGTAAGCGAAGGACAATTAAACTGTACATTAAGGTTTATGAGCTTTCATGATGTCACGTTTCTTATAGGTGCTTTGTGCAGTCCTTCATCCTAAAAGGCCAACCAGTTTTTGAAAGGAGTGCAGAAGGCTCCGTCAACTAGACTAGATGCTGAGTCATAGGCCCTGATTACGAATGGGGCAATACATTCTAACCCCTGCTTAAACTCCTGTCTACGCACAGGTCGGAATTACAAGGTTAACTGTATTTAATGCATCCAATAATTATAAGATGTGTCAAATACCTCAGCTGTCGTTAAACTTTGGCAGAGTAAATAACGCCTAAACTCGTAATCAGGACCATAGTGAGGTAGCAAGTGTGGAGTAACGCCACTACTCTGCCTGGTACCACTGCATTTTCCCTTTGTGCTGCTAAGTGTTGAAGAAATAAGAACAAGACTGAATCCTTACTGTTTGACGAGTGAGTGGAAGGTGTGTGCTGGCCTATATATTGTGGTGAGGTTAATGAAGGGAGAGAGTTGCTGACAAACAGACAGTGGCTAATACAACTCCAAGATGGGAGCCAGAGATATTGATCTGTTAATGGGCGATTGGACCATTAATATAAAACCCTTCAAAGTTGGGCCTGATTCACGAGGGTAAAGTTAGACTTCTGGTCTAAGTTTAGACCAAAGTCTAACTTTACTACTTTTTGGTATTCACAAAGGTAAGTTACGAGTAGTATCTTTATAAATGTACAGTTTCGGCACTTGGGCGGAATCTCTGCACTCAGGGCGGAATCTCCGCCACAAATGCGGAAACTCCACAGTCCTAAAAATACTACTCGTAACGTACCTTTGTCAATACCGAAAAGTAGTAAAGTAAGACTTTTGGTCTAAACTTAGACCACATGTTTAACTTTATATTTGTGAATCATGCCCAAAGTTTGCTGCTACTGTCAAGGTAGAAGAGGTTATCAAAGGTGCTGCACTCTTAGAGGGAAAGATTTAGTGGAAGAGGGGAAACATTGTACGTGTAAGCAACAACCAGGATCAGATAATCAAGAACTTCAAAGGTCAAGGTGGCACTGTTGGCTTTGATTGGTCTGCGTGAGGATGTGAGGTGGAAAAAAAGGATGTGCCTGCTATTTCAGCAAACGATTCTATTGAAAACTCGGTTCTGTTGGTCACAGCTGAGCTTGGCTGTCGAGTCTTGGTGGACTCTAATGAATCTGCAGTTGTAAACAAAGTCAGTCAGGATAAAAAACAGTGGTACTTCTAAAATGCCAACACAGTTTAGGGATTTTGTTAATGTCTTTACTTATGTGCTTTCTCTTTTGCAGGTTTTTTTCATGGAGTGGTTTATTGATCTCTTTATTTTCCTTTTCTATATAACCGCCGCGCAGGGGCGGAATCGCTGCAGGGTGGGCGGGGCGGCCACGCCGTGACGGAACCACTCCGTCACCAGCACAGCGCGTCAGTGGCTCGTGACGGAGTGGTTCCATCACGAGCACGGAAGGGGTTAAAGGAGGAAGATGATGTAGTTAATGGCTTTTGGTGGGCTATTGATCATGGTTGAACATTGTGTTCTGCTTAACTTAAATTTATCTATGTTCTTAATGGAATCTTGTTGCCTCATGTTCGAGTTGCGGGGCTTTGGCCATTCCAGAGAGCCCTAGATGTTCCATCTCTGGCCGCTGCTGTTTTTATTGTGTGTCCCATATGCTCAATAAATCTCATTTGCGTCTGCTAACTTTAGGCCTCCCTTGGTTTGTATAACCACCATCTATCTCTACACAAATACTGGAAAATCTAAGAACTTGATCTATTCAGATGTCTGAGTCTGTTCGATATTAACTAATTCATTTATTTAAGGTTTTATAAGGCACAAGCAATCACTGTCTTGCCACTCTGAAGAAGTCAAAAGACAGGTTGTGCAGAACAAGCCTTTGTCTTTTAAGGTTGTCGCACAAGGTCAGACAAATGCATCAGGAGGAGTCAAAACACTGAGTCACAATTTGTTTAATTGTTGTATGGCTTCCTGCCTTTTTCAAAGGGGCAGAATATACTGATGGTGCTGATTTGAATGACAAAAGCTTCCCTGTATATACAACCTGTAAGGAGGCTTTGCGGGCCAAAGCCTGAACCTTTGAATGTGTGTAACATGAGGGGATAACTCTTCTGCCTGAGACCTTAGCCTGTAATATTTCTGTGAGTGAGGGATAGGTTTTCTAACCAAAGTCAGAGCTTGTAATATCTGTTTAACCTGTGGGATGGATTTGTTGTAACAGGCCTGATCATATAGGATCTCTGGAACTTACGGATCACACTGCTGACCACAGCACGAGGATCAAAGATCTATGTAACTTGATGGGCAGCTCTACGGTCGGAGGCCTGAGCCTGTAAGCTCTGTGCAACCTGTGGGATACCTTAATTGGCAGATGGTCAATCTGGCCAATCTGTAAAATCTCTGCAACCAGACGGGTTTCAATTCAGTTATTGATTTGAGTTTGTAAGAACTGTGTGGATAAGAAATATCTCCTGTGTAAAGTGAGAGATAGAATTGTCAGATGTTTTTAGTCTTTAAGGTTTTTTCAACCAGATGAATAACTCTGATGTTAGAGTCCTGGCCCTATTGGACCATTATAGCCTGAAGCATAGGTCTGCTTTCACAGTCCAAGCCACTAACATCTCTGTACTCTGGGGGCTGGCTCTTATTGGACGACCCACATCTTTCACTCTCTGCAGCCTGAATGATACTTGTAGGAAATTGGATTACTGGTTTGGGGAAGGGTGAAGCCCTACTCAAGCAGCAAGACACAAGACACAAGAAACCCTAAATTAACCTGTGCTTAACCTTCTGGCAGCTTGGCACACAGCAGTCAGGTTTAACTTAGAGGCAATGTGTAAACTATGTATGCAGCACTTCAAACAGTAATAAAGTTAAAACACAGCACAAGAAACCCCCCCATACTAATTTAGAAACATAGATTAAAATGTAATAGATTATTTGAGACGCAAACAACAAATAACCAATCAGTAGATATGCAATTTTAAAATTTTAAGTAAAAATAGATCCGATAGAAACAGCTTCATGTTGTCATGATTGCATACATCAGATCGGGAATTGGATGGCACACAATTGTTTAAAGCTCAACTCCGGGAAAATGGAGGTCCTACTTTTTAATAAGAATACCTCCTTGCGGTCCCCTTCATGGTGGTCGGCGGGACTGGACACACTTTTGACCCCTTCCTCTAAAGTCAAGAACCTAGGAGTGATCTTTGATAGCAAACATTAAAGGGTCATGTCAATTCTATTACATCATATTCATTCTTTACAATAAAACTTCTCAGTAAAATGTTTCTATCATTCCTAAAGACATGCGTCAACTACTTCTCTTAAGAATAGATTACTGTAATGCCCTTTTCGTTAACCTACAGAAAAAATGTTTGAACAAAATACAAATCTTACAAAATGCATCAGCCCGACTTCTTCTAGGCATCCCCCAATGGAAATATGTATCCTCAGCGCTTAGGCATCTTCACTGGTTCCTGTCACAAAGCACATAGATTTTAAAGCTCTCTGCATTGTCTTTAGGGCACTGCATGGCTATGGCCCTGAATTCTTCAGGCAAACGTTTTGCTGGTACATTCCTTCCCGAACACATCGCTCTGCCTCTGCATTTAATCTGGTGGTTCCCAGATTTAAAAAATCTCAATGGGGTAGAAGGAGTTTCATAACCAGCATCTCAGTCTCTGGAACTTTCTTGCTATTGAAATGAAAATAACTACTGATCTTCTGTCATTTAGTAAAGCTTTAAAAAACTGGCTCTTCCATCATTAGTCTCCCTCCTATTGCTCACATGGCCATTAACCACCTCCAATGAGCTCAGCGCCTAGACACCTCAGGGTATTAAAGCCCTTTACATGTATCATTTTCATTCCATATCATTTATTTTCCTAGAAGTGCAAAGCGCCGACTGTGGTTATTTGGCCATGTGGGACCAAGACAACGTCACAAGTTCAGGCCGACCGCAATGGAGCGAGGGCTGGATAGAGAGATAAAGTTAGGCCCGCTGAACAAAGTACCTTAAATCCTGGTTGTGGAGCATTTCAAGATCCTGCATCAAGGATGCGTTGCGCATGAGCAGTTCTGGGAAAGCTGCGAGGATGTGAGGCAGAGTGTCGCATCATCATCAAGGATGCTGTTGATGAGGGGCTTCTTATGCAAAGCCAGTGTAGAGGATGTGCACGCAGCTGCAGTTCCGAAGAAGCAGCGGGACTGTGATGCAGAGTCCTGCGCCATCGACAATGCAATTGACAAGTGGCGTGTGATGCAAAGCCCTGCATCGAGGATGCATCACACAGCAGCAGTTCTAAAGAGCTGCAGGCTGCGATACAAAGTCCTGCATGGGGGATAAATTGCACAGAGGTGCTTCTGAAGCATAGTTGTGAGGAGATGTGTTGTGCTGTGTTGTTTCTGCCCACAGGACCACAGCTGGGCTGGGCTGGCACAGCATCTACAGGGTCACATCCAAGGGTCCAGAACTGGGATGGCACCACTTGGGGTGGGCCGACCCCACAGCAGACTGAGTCAAGGCATCGGATTCAAGGTGGTTGGAGCCCTTTCTGTCCCCAAAGCTCTGATAATGAAGTCAGCCAACTAGCCCTTGGAGTCACTCTGGTGGTCCTGAGTTCTAGATGCAGGTTCAGTCCTTTTCACTTAGGTAGCAGAGCAATAGAGTAGCAGTCCTTCTTGCTGAGTAGCACAACAGTCCTTCTGAGTTTTCCACAGGCCCAGAGATGTACTGATGAGTTGGGTCTGTGGGTCCAATATTTTATATGTTATGTCAGCTTTGAAGTAAGAGAAGGCTCTGGAGGTTTCCATCCCCGGAGGATTTAGAATTTCCTGCCTCCCTGCCATGGCCCCAGCTTGTCTAGGGACGCAAAAGACTAACACCAAACCCTTTGTGAGTGTGCCCAGGCAGAGGCTTTGTTATATGCAAGTGGGGTGGGTGATGAGTCCTCCCCTCTATCAAGTCAGAGATGCCACATTCTGCCAACATCTGTTCCCCCTTTGTCTCACTGTTTGGGAGCAATACACAAAGACCAACTGCCATCTACACCTAGTCGTGTGACCCAGATACAGGCCGCAAATGCAAATGGTTAGGATAAGAAAATGGCAACTTTTTAACCCCTTCGACGCTCATGACGAGCCCAGCTCGTCATGGAGTTTCCATTGATTTCAATGGAAATTGCATTGAAGTGAAGCATTAAGCTTAGCATCCAAGTGGTTAAATAGACATTTTCAGAATTCTGACTTAAAATTCGACTTTACCATTAAAGAGAATTTTAAATTACAGTTCTTTAGATACTAAACTTGACATTCCTAGTTGATCCAAATTGAAAGTCACCATGTTTTAAATGTAAGAAGGTAACCCAAAGTTATCCGATGGGAAAAGTAGGTCTTACACTAGTGAAAAACAAATATATGACTTCTTCAAATCAAATCAAATAAACTTTATTTGGTTACACAAAGACAACCATAAAAGTTACAAATCTACAATACATAAAAAAAGTCAGACATATGAAAAGACACCGTAAAAAACAAGCCCACTCCAGAGTATTACTCGATATTAAAAGGGAGGTGCCAGAAACATCAAAATGTGCAAAGATATGACTTCTTCATTACCAGGACATTCACAACTTAAAAGTACATGTCCAACTTTTTAAATACACTGCACCCTGCCCTATAGGCTGTTTAGGGCCTACCCAAAGGGTGACTTATATTTGTTATAAAGAAAGGTTTAGGTCTGGCAAAATTATTAATTTGTCAGCTCGAAATGGCATTTTAAAATAGCACCCATATGTCGTAATGGTAGCTTGAGATATGTTTAAAAGGGTACTTAAGTGGGTGGCACAATCACTGCTGCCACACTACATGTGGCATTTAATTAACAGGCCCTGGGTACATGCAGTGCCACTTTACTAGGGAGTTACAAGAAATTATTGTGCCAATTCGGTGTAAGACAATTTCATAATGTTTAAAGCAGAGAGCACGAACACTTAAGCACTGGTTAGCCATGGTAAAATATGCAGCGTCCTAAAAGCCAACAAAAATGGGTTCCAAAAACCAGAGGGGGAAGGCAAAAAGTTTGGGGATGACCCTGCAGAGTCGGCCAAGTTCTATTTGTCACAGTCTTGCACCTGTAATGTCTGTGTGCGCTCACAGATAACTTTTTTTTCAGGAGCCTGTATATGCAATATATGTGTGGGAAGGGGCAAGGAAACCTATAAATCACTGAACTGAGGAAAGGCAGGAGAGTCCTACGACGCTGTGTCCCGAACACCAAGCGAACCAAGAAAGAGAGAAAGGACAAGGCATAAACAGAGAGGAGATGGAAAGAAAAATGGAAAGTAAAGAAGAGCTCGCTATCACAGTGAGGGGCGTGGAGAAAAAGAGAAAAAGCTGTGAGCAGAGGTATGAGAGAAGGCTAGAGCAAGAGGGCGTGGAGTAAGAGAGAAGGGAAGTGAACACAAGGAAAGGGAAGAGAGCAGCCAGTTGAAATAAGGAGAAAAGAGACAGTTCACCAGCGATGGGAGGAAGCAGGAAGCCGGTGAACCCAGTGCGAGAAGCCTCAAGAGGTGGAGGAGGATCCAGACACCAATAGAATTGAAGGCAGAGAGGACAGGGAGAGTGAGGAGGAGGCAGACTCCTAGACGGAGGAGTGGTGGAAGCCACCATCGGTTGCTGAATCACCCGCAACAACTCAGAAGAGTTTGGTTGCTCGGTTGAGGACCTGGAAGCACAGTGCTGGGATTGTTTTTTTTCTTGTATTATTTTCCCTCTTCTGTTTTGTTTTCTCTTCTATACCCTAATCTCTGAAGTCACAACCTGGAGGCAGCGAGAATTGGTTCAAACATGATGCTCAAAGGGTATATGCACGAATGCTCTTGAAGGGACCTAAACACTATGGAAATATGGAGTGATGGATAGATGTATTTATAACAGTCCTAAAAACTCTGTAAAAACCTGTGTAAACAACAATCGGTGAAGAGCACTAATACTCAATGGTGAAGGGACCACTGCCTTTATGCTCAAGCATTATAGGAGCTATGTGTTTATAGTACAGAGGGGGAAACAACCTAATGCAGACCAGGGAGAAATAATTTAAAAATAACCTTGCCAGAATACTTACCTGGGCATTCTTACTTTGTTTGAGGGGCGTTGATTATCACCATCCTGCTGGACCTGAAAAAGAAGAAAACAAGCATTTGCAATGCAATAGGTCTCACAGTTGTTAGAGTTTGAGCTATTGGTATTGTAAGGATGATGGAGTGGCCCTAAGGATGGATGAGGAGAAGAGCAGCGTGAGGCACAAGGACAGAGTGAGGAGGAGAAGAACAGCGTGAGGCACAAGGACAGAGTGAGGAGGAGAAGAGCAGCGTGAGTCTCAATGAAGGAGATTGAGGAGAAGAGAAGCATGAGGTACAAGGAAGGGGAGTGAGGAGAAGAGCAGCATGAGGGAGAAGGAAGGAGAGTGAGAAGAGCAGCATGAGGCACAAGTTAGGAGATAGAGAAGAGCAGCGTAAGCATACCCAAATCTGAATTTAAGATCACTCCAGGGTTATTTGCAAAGGTTGCGTTGTAGCCAATAAAAAAAAACTGCTTAATTAAATAAAAGTGACACGTGATGGAGATATGATGTATGAGGACCACGCTGATTGAAGTCAAATCTTAGCTACCCAATTCTACGCTATCAAATGCAGTTTCCTATTAAATATTTCAGCTATACAGGCAGATATTAATAAGCACATGCAAGCTGATTTACAAAGCACCAATGAATATTCGAATGGAGACACACAAAAATGTAAATTTTTATTTTGCAGATATGTTCGCTTAATTGTGCAGTTTTGTGTGCAGTCCTGTGGTTCAAAAATTAAAGCCAGAGGAAGACGGTGCCAAAAACCCCGGAGATTGACAGCCAAGCGCTATAGGCTTTGCACAGGTTCCGGTGGGGCACACTTTCTGTGTTATATCTGTACATTATGAGGTGCTGGTATTTTATGTATTTATTTTCACTTCTTTTGTCCTGCTTCATGATTTCCACTTTTCTCAATAAAGTGGTTTCTAAAATAAAAAACAGAAAGATATTAAACGTGTGTCGTCCAGTATCTTTTTTTTTGTCCTCATCTCACCTCAGACTACGGCAGATCTTAACAAGTCGATATGTGATGAACTGGGCGCCTCTCGACTCACTGCCTTTGTCTGGCCAACCATGACCTTCCTCTTTATCCCGAGGATAGGTGTAATCATTAGACAAAGGTACCTGTTGCTAGATCTTAATTATTTACTATGTACAGGTTGCGCACCCAGGCGAGTAAAGGAGACCAGATGTTCACAGGAGCTTCTTCTTGTTCTAAGTTTGCCATTCTTAAGGCGGCTTTAATCCAGCCTTCTCTATTGGGGGGGCAGAGTCCTTCCATCTAAAGCATATCTCTCTTCTAGCCAAGATCACAAGATAGAGAAGGAAACCTATCTGACGAGGTGAAAGTGCCCTGGGATCGTGGTTATCTATACCAAATATCACTAGAGAAAGATCAACCTCTACGTGTGTTTGAAAAATGTCTGCCAACGTGTCCCCCACCTCTTTCCAGAATACCGCTAGTTCTACGCATTCAAAGAACATATGGATATCATCCGCCTTATTAATAGAACACCTCGGACAAACCGGGATTGCCGCAGCTAAAGAGACAAATTTTGCAATTTTGGTCGGTGTATAATAAAGCCTATTTAGTACAAAATAATGTTTTTTCTTTAAATTCGCAGGTTTTATATATTTGTACATCAACTTAATAGATAATTTGAAAAGGCTTTCAGTGTCTTGGAGAAGGGGAGTAGAATTCCATACTGCTGACAGTGGGGCGACCTCATGGTCGTCTGTATTTAAAAGACTTGTATACCACAATGATACCTCTTTTTTCCTTGAGCCGGCATCTTGAAACAGCTGCTCAAGCTCCCAATTCCCAACTGTATCTCGGGCCTCCGCCTCGAAACCATGACCTTATCTGAAGGTACTTAAATCTTGAAAATGCAGG
Organism: Lissotriton helveticus; assembly: GCF_964261635.1. Classification (NCBI taxonomy): domain Eukaryota; kingdom Metazoa; phylum Chordata; class Amphibia; order Caudata; family Salamandridae; genus Lissotriton; species Lissotriton helveticus. The sequence goes on from NC_136069.1 coordinate 1,150,235,827, forward strand.
ACCAATTTTATCTAGCAATACCTCACAAGGAAGGCCCCCTTCTAAGTCCAACAGGTCTGACCACTTCTCCAAACCTGCCCTTCTGATCGGAATTGCTAAGCTATCGCCAAGACAGACGGGGGTCCCCGGTGAATCCCAGATTGGAGAAAATGGGGAAAAATATACAATACCCCAGATACGCCTTAATTTATACCATATTTGCAAGGCAGCTTTTAAAACCGTAAGGCGTACCCGCTTGAAAAATCTGGGCACCCCAAACTTATATAAAAAACGATCCTGTCCGTTACCACCCTCTGCTACTACAAGTTCCCCCAAAAGTCTGCCCCAAGAAGTTTCCGCCAGTGTAGTTAGTAGCATCCTCATGCCCTTAAATTGAAAGGCTAATAAAAATAGATTTATATCAGGAAAAGCCAGGCCCCCTTTCAAGAGCTTCCTTCTCAATTTCTTCTAAGAGAGTCTGGTGCTTTTCTGCCCCCAAATAAAGCTACCTATCTTCCCCTGGATCTTTTTTGATGCAATCCTGCAGAAAGATAGGAGGAACCGCCCCAAACAGAAAGGTCAATTATGGAAGAACCGACATCTTCACCAGGTTGACCCTCCCATAGATTGATAAAGGGAGGTTTTTCCACCTGGCGAAGAGAAAGTCTACATCTTTTTCTATCTTTTTCCGTTGATCGATGGTATTCTATTTAAATCCTTTACAATCTTTATCCCTAAGTATTTAAACTCTTTACTTACTGATCCCTCTTTAGAAGCTATAGGTCAGTGGTTGAAAGATAAAACTATGCCAGTCATCACGGAGTCAACCAGAGATTTCTTAGACTCTCCTATCACAATGGAGGAGATTAGGGAGCAAATAAAAAGGGCTAAAACTAAGAAGGCTGCGGGTCTTGATGCCCTCCCTAGTGAAATTTATAAAATCTTGCTCGAGGATCTTCTACCGGTACTCCACATTTTATTCACAATGATATACAGCCCAGCAGGGAAGATCCCTAGCTCGTGGAAGGAGGCTACGATAGTTTTGTTATTGAAGCCAGGGAAAGACCCTCTGTTACCTGACTCTTATCGCCCAATCTCCCTGCTGAATGCTGATTATAAGATCTTCATGACCATTTTGGCTGGGAGGTTGGCGGTAAATTAGCTCCAAGTCTGATATAACATCGATCAGAAAGGCTTTTTACCTGGAAGAGTCATACAGGAACAAATCTAACTGTTAATTGGCAATATCGATTTAGCCGAAAACAGAGGGGACCCCTTGGCGGTAGTGGCACTAGATGCCGCTAAAGCCTTCGATCGAGTGTACTGGAAATAGAGATGTGGATTAAGACGGAAACTCCATCGGTAATTCTGCTACAGGAAACTCATATTCCATCTGTAAAATTACCTGATTTTTCCATGTTCAGGGCCTGGTCCTCGTACGTTTTTCCTCGATCTCGGAATCTCAGAGAGGGACAGCCATCTTTTTAAACAAAAACATTCATGCAGAGATTATCAATTCTGAGAGTGATGACCTAGGGCGTTGGTGTTGGGCCACATGCACAATTAAACACAGACAGAGACCTATATCTTTTGAAAGTTTTTACTCACCAGTTGAAGATAACTCTATGATATATGAAGAGCTGTTTCAATCCTTATTGACTGTTATAGGCGACGTGGTTATCGGAGGAGATTTTAATATTCTTATCGCCCAATATTAGATTCCACTAACCAGACAAGAAGACAACTAAAACCAAAATCGTTGAAAGTTCTCCAAAATTACAAAACTACTCTTGATCTTCATGACCCGTGGCGCTCGAACCATTCAACTAAAGCAGAATTTACTTGCTGGTCAGGAAGATTTAAGTCCTCATCTCATATAGATTTTTTTGGGCCTCTAGGAAACTACACTTTAATCAGCAGAGATTTCTTAACAATGGATTCTCTGATCACACTATGCTGGTTATAGAGTTTCTCTTAGAAAATTGTGTAAGAACTCCCAAACGGTGGGTTTTTAATTAACAGTATCTGAGTGGCGAAGCATGGGTTAATTCTTTGAAGATAGAGATTAAAGAATGTATTTCTCGCAATCATGAGTCCGCTCCACTTAATATCGTTTGGGACTCCTTAAAGGCCTTTATGCGTGGAATTACCATTGGTAAGGATGCAGCTAGCTTAAAGGCAGCCAGAACTAAGAAAAAGATCATAGAGCAAAGAGTACAAGTACTGACAACTGCTAGGCTTCATAACCCATCCAGTGCTAACCAACATCAGCTATACCAGGCCAAATGGGATCTTAGCGCTAACTATTATGCCCAAAGAGAAGATGTTTTTCGACAACAATGTCAGAAGATATACGAAGAAAGCAACTTCACAGGTAGATTCCTAGCCTGGCAGGCTAGGGAACAAGCTGCTGCTAACCTAATCAAAGTTTTAAAATGTCCGCTCACCCACCTAGAGGCAGATGATCCGGTTAAAATAAGAGATATAATGCTTAACCACTATGGTTCTGTTTATAGCCAGCATCAAAGTGTAGATCCTCGAATGCTAGAAACTTTTTTACATAATTATACAATGCCCTCGCTCTCTGAAGTAGAGCAACTAACCATGGCTAGTCCATTCTCTATGGAGGAATTAGAGAGAGTTATCAAGGATCTCCCTAATGGTAAGACCTGCGGCCCAGATGGGTTTCCCTCAGACTTTTTAAAGGTATTTTTTGTGCTTTTTCAGATTTTTTTCTTATTTTTATAAATTCTATGTTCGAGGGAGGCACAATACCGGATTCTTTCAGACAAGGCAATGTGGTGAGCTTTCTGAAGAAGGGGAAGGACGCTAAAGACCCAAATTCCTATCGACCAATAACGTTATTAAATTCAGACTACAAAATAGTAACAAAACTTTTATCATTACGTTTCAAGCATTGTACAGCAGAATTGATCCACCCAGATCAGAATGGCTTTATCGCGGGCAGGCAGCTCGGCACAAATACTCATTATTTCATTGAAGCCTTGGACTATTTTGAGACACGAGGGATTTCTGCTTTGGTTTTGTTATTGGAAGCTGAAAAAGCTTTTGATTTGGTCGTTTGGGACACACTGTTTATTATTTTGGAGCACTTTGGTATCCCTGCTAAAATGATATCTCTGATTCATAATTTGTATACCAATGCTAAAGCTAATGTCATCATTAATACCTAAATGGTCGGGTCAGTCCTTAGTTAAACGAGGTACAAGACAAGGGTGCCCTCTATCGCCAGTCCTCTTTGCTTTTTTATCGAGCCCTTGGCAGTCGCATTGGGGAACTGTGCGGAAATTCTCCCCCCGATTCCATCAATGGCCAAAGTGAAACTGTATGCAGATGACATCATGCTTATTATTAAACTCAAATTACAAATTCAAGCAAAAGTATTTCAGCTCTTCGAGGACTTTGAAGTCCTGGGGGATATCGAATAAATACCAAGAAAACTGAAATACTGCTCTGTGGGGGTAAAGCTCTGGAATTGCATCCCGATATTCGCTGCTGTATTAATACTAAGCCCAAGAGATATCTTGGAGTCTTTTTCTCGGAATCAGTTAGAGACCTATACGACCTGAATTTTGATCTCCTTCTTCAGAGAGTTGAAACATTGTTTTCACGTTGGAATGCTTTACCATTAATCATTTTAGGAGTGGCATTAATAAAAATGTCTGTCCTCTCCCTGTTTAATTTTTTGTTTTTAACTATTTCATGCTTTCTACCGGGTTCTTTTTTTTTTTTTTTACTCTGGTAGAATCGATTTTTACGGCCTTCATCTGGGCAAAGAAAACACCTCGTATTGCACTAAGCACTTTATATGAGGATTTGGATCAGGGAGGGCTCGCCCTGCCAAATCTCAGGGAATATTACAATGCATATTTTGCACAGTATCTATGAAGATTTAAATGCCAAACTCATGCTAAACAATGATATATTAATTTCTTTATTGATTTAATGTGTAAAGAAACTCAAATACCGGCCCTTCTGCAGGTGCTTGAATCCCCCAAATTAGTTCGCTACAAGTCTTTATTATGTTTTTTTTAAACGTCAGGCTTTGTTTAAAAGATACTCGATTCCCTTTATTATTTTAACAACTTTATTGTTCAGCATTCTCCCATTGATTGCGGTTGTACAATGCCTAAATCTAGCTGGTAATTGGGCTGCGGCTGGATTTTTAAAAGTTCAGACTTTCTGAGAGATGGGGATTGGATTACCCTGGCGGAAATGTCACAATTAATCCCTAGAAATGTCATTCTATTAGGGTCATACAAAACTGTGTATAAGTTTCTTGTCCAATTGGATACTACTCAGTTGGGTCAACCAAGAAAATTGATAAATTAACGAACCCGACAGAAAACCTGGGGTTTGGAAGCGTCATCTCGCCCAAAGTAGGAAAGTTGATCTAAGTCAGAAGGCGATTAAAAAATCGCAGGATCAGGAGAATCAGGCAATGCCCTTGAATATTTGGTCAGTTATTAACAGATTTAATTTCAGCACATTGCGAGGAGCTAATTGGCGGAGAATGTTATCCTTTAGTAAATGGTTACTCTATCGCACACCTGCCTCCATCTCTAAAATGTATTCTAATTATCCTGCACACTGTTTCAGATGCACTCATCACTCTCCAGCTAACTGGTCACATGTCATTGTTCATTGTGCCAAGATTGGTAAATTTTGGGAAGAGATTTTTATTTATTGCCAGACCAAATGCAATGTCATGATCGCAGTGAATGAGAAACTAATCCTGCACCGTTTTGACCCTGATCTCTCTTTACCTGACCAGATGGCTAAATTACTATATATTGCTATGGCAGTGGCTAGATCTCTCCTGCTACAGCAATGGCGCACAGAACAGGTTCCATCTTTGTATGAATGGTTACAAAAGATGAGACGAGTTAAAACCAGTGAGCGGGCCTTTGCATTGAGGGTGGGGGGATCCGAAGATACGATAGGATCTGGGGGACATTTTTTGATTAATTTTGGCAGGATTTTTTTTTATTTTTTATTATACATGACAGTGATTCGTATAAATACTAAATGATCTGAGTATTGAGTATACAGTACTTAACTGCTTAGTTACAATGCTTGGTGTATAGCTTCTGTTTTAATTAAGGCTTATGTTAATATTTTGAGTTTAAGAAATAACAATGGATTGTATATTATTTATTAATTTGGAATGGCATTAAGGACTTCAATAAAAATATATATTAAAAAAAAGAGTGTGCTGGAAATATCTATGGGCGGTGCAGGATGCAATGGGTATGGGTCAGACGTTTATTCAGACCTTAAAAAATAGCTATCATGGAGCATCCGCGAAGATCTTATTAAATGGCTCTCTGACCTCTAGTTTTGAAATTCAAAGAGGGACGAGACAGGGGTTTCCCCTGTCTCCCCTCTTGTTCAATATATATATTGAACCCCTTGCACAGGCAATTAGGGAGGATAACAACATAAATCCTTTCAAAACAGGAGATTACCAATCCAAAATTGCCCTATATGCAGATGATGTCATAATCTAGACTGCAAATCCCGACATCTTTATCCCGCATTTAGAAAATCTGTTGGCGGAGTTTGGCGCCATTTCAGGGTATATGGCAAACCCTGATAAAACCGATATTATGTGTTGGAACTCGGCGTATAGTCAAGTGTCGTCCAGTATCACCAACAGCAGCGATTGCAGAATGGCCTGTTGTAAAATGATGTCTGACAGAGTTTTTGCATTGAAGAATCCTAATTTTCTTAATGATATCTGCTTGAGTTTGAGGGCTACTACTGCATCATTCAATGCTCTCCTTTAAATACCAGGACACACAGATCACCAACTCTACAGGAGTCTCTTGGACCAGCTCTGCTCAGGCATGCCTTCAGACACCCAGCATGACACTCTCAACAATGCCTTCAGTAATCCAGCGTGTCACACGCGGGCATGCCTTCAGACACTCAGCATGTCACACTCAGGCATTTCTTCAGACACCTAGCATGTTACTCTCGGGCATACCTTTCAGACACCCAGCATATTACACTCAGGCATGCCTTCAGACACCCAGCATCTTACTCTCAAGCATGCCGTCAGACACCTAGAATGTTACACTCTGGCATGTATTGAGACACCCAGCGTGTTACACTCAGACATGCCTTCAGACACCCAGCATGTTACTCTCGGACATGCCTTGAGAAATCTAGCATGTTACTCTCAAGCATTCCTTCAGACCCCCACCGTGTCACACTCCGGCAAGCCTTCAGACAGCCAGCGTCTTACTCTCGGGCATGCCTTCAGACACCTAGCATGTTTCACTTGAGCTTCAGACATCCAGCCTGTCACACTCGGGCATGCCTTCAGATACCCAGTGTGTTACACTCAGGCAGGCACACTGGGACATGCCTATAAACACCCAGTGTGTGACACTCTGGCATGCCTTCACACCCCCCAGCGTGTCACATTCTGACAAGCATTGTAACTAAGCCTTCTCTCGGGAATGCCTTCAGAAATCCAGTATGTTACACGTGAGCTTTAGACATTCAGCCTGTCACACTGGGGCATGCCTTCAAATACCCAGTGTGTTACACTCGGAGTCGGACATGAGTAGACACCCAGCATGTTACATTCGGGCAGGCACACTTGGAAATGCCTTCAGACACCCAGCGTGTGATACTCGTGCATGCCTTCAGACACCCAGCGAATCACACTCCGGCATGCCTTCAGACACCCAGCGTGTGACACTCGCGCATGCCTTCAGACACCCAGCATGTGACACTCGCGCATGCCTTCAGACACCCAGTGTATCACACTCCGGCATGCCTTCAGACACATAGCGTATCAAACTCGGGCATGCCATCAAGATCAGACAAGTCTCGGGCATGCCTTCAGACACCCAGCATGGAAAACTGGAGTGACCCCACCCCCGCCCTGAACGGAAATAAATACATAAAAACAAATAAGAGAATGGTTAGCATATACGACTACCAGTTACTAAGCCCTTCCACCACTTGCCCCTCCCCGCTCCATTGCTTCTCTCCTTAAGACAACTCACTGCACAGGAAAACAGAGCCAAGCCCCCTAGGAGGTCTGTGTGTGTGTGCAGCAGCTTTCACTCTAGGACCAGGATGACACGCCTTCCTCCAATGAAACAGCGAGCAGACAGGGGGTTTAGCCTCTACTGCCTGCCTCCAGGGCTGGGCAGGCAATGCATCTCTGTGCGCCCCACTGGGCTGAAGCTGAGTCCACCTCTTTTGGCTGCTCATCACAGAAAATGCACAACACAAAATAGCAAAAATAAAAGACACCTAAGCCTGGAGCACAGGCCCACGCTGTGTACAAATCCTCAGGGCAGAAGCAGGCAGCATCCCATGAAATATCCCCAGCTGGACGTCCAGAAGGGTGCAGGGTGCAACATGGGGCCAAAGGGGGGCACCAAGGGGAAGTAATGTTGCAAAGAGACGGCTGCAGAACTTGGGAAATACAAGGCAAAAGAAAGTGGGAGCACGTGAAAGTGAAAGAGCGCAGGAGACAGGGAGGGACAGGAGATGTGCACGCATACACATGACCCGTACGCGTGCACATCTCCTGTACGTACGGGTTCACATCTCCTGTCCCCCTTCCACCGAAAAGCTGACGACAAAAGGTCTCGCCAAGGTGAGCAGCGCATGCGCTGCGTCGCTAGGCAAGACCTAAAAAGGAAGGCATTATAAGAGACCCTAATTCAATACATCCTAACCCGAGGGTTTATACTTAAGGATTCTTTTTTTGTGGTTTCACCAACCATTTTAGAGATTTATTTTCATAGCTGTTTTTTATGGCGCTATTTAAGCCACCATTCGCAAATCAGACAAGCTTCCCAAGTCTTATTTCTGACCATCCCTCCACAAAGTGTTATCGAGTTGACCACATTGCTGTCTATAGACACAACTAGTGAGATTTATGCAGCAAGTTATAGCTCCTCTGCTTGGAGTGTGGGGCTGTAAAACCTCAGTCACTTGACACATCACTCTGAGGCCAGCACAGGTAACATCCCTGTCATCTGGGAGATTGTTGGAAAGCTTGTAGTTCTGATAAAATAGTTTTCCTGCATGAAATCAGAGCATGTTTTATATAACCTGAAAGTTTGCTCTGCTACTGAAAGTGTCATATTTTTTGTTTTCTGTTACCTTAAACATAGCCCTGTGTTCTGTAAAATCAGAGCATGCAACATCTGCGCTGACCCCACCTTTCTATACCTTGAAAAGATTTTACCACAATGTTTATTTTAATGTATTCAGTTGATATAAATGTTTCTGAAAAGCTGAACTTTCCCCTACTTTACAGAAATTAATGCAATTCAACAAAATTGTTTAGTAAATTCCATTTTAATTCTTCTATTTATGTTGATGGGCTTTTAAGTTTCTCTTCTATGAATATCGAACATGGATGTGGGGGGTAACTGGAGGTGCCATCTGTTACCCCTGAAACAACAACATGGTGATTGATGGAATACTTGAATTAATCTCAGTTACTGGCAATCGCTTTGGCCACATCCTAATCCATCATTTATGGCTTACCATGCCTCCGCAGTATGGACCCAGTTATATATGCAAATCAGTCTTGACCCTGCTCTGATGGGAACAGTCCAGCCTACCTCAGGTGCGGAGGAGCGCCGACCCCCAAAAACAGCAGGAAAGGGAGAAATAAAATAATAATAAACATTCATTTTATTTTTCCTTTCCTGCCGAGTCTTGGGGGCTGGGCTTAGGGGTGACAGGGACTGAGGGGAGTGGTAGTCGCACTCCCATCACTGCGCATTATGGTTTGGCCAGCAGTCTCAGGCAGTCCAAACTGTCATGCTCAGTGAAAGTTCTTTCCAGCCAGTAACATAGCAGGGTTGGAAGGAGAGGGCACATACTCACAGTTTGTCCTGGAGCGCAAATCAAGGGCGATCAGGGCCAATCTTGAAGCTGCTCTTATGCATGGGAGCAGCTTCAGGATTGGCTGCAGGGCGTTCTGGGATCCTGAGCCGCCTGGGGAAGAGGAGCAGAAGAGCGTGCTGCGGCCGGCTGCAGGTAAGTTTTTTGTGATTTATTTTTTTTATTTCCCCCAGCGATCCATAAGCCACACCTCCGCCGGCCTCACCTTTCGTCCAGCACACCTGCCGCTACTGCCAAGGTGTGGTAAACTCCAATTCCACTTGCACTTTTGACCCTGTTTGTGCAGAGGTCATTAGTTACTGGGGCATTTGTAATCGAGGTCCTAATGTTCAAAATAGAAAGTACCAAAATATATCTGTGTCTAGACCCCAAAATTCCTAAAATGGTACAGATTGGCTCTTTATGAATGCTCGGTTGATTCCATCACCACCCCCTTTTGTACCGCTTTTGGCCGCCATAAGTGTGGCAGGGTATGCTCAGACGTGAGTCCCTTGCTCACTTTGCCACTGGATTCAAGCAAGCTGGGCTGAAGATGGCTGGAATGCCAAAAACCGGTCCTCGGAAGCTTGTTTCTGGTCCAGGGAAGACATGGCTTGGCAGTTCGGGCTGGACTGTTCCCATGAGGCACAGGGTCAGACTGATTTGCATATAGCCATGTCTGAACTGGGGTGGCAGAGTGGGCTAAAGAACGGTGATGGATTAAACCCAGATCAGTTGACTGGGTGTGAGTGTTTGATTGATTCAGATGCTCCGTCCATCACCATCCCCTTTTGTACCGCTTTTGGCCGCCATAAGTGTGGCAGGGTATGCTCAGACGTGAGTCCCTTGCTCACTTTGCCACTGGATTCAAGCAAGCCGGGCTGAAGACGGCTGGAATGCCAGAAACCGGTCCTCGGAAGCTTGTTTCCAGTCCAGGGAAGACATGGCTTGGCAGTTCGGGCTGAACTGTTCCCATGAGGCACAGGGTCAGACTGATTTCCATATAGCCATGTCTGAACTAGGGTGGCAGAGTGGGCTAAAGAACGATGATGGATTAAACCCAGATCAGTTGACTGGGTGTGAGTGTTTGATTGATTCAGATGCTCCGTCCATCACCACCCCCTTTTGTAACGCTTTTGGCCCCCATAAGTGTGGCAGGGTATGCTCAGACGTGAGTCCCTTGCTCACTTTTCCACTGGATTCAAGCAAGCTGGGCTGAAGACGGCTGGAATGCCAGAAACCGGTCCTTGGAAGCTTGTTTCCGGTCCAGGGAAGACATGGCTTGGCAATTCGGGCTGGACTGTTCTCATGAGGCACAGGGTCAGACTGATTTGCATATAGCCATGTCTGAACTGGGGTGGCAGAGTGGGCTAAAGAACGGTGATGGATTAAACCCAGATCAGTTGACTGGGTGTGAGTGTTTGATTGATTCAGATGCTCCGTCCATCACCACCCCCTTTTGTACCGCTTTTGGCCGCCATAAGTGTGGCAGGGTATGCTCAGACGTGAGTCCCTTGCTCACTTTGCCACTGGATTCAAGCAAGCTGGGCTGAAGACGGCTGGAATGCCAAAAACTGGTCCTCGGAAGCTTGTTTCCGGTCCAGGGAAGACATGGCTTGGCAGTTCGGGCTGGACTGTTCCCATGAGGCACAGGGTCAGACTGATTTGCATATAGCCATGTCTGAACTGGGGTGGCAGAGTGGGCTAAAGAACGGTGATGGATTAAACCCAGATCAGTTGACTGGGTGTGAGTGTTTGATTGATTCAGATGCTCCGTCCATCACCACCCCCTTTTGTACCGCCTGAGGAAGAGGAGCAGAAGAGCGTGCCGCGGCCAGCTGCAGGTACGTTTTTTGTGATTTATTTTTTTTATTTCCCCCAGCGATCCCTAAGCCACACCTCCGCCGGCCTCACCTTTCATCCAGCACACCTGCCGCTACTTCCAAGGTGTGGTAAACTCCAATTCCACTTGCACTTTTGACCCTGTTTGTGCAGAGGTCATTAGTTACCGGGGCATTCGTAATCAAGGTCCCAATGTTCAAAATAGAAAGTACCAAAATATATCTGTGTCTAGACCCCAAAATTCCTAAAATGGTACCGATTGGCTCTTTATGAATGCTCGGTTGATTCCATTCAGACTGGGAACAGGAATACGAGTTCCATTGGAATTATAGGTCCCGCGGCAAAACAGTGAGCCCAGTGAATTTGTCTCCAGGTGAAATACCAGGGGGAAATGAAGAAAAGTAGGGGATTAAGGACCAGATTGTAGGTTTTTCCTGGTAATTCCTAATTTCTAAGGGGATCCTCTGGGCCTCACTTATGTACGCGCCACCTACAATTATCCACCCCACTCTTATTGGTCTCTTTAGGGATGGGGGGATAGTAGCCACATTACAAAGGCACACAGGATAAGGAGATGTTATGTAAGAATCTTTCAGCATGGTTGATTGTCATCAACAGTGATTTGCCAAAGTGACAATGGGGTAATTCTATTACGTATATGTGGAATGTACATGTGTTACCCCCGGACTATAAAAAGTGGGATTACACAGGGCTTAGTAAAATAAAAACTAGACAACTGGAAAGCAGATGATGAAATATGCTTGACCATACTTTCAATAGTAGTTTTGGTTCAGGGATAGCATTAAAAACCCCATCTGAAAAAAGTGACTTTTGTGATGATGTAACTACCAGCACAATTTGTCATTCTTCCCTAAATGTTGGCTTCATCGTAGTCATTTATGTTATTCCACTCACATAACTGGCGTTTCTCTTTTTAAAAAATGAAGGCATTGATGGACAAAATAGTAAAACATGTATATTTATTTATTTAAGAGTTTTTATAAAGCTCACCATAGATTTGCAACCACAGTTAATTCCTCTTTCATTTCCCCATTCCAAATTCAGTTTTTGCTTGTTACTATTAGTTGATTTTCCTTGACGTAACCTAAAACGCACTGTCGTGAGGCGCAGTGATGGAGGGTTCACTGCGTTGAGGTTAGAAGGAGACTCATGGGTCACACCCCATGAGCGGTGTGCATGCAACTAGGACAAAGGGTGTTCGTTTGCATGTGAGAGTTGTTTATTTCCTTTTTATTCCTCACAACAATTCTTGGCACAGCAACTTCAACATACCTCCACCCTCCACCCACCCGCCAGTACAGAACACGTTCACGTCATCATATGCCATATTACATCTAAATTCCAGGGTCCTTTGCTAGCAAATGTTTCCAGGTCAACAATTCACAAAGAAGAAGACTGAAGCCCAATGCTCATACACCAGATTCAAAGAGCATCTCCCTCTCTCAGATGAAATCTTCTGAGAGCTAAGTCCTTAAATTTATGATACGCCAATTGCATTGTGCATTGATGGGGAAGAGGAATCTTAAAGAATCTACCAATGTAATCAAAAAATGCCTGCCAACCCTGTGCATTAAACAGCCTCTCCAGATTAAGATTTCCCATATTTTGCTCTGCTAGTAAGTAGAGTGGATCCGGGACATCTTGGGTTTTTCCAAAGCCAGCTAACGCTTTCCTGGCAGGCAAAAAAGGAGTCTACATAGTAGAGAGCATGATTCGTTGATACCTAAACTTCGATCAGAAAGAGAAGTACAAAGTAAAAACAGCCATTAGCAAACCCAATAGGTTTGGCATGAGCCAGCAGCCTTTTGTTTTTGCCAATGCTTGTTTTATATTGTCTTGGTTTTTGCAAAGCTATTTTGTTCAGGAACCTGCTGCTCATCAAGCTAAAAAGAAAATTGGCTAAACACAACATTTGTTGGTCTTAATAAGCTCACCTTGCCATCGTAGTCTCTGGCACTCAACAGAACTACTTTGTGTGCAGATATCCTCCCTGAGAAAGAGCAGAATACCTCCTTCACTCACACTGAAGCTAGTCAATGATTGTAGTAGGCTAACCTATTGCTCCATGCTTTATGCTGTTGTGGGTGGGAGAAAACATGAATGACACTTCAACAGACCAATGGAAGAAGAGGGCTGGCTGAAAGCCCCTACACACAAGTATATTATATGCATAATTTTACTAAAATCAAAGGGGCATATTTGCAAGCCCCTATCACCACCATAACGTCACTTTTCAGGATGTTGTAGTGGTGATAGGTGCTTTGCCTTATTCACAAGGCAACGTTAAGCTACTTAACGTGGCTTAACGCCGCCTTGTGAATAAGGCCCCCTTTCACACTATACTTAGAGTGAAAGGGGTGGCAATGGGTGTTTCGTTGGACTGCCCACCGCAACATCCATTGATATTGATGCTGCTCCAAATTTACAAGGGCAGCGTAAATATGGGGCAGCACCAAAATTAAGACCAGGGAAACCTGGGGCCTTATTTATGAGGCCGTGCGTCACTTTTACGCTGCCGGTGCGTCACTTTTTGTGACGCACCAGCAGCGTAAATAATGTGCCTTGTTGCACCATATTTACAAACTGACGCATGAAGGTAGATGCGTCACTTTGTAAACCCCTGCGCCACATTATACCTGCGCCAGGTATAATGTATGCAAGGGGGGCATTTTGACGCAAGAAAGCATCATAGAAGTGACGCAGTGAAATCTATAAGATTTCACTGCGCCATTTCTTGGACGGTAATGCATCAAAATCTTACGCCTGCCTCATGGCAGGCGTAAGACTGACGCAGGCACTAACAACATGGGACTTGCCCATGTGAAAGTACACATTGCTGGAGTTGCGTCACTTTTGTGACACACTCCAGCAATGCATCACTTTTGCGCCTACAGATACGTCAGAAATACTGACGTATCTGTAACTCCTTGCGACATGATGCGTCATACTGTAAATATGACGCATCGTTAGTGTCGCAGGGAGAGCGCAGTGAAAAGTGACGCATCACTGTTTTCACACAGCGATGCGTCACTTTTCATAAATGAGGCCCCGGGTCTTTAGCAGGAGCAACAAGAAGAAATGTTTAACTTCTCCTTGTTTTTGCTGTTTCCATGTGTGCTGCGTTGTGCAGCACACATAGAAACAGCAAATGGCCATTGATTGTTTGTGTGCAGCAAGGTGACCCTTCCACATAGACAATAATAAAAAAAAAAAAAATACTTTTTACAACTTCTATGCATGCTGCATTAAGCAGCACACATAGAAGTTACATAATGCCATTTAAAGACTTTTATATACAGGAAGGGACAACTTCCTGCACATAAACAATCTTCCCCTCAGCACAGGCCCCCTTACACTATGGTGCAAGGGTGCCAGCGTTGACGCTAGGCTCCTAAATTTAGCATCAGCACGGAGGAAATGCAGGGCTGCACCATATTGTATGGTGCAGCCCTCCGTTTCAGAAGTGGCGAAGCTTGGCGTTAAGCCAAGGAGGCTAACGCAGCGCTCCGCCACTTTGTTGTAAATATTCCCCAAATTGTCTTGCTTAACCCCAGACCTAAAAAAATGAGTCTCAGCTGGCAAGGATACACCAGCCAGTTATCATCTGCACATAACTCATCAGTTTGAGGTGTCGCCACCGATTGTGGACAAACTACTCCCCTTCCACCTTCCCATAGCAGCAGTGCTTATCTTGAGGTTGGCAGCAAACATGCGAAGTTCCAAGCTCCTGGAAGAGGTTTTATTGTCAAAGAAAAAACAATCTTAGAGCAAGGGGTGGTTGTGCTTCCTTGTGCTATCTGCAGACTCGATGGAACTGCCTGGAAACCTAAGATCTATTGGTTCAGTAATTTCCCTCCACAAACCTTATTATGATTGGTTGCATTTAACATCACCCCCTTACACTTTAAAAGTAACATTTTGTTATTCTTCAGTATTCATCATCTTGGGCCAGTGAAAGGCACATAAACAAACAAAGTAATACAGGGAGCCAAGCGTTCTCTGCCAAAATCCAGACCTGATACAATAAATTATGGAGATACTTTATCACAGAGCAGTTTCATCTAATCACTTGTAATATATTATATTCACCATGTTGTCGCTGCTAAATTGGTGAATGTTTTTGCATTTGAAATAGGTGCTCCAGTTGCTTTTTAGCTGTGGCATGAAAGACTGCTTGAATTGAATTGAAAATACATTTATAAACGCGCAACTTTGCCCGAAGGCATCAAGGCGCCTACAAAGAAAATCAGAAAAAGAAGGAGAAAGCTAACACCCACGGCTATGGATATGCTCTGCCAAAGAGCCAAGTTTTTAAAGCCCTTCTAAAAGAGGGCATTGAAGGTAGGATCCTAATCTCCAAGGGAACCATATTCCACCATCTAGGAGCCAGATTGGAAAATGCTCTGCCTCCCCATTTGGCTCTACGCACCCGAGGTACAGTGAGGAGCAGTTTCGACGAGGAGCGGAGGTTCCTTTCAGGTGAGTACAAGGAGAGGAGATTTTTTATGTCCCCGGACTCCTTCTTATTTAAAGCACCGTATGCCAAGCATAGCACTTTAAATGTGATCCTAGCATCAATGGGGAGCCAGTGCAGGGATTTCCTGGCAGCGGTCGCAGACGACCTTTTTGGGAGATCCAGGACAAACTTCGCCGCAGCGTTTTGCACCGATTGAAGACCTCGCAGCAGACCTTTATTGGCCCCGGCATATAGGGCATTGCAATAGTCGAGCCTAGATGTTATCAACGCCACGACTGTCTGTTTTCGAGCTTGCACCGATAGATAGTATTTGATTTTGCGCAAGATTGCAATGATGCCCCAGCAAGTGGAGATAGTCCGCCGTACTTGAAGAGCCATGTCAAGGGAGGGATCAATCATGACCCCCAGATTTCGTGCTGCCCGCGTTGGAGCCGGGCAGGTCCCCAGAGATTCCGGCCACCATTCCGCCGACCAGATGTCTTCCTTCTCGCCGAATACAAGGATCTCTGTCTTTTCGCCATTTAGCCGCAGTGAATTGTTGATCATCCAGAGGGCGACTGCCTCCATACAGAGTCTAAACTTGGAGGCAGAAGAGCTGACAGATTCGGCGAGAGACAGTAAGATCTGAGTGTCATCGGCGTAAGATACTACCTCCATCCCAAAAGATCTAATGAGCCGGGCCAGGGGGGTCACATAGATATTAAACAGGGTCGGACTTAACGCCGACCCCTGTGGGACCCCCCAATTCAGCGGCAGGGATGGAGATAGGAACTCTCCCAGCTTCACTCTCTGTTCCCTCCGGTCCAGGAAAGAGGCTAACAAGCTTAACGCCTGCCCCTCCACCCCTATCTCCCTCAGACGTGTGTTAAGACGAGGGGAGACAGGGTGTCAAACGCAGCTGTGAGATCCAGAAGGATCAGCAACGTACTTCCGCCCCTATCAACGGTGGTGCGGATGTTATCAAGCACCACGGTAAGGGCGGATTCCGTGCTATGACCCCTCCGGAAGCCAGGCTGCGAGTGATCCAAAAGACCGGCGGTCTCCAGAAAGGCAGAAAGGTGCTGGTGTAGATGGATTTCCAGCATTTTAGCAGGAGCTGGGAGCAGCGAAATGGGGCGGAAGTTTTTCAGCACTTCTGGGTCCAATGACGGCTTCTTCAAGAGCGGCTTCACAACCGCTTTCTTCCATTGGGAAGGGAAAATGCCATCGCTTAAGGCCTTGTTCATTATTTGAAGTAGCGGGGGCAAGAGGGTCTCCTTGCATTGTTTAATGATATTAAGAGGACAGGGATCAAGGGGCGAACCAGATTTGGTCTTGCTCAACAGCACTTCCAGTTCCTGTAAGGAAAGTGGAGGAAAAGTAGACAGCGAGCTCGAACTTGCATGTCCAACTGGTTCAATATCAGGGGAGATCTGGGGAACAACCATGTGCTTCAGCCTTTCCAGTTCTCATCCAAATAATAAAAATAATAATAATAACCATCATCACCATCCATAAAAAAATAATGCACAGAGGTTTTGGTGTCGGCCTCCTTCAGCCATTGCTCAGTTAGAGTGTCAATCATATGTTTTAGCAGCCAGCTGAACACCAAACCTAAAATGGGGAATTTGCTCGAGCTCTTCAACTATTAGCTTGGTAGCTTCAGTCATTGACTTTTGGATCAGCCCACTGGATAGCCATTCAATGTTTGGAGCATCAGCCAATATGAGTGACAACATTTTGCCTGGTTCCTGAATTAATACATAATCCAGAAGGGGAGGGCTCCAAGAGACTAAGGAGACACTCTCTAGAGACATCTCCCTATCGCCTGAAAATCATCAGCCCTTGGATCTGATTGGTTGGGCTGTCTTTTTTCAAATGTGGCCAATATATCATTACACATATTGATTTTCAAAGGAGGGTGACTGTAGCAATTCAATTCAATTAAATTTCAACTTTATTCGATCATTCTTAAGTATGATCATAAAAGTACAGAAACAGCAAAACATTTTAAAAAAGGAAAACAATTCACATAGATAAAATATGGTGACCATTTCATCTGGATTATTATAAAAAGAGTTTAAAATTCTTACAAAGTTTCAGTTTATAAGTGCTGAAAGCTGCCATGTCAAATATAAGTTAAAATGCAGAATATATATATATATATATATATATTTTTTTTTAATTTCTTTTATTAATATAAAGGTGGTGCAATCAGTGAGAATGATACATACACTTGTCACAGTTATATTTACATACCATCAAGCTAGAATCATAAGCGGTAGCAATCTCGTTATTACACAATCTTAAGTTGCCTGTCTAAACCCTGCGTATGCAGTTTCGTGCATCAAGTATATATTATCAATAGTGTTTAACATGTCAAGTAGCAGTGCTACGATGCCCAACCTGTGAAACTGTCTTGTAACTTTTAATAAACATTCCCCCCCCATAACCCAACTTGGTGTCATCACTTCTAATTAGGTCGCATACTTCTCCTCACCCAACCAAGCTTCTTTGCCCCTGTGTCTGAACTTATTGCCATCACCTCATCACTCTGGCACAATTAGTACTGAAAAGCATAACCCCCAGTCTCATCTATCACTCCTCCTCCTCCTCAGAATCTAGGTCATCACCTTCCAGTAAGGGCTCACAAATTTCCCCCCTGTAAACATTCCAGTCTGTCCACACCTTGTTCCATTTCCTGGGGGCAGCTCGAAGGACATACACAGCTCTTTCCGTGACCATTAGGATGTCCATGTGTTCAGCCCATCTGTCCACAGTGGGCACATCCGGAGCCCCCCATTTCTGTGCAATATCACGTTTCGCTACTGTCATGGCAAGTGTGGCCCAGATGATACCATATCTGTTCAGGTCATTTGGGTCCCAAATGTTCAGAAGGCATTTACGCGGGTCTGGCATAGTGGAAACCTTAAGTGTCTGTGATATGGTGCGCATTACCCGTGTCCAGAATCCCCGTATTTTTGGGCAGTCCCAGAGTGTGTGGAACAGTGTTCCCTCCTCCCCGCAACCTCTCAAGCAGAAGGGAGTGGGCGCTCTGTGAATTTTGTGAAGTAGTGTCCTGGTGTAGTAGATGCGATGTAAGATTTTTAGTTGCACCAGTCTAAATTTGGCCGAAATGCCTATTTCCTTTGGAGATGCCAAGGCCTCATTCCATTCCGATTCATCCATCATACCTATCTCCCCCTCCCATCGTTCCTTAAGTTTTGTCGTGGGGTCTTTTAAGTTGTTGATTAGTTTTTTGTAAGTGAGGAACGTGGCGCTCTGCTGTATATACTCCGTTAAGAGCCTGTCCTCAAGCGGCGAGGATTCCGGCAGAACAGTGCCCTGCGGGACCGCTTGTAGCAGTGCGTGTCTAATTTGGACATAACAAAACGTTTCAGTGGGTCTGAGGTTATATTGCTGTTGAAGTTGCGAGAATGGTATCACTGTGTCACTGTCCCAAAGGTCCCCCACCGTGGAGATACCTATTAGGTCCCATTGTGCGAATCCCTTGCATGTTCTAAGGTTTCCCAGTGACTTCGTGTCCCACAGTGGCGTCATTTTGGTAATCCTGCCTGCCCAGCCCAATCGTGCCTGTGCTGTATGCCAAAGGGTTACGGTGTGTCGCGTCGGGCCGTGCAGATGTTTAAGCCGCGGTTTATTATACAGTACCGACAGCATGGAGTCTGTTCCTAATTGTGCCCAGTCAGCCCTGTACGCTGGGTCGTTTCTCGGGGCGTGAACCCATTGGTTAATTATTTTAAGCTGAGCCGCCCAGTAATACATCTGAATGTTGGGAAGCGCGATTCCCCCCTCATACCAGCTTTTTACCAATTTGTCGTATGCTATTCGCGTTGTACCATTGCCCCAGAGGAGATTGGAGACCAACGCCGCAATCTGTGTGAAGTATCGCGAAGGGACAAGATGCGGGGTGTTTTCCAGTACATACAGAAATCTGGGGAGTGCCATCATCTTGAATAAGGCTGCGCGCCCCAAGAGGGTGAGGGGCAGGGTCGCCCAGTGCTTAACATCAGCTCGCAGGCGGTCCAGAGGTGGTTTTAGGTTGTTAGTGAAGAAATCTGTTTCAGAAAGTACAATGATAATGCCCAGGTATCTGAAGGAGGCCACCGGCTCCGCTAGAGGGCAATCGACCGGCAGTTGTGGCGCCGGACCCTTTAACGTGTAGATTATCGATTTTGACCAGTTAAGGGTATAGCCCGAAGTCGCCCCATGCGTGTTGCAAATGTCCAGAAGGGCTGGGATGCCGTTATCAGGGTCGACCATGTAAATGAGCATATCGTCAGCATATAGGGAGACCTTGTCTTCCCATCCCTCCTCCCACTGGATGCCTCTAAACAAGGGCGTGCGTCTGATCAGGATAGCTAAAGGTTCGAGCACTAATGCGAAAAGCAGGGGCGATAGAGGGCATCCCTGTCTGGTACCTCTGCTCAACGGGAACGTTGGTGAGATGTGGCCATTAGACACCACTTGCGCCACTGGATTAGTATAAAGTAGCCGCACCCAGGAGATATATTTCGACCCAAAGCCCATACGTGCGAGCACCTCGAAGAGGTACTCCCATTCCACTAGGTCGAAAGCCATTTTCGCATCTAGGGAAAGGATCACCGCCCTCTCAGTGAGAAGGTGCGATCTCGCCATCACCCCATGAACTCTCCTGAGGTTCAGTGCCGTGCTCCTATGGGGCAGAAAGCCTGATTGGTCGGGGTGGATCAGGGTACTTAGGTGTGGCATCAGGCGGTTGGCCAGAAGTTTAGCCAGTACTTTGGCTTCCACATTTAATAACGATATCGGGCGATATGAGGTACTGTCTTCTGGGGGTTTACCTGGTTTAGGTATAGCTACGATCGTGGCCGTACGCTGATCCAGTGGCAGTTCAGCCCGTTCCCTACTGTCCAGATACATGTCCAGCAAGGGACCACTAAGTTCTGAGGCCATCGATTTATACCATTCCACCGGAAGCCCATTAGGTCCCAGTGCTTTGCCCGATTGTAGTGAATGTATCGCTAATTGGATTTCCTCTTCTGAAGGGTCCGCCTCTAACTCTTGCGCAGCCTCCGGCGGTATGCCGGGGAGGACAAAGTCCGCCAGCGATGCCGCCGCCATTGGAGCAGTGATGACATGCTCTGGTGTATATATGGTGTGAAAATGACGTGCCAAAGCGTGCACTATGTCCTCTGGGTGTATTATTACTCGGCCGTCAGTATTGATGAGTCTCTAAATGCCTCTCGCGCCTCCCTACCTCCTATCTAACCATGCCAGCATTTTCCCTGCCTTGTCGCCCACCTCATAGATTCTATGTTTAGTGTTTGCTATATAGCCCTTCTCGGTCGTTCTCAGGTGGGACTGGTACTGCTGCTGTCGTAACTTTAGCGCGTGTGTCTTAGCCGGGGAAGGGTCCGCCATGTGCGCCGTGTTGGCATCGTGGAGTGCCAATTCCAGTTCTGTGAGCTCCTTCCGGGAATCACGCTTGTGTCCCATAATGGCCGCTATCGCCGCCCCCCGCAGGACGGCCTTGTAGGCCTCCCACAGAATCGACGGGGAGGTCACCGATCCACTATTCTCTGCAAAGTATTGTGCCGTCGTTAGTTTCAATTTCCGTCTTAATTTAGGGACCTTCAAATAATTCGGATAAATGGGGTAGACCCTTGCGCATTTCTGTTCTCCAGTAGTAAGGGTGAGAGTGACTGGCGAGTGGTCAGATATGCCCCTGGGTAGAATGTCGATCATGTCAACCGTGCCCAATCCCCCCCCCAAGAACAGAAAGTAGTCAATGCGAGATAGGCTATTGTGGACTGCGGAGTAAAAGGTGTACTGGGTCGCTGCGGGGTGCAAATGTCGCCATATATCTACAATGCCCAACGCATCTAAAAATCCAGGAAGAGGTGAAAGTCTTCTTGAGCGGGCCCTAGTGGGAAAGGCGTCTAACGCAGAGTCTATGATGGCATTCAGGTCCCCCCCAATGATTGTGTCACCCTCAGGGAGGTCCAGCAAGAATTTACCCAGTGCAGGTAATGTCACGGAGTGTAGTGCCGGGGGAATGTATACCGATACCACATTAAGCGGCCTACCCTCCCATTGGCCATGTATCGCCGCAAAGCATCCCTGGTCGTCTGTTGCATGGCGCGTGAGTAGAAAGGGTGATGATGTTTTCAGTAGTATCCCCGTCCCCCTGGACCCTGAAGTGAAATCTGCATGTGTCGCCATCTTGTATCCGCGCCGATCAAGCGCTTTGCACGCCGTACCCGTAAGGTGCGTTTCCTGGAGCAGAACCACATCTGGGCTCTGCCGTTTAATAGCCTGCAGTACCAGGCCCCTCTTTATTTTGTCACCCAACCCCCTGACGTTCCATGTGAGCATGCGCAGAGGGGGCACCCTCACCTTTACTGTGGCATTGCCAGCGGGTGGAGTCTGAAGTAAGTTAGCCATGAGACCGTTTTGAGAATGGCGTCAGCAATGTGTCGGTGACTGGCATGAGGAGAACGAGGAGCATGCCATGGCTTAGGGCGGCTTCAGAACGTGTGATGTGAGCGACGTGGTTAAGGAGCATGCCGCTATCTAGGGTGGAGGTATGACATGTGAAGTGAGTGATGACCAGAACCAAAACCGTGTACAATAAGAACAAGAACAAGAACAACTTAAGTTCCCTTCCCCCCCACCTCCCTGCTCCCCTGCACCACGGACAGTTCCCCGCCCGCATCCCCAACTTGGCAGAGTGCTTAATCCCGTCCCCAACTATCTTACTTGCACGTGGGGTTGGTGAGTCCCCTACAGGCACCGGCCAATGCCTACCCTACTCAGCTCCGCCAACTCCAGAGGTCAACATGTCTCAAAGTCGTGAACGGGTCGGCAATGTTCTATTCAAATTTCGTCCGGCTGTCCCGAATCAAATGGGTCTCTTTCCAAATCCGATCCCAGTCCTGCATCATCATCCCCGCGGGAAGGATTCACGGGTCTCTGCTCCGCCGGTCCGCCGCTGTGGTGGTCCTGTCGGTCTCTCCGTGGGCGCCGGGGGTGCCCCACCTGTCGCCATCCGTCAAGCCAGTCTCGTGCCACCTCCGGGTTGTCAAAGAACCACGCCTTTCCATCGGCCACAATCCGCAATTTGGCGGGGAACAGCATCGAGTATTGCAGGCCTTTATCTCGCAGGGCCTTTTTGATCTCTATGAAGGACTTCCGGCGCCTGGCCACCTCTGCCGTATAATCCGGAAAGAAAGCCAGAGTCGAGTTTTGGATTTTTACAGGCGGTGAACATCTCGCCGCCTGTAGGATTGCGTCTCTGTCCCTAAAATTAAAAAGTCTGGCCAGTACAGGTCTTGGTGTGGCTCCAGGCTTGGGCGTCCCGCCAGGCACTCGGTGTGCCCTTTCGACTGAAAAAAAGTTAGATAGGCCTTTCGGTTGCAGTCCATTTTGGATGAGGTCCTCGACGTACAAATCCATTGCACCCTTCCCCTCTGTTTCCGGCAGGCCAAGGATGCGTATGTTATTCCTCCTGGAGCGTCCTTCTTGGTCGTCGAACTTCTCCTGTAGTTGTTTATTGACTTTTTCCATGCGCTCCATTGCTGCTTGCAAGTCCGAAGTGTCTTCTACCAGCGCTTTCGTTACCACCTCGACCTGGGACACCCTTTCTGACATTTTCTGGAGGTCAGCCCGCAACAGGGTAACTTCTGAGGAGATGGATCCCACTGTCGTCTGTACCGCTGTGAGGGTTTTCATTACATCTTCCAAAGTCACTTTTTTGGCCCCCTCCGCGTCCGGAGTAGAGCCCGCGGAATGTCGCCCACCCGTCTGGGGGTGTCCGTGCTGCGAGTAGGCAAATTTATCCAGTTTGGCCTGTGTCGAGGTGCTCCTGGTCCCCTTACCCGCCATGGCGTGGAGTTTCTGGATAGCGGGGGGGTCCGCGGTCAGTTCGAGCCGGTGTCAGGATCCCAGGCCGCTCCACACAATGTCTTCAGCTAGAGGTCGGACTGCAGAGAATGCGCCCAGTAGAATGTCCTTCACAGCACACCCGGTTCAGCCACTCCTCACAACCCTGGTCAGAGAGCACCTCGCCAGTTCGGTACCAGGCTTGGCCCCCTTACTCGGTCAGAAGAAAGTGCTTGCGCTGAGTGTCCATTTGGCGCAGGGCCAAGCAGCTTTGAAAGTGTACCTGTTTCGGAGGCGGCGATGCCCAGGGAAGGCGCCCCCCGTCGAGCGGCGGCAAGCCTCTCACCACAGAGCAGGTTGATGTGCCCCAACAGCTACTTCACGGCGTCTTCAACGCGGAAGCGTCGCACGCTTCCAGGCGCTAGTCCCTCCTGGTCGCCTTCACTGCGGGTAATTGTGTCAGGAGCCAGGGGCTTAGAGCAGTGTTCCTTCCCTTCCAACCATCTGCAGGGCGACGAATATTGGCGCCCCCACACAGAGATGTCACGGCCCCCCGTGCGAGCCGTCCGGCCTCAGGATAAATGTGCCGGCTGCGCACTCAAGATGGCGGCCGCCGGCGGTGCAGGGTCGCGGACCTCGTACTCCTCAAATCTCCCCTCCAGGCCGCTTATCCTGGCAGTGCAGGGTGTCGCTTCCTCCCAGGGGCCGCCAGGTGTGTTGCGCAGGGCCGGAGTGACCCTCGCCGAAGTTCTACGAGGAGGGGGGGGGGAGGGCGGGGGCGTCTCACCTCGCCGAGGCCGGAGAGGGCGCACTTCCGCCGGGACCCCTCCTGCACGCAAGGCCGGTGCTTCCAGGTAGGCGCAGGCCATAAGTCGGGAGTGTTGATTGGAGCAGTTCCCGGTCTCCGATTTGCACCGGGATTGGACCGGGCTGTGCCGCACAGGTTCTGGAGTCGGCGCCGCTACTTCGGGCAGGCGATTCAACGGATAATTGGACGGATTTCACTTAGGGGCCGCTATGCCGTGGAGATCTCCCGGATCAGGCTGCCACCATGCTCGGCAGTCGGCCACGCCCCGCTTACAGCAGAATATATATTTTTGAATAAATTTCACTAAAGAGTTTTATAATCCCAAGAACTTCCGCCTTTTTCTACAAGCCCATAGAAAAGAGGCTAGGGAGAAGCCCCCTAGAAGGTCTGGTAATTAATTTAGGAAGAATAGTGCCACCCTACATTGGACAAAGTTATGGCTCTTTAGAATCAATATACTTTTGCCTTTCTGTACGATAGTGACCACAAAAGAACTGTATATGGGCAGAGGACTTGTCACAAGGGCAATTAATCTAGTCTGAATGGTTATGTTTTCGATGAAAACCCCAACATTATTGGGATCAGATTTAACCGAAATCGGAGCAATATAAATTTGTGGTGCGGTATTGTAACCTCCTCTAGGTAGGGGAATGCACCTTCCCAAATAGGTAAATGTGGTTGGTAAACCAGAATAGACTGCTTCCTGTGGTTATTCTCCCTACGACCAACACACCAACACAACCAAGGCCCAGGATACCTCAACAGCCGCCTCAACTTCTACGCTCCCAAACGCCAGCTTCGATCGACCAGCCACGCCCTCGCCGCCGTCCCCCGCATCCGAAGAGCCACCACAGGGGGACGGTCCTTCTCCTACCTCGCCGCCAAGACATGGAACTCCCTCCCCACCCACCTCCGCCTGACCCAGGACCACCTCACCTTCAGGAAGCTACTCAAGACCTGGCTGTTCGAGCAGTAGCGGACCCCCCCAGCGCCTTGAGACCCTCTGGGTGAGTAGCGCGCTATATAAATGCGATGATTGATTGATTGATACGAGTATACTGGGCTTTCAGCATAAAAGTGTTGACCAGTCTTTGCTCGGGCATTGACCTGCAAGACATCGGGTCTGTAAACAATACTTTCATCCCCAACTCCGTCAATTCTTGCTTGACGTAGTTAATCCATCTGATTCTCTTATAATTATTAAGGCTCAGGCAATCTCTTATCATACTCTAAGTTAAAGGGAGAGTTTTCCTTCACCAATTTGAGACCCACAGGAGCAAAGGAGCCAGTAAAATTAGATGTTGATTGGGGAAGGGAGACCAAGGATTTAAAAACTTATCTTCAATGATTTGGATTTGTTCGTGGTGTGCCAGACCCCAGACACCCATTCCTTATGTGGCCACAGATTTCGATTTAGCATGATAAATCTGCTGAAGAGTGACCAAAGGTTTCATTGCCATCCTGGAGGTAAATGCTTTTATTGCTCCCAGACTCCTTTCCATTCCCATGTCCCTTGCATTAATTAATCTAGACCACATTTGATTCTTTTCAAAGAGTACCCCAAGATAGGGAAAAGACTCCACCACCTTGATTTTCCCTGACTCTGAGTGGAGATGTGATAGTTTTCCTCGAGCACCCTACCCGGCAATATTTACAAATGATTTTGATTGATTAACCTTCATGTCAAGAGAGTCCATGAAGGCGGCATAGGTGGTGAGTAGGCGACGAAGTCCTAGCCCTGTTCTGGCGATAAGGACTGCGTAGTCTGCATATGCCAGAATTGGGAGCTGGATATTCTCAGACACGGGGAGATCAGGGGTCACACCCAAAAAGGGCATCGTATAGATGGAAAATAAGAACGGCGCGAGGACACAGCCCTGTCTTACCCCCCCTTAAGATCTTAAAAGGGCGGGTACATTCCCCGTTTATTCCATATCTAACCGATGCTGATGCCTCCGAGTACAGTTGCCAGATAAAGTCAATTATTGGAGGGTCGATCCCATCTCTTCCATGATATACCAGAGCTTTGGGTGGGAAATGCAGTCAAATGCTGCTGAAAGGTCCAGTGAGGTAAGATAGATTTTCCCAACCTTAGCCCTTATATATTTGTCAATGATCAGTGAAAGATCGAGGCACTGGTCTACAGTTCCTCTACCCTGTTGAAACCCATACTGTGCTTGCATTAATATATTCTTATAATCTGCCCAAGTCTCTAAGACTGGCTAAAAACAGATGACCCATGAGTTTCAGGGTAGTGTCTAGAAGGGAAATAGGTTTGTAGTTTTGAGGCTACTCTTCTCCCCCGTTTTATAGATAGGAAATATTATACTTGTCTTCCATGAAGAGGGGGGCTACTATTGCTATGTGGTCAAAAACATTGGTCAGTAAAGGAACCCAAAGGTCGTAGTTGTCCTGGAAGAGGTCTATTGGGACCCCATCCGGACCTGGGGCTCTTCTTGTACTGCTTAACGATACGATTGGGCCCTCCTAAACTCAGTAAGTGGGAATGACAAGAATACCTTCCTATTGTTCAGAGGGACATATGGGAAATGGGCAGGGGGCTCAGCGGGCGATAAGATATTAGCAACTGTAGCAGCATCGGTGAAACTGAACTTCTCTGCAGCACTGTCCACTTTAGCGGTATAGCATCACATAAATGGGTGATGCACGAGCAATCAAAGTAGCAGGTCATGATGCTCTTATGAGGTGTGGGTGGGCTGAGCATTAGATGAGTGAAACCATGAGTAGTCGGAGACAAATATGCTCATGTGATAGCCCTCTTCCTTCCTGGTTCTCTTTTGTACTGCTCCTGATCTCAACAACCCTTGCTCATTGCTTAGAGTTCATGAGCACACCACACATACAGCTGTTTTCACCCCAACCCATTCCACTGGCCTCCAAACAGACACACGTACTCACTCATTTCATTTATGCACTTTGTTTCAGTCATAGACCATAAAAACGATGAGTCAAAATATAAAACAAATACAACACATATAAAAAATGTATAATTAAACAAGCACAACAATAATAAGGATAATTTAAAACTATAAAATCACACAGTTCAAAATTCTAAAAATCAAAATTAGATATCCTCAGTCACTGGGCTGGCCACCGCTAATTTAGAAGCAAGAGAAGATAAAAAATGTTGATGTACGGGCCAGATGCTCTCTGGGTACTTGGCAATTAACAGAACTATAACTGAGGATGTTTCAGCCCTGGAAGTTCTCAATGCTACCCTGTGGTGTTCAACACCTAGAAAACAAGCTACAAAACAACATAGAGGGACTATCCAGTACCTTTGTTGTTTATTGTATTTGGGACACAAAAACAATAAACGATCTATCAACTCCTCACACGTTCTGTATGCAGGGCTAGATTTAGTACCCCCATGGATGGCTTTCCATTTAACAGTAACTGTAACTAAAGGTAGAATACCCAACCTGAACCTAATGTATAGTGATTTTATAAAAGGGGGATCTATTTCATCCATAAAGTTCTCAAAACAATGGAATGGCTTAAACTGAATAAATGATTTGATCAGTTTTTCCAAACCTGTCCGTGGGACAATTCCGACTCTTTCTATTCCCAGTAGGTAACTTTCACCTTTTTTAAGGCGGTGAGGAAATGGTATATGGATCTATCCGATATTCTTTCGGACCTAATGAATAACTGATCTGTTTTACAAAGGCTAACCATGCCAGCTTCCCCCACCTTAGGACCTCTCCAGAACATGTTTTTGTCTCTCTCTATAGGGGACCTACTCAAGGGTCGACCAAACTCTGAACCAGTACGAAATCGGTCTTAAATTAGTTGAAACATGGGCTTTATTCCTATTTCTAGTTCATATTTAAAACTAGAGTAATACTTTGGGGATATTTAAGCAACATTCTCAAAAAATAGTATCTGCTGCTTCCAGAGCATCTAGTTTAGTGTGGCCCACAGATCAGTCCATAGGTATCAGCAGCTACAGCTTGGGTCCTCCAAACTTCAAGAATAGGGTAGACTGGGTGAATGGAGGATTTGTTTGCACTCTTTATTAGAGCTGCTGCTTTGTGTTTCAAAATGAGAGTACTTTTGGTAACTTGGGTTGCCCAGGAATTAGTAGTGAACAAACGGATACCTCCCCCCCTGCCAGTTCCTCTCATCTGCGCTCCCTCCCCGTCCCCTACTTAATGGCGGCTGCTCCGCGAATAGGTTGAGCAAGCCCTCTGACCTCCTGGTCAGGGAACTCCGCTCTCCCCTTGCGCAGCTCCATTGTTGCGCCGCTGCCCCAGCACCTCTCTGGTCTCAGGTAGGTGTTTGAGGCCCTCTTCCACCCGCAGGCTCCTGCCTGCACCTCATCCCTGGTGGTCCAGTGGGAGAGCCTTCCTCTTCTGCTGGTCCGCTCTGCCAGCCTTTTCTGTTTTCTGTTTGTGTTTGTCTTTTCTGTTTGTCTGGTTTCTGGTATTGTGCTTGTTCTCTATCTATCTGTGCCTTTTGCCTTTATAATCTTTTTCAAATCTATTGTGCCTTGTCATGTCCTTTACTCAAAGTGTGCCCTTTGTGTCCTTTCTCTTGCCATTTTCCTGCCGCTGCTGCCCACGCAGCCCCTCCCCCCTGATGTTTCCCACTCCCGCCTCCCAGCTGCACTCCCTTACCTAATGGCGGCTGCGCTGCTGGCGCGCCAAAGCCAAGCCCGTCTGCGCCCGTCCAGGACCTGACTGTGACCAGCACCAGGGACCCTGGTCCTCCGACCTTCCACCGCTACGACTCAGCCACCCTCTATGCACTGAACCCCGGACACCACCCATGGCCAGTTCTCCTGCTGACACTGCCACGACAACTTCATCCACCTCCAGACCCCCTCCCACCAGACGCTGGCGCACCCAAATCCCTGAGCTGCATCCTACTCAATGTACGCTCCTGCACAGACACGCAGTAGAAATCTGGGACCTCCTCTACACCCTGTCACAATACGTCTCCTTCCTCGCGGAAACCTGGACCAACGCCACCTCTGCCCCGACATCACTTCCACCATCCCTGTCGGATATAAGATCCAGAGGAAGGACACCCCTAACCACCCAGGAGGAGGACTCGCCATTGCGCACAAGAACTCCCTCCTACTCACCACTTATAGCATGACCACCTCCTCGTCCCACATGAAACACCTCCATTTCCAGATTCAGACCATCCCCAGAACGACCCTACGCACCACCCTTACCTCCAGACCTCTCAGATCACGAACCGCATTCACCACAACCATCACTGACATCATCGCACCCCACGCCATAGTCTCCATGAACTACATATTGCTCAGAGACCTGAACTTCCACTGCCACAACCTCAGCGACCTGAACTCCTTCGCCCTCCTGGACAACCTCGCCAACATTGGACTGAAACAGCTCGTCACCAACCCCACCCACAAGGTAGGACACACACTCGACCCCATCTTCACATCAGGGAACAACATCCACTTCAGCAACACCACGCAACCCATCCGGATGGACCACCACTGCGTACACTTCTCCTTCAATAAAACCACCCCTAAGAAACCTACACCACTCCCTCCGCAAAGGAATTGGAACAAAGTTACAGAGGAGCACCTCAACTCCACCCTCAACCATGATCCCCCTCCCACCACAACCAACATCAACTCTGCAGCCCACAAACTACACAGATGGATCACCAACTGCGCAGACAAGCCCGCCCCCCTCTGTAACGCCGACAGACAGCGCCCTAGAAAAGCCACCTGGTTCAACACAGACCTCCCAGAATCCAGACGCACCTGCAGGCATCTTGAGAAAGTATGGAGAAACAGCAAAACCCCCGAAGTTCAGACCACCTACAAGTCATGACAAATTACCACGAACCCATCAGATCCCCCAAAAGAACCTTCATCCAGGACAACATCCTCACCAACTCCAGCAACTTGAAGGAACTCAGCATCATACAGGAATTCACTAAACCCCCCAGCGAAGCCTCAGACATCACTCCTTCCCCAGACCTCTGCAACAAACTCGGCTCCTACTTCCATCTCAAGATAAAGTCCCTCTATGATAGCTACTCCACGACTCGCAATTTGGTTTCCGCCCCCGTCATTCGACGGAGTCCGCTCTCCTTGTGGCGGTGGAAGCACTCAGACAGGGAGCTGACGAGGGCCAGACGATGGCACTGATTTTACTAGACTTAAGTGCAGCATTCGACACTGTAGCACATTCCACCTTGCTACAGTGTCTGAATGGAGGAGGGGTGACAGGAGCTGCGCTTGGCTGGATTAAGTCCTTCCTCACGGAGAGGTGTTTCCAGGTCAGATTGGGTGACTACTACTCCAGGGAGATTGAGTTGGGCCAGGGCGTACCGCAGGGTTCGTCCCTGAGCCCAACTCTATTTAACATCTATGTCTCCCCCCTGGCAGCCATCGTGGAGGGGTATGGTCTCCGCCTGGTGTCCTACGCCGACGACACGCAGCTGGTTATCTCCCTATCGCGCGCGCCCGGACTTGCGGCAGACATCTTCAGGAACTGCATGAACGACCTTGCTGCCTGGATGTCTGCCAACTGTTTAAAGTTAAACGGGAGCAAGACCGAGGTGCTCGTGGTGGGGGGAGTGCCGTCTGCGTGGTCGTCGGCGTGGTGGCCACCGTGTCTGGGGGAGGTTCCTGCTCCCTGCCGCGAGGCCAGAAACCTTGGCGTATGGTTGGATAAGGACCTCACCTTTGGCCCACATGTCGGTCGAGTGGCAGGGATCTGTTTCGGTGTTCTGAGAGCTCTCAGGAAAGTATTAGATCTGCTTCCCACTCCTGCTCGTCAGACACTGGTGCATGCCCTGGTTACCTCCCGACTCGATTATGGGAATCTGCTCTACCTGGGGGCCTCAGGCAGGGTCCTCGGCCGCCTGCAGGTTCTACAAAACGCAGCGGCGCGGCTGGTCCTCAGACTCCCCAGGAGGTCATCCGCCAAACTGGCCTTGCGGGCGCTTCATTGGCTCCCCATAGAGAGGAGAGTGGAGTTTAAGGCTCTTGCCACTTGCCATCGTATCCTGAGTGGCAAAGCACCTCTCCCGCTCCAGAGCCTTATAGCCCATTATGAGCCTGCACGCAGTCTCCGGTCTTCGCAGACCGGGCTGTTAAAAGTCCCAAGAATATTTAAAGCTCGCATGGGAGGCAGATCTTTCAGATACCTTGCTCCCAAGCGCTGGAACAATCTGCCACTGGAACTTCGGTTGGAACCCTGCGAAGTCCAGTTTAGAAAAAAACTTAAAACGCACCTGTTTCAGTAGATAGCTTGGTTGGGAGGAGGGGGGGACAGCCACACCACTTGCCATAGCGCGGAGACACGCCAGTGGCGTAATCAGGCGCTTAATAAATTTCCAATAATAATAATAATAAAGAACAGACTGCAGACACCAAAACCACACCTACCTCCAGCAACGCCAGCCAGTCTACCATCTCCGCCTGGACCCCAATAACCTCTGAAGACACCGCCACGCCCATGAAGAGCATTCACTCAGGAGCCCCCACACACCCCTGCCTGCCGCACAACTTCCACAAACCCACTGCCGCCGTAGCACCCGAGCTACGAAGTACCATCAACACTACCTTCGAATCCGGCAATTTCCCCAACGACTGGAAATGCGCAGAAGTCAAGCCCCTCCTCAAGAGGAGGATGTGTGATGCCACATCTTCTACACCTGGCATTTTGGTGAATTAAGGTCCACGAGGTTGGTCAAGCTTTGTAGCCTTTATTTCAATTGCTCTTATGACACCAAGCCCCAGAATTTCTATAGTGTATTGGGTCATGGCAACATGTAATCTATTGAGTACAATGCCTTGATTATGATATTTATTACACCCATTTAAGCTTGATACCCTAGAGTGTAGATGTTAAGGTGTGGAACAAATATTACTCATTACAAGTTTCGCCTTAAAAAAACATCAAATGTGGATTTTAGTGCTTTATGCTCCAAAATGTGAATGTCCTTGTATTTCCCTGGCCTCTTCCTCGCTGAAAGTTGCCAGCTTTGACATGATAAAATGTATCTGGCTGAAGTGTTTTTACCGCACCGAGGTGTGGTAAACTCCGATTCCATCTGCAGTTGTTGCCCCTGTAGAAAAAGGTGTTTGTGTAGACATCATTAGTTACAGGGCCATTTATAATCGAGGTCCCAATGTTACGAATAGAAAGCACCACAATATATCTGTGTCTAGACCCCAAAATTCCTAAGATGGCACTGATTGGCTCTTTATGAATGCCCTGCTTATTCCAGTGGGTCCGGGAACAGGACTTACGAGTCCCATTGGAATTATAGGTCCCGTGGCAACACAGTGGGGCCCAGTGAATTTGTCTCCAAGTGAAATACTAGGGGGAACTGAAGAGTAAGCCGGAGATTGAGGACCAGAACTAAGGATTTCTCTGGTAATTACTCATTTCTAAGGGGATCCTCTGCCCCCCTTGTGTAAGCATCACCTAAAATTACCCATCCCACTCTTATTGGACTCTCTAGTGATGGGGGGAGTAGCCACATTACCAAGGCACACAGAGTAAGGAGACGTTTAAGTAAGAATCTTTCAGCATGGTTGATTGTCACCAACAGTAATTTCCTCAAAGTGACAACAGGGAATTCTATTAAGCATATATGGGTTGTACATGTGTAACACCCAGACTATAAAAAGTGCAATTACACAGGCCTTAGTAAAATATAAATTAGACAACTGCAATGCAGATGGTGAAATATGCCAGACTATTCTTTCAATA
This sequence comes from Lissotriton helveticus, assembly GCF_964261635.1. Classification (NCBI taxonomy): domain Eukaryota; kingdom Metazoa; phylum Chordata; class Amphibia; order Caudata; family Salamandridae; genus Lissotriton; species Lissotriton helveticus. The sequence goes on from NC_136069.1 coordinate 1,150,268,441, forward strand.
GTACTTTTGGTTAAGGGATACCATTGAAAACCCAATCTGAAAAAAATGACTTTGTGAGATCAGCACCAGCTATAGCACTGGTGGTGCCCGGTGCGACAATGTTGTTAGTTCCCTCCAATCCACGGTGGAGTAGGTGACCACCTCCACCGAGGATTCCCTCACTACCACCTTTTAACAGTGCCGCTCAAATCTCCATAACCACTCTCTTTCAGATGCATTCAATTAGTTATATAGCGTCACTCATACCAGTGTAGGTTGTGAGGGCACTTTGCATCACACACACATTACACAGAGACAATCAATCATGTGTGTGTAAATCAGTGTATAAGTAATGTTACATAAGCCAGAGAACTACAAGGTGTAGGAGTGACATGTCATCCATACTGGTAGGCAGTATAGCTTAAGAGTGCTTGGTCTGAAAAAGCACAAACTCAGAATTGAAAATGAAACACCATAGTTGGGGGTTCTCTTGAATAATAATAATCGATTTTTACCCAAATGAACCCTTTTTGCAACATCAATCTATGCTTGAATCTATACTTTGCAGTGTGCATGCATTTCTTTGAGGGCAGTTAATAATTCACTGTTCTACATTTTGATTTTAACTTATAAAGTGCAAGTAACAAAACAATGTCTCTTAGAAAAGGAGTAACCCACTGACTTATTTACATTACATGCACTTTGTGATCTGCATGGTACATGTTCAATGCAGCAGGCATATTAACCCTCTGTGCTATTTTATGATCAGTCAAAACCTCAACTAGACAAAACATCTCTCTCCAGGAAGAACATTAATCACTCCAGTTATCTTTGCATTTTTTTTGGTGTCTGTAAATTGCTGGAGGGAAGGAACACGGCAGCAGGTCATTTTAAAACTAAAACAAACTTGCAATCTTGGCACCCCCTGAAGTCAGCACCCGGTGCGGTGGCACCAGTCACACCGCCCTAGAGTCAGACCTGTGCGTGATGATGTAACTACCAGCACAAATGTCGTTCTTCTCTAAATGTTGGCTTCTCGTAGTAATTTATGTTATTCCACTCACATTACATGCGTTTCTCTTTTTGAAAAATGAAGAAATTGATGGACTAAATAGTAAAACATGTTCACCATAGATTTGCAACCACAGTTAATTCTGCTTTCATTTCCGCGTTCCAAATCCAGCTTTTGCTCACTGTTACTCGAGTTTCCATGACGTAACCTACAACGCACTGTCGTGACGCGCAGTGACGGAGGGTTCACTGCGTTAAGGTTAGACAGAGACTCAGTCATGCGTCACACCCCATGGGGCAGATTTATGATGACTGGCGCATCCCCAGGGATGCGCCAGTTATCCTGCGCCGCTGCTCCGCCACCCATGGTGCGCCGCATTTACAATGCGGCGCACCATGGGACAAAAACGGCACAGATGCGTGACGCATCTGTGCCGTAAAGGTGGCGCATTGCTCCACAATGCTGCATCAAGACCTATGCCTGCTTCAAGCAGGCGCAGGGTTTTGACGCAGCATTGTCCTGAAAGTGACTGAGTGAAATCTTATAGATTTCACTCAGCCACTTTTAGGAGGCGTTCCTGCGCAGGAACGCCCCCCCCTGCGCAGGAACGCCTCCTATGGCGCAGGGCTTTACAACGTGACGCATCTCCTAGATGCATCACGTTGTAAATAGGGCGCATTGTTTGCGCCGCCGTTGCGTCAAATAAAGTGACGCACCGGCGGCGCAAGGCCTTCATAAATCTGCCCCCATGAGCGGTGTGCATGTAACCAGGGCAAAGGTTGTTGCGTTTCCATGTGAGAGTTGTTTATCTCCTCTTTATTCCTCACAACAATCCTTTTCATAGCAAATTCAACATACCTCCACCCACCAGCCAGAACAGAACACGTTGACGTCATCAAATGACATATTACATCTAAATGCCAGGGTCATTTGCTGGCAACTGTTTCCAGGGCAAAAATTCACAAGGAGGAAGGGTGAAGCTCGATGCGCAATAATACACCAGATTCAAAGAGCATCTCTCTCTCAGATGAAACCTCTGAGAGATAAGCCCTTAAGCTTCCGACATGCCCATTGGGCCGTGCCTGATGAGCAAGAGGAATCTTCATGAATTGACCCCTGTAGTTAATAAAAATGCCCGCCAAATCCGTGCATGAAACCCCATCTCCAGATTAAGATTTCCCATATTTGGCACGTCCAGTAAATAGAGTGGATCCGGGACATTTTGGGTTTTTCAAAAGCCCACTTACGCTTTCCTGGCAGGCGGAGAAGGAGTCTAGACAGTAGAGGGCATGAGTCGTAGACAACTAAACTTTGATCAGAGGGAGAAGCACAAAGTAACAACAGCCATTGGCAAAACCAATAGGTTTGACAGTGACTAGCAGTCTCTTGGATTTGCCAATGCTTGTTTTTGTTGATATTATTTTTATAACTTGTTGGGGAAACTGCTGCTCATCAAGCTAAAGAAAAAGCATTTGCTAAACGGCACAATACTTGTTGGTCTTAATAATAATCTTGCGGTGCCATAGTAGTTCCTGGCACTCAACAGAACTGCTTTCTGTGCAGATGTGCTCCCTGGGAAAGAGCAGAATACTGCAAGAGCCTGAAGACTCGCCAAGATGGTTCGACTAATTACACGTACTCACAAATATCACCATGGAGAATCATCGGGGCTCCAGAGAGGTCAATGGACCTTTTCCACTGTGCTCGAAGTAGAGCCCGGAAGCAAATCTCAAACTATCAAAGACATTTAGTTTTTGTATGAATCAATAATGAGACGTCGATAAGAGTTAAATTCTTTATTTAGTGTTAGGTTAGGATCTCTGATTATCTTTCTTCAATTTAGTGAGTTTACATCATTACATAAAAATGTGGTTAGAAGTCAGCATAAACAAAGATAGTGTTTCATAAAGAAACCCTGATAATCTAACTAAATGACCTACTTTATACAGAACCCATGAAGAGTTCTACTTGGAAAAGAGCAAGCGAGAAATAGGAACTTCTCATAAAGATTGCATCCTTTTGTGGTTCTGAAATTCTGGACCCTACCGTTGTCCCGGTATCGAGGTCCAATACCCGTGTCCCGAAACATCAACGTACCATGACTAATTTTGTGTCGACGAACCGATAATGATTAGGACATCATTCCTATGCATTTTCGTCATGATCGAGGTATGCTAACACCCCTGAATCGTAGTTTCCGTCCCGACCCCTCAGACTCCATTTTGTAAACGGTATCCATCTTGTGTCTTGCCCTCATGATAAGTCGATTAAAGGTCGAGCTTGATCTAAAAGGACACGTCCACCTTCCCTGACTCCCCCCTGACCTGTCCCAACTGACTCCCTTGCCTCCAGCCAAACCTGTTTGGGCAGCTCCTCGCCCAGTGGCCAAACACGATAGCATCAATGCACAACATACCACAAACCATTCACCGCGTACAGATCATGTTTTCTACACACATACACACCTGTCCACGCTCCCTGTTTATGGCCAGTTTTATGTCTAGGAGGTGCCTTCTTTTATTGGGGTTTCACCGATATCTGATGGGAGTTCCGGGCCTGGCTAGGTAATCTATCACGAATTGGACATCTAAAATACGGGCTTGCCTACATGACTTCGCTCTTTTGTATTATTGTAGAAATATGTGTATAGCCATATCATAAACTCAAGAATTCTTGCTTGCAGCTATTATTTCTGTATATAAGGAGAAGTCTGGTTCTGTAAAAACGAACAGTCTCCTGAGAACACATGACCCGTGTTTGTCGTGCTTCTAGGACACCTGTTACTTGGTAGCTGCCAATAAAACTTGATCTCTGACTCGACTAGAAGACTCCGTGTTTCTGTGGTCCGGAACAGGGAGAACTCAGAGGTCTTCGGGTGTTATCCCCTGGCACCAAACGGGTTCCTAAAAACCCGTTACCTCAGTTGGCGCCCAACGTTGGGCGGTATCAAGCGGCGACGGTCCAAGCCAGATGTTCGTGAGGAGCTTCGTGTGAAAATTCCAGAGGACGGCCAGCCACTTCAGCGACCCCTGTATGTCGACGTGGTTCCGAAGGTCTTTGCTGCGAGGTTCCCCGCGTCCCGACGGCTACGAAGGACTGCTGCCCTGACTATCGCCTTGTTTTGGACCCAGTGATCCTTGGTAGAGCGAAACGATAGACGAGTCGTCTAGCGACGTCACCGATCTTCAAATACTTCAGTTAAGTATAAGTGGAGCGTCTCCCAGTCCTTAGTTTGTCCTTAGTTTTTGGTATCCTTGAGATACGCTTTGATTTGGTACTTGCAAGCCCCAAAGCCGAAGGACTTGTGTATTCACGAGAAATATCGTAACAGATAATCCTTTGAAGTTTGAAGCTAGACTAGTGAGCAAAGATGCCTGGTTTTAGCAGACTTGGAAACTTGTTTTGTCTTGGTTATAGTAAGGACTCCCGATTAGAGGATTCCTGTCCGGTTCTTCCGATTGGAGCTCCAACATATGAGCTCTATGTAAAGCACGGCGTAGGTCCTATCACATATAATGAAGTGTGGATAAAATACACCCGCAAGGATGGTGTTTTAAAATGGCCCCAATATGGTAGTTTCGACTCAGAAATATTAGATAACCTAGAGGTCAAATTATTTAAGAGAAAAGCCCGGCCGGCGATGTTTGACTCTTTCCGCTTATGGCGCAAAGAAGCCAAACAGAAAGAAATAAAATTAGCAAAAAGGAATAAAAGAGGTATGTCAATGGTGCAAGCTGCCGTTGCATACAGGGATAACGAGAAGAGCAAGAAAGCGAACAAATACTTAGGAGCAAGAAACTAGCAGTAGATAAATGCTACCCGATGTTACCAAATAAGGGACAAGGTCAAGAGGAGAGATCCGAGAAAGATCCATTAATGTCCCACTTATTAAGCTCACCTCCACCGTATGCGTTAGACGCTACTACAACGCCAAAGCATTTTACTATACCGCGCCCCGGCGCACGTAACCCAGCTCTTGCACGAACGCCAGCTCCTCTTCAGCTGGTTTCTACTTCTCCGGCGCAGCCTTCTCAAGGGCCGCCATCTTTGCTACATACTCCATCTACTTCTACGACTTTGCCTACAGCTCCAGCTATTGTCTATGATACTACGTCTACTACTACTTCAACTTCCTCTGCTATTGCCTCTACTTCTTCTTTGCCTCAGCCTTTTCACCGATCATAGTGGTCAGGATATGGCTACCGAGGGTGGTCAAAGATTGTTTGTAGACAAATTCGTACATAATTTAATCCCTGAACTGTGTAATAAACTGAATGATTCAGAGAGTGCTTGGGCTGTCTCTACGTCAGCGCAAATTTTAGCTACAGCCCAGTACTATGAAAATAGGCGCAAAGACGAGCTAGATAAAGTCGACAAAAAGACAAAAGATTTAAAAACTAAAGTTCTTCTCCAGCAAGCCTATCCGCCTCATACGACTAGTCAGCCCAATTATCAACCACAACAGCAGTATTCGAGAAACGAGCAAGGAAAAGAGTTTTCCCATCAGCGTATTGCTTATGGCCCAAATCAATGTGTGTATTGCAAGGAAGAGGGTCACTTTAAAGGTAATTGTCCGGCTCTTGCGCGACGTTTGAGCGGTGCTTCAGGTGTAAGGGGAAGAGGTGTTCAACATGCCCCTAGAGGTAGGGGCCGTGGAAATTTCACCCAGAATACAAGTTCTTTTCCGCCTCAGAATTCGATGAACAGCTTTGACCAACAGAATAATGCGTCGTCTAGGTCAGCTCAGTACTATGCTGACGACTATTACACCGAACACGAAAATGAGGGTAACGATTGCTAGGACAGCCATGGACAAAGAGAGGGAGTTGTTTCAGTTCCAGTAGATCAGAATGGACCTTATGTCAAGGTAATTACCTCAGGAGTGTCAGAGCCATTTCTGCTGGATACTGGTGCTACAAAAAGTTCTATCGTGCACTCGAAACTTCCTGGCGCACCTTTGTCTGGCGAAATGAATGTTTCAGTAGGTTTCTCTGGCGCCCCTGTTAGAAACCCGATCTCCAGTCCTATATCTCTTTCTATTGGCCCGTGCGAATTAGAAGCACCCCTCATTCTTACAACAGGTTGCGGTGAAAATTTGTTAGGTTTGGATTTGCTAAAAAGGTTATATGCGACTTTGTACTGTTCCCCCTTGGGAGTACAACTTACTTTAGGTAAGAAAGTCATTTCTCCAATGTATTTGTCAAAGGACAATATTCCGACTGAATTGTCATCACTTCCTGATATACTTTGGGCTAATGGCTCCAATGATGTAGGTCGTTTGGAGATAGCACCGTATGTCATAACATTGAAAGCTAACGTTAGGTTGCCACGTATTCCCCAATACAAAATATCTAGCGAATGTGAAAAGGCTTTATTGACGATTGTTTATGACCTGATTGATAAAGACGTCATCGAAGAAACAACAGGAAATGTTTGTAACAGTCCAGTTCTGCCCGTCTTAAAGCGTACTGATCCTTTACAACCGCCTGTGTACAGGTTCGTGATCGACCTCAGAGAAGTGAACAAGATAGTTATCCCACAGTTTCCAGTTGTCCCCGACATTACTGCTTTATTGACGATGGTTCCAGCTTCAGCAAATTGGTTCTCGGTGATCGACCTGAAGAACGCTTTCTTCAGCATCCCGATTGCCGAGGAGAGTAGAGATATTTTTGGATTCAATTTAGGAGGACGAAGCTTCTGCTTCAAGTGCGCTCCTCAAGGCTACTGCGAGAGCCCATCAATATTCAGTCAGGCCCTGAAAACACAACTAGACACGATTATTCTACCGAATGGTTCAACTCTGATTCAGTACATAGACGATCTGCTGATCGCTGCAGACACTGAAGAGATTTGCAAGAAAGCTACGTTATCATTATTGCATCACTTATGTAACATGAAGCACAAAGTCTCTCTTTCCAAACTACAATTTTGCCGACAAGAAGTAACCTACTTAGGTCACATCTTGTCGAAGGAGGGAAGGAGACTGACACCAGAAAGAATACAGGCAATTGCAGAACTGAGTGCCCCAAGGACACAGAGAGAGGTTCGAGCCTTCTTGGGCATTACATCGTACTGTAGACAATGGATACCGAATTTCTCACTACTAGCCAAACCCTGGCTGGCACTACTCTGTAAAGACACGCCAAATCCTATGCCCTGGTCTGAAGATTGTCAGACGAGTTTCCATGAGTTGCGTGATGCATTATGTTCGGCTCCTGTGTTGGGAAACCCCAACTACAGTAAGCCTTTTACATTATATGTCCATGAGAAGGAAGGTTGTGCATTATCAGTTTTAACACAACATTTTGGGGACAGACAGCGCCCATGCGCATATTTTTCGGCAACTCTAGACCCTGTGGCTAAAGCCCTACCAAGTTGTCTGAGGGCTACCGCCGCAGCAGCTATCTGCATTCGACAATCCGCTGGATTAGTCATGAATAATACTCTGATCGTTATGGTTCCGCATGCAGTAGACATTTTACTAAACAGGACGAAGACACAACACCTTACTAGCGCTCGACTATCCAGTTACGAACTTACACTGCTAGCAAGTCACATCCACATAAAGAGGTGCGATACACTGAATCCCGCAACGTTATTACCCATTCCGACAGAAACAGACAAGATTGATAACCATGACTGCTGTTTTAGGACAGAAGAAGAGACAAAAGGGAGAGTAGACTTACAGGACACTCCCCTTCCTGAATGCAACAATACTTTATGGGTTGATGGTTCATGTTTCAAGCTGCCGAATGGTGATACGACTGCAGCATATGCCGTAACGACATTACACACCATTATAGAGACCGCGCGCATTTCCCATAATTCTGCACAAGCTGCAGAGCTAATTGCGCTTACCAGAGCATGTGTGTTAGCGAAAGGAAAGCGAGTGAATGTGTACACTGACAGCCAATACGCCTTTGGTGTGGCTCACAGTTTTGGGAGATTGTGGCGTGAACGTGGGTTTCTTACGTCACATGGTGCAAAGATACAACATGGTCAGCTAGTTAATGAGCTCCTCGAGTCACTGACCTTGCCACTACAAGTTGCAATTGTAAAATGCAGTGCACACAAAAAGATTCAGGATGATGTTGGCCGCTGGAATGCATTTGCAGACGAGGTTGCGAAAGAGACTGCAAGGAACACAATGAGTCGGATGTACGTTGTAGGTCCCGCTAGATGGATTACTGATGTGGGAATGTGTGAGGACACCATCGAAAGCGTGAAATCTATACAAGCCGAGGCAACTGAGAAAGAGGTGAATGAATGGAAATGGAAATGGAAAGGTTCTTGTATAGCGCATGGCTACTCGAGAGCATCCCAGCGCTTAAAGAATGATGGAAATGCAGAATTTAGGAGAGGGAAAACATATTATGGTCTAGGAAACAGTAGTGTTTTTAGTTGTTTTCGGAACACCAGAAGGCTGGGTTCTAGGCGAAGCGATAATGGTATGGTGTTCCAAAGTTTCGCCGCGTTTCGGGAGAAAAGGCGATCCCCCGACCGGACTTTGTTGGTCCTAGGCATTAAGAGGAGGTTTTGATGATAAGAGCGAAGGTGCCTGGATGGGACATAGGGTCTGATCATATCCTTCAAAATGGGGGGGCCGTTCCCATACAGAGTCTTATGTACCAGACATAGGGTCTTGAAGTGGATTCGCTCCTTCATTGGGAGCCAGTGCAAGGCTCTCAATGCAGGGGCTGCAGAGGTACGACAACTAGTTCCGGTAAGTAGCCTTGCTGCAGAGTTTTGAGCTATCTGCAGTTGACGGATGACTGAAATAGGGGCTCCCAAGTAAAGGGCATTCCCATAGTCCAGCCGGGATAGAATAAGGGACTGGACTATGGTTTTCTTTGCAGTCTCCGGCAGCTGGGGAAAATTTTTTCGAATAGTTTTTATTAGGCCAAAGCACGTGGCCATTGTCTTTTTCGCCTGAGTTTTAAAAGATAGCTCATTGTCAAGCCAGAACCCTAGGCTTTTTATCTCCGTTTTGGGGGTGGGTCCAGGTCCCATACAGGAGGGCCACATGGTAGGGGTGTTGAAGGAGGCCTTTTTTCCGAGCAACATCAGCTCGGTTTTTCCTCCGTTTAGTTTCAGTTGGGAGGCATCCATCCAGCCTGCGACTTCAACCAGGCAGCTACAAAGATTGTTTTGAGGGGAATCTGCCTGGGTGAGAGAGACTACTAGCTGGGTGTCATCAGCGTAGCTCACCAGTTGGATACCGAATGGGGCTACTACCTCAGCCAAGGGGGCCATATACACATTGAACAGCGTGGGGCTTAGGGAGGAGCCCTGTGGCACCCCACACTGCAATGGTATTGGGAGGGAGCAATTGGTGTCCGAGAAGACTTTAAAAAGTCTGTTACTGAGAAAGGATTCGAGCCAAGCCAGAGCTTTGCCTGTGACTCCGATTCTTTCTAGGCGAGCGAGTAGGACACGGTGATTAACCGTGTCGAAGGCGGCGCTGAGGTCCAGGAGGATAATGGCCGCGCTGCCACCTGCGTCCAGAGAAAGTAAGGGTAGGTTAGATGCGAATGGTTGTTGGGTCGAATTGTCAGAACACCAGCGATGGCTATTACCTAACGCCTATGTACTTGCAGTAGTAACAATGGCTCATGGATTTGCGCACATCAGTTCGAAAGGAATCTGTAAAGTATTGGCCCCAGTATGGCAAAATAGCAATATCCCGAAAAATGCAGAGAATGTGGTCAGAAACTGTATGGTGTGTTTGAAGTACAATCCCGGTAGGGGAACCCCAACTCCAGCTGGTCATTTTGCGCCTCCAACGTATCCGTTCGAGGTTTTGCAGCTCGATTTCATTCACATGGAGAGATGCAACAATCTGAAGTATGTGCTCGTTGTTGTTTGCGCTTTCTCCAGGTGGGTGGAAGCATACCCCCTTAAGGACAATACTGCCTTGTCAACTGCCAAAGCCCTTGTCAAAGAGTTCTTCCCGAGATTCGGCATGCCTAGAATCGTCTGGAGTGATAATGGAAGTGAATTCGTAGGACGCGTGATGAAGAGAGTGTGTGAGTGTTTAGGCATACAACAAAAGTTTCACTCTGCGAATCACCCCCAATCAGCTGGATTAGTAGAATGCTACAATGGCACTTTAAAGCTCAAATTAGCCAAGATCCAAGCCTGTACAGGTCTTAAATGGCCTGACGCCTTGCCCCTAGCACTCTTGTCAACCAGAATGACAGTCCATTCCAGGTTAGGACTTAGCCCCCATGAGATAGTGTTTGGCCGCCCAGCCAACGTCTGGGGCGTGCCAAGGCCAAAGAAACTCAGCGAAATAGAGCACCCCGTACTGCTTGACTATTTGTGCGAATTGACAACTAAATTGCGTGTTTTACACCAACAGGTTCACAGCTCCTCTCCGCCAGCCTCTGACGATCCAGGTCACTCCATCGAACCCGGCACGTGGGTCTTGGTGCGGAATTTCCAGCGCACAAACAACGGACAGCCGAGGTGGACCGGACCATACCTGGTACTTCTTTCCACGAGATCAGCTGTTCGGGTGGAAGGCAAAAAGAACTGGGTGCACGGGACCCATTGTAAACGGGTCCCTCTGCCCCTTCCATACGACCGGTGGGTCAACGAAGGAATTGCCGACTCCGAGACAGAATCCATACCTCGCTTCATCCCTTTCAGCGATGCACGTTTAAAAGAAACTGGTACCGAAAAGGAGAGTGATCATATTTTACAAGGACTTGTGCCACCGTCTGTGCAGTTGGACACTACCGAACCTAAGACATTGTTTGAAGACCACACCGTACCTGGGAAACAACAATATAATCTAAGGTCAAGACAAAGAGACTAATAAAAAGCAAACCAATGTGATTTCCCTTCCCCCAAGAACAATTTTTGATTTTTCAGCTCTCTCACTCTCAGGAAACTTGCTCATTTTTGATTTTCGAACCGCCATCGGTTCTGCTGCTAGGGTCGCGGTTGAAGTCTGGGGAGTGCAACTGGGGACGTCTAGGTCAACGGTTCTGGTCGGTCCAAGGGAGTTACCCCGGACTGAACAGAGCGCACTCCCTGGCAGAACCAACCTACCACCGCGGGCAGCAACTAGAGGATGGAGTTTCCTAGGGTAAAGAGACCTACCAGATTCACGAGCATTGAAAGACAACTATGCACTGTACTGGCCAAAAGAAGGTTTTTGATAACATGTATTTTAATGTTGTGTAGCATAACGATGTTTTTGACTGGTTATACTCTATTCGTATTCCAAGTTACTTTTTCAAATGACACCCGGCCACCGCCTCCTCCTACTATCTCTCCACACTACTTTCACCCTCTACCTGAACACGAGTCTGCCAAAAGACTCGAATTTGTAAATAACTCATTCATTCAACTTCTACACCAACACCAGTCCATAATGAACACATCGAACTGTTGGGTATGCGGACTCATGCCACACACGACTGATAAGGGTATCCCATACTTCATCCTGCCTTTCAGTTATTATGGTTCTCTGTGGGCTTTCCAGACCATGTTCCTATTCGCCCTAGAACCGTACCCGACCCGTTCTACTGAGAGTGATTCCAGTAACAAGGCACTAGTAGCAGGGATAAGAAATATGAGTAGAGAGTTCGACACCTATCTTACGATTCCCAAAGATGAACTCACTCCGTACACTCGTTGGAACGTAACTAAATATGGGGTTTACCTGAGTAAGAGCCAGACAGCAAAGAAATCCCGCCCAGTTTGGATAGTACCCAACCGAGGTCACTTATGTTTACAAGGTATCGGCAGGGATCCCAAAGCACAATTAGGAAAGAGTATATGCACGGAAACGTATGTGTTCGCTTCCCGAACTTCCCCTATACTATTAGCAGCCAAAGGCACGTATTTCATCTGCCATGACCAAGCCTACACCTGGTTGCCCCCTGACTTCTCAGGTACATGTTTTATCTCATTTCTGCTGCCTCCCACCTACACGGCCAGAGCAGATTACCATCGGACAAGGACAGCTAGAGGGGTCGTGAGTAAAGACGACACCGCGGGTCAGGAATTCGTTGACTTCGCAAAGGGTTTTCTGCCATTTTGGGGGCCTATGGTGAACAGCAGGAATATTCGCCAGTTATCGAGGATAGTTGAATCCGCCGTGATTACAACGGCCGGATCCCTTGGCAATTTGACGACCGAACTTCAGTCGGATCGACTTATGACCCTTCAGAACCGAGTTGCCCTAGATATCATACTCGCCGATCGTGGTGGTGTGTGTAGAGTGATCCAATCCAGTTGTTGCATTTTCATCCCTGATAACGCACCGACAGTGTACCAGGCCATCTCTAAGCTACACGAGATATCTGGTTCCCTTCACGTAGAAAAAGGGGACTGGTCCTTACTAGGGTGGTTCTGGGAACTGATCGCTACCTGGGGATGGAAAACACTGATCTTCATTGGGATGATCTTAGCACTTCTGTTTATGTTCTGCCTGTGTGTACAGTGCGCTCCTGCACTATGTGGCCTCTGTGCTACCTCATGTGTACGGAAGCCTGTGTCAAGGGACGAACTGAGCAACAGAATGATGCTACAGCAGCATCTCCACGAATTCCTTCATACAGATTTAGACTCAGATTAACATGAATTATTGCCTTAAATGAGGGCAAAAGGAGGGTCTGTGGTTCTGAAATTCTGGACCCTACCGTTGTCCCGGTATCGAGGTCCAATACCCGTGTCCCGAAACATCAACGTACCATGACGAATTTTGTGTCGACGAACCGATAATGATTAGGACATCATTCCTATGCATTTTCGTCATGATCGAGGTATGCTAACACCCCTGAATCGTAGTTTCCGTCCCGACCCCTCAGACTCCATTTTGTAAACGGTATCCATCTTGTGTCTTGCCCTCATGATAAGTCAATTAAAGGTCGAGCTTGATCTAAAAGGACACGTCCACCTTCCCTGACTCCCCCCTGACCTGTCCCAACTGACTCCCTTGCCTCCAGCCAAACCTGTTTGGGCAGCTCCTCGCCCAGTGGCCAAACACGATAGCATCAATGCACAACATACCACAAACCATTCACCGCGTACAGATCATGTTTTCTACACACATACACACCTGTCCACGCTCCCTGTTTATGGCCAGTTTTATGACTAGGAGGTGCCTTCTTTTATTGGGGTTTCACCGATATCTGATGGGAGTTCCGGGCCTGGCTAGGTAATCTATCACGAATTGGACATCTAAAATACGGGCTTGCCTACATGACTTCGCTCTTTTGTATTATTGTAGAAATATGTATATAGCCATATCATAAACTCAAGAATTCTTGCTTGCAGCTATTATTTCTGTATATAAGGAGAAGGCTGGTTCTGTAAAAACGAACAGTCTCCTGAGAACACATGACCCGTGTTTGTCGTGCTTCTAGGACACCTGTTACTTGGTAGCTGCCAATAAAACTTGATCTCTGACTCGACTAGAAGACTCCGTGTTTCTGAGGTCCGGAACAGGGAGAACTCAGAGGTCTTCGGGTGTTATCCCCTGGCACCAAACGGGTTCCTAAAAACCCGTTACCTCACTTTGGGTCGGAGACTTTAACTATTCAATCTGTCCGCATAGCTCTGGTCACGCATGGGGGATGTTAAGCACGGGGGACAGCCCCTGGCACATTTGAATCACTCTATCCAGGAAGAGGCTCTTAATTCCATTGTTATGATGAATGATCTGGCCCTTATAAATGAATTAGCTAGTAACCCCTCAATACAGTATCTCACTTACGTGGGTGATGGTAGGGAGAGCACTATCGATTTCATGTTCATCTCAAATAAGTTTCTGCATTTTGAGGTGGATCCAAATTGTGCGAGCGATCATAATCCACTGACAACAGTAATTGATATAACAGCTCAACCTGGAAATGTCGAGAGTTCCAGAGTCTCCTTTAGTTCTAATAAGGGATTAACACTCAGATGGAATAACATAAATCCTACTGAATTTGAAGCTAGAATTGTTGCATCAAAGTATGAGTCTATTTTAAAGTGTCTAACCCATGACATTTCACCGCTGAGATAATTTGGGACTTTCAACTGATCTGTTTGCATGTAGCCAAAAACTCGACTAAAACAATTAAGGGAGTGGCCCTTCCGGAGAAAAGGTGGTTCAACTTGGACTGCACAAAAGCGCACAACATTTCAAAACTAGCATTCCATGAACATCCCCAGGATATGGCTCAGTTTAAACTCGCCCGGAAGGCCTACAAAGTTTTAGTGAAACATAGGAAGGAAGAATTAAGACTTTTAGCCTGGGTTGACCTGGAAAGAGCGAGCACCCTTGAGGACTCAACACATTTTTGGAAAGTTATAAATCGCCCATTATTTAAGGAGGAGCAGGGTAGAATAAATTCCCTGATCTTGGAGGATGTTTGGGAAGCCCATTTTGTGACCATATTTAACCCAATAGGCTGCATACTTGAGGTTCCCATTAAGGATTTGCCCACGGACCCAATCTTGGCCTCCCGTCTAAGTGCTTCAATCACTGTAGCTGAGATTGAGGAAGCCATAGCTAAAGGAAACTGTATAAAAGCCCGGATGGAGTCCCATTGGATCTTTTTAAAACTAATCTATCCTCTGGGCTCCATTATTGACTAATGTGTTGAAAGTAGTGATAATTGGTCCCATCCCGGCATCCTGGAAGGAGGCCATAGTGGTCCCTGTATTCAAACAAGCATTAAAAATGCAATAGGTCTCGCCTTTGATTAAGTTAAAGCCAATTACTTTGCTATACAATACCATTAGCAAAGCAAATGGCTTTAACTTAATCAAAGGCGAGACCTATTGCATTTTCAATGCTTGTTTGGAAGAAGGTGCCATGAAGCTTTCAGTTGGCTGGCTGGTAGCTTACCCAACCACATAAAATAGCCTTGTTTTTCTCCACACACATTTACCACAGTTTTTCCAGATTTAAAATGTAAGGGAAAAACACACCGTATTCTACGTTTTGCAGCGTGATACTGGGTTGAATATGAGCAATTACCAAGTTATTCCGATTCTGATCCACGGAGATCGTAAAGGAGGTAATACCACACAGCAGGGCTACCGGAGGTCTCCAGGCGGTATTAGCTTCCGGTGTTCCAATGCATCGTGTGTGATGCATATTCGTTATAAAGCGAAGTATCACATCGTATAGGCCAAAAAATACAAAACTATTTTGCAAATGTAATGAAATATCGAATTACAGCTCGCCACACAGCTAATTGTGCTGTGTTGTGATTTATAGAGAAAAAACGAATGCATTGTGCTACACAGTAACATGCTACCCTCCCACACGTGCAAACTCTGATATCTTTTAATTCAATGTTCATTGGCCCTTAATGGCAACCATCTCGGGTATTGTTATGGGTTTACATTCATATAGTGCTTTATACCCAGAAAAGGCTCCAAAGCGACCTGTTGCATGTCACTTTGTGGAATTGCGTTGTTTGATAGGAAATCCCATGGGGAGTGTGTTTCAGTACATTGCTCAATGCTCCATGAGAAGAGTTGTTCTTGTGCTGTGCTAAGTGCCTGCGCCTCAGCGTGTCAGTATGTGAGGAAGTGAAAATGAGTGGCAGTTATGGTTAAGCTTAGAAGGCACTGATGTATTTGGTGGTTTGCTGTGTGCCATTGGCAGAGAATGCATACACCAGCTCCCTGCTAACACGTATATTTATTTTACGGAGTTTTAATTAGCGTGAACTTGACCCGAATCGGGTATCAGAGCGCTTTACATAGCACCAGTTGCATTACACGAGGACACATTTATTTATTGTTAGGCACTGGGAAATTAAGTGATTTGCCCAGAATCACAGGATGTTCAGCGTTGTTGCCAAGACTCGAACCCAGTTCCCCAGATTGTAAGAGATGATGCAGACTTTGGGAGAGTGCAGAGACTGCCTGCAGGAAAGATCAGGACGTCCTGTGGATCCATTAGTGAAACAAGAACTTAATGCTTGGATCAAACATCTATGTAAAGAAGACCAGAAGTTCTCATTGGAGCCTTCATCTAGTGGTGCAAGTCGCAGTAAAAATAATGGAATGGCCTTGCGGGCAGAGGATGTAACATTCATACAGTATCTTGAGAATTTATATATGATAACGCAGCATTACATACTGAAGATATAGTTGAAAAGTGACGGTATCTCGATAAAATACTGTTTTCTCCAATGAAAACAGGTTTAAATGTTTAATGCGAGACTCACGGATGAAATAACGTGGACAGAGAAACGCTGCAATGATAGTCTGCCATCAAGGATTGCCTTACAAGTAAAGGGACATGATAAAAACAAGGCAGCGCTGGAAAGAAGGAGAAATGCGAGTCACGGCCGGAGGCCGGCCGTGAAAACAATGCAGGCTCCTGAAACTGAAAGCACGGCCGGCCGGCCGTGAAAGCCTTTGATGCCGCAGGGGGTGGAGCGGCACCAAGCTGGGCAACAGATGGCTGACGATTTGATGCTGTGCACGCGCATTTTAGGTCAATGCGCTTGCGCATTGACCTAAAAGCGCACGGGCACAGCACCAAATCGCCAGCTAGTTAAACCTCTGTTTAAGCCCCTTTATATCTCGCTCCCGCTCAATGCGCATTGAGATAGGTCGCTCGACCTAAAAAGGCAATAGGAGTGACCCTTCTTGCTATAGGCCAATTTCTTTAATAGATGCCACTGCAAAATTATTGGGTAGGTTTCTCATTGCTAGATTGGAAACATGGGCGACAGAAAAAGGGGTGATTGCTAGGTCACAATATGGCTTCAGGAGAGGTATGGGTACTATCGAACAGTGCCTCAATTTGTCCCTGATCATAGGCAAGTACATGCGGGCCAGGATCGGTTCCATCCCCCTGGCCTTCATGGACTTGTCCAGTGCTTTTGATACTGTAAATCGGGACAAGTTGTGGGCACTGATGAGGAAATTGGGCATCAAGGAACCTTTAGTTTCTCTTCTCTGCAGGCTGCATGCTTATACGTCTGTAAGCATTAGATATGGTGCCAATGGTGAAACAACTAGGCCTATTGCATGGACGGAGGGTGTTCATCAGGGATGCATCCTAGCGCCTTTTCTTTTTATTATCTATACTAATGGTCTTGATGCGTACCTGTCAGAGAAAGTGCTTGACTGCCCCCGTATTGGGAGCAACCGGGTCCCGCTTCTTTCCTATGTGGACAATACTGTCTTAATGGCCTTAACAGCAAATTGCCTACAAAAATCCCTTGATGCATTCCCTGATTTTATGTTATCATTTGATTTAAAAGTTAATTTTGTGAAGTCTTACTTGAGGGTCTGTGAACCCAGATTGACCAAAACCAGAATTTATGCAGTTGGTTTAAAGAGGATTGGCAAAATGGGAAATTTTAATTATTTAGGGAATATTTTTAATAATAGACTGAAATGGGACTCACTTGTAACTTCAAGGAAGCAAAACAAAGGTAGGGCGGTTGAGGGTCTTTTTTGTTTTGTATGTAATTTAGGGCAAAAACCAGTGTCCGAACTTGTTACTAGCTAAATGTGTCCCGATTGTAACATACGATGCAGGTGTTTGTGGGTATCATAACACTAATAAGCTGCAAATCATGGAGAATAAATTCATTAAACGACTGCTAATGGACCCAAATAGCGCCCCTATGAGACTTTGTCACCATGAGGTGGGGCTTGATTTTGCTGAAGATTGCACAAATGTCACCCCTTTACTCTAATGGGTCAAAATCTGGTAATCGAAAGAGCTGACATTTACCAGAGACATCATTAAAGATTGTCGTAAGGGTTTTTACGATCCCCTGGATACGATTTGTCAGGGATAATCTTTATAAATTGGATTTGAGACACTATTTTGATTCTCCCTTTAGCATCCGTTAGAATTCAAAAAGAATCATAAAAGAAGCCCACTCTGTTAGGGCAAACACTGGTCGCTCCCTATTGGAGACGGCAGGCCCCCTCTGTTCATTGCTGTCCCAACTGCAATTTTATTTTACTTTGGTACAAACACCCAGACACGTTTTTATCTAACAAGATTTTGTTTATTATCCACACACTTTCTAGTGGGCTTTCCGATCTAGGCTGGGTGGACGGAAAATCTGGTGCCTTGCCCTTTTGATAACCTGGCATCACAAAGCACAATGCACTTTATGCTATTCTGTTCATTATATCACGGATCCCAGGAGGACATTTTTAGTCCTGATTTTTTTTAAAATTAGGCCTTGTTCCTTCATTGATGCTTTTAATTTCCTACATTCCCTTGCCACACTTGATATATTTATTGGAGTCTCTAATTTTATAAAAGTGGCACTTGCTATTAGAAAACGTTACTAGCATTTGTTGCTGAATAATTATTTTAAATTAATCACTGTTTCTTTTAATACGCTTTGTTCAATACTGTTTTTCTAATTGCTTGTATTTTATTGTTTATTTGTATTCTTTAATACTTGTGGGAATATATGAAATGTATTGTGTGTTTGTAAGTGGGTCATGGTAACTTCAATTCGTATTGTTGTTTTTATGTACCTTTATGGTTGTTTTTACTGAAACTGAATAAAGTTACATTGAATTGAATTGAATTGAATGGTTCGGGAAACTCAGCAGAGTCCCACTCAGTTGCAGTACCAACTGTATTCAGTGAAAATGATCTGTGCAGTAGCATCGATCACAAAAATTAGACACCTCAAGAATAGCTAAAGAAGTCAACTCTTCATAAAGAAGAGTCTAAAGAGAGGGAAAGAATTCAGCAGTGTAACCACTGGACAAGTCAAATGAATAAGAGGTATGCCGTACTTATTAGCTAGGAATACTCATTAATATAAGTTTTCCGAAATTGTATCATTATACGAAGGCATCTTCTCTTGATGACCAATGAGAGTCAACCATGTAATGGTGTCATCAGTCACGTGATGCATTTTCTTCCGATTCCCACAGTCTGCACTTTTGTCTCCAGATTTGATACAAATTATATTATGTTTGTTATATGAGGGAAGGTACTCATGAGAACCCTCTTCCCTAAGCTAGGATGCTCTATAAACTCATTATGTAGACAAAGCTAGTCAGCAACGGAAAGGCAAATATCCATATTATTTTATAAAGTCCATGTCATCATTTATTCTATAAGAATCTAATAGGCTTATTGATTCTATTGCAATGATCTAACATGGGGTGAAGAGTTAAGCAAACATTGTTATAGTCAGCACATTTCTAAGATGACATCAATGCTAAGCAGGCACACAGTACATATTCACTATGCGCAAAGGTTGAAGTAAAGGCTTTTGGGCATCATTATTGTTCAAGATTCAGCATAACTGCCTGGTGCTAAATTTTGAAAAACACTCATTTAATAATGAGACATTTTAAAGACATTCTAAATTATTACATTAACTAATGAAATCCTTTAGCACAATTTGGTTGTTTACATTCTATCAAAGTGCATTAATGTATCTGTGTGTTATTTCTAAAGCAACATTTTGCAGCATTTAAACGCATCCTAATTGAGTTCTAAATGCAGTGAGAATCTTTTTCCAGTGAATTGTTACTCATTTCTTCCAATACCATCACTCACACTGAAGTTAGCTAATGGTTGAAGTGGGCTGCCCCATTGCCCCATGCTTTATGCAGTAGTGGGTGAGGGAAAATGTAAATGACACATCAACAGACCAATGGAAGAAGAGGGCTGGCTGAAAGCCCTTACCCTCAAGTATATTATATGTAAGGCTTCCAGTTTTCCATTTTTATAGATTTTTACAGAAAAAATACAGATAGAAAACTATTTCCTGTATGTATTTATTTTTAGAAGTGTAAAAAATTCTGAAAATTGTGCCTCTGGTATGTGACTCTCCTTGTTGTCCTTCATGAATTCCACATCAACTGCTAAGCAGACAAGCACCATGTGGAATTAAAAACAGAATCAAATTCCCTTAAATACTGGCATATGTTAACATATATTTGATTGTAATGCTAATATCTACCAGTCGGTGTAGTGTTTTATCATATTTCGCTGCTTAATTTGCTAAAACACAACAGGCATGAAAGTATGAGTGCATTTTTATTAGTTAAATAAATGTGGAAATATACCATTTTACGTCTCCATTTACTCAAAACATAAAATAAATATGGATAAATACCAATAAAATATATACAAAATAAATATAGATAAATACAGGCAGAAATGTTAAAAAAGTAAATACCAAAAACCGGGAGCCCTAATTATATGTATAATTTTACTAGAATGAAAACGTCATGCCAGACCACACTAGACCTAAAAACTTGAGTCTGAGCAGGTAAGGAAACACCAGCCATGGCAGAGATCATCTCCACTTATCTCACCAATTTGAGGTATCTCAACCAGTTGTGAACAAACTACCCCACTTTCCTACATTCCCACAACAGCAGTGCATATCTTGAGGTTGGCAGCAAACATGCGAAGTTCCAAGCTCCTGGAAGAGGTTTTAGTGTTAAAAAAAAGCATATCTTAGAGTAAGGGGTAGTTGTACTTCCTTGTGCTATCTGCAGGCTCGATGTAATTATCTGGAAACCTAAGATCTATTGGTTCAGTCATTTCCCTTCACAAACTGTACTATACTTGTTTGGATTTTACATCACCCCTCCCACCTTAAGAGTAATATTTTGTTATTCTTCAGTATTCATCATCTTGGGCCAGGGAAGGACACAGTCACAAACCATGGAATACAGGGAGTGGTTTGTTCTCTGTGAAAACTGGACCTGATAAAATGAATTATGGAAAAACTTTATCACAGAGCGGTTTCATTTAATCTCCTGTAACAAATGACATTCACCATGTTGTCGATGCTAAATTGGTGAATGTTGTTGCATTTGAAATATGTACTTCAGTTGCTTTTTAGTTGGGGCATGAAAGACTGCTTCAGCCTGTCCAGTTCTCGTCCAAATAATAATAATCATCATCATTATCCATAATAATATAATACACAGAGGGTTTTGTGTCGGCCTCCTTCAGACATTGCTCAGTTAGAGTGTCAATCATATGTTTTAGCAGCCAGCTGAACACCAAACCTAACATGTGGAATTGCTCCGGCCCTTCAACTATTAGCTTGGTAGCTTCAGTCATTGACTTTTGGATCAGCCCACTGGATAGCCATTCAATGTTTGGAGCATCAGACAGCATGAGTGACAACATGTTGCCTGTTTGCTGAATTAATGCATATCCAGAAGGGGAGGTCTCCAAGAGACAAAAGAGCCACTCTCTAGAGACATTTCCCTATCCCCTGAAAATCATCAGCCCTTGGATCTGATTTGTGGGACTGTCTTTGGATTTGATGCAACTGTCACAGCACAGATATTGTTTTTTAAGGGAGGGTGGCTGTAGTGGCATCTGTGGCTTTCTGCAGTGCCGAGAACCACAAACTGAACTTCTCTGCAGCACTGTCCACTTTAGCGGTATAGCATCACATAAATGGGTGATGCACAAGCAATCAAAGTAGCAGGTCATGATGCTCTTATGAGGTGTGGGTGGGCTGTGCACTAGATAAGTGAAATCATGAATTGTAGGCAACAAATATGCTCATGTGATAGCCCTCTTCCTTCCTGGTCTCCTTTGTACTGCTCCTGGTCTCAGCAACCCTTGCTCAGTACTTAGAGTTAAATGAGCACACCATACATACAGCCGATTTCAACCCATTTCCCTGGCCTCCGGAAAGACACACCTACTCACTCATTTAATTTAATTTCATTTTTGTACTTTATTTCGGCCATAGACCATAAAAGCAATTAATCATAATACAAAATATATTACACCAAATTGGATTCAAAAACAGTACATAATATAGAATTATTAAACAAGCACAACAAAAATAACAATCATTTAAAACTATAAAATCACACAGTTCGGAATACTAAAAAACAAAATTAGATATCCTCAGTCACTGGACCGGCCATCGCGAATTTAGAAGAAAGAGAAGATAAAAATATACGCTGTACGGGTCGTATGCTCTCTGGGTACTTGGCAATTGAAACAAATATAGCTTGGATGTATCAGCACTGGATTTCTCAATGCTACCCTGTATTGTTGAAAACCTAGATAACGACATAGAGGGACTATCCAGCACCTTTGGGGGTGTATTATCAAGCCCCTATCGCCACCACAATGTCACTTTTTGTGACGTCGTGGTGTTGATAAGGTCAGCGCCCTATTATCAAGGTAGCGGTAAGCCACTTTACGTGGCTTAACGCTGTCTTGATAATAGGGCTCCTTTCACGCTTAACTTAGCGTAAAAGGGGGCGTGCAGTGGGTGTTGCGGTGGGCATTCCACCACATCAGCCATTGAAGTCGACGCTGCCGCCTATTATCAAATTTGGCGATAATAGGAGGCAGCGTCGAACTTAAGACCAGAAAAATTCTGGTCTTAAGGTGGCAAAACGAGGAGAAATGCTTTATTTCTCCTCGTTCTTTCCATGTTTGCTGCCTTGTGCAGCACACATGGAAAAAGCAAAATGCCATGGTTTGTTTATGTACAGGAAGGTGTCCCTTCCAGTACATGAACAAACCGTTTTTTAAAATGCCATTTTGTAATTTCCATGTGTGCGGCATGAAACAGCACACATGAAAGTTACAAAATGGCATTTTAGGTTTGTTTATGTGGAGGAAGGAACTCCTTCCTACACATAAACAAACCTCCCTGCTCGCAGACACCCTTGCACTGTGTAACTTAGCGCCATCGCAGGGGGAAACGCCAGGCTGCATCATATCTTTGTTAATATGGTGCAGCCTTGCGTTTCCGAAGTGGTGGAGAGAGGCGTTAAGCCAAGATGGCTAACGCCTCTCTCCGCTACTTTCTTGGTAATATGCCCCTAGTTGTTTATTGTATTTCTGGCAAAAAAACAATAAACGATCTATCATTTCCTCAGCCGATCCGCATGCAGGGCAAGATTTAGTACCCCCATGATTGGCTCTCCATTTACCAGTAACTGTAGCTAAAGGTAGAGTACCCAACCAGAACCGAAAGTATAGTGATTTTGTAAAAGGGGGATCTATTTCATCCATAAAGTTCTCATTTCAGCCTCTTTCTGTTCCCACTGGGTAACTTTCAGCTTTTTTTATTGCGTGTGAGGAAACCGTGTATGAATCTATCCAATATTCCTGCAGACCTAATGAATAACAGGTCAACATCGGTATTAAACAAATTATTTCAACCATGGGCCCTATTCCTTGTTCATATTTAAAATTAGGGTGGAACTTTGAGGATATTTAAGCACCATTTTCAAAAAATATTCTCTACCTCTTCCATAGCATCTCGTTTAGCGTGCCCCACAGATCAGTCCATAGGTATCAGCAGCTACAGTTTGGGTCCTCCAAACGTCAAGAATAGGGGAGACTGGGTGAATGGAGTATTTGTTTGCACATTTTAATAGAGCTGCTGCTCTGTTTTTCAAAATGAGAGTACTTTTGGTAACTTGGGTTGCCCAGGAATTAGTATTGGACAAACGGGTACCAAGGTAATCAAATTCATGCACTCTCTCTAATTCCTCTCCTTCTAGGTGTATTGTCCCTCTGAGACCTCTATGTCAGTGAATGACCATAAACTTGGTTTTTACTTTCATTTATTTTAAGGCCATAGTCCAAACAAAAAAGACTGAACTTGTTCAAGAGGATCTTAAGGCTTATTGGGAGCCTTAGATATCAATTACATGTCATCTGCAAACAACAAAGCTGGTATCTTGGTTCCCCCAAGACCCGGGGAATCATTGTCACAGGTCAAGGAATAATGTATACACCCATTGATAAATAACAAGAACAGCGAAGGGGCAAGTAAACAACCATGCAGCACTCCGTTGTCAACCCCAAAGGAATCAGTTGATTCCCCTTTGGTTCCTAAGAGAACTTGGGTGAAGTTATTGTAATGAAGCTGCATGATGACGGTAAGAAAGGGGCGAGAAACCCTAGGTCCCTAAGAGTGTGCCGCAGACTATCCTTAGAGACCTGATCAAATGCTGCTTTAAGATCTAAAAAAGCAGCATAAAAGCTGCCTGTGGTATCTTCCACCCTTATCTCCCCCCGCAGCTCCGCATGTAATGGAGCTGCTCATGGTGACATCACTTAGAATGTCACCGCGACCAGCGTTCCAAGGCGAGCGCCGGGGGACGGAGTGAAGCTGCCACCTGTTGTGGCTTGTGCTGTGTCTGGGGTCGCTGTTATTCCCTCTTTATCTTGAACTACAATAAACACCCACTTGACCCCTAGACTTCCCGTGTCTGCCTGTTATGATCTACACCACACTGGCGACGAGGGTCAACCGGAGACAGCGACCTCAACACGCCGTAAGGTCAAGAAGCGCAGCGAAGCTGATGGAGAGTAACCTTTAATACTCATGTGGCAGAGAGAAGTGCTGCAATCGTCTTACGGTGAGGAGCGACAGTGTGTCGACATCTGTGTGAAGCGGGATTTATAAAGAACCAGTAACTGCCACTAAGTAAGCAGATAAACAAACGCATTGGAGTGCCAGCTGCTCGCTGACGTCCTGTGCCTGTACCTTTTTTTTAAGAGCGCAGTTAATGTTAATTGGTGGCGGATATCACGGAAGTGTGGATGAGCGGCAGTGAAGATAAGCGGCAGTGTGAGAGGATCTACGTGAATGAGCACCAGCCGAGACTATCAGAAAGGAGGAGGCGGCGTGTTGGCTTTGAGTGTCTACGGGGCGCATTGCGAGCTACACAAATCAACAGTCCCTAGAGTTGCTGGCGGCGTTTAGCTGCGTGGTTGCGGACTTACTGTGAGTCGCTCTGGACCTCCCTGGCTGTCGTCACGAGTTAGATCTCGTCAGTGTGTAGACTCGGGCCCCCATACAGCTGTAGCGCGTTGACAGGAGTTGGTTACTGAAGCAACGGGTGGTGCGAGCGGAATTCTCCAGTGATGTGCGTGGTTGATCCTGGAACTGACATGAGCCCAGACTCTTCATTTGTAGCATGGTGACGGCAACGAGGGCCCCTCTCCTCGGGAAACAAACATAAAACTTGCTTGTGCGCCCCCTGTGTGTTTCCTGTCACCTGCCCAAGAAGAAATATACTTTGTTGACCAGAACCGCCGTTGTGAGGAAGAGTATCAGTGAAAAGTCATCCCCAGACTGATGACGTTCTCTGTATAATCGACAACAGGGAAATCTGTGTGTGTCGCCTCAGTGTGAACCGACTGGTGCGCCACAGTGCCATCTAGTGGTTTGAAACGTCTTCATTCCACTTTTATCTGCAAGGCTACAGGGTCAGTTTATTCTGTTCAGAAATCTCTGCGTGATGGGTGCATGGACATCGTTTTACTTGTGACTCTACTCATATTGCATTCCCCTATACCCTTTTGTACCTAACTAAACATTCTCCACTGATTCTTAGGTGGGTTCCCTTTGATATCGTAACCATGCAGAGTGTAACACCACCACCCTTTTTCTTAACAAACCCTGGGGAACCAGCAATCCAATGGAAAAAGTGGAAACAAGTGTTTCTAAATTATGCTACTGTGTGTGGCCCAAATCTTGGGTTAGAAAGGAAGGTAGCACTATTGGTGTATTATTTAGGAGCAGAGGCGGAAGAAGTCTTAAATCACCTCCCAGAACTAGGGGCGCAGGAAGCAAGAGGTCTTAATGAACTGGAAATAAGTTTGAAGAAGTTAGACTTGCACTATCTCCCAAAGACTAGCACCATAATGGAGAGATACCATTTCGGGAAAAGAGTACAGAAGGAAGGGGAATCTATTGAGGATTTTGTGTCTGATCTAAGAAAACTAGCTGCAACATGCAAGTTTGGTGGTGCGAGTGAGGAGAGGATCAGGGACCAGTTTGTGTTAGCTTGTAGGATGGAGCGTGTATGTGAGGAGTTGTGGCTGAAGGATGACCCACCCCTGAGGGAGGTCTTAATAGTGGCCAAACAAGTAGAACACATGTTGCAGTGCGTCAGTGAAATTCAACAGGACAGTGGCGAGAAAAGAAGCGAAGACAAACCCAAAGTAAGCGAGGTAGTGGCTGAAAGTGAGGCTGTGTTGGTGATCAAGGGTCAGAAAATAGTAGGTAAAGAACAGAAAGAGAACAAAATGGGATGGTCATTCAAGGGTACCTGTTATAGATGTGGTAGGCAAGGGCACATGGCCAATGACAAAGAGTGCCCTGCCCTCAAGTTCACGTGCAACAAGTGCGGAAAGAAAGGTCATTTCAGGCAGTACTGCAAAAGCGGACAGGGGTTCAGTAGACAGAGCAAGGACAGGACAAACACAGTATGCGATGAAATAGTTGTGCTTGTAAGTGAAGGTCAAATCTGCAGTCCCAAAGACACCACATGTGATGAAATAGTTGTGCAGGTTGGTGAGGGTCAGGTCTGCAGCCCCAAAGACACTATAAAAGTAAAGGGTACTGAATTGGATGCATTGTTTGATTCCTGTTCAAGAATAATAATCATCAGTGCAAAGGAATTTTCACGAGTGTCCAAGGGGAGAATAATTTTAAGGAAGATGGATGTGAGGCCCGGGGGGTATGCTGGTCGCCCAATCTCTATGAAAGGTTACTTCTGGGACGAAATCGAATACAAAGACAGGACAATTGTGTCTAAGGTTTATGTGTCGACTGTCGGTGACAACATCTTGGGTTGGCAGGCACAGAAAGAGTTAGGGGTCTATCTTAATCCTAATAGCAATCCCCAAATCTTAACACAAGTGGTGCAAGAGCCAAAGGAAGATTTAGTGACTGAGTTCAAAGAGGTATTCCGTGAAGAGCTTGGATGTTTGAAGAACTACTGCCACAAAATCAAATTGAAGGAAAACGCGAAGCCTGTAGTGGCCAAGGTAAGGAAGCTACCCATTGCCATCCAAGAAGCAGTGAAGACGGAACTCGAAAAACTGTGCGAAGCAGGAGTCATCAAACCAGTGGAAGCGACAGAATGGCTGGCACCCATCGTGGCCCCCCAGAAAAAGGATGGGTCGGTTCGGCTGTGCATTGATCTTAGGGCCCTGAACAAAGAGGTCGTGGTCGACTGTTTCCCACTGCCCAACATCGCCCAGATGATGAGTATGCTTGAGGGCGCTAGAGTATTCTCCACGCTTGACCTTACATCAGCGTATTTTCAGATCAAGCTGCATGAAGAGTCTCAAGAACTCACTGCGTTTGTGATACCCATGGGCGCATACAAGTTCAAGAGGATGCCTTTCGGGTTGGTCTCTGCGGCAGCCGTGTTCCAGAGGCTCATGGGGAACATCTTGAGAGAGATCCCTGGCGTCATATGCTACCAGGACGATGTACTAGTGTACGCTAAGGACCACGAGGAACATGATAAGAGGCTGAAGCAAGTGCTGACCAGGTTTAGGTTGCAAGGACTAACTGTGAGAAGTGAAAAGTGTGTGTTTCGCTGCAAGGAACTGAATTTTCTGGGACACAAGGTGACAGCTGAAGGAATCCACCCGAAAGCGGAGCTCCAGAACACCATTTTAAATTTGGTGCCCCCGAAGAGCAAGGATGAAATCAAGTCCTTCATGGGAATGCTGGAGTTCTACATCAAATTTATTCAGAACCTTGCAGGAAGGACGTATGCCATCAGGCTATTGTTGAAAAAGGACACGGAGTTCAGCTGGAGTCAGGAGTGTCAGAGAGAGTTTGAGGACGTGAAGGATGCACTTGCAGATGCACCCAGTCTAAAGTTGTACATACCCAATCGTGCGACAGTAGTCACCACTGACGCAAGCGCAAAAGTGCTAGGGGCAGTCCTCACTCAAGTAGGCAAAGACAGAGAAGAAACAATAGCCTTCGCCTCGAGATCCCTACTGAAGTCAGAGAACATTTACTCTGTGGTTGAAAAAGAAGCCTTGGCAGTGTTCTGGGCATTGGGCAAATTCAGGGATTTCTTGTGGGGCACAAAGTTCATTCTTCATACTGACCACAAGCCATTGGTCAAAGTTTTCAGCAAGAAGGGCCTAGACGCGATCTCCAGCAGGATCAGGCGCTGGGTTGTTGGCCTCCAGGAATACACATTCTGTGTTGAATACGTCTCTGGAACACGTAATTTTGCAGCAGACTGTTTGTCGAGGTTAGTGAAGGAAGATGAGGTGGACGAAGCGCATGAAGATATGGACGATGAAATAGAGGACCATCAAATGGAAAATGTGTGCGCTATCCAGAGAGCAATAGGTGAAGAAACATGGAAAGGTGCACTAAGGAAAGAGGAAATTTTGGATGAGGTGTGCAAAAGGGTAAAAAGCAGATGGAAAAATGAAGATAAACGGAATGATGCGTTGCGGCCATTCTGGATTGTCAAATATGAGCTGTCCGTAGTCGACGAATGTCTGTTCAGGGGCACGAGGTTGATACCTCCTGCGACTGTGAGAGAAAATCTGGTAGAGATGGCTCACGATGACCACATGGGCATCACTAAGACCAAAGAAAGGTTGAGAGAAGACTATTGGTGGCCGAGCATGGACCTGGCCATCGAACGGAAAGTAAGAGACTGTATTCCATGTAGCATCAGCGATAAAGTACTGAGACAACTGATGCCCCCAATAGTGTGCAGGCCACCACCATCAGGACCTTGGGAAGAGTTGGCGTTGGACATCGTTGGCCCATTGGCGGGAGAAGTACGCACTCCGTACATTTTGGTGCTCATGGATCTGTACTCCAGGTGGCCGGAAGTTAAGTTGGCGAGTGAAATCACAACAAAGGTTGTCATTGAGTTCCTTCAAGGTTTGTTCATGAGGGAAGGTTTACCCAGCAGTCTACTCACGGACAATGGGGTGCAACTGTGTTCGAAAGAGATGGAAGACTTCCTTGAGGAGAGGGGAATCACACACAAGCGGTGTGCTTTGTATCACCCTGAGACCAATGGCATGGTTGAGCGCTTTAACAAGACCCTCAAGGAGAGCATTCAGTTAGCCAAGACCAGCGGCATGAATTGGAAGGAAGAAGTATGGAGGCGGTTAGAAGCGTACAGGTTCACCCCACACCAAACGACGGGAGTCACCCCTTTCGAGTTGCTCCGAGCAAGAATACCCAACACCAAACTATCGCCAGGTTGGATGGGGTGGCATAAGGGATGGTCGGATCACTCCAAAGAAGCGTAGGGGCTAGTGAGACAGGAAAAAGCCATGGTTGGGAGGAAAGAAAGGTTCGACAGACTCCACTCTACACAGGAAGCTGGGCTCAAAGTAGGGGACGACATTAAGATCAGGACACCTACTGGCAGGGCAAGTTGGTCAGAATACAGTAGGACTACCAAGATCGTAAAACTGTTCAGGAATGCTGTCAAGACCCAGGAAGGGAAAATCTGGAACCTAGGGAGAGTAGTGAGGTATCACCCCCCCGGGCAGGACTCCAGTAGAGAAAGTAAGGGTGAAGGCAATTCCAAGGGGAGCAGGGGTCCCCCTCCCAGGGAACAGTGGCAGGTCCCTCACCCGGGTGAAAGGGCTAGTCGGAGAATAACCAGACCACCCAGACATTTGGAACAGTATGTGATGATGTCATTTTTCTGTTGTACCTTTGGTGCTGACTGTTTAACCCTATTCTTCATTCTGCAGGGAAGGGGGATGTGTGGTATCGTCCACCCTTATCTCCCCCCGCAGCTCCGCATGTAATGGAGCTGCTCGCGGTGACATCACTTAGAATGTCACCGCGACCAGCGTTCCAAGGCGAGCGCCGGGGGACAGAGTGAAGCTGCCACCTGTTGTGGCTTGTGCTGTGGCTGGGGTCGCTAATATTCCCTCTTTATCTTGAACTACAATAAACACCCACTTGACCCCTAGACTTCCCGTGTCTGCCTGTTATGATCTACACCACACTGCCCCTACCTAAGTTCCCCTCTTTTCACCTTACCAATTGAAACCTGAAAACCTGGTTGACCGTACCGGACTTGGGGCGGAAACCAGCCTGAAATTGAGTCAAGATCTTGTTTTGTTCGATCCTGGAAAGCAACCAATCCAATTGACTGGAATCAATAAGGCTAATTGTCCGATAGTTCGCAGGGTCCAATTTTGATCCTTTCTTATAGATACGCTTAATCTTCGCCTCCTTCTTTGACTTGGGTATATCCTTACCCACCATGATGGAATTAGCAATGTAGGTAAAATACAGAAACCAGATATCAGGTTTAGAAATAAAGAGCTCTACTAGGACTCAATCCAACTCGGGCCTTCCCTGGTTTCTGGGTAATGATAGATGATCAGGCTTCGGGGGAAGAGAGAACCTATCCTCACGAGAGCGATCAAGATTACAGAAAGATGAGCAAAAATTAATAGCAAAGACGGACCAGGCTTATCTTGAGAATCACTGTTTGGATAATGAGGGAAAGAATTGTATAATGCTTTAAAATGAGCCAAACAGTCTTTCAGTAGAATATGGGATTCTGGGTCATCCTGGATGACCTAGCATTGTGAGAGATTATGTGCCAAATTCCTTCTGGTTCCCTGATCACACAGCTGATAGTATATCACTCCAAATGCCCAGTCCCAATTTGATTTTGTGGGTCTTTGGGCTAATGTATAATCAGCTCTAGCCTCTTGTGAAGACCCCTCTTTAGGGCACCAAGGAGGTGGCTTTTTGCTGCCATACAGTCCTTTTGTACCAGGAAAGATCTACTGTTACAGTAAGGTACTTTGAAGTGAAGGATTTGGTAAAACAAATGCACTTTTAATTCCTCAAACCATTTGGTATTATAAGCCCACATGATCTTATCAAGAGTTAACTCTGGGTCATCCAAAGATAACAAAATAAGGATCATGTCATAGTACATATCGGCATGGAGGGCCTCATTCTTCACTAAGCACTCCCACTTAACCTTTTTACGGTTGTTACTAACTAACAACACACCACATGGCATACAGAAACCCCTGTCTGCCCTGCCTGTCATGGGATGTTACCCCAAAATTGGAGATCCACAAACAAATAATCTAAATGGCTCTAGTCCTAGTTTCTATTGAATGCTGGGTGTCTCTCTAAGTCAGATACAGTTCTGCAATTACAACCTCTCAGTTGGTTACATATGCTAAAATCCATCAATTGCAGGGCTACTTTGGCGGTCGTTTTCATACAAGGTCCTGAGATTTGGGGAATTCCCCAATAGCGATCATCTTCACTGAATATTTACCTTTGTACTTTGGTGGGTTTGAAGCACATGTTAAAACCCCCTCTTATAATTACAGCTACCTCCCCTTTAGTATTAGAATTGATCGTATCATTCATCTTATAAATTACAGGGGACTCAACCAACTAAAAAATACTGCTACAATAGACATGAAAAAGGAGTAATTTTTTTGGTAGAAGAATATTAAGACCAAGAATATCTGGGGAGGCAATAGATAGCGGTCTAACCTGACATCCAAAAAAAACCTTGACCCACACCATGAGTCCCCCTGACCGTCTATCAGACGTTAACTTGCATGCAGGCACATGATATGTCATATAACCCTGCCTATCGGAAGGAATAATTTCCCAGGTTTCTTGGAACATAGTAATATCAGCCTTCTCTATAAAGGCTCCCCAACCCTCCTCTACTTGTTCTCTCCCCAAGACCGCCATGTTCCAAGCTCACCATGTTACCCCAGTTTGGACCCAGTTATATGCAAATCAGTCTTGACCCTGCTCTAATGGGAACAGTCACGCTGAACTGCCAGGCCAGGTATTCCCTTAACCGGACCACAAGCAACCCAGGACTGATTTCCTCCTGACTAGGGTACATCGGCTAGATATAGATTGGTTCCAGTTGCACAGAGCATATGGGACTCACATTTGGGCATACCCATCACATTTAGGGCATCAACTGCAACAAGTTTGTGGATGGAGTGCTTGAATTAATCTCAGACACTAACAATTGCTTGTGCCCACATCACAGTCCATCATTTCTTGCTACACCCAGATAATGTGCCCTAATAAAGATGAAGCTGGTCCTGGGTTGTATGTATTCTGGTTCAAGGAGACCCAGGATTGGCAGTTTGGGCTGGGCTGTTCCCAATGGAGCAGGGTCAAGGATGATTTGTATATGGCTGGATCCAAACTCAAGTTACTACTGAGTAATTACCAGTGGCTGAGATTAATTCAAGCATTCTATCCATCACCTATTTGTGTACTTCACCTATTGCCCCTTTCATGCACTGGTGTTCTTAGCAATTCCAATGCTATACATTTGGAGGCTAAAAAGGCAGCAATAGGAACAGAGGATAAACATGGCTCATGCTTACCTTCCTTAGTTTCTAGACTTTGCCATTCCCCACTAAACCAACAGCAAATAGAAAGAGTCAGAGGAACTAGGGGTGGATCGCAGGTCAAGGAGGCAATCCGTGGAGAGTGTGTGATTTCACATCTGCTACACCAGGCATTTTGGTGAATTAAGGTCCACGAGGTTGGTCTAGCTCTGTAGCCTTTATTTCAATTGCTCTTATGACACCAAGCCCCAGAATTTCTATAGTGTATTCGGCCATGGAAACGTGTAGTCTATTGAGTACAATGCCTTGATTGTGATATTTATTACACCCATTTAAATGTGATACCCTAGGGTATGGATTTTAATGTTTGGAATAAAGATTGCTATGAACAAATAGAGGAGTTTACCCCGAAGAACAAGATCAGCGAAATATGTAGAGGAAGAAGAAATGAAAAAATTATCCTTTCTTTAAAAAGATCCCTCACTCACCAACCAAATTGGTGACATGCTTCATCATTGGGGTCCCACCTGAGTAGCCGAATGCCACCCGGGTGTGCTTCGACGCCTGATTACAGCGGAGCAGTTTTTTTCGCAGTGATAGTGCAAGTGAGTGAGAACGTGAAAAATAAAAATGTCTTTATTGTATTCCCTAAAGTTTAATATGGAGCAATAAGACAAGATTAACAAAGAAGGTGTGATACCTAAGCAGGTTAAATTGACCTATGGTATCTGTGTAAGGTGATGGTCATGGTGGTCTACATGTTTCAACCTATCATCGGTATTAACAGGTTTTCGTCAGGACCTATGCCATGACCTGGAAGGTATACACACGCTAAGGTGCACCCGTCCCTGGATCATATATGAATCACTCAGTATACTCACGGATGATACCTTTCAGCTCCTTAATGACATCACTGTGGATGAAACAACTATTCTGGTTAGCTTTGACATAGAAAACCTCTACACCAGTCTTCCTCAGGATGACACTCTGGAAGTTCTTAGGAAGGCTCTAAATGAGACATATTGGACATATAAAACACCCAAACATTTCATTCTTGAGTGTGCCACCCTAGCGCTTAAAAGGGACTACTTTGAGTTTGAAGGGGAATTGTACCTCCAAATTGGCATGACTTCCATGGGAAGCACCTTCACCCCTAGTGGGGCAGGGCATTATGTCTTTGACTTTGAGAGAAAGTATATACTAGGTAATGCCAACCCTTTCTCTTCCCACATTCTGTTTTAGAAGAGATACATTGATGATGTCCTTGCCATCTGGCTAGGACCCAGCACCATCTTATTGGATTTCATCACATGGATCAACACTTGTGACAGAAACCTGAAGTTTACACACTCAATGGACACCAACACTATGGTTTTCCTATACATCGTAATCACTATGGCGGATGGAAGGCTGGAGACAAGAACGTATCATAAACCTACTGTCAAGAACAAAATCCTGAGGTTTGAGAGCTTTCATCCCAGGGCACTGAGGGAAAATCTCCCATATGGACAATAACTCAGATTGAGACGTAACTGCAGTAAAACCTCCGAGTATCGAGCCCAAGAAGCCGACCTCTCTATGAAGTTTTCTGAAAGGGGATATCCAGATTAAAAACTGAACACTTGTCAAAAACATGCAAGGAACCAACCTCGGGATGCCCTTCCAGAAGAAAAACCAACAACAGGGAAAAACACACCACTAACATGTTACCACATAGAGACCAATTTTAAATCAAGTGACACGCTGCATCAACAAACACTGGGGTATTCTTCAGACAGGAAATCTACACTGGGAGAAACCATTATTCCCTTTAAGAGGGATAGAAGTTTAAAAAATACACTTGTAACTACCCGCCTTAGTAGAACGGAACAAGACAATGCTACCACTGTACTGAATGCATGGGGCCTACCGAATGTCACAGGTCACTTTGCCTGTGGCAATTGCAGTGTGTGCCATTTAACAACTGCTACCAAAACCTTAAACATGAAACCAGTGAAGGTTTGGACACAAAAGGGCACACACTAATTGCAACAGTATGAACGTGGACTACCTCATAACATGTCCATGTGGCCTACAATAGGTAGGCATGACTGGTAGGAAGGTCAAACAACGGATATACGAGCATCACAGCACAATCAGTTGCAAGAAAGTGACTACAAAACTCACTGAACATTTCCTCCATGCCAACCACATGGAACTCGGTAAAGTAAAACTAAAAGATGAGAGGGCCCATTCTGGTTCAATGAAGTTTCTTTGTTGTGGTCCTTACCTGAATCAATTATTCCAATTATGTTGTGCAAATGTATTTTAACACTAGAGTTTGACTAAAGAATGCCATCATACATATTGGTTTGTTACTGCATTATTTATGAGACCGTCTTTCCTGACCAGAACACTGAGTTAATAGGACTGACCTCCTGGAACTTACTCTGAATCATGTACTTGGACCAGTACTTGCTGGTTTGTCTGTACATATTTTCTTAGCTCTCTTCCTTGTTTTCATTTCTGTTATGCACCTACATTGCGCGGGTGGTTTCACTTGTGTTCCCCGTGTGATGCGTTAAAACTGTCCGGCTCCTGGCCACGCCCCTTCAACGCTAACACGTGACCACATGACTACGTCACTCGTCACGGTCCAGGAAGTGGTTCCATACCAGCTTAAAAACCACTGAGAGAAACACGGAAGGATCCTTGGGGATCCATGTTGATCGTCTCCTTAGGTGGGATGGCGGGCGGTATGGTTTGAAGATGTGAGTATGGGCACAATGCAGGTGAGCTCCCCTATGCCACAATCACTGAGAAAAGGTATGTGATGCGAATGGCAATGCGATTCTTTTGTTTTATGCCCACAGTGTGTGACTACAACCAGCGCCCCTCCGCATTTCCCATGGGGCTAGACAGAAGATAGTCTTAAGTAAGCTTGTCTCTTGGTCTCTCCTATATGTTTGTCTGTTCATCCACATCGGCACAAGTACGATTGTATGATAGGTGCACATGTGTTTTTTAATGTTTTTTAATGGCCCCACATGATAACATGTTTGTTTTCAATTGAGCATGGTGACACCCACTCGGCATTGTATAGTGGGTATGACACAACGAATAGGGGTGGATTTGCACTCCGGTTCGGCTATGATTGACATTCACTGTGAAAATGTGAATTGACATAACACACAGATTGTACAATGGGGATGGTGTGTGTGCACAAATATACATACCACGGTATATACTACACGCCTGAGATATGAATGAGAATAATGAACTGGCCAGCCCACAGTAATAACTAAGACTGTGCTTGATTGTGTATTTGTCTTCCAGAATTTTCCCTTTCACAGAAGGCTGAAAGGTATCATCCGTGAGTATACGGAGTGATTTATATATGATCCAGGGACGGGTGCACCTTAGCGTGTGTATACCTCCCGGGTCACTACATAGGTCCTGATGAAAACCTAGTAATACCGATGATAGGTTGAAACATGTAGACCACCACGACCATCACCTTTCAAAGATACCCTAGGTCAATTTAACCTGCTTAGGTATCAAACCTTGTTTTCTAATCTTGTCTTATTGCTCCATATTAAGCTTTAGGGAGTACAATAAAGACATTTGTTATTTTTCCACGTTCTCACTCACTTGCACTATCACTGCGGAAAAACCTGCTCCGCTATAATCAGGCATCAAAACACACCTGGGTGGCATTTGGCTACTCGGGTGGGACCCCAATGATGAAGCATGTCACCAACTAGGATGGTGAGTGGAGGGGTCTTTTTAAAGAAAGGATCATTTTTTCCCTTCTTCTTTCTCTACATATCTTGCTGATCTTGTTCTTCGGGGTATACTCCTCTATTTGTTTATCGTACTTATCTCAAGGGGACTGGGAGTATCCTCTCTGATAAATAACCCTGCCTCTCTACTTTGTTAAATACATGGAATACATATTGATCATTACACGTTTAGCCTTAAAAAGCATGTGGCATAAAATGTGGATTTTAGTGCTTTATGCTCAAAAATGTGAATTTCCCCGTATTTTCCTGGCCTTTTCCTCGCTGAAAGTCAGCAGGTTTGACATGATAAAATGTATGTGGCTGAAGTGTCTTTACCGCACCGAGGAGTGGTAAACTCTGATTCCACCTGCAATTCTTGCCCCTGTAGAAAAAGATGTTTGTACAAAGGTCATTAGTTACAGGGCCATTTGTAATCGAGGTCAAAATGTTCAAAATAGAAATCACCACAAGATATCTGTGTCTAGACCCCAAAATTCCTAAAATGGCACTGATTAGTTCTTTATGAATGCCCTGCTAATTCCAGTGGGACCGGGAACAGGAGTTGCGCGTCCCATTGGAATTATAGGTCCAGTGGCAAAATAGTGGGCCCCAGTGAATTTGTCTCCAAGTGAAATACTAGGGGGAACTGAAGAGTAAGCCGGAGATTGAGGACCAGAACTAAGGATTTCCCTGGTAATTCCTAATTTCTAAGGGGATCCTCTGCCCCCTTGTGTAAGCACCACCTAAAATTACCCATCCGACTCTTATTGGCCTCTCTAGTGATGGGGGGTAGTAGCCACATTAACAAGGCACACAGAGTAAGGAGACGTTTAAGAAAGAACCTTTCAGCATGGTTGATTGTCACCAACAGTAATTTCCCCAAAGTGACAATAGGAAATTCTATTAAGTATATATGGGTTGTACATGTGTAACCCCCAGACTATAAAAAAGTGCGATTACACAGGCCTTAGTAAAATAAAAATTAGACAACTGCAATGCAGATGATGAACCATGCCAGACTATTCTTTCAATAGTAATTTTGATTCAGGGATACCATTGGAAACCCAATCTGAAAGAAATGACTTTGTGAGATCAGCACCAGCTATAGCACTGGTGGCGCCCGGTGCGACAATGTTTGTTGGTTCCCTCCAATCCACAGTGGAGGTGGTGACCACCTCACCGAGGATTCCCTCATCCCCACCTTTTAACAGTGCCGCGCAAATCTCCATAACCACTCTCTTTCAGATGCATTCAATTAGTTATATAGCGTCACTCATACCAGTGTAGGGTGTGAGGGTACTTTGCATCACACACACATTACACAGAGACAATCACTCATGTGTGTGTACATCAGTGTATAAGAAATGTTACATAAACCAGAGAACTACAAGGTGTAGGAGTGACATGTCATCCATACTGGTAGGCAGTATAGCTTAAGAGTGCTTGGTCTGAAAAAGCACAAACTCAGAATTGAAAATGAAACACCATAGTTGGGGGTTCTCTTTAACAGTAATAATCGATTTCTACCCAAATGAACCCTTTTTGAAACATTAATCTATGCTCTAATCTATGCTTTGCAGTGTGCATGCATTTCTTTGAGGGCAGTTAATAATTCACTGTTCTACATTTTGATTTTAACTTATAAAGCGCAAGTAACAAAACAATGTCTCTTAGAAAAGGAGTAACCCACTGACTTATTTACATCACATGCACTTTGTGATCTGCATGGTACATGTTCAATGCAGCAGGCATATTAACCCTCTCTGCTATTTTATGATCAGTCAAAACCTCAACTAGACAAAACATCTCTCTCCGGGAAGAACATTCATCACTCAAGTTATCTTTGCTTTTTTTGGCGTCTGTAAATTGCGGGAGGGAAGGAGGAACACGGCAGCAGGTGATTTTAAAACTAAAACAAACTTGCAATCTTGGCACCCCCTGAAGTCAGCACCCGGTGTGGTGGCACCAGTCACACCGCCCTAGAGTCAGGTCTGTGTGTGATGATGTAACTACCAGCACAAATGTCGTTCTTCTCTAAATTTTGGCTTTATCGTAATCATTTATGTTATTCCACTCACATTACATGCGTTTCTCTTTTTGAAAAAATAAGATATTGATGGACTAAATAGAAAAACATGTTCACCATAGATTTGCAACCACAGTTAATTCCGCTTTCATTTCCGCGTTCCAAATTGATCTTTGGTCACTGTTACTCGAGTTTCCATGACGTAACCTAAAACGCACTGTCGTGAGGCGCAGTGATAGAGGTTTCACTGTGTTGAGGTTAGACGGAGACTCATGGGTCGCACCCCATGAGCAGTGTGCATGTAACCAGGGCAAAGGGTGTTCCGTTTCCATGTGAGAGTTGTTTATTTCCTTTTTATTCCTCACGACAATCCTTGACATAGCAAATTCAACATACCTCAACCCTCCACCCGCCCGCCAGAACAGAACACGTTTACGTCACCAAATGACATATTCCATCTAAATGCCAGGGTCATTTGCTAGCAACCGTTTCCAGGGCAATAATTCACAAAGAGGAAGGGTGAAGCTCGTTGCGCAATAATACAGCAGATTCAAAGAGCATCTCTCTCTCAGATGAAACCTCTGAGAGATAAACCCTTAAGCTTCCGACATGCCCATTGCTCCGTGCCTGATGAGCAAGAGGAATCTTCATAACTTTGCCCCTGTAGTTAAAAATGCCCACCAAACCCGCATAAAACAGCGTCTCCAGATTAAGATTTTCCATATTTAGCACTTCTAGTAAATAGAGTGGATCCGGGACTTTTTGGGGGTTTCAAAAGCCCACTAATGCTTTCCTGGCAGGCAGAGAAAGAGCCTAGATAGTAGAGGGCATGAGTTGGAAGTAACTAAACTTTGATCAGAGGGAGAAGCACAAAGTAAAAAAACAGCCATTGGCAAAACCAATAGGTTTGACAGTGATTAACAGTCTTTCGGATTTGCCAATGCTTGTTTTTGATGACATTATTTTTATAACTATTTTGTTGGGGAAACTGCTGCTCATCAAGCTAAAAAAAACATTTGACGTAGGCTGCTAGCCGAGCCGCCGGGAGGGCGACCGCCCTGAGCCTTCGCAACTTCCCCACCTCAATTGGCAAGCCGTTGGTATTCCCCATCCATGTCAGAAGCTGTATCCTCCAGAGAGCTACCTTGTGTGTTGGGGTCCGGCTTATTGGGGGTTTTTACCTGCTTCGCTATGTTGCCTTTGGGCTTTGATTTCTGTGCTACCCCCTGCGTGGGACGATGTGCGGGATTGTCGCTTGTTTCTGTTTTTAAATACTAATAAACATACCTTTGACAAAAAAATAAAAAATTGCTCAACCGCAAAATATGTGTTGGTCTTAATAATGAGCTTGCCTTGCCATAGTAGTTCCTGGCACTCAACAGAACTAATTTCTTTGCAGATGTGCTCCCTGGGAAAGAGCAGAATATTGCAAGAGCCCGAAGACTCGCCAAGATGTTTCAATTAATTACACTTACTCACAAATATCACCATGGAGAATCATCGGGGCTCCAGAGACGTCAATGGACTTTTTCCACTGTGCTAGAAGTAGAGCCTGGAAACAAATCTCAAAATATCAAAGACATTTAGTTTTTGTATGAGTCAATAATGAGAGGTCGATAAGGGTTAAATCCTTCATTTAGTGTTAGGTTAGGATTTCTGATTATCTTTATTCAGTTAGTGAGTTTACATAATTATATAAAAATGTGGTTAGAAGTCAGCATAAACAAAGGCAGTGTTCCATAAAGAAACCCTGATAATCTGGCCCTTATAAAGGATTTAGCTAGCAACCCCTCAATACAGTATCTCACTTACGTGGGCGGTGGTAGGAAGAGCACTATCGATTTCATGTTAATCTCAAATACGTTTCTGCATCTTATTGGTGGTTTTGAGGTGAATCCAAATTGTGCGGGGCGATCATAATCCACTGACAACGGTAATTAATATAACAGATCAACCTGGAAATGTTGTGGGTTCCAGAGTCTCCTTTAGTTCTAATAAGGGAGTAACACTCAGATGGAATAACAGAAATCCTACTGAGTTCGAAGCTAGAATTGTTGCATCAAAGTATGACTCTATTTTAAAGTGTCTATCACATGACATTTCACCGGCTGAGATAATTCAGGACTTCCAACTGATCTGTTTGCATGTAGTCACAAACTCGACTAAAACAATTAAAGCAGTGGCCCTTCCAGAGAAAGAGTTGTTTAACTCGGACTGCACAAAAGCGCACAAAATTAAGGAAGAATTAAGGCGTTTAGCCTGGGTTGTCCTGGAAAGAGCGAGCACCCTTGAGGACTCAACAAGTGTTTGGGAAGTTATAAATCGCCCATTATTTAAGGAGGAGTAGGGTATGATAGTGTAATATCTTAATAAATGTGTTCACATGTCTTCCTCTACTCCACCAGTGGAACTCTGTAAATATGATGTCATTTAGAATGTTATGACCTGATTCATCACAGTTGGTCTTGGGCTGAGCATCTAGCCAGACGCTCCTGGTGGGGTTTTTGTATATGTATAACTTGTCCTAATAAATCTACTTAAAAGCTACCTTCAGTCTGGACCCAAGTTACTACATTAATTTGGCGACGATTTCAAGAAAGAACCTACAATTTCCACCTCAAAAAGGAAAAGAAGATGTGTCTGGGAACCTCAAGTTATCTACACTGCTGTAACCAACTATCAAGAAATCAACCCCACCAGTGACCTCTACACCGGTCGCCCTCATCAGCATTCAAGTTGGTTCCCGTGCTGTGCTCCCAGTGAGAGCAAGCAAGACACTCCACAACCCATGTCTTCAGCGATGATTTCATGAAGGTATGAAGTCACTCCTCAACTATATTTGCGTGCTAAATCTACTGGTGAGCAGACAATTACTCTTATTTGATCTACACTACTTCCAGACACGCTCTGCCCTGCTTTGGTCTTCTTTCAATATTGAGACCCTTGGCTGCTGTGCTTTGCATGTTGTAAGCTGAGTTTGACATTTTGTTTATAACTGGACTTCAACAAAGTCCTACATGCTGTTCCTACAGCGCATCAAGAACTCAGTCCCTTACATGCGTGTAAGAAACTGCACAGAGACACTCCAAGTACAATAAGTCAGTTCGTTTGTTTAACTCGCATTTCCCAAAGTAATTGACTTTTGACCATCTGGCTTCAAACAGACATGCTAAAGAATCTGCTTGATTTATGTCTATTTCCCTAATCTCATCTGTTGTGATACTAGGAAGAGCAAAACCAGGTCACGAGATGGATTTGGGGTCACGCAACTACGACAGAACAAACCTTACTGTCTTAAATTGGTCGTCTTAAACTGTCGTTAATTTTTATGCCAAGTTTTGAATACAATTGTGATGATTCTAATATTTTCAATATTTAATAAGCTTGAAGAAATATCGTGCAACTTAATCCAACGTCATATCAACTGCTCAACTGCCTTTCCACGTTTAAAACAACGTTTAAAAAATGCAGCGCGCGCCTTTTGCTTTGCGCACTCACCTGCTTTCTGTTACGGAGCTCCTATGACGCGCTGCCTTCCCTGCCGGATTCTCCGATGCTTTGGTGTGGAGAAGCGCCGTGAGCCATCCGTCTTTGCGCCACTGTACGTGCCGCCATCTTTTATTGTGTTGCGCTAGTGCGTCCTGTCACCACTGGAGTTTGTTTCCCGTCGTTCTACATTTCACAAACCACTGCGATGGGACTTTTGGAAGTGAGCTTCTACTGTTTGTTCTTGAGGGACATCCTACAGGAAGGTACTGTGGATCTACTATTTCTTTTGGTGGCAGTTTGTCCTTCGTTTCAATGAGGATATATTGCTCGGGGGCAAAGATCGAGCTCCGGCGTGTAAAATTATTGTCAATGCGCATATGAAAACTTGAGCCCCAGTGCTGGACTGCTTCACAATTACAATCCATAAGTGAAATCTGCGTTCGTCACATTTATCTGTAGTTTTCCTATATTTCCACAGAATTCATTTCACTGTACCATACTGCCATCTTCTGGGTCGAGTTAGTATTTTGAATTTTATCCACTTTAGTATAGTCCCATTTCAGTCCCATTTCCTTGCATTTTCAATGGTGCAATTTGGGAATAGTGAACGTAATTCATTTTGTGTTCAAGTTGACAAATCTATTTCTGCGGAGCTCAAAATTACCTCGTTTTTTTTTAGGCACACTATTGTCATGCTTTCAACTTTATTTACGCATTATTAGCGTACAGTAATGCCGTTATTATTTCAAGCACAGTACAGTTTATAAAATTATAATAATACAGCAGTTATTTGTGCACAATTAAGTTTAGTCTTATACAGTGTATATTCGTTTTGTCTCACAGTGCACAAATTTTAAGCTTCAGTCGGTTCAAGGTTTGTAGTTGTATAGCTGTTTCTCTTTCTTAAGAGTTGGCAAAAAAATGATTCTCATTTTCTTTTGGATTCTTACCCAAATAATACGTACCTCATGTTATTTCAGTATACAATGTCTACAGGAAATTTGTTTTTTTGCAGTGCACGACTTTCTGTACTTCTTTTTCACGATGCACAATCTGTACCACGAGTCGTGGTGTCTCACAGGGTTATGGTCCTGTCTGTTAATACACATTGTTTTTTTTTACTCCGCAAAGGGTATCACGAAAGGATGTTGAGTCCTGTCATTACAGTGCACAACGTAGAGCTCTTCAAAAGGTGTTCTGTTTACTATGCATAATTTTTGACCTTTCCTAAGGTTTGTTTGTTGGGTCTTCCCATCATTATATGCACTTCAGTTTACTTGTTCAATGCCCTCACTATTGTGCACATCTTATCTTTCTTCTGATGTTTAGTGTGGGCTTAGTTTAATTTTGTATCTGTGCACATTAATTTATCCATGCATAAGTACATTTTACCCTTAATGGGTGTATGGTCTCAGTAGCCGTAATGCATGGGTTAAGTTACTCTGGGCGTTTTTGTTCATCATACTTGTTCTGTGTTTTCCACTTTAGCCCAGATTGAATTTTTCTTATAATTAATTTTCTTCTTATATGATTGTGAGGGTTAAGAGATGTTATTCTTTTCCTTCACTGTCTATTCATTTTCTCCTGATCTGTGTTGTCCTTTTCT
Source organism: Lissotriton helveticus (assembly GCF_964261635.1). Taxonomy (NCBI): domain Eukaryota; kingdom Metazoa; phylum Chordata; class Amphibia; order Caudata; family Salamandridae; genus Lissotriton; species Lissotriton helveticus. Next base: position 1,150,311,401 of record NC_136069.1, read on the forward strand.
AACTTACCTGGCCAGTAGGTGTGAATTGAACTGCCATTGATGGTTTTCCTACCTTTTCTTTATCTTTTCTTCCTTTTCTGTGTTTAGAGAAGAGGATGAGTATTGTATCTTTTATGGAATTCAATAACGAATCTCTATTTGTATTTAATTTACTTCCTCATCTCTCTTATATTGTCTTTACTTTTATTGCTGGATCTTCAATTCTCTTTACTTCTCTTTTGAACGTCTTTTATTCTGATTCTGCTCACTCTTATGCTTTTCTGTGATGTATTATTTTCTTATCTAAGTTTCTTTCTTTGTGTTCTTTTGAGAAAGGAGGATATGTAATATCTTAATAAATGTGTTCACATGTCTTCCTCTACTCCACCAGTGGAACTCTGTAAATATGATGTCATTTAGAATGTTATGACCTGATTCATCACAGTTGGTCTTGGGCTGAGCATCTAGCCAGACGCTCCTGGTGGGGTTTTTGTATATGTATAACTTGTCCTAATAAATCTACTTAAAAGCTACCTTCAGTCTGGACCCAAGTTACTACAGATAGATTCCCTGATCTTGGATGATGTTTGGGAAGCCCATTTTGCGACCATATTTAACCCAAAAGGCTGCATACTTGAGGTTCCCATTGAGGATTTGCCCCTGGACCCAATCTCGGCCTCCCGTCCAAGTGCTTCAATCACTGTAGCTGAGATTGTGGAAGCCATATCTGAAGGAAGCTGTATGAAAGCTACGGGCCAGGGTGGAGTCCCATTGGATATTTTTAAAACTAATTCTATCCTCTGGGCTCCATTATTGACTAATGTGTTCAAAGCAGTGATAATTAGTCCTATCCCGGCATCCTGGAAGGAGGCCATAGTGGTCCCTGTATTCAAAAAAGGCAATAGGAGTGACTCTTCTTGCTGTAGGCCAATTTCTTTAATAGACGCCACTGCAAAATTATTGGGTAGGGTTCTCCTTGCTAGATTGGAAACATGAGCGACAGAAAAAGGGGTGATTGCTAGGTCACAATATGGCTTCAGGAGAGGCATGGGTACCATTGAACAGTGCCTCAACTTGTCCCTGATCATAGGCTAGTACATGCGGGCCAGGAAGGGTTCCATCCACCTGGCCTTCATGGACTTGTCCAGTGCTTTTGATACTGTAAATCGGGACAAGTTGAGGGCACTGATGGGGAAATTGGGCGTCGAGGAACCTTTAGTTTCTGTTCTCCACAGGCTCCGTGGTTCTACATCTGTAGGCTTAAGATATCGTGCCAATGATGAAATAACTAGACCTATTGCATCGATGGAGGGTGTTCATCAGGGATGCATCCTAGCGCCTTTTCTTTTCATTATCTATACTAATGGTCTTGATGCGTACCTGTCAGAGAAAGTGCTTGACTGCCCACTTATTGGGAGCACCTGGGTCCCGCTTCTTTCCTATGCGGACGATACGGTCTTAATGGATTTAACAGCAGATGGCTTACAAAAACCCCTTGATGCATTCTCTGATTTTATGTTATCACTTGATTTAAAGGTTAATTTTGTGAAGTCTTACGTGATGGTCTGTGGACCCAGATTGACCAAAACCAGAAATTATGCAGTTGGTTTAAAGAGGATTGGCAAAATGGGAAATTTTAATTATTTAGGGAGTATTTTTAATAACAGACTGAAAAGGGACTCGCTTGCAAATTCAAGGAAACAAAACGCAGGTAGGGTGGTTGAGGGTCTTTTTCGTTTTGCATCTAAATTAGGGCAAAAACCAGTATCCAAACTTGTTACACTTTATAAAGTTAAATGTGTCCTGGTTGTAACATACGGTGCAGGTGTTTGGGGGTATCATAACACTAATCAGCTACAAATCATGGAGAATAAATTCATTAAAAGACTGCTAATGGCCCCAAATAGCACCCCTACAAGATTTTGCCACCATGAGGTGGGGCTTGATTTTGTTGAAAATTGCCTTTACTCTTGTGGGTCAAAATCTGGTCATCGGAAGATCTGACATTTACCAGAGACATCATTAAAGATTGTCTTAAGCTTGAGGGGTTGTTTACGATCCCCTGGATACGATTTGTCAGGGATAATCTTTATAAGTTGGATTTGGGACACTATTTTGATATTCCCTTTAGCATCCGTTAGAATGCGTAAAGAATCAGAAAAGAAGCCCACTCTGTCAGGGCAAACACTCGTCGCTCCCTATTGGAGACGAAAGGCCCCCTTTGTTCATTCCTGCCCCTACTGCAATTTTATTTTACTTTTACTACAAACACCCAGACACATTTCTATCTAACAAGATTTTGTTTATTATCCATACACTTTCTAGTGGGCTTTCCGATACAGGCTAGGTGGACGGAAAATCTGGTGCCTTGCCCTTGTGATAACCTGGCAGCACAAAGCACAATGCACTTTATGCTATTCTGTTCATTATATCAGGATCCCAGGCGGTAATTTTTAGTCCTGATTAAAAAAAATTAGATCTTGTTCCTTCAATGATGTTTTTAATTTCCTGCATTCTCTTGCCACACTTGATATATGTATTTGAGTCTCTAATTTTATTAAAGTGGCAATTGCTATTAGAAAATGTGACTAGCAGTTGTTGCTGAATAGAATATTTTAAATTAATCACTGAATTATTTTAATACGCTTTGTCCAATACAGGTTTTCTAATTCCTTGTATTTTATTGTTTATTTGTATTCATTAATACTTGTGGGAATATATGAAATGTATTATGTGTTTGTAAGTAGGTCATGGTAACTTCAATTCGTATTGTTGTTTTTATGTATTTTTATGTTTTGTTTTACTGAAACCGAATAAAGTTACTTTGAATTGAATTGAGTAGTACGGGAAACTTAGCCGAGTTCCACTCAGTTGCAGTACCAACTGTATTCTGAGAAAATGATCTGTGCAGTAGCATCGATCACAAAAATCAGACACCTCAAGAATAGCTAAAGGACTCAACTCTTCATAAAGAAGAGTCTAAAGACAGGGAAAGAATCAAGCTGTGTAACCACTGGACAAGTCAAATGAATAAGAGGTATGCCGTACTTATTAGCTAGGAATACTCATTAATATAAGTTTTCCAAAATGTTATCATTATATGAAGGCATCTTCTCTTGATGACCAATGAGAGGCATCAATGTAATGGTGTCGTCAGTCACTCGATGCATTTTCTTCCGATTCCCACAGTCTGCACTTTCGTCTCCAGGTTTGATACAAATTATATTATGTTTGTTATATGAGGGAAGGTACTCATGAGAACCCTCTTCCCTAAGCTAGGATGCTCTATAAACTCATTATGTAGACAAAGCTAGTCAGCAACGGAAAGGCAAATATCCATATTATTCGGAAGCAACATTTTATAAAGTCCATTTCATCGTTTATTCCATATGAATCTAATAGGCTTATTGATTCTTTTGCAATAATCTAACATGGGGTGAAGAGTTAAGCAAACATCGTCATAGTCAGCAAATTTCTAAGATGACATCAATGCTAAGCAGGCACACAGTACATTTTTGAAAAGCACTCATTTATTAATGAGACATTATAAAGACATTTTAAATTATTACATTAACTAATGAAATCCTTAAGCACAGTTTTTTTGTTTACATTCAATCAAAGTACATTAATGTATCTGTATGTTATTTCTAAAGCAACATTGTAGCAGATGTAAACGCATCCTAATTGAGTTCCAAATGCAGTGAGAATCTTTTTCTAGTGAATTTTTACTCATTTCTTCCAATACCATCACTCACACTGAAGTTAGCTAATGGTTGAAGTGGGCTGCCCCATTGCCCCATGCTTTATGCAGTAGTGGGTGAGGGAAAATGTAAATGACACATCAACAGACCAATGGAAGAAGAGGGCTGGCTGAAAGCCCTTACCCTCAAGTATATTATGTGTAAGGCTTCCAGTTTTCCATTTTTACTGATAGAAGTGGAAACAATTCTGAAAATTGCGCCTCTTGTATGTGACTCTCCTTGTTGTCCTTCATGAATTCCACACCAACTGCTAAGCAGAACGACACCATGGGGAATTAAAAACAGAATCAGATTCCCTTAAATACTGGCATATGTTAACATATATTTGATTGCAATGCTAATATCTACCTGTCGGTGTAGTGTTTTTATCATATTTAGCTGCTTAATTTGCTAAAACACAACAGGCATCAACGTATGAGTGCATCTTTATTAGTTAAATAAATGTGGAAATATACCATTTTACAGCTCCATTTATTCTCAAAACATAAAATAAATATGAATAAATACCAATAAAATGAACACCAAATAAATATGAATAAATACAGGCAGAAATGTTCAAAAACTAAATACCATAAAACCGTGAGCCCTAATTATATGTATAATTTACTAGAAAGAAAACGTCATGCCAGACCACACCAGACCTAAAAACTTGAGTCTGAGCAGGTAAGGAAACACCAGCCTTAGCAGTTATCATCTCCTCTTATCTCACCAGTTTGAGGTATCTCAACCAGTTGAGAACAAACTACCCCACTTTCCTATATTCCCACAACAGCAGTGCATATCTTGAGGTTGGCAGCAAACATGCGAAGTTCCAAGCTCCTGGAAGAGGTTTTAGTGTTAAAAAAAACATATCTTAGAGCAAGGGGTATTTGTACTTCCTTGTGCTATCTGCAAGCTCGATGTAATTATCTGGCAACCTAAGATCTATTGGTTCAGCCATTTCCCTTCACAAACTGTACTATAATTGTTTGCATTTTTCATCACCCCCTCCCACCTTAAGAGTAATAGTTTGTTATTCTTCAGTATTCATCATCTTGGGCCAGGGAAGGACACAGTCACAAACCATGGAATACAGGGAGCGGTTTGTTCTCTGTGAAAACTGGACCTGATAAAATGAATTATGGAAAAACTTTATCACAGAGCGGTTTCATTTAATCTCTTGTAATAAATGACATTCACCATGTTGTCGATGCTAAATTGGTGAATGTTGTTGCATTTGAAATATGTACTTCAGTTGCTTTTTAGGTGGGGCATGAAAGACTGCTTCAGTCTTTTCAATTCTCTTCCAAATAATTAAAATAATAATAATTATAATCATCATCATCATCCATAATAATACACAGAGGGTTTTGTGTCGGCCTCCTTGAGCCATTGCTCTATTGGAGTGTCAATCATATCTTTAGCAGCCAGCTGAACACCAAAACTAAAATGGGGAGTTGCTTGAGCCCTTCAACTATTAGCTTGGAAGCTTCTGGCATTGACTTTTGGATCAGCCCACTGGATAGCCAATCAATGTTTGGAGCATCAGATATTATGAGTGACAACATGTTGCCTGTTTGCTGAATTAATACATATCCAGAAGGGGAGGTCTCCAAGAGACAAAGGAGCCACTCTCTAGAGACATCTCCGTATCCCCTGAAAATCATCAGCCCTTGGATTTGATTTGTGGGACTGACACCACTGTCACAGCAGACATATTGGTTTTCAAAGGAGGGTGACCGTAGTGGCATCTGTGGCTTTCTGCAGTGCCGAGAACCACAAACTGAACTTCTCTGCAGCACTATCAACTTTAGCAGTATAACATCACATAAGTGGGTGATGCATGAGTAATCAAAGTAGCAGATCATGATGCTCTTATGAGGTGTGGGTGGGCTGAGCCCTAGATGAGTGAAATCATGAATTGTAGGTGACAAATATGCTCATGTGATAGCCCTCTTCCTTCCTGATCTCCTTTGTACTACTCCTGGTCTCAGCAACCCTTGCTCAGTACTTAGAGTTAATGAGTACACCACACATACAGCCGATTTCAACACATTTCCCTGGCCTCCAGAAAGACACACCTACTCACTCATTTAATTAAATTTAATTTTTGTACTTTATTTCGGCCATAGACCATAAAAGCGATTAATCAAAATACAAAATATATTACACCAAATTGGATTCAAAAACAGTACATAATATAGAATTATTAAACAAGCACAACAAAAATACAGATCATTTAAAACTATAAAATCACACAGTTCGGAATACTAAAAAACAAAATTAGATATCCTCAGTCATTGGACTGGCCATCGCGAATTTAGAAGCAAGAGAAGATAACATTTTACGCTGTACGGGTCGGATGCTCTCTGGGTACTTGGCAATTGAAACAAATATAACTTGGATGTATCAGCACTGGATTTCTCAATGCTACCCTGTATTGTTGAAAACCTAGATAACGACATAGAGGGACTATCCAGCACCTTTGGGGGTGTATTATCAAGCCCCTATCGCCCCCACAATGTCACTTTTTGTGACGTTGTGGTGGCGATAAGGTCAGCGCCCTATTATCAAAGCAGCGTTAAGCCACTTAACGTGGCTTAAAGTCACGTTAAATGGCTTAACGTTGTCTTGATAATAGGGCTCCTTTCACGCTTAACTTAACGTTAAAGGGGGCGTGCAGTGGATGTTGCGGTGGGCGTTCCCCCACATCACCCATTGAAGTCGACGCTGCCACCTATTATCAAGTTTGGCAATAATAGGTGGCAGCACCGAACTTAAGACCAGAAAAATTCTGGTCTTAAGGTGGCAAAACGAGGAGAAATGCTTTATTTTTCCGCGTTTTTTCCATGTTTGCTGCTTTCTGCAGCACACATGGAATAAGCAAAATGCCATGCTTTGTTTATGTACAGGAAGGTGTCCCTTCCAGTACATGAACAAACCGTTTTTAAAAATGCCATTTTGTAATTTCCATGTGTGCGGCATGAAAAGACACACATTAAAGTTACAAAATGGCATTTTAAGTTTGTTTATGTGCAGGAAGGAACTCCTTCCTACACATAAACAAACCTCCCTGCTCGCAGACACCCTTGCACTCTGGTGCAAGAGTGCCTGCGCTGGCGCTAAGTTGTGTAACTTAGCGCCATCGCAGGGGGAAACGCCAGGCTGCATGATATCCTTGTTAATATGGTGCAGCCTGGCGTTTCCGAAGTGGCGGAGTGAGGCGTTAAGCCAAGATGGCTAACGCCTCTCTCCGCTACTTCCTTGGTAATATGCCCCTAGTTGTTTATTGTATTTCAGGCAAAAAAACAATAAACGATCTATCATTTCCGCAGCCGATCCGCATGCAGGGCAACATTTAGTACCCCCATGATTGGCTTTCCATTTACCAGTAACTGTAGCTAAAGGTAGAATACCCAACCTGAACCGAAAGTATAGTGATTTTGTAAAAGGGGGATCTATTTCATCCATAAAGTTCTTTATTCAGACTCTTTCTGTTCCCAGTGGGTAACTTTCAGCTTTTTTATTGCGTGTGAGGAAACGGTATATGAATCTATCCAATATTCCTGCAGACCTAATGAATAACAGGTCTGTTTTCACAAAGGGTAACCACACCAGCTTACCCCACCTTAGGACCTCCCCAGAACATGTTTTAGTCTATCTCTATAGTGGACCACGTCAGGGTCGACCAAACTCTGAACCAATACAACATCGGTCTTCAACAAATTATTTCAACCATGGGCCCTATTCCTTGTTCATATTTAAAATTAGAGGGGAACTTTGAGGATATTTAAGCACCATTCTCAAAAAATATTCTCTACCGCTTCCATAGCATCTAGTTTAGCGTGGCTCCACAGATCAGTCCATAGGTATCAGCAGCTACAGTTTGGGCCCTCCAAACGTCAAGAATAGGGGAGACTGGGTGAATAGAGTATTTGTTTTCACATTTTAATAGAGCTGCTGCTCTGTTTTTCAAAATGAGAGTACTTTTGGTAACTTGGGTTGCCCAGGAATTAGTATTGGACAAACGGATACCAAGGTAATCAAATTCATGCACTCTCTCTAACTCCTCTCCTTCTAGGTGTATTGACCCACTGAGACCTCTATGTCGGTGAATGGCCATAAACTTGGTTTTTCCTTTCATTTATTTTCAGGCCATAGTCCAAACAAAAAAGACTGAACTTGTTCAAGAGGATCTCAAGGTTTATTGGGGGCCTTAAATATCAATAACATGTCATCTGCAAACAACAAAACTGGTATCTTGGTTCCCCCAAGACCCGGGGAATCATTGTCACAGGTCAAGGAATAATGTATACACCCGTTGATAAATAACAAGAACAGCGAAGGGGCAAGTATACAACCATGCAGCACTCCCTTGTCAACCCCAAAGGAATCAGTTGATTCCCCTTTGGTTCCTAAGAGAACTTGGGTGAAGTTATTGCAATGAAGCTGCCTGATGTTGGTAAGAAAAGGGCGGAAAACACTAGGTCCCTAAGAGTGTGCCGCATCCTATCCTTAGGGACCACATCAAATGCCGCTTTTAGATCTAAAAAAGCAGCATAAAAGCTGCCCCTACTTAAGTTCCCCTCTTTTCACCTTACCAATCGAAACCTGAAAACCTGGTTGAATGTACTGGACTTGGGGCGGAAACCAGCCTGAAATTGAGTCAAGATCTTGTTTTGTTCGATCCTGGAAAGCAACCAATCCAATTGACAATCAATAAGGCTAATTGTCCGATAGTTCGCAGGGTCCAATGTTGATCCTTTCTTATGGATACAATCAATCTCCGCCTCCTTCTTTGACTTGGGTATATCCGCACCCGCCATGTTGAAATTAGCAATGTAGGTAAAATACAGAAACCAGATATCAGGTTCAGAAATAAAGAGGTCTACTAGGACTCAATCCAACTCGGGCCTTCCCTGGTTTCTGGGTAATGATAGAGGATCAGGCTTCGGGGGAAGAGAGAACCTATCCTCACGAGAGGGATCAAGATTACAGAAAGATGAGCAAAACTTATTAGCAAAGACGGACCAGGGTTATCTCGAGAATCACTGTTTGGATTATGAGGGAAGGAATTGTATAAAGCTTTAAAATGAGCCAAACAGTCTTTCAGTAGAATATGGGATTCTGGGTCATCCTGGATGACCTAGCATTGTGAGAGATTATGTGCCAAATTCCTTCTGGTTCCCTGATCACACAGCTGATAGTATATCACTCCAAATGCCCAGTCCCAATTTGATTTTGTGAGTCTTTGGGTTAATGTATAATCAGCTCTAGCAGACTTAACATCTTGTGAAGACCCCTGTTTAGGGCACCAAGGAGGTGGCTTTTTGCCACCATACAGTCCTTTTGTACCAGGAAGGATCTACTGTTACAGTAAGGTACCTTGAAGTGAAGGATTTTGTAAAAAAAAATGCACTTTTAATTCCTCAAACCATTTAGTATTATAAGCACACATGATCTTATTAAGAGTTAACTCTGGGTCAGCCAAAGATAACAAAATAGGGATCATGTCATGGTACATATCGGCATGGAGGGCCTCCTTCTTCACTAAGCACTCCCACTTAACCTTTTTACGGTTGTTACTAACTAACAACACACTACATGGCATACAGAAACCCCTGTCTGCCCTGCCTGTCATGGGATGTTACCCCAAAATTGGAGATCCACAAACAAATAATCTAAATGTCTCGAGTCCTGGTTTCTATTGAATGCTGGGTGTCTCTCTGAGTCAGATTTAGATCTGCCATTACAACCTCTCAGTTGGTTACATATGCTAAAATCCATCAATTGCAGGGCTACTTTGGCGCTCGTTTTCATACAAGGTCCTGAGATTTGGGGAATTCCCCAATAGTGATCATCTTCACTGATTATTTACCTTTGTACTTTGGTGGGTTTGAAGCACATGTCAAGTCAAGTCAAGTCAGAATTTGTATAGCGCACTACTCACCCAGAGGGTCTCAAGGCGCTTGGGGGAGAGGGGTTTCGTTATTTATCAAATAGCCAGGTTTTGAGTTATTTTCTGAAGGAGAGGTGGTTCTGTGTAAGGCGGAGGTGGATTGGGAGGGAATTCCAGGTTTTGGCCGCTAAGTAGGAGAATGATCTACCTCCCATGGTGGTTCTTCGGCTTCGTGGGATCGTGGCGAGGGCTTGGTTGGACGAGCGTAGTTGGCGGGTGGGGGAGTAAAAGGTCAGGCGCGCGTTGAGGTAGCTGGGTCCTAGGTCGTAGAGGGCCTTGTGTGGATGGGTGAGGAGACGGAACTTGATTCTCTTGTTGACGGGGAGCCAGTGAATGTCTCTTAGGTGATCGGAGATGTGATTGTGGTGGGGTATGTCTAGGATGAGTCGAGCGGAGGCGTTCTGAATGCGTTGAAGTTTCTTCTGTAGTTTGGTTGTGGTCCCGGCGTAAAGGGTGTTTCCGTAGTCCAGTCGGCTTGTGACAAGTGCGTGGGTGACCGTTTTTCTTGTTCCGGTGGGGATCCATTGGAAGATCTTTCTGAGCATGCGTAAAATGTTGAAGCATGATGACGAGACGGCGTTGACTTGTCTGGTCATTGAGAGGGAGGAGTCTATGATGAATCCCAGGTTGCGAGCATGGTCCGTTGGTTTGGGCGCGCTGCCAAGGGCCGGTGGCCACCATGAGTCGTCCCATGCAGAGGGGAATGATCCTAGGATGAGGACTTCCGTCTTGCCTGAATTCAGTTTTAGGCGGCTTTTCTTCATCCACTCGGCTACGTTTTTCATCCCTTCGTGTAGGTTGGTTTTGGCGGTGTTTGGGTCTTTTGTGAGGGAGAGGATCAGCTGTGTGTCGTCGGCGTAGGAGATGATGTTAAGGTTGTGCTGGCGTGCGATGGAAGCGAGGGGGCTCATGTAGACGTTGAAGAGGGTGGGGCTCAGGGATGATCCTTGTGGTACTCCACAGATGACTTCGGTGGCCTCTGATCTGAAGGGGGGAGGCGGACTCTCTGGGTTCTTCCGGTGAGGAAAGAGATGATCCAGTCCAGTGCTTTTTCTTGTATTCCGACGTTGCTGAGGCGTTGTACAAGGGTGTTATGGCAGACCGTGTCAAATGCTGCGGAGAGGTCCAGGAGGATGAGGGCAGCTGTTTCCCCGTTGTCGAGTAGTGTTCAGAGGTCGTCTGTGGCGGCGATGAGGGCGGTCTCGGTGCTGTGTTTGGCTCGGAAGCCGGATTGAGAGGGGTCGAGGGAGTCGTTGGACTCGAGGAAGGCGGCAAGCTGGTTGTTGACAGTCTTCTCAATGACTTTGGCAGGGAATGGGAGGAGCGAGATGGGGCGGTAGTTTTTAAGTTTGGTGGGGTCTGCTGTAGGTTTCTTCAGGAGGGCATTGAGTTCGGCATGTTTCCAGCTTTCCGGGAAGGTAGCGTTGTAGAGGGAGCAGTTGATGTCTTGAAGTTGGGGTGCGATGATGAAGTCGGCCTTGTTGAAGATGTGGTGGGGGCATGGGTCGGTAGGTGTTCCGGAGTGGATGGAGTTCATCAAGCTGATGGTGTCTTCGGTGCTGATCGGGGTCCAGGCACAGAGGGTGGTGGTGGGGGTCTTCAGTTCGGTGGTGAGGGGAGAGAGTTGTTCGCCGAAGCTGTTATGTATGTCCGCGATCTTGCTGTGGAAGAACGAGGCTAGGGAGTCGCAGAGGTCTTGAGAGGGAGTGATGTTGTTGGTGCCGGCGCTGGGGTTGGTAAGCTCTTTGACAATGCTGAAGAGTTCCTTGCTGTTGTGGGCGATGTTGTCCAGTTGATCTTTGAATGCTGATTTCTTGGTGGATCGGATCAGCTGGTGGTGTTTGCGGGTGGCGTCCTTGAGGGTGGACATGTTGTCAGTGGTTGGGTTTTTTCGCCAGACTTTCTCGAGGGTACGGCATTTTTTTTGGGAGTTTTTGAGGTCGTCATTGAACCAGGTGGTTCTTTTGCTTCTTCCATTGTTGTGATTGTTTTTCAAGGGTGCTAATTCGTCAGCGCAGCGGTTGAGCCATTGTGCGAAATTGATGGCTGCGTGGTTTGGGTCTGATGCTCTGGCGGGGAGGTTTTGGTTTAGCGATGTGGTGAGCTGGTCGGTGGTAATTTTGTTCCAGTTTCTGCGGGGGACTTGTTGTGGGTGGTGGTGTGTCGTGGTTTTTCTGAAGTTGAAGTGGATGCAGCTGTGGTCCGTCCAGTGGAGTCCGGTGGAGTGGCTGAAGGAGATGTGTTTGCTGGAAGAGATTGCGTCGAGCGTGTGTCCAGCGTAGTGGGTGGAGGTGTTTACCAGTTGTTTGAGTCCGAGATTGGCGAGGTTGTCCAGAAGGGTGGTGGTGTTGTTATCGTTGTTCTTTTCCAGATGGAAGTTGAGGTCCCCAAGGAGAATGTAATCTTTGGAGGGTAGGGCATGTGGGCTGATGAAGTCAGTGACCTCTTCGCAGAATTGTGCGCGAGGTCCTGGGGGTCTGTAGACGAGGGTGCCTCTGAGTGTCATTTTGGGGTCGGTGTGAATCTGGAAGTGAAGATGTTCGGCGGCTGTGATGGTGTCGTCGGCGCTGGTCGTGATGCGGATGGTATTCTTGTGGACGATGGCGATGCCACCTCCTGTTTGGTTGATGCGGTCCCTTCGGATGATCTTGTAACCGTCCGGGATAGCTATGACAATGTCTGGCGCTGATGAGGCGTTCATCCAGGTTTCTGTAAGAAAGGCGACGTCCGGCGATGTGGTATCGAGTAGGTTCCATAGTTCAATGGCGTGTCTGTGGACCGAGCGGGTGTTGAGCAGGATGCACTTCAGGTGGTTTTTGTTTGGGCTCTGTTTGGTGTTTGTGGTTGTAGTGTGGGTCCTGATGCAGCAGAACTTGCAGGATTGGCAGGTGAAGGGTCCATGGGTACGTCCTGGTGCGGCTCGTGGCAGTCGGGGAGTCGGCCAGTGTTGAGTGCAGTGAGGGATGCGGCGTCGTATGTTAGGCAGGAAGGGTGGCTTTTGCAGGGGCCAGGGGGTCTGGCGCTGGGCGCGGTCCAGGCGTGGACGGGAGTAGACGGGCTTACCTTTGGCGCGCCTTTGGCGCGCAAGGGGCGCGCCTGCTGCGCGTGAATGCTGCGCGTTAGCCACTTTGCCATAAGTGGAGCTTGGAGGGGGGGCGGAGCGAGGGAGGAGCAGCTGGGAGGCGGGAGCGGGGTGGGTAGGAGCGGTGATGCAGGAGGGGACGGGGTTGGGTTGATCCGTGGCAGGGAGCGGGGTGGAGGGGCACAACAAATGGTGTCCGAGGGTGAAAGCGAAACTGACCACAGAGTCACAGCGGCTAGGGGTGGCGGCAGTAAACAGGGGGCACGATTTAATTAAAAACAGAGCACACGAACACAGGCAAACAGTGAGAATTGGCGCAAATCTGAAAGCAGATGAAAAGAAATATTGAAATAAATATTGAAATAAATAAGTGCACAAGACCGGTTTCTTGGCAGCGATTATCAGGGGCACAGCAGCTCAAAGGCACACCGGGGACACAGCGTCACAGCAGCTCAGGGGCACACCAGAGACACAGCGGCAGGGGTCAGGTATGAGGCGGGTGGAGCGACCGGCTCTGACCAGCTCAGGTCGAGTCACAGCTCCCCGTCTCATTCGTGTAAGGCTATATTATGCGTGGGAGGGAGGAGCAGCTGGGAGGTGGGAGCGGGGTGGCTAGGAGCGGTGATGCAGGAGAGGACGGGGGTTGGGTTGATCCGCGGCAGGGAGCGGGGTGGAGGGGCACAACAAATGGTGTCCGAGGGTGAAAGCGAAACTGACCACAGAGTCACAGCGGCTAGCGGTGGCGGCAGTAAACAGGGGGCACGATTTAATTAAAAACAGAGCACATGTTAAAACCCCCTCTTATAATTCCAGCTACCTCCCCTTTAGTATTAGAATTAATCATATCATTCATCGTATAAATTACAGGGGACTTAACCAACTAAAAAACACTCCTAAAATAGACATGAAAAGGAGTCATTTTTTTGGTAGAAGAATATTAAAACCAAGAATATCTGGGGAGGCAATACTTAGCGGTCTAACCTGACATCCAAAAAAACCTTGACCCACACCATGAGTCCCCCTGACCGTCTATCAGACGTTGACTTGCCTGCAGGCACATGGTATGTCATTTAACCCTGCCTATCGGAAGAAATAATTTCCCAGGTTTCTTGGAACATAGTAATATCAGTCTTCTCTATAAAGGCTCCCCAACCTTCCTCTACTTGTTCTCTCCCCAAGACCGCCATGTTCCAAGCTCACCATGTTACCCCAGCAGGGACCCAGTTATATGCAAATCAGTCTTGACCCTGCTCTAATGGGAACAGTTGAGGAAAAACAGCCCAAATTACAACCGATGCCCAGGCTGCTGGCACAAGACGCCTCTTAGTTCCCATCTTGAACAGTTACCAAATAAAGAGACGGGCGCTGGAAGCGGGGAGGCAGGAACAGATATTTATTTCTCATGAGGAGAGCCTGTCATTTCGGACACACGCATAATGTCTTCAAGAGATGCTCTAACAAGTTTCTCTGAGGCTCCGTCTTTTATACACAGGTTTATGATGTACAAACATTCCTAACTGCAATAAAGGCACTTTGAAGTACGAAAAGGCATGTTTGGAATCCCAGCTTCAGGCCTATTCCCATACCAGTCGTTCGGATGTCGTTTCCCCTCCCAAATGTAACATGTGATTGTAATCTTGCAGCCGGACATTCCAACAGGACACGAGGGCAAGAGGGGGTGGTCAGATCTAAGGTTGGGCAGGCGATAAGATCGGGCACTTCGGTTGGTGTATCACGCTTTGCTATGCGGGGCCAGGGGGGGTACATCCATGAGGCTTTGTTTTATGACTTGGGACCGGGTCGGGAGGCCAGGTGTAGCCGGGGGGGGTCATCAGAAGAGGGGAAGGGTGTTCCTGGGAGGAATGCAGGGGGTGTCGGTCAGGCAGGGGTGTCACTTTTAGAGCAGGGTCACGCAGTGGGAGAGGGTTTTATGGCCTATGCATGAGAGACCGGGGGCTGTCGGGGATGCTTGCGAGGCTGGGGAGTGAGGGGGAGAGAGAGACGCTGGCTATCGGAAGTGGGCAGAGAGGCCGCGGTGCCTAAAATGGTTGTCGTGTACGTGCGTGCATGGGGCTATACTGGCGAGATGATGCGGGCAATGCTTCGCGGTATTCGTTCTGCTTACAGCGAGGGGTATGGTGAACACAAATGAAGGCCGCTTATGTACATATACATTGTCATTTTTCACAGTCGCCGCTTTTTAACATAAGTTAGTTCATTTCCGTGTTTATCATAACTGACGGGGTGTACATATAGTCATGTGTGGTCAATGAAATAGCGTTTGTCAATACTGGAAGATTGCATATAACCATGGGCAGTCGATGCGATAGACGAGGTGCAATACAGATGAATTTACATTTGTCGTGTTATATACACATTATGGAACCATGTTCTGTCTCTCTCTCCGGCGGTATCAATGTACAGTTAAAAGTGATCGATGAAACATTTTGAAAGCAATACAAAGTGGTTGAGGGAGGAATTCAGTTCAATACAAGCACTTAGTCCAGGGGGGGGGGTAGAAAGTCCAGAAAGGGGGAGGGGGGGTCTTCGCCACAGTGTCTTTTTAGCAGCGAGCCATCACTGGTAGGTTCTAGTAGTTCGTTTCTTCCGTTGGCGCTGTTGAGCACCGGCGGTGGAGCTATAGGTCCAGCTTGGATCCATCCTTACACGTCGCAGGGTGCGATCTGTCCTCTGCTGTTAGACCACAGTCCTGTTTCCTAACTAATCTTTTTAAGGGTGCCTCATGCTGGGCACCTGCATTTCTTTCTCCTCCCGTGGCAAACCCTATTCTACCTAAATGCTGTTCTTCTTCTCAGAGTCAAAATCCATGTGAAAGAAAGGGGGGGGTTGTCGGATAATCGAGGGAAGAGAGGGCGGAGTGGGATCAGATCTTTGAGACAAACCAAGGGAGCAAAGGATAACGAGCAGGCAGGCCCATCGATCGGGCTAAAAGGAGCGGGGACTTCTGGCACGCGTGGGTCAGCAAGCAGAGGGCTTCAAAGCAGCCCCCCGTCCTTTCATTTCCCGCATTTGAGAGTGGTGCCTCGTCCCGCGTCTCGTTGCTCGGCGGCTCCACCTTTGGTCGAGGTCACATGTGTTTCATGATCTGCGGCTAGGCTGTGCGTCACGTCCGGCCCCTCTCCTCCGGTGATTGTGTATATTTAAATGGGTACAAAACAAGCTTTAGAGAACTGGCAGGAGAAGACATTTATACATTTCAATTCCTCTCCCAATCTTAAGTAGTTGGGGATGCGTTCATCGGTCACGGTCAGAAGTTATCACTATGGAGTATGTATGCGGGCATTTCTACTGAGCTTGTACTAAGTCTATTTGGCTTTCATTCATGGTGTATATGGAGAGAAGTCAGACTCCTATCAACTGCGTATTTCCATCAAACTCGAAATCGGATCCTATGGTAGAGACTCGTCTTTCTAACCCAAGCCCTGGCAATCTTCTACTATCATGAGAGAGGGACAGAGGCTAAACATTCTTTTCTCGGGGAGCAACGGTTAATCAGGGTCATCAGTTATACTTCGGGATATGGAGCTGGGGTCAATCGGGAGAAACGAGGACGCTTTGGACATCCGTACTTGGGTGCAGTGGGGTGGGGCAGTCTGGGTATTGGGTATTGTGTTTCTAACGGACTGAGAACAGAAGGCCACTGACATATAGTCCCCCTAAAAATAAAAGCCAGATTAGGGGACATCAGTCGTCTTACCTGTCCTTTCCTTCTCAGCCAAATCAAGTTCCATCATTTTACAGAAAGGCGAGGTAGTAATATGGCAAATTACAATTTTTTAGTTTCTGTCAATTTTGCCGAACACCTCTGTGTTCAGAAACCAATTAGGCTTGTGCCGGCGGGGCACAACGTTACCACACAAAGGAAGAGGGAACAGGAGGACCCTCAGAGAGAGAGTCGTCCGCATTTTAAACGAACTATTCGGTACACGTTCGACATGGAGAGAGAGTAAGAGAGAGAGAGAAACATGTACAATAATAGGCCATTTAATGCGCACACAACACCGAACAGCAGGGGTCAAGTTATATAGAAACACAGACTGAGGGACGACGTGGATCCATACATTACGTACACACGAATTCAGGCGGGGGGGGGGTAGTACATGCATTATATATAAGAATCCAAGACAAAACATAGAATAGTACTTGGCCAAAAAGATTTCTTCCTGCATGCTGCGCATCCTTAGTATCCTACTTAATTCATCTGGCTGCCTTTGCTGGGGGCCTCGGTTGCAAATACTTACACCTTTGTCAATTGTTCGGGAACTAACCTGGTCGGGCTAATACTCACGGTAGGATCTTTGAATCATTTTTAGCGAATGGGTATCCAGGCTGAGGCAACGGAGGGTGTCAGTCGGGAGAACAATGGGGCAACTTTGAGTTTCATGTCTATGAGGGTGTAAGAAGGAGGT